>NC_138453.1:11595994-12836494 GCF_040668555.2 Bombus flavifrons
TGTCGTCAGGATTGAAAATTTCAACTAAACCATTTTCCTTCTAAACAGGAGCTCCACGTACACCCTAAAGCTGCGAAAGGAGACAAGAACCAAGTCGGAGCACCCATGCCTGGCACCGTGATCGACATCAGGGTAAAAGTAGGCGATTCGGTGGAGAAGGGTGCACCGTTGGTCGTGTTGTCAGCTATGAAAATGGAAATGGTTGTCCAAGCTCCGAAAGCTGGAAAGATTAAGACGCTGGACGTCACTCAGGGAATGAGATTAGAAGGAGACGATTTAGTCCTGACCTTGGAATAGAACTCTTAATCATTCGAGACTGAGACGTCTCTGAATTCGTGTCGTTGTATACTTTCTTTCTAACAAGAGTGTATTTTGCTCGATTAATCGAAATCGGACGTCGTTGTCGCCAAAAGCATAGGTAACGATCATTCGTGTAAATTCTCTAATCGATGATCTTTGATAGATAATTGAAACTTGCAAGTACCTTCTTTTTTACATGTATATTTCTTGGGTAATTTCTCTTCGTCTTAATCGTTGTAAGTAGCAGAAAATATCGATATAGCGTAAGATTCACGAACAAATATTTTGAAGCTTTAAAAATACGAATGAAGAAGATACGGAGAAAATCGCTTTGCGAAAATCGATATCAGATTTCTACGACTACCTCGATGAATAACAGGAAAAGAAGCACGAGGTCGTTAGTTTAATTAGATAAAGGTGCATTTCTTCTTCGTTGACGAAGAAAATAATTGTATATGAACATTTGTTCTTGTTAAAGAACAAGAGCAACGAATGTCCCATTGACGTATTTTCATCGTCTATGGTCATCCTCGAATATCTTTTTTATTCCTTTCGATTATTATACAGAGTGCCTCGTCTCAAACAGGTAACTTGATAAATATTTAGCTTCGATCATATGTAAGAACAAATAAGCCGCAAGGGACAGTTTTGTTGCAAAATTATTTTCATGCTTTGATATAAATGCATAAGGCGTGGAAGATTTGTCGATGAGCCGCGTTAACCGAGGCAGTTTGTATAATTATTCGTCGAGCTCATCTTTTCAAAACGATCATCTTCTAGTATTTAATGTAACGTTTAATGCACAAACAGCTGTTCTCGCAACGAAACTTGTAATCCGTAGGCTACGAATCTCGTCTATCGATTTTTTAAGTAATTAATTGGACGCAACCATGCCACTGGATGCGCAACAAGAATTGATTTATGCTGCCTGAAATATCGATTCCTTCGTGTTCATATTCGATGTTAAGCGGATGACGATACGTATATTAAAGGCCTATGAATAATTTTTAAATAGTCAACAAACGTCATCGAAGGTTAAAGTCCAATAACTTTATTTCTTGCCATCGACGAGAAAAAGATATAATAGGACTCGTCGAAATTGCACCAACTGCACTTTGTTTATTTCTTAAGATGTTAAGTGCCAGTATACCAGCGTTTTCCAAACTACGTTTCATAGAATGTTGATTTTCAGGCTAATTGTAAATAAATCGATGATGGAACTGTAATTAATTGTTTCTTGGAAACAGTCATTCTTGTTGGGATCTATTGAATGCTTACAGGGTGGAACTAGAATCCAGATTGTACAAAGTGATTAATTTGCGAGCAAAGGTGGTTTGGGAAACGCTATTCCTGTAGATTTAAGTCGGGAAAAGTTCCGAGAAAGGGAATCTGTCGAATCTCTTGTGCTATAGATTTAGAATTTCCGTCATGTCGACGCGGTTCATAGCTAAATAACTATGAATCATCTGTGAAAATAATATTCTTCAAGGATGGAATAGCATATCTCCATATTTCTTTCTGTAAAAAGTTCCAATAGTGCTTCAAAAGGGAGACAAAGAATTGAATATTGTACATACGTTAATCGGTAACGATAAGTCGATCGATACACAATCGAGATCTTTTTTCCTAGTTCAGCTTGATGCATCGTTTTCAGACATCGAATGCAACTAACAATTCACTACAAAGAATCAAAGATGTGATATCGATTTTTATTTTATTTTACGTTGTTACAACGGATGTCACCGTGAATGCTGATCAGGCTGAATTCAAAGAATGGTTGTATATATTATTATCTTTATACAGTATGCGTAAATGTGTAAGGGATGACAATGTTTCTCCTTTGACTTATACTTCAAAGGGTTGTACAATTGTGTTTGATATAGAAAAAGAAAAAGGGATTGAATCATTGGAATCTCCTTGTCAATGTGCGTCTACGAAATGTACGCAGTGTATTTGTGTAGATATTAAATTTTAACGAATGTAGTTGTATTTGTACGAAGTGAACCGGCAAATGCAACACAATCTTTTACGATTAAACGAATGACTTCTTTCTTGCTGTTCCTTCTATCTGTCTCTTGTAAACGGAACGCAAACGGTCGAGCTGCGTCGAATCTTTTACAAAGGACTCTGAGGATTTTATTGTACCTGTGCTTTCCGTCTTAGCAGAATTTTCTTTCGTGGCTCATTTACGAAATTCGCTAAAATTCGCTAAATTCGCGTTTTGATCGCTAAACAAGTATTAAATCGTACCTTAGTCCAGATAATTTAATTTCACGTTATTCGCAAAGTAGATAAATCTCAATCTAACGTTAATTCAATTGCACTCCAATTTTCAAAGTAGTATATCTCTGTAACTGAATAATTCGTCACGGCTACCTAGTTTATCTCAAGTGCTATCACATTGAGATCATTAGAATCTATTAAAGATTACACGATATTCGTGTTTATCTTATCGTGTTGCAACGTTCAACATGTGTTCACAAACATTCCCTCGTCGTAAATTGCATAGATATTTATTTACTACTAGAAATTTCCTCCACATCCAATCCATAAAAATTAATTCGAACGTTATTCGAACAGTTTCGTCCAAGTCACTTACAGCGAGTAAGTTTCACATTCTCCGTTTCTCCAGCAGTTTTTACTTTGTCTCATAATTTCTTTCGTTTCTTTTCGATACGTACTGTCATAAATCTGCGTCCGACTTTGGTGCTTTTCCTCCGCGTATCGATCACTATCTATGATGCCACTGAAAATTTACGATGGTCGAGGAAAAAGTTCCTTTCAACGAAATTTACGATTTATGGATTTTACGAATTATTATCCATCGATTTTTTTAATGGTTGAAAGCAAACGTGCTATAGAATGCACGGTATCGATCGATGCTTCCCGAAAGCTCGATTCGTTTCCTCCTTCTTCCCATAATACCATAAATTCTATAATACCTGCGATACTATAAATTCTGGCAAATCTATGATATACCACAAATTCTCAAATAAATCCATCCAGCGGTAGCCAGTGTGTACGAAACAATGTTGCGAACAATGAAATTTTGATATTCAGCGTGTTTCTGTTATTCGTCCAAATATCGTAAGATGGAATTTGCCAGGTTTGCCAAATAAAATCTGTTTTCACGTTTGCAAACTCGTCGTTCCTCTTCTCTCTCTTCGGGTGTACCGTAGCTTAGAAGTTTAGTCTAATTTCATAGAATCGTTTAATACGAAATTCTAGGAAATATTAGAAAGTGTTAAGTAACGTATCTGATTGGGTTACGTGGCGATTTTCATCGCTTTCTATTCGTTCTCGTCGAAAATCGCAGTGACTCCCCATGCATTATTTATTTTTCGGCTAGATGCCAGATAGAATCCAGAGAAACTGACTCGCTCCAATAAACTCGAACCGTACGGAATGTTGGTAAAAAAAAAAAAAAAAGAAAGGAAGAATAAAAAAGCCCTCTAAAAAAAAAAGGAGAGAAAAAAGAACGAAACTTCTGGAAACGTTTGCAAACACGAATCTGCTTTGTTACAGATATTTTTTTCTCCTGTTTCTGGCACCGTTGTACGCGTCATTGGTGAAACAAAAGCGAGAAATTATAGCGTTCTGTTCCTGCGAGAATTCCCATTTTCGTTCGTTTCACGAATCTGAAAATATCTTGTCGCGTTTTTCGTAGAAGTATTGCAGAATGACGTTGAAAGGATCGAAACAGTAGAAAATTACGATTTATTAGATTATTACGAAATACGTCGAAGAAATAAGTAACGTAACGCAGATCGAAAGAATACGAAGCGTTCAAGCGACTATTTCGTATGTTACGATCTAATATAATCAGCCAGGCACCTCTTACAGGAAATAGAATTACGTATTGTCCTATAACAAGACGCTTTCTCTTCGCGTTGCAACGCGTGTGCAATATTTTGCTGCATTCCGGTCTCCTTTTGCCGTGAAAAACGAAATTGTGAAAATCGACCGCGAACCACCGCCGCTTTATCTTGCAATCTGATTAATGTCAGAGGCTTGGGCAAGCGAAACGCGCGTTGGAACCATCCTATCTGCATTTTGTCCAATTTGCATATTGTCGCGCCTACAACGTCCTGCGGCTTTGTGTTAATTTATTTCATAAATGTCACACGGATGGCGGAAGGAAAACGTTGGAACAGAAACGTTGAGAAACGTGAAAATTATAACGTATAAAAGGTCGAATAATTCCGATTCTCGAAGTAATTTTCCTAGGAAAGTTTCAACGGGAGAAGGTAACTTTTGAGTCACAGACTTTCGATTCTAAAAACACGTGCACAGGTTTGGAAGTATAAAGGGCGCGGCAAGCGTTCCTTTCGCAGTGTCTGATCCTTTAAACGCAAGAAGCTGACTTTTACCACAAAGAAAGCCTATTTGTTCCGTGCCAAGTAAGTACGCTGTGCCGGAAGGTTATCATAAATTGTAGACAATTTTCTTGTAGTCTGCAATCGGTTCTCTTATTACGGCCTCGGGTAACAGAAATAAACGAAGGGGAAGGAAAAAGACATGGCTGGAAAGTGAGAGCGTTGGAAGATTGGACGGAAAGAAGAAAAACAGAGGAAATCAGAGCAGATTGGGAGAAAACGGGGCGGAAGAAGAAATCGAGAACGAGGCGTTAAAAGAAAATTGTCTGTAAATTGCGTTACCATCCAGTACACGCATTTGCATAATGTCGTACGCGTGTTTGTTGTAGAAAATTACTTAGATTCAGGCTGATTCATCTACCAATATTACGAAACAGTATAATTTATCTGCATCTTATTTTTACGAAAGAAGTTAAACATTAACCAAGTGAATCGGCGGTGTTGTTTCAAAATTTATTCAACGTTACATTCTTCGTTTCATTTATGAATTCACGCGAAATAAATAAATAGTTAATTTTCTCGGTGCTACTGTTTCGACAGATCACGCGAATGAAAGTTACGTGTATACGACGTATCTGCTTGCGCTGTTCGCTGGTAACAGCGTGTTCCCTTTATACGGAATTAAGATAATATAATAGAATACAGCACGTAATAGAGGTAACGATACAACAAGCCGAAGCCGTAGCTAATAATCTGTGTTTAACGACTTCATTAGCGAATACAATGGATTGTAATTAATAACGCTAATGAAATGTTCGCAGTAATTCATTGCAATCACCGTTTGGTTTCGTCTTATTATCATGCCGCTCCAAATTAACGGCGAACACACAGATTCGTTCTCTATGGCGCAAATTGCAGTTGGAGCACACGATTCATTAAAACGCGTCATGCTGCCGTGCGGAACTTTTCCTTTCATCGGAGCAGATATGTCGCCGCAGTTATTCACACGTAATAATCACACCGTTTGTGATTTAACACGCGCAAGTACACTAGAAATTACAGAACTAACAAAATGATCGTGTAACGGATTTTTTAACTCGCAAAGTTGTTACGATCACGTATAATCGTGCTTTCGTTCCAATGATAATGGAAATTAAAATCGACGGAGACATTTGCGGTTCGTGTTAAACCATCTCGTGTTTCCACGATCGAAGGATTAAGCTAGAGATGCAAATCGATCAAGGTTGTTGACCCTTTCCGTAAGTTACGCTATTGTGTAGCGTAGACTATCCGATTAAATATTTTATTCGTAGCAAAACCGTCTGGAAAGTGCATGTGTACTGACCGATCGATGTTACCGCAGAATGTCGACGTCGCTCTCTCGAGCACGTTGTTCGCAAACACTGTAATTTCGGCGTGTCATTCGCAGAACACCGATCGATTATCGCGTTTGTTAAATTTCAGTTTTCCTATTTACTGACGGCCGTATCTCGATCATAAAACAATTAATTAATATGTACGTGATCGACGTCTCTGCGATATTTTCTTTTATCGTGAATCCACGTGAAACTTTAAAAGCATTCCGGCCGTATGACCAGCCGTAGACGATTTTATTTCGGTCAGAATGAAAAACCAGATGATACGCCCACCGTCATAAATTATGGACTTCGCGCGAGGGAAAACCACGTGTACGTTCGATCGTGACAATTTCCAGCGTTTGTGATTTATGATCGAACTTGATAACCAAACGCGAAACGTTATCCGAACTATTATAGACAGCTCGTTGTCAGTTATGATGTCATTCTTCAATTTTTTAATTTTACGAAGGGAAGATTACCAGAAAAGGATACTTATATATTAAACTGATTTAAAATTATACTGAAATTGTCAGGTATTTTTCTCAATTATTTCTCACGTATAATACAGATATCCCCTTTTATCTACAAAATAGCGCTTGAACTTTTCAACTTTATCCATTCGTTACAAAGCTATCTTATCATTTGAAGTTCAAGACTATCAGTTTTTCGCTCTGTTCGCTTCATACTTTGGCCGCTTTTTTTACAAACTTTCTCGTTTTCAACTTTCTCCTTATATGACCGGTAAAAAGATCGTGCTTTTATAATTTCCTCGAACAATTTTTTCGAATATTTTCACTGCCCGATCCACCACAAAAATCGATCATTTTCTATCATCCTCCTTTCTCAATTAAAAGTCGTATTTTGCCTGAACAACTCCTGTTCGGCGAATGCGGTATCTCGCCTAGTCGATTCAATGATTTTTGAAAAATCGTTTAAGGGTAGCCCGTGTAATCTCCCGTTACCTTCTCCGCTCTAGTCCATTTTTGCCAACGACGTTCGATTTTGGTCTCGAGTCTTACATCCATTAACCTTATCGGCGTCGAACTCGCCGTTCGGCTTTAACCTTGTAATTCCATAATCCTATCGACTGTAACTCGATTGGAAGCGGCGGTGCCCTCGGTCCGGAATTAATCGGGACCGTCGACGACGATGTTGCTCGGATCTTAAGGGTCAGTTCAGCACCGAAACAGGAAAGTAATTTACGTGCTCGCGACTCGGCGTTGCTCGACCCGCAAAACAACGTCCCCTCGCGTTTCTCGCCACCGATTGTGTCAAGGATATCCAGTTGCTTTTTAACCTTCTCTCTAATCTCGCTGCTTAGCGTCGTATGCTCGAAGCTGACACCTTGATCTCGTTCGTTCCGATCTTCGACAGCGTTAAGCGGCACGCGAATCTTTCTTCAACGCGATTACCCGTCTAGTTAATTTGAGGAAAGAGACCAATGCGTCGATTGCTACGAAGAATTATCGGCGATCGATGTGAAATTTATTTTACGAAGTGCAATGAAAACAGCTGAAACGTAGAGTATATGCGCTTTGTGTTTTACGTTTCTCGGAATCGAAATAAATTTCATGTCTTTTACGAAACTCGTAATAAAAAAAGTTATGGAACAGGAGCGATCTTGATCTTTGGTCAATTTTAACATTTATATTCGTATTTACACGAGTATTCAATTTATAGAACTCGTTCGATTTATAGAACGAGATATACGATAGTCATAAAAGAATATGAACAATATTTATACTTCGCGTGGATCAATAAATTTTCATCCATGCTCGTGCATACCAATGCCAGTGAATCATGTAAAATTCAACGTGCGAGCGTTAATTTCACATTATCAGAAAAATGCTTATCTATCGCATGTGTTGATAACTTACGAGGGGCGTGCAGCTGATTACATTTACTGGGAATTCTTACTCCGACAAATTGAACCGGTTGGTCCAACTCGTTTCGGAATAAATTATGATATTCCATAAGGTATTTAAAAGGTACTCAACAAACATATTAAATTCCCTACGAGATATTAATATTCCATTTGCAATTTCATTAAGAGTAAAAATATACGGAGCATCGTGTGAAATCACTCGAGATTGGTCAACTGTTGACAAAGTTCGATAAATTCTAGTTTCGTAGAGAAACTGTGGAACTACGTACATGTTCGTATTTTAACCTGATTAAAGGTTGTGGTATCAAACCGGTATTATAATCTTCCTATTTATTAGGTTAGGAGTAACGTTGTTAGAGATAGTCCTCTATTTGTAAATGCAGGTAATTAATTATCTTCTTCTTATCTCATTCATAGTAATAACGTCGATCCATTACGATTTTATCGTAGTTTCGCTAAATACAAGGAAAAACATTGCGTCGTGATAAATATTTCCGTAAACGATGGAGGATTATCAGAAGAATTTTACGTATTTTTCAAAGTGTAAATAGGGTTTGCTTAAATGTTTTAACAATTGTTAACGCGTCAAGCAGTAACGAATATCCTTCTTTTGTTGGTTAACACGTCGATAAAAAGAGAGCGTATTTACAGCAAACGATAAAGCCAGAAATTCATCCTTCTAACTAATGGAATTTCTTCTCGGTCACTTCATCTTCTCGGATGATTCATTTACCTTTCAGACAACTTAGGAGAGAATTATTAAGCGCAAGTTATCAGCGAATGCAAACGCTATTTTTAACACGACGAGAAGAAGTTTAGCGATCCGTTCGATTTTTCAAGATTCCTTAAATAGACGCAACCCTCTCGACCCTTAATTGCTAAAGTTCTGTAATAGAACTCTAGTTCTAGAATAATAAAATATTAGATTGTCCTTGGAAACTCTAAAAGCAGAACTACGTAGAAATTATTTTAATCGAGTAGATGCTGGTTTAAAGTGTCTACACGATTAAAGTTTTGCTCAAAGGGAAAAGGAAGGCAGATGGTACTTCGGTACTTTATATCGATATTAACGCGACAAGAACCTTTCGCATGATCTCCCTTTCAAGACGGTGTACCGGTCTTCGAAGATTACGATTAAATAACGAAGTGAAACCGTTAAATAGCTGAGCGAAATAATTAATGGAGCGAAACGAGTGGCGCGATAAACGGGTGCAAGGTATTGTTGAGGCTGCCAACAAAAATCCCACGGGATTCGAAATGTATTCATCCGATAGGAAATCCGTCCAAGTTTGCAGCGAAATCGATCGAACGGACTCGTTTTCCAACGTAACGGTGGTTGCACTGTCTGACTGTGGAAGATTGGATTTACAAGATTTATCAACACGTTCTCTTCGTCGAACATCCTTCGCGAGAAAGTCGTACAGTAAAGTACGCGTCTCTATCGTAATCCCGATAACATAGCAACGCTAACAATGAACGTCAATCCTTCCATATCATTGTACTATCGGTTATTAATCTATGTATTTGTGTATTTAATTAACCTTCGACGGATTACTAATTTATCGTCTAGAGGCTTACGCATACATGTACAAACAGGCTTTTCTGGCCTTATATCGAGACTTTATATATATCGAAAGCCATTCTTCTGTAAATATTAGTGGCAAACTAAACCGGCAACGAAACCCTATTTCAATAAATCGGTCAGTAGTATGTTAATGATCGTTCGGTTAGAATAATTAGGTTTGATTTACACGAATGCAGTAATCGAGAGTGATGCGGCAAATACAAGCTTGCGTGTCGTTTTGCTTGCGTGAATACGATGATTGTAAAGGATAAAGGAAATACGAGGAGCGAGCGTAGCTGAGCAAATCTGTGTTATAATAACTTGCAGTAGAATTCTAGCTTTACCGTGGATAAAGCTTTTTCCTGCAGATTCTTCTTACAAATTTAATAACCCTACTTCAAGAATAGGAAGAAAAAGAATTAAAATTTATTAGCAAGTTGGACGAACGAGGATAGTTAGAGAGACGAAGAAATGGAAATTTAAGCGGCTTTCGAATAAAATTATTATAGCTGACGTATTTATGACGATCTTTTATTAATTAAAACAACAAGCAGATAGCATGTACGGACGATTTAATGGCCTTTCAATATTATTCGGCTAAAATAATATTTTATTTTATCCTCTTGATTCAGACAGTTGAAATAAACATCGAAATAAAAATATGTATATAGAAGTGCTGCAAAAATGAGAAAACATGCGATAAAGAACGTTATTGTCGACGGATTATGGAAAATATTCCAGTATCAACGACTTCTTGGAATGTTGTTTTCAATGTTTAACAAATATTTATCATGGTGCTAAATTATTGTTTATTCATTTTCTGTAAATGAGCGAATAATTTATCATTGTTTTAAAAGACTAATTTTGTCAACAAGTTTCAAGGTTTATGACTCATTTGCTCGACCAGTGCTTTTAAGAAGGTTTATATAATTCAATTGAACAACCTCAAGAAAATGTCGGAGGAATTTGAAAAATATTTCCATGTAATTCCCGTGTAATTCCTACATACGTATTTATTAAAATATTCGAGTTTATTATCTATTAGCATGTACGAGAATATATTTCGCAGCACTTTTAAATCCAATTTAATTATCAACGTGCAAATTATTTGATCATTCTATTAAAGTAAAGTTAATGAATGAATTATGATAATGGAGTAACAAAGAGTCAATTTAAAGAGAGATTGCTTTCATGTACACATAATTACTCGATGAATTACATTAAAAGTGTAATATCCAAGCGTGTAAAAAACCATAATGTTCCACGATAATTGTGTATGAAAACAGCATTTTATAAATTTCTACAAGTTTATTTTATCCATCGTTCTTGGTTTAACCGGAGTTAATAAATTAAGCGAATTTTGTGTTATTCAAGAAACAAAGATATTTATGAAATCGGTGGTGCGTGTCGTAACATACTGTGGAATAATTTGAAAATCCTAACGAGGATTACGACTCTATCGTTCTTAACATCGTATCTTGTATTATGCAGAATTAACTGCTATCAAACTTCACTTTACCACAAACTATGTGTAATATCTACTTCTATATCGAATAAAACCACAAAACCCGTTTCAATACGAATAGAAATCCGTTTTTTCGCTACATTGATTCGATATGTATCAAAGAAACTTCTCTGGTACGTGTATTGCAACCCGTCTGTGTAAAAAAAAAAAAAAAAATGAAAAAAATACAAAACAAAAATATCATCGCAGCGCGGTTACAATCGACACTGATATTTCGTATTTAATAACGCCAATATGACACCGTGAAAGCGTGAAATCTACTTCAGATTGCGGAGTACAAGTGTGGCAATAGAGTGGTTACATAAACGGGTATTGAATAAAATCTTGAAATGCATAAATAGAAATTTCAAATGACATTGAAAGTAAGATAACGTAGATTATTTATCAGTTAAGTTTTAATAATGGTAAAAGGAAACGAGAATAAAACTTGAGATTCCATCAATCTCAAAATAATAAATAGGTAGCTATTTGAGGGATCATACGAGCGTTCGTTATTTCTTCGAAGACTCGTTGTAAGTTTTGAAAGACGAAGACGAGTATTGATTATTCAAAACGACGAACTTTATCTTCTATTGGCAATCAACGGAATGTTCAGCGTATTGGATTTATAAATTGGAAATTCGTAGATTTCAATTCACCATTCACTTTTAAAGATATTCGTATTAGTTTTCGATTATAAATATTCTCTATATAAATATAACGCTTCTCGAGTATGCATCGTTTACATTGGAAAGATCGAAAATATTTGCTCGTTTAGAATTTGTTTTTTTTTAAATAATTTTTATTACAAAAACATGCGATCATGTTGAAAGATACTGGATACTGTCAAAGAACATTACCAAATACAATTTTCTGTTCATTATATTGCTTTATCTGACAGCGACTTTCATGCAAAATTGGATAACAGAACTGCTTCCCATTATTTTCCTTTCATATTCAAGAACAGCAGTATCTTATATCCACGGCAATAATTTATTACGATAATGGTAAAGTTCACGACGGACCAGACATTCCGCAAATATTAAAAAGAAACGAAAAAACATGCTTTTTTAAAAAGATATCGTTGGTAGTACAAGAATATTATACGTATTATGCTTTGGTACAGAAGCACATATTGTTACGGTACACACGAAACGCGAAACAAAAAATGATTCTTTTACGCCGGTCATTCTTATTCTTATTCTTTAATTGTCATTAAAGTTGCACGCATAGGGACGGCATTTATGCAAGTAATTCACGTTTTCAGCAACAATAAAATGCACCGGTACATAGAGAGCACCGTGGAATACGAAACAAGGGGCACAGTACAAAGCAACGTGGCTTTTGTTTCCATCGTTCGAAATTTACGTGGTGTATCATGGCCAGAGAACAGCCTACATTATAAGTTATAATACAGCCGGCTAGATCTCGTTTCATGGAACCCTTACACGTATGGAAGCCTTTTTCTCGTGTATTCACAGGGGTCTCGGGTTTGAAAACGACTTCAAGCCACTTTATGTGAATCAACGCGGAATCGTTTTTTAAGCGTCACAATGGCCACAGCCGCTTCACCGTCGTTAAACACGGTGGCTTCACGTGAAACCATTTTTTAAGGATATTTTAAACAAACATTGTGCTTTCGAATTAATTTCTAGCTTTTAACGAAAGCCGGAATTTAACAACAGATTAATCTACTTTTAGCAGAAGAGTTGGATAAAGTTTGTTTTTCTAATAAACGGAAGGTTTTAAAAGAAACCGGAAAATCGTGCAACCTAACCGATGATTCCGGTCGAGTTGCTAGTATATCGTTATAGTAGTTGTTACGTTATGGATGGAACGATAAATACGTCTGGACGGCCAATTAAGAGAAAACAAGGTAGAGACCTTAAAACATGAAAAAAGTAGAAAATACTAAAGAAAAAAAGGAAAACATCGTATCAAAATACACCGCGACATTCGCCCAGTAATGTTTTCCCCTGTGACGATACGCTCCGTTCTGTGTACATATTTCTAGATCCTAGTTCCACGCCTGTAATTTTACGCGAACGACATTGTGTCGTGAACTTTCGTTCACGTCAATTTTCCGCTGCGGAAAAGCATAGCCGAGGCATGAAATATGCATCGCGACGGCCACATTTCTTTATGAGAACGTACCATCGATCTGTACGTATAAGTTCGGTTTGCACGTATGATGATGTCGTTTATTGTGCAACAGCTACGGCATTATGAAAGCCATAGCGAACTAACGGTCTCTTGCACAAATAAATCAATATTATCGACGAATGTTATTTCGTGAGGTTGTAATTCCATAAGAATATAGAACCTCGTAATTTTTCTTAAACTCTGCCACGCGTTTTTTAAGAAATTCCATAAGGACGAGGCAAGTTAACGTAATTCCGTTTCGCTTCCTCAATTTTTCAGCTATTTGGAGCAAATAAAAACTCGCAATAATTTTTGTCTCTACAAATTGGGTCTAAAGATATGAGATAATCTAGCGAACGGAATAAAAGAATTATTATAAGCACGAAACAACGCGTTAACAGCCAAAACATGGCTGTCGTTCTAATTTCTCTGATGTTGGTCACTCTTCGCCTAACAGCAACGAAAAATTGTACGATGTCTGAACCAATTTTTTCTTAGAAAATACAGAAGAATGGCGAAAAGCAAACAACCGACTGTTTATCGTAATCAAATCGAAGCGAAGAGTGCGCGATCCATGCTGCTCGAGCTTGCAGAGAAAGGATTTTATGTAAGTTAATCAGCGCTGATTATTACGGTAATTAGTTCATTGCTACGGAAACACAATTTTCGGGCTCATCCTTCGTAACGAGGCGAATCGTGTATACCGTAGTGAACCGTGGTGCAGAGATTTTCCTGTTTTGTTAGATACACGTGCGTGCACATCCGGAAAACCGCATCCTCCTACGTACTTTCGCGTCGAAGCACCAAACCGTGGCATAACGTCGATTCGCATCGGTAATTTGTTTCGTTCATTAACCATTAATTCGTGATTTATCCAAATACGGATCATCGCGTAACTATTAAAATACAGTGACGATGTTCTTTCACTTATTTCGTTGTTATTCTCATTATGTGTTTTTAAGGTCACATGCACCTTGTAAGGTTATTAGCGACCGTGGTGAGAACGCTAATCGTAAGTAGGACAGAACGTATCTATAATGAGTAGTAACCAATATCTTTAAAAAATCCTTCGGAAAGTATCCTTCAGAAAATCTAGAGCTGTTATGTTGTTTCTATTTTAAGAAAATAAATATCGACTATAGCATTTGTACAAAGAAAGAAGTAATTTCAGTTAAACAGTTTGCCTTCAATCACTGTAATTATCGAAACGATTTTTAGCTCTTAGCTATAAACATCCTCCGAGTACTCGCGACTGATAATAAAGAAAAAGATTAAATATCATTAAAGAATAGTAGTACTTTCAATACCTTTAACAGGTTAAAAGAGGTTAAAATCATCGTTGTAATTCTATCACACCTGTAATTCTAATTTTTCGTTGTTAATAATAAATCACGGCAAGTATAGTCAGCAAAAACGTTTAATTTGTTTTGCAAATTACTCGAATTGCTATTCCTTTATAGCTTGCGGGCCAGAATCAATTTCTCACTGGCAGAGGATTGCAATCCCTTTAATCAAATACAATCTATCCGATTTGCTCCAATTCGATTTACAAACAAATCAAACGTACGTTTATATTTTTGTCGCCACTTGCAATATTTCAACGAATGATTTTGATGATCGCTCCTCGATTTTCTAGGAATACCTTTGCATTTGTACCTGATAAATTTGTCACGATATAACTTTTGAAACGGTTACAGTGTTTTTTTCCACGCTGTTCCAGAGAGTTTCTGGTTCCACTATTTTTATAACTTTGTTTGCGCTGTAATCTGTACCTGCCCCCGTCCTCTATATTCGTTTCAAAAACCTGTACGTCAAGCGCACGTAAAATATGTTCGTCGATAATTCTTTCTTCGTCGATTATTTACATTTTTCAAGGATATAAAATAATTTCTTTTTTTCTCTCTCTGTCACCTTTGTCATCAATCATCAAAGAACGACGCGATGATAACACGGTGAATCGTACGCGTGTTTCAAAATTACACGTTAAGACTACCGTGAGCAAAAGAAAGTTTGGTCATGAAAGGATACATTTAGCGTGTGAAAATTTATTTCCTTATAATGAAAATTGCACGACAGAGAGTGATTAAATTACGTCCGTGACGTGGCACGTAATTAATAAACGGGACGCATAAAAATATGCTTTTACTTTATTTAAGTAGCTGTCCCTAGCAGAAGGTGGGACTCATTAATTTTTTGTTGCACCTTCCTTTATCTTTTGTTACTTCTAAAAACTAATTTCTGCTATTATTTGAATTTTTCAAAAGTCAAGCAGAAAGAATGTATTATAAAATATATATATAATATATTTTATAATAATTAATATATCATACATGTATATTGTGTATATTATAACTTTGGTGATTAAACTTACCAAGAAGGCTTAAGAGAACACTCTCCAGAGATTTACTCATGCTCGCACACCAAGGCACTACACATCACACATACAGCAGTAATAGAACATTCCAGTGATTGCCGATAATTATATCGGAATCCACACGGTTCACTGTAAACTTTTAGAAAAGAATGCACTGTGGAGTTTTGGTTATCCGAGCCCTGTTTAACCGAAGTTCCGTATTATTCGAGTCGCTTTGAACTTTACCATGACTCCATTTTTTCCGAAAGTAACATAAGTTAATATAAGAAATACGAAAGTGTATGTAGCGAGGTATTGTCAAGGCAATCAAACGTTCAATCGATTAAATAGTTAATCAAACTTAAAAACATTTACAAACGACCAGAATGTTTTTTACAATTTTGTTGCACGATTTATTAACAGCCATGGATCCTTCCGTACTATTCGAGTTTTCGATTATTCGAGATATGTTCGGCCCATACCAATCGTTCGATAATTGAGACACCGCTGTAATCGATTGTACTCGAGAATTAGGAATATTTAACAAAGGAGATAAACAAGAAAGAAAAACTTTGGTAATAATCGATATGGAAGTTTCTATTTAGTATATTGGATCTCACACGGCCTATTAAATTACGATCTATTAATCGCAATATGTATACATAATTCAGAAAGTACTATTATCCTTAACAGTGGCATCACGGGCTCGCGATCGGCAAGCGACCGCTCGACGCGTCGTTGCGCATGCGCGGACGCATACCTACGCAGGAATCCGTGGCACTGATTGGTAGACGGCGCGACACTCCGAAACAGCAAGGGTACGTGCACGACTCGCGTAGTCAGTCTCGCGCCGAGCGTCTTATAGTGCGCATTGTCGAACTTCATTATCGTCCGCGCTTCGAACCAGTGAATTTGAAAACTTCCGCCAACTACGAAACCAACTACGATACTAACGTGTGCACATGACAGACGACCAATGACGGTTCTTGCGTGGAACAGACGAAAGTCAACAGATCGTTAATTCGTTTGCATCCAACAAGCACAGACGTTTCGAAGGTTAGCTTATTATCTGTTTTTACTAAGGAATTGTGACAAAAGCCTCATTGTGCAACCTAACCCAAATCGCGGGCATTGTTTTTTTTCGGTCAGCAGCGTGTTGATTATCGATGTCTCTCGGTTTTTACGTTGCGTCGACCTCCGTCTATGGATTTCGGGTATGCGTCACGATTGTTTCTTATTATTTCAGGAATGTTTACTATGATCTTTCTCTCTCTCTCTGATATACCGAGAATTTTCGGAAAGTGTTTCTTTCGATTATTTTCGGATTCTCTACCGATGACGACTTTTATTCGGTTCATAGAATCGTAGACACATTTTAAAGATGTATTTTCTGTAATTTTCATCTGTTGCATTTGTTTGAGAATGGTTTGGTGGTTGCCACAAGTATATTGCTACATTATATCGGCTACTTCAGAAACTTACTATTATGTTTACAGAAGTAACGAAGGTAGTGATGTTATGATTGCCATAGCGTAATTACCACTATATGTCAATAATAATATTGCCGTACCGATGTATGCGATAGTGTATCACAATATTGTAGTAACAAGTCATATTCTATGTATCATGTTGTAATAGTAGTAATTATTATATATATACATAAATATCTACTAGTTACATTTAATTCTTGTGCATGAAAATAAAGTAACATTACAATGATGTAATAGCCTTTTTAGAACATTTTAAGTGTCGTATCGTTATCGAAGTTTACATAGCAAATTTTTAACAATTCTTTTCAAGTTTCTCTTTCTAATGAAAAAAATTCTTCGCGCTGTTAGTCGCTATTCTCTCATCAACGAGACTTTTTCTCTTTTTTAGCTACTTATATCTGTACTTGTTAGTCTGAAATCCAACGTTTGGCTATGTACTCGAACGAGTGTATGATTAACAATCAGCCGTGCAATTCTGTTTCATTCAGTCGATAATTACGATAAATTTCGATATTTCAACCGCTTGTCCGTCGATCTGTTATCGACGTTTCCCTGCTTGCGAATCTAGTTGTAAGAGTATCGATTTCTATATGATCTCGTTCGATGAACACGCGTATCGAGGAAAGAAACGCTTGCCTCGATACCATGCTATAGTTATCGAAGTAAGAAATTCACAGATTTAAATGATCGAGCAACAAGTTCCCTCGACAGAAAACTTTCCTCCTCGACAAGCGTTCACTCGGTAATCGCTGACTAATAATGTTGAACAAAGAAAGAAATTGCTATGACAATGGCGTGCGAAGGATATATACTATCGGTTAAATATTCGATATCGATCACGATCGATTCTCGCCAGTCGTAAGAAATAATCGATCGATCGGATTGAAAATTTCGATCGATTAATGGTTAAGGTTATTTGGTATATTAGAAAGGATTCGGTAAACCGATAAGCAACCTTGACCAATATCTGTATACGTAATAAACTGCTTCAGCTAATTACCAAATAGCTCTAAATGTTTCTTGGAAGCAGAATTTTTCGGTAAATAAGTAACGTTTGTTATGGTTTGTAACGATGCAAAGAAATATTTTTCTGTAAACTTTCCTGTATTTCATTGTAATTAAAAAAGTTCGCGTATAGGTGTAATTACGTGTCAGTAAAACAGATATATCGTCTTTTTACTAACATAGCTCGTTAAAAAATATGAATGTTTTCTTCCATGATTTTCCTCGTTATATTTATTTTCTCCATAATTTCCATACTCCGCATCGGTTCACGTTTAACCTTGCGAGTATTATACCTTCTTTGTCTTCTGTAGCTACGTTGGTCGTCGGTCGTGTGTCATACCGTTGAATGCAAATGAATTAAAGAGACGGGACGATTTCGTAGATCGGGAGCGGAAGAACATTAGGAGGAGAGACAACGTAAATGGCGAGAGAACGCGTCGCCATGGGTACCGTGTGTTGTGGCTCGCGGGTGTAGTGCGAACCCCGTAATCGAAGGGAAGAGACAAAACTGAGGGACAGAGATCACGTGATAGAGGAAGAAAGGAGAAAGAGTGAAAGGCACGGGAGAAAAAGAAGGAAGATATAGAACGCGTGGACAAGCGTGACCGGCCAAGACTTCGAAAGGCTACTCTCTCGTGGCCGTCACGTCGAGGAGAGGGCAGCGAGAGCCGGGCAGAGAAAGAGGGAGAATAATGCGGACTCGTTGCTTCCGCCTTCATCAGCAGCTCGTTCAGATCTGCTCGTAGTAAGTACAGAAAAATCAGTATCCTTCGCGTATCTGACAATGCGTCCTTGAGGCTACAGATCTTTATGCAAATTCAAATTTTTATGACCATGATTAAACAAATGACACGACCAGACTGTAGATGGCTATTTAGCAATGGCTACAAAAAGTATTAGGTCGTCCGGAAAGTTTCTTTCGTTTTGTAAGGAAATAATGGATGCACAACATTTTCCGTTTTATATTATTTTATCCAATCACTTATGATTCATTTTGCTCTATCAAAATAAAGATCACGATGTTCGACAAATTAGGTTTCATGTTTGTATACAGATGCATCGTTGTAAAAGAAGGTTCAGTGAAAGAACGACACTTTTCGGACAACCTAACACTCGCACACCATTGTACTTACTGTAACATTTTCATACAGTCAGTCTCGCTAATACTCGGACACTTTTTTAAACTATAGAACAACGTTTTTTAGAATTGGATCGAACAACGAGTCGTTTTTTGAGAAGTTAGGAGGATTAATCTACTAGATGACGCGTAAAGAAACTTTGGAAATTGGTCGGAATGACGAAAAATGAAATTTTATTTCTTCCAACTACTCTTCGATCCAAATCTACTAAAGAGAAAATTGCGAAAAGTAAATTTCAACGACATTGCAAATTCCTCTCGATTACTCGATTCACAGTTTATTATACGCATGCAAACAACGCGAATACAGTATCGGTAAACAGAGTGATTAAAGTCTAAGGGTCTCGTTAGACTCGCTTCGCCGAGTCCCGACCAGGTATCTAAGAAACCGTTCGACTTGGTCTCTGGTGGCGTATATATCGAGTCAAAATGCTTCCTTGGACGAAATAAAAGTTAAAAAATAAAGGTGCGAACCACGAGAGCAATTAACCACACAGTTAACCGCGAGTATCTGTGGTGAAAAGAGAACTGGATGCATGTAAATGATCCCGATATATTCAAGGATGTTTCCAGTTGGTTCTAGTCGGTCAATAGAAAGTACAATACAGGCCGTGACAATTTGCTATAAACCGTTACGACACGAGTCTTTCTATCTGCATATCTTCTTTGTGATCGATAGGTCGTATTAATGCTAGAGCTCGTAGAACTCCATAGTGTCTCTAGAGTGGCTTCTCGCATTTCATTTTTTATTTCTTTCGTACAAGTTTATACTTTAGTTGTTGGTAGTTGTAGCGTTGAAATATGCGAGGTGTTCAACTTGTAGCAATACTTTAATCGAGAATAGTACGAAGGTACGATAGTATTCTCTGCATAATTTCTAGCGTCTTAGCCTGAGTAGTGAATTTATGTGAGCAAGGAAAGAGATCAAAGTTCCGATATATTTTTTTATATTTTATACACAATTCTCGATGCATTATTTTTGTTAGTCTGGGTATTCCGACGGAATTTAAAGTGAATCTGTGGCGTTGTCACGGAATAATGTTCAATTTTCAGATTTAAAGGACTGTGAAAAGGCAGCTAAAAGGCGAAGAATCCTCTTTATTGAAATTCTGTATGAAGAGAGTCGTCAAATTAACGTAATTGGATTATTTCAAGTTCATGTCTTGAATGGCGCGTTAGGAAAACGTGAAAAACGAGGCTTTATCAAAGCAGCAATTTTCTTTGATGAAACTCGACCTGCTCCGCTCGAGTGCCACGTACGAGAGGAAAAGAAAATATAAAAAGTCTTTTATAGAGTTGCTACTTCTAAAGAAGAATTTTGATTCTAAATTACTGCGTCTCTAAATGTCTCGTTTATTTAATTAATTTAGGGGCACAAAATATAGAAAGAAACGTTTAAATTACTTGTAACGTCTATATTACGACGAGCGCGTTTATTTTAATCGTACGATTTTTTTTTTAAATTAATTTACATTCTAAAAATTATTTCAAGATACTTCGAAACTCGGAATTAAAATGATCGTTACTGGTACTGCCATGGGCATTTCGTGGAACGTTTTGTAGCGTTTTCTCGCTGTTCGCATTCAAGGGTAATGTGATTAAGGCGATCCAGGACTTTAGCGACCTTTTAATTTTTCAAGAAATGAAACTCCCGCGAATCCTTAGAATATAATTGAAATTTTAGAGTCACAAATTTCATTATGAAACATTAATCTGAAGGCGAGTTGGCTTAATTAAGTCAGTAGCATTCTACAGATAGCGAGTCACAAGTTTCCGACACTTTGTCACGATATTTTATTCGAGAGACGAGTTTGTCTCATCCCATCTATTTTCGAAAAACTGTCGCAACGCGCGCGTAAAATTCTTAATTTTATGAAACATTACAACAAGATGACTTTACATTTGTGTCGAACTTTATTCGAATATTACGCCGATATTCGGAGGAATGGACCGAAGATTTGGAATATTTGTTTCGATTTCAATCATGTGTGTACCTGAACTTCAATTCTCGTGCAACGAAAACATGGAATATATGGAATTATCGAGGGATCGCGTTCGATTTGCATAGATAGTCTGTGTTCTTCGTGGAGTTGCATGTGAACGATCGGACATGGATTGGCGAGCGTGTAAATGACGTTAGAAAGTTGCGAAAGAAGCAGCTGACTCATCCGCTTTTTCTCATCGTTGCGGAACGATTCCGTGGCCGTACACGTATGTATACATTATATATGCAACACTCAATGAGAAAATATAGGGGAAGTTTATCGTGTTAGCAACTGCATCGAAAGCGATAGCGTGGTCAAAAGTTTCGACCGTGTTTTAAACTCTTAGCGATTGTCGTAAACGCGGAGATTAATAGTATGGCGATTAAACGTCGTTAACATGTGATGATCTTATCGTGGGTGGGTTGTTTCAACTAAAAGCTTTATGCAGGGTGTTGTTTCGTGATGGATTGAGTAGAAATACTTGCAAAAAAGTGCGAGCTTATGTGTGAGCGTATTACGAGCGAAGAATGAATTTATAATATTTTAATGGAATTTTAATGGAATTTTAATGGAATTAAAATATTATAAATTGCGGTGTTTTCTGAAATTTCTAGGAATATTCCTTCGAGGTTTCGATATTATACTAATGTAATAAATAATTGGACTTGCGCCTCACGAATAATATAAAATATTCGCGAGTAATACCTTCTCAAAAATCTGCAGTTTCGTTTATTCCTGCATTTGCATCGATAATATTTTCGAAAAGTAGCATTATGCGAATGTCGTAACTATTAAGTAGTTAAACGTAGATTTGCATATTTAAACCAAAGAATTTGCAGCAGAAATTTTAATATAATCCAATAGAACGTACTATTCGTATTTATCTTTCCGATTGTTTCTTAATATTTGTTGAATATTTCCAAGCCTTTGAAGTTCTGTATCTTCGTCATCGTCGAAATCCTTCTTCTAACCTTCGTTTATCGTTATCAGATAGAATGGTTTTATCACTGATACAAATGTGTCAGCTGTTTAATGCATGAAATTCTCTCCTCGCTTTCTGCACAAATGTCGCGAAAATCGGATTCGAATAATTTACGCTTCTGTTTATTATATTATATGAATCGTATCTGATAGGCAAAGACTGTTTTTACGCCTTTTATCATCCTCGTTATAATTCCTATTACTTACTTCCTTCATTCTAAACCTAATAGCATCGTAAAATCGAATCTTTACGTTTACTTGTAACGCCTTTACGAGTGATATTAGCAGTTAAGCATTTGTCGGAATGTTTTATTAACTGATATTGCCTGTACAAACAATCAATCGCGATAACGACAAGGAAGAAAAGGAATACCTACTCGATAAGCTCTGTTCGATTCTGATTCATACGCACGCGGTAGCATGTAAATTGCTCGATAATAAACGACATATCGAGTTAAGATAAATTATTGCACTATAAAATATAGACTGTAAATTACAATCCTAAATTACTCTCTCTCGTTGATAAACATTTTTGAACATGTATCATTAAAGATATTAATCGTTTCAATTCTATAGCTATGAGGGTACGAATATGTAGAATACAGATAATAATGCAGTAATATAATTTAATATTTTTTGTGTTATAAATAGCGTAGTATAGTATTTTGTATTGCTCGCAATATACTCGAATATTGTTCGTTCGAGGACGATTCGAGATTTAAGTCGTAGAGATTGTCATATTAATTCTTGTCTCGGATGCTGCTCGTGGTATTCGTCGACCGGACCGAAAAGTTACGGTATCTGGATATGTGTTGGTGCATATACATAGCAGGAAAGTTAAATTTATGCAGTTACACACGGAAAGTCCCGTTTTAATCTCTGCTGATAAATATCTTCGGCTTAGTCCAGCGAATACAAGATTTCGACTCGCCAGCAACGTTTACTTCTTTCTCCTGCTTGGTCCTCTACGATCCTTCAGTATGTGTGTGCATATATTCCAGTGTATGGATCTAAAAGCAAAATGGTATTTGTAGGAAGTGCATGAAAAATGCAGTTGGCAGTAGGAATATTGGATTCCTATAATTCGTAGTTTTCAAGCAACTGCGTTTGTCATAGCGCGGATGTTTACTCATTTATCGGAAATTTAAAATTTTTGTTCGGGCAAGCATAGTGCAACGTATTTTCTATTTTTTAAAAACCATAATCTTCAAGTAACACGAAGCTTTTACGTTATTTTTAGAAATACTTCTTAGCATAGGCACAATGACCGATTAAAGATTCATTAAGTCGATTTGTTCGAGAAAATCCTGTGGTTATAAAAGAAGTAGGGACGCGTCACTTCGAAGCAATGTATGGAATGCATTCTTCGTCGTCCTTCGCGATCCTTTTGTTCAATTTCTCCATTATATCCTAGCCATAAAATTATTCTATAACGAACGTAACTACCATTGCACATTGCACCTTGTAGTAAATAAAAAGACAATTCAGAAAACTAGCGATAGACGTACAAAGTATTTTGTAAATTTGAAGAAGGTATATACATTCCATGAATCGTTTGTTTTATCGATTACCTTGTCTCTATTCCATTTATTAGTTAATATCGCTTGATCGTTATTCCAATAATAACGACTCCTTTAATAGCAAACGGCATATAAATCCAAGTATCAAAATCATACAATAAAATAATATTTTCCTGTTCTAATTTGATATAAACGTAGTATATTCTCAGTGGGTTTCTAGTAGCAGACTCTCCCATGCCATAATTCAACTTGTCTGGGGATAACAACAAATTAGAAAAATTACCGTCTGGCTTGTACGTGGTCTTCTTTTCTCCTCGACGATGTCCCTTCTCTTTCATTCTTTTCCCTCGCCGGTGCCGCCGGCTGGTGCGTGTTTCCGCCGTATTTTCTCTGACATACCTCTGCGTACACACGCTCCCACGTCACGCGTGACACTCTCAATGACCCACGCAACGTACGAGGCCCGTGCTATCATAATGTTTCATTTCTGATCCTGTAAGTTACTCGGTTCTCTCCTGATCGTTGATTCGCCACGATAGTCGAAAGTCGTCGCATCCAACGAAACCCGTTAACCCATTAAACAGTGCAACACGCACCAGTTAATCAGTCGCTTAGATTACTTATCTCTGGAAGATAATTTTTTGAAAAGCTTCTTTACACAGGAATCCACTTTGGACTTGGAACTTGGAAAAGATTCCACGGTTGAAAGAAGCCTCACCTACTGGTCGTATAATTAAATATTTTGAGAACGGTCTCGCTGCTGAGCGGCAGTTAAAGATAGTCGACACACTCTGAATCATCGTACCATTAATTCTCATGTTTTTCTTCTATATCGCGAAGAAACGCAGGTTAAAATTGTATCTTTCCATTCTCCAGTTATTCGATTTCCTTCATCAGCCAGTGCCGTGACATCGGCACAGCTATACTTAATTTGTTTACTACATAGTAATTCGTTTCACTTAACTCCAATTAAACCTTGTACAACGTATAGATACGTCTACAAGACATCGTCGCACACATTCTGTTCCGGTCAAACTCGATTTCGAATCTATCAAAGTTAGCAAGTGTTTCGGATTTGTACTCGGTGGTAAGCACCGGACGTGTACCACCGCAAGTCAAATGATTTAATCAATTTCAGAATTGGAATCCCCGACGAACACGACTTGCTAGTGCGAACAATCCATCGTTGTAACCGGCGAGGTTTCCCATATCTGCTCGCCGTGCCTCTAGAACCGTGGAAATCTCAATTTCACGGTGGAACTCGCACGTGTCTGATTTTACAGGGTGTTTATTGCACGCGTATTCGATGAATTCTCATATCCGATTCAGGACTATGCTAATAATGATAATAACGATCACTAGTCGTATTCGCAAAAGTCTGTTCCAACAAATCTCCGCTGACAAGACAATACCAACATCGATTTCGCAACTGATATGGTACATATACCGTGGAAAATAGCAAATTGCGGTGCGTCGAGCACATTCAAACGCGACACGATAAAATCATTGGCCCGTCCCTCCCTTTGGCCTACTCGTATCGTTTCGATGAATAGCACCATCTTGGCGGACAAAGAGCAACGGGTAGTTGCAACTTGTGTAAGAGCATTAAATGTCAGGTCAAGAGACTGGCTCGCTTGGCCGGATTACGGTTTCAGTCCTTCTACGTATACTTTATTTCACCGCAGACGCTTTAGCGCACCTAGATCTTTGCCATTCTCTGCCGTAGTGCCGTTGCTTGCGCCCAACAATTCCGTACTGTCTCCCATTTAATTGAATTCTGTAGCTGTAGACTGGTACACGTCGGTATTTTCGTGCAATCCAGCTTCCAAATGGTTTCAACTTCTCCGTAGAGTTTGTCAACTCGGATTGAAACGCGAGTTTCCAACCATCGAATTTGCCTTTAGCGTTTAGCAACTATACGAACGGCAAGTTTGAAGAGACGTTGAAACAATCGAAGAGTCGATTATTGTTTCCTTTGTTGCATTCGAAAATCTCCATACACATCGATACGCTCTGTCGTCGATTGCTTTAGACGAGATGTCTTGACAGTCTCTGCGAGATCTCTCTCAATCTCCGAAGATCTCGTGGAAGATCTCCGGTATAATTAGTGGTAGATAATAGCAGAGTAGAAGACCAACTTTGCCAGTGTTCCGAGATTCGCTAAAATATTTCTCCGTTTTCACGGATTCGCTGTGCTTCTAATTATTCCCAGGGGAGCGCTTATTCACGAAATCTCGTGATTACCAAGGTTCCAGAACAAACAATCGCCCGGGGATTGTCTCTTTGGTTCGCATTTAACATTGCACGGTGTTACAATAGCGCGCAAACGAACACATAACAAACCACGGCGCACCCAGCTCTGACATTTTCCATCGAACACCCGCCGTGTAATCTCGCGCGTGTATTCCTTACTGTTTCTCAGGATCGTAGGTTCCGTTGCTTAACATTTTCATCCATTAAATGTTATCCGTGCGATTTTACAACCGGCGAACACAGTTGCGCAAATAGCAGCGAAATAAAGTTATAATCTCGCGACTCCAGTGAATGAACGTGTACTACCATTGCGATTTTCATTGGTATCCGTTCATCGTTCTATTTTTCGCTGTTTCTTTACAATGAGAAAAAAGATACGATCGGTGTGAAAAATATTTGTATAGCGCTTAACTGTACCAAAACTATCGTAGTACGTAGTTTAGTAACGAAATTTTAACAAATAAAGTTTGCAAGTCACCGGAATAACGTTCGAAAAAAGAAAAACGCGATATCTATTCCTGTCGTGGAAATGTCAATAAATATCCAGCAAATGGTAAAAATATATGCGTAATAAGTATAATAAGTACAGTTACCGCTTCATTGGATAAAATGACACAGATATTTTCTAAACAGAGATTTTCTCTCCTAGATATTAGGTAAGTTTTATTAGTTTTTTTTACACAGGATTTAGATTACCATAACAATATCAGAATTTCGAGTTTACAGACCATTGGCATCATTTTTTCATATTGTTTAAAACAGTGTCTTTTGCGTTACGTAACGTTCACGGTTTATACGACAGAGAATTAAGAATTAAGAGAACCATTATCCTCTTTATATTTAAGAGTCTATGTTCCATATATAGTATAGTCATTGTTATATCAAAAGCAATCAACGAAGTTGATTTCACCCTTCTTGCACTGGATTCGCTTCCGAGAAGCGAGTCGCGATTTCTCGATACGTAATGCCCGGGTGCTCGATTCATCGGTGTCTCGAAGCTTACGAGATTCAACAACGAACTGAGGTGCAAACGTCACAACGGCCATGATGATAAGATAAGACCAACCGCGTCACAAAGCTGTTCAACACGTTCGCAGCTGATAGGATTTTTATCGTATGTTAACAAGTAATACTTGCAAATTTTCTCAATGCTAATACGAAAGCATTCTGCATTCGCAATTTCCCAATTGTCAACTCGTCGATACGCGTATCCGATTTTTCATTGGCACCAATCTCTGCTTACCTTGATACGACAAATAGAATTAGCAAGTTTGCTCAACGTGACTTTCGTTCGAACAGTCCGCTGTACTATATCCATGTTATTTCAAGGACTGTTTCATTTTCATCCTAATTGCAGGTAAAACCATAGGTAAATGTAAAGACGATTCGAATTTAGAACGACAACGATTGTTTTTTAATTGATATAAGACATCTTTCACACGTATGTGTTCAAACTTTGCAAAAAACAGACGAGAGATAAAATTAATTGAAATTTTTTTTCGTATCATACCTATATGTAAGTTTTCTCTCGCGTCTATCTTTGTGATAATTTTATCGATATTATTTGATAATAAATATCTTGAGGTCAATATCGTCAAAAAATAGCACCAAGATCGTGGAACGACATAATAAATCCATAAAAGAAATTGAAACAATTGTGTACGATAATTATATATAATTACATATAATTATTCCCATAAACAGCAACACGATTATTATACAAACAACGCAGCAATACGAATGAAAATGGCTCATTATGCCAAGAATCTGGGTAAAAAGTTTATTCGAGTATTTCACTCTCTCTCCCTCTCTCTGTAGAATCTTTCAGAAAGGTAATTGCGAAACTGCATCGAGCTCGGGAACAATTCCAGGATCGCTTCGTTTCGCTTTCCAATCCTAATAGAGGAAATGAACATCACTTATTAACAATAGAGTCGAGAGACGAGAGGCGTTGAAAACGAATTCGTAATCGGTGCCGGTTACTCGCAGCTGCAAATCGCGCGAAGAACGCCAACGGCTGTTCAATTGAACTCTCGCTTTGTGAGGTTCGGTCAAGTTCCGTGGCACACATTACGTGCCTTGAATCCCGTGCACGTGTCCAGGAGAAACCGGAAGCGTCTATTTTCAATCGCGCGCGTCAACCACGTCCGGCAATTCGCTGTACCAGAGGCGCACAATTCGAAAACAGACTCCATCGTCGATTTACCGTGTGAATATCTATCAGCCTTTAACGCGATCACTTGTTTTCAATTCATCGAGTGACTCGAATGACTGCTACACCTTGAATCATCGATAGCGTAACCAGGTCGATCGTATCTCCTTGCTTATCGGATCCATCGACCTATTTTGATGTCTACATAGTAGGTCGTGATAAAGATCAGGTTTGACTATTTCTTATATATTAGGATCTTGTTTAAAATTATCTTTGGATTGATTTTTCTATGAAAACTTTCCTATGTTGCTTCTAGAATAAAAAGAATACATTTTCGATGATTTATTTATTGAAATAACGAATTACTTAGATTAGTTTCTTATTTTTATTTTAGAAGCACCGTGGAGAAAATAATGTTACGTTTTATGAGGAAAAGACAAGTGGGTAGATAGTTTAAGCAACTTTGTAATTTATGGTAAACCGCCGTAAACGATTTTCTGCAAGTTTTCTTCGCCATTTAGTCGATATTTTATGAGTCATGACATAAACTTTTTTTCATTCCCCCTTTTTTTACCCGGCAAGCAATTTCTATCAAGCGTCGAATTACCTACTTTTCTTCTTGCTTCGTCCGTTTCTCAATATCCGCTACTTTTAAACGGCATAAACTCTATCGACTAGCACTGGCAAAGATTAACTGCGAGTGCGATCCGAATATTTATGCAAAAACAACCGCAAAATACACAATTGCTAAAATATTCATCGAAATTGTATAGAGGTATATTTTTATTTCGTTACGGAAGTAATTACACTTGAAGAATTTCTCGAAGAAAACTTGTAAGCGTATCTCCGAGCAACGTTATTTTTGATATTCGCGATAAAGTTAATGCACTATCGTTATATCGATATTATTACTATCGTGTTCCACGTCTAAAACGTAATTCGGATTTCGTATCAACGAAACCATAACGTATCGTATTCCATCATTTACTCAGTAAGAACATGATATCGCGTTAGCCAGGTTTTCCCAATGCATCATAAAAATGACCATTGCGTAACTCGCTATACCGCAACTTCACTAGTTTTCGAAAAGAGGAAAAATTGAAGGAAAAAGATTATGTAAAATGAAGCGGAGTGTTCAACGGTAAAGTGGTGAAAATTAATCGCATGCATGTAAATAGGAAGATTAACAATTTCAACTCTGCATGATAAATTGAGCGACGATAAATGCAAATATGTAAATGACCAGAATGAAGTGGGACGATCCGTTAAAAGCTTCTCTCTACTGCGTGCGACGGATAATAAGCTGAATGAAATGGAACTATAGTTTCTTTCTATCGCGTCTAGTTATTTCATTTTGTATTCTAGAACTCGGGATAATGGTAAATCCAAAATAACAGTTCAGTGTGTTCTACTGTGATTCGAACCCGGACCTTTCACTTCGTAGCTAGCTCGCGCTATTACTTTGCTCAATTAACCTATTTTGGCTGGAAGAATTATACTCTTCGTGACTAACTTTTGAAACCTGATTGCTTTCTACAATTCGTAGACCACCTGATATCACGGTTATTCATCCGGGAAACTTGCAATTTCGAAGTACAAAAATGAGACGCTAATACGAAAGTTTATGAAGAATATTATAAAAACTTTGACTATCAGTCATTTGCAGATTTCTATTCGGAGATAGATTATTAAACGAAACGTTTCAAATAAGGCTTTACTAATAACATTGATAGTTCTAGCTCTGGATGTAATAACAATAGTAGCTACCAGCGTTAAGAGAAATTGCTATATTCATATAATTCTGCGAATCAGCTCGTTTACCGTATGTAAATTTTCGAACAAAATACACGTGGTTTCAGATCGACGATACGTCTATACTTCGCAATAAAATACACGCTCTACACTCGTCTACGCGTTCATTTCGATCGATTCGTTCAACATTGGGATTAATTTTCCAAAGTCACGCAGATTGGCCGCATCATGCAGACTTTATCGTGACAACTCCGTGACTGGATATCGAATTGCCAATCGTTATTCTGTTTCTTCTTACCACGATTAAACCAGATAATCGTAATAACAAATAATAACCATACTCGTGATGCAATTGTTGCGATAATGTGTTGATGTTCGCGTCTAATCGATCTTCTTATCAGTCTTTCTTTCTTCAGATATAACAGAGTCATCACGAAATCGTTATTGCAGTACGAAATATTAAAGGCTTTTCTATTTCCTTAAGATCCTCTGTTTAATACATAAACGTGACTTTTTCAAGTTCTACGACGTTACGCTTTACATTTCGCAACTTTGTAAATTTCCAGTTTTTAAATTCTGAAGATTAATGTAAATAGCAACTTGGTTGTTGAACGGTTGGTCGATACATCAACTAGATACCGTGGATCATCCAGAGCCGAGAACTACGCTCTCAAGTACAATGACTGACTCAAGTTTGCATAAAAGGGGTTGAATTTTTCGATACAGCGGTCCTTCTTATGGTGTCCCGTGGTATTTAGTTTGCGTAATATATCTCATATTCGAGTTTTCGAGTATTTACTAGCAAGGCAGTAACGCAAAATATGATATAAATTATATTTTGTCACCGTTCCATTGCTCTATCGCGTCTTATTATTTTATAATCCGATATTTATAAATTATTTATTTCGTCATATAATATCAATGGTACGACGATATAAAGCGATTCGCTTATCTATCGATCGTATTTTCTTATTCCGCGATCAGATATTTTCTTTATTATTCAAGTAATTTGTGTCTTTATAAAGATATTATTTCGCATTATCAAACAAGTTACTGTGTGAATAGATTTTTATAGAAGGATGTAAATTTCAATGGTAAAAAAGTTATTTGCTCACAAAAGAAGGAAGATCGTTTAAAACCATTTGAAAATTTATTGCGACACAATACGTACGACGTCGATCCATGTTTGACTATAACAACACGCTTGTCTTTTTTATCACCAACAATGTGGAAATCTTATTCCGCATTGTTAATGTGTTACGAACGACTAATGTACACATTTGTTTGACGCTGTTCTTGCAGCTGCTTGACAAGTTGCCGTATAACGCGATTCTTCGCATTAGCTTTTAATTTGCGCAGAGATTTTTACATATTGTAACAATTGAATTGCAGCTTCCGTGTTTTCCAACGCGTCAACATCTCCAATGCTTGCATTATTCTCCTTTGGCTCGTTTTGTTAAACGTTCGTTATGTAAAGCATAAATCATTCACGATCAAACTTTGATTACGTGATAAACACGTGACGCAATCAGTTACCGAGTTCGGATAAAACTACTCTGCCACTAGGACAAAAAATTGAACGAAAGATACGAATCGTGAGCAGATACTTTACCTTTGCGCTTTTACTTTAAATTAACGCGTTCGTAAAAAAAAAAGAAAAAAATAAATGTAAAAATGTTAGGTTCCGTGTAGACTGTAACTGATAAATAAAATTAAAATCCGGCAGCAAGTTAAAGCAGACACTTCGCATTGTCTACATAATGGATGCGCTGCTTCACATAATGCATGATTCATGCCTTTCAATCTTGTGTCAGTGACTGTGTAAAGAAGAAAATGAACCAATCACGTCCTAATAATATTCAAATGTCATTTTTTCATTCGTTGTATTTATTAGCATGTTTTGGCGCATGAAAAATATCAAATATAAAATATTAGTTGGAAAGTTATTGAGCAAGAGAGCTGCAGTATCCGCATACTGGATAGCAGTGGAAGCGTTGTAAACTAGTGACACGCTGCTTCGTGATACGGGGTTTATTTTCCCTCTGGGCCTAGTCTCTACGTTGACCTACACCACTACTTTGTCAACTTTAAGTGGCAAAGACGTTCAAAACCCCGGAAGGACTATCCAGGTTCTGAGACACGTTTGCCGATACATTAGTCACCGGGGATATAAATGCGAGTTATAAACTCTTGATCGTATAATGTATACTACATATCGATTGTATAGAGTATAATAATATCAAGTAGTAGAGTATAATAATATCAACTTGTGAATTCTTCTCGTAACATAATGTCATTAATTCTCTATGCGACGTAATTACGGATAGACGCAAGCGTCACTAAATCACTTGCATCAACCCTTTCGTGAGCCAACCAAATCGTTGCAAGCTGAATCGGCAGGTTACACTAGCGGTCCGATCGATTATAATTTCCACGTAATTAGCTTGTTCCGCTAATTAGCGCACCGGTCGAAAACAGTCGGAACAGTTTCTTGCCAGAGGTTAGCTGGCGCGAAACGCGCCGGCCTGTAATTAGCAAGATTTATCAGCCGTGACAAATCTGCGGGACGATTACGCGTTGCGATTAATCAGACGATTCTGGTAGCCGTGGAAATATTCGCGGAACGATTTCCACGGACTCGCGCCTCGTTACCTGGCCCGCTCCCAGACAACAATAACCACACGACCACCGTATGAATAATTCTCGGCGAGCGGATCGCGCCGTTTTGCAATTGGCCCCGCGCGACGTAATCTCACAGGCTTCTTCTGACACAATGCGTTCCCGGACCCTCGAACGGTATAACGTAACGTTTGCGAGTGTATGTGCGTTCAAGAAGGAGCGAAAGTGACGAGATTACGAATCGCGAGGGAAGAAGCCTTAGCAAAACGGCCGTGAATGATTTTCGTACGTTGGGAACGTTGGGATCGATCGAAACGTAAGAGAAGTTGGTTTCCAAGGTATAGCAGATGGCACGGTTCGCGTTTTATAGAAAGTCGATGAACAGACTGCGAAATTTTATACCGCGAGAAGTTTGTAAGTACAAAATTGTCGAAAATGGGATATATAATTCGTTATACTATCTAGTAGATGAGATAGATCAATCTGTATTTTATTCTCCTTCTGAATTTATTAAAGTGGCAAGTCCCGAGTAAGTCGTCTCTTAACAAAAATACGTCTTTTGGTTCAATTGGAAATCTTTGCTTCTATCGCTTACATCGTTTACCATTCTCGCTTCTCGATCGAATCGATCCGCCAAGTTAGCGTACAGGAATTAGTCCAATGTGGATCTCTCGCGAATTTTCGTACCAGGGACACGCGGTTTTCGATCGTTGGCGACTTTGACAGGGAGTGAGCAAACGGGCGGGGCAAAATGAAACGTCGTCGTTCGACGACAAACAAACTAAAACAGCGTAATAGGACGTCATTGTTCGAAAAGGCGCGACAAGGCCGTGGTTCGTCATTGGATAATTGGACAGTGACAGTTGCACCCGCGGCAGATATTCGTATTCATAGCCACGCATGTTTCTCTGATGCAACGCTCTTCATGGAATAATGGCTCGAAACGATTTCGAACTGGAGCCACCAGCGCAACACTCACAACAACGCACTGCTTAGCTTTAAGTAACGGGACAATTCGAAGATGAGCACGGATTTGTTCGCGGCAACGTCGATTCTGATCCGATATACATTCACAGATTGGCTTCAAAGTTTATCAACGTGATCACGATAGCCGTCTTAATTGATGCAAATATTCAGGGCATCTGAAAGTGAGTGAAAAATGGACCGTTTGTTGAAACGTTTGCGTTTCCATCGATTGAAACATTCTGATGAGGATGTTTGCTTATATTTTTCGCATGCAATTGATCTAAAATTAGTATAGAAAAAAGTTAACGCCATGTTTTCAAATATTGGGAACAAATTTTTCGTCTCGCTCGACCGGTTCACGATAAATATAGAATTTTATATTCGCTCTCCTCTGTCGACGTTTTATACGAAATTGTATATGGAGCATTTCTGCATAATCTCATGCAGCATATTTTCAGCCAGTTTACTTGCCCTGCGTTAGTGCCTTTCTTCTTTTTGCAACCGCACTTTCTAAAGACTCTGCTGAAACAAAATGTTCGGATTTCATTTCGTATGAAGAAATGTATTGTTTCTTAGACGTTGCTTTATAATATCGTAATAATCCTGGGCAGTATATGTGATAGTAATATATGTGAATACACGAATATACATATACGAAATTTATTTTTCTTCTAAGCTTCTGTAGCTTCTGTAAGTCCGAAGTCTGCGTTGTTAGGTGGATAAAAATGTATACAAGGATTATCAATGACGACATCTTGCCATATACATTCTTCGCTATTTATTATCTTACCACATTGTACATATATATATCGTAACAAAATATTGTTCGCAACAAAAGCTATCGGCCAATGAAAATGTCAAGCAATGTATTTAGGGCAGGTTTCAGAAGCGAATTTCGTCCTCGCGCCCTATTTCGTTTTAATTTCACCTGTTCGTTTGTCAACGATTCTCTTTGCGCACGATAAAGTCGATTTATTAATATTGTTGTTATTATTATTATGCAGTAGGGAAGCTTCGATGCTTCTGAGGAAAATTTGATCAGTTTGATGAGAATTTGATGGAAGTCGATGTCCTCGCTAAATGTAGGGCATCGAGTATCTGGGAAAATGCCGCTTCATTTAATTAAGAGCTTGACGCGTGTCATCTTTCTGCTTTTTTAATAATTAATTTGCTTTTGTCGTTTCGTGATAACATGTTTAATGGTTAATTGATGTGGCGCGTTTTAAACACGGGGAATTGAATTTCGTATAATGATCGCCCGGTATCGTTATTTGCTCACACGCGAATCTACCAAAGTACATAAATTAAACAGTTAATTACACTTTGCCCCGTAAATTATTGGATATTATCTGAAATCGAACGTATAATTACAATTTATAATTACAGCTTTTTGTTTTTTATTATTTAAGATAATGATTCCCTTCGCGGGATATTTCTTCTTATTATTCTATTCTTTTATTCGTTTATTTTCTCCTTCCCCTTATTATCTTTGTTTTCAACGTCCATTTTAATCCATCTACTCTTCCTCATATTACTCCTTCGTCTTTACCTAGTCTTCCCGTTACTTTACATTTTTTCGTCAAATGTGCCATGTTTCTTCATTTTCTTCACAAATTTTACATATCTTTTTGTTACTCTCTTCCCAATATCTATTGCCTTCTTCATTCATCGCAGCATCTACATGTTGCTATCGAACAACTTTTTTTCGTTCGCTTTTAGAAATTATTCCTTCCAAAAAAAAAGATTTTTAAGTTTAATTGGAAAGAATTAAAACAATTTCAAATATAATTTAATAAGTGCTCTCCATCAAAGCCACTTTTTCGAAAGACCGGTCCACTTTCCAAGCAAAAAAGGGCAAATGCTCGAGCATTAAATGGCTGCATTCACCAAGTCAAATGGACCAATCGTTTAATACATCGATAACCCTGACCAGTTCTTGCCGTTTCGGTCGATACCTTTGATTGCAATTGATACCGAGAATCGGTAGCGAAAAAGTATGGAATTTTTCGTGCAATTGGAAGAGCCCACTGATGGGTAAATAGAAAGAGATCAAGTTGGACGTTTCAGTGAATAAAGCCGCCGTTACATCGGTTCTTCGGTGATGTAACTAACTGCAGGATCGCCGGGCCAAACTATCGAGAAAATAGCGCGTAGTTTTCCACCATCGGAGAACGTGTTTCCAGTGAAAGGAGCAAACATAATGGAAAATCGATGGGTATTCCTTTGGTCGAACGATCGTTGCTTTTCCAGCCACTTTTCGAACTTCTTCCATGAAACGCGTCAATTACACGCGTTCGAAAAGAGAACTTGTCGAGAAGAACTTCCCCTTCGCGTTCCAGACCGGAATAAGGGAGATGAAATATCCTTTTTCCACGAAATATCTACGTCATCTCGTGAAAAAGGAGGTTTGAGTGATTTCTTCATTGACGTTTTTCTGCAAATATTGTAAGCTCCCTTAAATCCATATGATGTTAACGATGTTTGTTCTTATTAACCTTTCAGATAAAAAGATTAAACCAGCAAGTTTTCATCTGTCCGGTGATATTTTCCGTAAAGAAGATTTAATTTTATACAATAATTCTGCGAAAAGGAAGATGAAACGTAGAAGTATTATGTAGGAATGTTAGATGGATAAGCTTTCGTATCGGGTTTTAATCTTTCATTGATGTATAGTTACTAATTAGTAGTAGATAAGTGTACATTTCAATATAATAATTACACGCACTGCTAACACACATCCATTCACTGACGAGTTAGAGTAATTTATAGGCTACATTAACGATAAATCTGTAGATGCAAGTTTCAATCTCTGGGGGAATTCTCAATAAATGAAAATAATTTTGTCGACGATACTGTGATACGTGAATCACATTTATAATATTATAATAGGTAATTGTATATATTCAAACTTCAAAAACTAGTTATTTAATATTCCGGTACTTAAAAGAATTTTATTTAAGAATTTTATTACAGATTGTACAGAATTTCTAAAATTCTTCAAACGTTCCTTTATGTCCCGCGATCGATAAATTCTTTTGCAATCTTACGATTCTGTCTTATTCTTTAACGTGACGTATTTCAGTTAATTTTAGACGAGTGTGAGCAAAGAAGCTTTAACATTTGAACTGCCATAGAGAGTCGATGTATGGTCGATAAAGCCGCACTAATCGTGTTAAGACAATTCGATTTAATCAAATTATAACAAACGCTTTCTCTTACATCGCGAGTACACGTTATTATAACAAGTTACATAATAGATGCGCGAGGAAGAAAATCCATGCCCAAATGATGTGTATAGTCGGTTTACCATCGCGATGACTCGACCAATTACATCACAACGAATCCATGTAACAAGAATCCATTAATCAACTATTTTTGTCGGTCGCCTAGTTCGGCTTTTATTTCGAAGCATTGCGAAGTCTGCTCTTGTAGTAACAAGGACAATCGATTACACGCGACTTAAGCTGCGATCGATTAAATCTTTTATTCTCTAATTGTACAATCATAGACGAACAAGCATTTTTTTCACCTTACGGATTTCCCATTTATCGTCCTTGAATTTTTCAAGCTGATTCATTTTCTTTTTCATTGTTAATTTACTTACGACGATGATTTAATTGCTTTCTTCTTCGCGATTTCGATCACCCGCAACTGTTCTAAAATTCTTTTCACCCACATCGCATAGTAAACTAATCTTCCTAACTTCTCAAAAACATTCGTGTTTTTCGGCCGAATTAAAAAAGAAAATTTATTCCGTCCTAAAGACCGTACAAATATTTTCTACACCCACTGCATTTGCATTCTATTTGCAGTTCGATCATAGACCCGAACTTTCCCAAAATCGTCCGATCTATACACCGGACGAAAATTCACGTGTACGGCTAATTGTAAACGTGAAAACGAAATCAAAGTAAGGCGATCTCGAGCTCAGAAATTCCGTTGAAAGCGAGGGCCTTTAGAAGCGCTCTCACAATAATTTATATAGGAAGTGGAAGTCGGAAGTCGGAGCTGGTTGGGCTGTGCACTCGATTGCCTTCGTTTCGCTGGCCCAGTAGCTATGGTTTCCCTGAACTTTACCGCTGTTCGGCTTCTTCGCGGATCGCCCTTCACAATAACGTATTGTGCCAGCCAGTAGTCCCGCAGCTCTTGCAATTTTTAAACGGTAGCCTTTGTCGATTCTTCCGGTCTGTCTCACCGGACGAGAAGGGTACAGGAACGCATCAAAATTTCAGACCAATTTCTTGGCCTATTGTTTCGCGTCGTAATTGGATCGCGTCTCGAGGCTCGAGCAACCCTTTTCGTCGGCGTTCGGCTAGAATTGTGTCGCGGCAGGATTGCCTTTTTCTCTTCGAATATCATTATCTCGAGAAAGCGGACTTTCCTATGAGGAAGATGATAGCTACTACCGATAGTGCGGAAGCGAATAGGTCTGGAAGACGGCTGGGATAACAACTGGTAGAAATTCATCTTTCAGCAGGTTATATAACGTAATTATACACCGCTATATTTTAATATGTGGCATAATTATGTGTTATTAGAGTCCCTATGAGAATAGATAATATTTACAACAAGGAAATTTAGTCTATTTCTTATAAATTACGTAAAAAGAATTTTTATCAGCTTACCAGATATTAAAATAGCAACTTTCAGCAAAGCTTGATAAAAGGCTTGTTCGCGTTCATTGTAATAGAGTAACGTCGACACATCGCACGTCTAGTGGATATTTTCGAAATGACCTACGTAGGTTCGTTTCTCTTAGCGGTCCATCTCTGTCGGATTTACTCGACCGATCAAATATTCCAATGTCGATCTATCGGTATTATTATTTTTCAAAATAATTAACGTCGATCTATTCTTCTTCTCTTTAATTGCTTTCGATTAGCACGTAGCGCTTTCCAGTTGACTAGCTATCTAATTAATATTCATTGAATTTAATACCCATCTCGCACAAAATCAATTAATTAAATTTTCATAAAGATTCCATTACCGCTTTCATCCGGTCTGTTATAATTAATATTGAATCAAGGTTTTACTCGCACAAGATCGGTTTATTCAACTTTTGTTACGAACTCCGACACGTGAAACACGTTGATGACGCGATTATATTTATTCGCTTAAAAAACTATCATCGTCGTATCCTTCGTTTATACGATATATAAACACTGTTAGAAAAAGTTAAAGGAAACTGGGACGACGTACAAAGATCCTTAACGAAATTATACGACGAAATCGAATTATCTATATGGCCATAAAATGTAACACCATGTTACAATAGTCGCATACCACGGTAAGTCATGGGAATAGCCAAAGCAACACTTATGGTTTTTATCTCCGTGTAAATAGCCCTTGGGTCGGTATCGGTATTTGAAAAGGCCGCGATGGTAAAAGACGTCGGAAAAGTTAGTGGAGCATGTAGCCGCATCCCGTATCCGGCGAAACACCATACCAGCCAACAACTGCGACTTCTGGCCTGCCACGAACACAACAATGGAACACCATTGTGGAACAGGTGGTCACGAGCCGTTGATCTTCCATCAGGCACCTTTAGCGACTAGGCTAAGGTAGCGCAAGGTGCTTTCCGAATTTACGATCTCCGATATTTTTTATCGTCTCGTTCGAGTGCTCGGCTATTACCGCGACAAAGTTGTAAAAAGTTGTAAAAGAATAAACTAACCGACGATGAATGCTTTTATGACACGGACTGGGTACATAGGAAGGAGGGAAAATAACTCGGTTGGATAAGAGAAAAGAAAGAAAGTTTTCTTCCTTTTTACTCTTTATGTGCTAGGGAGGAAAAGTTCGTATTAGCAAGCTGTGCATGTAGTGTTTTACGTAACTGGATACGAGGTATTGGACACAACGAGATAACTTCGTCGGAGCAAACAGTAAAATTTCTTCCCTTTTTCTCCACATTTTTCCATTTTATAGAGGATAAAGAGTCGTTGGTTTTTACGCCCTGGGTCCGTGCAAGTACGTACTGCTGCTCCAGGCTTCCGGAGTGTTAAAGCCGTGGTCATTAAAAATTTTATCTCGACGTTTTATCAGCGTTGCAGGTAGCTTCAGTAGGCATAGCGTGATACAACGATGCCGATTTCTACAAGCTGATTTTTTATGTAACACGCACGTTGTATTTGACCGAGCCAGCTACGCGATATACGAAAGATACATCGGTCGTCTTCTCCCACGTATTTCGTATTGTTATGAACAATCAAATCGTTAATGGGACGCGCGCGAGTGATTCGACGTCGATCGAAAGAATCATAAAATATCTGCGAACGTCGAATGGTTTGGCGATGGCGAGGGATTAGGGCGAAAGTGTGCTGACGGAATGCAGGAAAATTTACACGGTTGCGCGAGCTTGCTCCGCGACATGCAACAATGGGCCTTTAATTACCCGCGATTCGCCTGCGCCTCTATTAGCATGCAAATTGAGGAAGTCGAGTAACGCGGCTCTACACCGCGTGCAAGCAAATATAAGAGAGAGAGAGAGAGTAGAAAGATGACGGAGCACGACAGGACGAAGAGAGCAAGCTGCAACTCGAAAGAGAAGAAAACGAAGCAGGAGAGTACGAAGAAGAACGAGGAAGTAGAGTGGAATAACGAGGAACATGAGGAAGTGGAGGAGAACAACGGGGAAGGGAGAATCGTGGTGAGAAGAGAAGATAGCGAAAGTGAAGGTAGAAGAATGGAAGTGAAATTTTAGAGATTCGGGGAGAATGTGATACCACGCCCTTAGCACACCGTGACTCTGCAGCTAAGAATTTCACATTCACCAAGCTGTGACGTTACGGGTCACTTCACAAACCAACCCTTCCAACTATGTATACCGAGAATTTCAGTCGCTAGCTAGACAAAGCTACCTGGAAAATTAAATATGCATACGTCTATTGCATATCGACGTTCGTCAACTATCTCTGATTTAAAATAGGAAATGAAATAGTATCATGAAATTATAATACAATCGATTTATTATCTAAAGAACTCTTATTTCGGCGCGATCCATTCGAGGAATTTATTCTGGAATATAGTAACTTCGACAGGAAACGACAGCGTTGAACAAGAAAGTTAAAAGGTCCGGTCCGAGTGTCCGTGCCGGAGCTAAAGTTTATTCCGAAAGGTGCTTATTAACTACTTACGTAACTAACTTTAGATTTTACATAGTTAGGTTTAAAGTTAGACTTAGAATCAGACTTGGATCGTAATTAGATTTACGCTAGAGCGTGGAATCGCGGTAGATTCGAGAGCGCGTTCCTTTCGAAGCAAATTTTCCTCCCTCGTACTCGGATTCATGGTAATGTGGAAAAGAGAAACCGACGAAGATGCCCGCTGTCTCCAGGACAGTTTGCATACGCTATCGCGTGCCTGACCAAATCTAGACCTCTAGAATCGTCTTCCCAGTGACGTCGGCATTGGAAACGTAAGCTAGGCGCGACATTTGGACGCCAAAAAATGGTCGAGAGTCGGATTCCCGAGATTTCCTGCATTTTCGAGCGACGCGTCCGCTTCGTAGTTGATTTATTGCGCTAGAAAAGGGGCGACCTGCGTTACAATGGTCGGAAAATACCTGCACAAGTCTGGATGACTAGTGTCTATAGTCTAGCTATCGTACCTCGTCGGTTACGTAACAAAAAAAACGGGAGGAAGAAGAGTTTAAATATCGGAGACATAAATATTAATGATTCGTACGTAGATGAAACACTGTTACAATAAACGATAAAAAAGAGACGGGGCATGAAGCTGAAAGATGAAAAAGAAGGAACGGAGGGGAACAAAAGATGGGGCTAAAGGTGGATAGAATGGAACAGAAAATATTTACCGCGCAAAAGGCAGAGGAGGAGCGCGTTTCTTTGAAAAAGCTGAACTTTTAGAAGATATAAAAGTTGCTTACAAAGATGAGTGAGCGAGCATAGTGGAAGCTGAAGCAACAGACGCGAATGAATAATTAAACGACGCGAATACTTTTGAAAAACATTGAAAAACGAGACGAGCGTAGAACGAACGAATAATAATACACGTAAAAAAAAAAGATGAAACTGTCGCGAAGATGTTATACAACGAAACTCGATCCATTGAATTAAAAATATAACGAAATACGTCTAACCGTGAATGAGATTTGCCAAGAAAAAGTAGAAAAAGAACGGGGAGAAACGCGTGTAAAGTAATTATCATGCGAAGTGGGTACTGCGAACGATATCGACACCAGCAAGAAAGTGGAATTATAAAAATTGCGAGAAAATAATGGAAAAGAGCGAAATAAATAGAACGGGGATAGATAAAAACGAAGGTGCAGAGAGCGAAGAAGGAAGGTCGTAAACAGAACGGAAAGAATGGCGAAACTCGAGTCGAAGGGAAAAAGATTAGCGATACAGGCGTGTAAAAGTTGAATGAGATAAGGAGAAATGTAAGGTATACAGTGTTTTCGACGAGAAACCATCGATCGACGTGTCGTACATATCGACACGCCATCTTGGCTATGAATGTGCTTTGCCTCGTGCATCATGGATGCATTTCAGAGAGAGAGTACCGCGTTTCTCTCGCCTCGGAATATCCGTGACAAAATGCGATCGTTTCAGGCTATTCCATACCTGTCGATACACGAATGAAAGAAATACGTGTTGTACGTGTTACGTTGAAACCGTGGTTCAGGCTTTTCAAGGGATTCGTCACGGGTTTGAAAAGAGCAATGGCTGAGAATCAAGAATATTCGAATTTGTTTCTCTCTTGCTTCCTATAGTCTATGACTAAGTTTATTGTCTGTTAAAACTGAATGAACAGAGTGTATCGGAGAGAGTTCTGCATATTCAAAGGAGATCGAAGTAAACCGGTTTATTAGAACGAGAAACTTTCTGCGGAAAAGTACGGATCAAAAAATAGCATCACGGCCATTAATCCGCTAGCTGGTGCTAGAATCACGCGAGCTACTAATTTCGTTCTGATTTTATAACAATTTTTTTTACAATGGTTTTAGCGATCGTCTGCCTCCGCGTTCCCAAATTTCCGCACATCGAATCGATAATATGAAATAGAACGGCGAATAAAACAGATATCTCTGACGCGTTCGTATGGTTTGTCGAGGCAACGAAAATGGAATTGGCACGTTATTTTCCTTTTTTTTTTAAGGCGGCAGCGATGGATAAATTTAATTAAGTGAAAACGCGGGAACGCGTTCCGCAGGGAGAATAAAGCGCGATAAAGTGGCCACGCACTTTACCATAAGTACTAAAAAACAAATTTATCAGCGACAAATTGGAAACGTTTCACGGCAAATAAAGCTCGCGTCGCTTTGTAACGAATTGAATTGCACTCCGTTCTACCGTGCACTTCTTTCTCGTAAACCTGTAGAGAACGAACTCGTAACTGTTGTTCATCCTTATTCGTGCTAGCGTGGTCATCGTCCGTCGTTTGTTATTTAATTGCCTTCTATGTTATCGTACACCGTTTCAGATTCGCCAAGCGTTGCGATATTCTTGAAACGTGTAACTGAAATTAATTAACATTATCTTGTACCTAGATTGCTTTATTTATGGAAGTACTCGGAATTAAAAGTAAAACTATAAGATTCATTTTGAATTGATTGGATTTCATAGAAATTATTTAGTCGCGCTATCAAAGTTTCACACGCAGACTATTATGGGTTTCTTTTGCGCGTTTCGAACAACGAACGCTATTATTTGTAAAACATGGCAGCTGAAATTTGCTTATTCGATAAATTCTCGTGGAAGAATGATTAGAAAATAGTGGCTCAACGTTAGAGTATTATCTTGTATCGCGACAGTAAGAGAGACGTATAATTAAGTAGAGTTAAAAGAGGGACGAGTTGCGATCACGGTGACACGTGTTTCACGAGACCTCATTGTACAAGCGTGATTCGTTGTTTCAAATAACTGTACTGATTTTGATACCCGTGTGCAACAATTATACCACGACTTGATCGTTAGACGAAGTATACCTAATAATGATAATAATATTGTTGTTGATATATTCATATCGTTCGTGCATGCTATTCCTTATTTCCTTCGATAGATCATACGTTTCGCGTAGAGAATTCTTTTGTTCGTTCGCTATTAATTTCTGTGGATCGTGATCAGTATCTCGGTCAATAAGCCCCCTTGATCACATCGCCATTTAATTATCATCGTCGAATTCATTCGAAGGAACGGCGCCCTGTTTCAATTCCATCGAATTCCATTTCTGCGTGATGCGACACGATACACTCGTCAGAGTCGAATTCATATCGATTGGAAATTCTCCATTTATTTATTATTCGATGTCTACTCAAAATGCATTCGGTTAATTTATCGGTTCGAGCTGCTGAATTTTGTGATCTGGCGATGAAATTCAGCCCGACCGTGGAAAAATTCTATTCGCTGCATGGATATCCCGTTCGATGCAGAATGAAGAAAAACAGACACGCCGTGCGTATTACGAACAATATTTTTCGAGCTAATTGAAAACCGATATATTTCTCTTTTTTAATCACGCGAACCACTTGCTTCGTATCTGGTGCGTTGCAGTTTCACGGATATAAATAGAAACGTTTTGTATAAATGGAAAACGAATCGCTGCGAACAAATTGGGAAAAATAATTGAAAGAGAAAAATGAATGTTAAACAGACATTGCAATTCCTTGCAAAACATTTTCAACGTCGTTGTATCTTAATTCAATACGGTCACTGGTATTCCAGAATAAATAACATATAGAATTTATTAATAACAGATGTCGCGTTTCGTATATAATTACCAAGCTTCTTCGTAAATAAAACGAGTTGTAAAATAAGAGAAATAAGTTTCGTTAGATTTAAAATTCGGGAGCAAGAGTCACACGAAACTAGGCTCGCATTTCTCGTAAAGATGCTGCGAAATAAATGGCACTATGGCCCAATTCTCCGGCAGTGAATGGCACGCTCAGAATGCAATGGTTTTTTCTATCATCGTGAGAAGAGCAATCCAATCGGCGAGGACAAAGAGCGCGAAAGTGAAAGGGTGGAGGCGGAAAAGGCAGCTTTTAATGCGCTGCTTCTAAGTCGAGAGTTCTCACAAGCACGCCGATTGAACAGTTATCCGATACAATGACGACTGTTGTGCAACTACAGCTGGCCGAAATGAAAAAAGTTGGCCAGAAACACCGAATGCTATATCTTCGTCAAAAATATGAGTCGTGTTACAAAAAAAATGCACTTTCTAAACTTCCACGAAAAACGCAATCGTTCGACTAAAATAAGAGACGATACGAGAATATTATTTTCTCTCTAGCTTTTGTTTCTATATTTCCATAATGCGAGCAATATTTTCATTAACGATGATGCTTATCGATATATCTTTATTAATAACTGTTCTCGAAGGGCTTGTAACATCCATCTACGAAGGAAAACACCGTTAAGAGGAAAATTAAAAGATACTGAATCACAGGATACTTGCTGAGACATAAAATACGAAGAGCGTTTTTAATTTACATAATGAAGTGTTCCATATAGCGAGAAGATTTTATCTGTTAACGTAGCAAGTGTGCAACCAATGTATAATAAAAATTTAATTATGAAGATATAATATAATAACGTAATAACGTAACGAGAGTTTGAATTTCAAACGAAAACGATAAAAAGATATACCGTAGCAGGTAGCGAGTATTTTCAATGCATTAAAGGAAAGGAATAAAAGATAATCGTGCTTTATTAGTAGTCCTGCTGCTTTCATTTCGTTTTATACCCGTATCATAAATTACTCGGGCCTGGCTTTCGTATGTTCTTCAAATGAAATGAAATGAGATGAGCATAAAATAACAAATAAATTTGGCGTCTGCGTTACTTAGGCGTAGCATAATCAACCAATTTAAGAGTGGAACGAGCGCCGAGATACACGGGTCACAAATTGTGAAATATACGTCGCGTAGCGTAATGAAGAAATGTGTCCAAATGAAAAGTGATCTTGTTTGTCAGATCAAGAAGGCAAATAAAATTCTTCGTACGAGAGAACGTCGCACGAAATGAGAGCTCGTTCCCCGGCCGGTCTAACTTGTATTAATTTAATTGACATATCTCGAGGTCGACCTCCTTTGAACGACCGTCTAAATGATTCCTACGAGGTACATTGAGGATGTAGCTTGTGTGCGTATGAATCATTGCCTGCTACAAAATATGGTAGAAAACACCGGGAACTTTTATTTTGCTGTAATTTTGGAAACGAAAGGATTCAAGAATTAACGCTATATATCTAGACACATTGAAAAGATGGAAATCTTACAAAGTTAAATCTTATAAGAACCTCTCGATGTTAGTGGAAACGTTCAAATATCAGGAATTCGTAGCATTCCTGACACTTGGTAAAACTCGATTGTCCCCACACAGTGACAAAAGAAACGCAGAATCCAACGAAATAAGGAAAAGGGAAAAGAAAAAGAAGAGTGAGACAAATGTGGAATGACGAAACGTCGAATGGTTCACATTCCATTTAGTATCGTGTCATCAGGTATAAACGATACGGACGACGGTGCGAAAGCTTTCAACACATACACTGTATCGACGTATACACGTGCTCCCATTGCGTTCACTGTCTGTAAATGTATTCTATAATTAACCGACTCTTAATTGCATTCCATCGTGTACTCGCTGTTTAAATATTTGCATCGAGAATCATTCATTGCCCCAGGAAATGTTCAAAATCGTTTAGTTTGAAAATAATTCATATTTTAGACGATCGTTCGTCTCAAGGAAATATCTGTGTATGAAATGTCGTTTCTTCCATGTCTGAACTCGACGGGCCGATACTATTTGCTAAGTTTTCTATTACCAACCAATCACTATCCACGCTAAAGAACAAACCTACCAGAAATGAACAATTCACGTTTGACTAGGTTTCTACGGAACGACTGAAAATTTAGTAAGATGGTAGCACAAATGAATGGAGTGACTAGGTCGAAGGAGAAACGACTTTCGTGTTTACGAACTGGTGCGCGGTTTCAAGGGTTTATGACACGTCCATCGTTATCAAACGCCAAGACCAGCCCAGTCGTTCGTATAGTACCCAGAAATGCTGACACTCTGCGACCATAAAGCCATTTCTAGGCCCTGACATCTGGCTCGAACAGTCTTCTGTAAAGTATTGATTAACGTTTTCCTAGAAAATAGCCTAGTTTGGCGTCCGTGTCATAAACCCTATGATCTCGATAGCCAACCTTATCTATCGCAATTCAGCGGAATGTCGTGTCAGGTACAAACTATAGGTGTAAAATATCGAGATTAAAGTATTATACCTATATTTCAAGAAACGACATTTTGCAATTTCATATGTGTATGCGTAGTCGTGTTTGATGGGATATTTATTTGCGACAAAATCGTCCATAGCCTTAAGTAGCTAACCGCCATCGAATATAATTAGCTTTTCAGACTGACATCATTTTTTCTTTTAAATTCACAGTGTCCTTATTGTTGGTCGTCGTGGCATGGCTGAATTCACGAATTCTTAATTAGTAACAATCTCGTGCGTGGGAGGACAGATACGGGTCGGCGAGGGCAAAGAAACTGGAGTGTTCGTGTATAGTACACGTCCACGTGTGTGCCGCTTCATTCACGTACGGTAGTATGCATGTGTCTTGTAATGTCAATTAACCGTACTTCAGGCAGGCGTTTTTCATACTACGTTACAGAAATGAAGCTGGAAATTTACGTTTACGTAGTCTTATCGCATATATCGTTCGCTTGTGATCGAAAAATTTTGCTTAATATTTGCAGTAAACAGAGCAGCGTATACTGCATCCCAACGAAGATACGAGAAAGTCATCGAGCATAAAAGTCTTAGGACTAAAAGTAGGAAAATAATGAGGGAAAAAACGAAGGAAAGTCAAAATGTCCGCGTTCAGAATTAAAACAAGCTGCGGTGTTGAGACGAGTACCTAGTGTCAAGTGCTAGAACGAACTAGGAAGAAAAAGAAAGTCAAGGCTTATGACGCGAACGGTCTTGCTGCCTTCGAAACATACGGCGAATAAATAAAATCAAACGTAGGAAGCGGACAATTTTCACGACGTTTCTCCGCATGATTCCGCATTTCCTGCCTAATCAGCGTCGCTTCGAAACTTTACCTCCGTTCGAGCTACCACGAAATACTCTCAGATCTGCTCGAGTTCAATCTCTAATCCACTAACGTTGCCAAGTATAAGCTTTTAACTAAAATTTCTTTTGGCAAGGTTTATGCGCCGGAATGTAAAGTCGAAATCGGGCGGAAACTGATCGCACGATCGCCAGATGCTTCTACAAAACATTCCAGCTGGTTCTTCAACTGTATATAGATCAAAGCCAGCGAGGTGAATCGTGTCGCGAACCAGGTCACACGTATCCGCGTTCCTTCTCTTTTTCCTCCCACATTTCGCTCGAGCTTTATCTTCAAAGAGACAATAGATCGCCGAAGTCGTACAAACATTCTCGTCTCCGAGGTATGTCCCTAAGCTATAACTATAACTGTCATTTTACTTATCTTGTTTCGTAGAAAAGATACCGAGGCAAAGGAATAGCGCAGATTTCTATGCACGCAAAGTGAGGCGGTTATCGTAGAACGATCAGGCAGGGACTTCGTTTTCGAGGAAATCGAGTTTGAATATTTGACAAGTATACTGAAATTTTGTCAATCCAGTTTTAAACTACGAAAACGTAGAATAACATTTTTTCGTAAAATGCTTCATTATCGGTTTTTCTTACCTAGACGACATCTAGTCAAGTTGAAGTATACTTGACAAATTTTCAAACTGGACTTTTTCAGAATTGTAGAAAAATTGTATTCCATATTTTCGACTTATTTTTTTTAGGTGAAATCAGTCACTGCCCGGTTGTATTACGATTACCGCCTCACCATGTGCAGCGCTTAAAAATGAATCTTTGCAAACGAAAATGCAGTACGAGCGTCAGAAACGATAGCGTGTAAGTAGAAAGTGACGGCGTGATCAGACCGGAGCGGCCGCACGCGCCGTCGGTAGGAGGGTCTGGCAATCATTTGGTCAATGACAATAAGTGGCAGTGACACGGACACGACGATTTATAAATCGATAGTCGGAGGGACATCGGATTTATGTAACGAATACAACGACGTCTGGTTATTCTAATTCCGACGTCAAATTAGAGAAGGTTCGACTATAGAAGCTTTGGAATTTCAATGAACGAGACACGGTCGATGCGAAACACGAGATAAAAGTTCCGCTCGAATTTTACTTCCGACATTGCATTCCACTGCAACTATTCTCTCTTTTTCCCCGACGATTTTCATGGAAATCGTGACGAAAATTTGCATCGCTGCTGATTTTGGGTCTGTCAGATTTTATTTCACGCTTTATCTCGCGAATCGCTCTTATCGATCGTTACCGAATGCTCTAGAGCACGCATTCGCAACCTAACCACAAAGCGTTCATCTTCGTTACCATTGATTGGATAGCTATCAACGAAACTATAAACTGCGAGGCATTTTGAACAGAAACGAACGAAGAATTTAATCGTTCTTCGCGATATAATGTTTCCACTTGGATCGTTTCCTATCATTAAGTAACATTCAGTAAAATTTCAATGTAGGATTTTAAACGCTTCTCAGCTTCTTACTCGACGCGTTATCGAAAATGAGTATGTAACGGGTAGCACGCTATCCTCTAATTGCTAGAATAAATAATACAGAAGGTAAAACGTCGTTTGCGAGTAGGTGTAAATCGAATTGTAATTTTCGTTGCAGATTCCGCGAGGAGGTCTAACGAACGGTGGAGATGACTGGAAGAAGAAGAGTGCCACTCGTGTTAAGAGCATGCACAGGTAAGGATACGTAACGAAGCTGAATCGATCGGTCGATTTGCGTAATTCATTAACCGGTAAACGCATAACGTGTACTTGCATTACGTTCTTTTTCCATTACTTGCCATTTTAATATCTTTTATTTTAAGTTTTACGCTGCAGTTGTCGATAGTTGTGATACTAAAGATCATCGACACGCTGTACGAAATCTAATTCGCGTGGAGTGCGATAGAATATAAGCGAACAGAAACGTACACAGACTACACAGGTAATTTATCTGTATTACCAATTTGAGATTATTGTTTCTATGCGATCGAACCACAGCTTAGCACGCACGCGTTCTATCCGAAACGATTCTCCCGCAATATCAAGATTTCATTAACCTCGGTGATTTTTCTTAATCTAGCGCTTTCTACGGAGCTCCGCGAGAGCGTATCTGTCACGATTGAGAAATAAATGGTCGCGCAGCAAGGATTTCGTCATAACTTTCACGCGCGCGTAACTGCACGATCCGCGTTTCCGTTGGACCGAGAATCGAATCGCTCGAATGCATCCTGTTGCATCGCGTAAAGGCTGGCAATCGAGGGCGACTACACGAACCACGCTGCTCGGCCATCAAGTACTGTTAGAATCGCCATGCCGTGCCGGACTGCAGGCTGAAACCGTAACACTCGCCTTGACAATACGAATTTACCGTTGCGCTCGAACCAAGCCACGTCGTTCAACTTTCCTCCGGGTCTCCGGTGAGTTCATTTCGCGTTCTCAAAGATCGAAACGAGCAATTTTTGAAAACGTGGCTGGCTATCAATAGGAAATTATACGTACGTATAGGGGAAAGTTACAGGAACGTAATCACCGATTAATAAGTTGATCGCGGGATCGATGTGAAAAAGAAATAATGGTGTCGAAATCGAAAGTCTCCTATATCCGTTCATTGTGTACAAATCGAAATCGAAAGTTTGCTTTCGGCGTTTCCAGCCGAATCCGTATTATTACCGGATGATCCGTTCCGAACTGATGACTCTGCGAAGAATGCAAAACGAGAATCGAATCGGTTAAAGAATTAGAAAGCGCGTGGTTCGATGCTTACGTTAGAACGATTTTTGGACCGTTTCAAAGAACGTTCACCGACAAAGGCAACATTTCTGATTCCCAAATATTCTAATTTCTAATTGCCAAAAGCGATTTAATCCAATCGCGAGATAACTAATTCACCAGTGTTGTACGTATAATTGGAATACAATTATCTCTGTGCGAGTAACTTCTAACTTATTTTAATTTATTCCGTCTGATTGCTTGTTAATCGCGAGTTTCCAAAGCATCGAACTAGCCAACTACCGTAGAATATGCGTCAACATTTTCTAGCTTCATTGCTATTTCACACTTCGTTCGTTATTCGCTCCTCTCTTAGAAGCAAGTTTCAAGCTGGAATTCGCAGAAGCGACAGAATTACTTCTACAACTGTAACTGCGCAACACTCGATCGTCTTGCTGAAAGGGATGCTGAAAGAACGCCATCGAACACGATTGAAACCCGCGACAGAAACCTCGTAATCGTACCCGCCCATGTACACGTTTTCACGTAACCTGTCCACATCGGTAGAGGTCAGGTGCGCATACTTAAATCTTCTGCATAAGCCCGTGGTCTGTTTAACATTCAGAGACACGCGAACATACACACCGCGTTGCATACACATTTTTCCATCCGTCGTAGCGTAGAATGCGCGGCAAACTACATCATAGAGGTTCATGAATCGTTTCTCGATGGCTGGCTGAGCAATTCCCGGCCAACCGGTTTTTAGATCCATTAAGAGCTTCGTCCACGCTCTCCACGGTCATTTTTATTTCAACTCACTGTGAGAACCAGTCACCGTTGTCAATACCCATCGCCTGGCTCGGCGTTTGCACGTGTTCATCGCTGATACGTCGATCGTCCGCGACACTGTTCACGGTTCACCGATTCAACGATCAGCCCCTCGTTTACTGAATTCAAGATAAAGTGGCGATTAACCCTTAACGGTCGATAATTTCATAGCAATTAACTCGACGTATACTTAACTAGAATTATCGGTTGTAGAATCCAGTCGCTCTTGAAAGGAACTCGTGGCAGTGCCTTCGTTTATAAAATTCTCTTCTCTTTAAAAAATAATTTATCCGTTAAACGTTTGACTGCGTGGAACGTAGAGTTTATGTTTTTTCCAGCAATTTTCCAAATGTTCGTAAACCTAAAAATAAGGTAATAGCAACATCATGAATAACTCTGAAGAAGCTAAAAATACGCATTCTCATTCTGTTCCTGATATTGTTATTAAAACATCTGGTCTTTATCGTAACAAACGGTATTTCGTTTAAGAAAGAAGATAATATAATCTACGTATAATGTTGGCGTAAATTTCGATATACCTTGCAGACACGTTCGAACCACTTAACAGAGAAACACGTTTTGTCGAAGAATACTTAGTGACGTTACTAATCGCTCAAATATGCCTGCAGCGAAGATTTAAGACAGTTTAAGCGAAGGTTTACACGAAATATACGCGCAAGCTCTTATCTCCCAGTTCCATTCAGTTTGTTATTATTTTACTGTAATTCCTGTTTATCCCGTCTAATTCAACTACAGTAACCATAAGCGTGATTGTAATCACAGTCACACATATGCGTACATATACACTGCAGCACGCTACTAGTTTGATTTACGTAATTGCTGTAGATAACAGGAATATGAGAATCAAATACCACTGGCATTGGTTAATAACAAAATAGTCCGGTTTACGCGAATATTTGGAAATCTCGATAGACGATGCAGTGGCAGAATATTTAATCTGGTATAATTCTTTTTCTATTTTGATATTATTTCGTTTGTAACCTCGATACCTAACGCTGTCTAAATCAATGGCTTCAATTTTAAAGTGCGATCTACATATTTTAAAGTTACAAACATTCTCGACAAATTCCGAACAATTTAAAACTGATCGTCCGGTGTTAACCGATATGTGTTTCAGGTGTTTTCCTGCTGCTCTTCAGCACGGTCGCCGTGGACGCGACGAAAGACCCATCGTCGAGTTCGGAGAAGCTGCTCACCCCCGACGTATCGGAAACATCGATATTCGAACAGAACAAGACGATCTTAAACAAAATACCATCGAGGGACGAGTCGGAGTTTCTCTTAGCAGAGTCGAAAAACGAAGCCGTCGGATCGTACAACTCGACTAAAAGAGGTTTCGAAACGGTAGACGATAAGCTCGTAAAAGATGCCAAAACGGTGGACAAGGAGAAAGTGCCAATGCCGATCGACGAGGATACCGAGTTGCAAGGAATCAGGTCGCGCGACCAAGTCGACAGATTATCGACCGTAGATTCAGCCAACAGCGGATCCAAGCTCGAGGAAATCGTCTATGGAACTTCTGGGAAGAGTTCTAGCACGAAAACGATATCCGAGGACGCTTACAGGCTATCCAGAACCAACGGTTTGACCACGGTAACCGCGAAACCGGCGCTGGAGGAATCAAAAGTCGACGAGACGAAGAACAAAACCGGGTTCGTTGAACGCTCCAACGATACCTCGAGGCAGGAACCAAGAGAAGTTAAGAAATCCTCGGAAGATGGCTTGGAGCTGAAAGAGGAACGCGTGACAGACACGAAGGAAGAAGCGACGAGTTCCTCGAAAGAGGCGAGCACGGATTCCGGGCTAAAATCAGAAACGTTTAACCCTGAGAACGAGTCAGCTCCGGAAAAAGTTCGTTTCCTCGGAGAGTTTCAGCAAAGGAAGAAAAAGGCGGAGGGTCCGGTGAAGAACTCGGAAGTTCCGGACTTAAAGGAGGCCGACGAGAGAAAAGGGGAGGACGTGTCCGTCTCGTTGATCAATGACACGTACGTCAACTACAGCCACCGTTCGAAAATCTCGACGGAGAAGAGCGTGGAGACCGACTCGGCTGACAAATGGACGCCTCTCGAAAACGCGACAAATTTTATCACCGAGGAGATTCCGGTGACTCACGAGTCGCGGCATCCGAAGGAGGAGGTGGAGGTCGTCGGGAACGTGACTCAGCCCGTGATCCAGCGGTTTATCGATCGACAATCCCAAAATTCGACGTCAAAGGACGCTGGCCTTGCCAACGAATTAAATCGAACGTCGAATCGGGACAAGGACTTTTTGCGCGATTCTGCGAACGCTAACGAGACCAGTCACGAGAAACAGCAGGAAATAGAGGAAAAAAATCAGGAGAAATTGACGCGGCTTACCACCGAAAGAACGAGCGAAGAATCTTCCACGGTTCAAGGAATTTCCAGTCCGGTTCCCAGAGGAAGAACTATAGCGTTCGAGTCTGCAAGCTCGAAGAGAACGATCGTCGCGAAGAAGAACTCCACCGACAGATTCGCGGACCAGAAACCCTATCCTTACACGAAATCGCCTAAAGAGTCGCTTCGTAACGCCAGTAACCAGCTGGATGTGACCACGGAAGAAGCTTCTGCTTTGGAGAACACGATCGGCAAGGGACAGTCGGAAGAAAAGTTCGTCGTAACCGAAGGTTCGGACGTGTTGGAGAATAGCATCCAGCAGTTTAAGCCGACCTATTACGAGAAAGTAAGCAACGAATCATCGACCATCTCGAGCACCGAGGTACGCCCGTCCGTTCAAATAACGACCGCGCCTTTGCTTAGATTAGAGGAAACTAGACCGACGAATCAGACCGTGGTCGAGAAATCAAGCGAACAGAAGGGCATCGACGAGAGCGGAGAAAAATCGACGAGCGCGGGAAATGACGTTTCTCGGTGGGCTGAGAGCCGCGAGACCTCTGGGATGGGGAACGTCGATGTGACTGGAAACGGGATAACGGAAGTCAGCGTGAAGCCCGAGAGTGGCGATAAACGGACCAACGAGGTCTCCTTGCAGGAGATTACGGTTCGGACAACGCCCACACCTTTAACAACGGAACCCGTCGAACCGCAAACGGACCTCGGAATGCTCTCGAACGCGGACGTGCAGACGAACGTAGCTGGTTCTCTGCTGATACGATCCACGCTCAACGCCACCGAGCTCTCCACCGAGTATCCACTGATCAAAGGGAATTTTTCTGACGAGAAGTTGTCGATATTCCCCACTACACCCACGGACACGAGCACCGTCAAAGTAACAACGGACAGTGCCACCGTCTTGCCCACGACCAGCATCGAAGAAACTTCCGTAGGGAACGTCACCGAACCACCAACTGTCTCGGACGCTAACGGAACCAACGAAATCCCTTCCGGTGTAAGTGGCACTCTCAGCCCCGAGGAAACTTTCGTACCTACCACTACCAGCGTCGAGTTCGAGTTCGTTGGCCTGTCCGATTCGACCACTTTTCTCTGGCGGAACGCTACCGAGGAACCACCCAAGGGACGCGATTTACCAAACGAAACTTCCGTCGTGCCTACGGTTAAGGATTTACTCGCAAAAAATACGCCGAACGAAGGCACCACGACAGTGAGCAACGAATCGACCACGGAGAATACATCGTCGATCAGCGAGACTGAAATTCCTGCCACGAGTAATCCAATGACGGACCGGACGATCGTTCCTACGTCGATACCGAGCCAAACGATACAGTCCAAGGACGAGTTTACGACTCGGCCGAGTTTCGTCGACGAGGAAACCGACAGCAGCTCGACCAGCCTGCATGAAGTTGAGAAAACGATAGACGTGACGGATTCTTGGAGCACCACGAGCGAAGAGAATGTCGCGACGACCACGATTAGAACGGAACAGACGATTTCAAAGGATTCCAAGGATTCCTATTTCATGGCGAACGTTACCGAGTCCCCCGTGGAATTCACGTCGATACCGAACGTTTACACGACAGATGCCACGCGAGTGGCTACTTCCAGCCCCTTTGTCCCGATCGGTCTCGAGCCAAGGACCCCGGTTTCGAGTAGCACGAGCCCGGCAACCGTTTCCGACATACCGTCGGTCACGGCGCACGACGCGACGGTGTTACCCGACCAGGAGGAGATTACGTCGCTAGTTCGAATCGACGTGGAAGGCACCTGGTTCGACGTGTGCCCACAAATGGACAAATTGAGGCACACCCTGGCGAACATTTTGACGTCCGGGATGGACAAGTGAGTGTTGCAATTTCTTCCTCCTTATTTATTCGATAAGTAAAGAACTCTCCCACTGTCGAATAAATTTGTCAATTTTTTATTATCGCAAGGAAAAATTACGCACGAAACTGTCACGAAGCAACGAATCGAGTGCACGTGGAGTAAATAAATTTGTGGAATAGGGAGACTCGGAGCTTAGAAAGTACCTGACCTAGTCGATTTTCATCGGTATCTCGATATAGAGTAAATTTATTTATAAAGAAACTCGCAGTATCGTGGGTCTAAAGTAAATCTCACGATAACCAGCGGCACGTAGCCGAGAGTTTCCGGAACCGTGCGTTGCTTTGAGGTTAATACACGTTATAATTTCCTCTCGACGTCGCTGGTATATGTTTAACGTTTAACAGATAGTATCTTCGTCGTCTCCCGTTACAGGCCGGTATCCGACAAACAAATTATTTTCCATCAAAATCCGTGTCAGGAGCCACCGAATACTACGCCATCGTCGTCCGACATGCCCATGATGACCATCTTGATTTACGTCATCGACGAGGTTGGCAAGTTCGACAGCACTATGACGAAAATGTTGCCCAGTTTGTACGAGGATTCGCGAGACCACGTCAAGTTCCCGATTACCGTAAGTTTATCGCAATTTATAGCCATAAGAGATGTGTCGACAAAATTTTACAACCTGTATTTGCATATATATCTGTCGTTGATAATTTATACAGAGTCAAAATCTTAATATTTTCTCACAAAAACGATTCTATGCCTTGCGATGTTATATTTGAACGGCGTAATTTTATTTCTACTTGTATAAATACAGATGATACTTGTCTTCTTGGTCGAAAGTGAACAAAACTTGAGTTCAGTGTCGCATTGTAGATAATTAACCGATGTGCATAATACAATTTAGTTAACGTGTTCCGCCGATTGACCCACTCTTTTCAGATACACAGATTTCTTCTGGTACAGGAAAAGGGTCCAGATTCCGGAAACGCGATAGCGGTCGTCGTGGTCTCCTCGGTTGCCTTGATTTGCCTGGTTCTTCTCACCGGTCTTCTGGTAACGATTTCTTTTATTAATCAATACTTTTTACTTTCGTCGAAGATAAATAAAACGCACTCTGCTTTTCATTTGAACGTTCGATAATGAATATTCGAATTCTATGGAGATATTCACGCCTTGTCGATTACGATACGGCCAAATCTCATTTGTTTCTTAAATTTTTTCTAACTCGAGATAATTAACGATAATTAACGAACAAGTGGCTTTTTTCATTTTGCTTGTTAAACACTCTCGTTCGTACCGTACGATCTGCCGTCACTTTCGGACGGATGAATATCCTGTTCACCCAAAATCAACTCATTCCTTTACATTCGCGTCGAATCGATGATTAATCTCGTCGATACGTTCGCGAGTCAAAGAACGCGAAACTATTTTATCATTCGTCGCACGCTTATCGGCTGGCACCACTCGCACGAAAAAGTAACATTCAAGAAAAGAGACTAATGAAACGAGATTCCCAGTTACGCAGGTCAGCAAAGATCTATACTCTCTGAAAAAGGCCTCCTCCTGCTTGCATTAAGCTCATTTCGCATCGTGTTACGTATTCATCCGTCCATACTTGTGATTTACTTCCAGTGTACGTAACATCTAATGATAAATACATGTGCGTGTGCGTGTGAGTGTTTGTACTTCTACGTCCGTGTTCGTGCCGCTTTTTCACGCAAAGATACAGCGTTTTTTTTAGTTGTTTAAAAAGGGTCATGTCGCAATGTACGTAGATCTGTATCGGCGAATCGGCATCAAAATTAATTTGCATCGATGCAGACATCGGAATATCGAACAGAATTTGTTGGGAAATAAATTTCCTCGATAAATCGGTTCCTCTCCATTAACCACCTTTTCACCCATTTCTCTCTAGTCTTTGATCTTTTGCTTTTTATAATTCCCCTGATAACGATAATAATAGTGGAGTTGGAAACATCAGACATTTTGAAACACGTGTTTCGACGTTGGTATCGATGCAAATTTCGCGAATCTTAAACGTCGATGCATCCACTGCGACGCATTTCAAGTTTGAACGTGTAGACCGAACTGGATGACTACAGATACGTGGAGTTTGTTAGAAATCTTTGCCATCGAAGAGAAAGATATATTCTTTTCTACAGCGAATTACATTTTTGCATCATCTATCAGTTAGTAGCATCGTTGTTAGTATTAGAATTATGTATACGAAAGATGGAATCACGATTTTGAGATAAATTGCAATAAATCATTTTTCACAATGAAATTATCGGGAAAGTAAAAATACAAAAAGCAATGAGAGCGTAACGAAGACGAGGATAATTTATCTTGTCTTGGCAAATAAGGGCAACTGTGCTACTTTCGTTGATAGTACAAGAAAATTGCATATCAATCTAACTCTGTCACTGATCGACTACGATGTAACGATCGCTCAAGATCAAAGGAAGGGGAAAGAAATCGCGAAAACGCGTTTCAATTTCCTATTTAAAAGACGTTTCCGGTCGAGCGTGAAATTCTTCATAAAAAAAAAAAAAAAAAAAAAAAAAAATGGACAAAATCATTTGCGGTTCCAACCGCGAAAAGAACGATGCACCTCGTCGCTTGTTCGCTACAAAAGACACGATGCTCGTCCTTGAATCGGCTATTAGACCGAGCAACCATCACCGCTTCATTGGTTTTCGCCTCGTGTATTTCATTCACGCGTGTTTCCATGTCGAAACCGATCGTCGGAACGTGTTTCGACAGAAGAAACACACAGCTTGCTGCACGATGTTTCAAGATTGTTTGCTTCTCACGTAAAGAACAATGCGAATTAACATTAAAAAGGTCCACCGAGAAATCGGCATATTTAATATTTTATTCCTCGGTTTTCTATGTCTCGTTCAAAATAAGGACAATTTAAAACAGCAGATTGTTCTTCTCGATGATTGTTTTTAAGATATGACAGGATTATGTCTAATGTTAAGACGGAACATGATCCTTGCCGATATCCTTGATGAACGTTGAAATTACGAGACTAGCGGCAATCGCCGCTGCAACGAAAACGAGTTCTACCGAGACTTGTTAATAAACGGAGATATTTCTTTGTTGCACTTTCTATGAATTTCCCTGGAAACTGTTTCGATGATATTCGTTCGAAGTGTACGCAATATTCGTTGGTAGAGAACAACGGCTACTGTAAACTCCGTGACCGCGAGCTTACACTCGGAGAATACAAGTTTTCATATTCTAACGCTAGAAACTTGCGAGAAATTTCGAGCGCATTTTGTACTGTCGCTAAAATCACCTTCTTTCGAACGCTTTGTTCCACGAGTGGTTAGTTTGCAAAATGATAGAATCGTGTTTCGCAGGAAAGTTTAGAGAGCAGATGTGCTAATTCGATGGAATATTATTTGCAGTTTATCATGAGGAAAAGGCAAACGAGGTTTAACTATGGCGAACGATGTCGTCCCGTGTCTTTAGACGCTTACAGCCTTGACAGTGTTTCCGCTTACAACAGCGTCAGACGCAAAGGTGTGACGAGATCTTCGAAAAGAAGCTATGGGAATCCAACTTTCGAGGATTCGGTAAGTTTCATTTTTTTTCTTTTTTTTTTTTTTTACGACTTTTTGTTAAAGGGAAGAACGTATTTCCTAAGAAATAAAGTACATATTGCACGAAACGGCAAACGGATAAAAATATCAATGCAAATGGTTCCGTTTAAAATGTTTTGTTTCTCTTTCATAAAAGAGCAAATGCAGGAAACCAATGGTACAATTACTTACCCACGCTAAAGTGGTAAAAAACGAACTGGTTTGTTTTCTTACAACTCAACTTTCTATTAGGTAGATCAACCAGAACGAAGACAGACTTATGCTCGTGTCGTAACTCGAAATGTAGGACAGGAACAAATTGAGAATATTTTACTCGCGCATGCTTTTTGCGCCTTTTTTTCCTTAAAAAACTTCCGGATAAATGGAATTTCATCGTTTAAAATCGTCAAAACGAAACAATTTAGTCGTTTTTATCCAAGCAAAATAAATCGATTATCTAATCTTGTATCGTCTTACGTACAAAAGCATTTTGCTTTCTAACGTGTCCTAGCCAAACGTGTCTTTCTTTCTTTGTAGCATACGTTTAACACGTTCTTGTAAATAGAAATTAACTCTTCAGGTATCACATAGAAAATTGTTTCTCCGTAGTACTTTCCCATCGAATTATCATAAAATAACGTGGCATTATTTTAGACGTTGCAATTAGAAAACTGCAAGGAAAAAGTGCAAGGAAAATGCACTGTACGTTATCCCAGGTAATCTTTGACAAACGTTTAAACCTTTCGAAGGATAAAAGTCTGTGTAGCAGCGTTGTGAGAAATAAAATAAGTATCGTCAAGCATTTAACGTTAATCGAGTTGAAGGGAGAGTGTCTCTTAAATCGTTAGTTTCTGATTACTAAATTTTCTTCCGCATATTCATCTCTTAATGGGACGAAACGATTAAACCAACGAAGGAAATTAATTCCACTGGAATTGACGAGGAGATGGGGCATGAAAACGAACGGTAGTTAGAAGATCCGAAAGCTCGGACGAAACTCCGCTCAACTCGGTTAACGTTGCAGCGAAATACAGGAAAATCATATTTCTACAAAACGCGTGTCCTCGTTGCAGAGCGCCATTCCGTCTCACCCGTTGAACTTCGCGGCCCTTTCATCCTTCTGTAACGACGTTAACGCAATCAACGAGGAATTCTCCGGTATCCCACAAGTTTCAGCGAAGATAGACGAATTGCCTGCTGGGGCGGAAGTGAAGAACAGATACGCGAACGTGATACCGCTTCCGGAGACCAGAGTGCTCCTACAAAAAATCAACAACGATCCTCTTACGGAGTACATCAACGCCAGTTACGTTCGGGTAAGCTGCCTTAACACGGTTCCGATATTACTTTGATTCCTAAGTACATTTTAATGCTTACGATTGAAAGAAACCAATTGCCGACGAGACTCTGTGGTATATCGAGTAAAGGCGAGAAGGAAATAATGTAATCTCGTTGCAACGAAACGTTTCTTTTCATTCTACTCTTACGTTTCGTTCGAGCGAGTACTTGACGCGCCCGGTTCATTCATTCTTGTTCTAGCGAACAAATCATCCGCGTGATCTCGGAAAATCAGCTTAATAAAAACACTTGGTTGCGTATCTCGAGCGATCTGATCGTACGTGAGTAAGGGTTAAAGCAGCGTTTTGTCTGCGTGAGAAAAAGGATGTTGCATAATGCATTACAAAGAACACGAATGACTATTGCGTAAGCTGGAAGCACGGCAATACGCGGAAGCAGGACGATCGTCAACACCTGTTTCCATCGAACTACTAGAGCATTTAAATAAATGCACTGTACCGACAAAAGCGATGGTTAATCGTTGCTTTGAGAATAAGCAGGCGATTTTTCTAAATGTAATATTGCTAATTAATTCAATTAGTCCACTCGTTGTTGAAAGATGGAATGAAAACACAATGAGATTTCATATTGCCAGACACATGTACGCACATACGTATGTTGTCCGCGCTCTTAACTATGATTATTTCACCTATTGCTCATTGTGTTGCTTATTTATCATTTTCCAGAAGTTAGTACTGTTACATAACAGTACAGACACTGTGTTCATCGGCTATTCCAACGTTTCACGTTTAAACAGCCGATTTCCATTTATGAACAACTTAAAATCTCATCGTCGTCTCGTCATCCTACCCCATAACGTCCCGTTCAAAGACCGTTTACGGTCCTCCGAGAAATAACAAGCAGTTCGTTAGAATTGCTTTAACCAACGGATGCAGACGGTCCAACGTTTTCAACGTTTCCACTTTGCGAGTGTTGCAATTACACAGCATGCTACCATTGACGAACATTGAACGTACCGAGAGCAACGTTCTCGGACTTGCAATTAGCGCCGGACTGTTCCTTCCTCATCGATAATATCGATCGATATCGTATCCTAGGCGCAACGCAATTATTGCGCCCGTTAATTGATTCTAACTGCGATCGATTCGGCTCGAAATAAGCGAATTCTATCCCAGAACTAATTTCAAACTAACGTTGATCAACATCTCGCTAATTAATCCCAATCCTATGTAATTATTCTGCGTTACAGTTACGAGTTTCCTTCTTAGACGAACGACGCTGAAGTAGACACGAAACGATAAAGATCGAAACGGATATAAATATTGTAATTTCTATGTCAGCCAGCAGAGCATAACTGTTCGTTGTAACCAAGTCACGAAAATGATTTTCAGGGACCGAAGAACGCAACGAAATATTACGTCGCTTGCCAGGCACCGATGGAGTCGACCGTTACCGACTTCTGGAGAATGATCTGGGAGCAACAGTGCAAAGTGATCATCATGCTGACCGATCTCGTGGAGAACGGGGTGGAAAAATGCACCGAGTACATCCCACCCTCCGAAGTTACCGACTGTCGCCGGCTATACGGTGACTTCCAAGTTACTCTGAAAAAGAGAGAAACCAAAGAGAAATATGCCATTTCCACGCTTCATTTAAACGTAAGGAACATCAAAGACCGTTACGAACTTATAAAAATTATGCTTTCTTACGTTCTTCTCCTTTTGATTTTCTCGTTACAAGATTTATGCTTTGGTCGTTGACAGTTCCCGAATGTAACACTTTGTAGCATTTTTTCGCTCAACTATTCCAACGTAGTGTATGCACTCGTCAATCGGTGGATCCATCGTTGTCGCGAAGTCGACCATTTAAAGATGCAACTGCTACGAGTAAAAATTAGAGGCGAAGCTAATACGAAACGTGACTTTTACAGAATTTGGAGAAGAACACGTTCCGAGAAGTGTATCATATTTGGTATCTGTGGCCGGTGAACGGGGTGCAGTCAGACGGTGCCGGGTTAATAGCTGTGCTTCTCGAGGCGAGGGCACTCCAAAGGGGTGGCCCTGGACCCATTGTGGTCCACTGTAGTCCTGGCACTGGACGTACGGGAACGTTAATAGCTCTTGACCTAGGAATTAGACAATATGAGATTACGAGGACTGTAGACGTGCCAAGGGTCGTTTACACTATCAGACGGGACCGTGCTGGAGCTGTCAAGACGAAGGAACAATACGCTTTCATTTACAAGGTAATTTGCTTTTCAAACTCCCTTGCCTGTGCTTTGCTTTCGAGTTTGCTTACACCGAGAAAATGTGTTGTTTCGTGTATTTGATCGCGCGTAAGGGATCATAAAGATACTCGATTTTTCATTAAGAAACCTTGTGACAATTGCGCGCGAAAGATATTTACGTACGATTCGTTTGTTTAATGAAATATATTTAAAAACGAGCTTTCTATCAAGATGATTATTCTGTATTGTTCGGAGATAGGTGGGAGGAGGTAGTTTGTCAGATAAATGCGAATCTTACTTTTTCAGGCATTAAATTTGTACGCGACCAAACTTGCCGGCGGTGTGCTGGAATCTACGTGAACCGCTCGAGATTTCGAAGAAACGTCTGTTCAGACGTCGAGTCTAAGTCGTAGCAGAGAACTGCTTTATCTGTGAACGATAAACATCACCGAAGACGATAAGAAACCGCGAGATTGTACGACGTACGATATGCCAGTTTTATCTGGACAGGAAGGTAATGAAAATCGAACGGAGGAAGTTAACTTGTGATACGTGGACCATAGCGACGGTTGTATTTCGCTCGAGACCTTTGTTTCGTCCTCTCGATGTCCGACAATCTCGCCAAGAAAATTCAAAGCATTTCTTACCATCCGTTCGTCTACCTCTCTCGATCGACGTTTCGGTATTTCTTAAGAGAACGTTGCCATCAAATACTAAGTTATCGAACAGATCTACGTCAATTTGTAATGAAATTTTGCGTGGTATTTCGATCACGTATGAAAGCAGAATTTTTCAAAGCGTGCAAAGAATGATAGAACTTAATTACAAGTAGGAAATTCTTAATTCGTATCGTCGTATCGTGGATGAGCCGTAACAATTTTATTGGCTTACTTAAATTAAGTCGAAAAATCAAGTAACTTAATCGGAATGAGACGTGAAGCGATCACCGATGATCCAACGCTACCAGTCGAGTATTATTGAAATCGATATTTTATTCTAAATACGTCATGACTGAGAAGAGGAGACAAATTGGATGGTAACGTGTTCAAGCGAAGAACGAAGAGGCGGAAATTAATTTGTGATATCCGGACCATCCGTCAACGGTATTCAACTGCGTATTTCTTAGGCCTATTCAATTTCGTAAAGCTTTTTTTACCGTAGATTTCGTCTCTTTTTGTCGATATTTTAATATACATATGTATATATATTACACGTATTGCGTACATATATTTATAAATAAGATGACGATTAGGTATAGTTGAATATTTAATGTTGATGCGTCATACTTCGTAGTCAATAGCGTTATCCCGGAATATGGCAATCACGGAAGGATTATTTCTTATGATAAAATATTCCGTAACCGGCATTGTATGACCAAACGAGAGTAAAAAAGGAAAAAAAGCGAGAGATACCTTTCTCGGAGAATTCTGTGTGTGTATTTAGTGTCGTCTTAACGATGTAAAAAGAAATATATGTATGTACACAAAATATGTTAATTATTCTTTAGTATTGCAATCGTTCACGACGTTACATTCGTAAGAATTCAGAGAGATCGTACGATCGACTTCTTCTTTTTTCTCTCTTCTTTTCCCAGCTATAGATATATGTATACATAATATATATATATATATACATATATATTACCGTATTATTGTTGTTATTGTTATTGTTGTTGTTGTCATTGTACAGATACTTTGATTCGTAGCAGGTTGCTCTCTATAATTGTACATAGAAACCAACCCGAATAATACACGGAGAAATTAATTGTATCGTTAGATTCCGTTAGATTTTTCGTTCCTTTCGTACGCGGAAGTGTCGTGAATTCTCGTCGAATTACACGAACGTGTTCGTAGTCGCACGCCATTTCTTTCAGAGACTTCGAACACGTTTCAGGAGCGCATCGAATTGTCCCATAAATTTTGTCGGTTTCGTTAAACCCTGTTAAAGTTAGCTTCTGTGAACTATCAGGCATTTTCGTTTCAGCATTTGAAAACAATCAGATGATGCGACGAACGTAAACAATCGTATTAATGATTCATTTCGACCGGTTATTTTTGACCGACGATCTTTCTCTGAGTGTGCCTTAAGAAATAGGTTCTTTCGTCAAGGATTAATTTACTTTTGCGAAACACGCGAATTATATATTTTCCGTCATCCCGTGTATCTTTTAAACCAATTTGTATGGCAATTATACATGTACAGGAGTAACTGCGGCTTTTGTTGAAATTAAATGTTTCGTCCTTTATTTGTATAGAATATCGTCTAACGTCAGCGAATTGTTAACCAAAATAATTATTTATTTTTATTCTACTTTTCCAATTTTTCGTATTAATATCATGTAAATGTACGCAATGTACCGTTTGTTATGTTTACCATCTCTCTAAACGTAAAGGCTAATAAACTTGTAAAATGATCAAATAATTTCAAGATCAAATCAAAGAGAATCAAAACCAGACGTCTATACTGGCTTTTTATTCGTTACAAATCATCGCGAGATGATTGTTAAATCGACAAAATTTTTGGTATAATACTATCAGTGTCATGAACCGTATGGAAGAATATTTTATACGAAAATTGCCCCCCTACTCCCTCAACCGATAGTCGAGATTGACCGATTTCGCCAACTTGTATGAAACGTCACGTAAAGAACTGCAACGAAGAGCTGAAATTAAGCTGCGTGTGAGAAAACAAAACCAGGAATACAGGGTTATTTCGTAGCTTCTATCGAGCCCGCTATTTAAGCACATACGTATAGTACATCCATAATAACTAACTTTGTAATAGTACTGTAATATGGTAAACGAGTCGACGTATAGTCGAGGCTACAGAGTACGTAACTCATGGTACATCATCTTTCGAGAATATCATCGAACAGAGACGATAGAAATTTTTCAAATTGTAAATCCAATACGCTTCAGCGAGGAACGCGACGAACATCGAACATACACATTTATGGAATTAAACGACAATGACAATTTACACGTCTAAGAGCACAGAGATTCCCGCCAATATAAAAAAAAAATAAAAAAATGAAAAGAGAAATTTCGTACAGTTTCGTGCGAAAGATTCGTGCCACCTTTGATTTTTAGTCGACTGCCTCCGAAGCATTCGCCTCTTCTGTGGAAATTTTGAAGCAACGCCGCTTAATCAGTTTTTGTTGTCATCTCTGCAAAATGAAAAGCGAAATACAATTTTTTCACAGAAACAGCCTGAGCCTCTCGCACGATACTGTACGTCGGTGTAACAATGCATAAACATTTGCCATAGGATAAAAGAAACGTTCGGATTAATTACATTTAGAGGACCTTTACAAAGGATTAAGACGGTTAGGTGTCTAGAGATTAAAATTCGACATAGTCGAAGAGAAAGTAGGAATATTAAGCGCAATGATCTCATTTGCCGATGCTTGGAACGAAGTGAATTCTCGATTGATAGTTCTTCGATGTGAGCGAAGGAGAAATTTCATGCGCCACGCCATTATTAATTACGAGAATGGTTCTTATCAAAGTTATTTCCCGCGTGAACGATGCGATTGTATTCGAGCGTTGGAAAGACGTGGATCCCTGTTTCCTGAATAGTATTATATAATGGAGCAAAATATATATCTCGTAATCGATATAGGTTAGGATTTCTGTCATACTTAATGTTATAACCGCTAACCAATAACTCGCAATCGTCGTAATCGTATAGAAGACTCTGTGTGTGATATCGTTTTATGTAATATCGAATGTGAAAACCGAAGGAAGTGTCCACTTGAAAATTCCAACAGATTAAGATATATTCGACTTACAGAAAACCAGTTAACGCGCCAAATATACACCTTATTTAATTATATTGATCGTTGGATATCAAGGTTTAGTATCGAATTCTTCTTTACAAGTCCATATCGTCCACTTCTTCTTTCGATTTAACGACGACAATCTCGTTGGAAGTTTCGATTTCTGAAATTCAAAGGACTGCTTTTTAAAGTTCGCAAAGTTTACGGAAGATGGAAGGATTTTATAACGTTTAAAACGTAGTCGATCACGGTTAAAATATTTTCTTTTTCCCTCAATATCGTATATCTTATCGGTTACGAATGACGTACATATCCCCAACACTTACCTTACGCATTATAAGGGGATTTCGTGCAGAAATATTTTAAGCTAACGCTATTACGAATATCTCTTTGCCAAAGTTTAACCGTTACTTCAATTAATATAATATAATAGAAAAGTATTAGAGAGAGATAATATCTCGAATAAGTTAATACAGTTATTTAAGAAACAAGGTGGACAAGATTTACAGCACAATGCAATGCGTGAAACCAACGTACCAAAAAAAAAAAAAAAAAGAATTTAAATGTTCGATTATAATATAAATGTTCAGTATCGATACTATAAGAGGAATATGTATGTTTAGACCGTTTAGAGGAAGTTAGAGAAAGATGTGCCCGCGTAACGATACCTTCGAGAATGACGAATGAGCGTGTAGAATTAATAGGAAAACCAATGAAAACCGAACGTGCATGTGTCAATATAAAACTATACGTGTAATAATATCACAGAGATCGAAAGCTGATGAACGAAACACGATAAATAATGGTGTTCGGTCGCGTAGTTATCGCGACAGCTGTGTCGATTGCACCTGCATAGCTGGACCAACAAAATAAATGTAATTGTTCGACGCTCGTTTTGTTCTTTCAACTGCCTTATTTCAAGTAGAAACGAAGAATCAATGTACGATATTCGCGTACAACAGATTCTTTTCATCACTGATACGCGTACATGAACTTACGAGACTTCGTTCGTGTACGACTTCTAAGGAAATAAAATAAATCTCACGTTCTTTTTCACGTTCGAACGAAACACCTAACTCTAACGAGGAATTCGCGTACTATTTTCTTTTTTCTATACGATAAAAATAGACCTCTAATGAAAATTAGTTTATATACAATCTCCTTTTTCGTTTACACTACAAATATACAATCTTCCGGCGAGCTTCGCGTATATACAATTTCTAGCCAGAGAATACATTTTAAGCTTCGTGTGCCAATCACATCCTAAGGAGAAACTGATAAATAATTTCTTTTTTCTATACGATAAAAGCAGATCTATAGTGAAAATCAATTCGTATACATATAAATTCCAAGGATAAGATAAACCTTTCATATTTTATTCGCAATTTAGTGAAAAATCGTTGGCCTCGCCGGGTTAAAGCGGAAAATATAGAATGTTTAACGCAAGAAGAAAGATCCTCGTAACTTTTTCCCTTCTCGCAGTACACGCACCCTCCGAGTTTGTTATGCGGAACGAACAACCATGTAAGGGACTTCGAAGGGTTACGTGTCTATCGAGATTGCTGAGTATAAGATTTCACGAATTTATGGTACATCAATCGTTGTCGAGGGCGAGAAGAAAGACGTTAAAAGCACAAATAGTCAGCAAAAATGTGTAAATTACGTTTCTAGTAAATGGGTCAGGCTACAGCGAAAGCAGCGAAAAAGCGCAGAGATAAATTCTGCGTTGTTTCACACGCTCTATCGCGTCATCGTACTAGTTTCCCCGCAAATGCATCGGTGCGGTTGCAAAGCTCGATCGCACTGTTTCCTTTCAAATGGATGTTTTAATCCTCCGCGGGAGAAACAGTAAGATACTTGGGTCGGAAAGCGCTTGGTTTAAAAGATATTTCAATTTTAATTTCGCTAAGTTTAGCGCATGAAAGACAGGCAAACTTTTCCTTCTTTGTCAAATTTTGCAAAACTACGACGTATGAAACGTCTTTTAAGTCAATCATTTCTCGACTCGACTATCTCGAAACATTTTTGCAGAGAATGAAAAAATGCATCAGGTGGTTTATGAAAAAAAATATGGAGTTACAGTAAAAAAAGAAAGAAAGAGCGCCTTTACGCTTTGTAGCTGAACCGGTGCATCCGCGAAGGAAGCTGTAGAAGAAACAGTACAAATGGTTTTTCTCCAACTTCGCTTGGAACGAATTCATAGCTTGTCCCGGCTACTAGAGACGCTCTGTATAGTTCTATCTTGTCCTAGGTAACGTAGAAATCTAGATGATGTCTCAAATCTCAGAAACAGGAGAAACGTTCTTTTGCGTATGAACCGAGTTGGAAAAACAGGCGAATGTTTGCAAAAATCTCGGTGCAGTTATTCGTTCCAAGAAGACTCGCAAAACTAACAAAAGGTCGAGCAGTAAATATACTCAAAATCCGTTAATCGATACAGGGAAGTTCGGGGCTGTAACTAGAAGTACTGTTTACAGTACGTTGAAAGCTTTTTTACGCGTTATTTTTAACCAAGACAGACTATGCCCCAAATACGACGTTTATCAGACACCGAAAAGAATCCATAACACGAAAAAGTTAACGATTATGCCTGAAATACATTTGCAATCTATTTTTTCATAGCCTCATTCTCGTTCTTCTCGATCCGAGCCTAGACTCTAATGTAGGATCAAAGAGATCACAATGGAATTCGCGATTTATCGAAGTAAACGAATGCTACGTTGAAATGGAAGAACACGAAGATAGAGCAATGTTTGGGTAAATGCTTTGTCGGTTAAATGACCAGCCGAAGCTTTCGTTGTAGCGGATTTACTATGCAAATATTGTTTGAAGATCTTGGTACGATAAAAGTCGCTGATACGTAAGCATTAATTATATAATACGTTATTCGTAAACACTTGCAGCTAAAAGGACGACCCTGTAAACATAAATTAACACAGAGGTATAAAATACACGTAAAATTGTTTAGAATAAGCGATTGTAAATACTTCTTACGAAATTCGGGGAAGTCCTTAAACCTGTAACCTTCGTTCTCGTCGAGACATTATTCTCACCGTGACACAATTTTCTTGTAGTTACATAATATTCAAATTAGATATCTTAATATGGGATTTACATTTGACCATGTAAACGTCGACTGTGTCCTTTAACTTGCAACTGTTTTTTTTTTAATTTAACTTTCATCGCTCTACCGTCTCCGCTACTCGCACCGATACGATGAGAACTATTCTTAACGAATACGTAAAAAGAAATATGATAAAAACTTAAGAAGATTTATGCCGTGGTTCTCCCATCGTTTTACGTGTTCGTTTCTTTACGCATTCGTTGACCTTTGAATGCTAAGTAGCTTATTTGAAAGTACGTAGGACTTCCACCTTTCGATACAGAACTATCTGCGAATAAAAATCTCGGAAGATACAAGTTTAAGAAACGAGGAAATATATGTTTAATATTGCCAGGTATAATTTTCTAATAATTGTATGCAAAGTTTGATTAGAGAGATCAGTAAGTTATCTCTTAGATCATACGAATGGAATAAGTCGCGAGTAAAGTAACAGATACGATGCAACAAACGTTGGAAAAAATTATTTACGATTTGTATAATACGCTACAAAGTTAGCGAGTAACGTCAAACGAACTATCGAACGCGCTTCGCGCAATTTCATCTTCCCTGAACAATATCCAGTAAAAAGCGTTACGAAATTCTTAAATTACACGCTACTTGCACATTCGACCTTGCGATATCTTGTATCGCGAAATTATAACACGCGTGTCATTTTCAAAGAAATAAAATTCACTTCGTAATCTGAACTGGCTGAAAATCTGTCATAAACGCGGAGGAATAATCTAAATCTCTAAGCCAATACGTTGTCTGTACGTTCCTTCTATCACCACATGTAACGTAATATGTAAAATATCGCAATATTATTCATATAACTGTTCCCATTGTAACACGTCTACGCATACGGTATATTATCGTTGAATAATATAACCGAAAATAAATTAAATTTAAATCTATCGTTCGAACGATCAATCAAAATTCTAATTTGCCCGCGTGTACCGTGAATACAATTTCTTAATTCTCCTCTATATTTATTTCTCGCCTCGCCTACGACGAAAGTATCCCAAGTGCGTGTCTCTTTCCTTTCATTTCTTTCGCCATCTTTCTCGCTCTTTCCATCGTGCTATATCGACTGCGTATCGTACAACAATCAACGATGTACGATGTCGTATTGTTAGCATCGTGTCGCATCGTCGTCATGCTCCACTAGTTCCGCTTGTTATAGTCACGCGTTTGATTTATCAGAGAAGAGTCCATCGAAGTTTTATCGTAGCCGGAGCCCTCTCTTATCCAGGTGGTCTACAAGATCGTTTGCTGGATCGGACTGGCTCGAACTGGATTGGGGCTGTTGGATCTCGAGATGTCCGGGTTACTTTGCTCGGTCGTAGAAGGAAATATATACTCGCAAATTGATCCGCGCGTATTCGCGAAATAATCGTTTACGCAGAAGCTACGGTTCGAACGCCGGTTGCTGCCAATTCTTTTCATCAAATTGTAAATGTTAAACTTCTGACGCATTTTTATGCCAACCAATGCCTGTGTTTCTGCAATTATTAGTATCGTTTATACGCACAACCATGACCCAAGCAGTATCTGCTTGTACGTTACGCGATGCCAATCTTTTTTCAGCATTCTTTAAATAGATCGAGATTCGATACTTATCCATTCGGATTACAACCCTTCGCCTACATAGCGTGAAGATTCTACGGAAATTCTATCGAAACTGAAACGTTACTTGCGAATACTGAGCGGATAACGTAACGCGTTACTCAAAATCAATCGATTAATTAACATCTTTACGCTAACTGTTCACTTTTCCATGAACCGAATACGTAATTCCATTTCTCGTAGTATTGAAAAAACTGATTAATCATCGATAGGATATCATCGAAAAAGGATATCGTAACTTTAAGCATATGCGACCTACGTATAGAAAAGGTTGCTTGATTCAAGTAGATTTCCAACGTTTCGAAATATTTTGCACGATATTTTGTAAAATAAATAAGAAAACTGACAATCGTGATTGAAATTTGGTACGAAAGCAAAGACAGTCGATCCTCGCGACACGTGTTATTTTATAGTGACGCTTTTATAGCAATGCAAGCTTAAACTTTAATCCTTTCTTCCTCCACCAATCTTCGCAACGCTGTAACACGTCTTATGTGCTACGGGACGTCACGTTGTAAGTCAGTTTTCTTCGGTTTTCCTCAAAGTGATCGTTCCTCGAGAACTATCGTTGCCAATATGGGCCAGTTTCGACTAATTCTGAAACCAGTCCCGAAAGGTGAGATTTAATATCGAACCGTTTCTCAAGTGAGCGCTACACTAAACATTATTTATAAACGTAGCCGAGGACTCTGTCGATGCAACGCTCGTTGCGATACGAATTTAAACTATCCGTAATATGAAAACACGAATCTATTAAACCTTCTAACAATATCGTTGAAACAGTTTTATCGTATAAAATGTGTCAAGCCGAAGCGAGAAAATGTGTTTTATTATATTTTACTGGCATCCACGACGCAGTTAAATACGGTTTCATTACGGAGCATCAAGTTCCAGATGAAACTCGAATCAGTTCTAGATCGAGTAGGTTTCTGCCAGTTCCAAATTGAGTTTAATTTAAACGCGCGTTAAGACGCTTAAAATGCGTGCCATTATCTCATCTATTTGTGAAACCGTCTGTTAAATCGATCGTATTGTCACACGTACGGGCAAATATGTTCTTAGGTTACAACAGCCGCTTTCTTATCTCTATAAATTATCGTTTTACAAACGCTTGAACAAATTCCAGCCTGTCGATTCGCACGAGCGTTTTCTGTTTTCAACGTTGCTTTTCTGAAATTTTCAACAGAGATTTTGCTACCTTCTCGTAAATACGCACACGCGCACATATGTACATATATGTTTGTTCTATATAATAAAAGGTCAAATAACAAATTGCGAATCGAAAATATAGAACAACGTAATGTTACGTTTAAAGCTTCGTCTTCGAGAAAATCCCGGTTGAAGGCGTTTAGTTAAGTCTAGTATACGCGTATGATAAATTTCCAAATTGTCTTTCTCGGAAACAAAGCGTCTTGCGAAATACGTTATTCCACGTTCTCGACTTATTTTCACGCGTAGGGTGACCTCCTGCCGTCTACTTTGTCCTGTCCAGTCTGGAATTATATACATTTACGTAACGTATATATTTTGTAAACTTTCTAACTTTCTTTCGACTCGGCCGATTGATTTAAAAGTCATATCTAAAAACTTGTAAAAGCGCGTGTTCTCGCGTAATCAGGATTAGCATTATAAAGAAATTATCATCTTTTGTTCACGAATATATTCGCCTATGAAATTAGTATGTACGTACAGTGACTAAATGCACGCGTTTACGAAATTAATACGTTAATTAAAGCAGCGAGCGTGACGAGATATCGTAAAAATTATCGTCGTTTGCACGGAAAAATTTTCCATCGAGAGGTTTTTCCCGGATATGACAAATGCCTGACTGTGATGTAGTAATACTTTCAAGCGGATCAAGACGTGCGCTGGTAAACACGACGAACGCCGCGTGTCCGTCTTTTATGAAAGAACAACCTAAACTCGCTATACCAAATTCCTTCTGCTTTATTTAGAATCCCCTCGAAAACGCATAAAACGAGCATAGCGCTTGGCCATGTGTACATAGAAACTTTAAACGCGTAACCAAGCATAAAGTTGAAGAGGCTTAAACATTTATCTGCAAGCTTGTCGCGTTGCAATCGCTCGTCAAGCGCATCCCTCCGAACGAAAATATTTGCAACACAAATTTCTCGTCCGATTATTATTAATTAATCTGGAATACGTATCCGCAACGAGTACTTCCATCCACGCGAGTAATTCTTCTTCGACGTTGAACAAACGTTAACCGGCGATCTAGAAGCGTTTAGGTGAACCATCTCTTTTATTCGGTTTGTTTTTTCTACGCGAACAGGTCTTTGCCTTCGAATCGAACCTTCGCATTCCGACGAATTCAATGACTGTAACTATACAAGATAAAAGAGGCACAGAAAAAGCAATAAAAGAAACTCTAGCTACCGTTTAAAACGTAAGAAGGACATAGCGAAGAAAAAAGGCTAATTGCCAAACGTAGGCGAAACGAAGGACGAGATCTGAATCGTTTTCTCGGCTATTGAACCGATAGAACTGTTTTCCCATCAACCAGGACCTTCGTCGGCCTTTTATAACCATAAATACTAAATTCGTGGTCAATTAAATTTATAGACTCGCATTTACATTCACGAATTCCATTTACGAAAGAGGCTAACGATTTCGAAATATTGCAATATTTTCCTCTGTAAATGTGTAAAAGATTAAATCGACGAGAAAGTTGTTTCATCGAAATACGAATTTCAACTTTGCCTTATTAACATTCTCTGACATCACAAAAAATAACCAGTCGTCGCGCTGTATGTATGCGTGTATCTCTTTCTACATATTCGTCAAAGCTGTCAATTACCGTTCGTCCGATAAAATTGCCACGCAGAAAAGTCTCTATTCGAAGGATTTTCGAAAATGTGTCAGCTTCAACGAGAAGATTATCCGAACTCGAAAATCTCCTCCGCTCGATATCGCCCCACCTGAAACATCTCGAATCCGAAGAACCGAAGCAAATATGGAGCGCGTCGAAGGGAAACGGACATCTATCTGTCTATCTATCGTTTCCTAAGGCACGAGCGCCAGAGAGGCAAATTTTTGGCATAGTGACCTCGCGCGCGTTATGAATCATTCGCGAAACTACTCGGTGACAAACAACGCGACCAGTGGACTTCCTATTTCCGGCGCAGCTAATTTTAATGAGCACTCGCAAATCGCAAGGATTCCTCCAGCGGGCAATTTCGCGTTACTGGCAACGCGTCAAACTTCCGCATATCCGGCCTTCGCGGTACCTACCCTCCGCGCGCTTAACATTTTCCGGATATTACCACTCGGCCTGATCGAACGAGTATTTCTGGCTTGTCTACAAACGTGTGCTCATGATCTCCATTATACGACCAGGGTTGGAGGTTTCTAGGAAATTTAATCTCGATTAAATCGCGTCATCGAACAAAACTTTGACTCTAATGTCCAGATTAACCGATGACACGAGAACGAGAATGGCACTCGTAATCGACGCGGTTATTTTTGCACGCTGTTATTATTATGTCAGAGTTACTTTATCAAATAACTTGTACGAAGAAGCAGAAAGAAACAACGCTGTGTTTTATTAACATCGATTTAAAGGATAACGAATCGTTAGATAGAAACGACGATTCTACTTTATGGAAAAAGGAACAGTCGATCGTCGATATTCGTTTCATCCGATCGTGGCATGAAAATCTTGTCTGTAACGCGGAATTTCCGATATTCACGTCGACTTGCGTAATGCTAGCCTCTTTGGTCGTACGATATTACATACTCTTTCACGTTATTTACCGCATAACCAGTCAGTAATTATTATCTCAGACGAAAAGAAGGTGTGAGATCTTACGCTGTAACCTAATTGCCGTTCATGTTTCCAAGTAAACAGTGCAATGATCAAATAATTTTCCATTACACAACCCACGATCAAGCCTGTTCGTTGTAAGTAACGTAATAGTTACCGAACGAATCCATCGGCCTGGGCGGTAACTTGCATGCGCGATGTCAGCGTTAAATAATTATACTCTGAATTGCGTTACAGCGGATTAATTACGTGCAATTGCAACGATGAATAAGTTTAATGAGCGAGATCGCAACCGACCGGAGACGCGCCACCAAAGATACGTATCGTCAACTCGTGAGAAACGAACATAAAGGATTAACGAGGATCGTATGATGAAGACAAAGAGGAGTTGACCGGAGAACTTGTGTAAAAAAAAAAAAAAGAACAGTTATCGTCGAGTGTGATCGAGGACAATACTTTTGACTTTCAAACGATAATGGACTAGTACGTATCAGTTTTAACCGGTAAAACAATCGACCGTTCTAACTTACGACATCTCTCGTTGTCCGGTAAATGTATTCGTGGCGACCGATGGAATCAGACAACTGGTTTTTAATTGGTGACGCGCGTAGCGACGATTGAACTCTACGAGGTTTGAAATGAGTCTACCCATTGACAAATACGATAATTTACGGCTCACAATTTGGCAGCAGTTGAATCGACGGTGATTATCAACAGATCGGTGTTCGTTTCAGGTGAATTTTCCACTTAATTTCTGTGTGAACAGATGTTGCTTCGAAACGATTTTTGTTAATTTTCTAAATGCAAAATTCCTTTCCATAGATGTATAAAATGATAAGTAAAGAGATAAAGACGAAACGGTTTGAATTATCGTATCATCTATAGCAATAGGATTTCATCGGATTTTCCATTCACTTTGCACTCGGCTAATTAAATTCGAACGCAGCACGTAGTAACGCGCAAGTAGCAATTTGTAAATATTCAAATTCGTTGAACTATAGCGACGGCACACGAATGTTATTAAAAGTTTATGAATGAACGACGGAATAAATTAGCGACCAAACGCAACACTTGTCACTTTCTTGTGCAGACGATAGACTATAAATCTCAATTGTTTACTAAAAGGCTTAGACTGTCTTTCGTATACCCGATGTTCTTATCGTTTCTCGCATCTAACAACGATAACCTCTTTATCAATTTAGGATAATCTGCCCTATCTCATTTATGACGTACGAATTAAATAATCACGGAAGGAAGTTTTATTTAAAGAACGATATTACGTATGGCGGACTAAAATTTGTTGTAACAACATTATTTTTACATTATTTTGCACAAAAATGGCAGTGACCTGTCATAAACCATAATATTCCTCACAGCCACGTTTCCATGGCCATCTGTTCGTCTGTAATTTTCTATCTGTAATTTTTTAATGGAATTATTCCGTTCTTTCAAAAAAGATTGTAAACGTCTATGTTTATCGAAATGACTCGTGTACGTTTGTATAACCGCATTAGCTCGGATGACAAGGGGTCGGCAAAAGTTCAATAAATCGCGGCGCCGAGTAAAATTTCATCTCAACGAGTGTTTTGCTTTACCACGATTCTATCATCGCTTCGTCGTCGCGTGAATAATTCTTCGTACGCGACAATGTTTAATCACTCCAAGCAATGGTCTAGCATTCTTGCAATTTATTCTCATTTCTGGCAATAGTTTTGAGCAAGGCAACGAATGGAGACGTCATAAATATCGTTGTTAACGACTTAAGTGATGAAGTCACGGCTAGTATATGCGAATCACTTTGCTAATAAAAAAAAAAAGTTACTGGCATGTGCATCTTTGTGCAGAAATCGGTTCTGACCGGAAATATTCGGTTATTTTCTTTCTGCTTCGAGCCACGCTCTAACGTTCTCGTCCATCTTCCATCGTGTTAGTTGTACGGCTGTACGTACTTGAAACGTATCGTGCGAACGCGTCTATATCGATGCTTGCACGAATTTTACTTGATCTCTGTAGCTGAAACATCCTTTACGACGGTACGTTACGTTTTCAGGAAAAAGGGAACGTGGCCAAAAGTATCAAAAATATGCCAATTAGTGGCATTCGTTCTCAGTACGAAGTTAATCGTATCCTCTGAAGTAACTGTGTGATACTTGCAAGAGGCGAGGATCGTCGTGAAACGCAACGATCATTGAAATAAAATTCTATTTTTAATTACAACGATCGATAGACCGTTGATTTCTCAGCGTCGATTTTAATCGATTCGAACTTAATTCCTTTATAAGCGAAAGCTTTGTAACACGAGTATAATAAACGTAGATGATAAATATCGGCAATTTGAAGGACCGGCAGGCTGTGCAACTAAAAATCGGAAGAAGACAGAAATTTAATCAGCTAAGTGGTCGATATGCAGTTAATTTTGATTATTTTATAGTCACGTGGTAAGATCGACGCGCATGCAATTTCCAAAAAGAATTCTTTAATTCTATTAGCAACCGTTGCTGGAAGATCACCACCTTTATAGTAAAAAATTATTCGATTCTTTATTCGTTTCTTTTGTATAAGAATATCGGAATACGAGGAAAATGATGGCCGTCAAAGACTTGGCAAATTCTGCGTCAAGCAATCAATTTGCATTTTATTAGTCAATGAATTTCTTAAGACAATAGACAATTGGGATTCCCATCGTTGGAAAACGAAAGCAATGAAACGGTTATATAAAACTAGTCGTTACGTAGAATCAAAGATGAAAAAAACAGTTTATTAAGAAAATTATCGATCGAACAGTACACGATCGGTTAGTTTTGACAGACTTTCTGTCTATCAGTTTCAAAGAAAACCAAGACGTTGCGTAATTGATTCGAAGAGTAACATTCCAACGTTATGGCTATGTTCGAAACAGTTAAACGGTCGTAAAATATTAAACACTAGCTTCTATACTTTAAACATTGCCTGCGGAAAATTCATTCTCGTGGAGGGCGATTTTGTCAAGAATCGTTTGACGTCCCCAGAAAATTTCGCAGACGGAATCTATCGGAACCTGAGATTTAAAGAGACACCAGATATACAGAATTACATTTCGTACCGACTACTTAATAAAAAGTTCTTTCGTTTGCAAAGATACATTGGAATAAACGATAACAAAGCGTGACATACGCAACTATGTATTATCATGGAAGAAAGTAAATCGACGCTATCAAACGATTAGCATAAGAAAACAAAATAAGGTGTTATCGAATGAAAACGAATTGCATCGCTATCAGTCAGACATACCACGAAACACATCGCGATAAGTCTAGTTTAGTAAATGTTTAACGCTCCCGAAATTCGCGAGATTGCCCTCCGCTAGGCCGGATGTGTTGCCCAAACAACGGTTTCCGTTCAAGTAGCCCGAACGATTTAGAAATCTAAACCAGAGAGACTGTGTGCCAGGATAAACTAAAAAAACTCGTGGAAAGATAATCAACGATCGGTCTTATTCCATGATAAATAATTCTATTACGTTCGTGTTTCTACTATGGTTCGATAACGTATCGCTTCAAGGTCGGCTTAGAAGCGTGGGTGTGTCTCCTGTTAAGGCGCAACGTCACAATTTGCGTTCATAATGCTTCATCCTCCGTCTAGGATGTGTAGAAATTTATCGATTGAAAGTAGAACCAGGTGTTTTATGGGTAAACATCTTTATTCGACAAATAAATTCTGTGTCCTGCTGCTTTGTATCAAAATATTCTTCAAAACGAACAGGGGATGAAAGATACGCGTTTCAGACACGTTATCCTTTCCATCATCCGCATCTCGAATATCATTCACGGTACACGTAGAAAACTAATGGATGTAAATTATAAAAGGTTTATTCGAAAATGTTTAAGACGTTTACTCTGTTTTAAGTTATGCCACTATCAACGCCAACACGCGATAACCTCGAAAGTTTTAAATGTCGTTTTTACGTTCAAATAACATCCTACGATATTTGAAAATGAACCCCCATAAATTTCACAAACAATATTACTTTCATCGCATATCTCACTTACGTTCGAAACACGTATCGCGAAACGATCCACGTATTTTAAACAACGCGACAACAACAACGTGTTTATCGAACTTTCGCCTCCTGTCTCTCCGTTGATATCTAATTAATATCCAGAATCTTTTTACGCGGTAGAATCGATATATTTTATATTGCCAGTGGAGATTTGCGAAACACAGTTTACTAGCTAGTTAACTAATTATTCCTCTAGCATGATAATAAAATAAAATAAATAACGTTCCGCAAATAAGACAACATTCGAAGCAAGCAAAAACATATTTGACAACTATATTTAATATCTTTATTAGCATAAATAATTGGAACCTGCGTAAAGATTTATTTCGCCCGATAAAATGTTGAAACAGGTACTTTACCTCGAACACTTTCTTTATATCTCTGTATACTACGCGAATTTTGTATCTTTTCGCGTCTTTTAATTAACCTTAAACGCATAAAAATCCTCACCTCACCGATAACTGGTCTCCTGCGTCCTAAAACGAACTTCAAATATAAGAACTGACGATCTTTCTCTGACCTTAATAAATCCGACCTTACGATAGTACCGTATATAAGGAACAACCCTAGAAAGAAGGAGCGAGGTGAAAGGGTCGGATCAACGAAGACATTCGGCTCACGAAGAAGTACTTCAGTAGCACCCTCGAAAAATGTCAATCACTCCGCAATGCCCAAACAACCCTAAGCTGCCAGGGAAAAAAGAACCCTCTACGCGGTAAATCGAATCCCGACTCTCCACTTCCACCCCCTTCTGCTTTATCCTTGATCGGATGTGACACGAGCCTCGTCCTTCCTGTCTTCATCTCGAGATCCTAGGGAAGTTGGGCGACGCCGATACAACCTTACTAATTGATACAGAATCGATTTCGAGGTATCGGGTCTTTGACTCGTTCGCCAATAAACCAAGTTTCTCCTTCTTCTTTCTGCGGGCGCGTTATTCTTTCGCGCGTTTGCGAAGCCGAAGCCCCCGCGTGTGGACACGCGTATGACGTGTGTTACACAGCGTTGTGGTGGCGGTGATATACGCGCGCGCGCATACCACCGCGTGTGTATTTAAGTAGATGTGCACGCGTGTGTTTGAAAGAGTTTTATGGGGAAAGGGAAGCACGACGCATGCTTCCTTCCTTAATGTCGGCCGGCTCGAGGGATTCGAGTGTTGCACGGTGTGTTCAGTGGCTCGCGTTGGATCTCCGCTGATCGGTCTTACCGTCGCCGAGTGGATCGCGTGCGATCCGTGAATCGGTCGATCGTGTTCCTAGGCTCCCGTTTCGATTGCCAGCCTCGGCATCCCGTGAGTGACAATTCCGTTTTGCGATCCGTTTTCGAAAGGATACCCTTTCTCTCTTTTTTTTTTTTTTTCTCGTTCTGCTCTCTTTTTTCTTCTTTTTCCACGCGTTTCTGCCATAGATCTTGTGCACTGTGCTTTTGCATGATCGGATAGATCGACGAGTGTGCTGTGCTCTTTTGTTCGTTTCGTAAACCGTTTGGAACGTGTACGTTCAATTTTTTTCATAGTGCATGGAGAAATGGTGGAAGTTTGAACGCCGGAATGCTTCGTTTTTTTTCTCTCTCGTGAATTACGGCTTGATAGAACGTTGTCAAGTGAAAGGGATATTGCAGCTTTTTCTAATTTTGACATAATCCATCGTAGATCTAACGTTATTAAGATATTTGAGAAATACCCGATATAGTGGCTCGCAACAGGGTGAAAATTGGGTGGAAAGTACGTAAAAGATACGCGTTGTTCTTTATTCGTTTTTTATACACGTGCAAATCTCTTATGGCTACGTGGACAGGTGTATGGTGCTTTTCTATCGCGACAGTTTGACGTAATTTATCGATAAGTAAAATGGCGTTGTTCGTCTGAGAGCGTATCTCGAGGTTTACATTTGAAACAAGAATTGTCTACGTAATTAGACTTTTATAATTAATCCAAACATGCGTAATGTCTTTTTAGGATCGTAAAGTATAACGTAAATAAAAGAATAATCGAGCGTAAGAGGAAAATTCAGTGAATTAGTCTTAATCCCGAGTAGGAAAAAGTTACGTTATTTTGAAAAACATAGAAAAGAAATTCACGTATGATATTTGGGTTAATGCCATTTTACAAGTTAGTTTACGATTCCTAATAAATATTGAAATCTCTTTTACGTTGATTGATTTATTAACTCAGCCTAAATCTTATCTCTTGTTACGATCAAACGATGTTACACATTGCGTAAAGTGTAATTTTGGATTACTTTCACAACGAAGAGGTTTACATATTAGATGTTCATACTGTGGGACAAGGTAACTTTGTGATGCTAATTTGAGCCATTTATGTTCGCTGTTTGATTCTCAATAACTGTACACTGTAACAACGTGAATATTGTTCTAAATGAAAGTCTTGCCTCTGTTTGTCGCGAATATTTTTAAACTCGCTGTTATATATTATTATATTTGATTACATTTGAAATATTATAGCGAAAAGAATCGTCACGTTCGTTGGAATACAATTCTTCATTATCAAATCGTGACTCTACTTATTTTATATTCCGATTATTATTCTATAAAATTGATAATAGCGGTTTATAATTAATATTCTAATAATAACAATGAAAATGTAATAAAATGAGCAACGCTGCTAAAATAAATATACCAGTTCATCCGAATTTACACGGGGTTAGTTCGAACAGAATCCTTATACGCCCACGCGATCAGCGATACCGAAGTCGAACGAAAATTATGGAGGAAACGAAAATAGAACGATTTACCAAAGAAAAATAAGTCCATGTTACAGTGTTAATTCTTATTTCACGACGTTTCGTATACAACTTTGAAGTTGAGTTGCAGGCGTACGCACTTAAACCAAGACTCGAAACTAGTTGAGTCCACTATAAACCCTCCAACGTGTCTGTATACAATGTATACAAGGTCGTACATACATAGAGAACGTAACGTAATCAAGAATTTTTTAGCGTAAACTGTTATCTGCGTGTTGCTAAACGCAGAGTTATGCTTTCGAATAAGAAATCTCGCGAACTTTTTCCTTGCCACGGTATCCGTGAATTTTAACCCACATTTTAACTCCAGCTTCTTCAAATTTTAATTCCAATTGTTCGTGTCTTTATGTTACCGTAATTATATCCCTCCCTCGAATATTATTACCGCTATTATTTATATTATTACTGTTTCCACGTTCTCTTCCATTTATTCTATACTTTTAAATTCTTATCTCTGTATCTATATTCCGATGAAATTCGAAGAAGACCAGACAAATTTTAAGAATATCATGATTTTCTATCAGTTCCATCTACCAGAATCAACCAAATTTCCGATCGGTTTTGGTTCAGACTCGCTTATTTTTATTCGACTCGGTGCTTGACATTCGGAAGCCAAGAAACTCCAGCATTTGTATTCATCGAAACAAACGTCTTCATACGTAATACATACGTAAATTTGAAACTTCAAAATTTTGATAGATTAGAATATCGACGAAGATAATAACGCGGATAGATCAAGTTTAGATATTTTTCAGTGAGAAACTTCCCGGCATTCTCACGTAGAAATATACAGCAAACCGTAGATGATATCGTTGCTACTGCCGAAGTTTGCCTTGAATTTCTGACTTGTTAAATAATGCTTTCGAACGGTACAACACTATTTTTATCTGTCGTGCTAGTAATCAGCAACAGTTTGCGAGACAAAACGATACGGTAAATTACGATTTCCTCGGGAAGACCTTGCACTGTTTTTGCAATATTATTTCCACGTATGATCGATCATATCGATGATTAATTATCGATTTTACGTCGCCGATCTGTCGCAGCTTTTCTCTTTTTCGTTCTTTTTCAAATTTCATTAAGGAGCCGATCAAATCGTTAGATTGTCGCATAAGAAAACTTGTTTCTTCAAAGTTCGAATTTATCGCATCAATATCATCCATTAGAAATTTCCTATAAATGACACACTTATTAAAAATCCTAGTCATTGCACTATTACTCCGATTGATTAGATCGCATTCCTTTCCAGACATTCGAGCTCAGCACTCCATTGTTTTGATAAGAATTGTGAAAACATCATAGAAAGGGATGATAAAGTCTCTTCGATCAACATCATTTAACGTTACGTTATTTTCGTTCACGCTTACTGATTTTATTCGATTATTCAGTTCGACCGCTGCGAATGAATTTGAATTGATCAGTCGATGCTATCGTTCCATCAAACTTGTAACAATTATTAATATTTATGGTACAGAAGATGTATGAAGGGAAGATCGTACAAAGAAAGTGAATTACGACGCAACGATACAGATTGTTCTCATGTTCCGTTTGCAGTACAAAGAGAAGCACAATCGAAAAGTTGAAACGACAAGCAACGTCGAGTTGTCGATCGAAAGAATTTTATAAAGCACAAAAACAATAGCGTAACAGTGTGTTGGAAGATTAATCAAATAATACTCTTTAGAGATTAAGTTTGAAGATAATTCGCTATTATCTGTTGCATTTCATAAACATTGAACTAAACCTTAATTACGTTGGAGTAGTATAGAGATATATTTTATGGAACATAAAGGAACAACGGCACTCAAATTAAATTTAACGCAACTGGCCAAAGATACATACAAATTATCCTTATTTTGAAATATGTTCTATTTCTCTATTCATATTTGACGTTCGCGTTCACGATCACGGTCATGGGCACGGACTGTTTGGCAAAATTCTAGATACCAAACTAGAAACCCGCAGCAAAAATGTGTCGAAAATTTATTTGCTTTGGCATCGCACCGCAACGCATCACACGATTCAAGGTAGATGTAAAAGACGCTTACCGAATATACGAAGATACAGAAACCATATGATACCGTGCAGTTATAACTAAGCGAAGTAACAAAATTAATAAATGTTTTTAAATGGAAGATCAATTCGATATTAAGGATATAGCGTTCTTAAAAATTTCTCTCGGACGAAACCTGCGTGATAAATATCTCGTATCAAGACGAGTAACTGGCACTCGATACGGTAATTCTTCCAGTATTATCCAATTCAAAAATTATCCATGGTAATTTCAAATGACTCACCGTATGCGTCATCATATTTTGAGTTTGCTATCGTAATGAATAAAAATGTGCAAATGACGCGCAAAGATATGCGTTAAAAGTAGCGATAATGTTGCTTAATTATTCGCCTGCGACACTTGCGTTTCAATATATACAACAGGCTGCATGCCGTTTCAAATAACTGAACTAATTACGGACGCTCTTTAAGCATTAACTTTTCAAAAACTCGAGTACCGTGTCGTTTGATAGCGGTTAATTATTTTCGAATGTCGATTTTACCTCGATCCTTCGCGTTCACGCGACCAACTTGCATTCGAACGTGGTAATCGATTTTCATCCCCTTGCTTCTATATGGAAAATCATTTAAAACTGTGAACGAAGCTACGCGGAGGAACAATTGTCCTATTTATAATAATCTTTGTACGCGTCGATAAATTATTATAAACCTCCTCTAAACCACCTCTAAGACCACACCTCGTCTAAACAGGACTTAGAAACGTGTGCTGGCGTTTATTGGCGCCAGCCTTCTGTTCTCAGGACAGTTTTCTGAAAACGTAGTGTCAATATTCTCGGTAGGGTCAGGATGAATGAAACTCGAGTTTAGCCATTCGCGAGGCGTTACGAATTCCGGGATCATGGCCAAATAGTTTCGAGAGAATTTCTCGCGACGACGCAACGACGAACGGAAGAGGCGAAGTATTTCGCGAGGGCTCGAACGCTTTCGCTCGAACTTGCAGGCAACGGATGCGGCTTTCTTCGAAAATCTATTTTTCCGTCGACCTCCGCGCACACGCGACTCCGCTTTCTGCCTCTCTGACTTGACGATCTTCAAAAATACGCGAAGGCTACAAGGATGAGCGGGTAAACAGGCGGCGGAATCAGCGCGAGTATGCGCGCACCGTCCTGTTTCTGTTTTTTCATCTCTTTCATTATCTTAGGGGAGAAGACAGCTGGCAGATTTGAATAATCGATGACGAGGAGAAACGGTGAATCATGAGTTCTTCGACTCCGACTGATACGTTTTTCTGGTTGATCGATGGCGACGCTTGGAACGCGCGGAACGTTGTTCTTCGACCCTTTCACATTTTCCTCCTTCAAAAAGATAAAAATGGCCGTAGTATATAATGTTGAAACGATTGTTCTTCGTTTGATATAGATACGTAGATTTTCACAGAGCTATAATCTTGCAAATTTTCGCGTTAATACTCGTCGGATGTTAAACAGGAAGTACGATAATGCAAGGATTTTCTCAAAGAATGATGCTAATTAGAGAATATTTTTCACGGTATTCGTATTACATGAATTTGCACGTAGCGAGTCTACGCCGTAGAATAAAACGCTCTTTTGATTTTTCACGCGTCCTGGAAACTCGATTGATATGTTCACGGTAGCGAGTAAGGGTTAAATTTGGAGTTTCGACGAAACGCGAATTCCTTTCCAACGATTAAGTCGATTCGTTAAGTGCACGCGCTACGCGATATTACAGGAACATTTCAATTTTACTAATTTCCTATTTCCGGGAATGATAATAAACTTATCGTCGCACGCTCACACTTTGGCACATTTATCATGACAGTTTGCCAAATATTTTAGATTTCACAGGTGATCATATTTTCGTCACTCGAACGACACGCACTCGGTTACAATTCTACTGGCATTGTCCCAGCAATCTGACAAATCTTTTATTAGATTTCTACAGAATGTACATCAACGGCGTAAATTACGTAACATAAAATGATCAGGATCTCGGTCAATTTGTCAAACATCTTTCTCACCTTTATCTGCGTCTATTGTGTAATACAAGTATCTCGTTATAAAGGCTTATAATTGAAACTAAAAGCGCTTTTTCCTTATCATTGCAGATTCAACGAGACGCAGTTGATTTGTACTTAAAACTATGGATGATGAGGTGATTAGTGGAGGCCAAAATAACAAGAGATCACCAATGACCCTAAACGTTAGCGGGTTGTGGGACGTCGTGCCACGATTAGATCATTATAGGTATGTATATGTGTGTGTGTGGGGGGGGTGCGAAACTATATTGTAAAAATAATACCTGTATGCGTTTATTCGAAGAAACAGAGAAAAAGGATTATAACATCGAATATAAAAATAAATCCTCAAGAATTCTGAAAAGATGCACAGTGACCCGTTGAAAATAACGCTACGCGTTTAGAATCGACTTTAAATTAAAGGATACAGCGTTCTTTGTCCGACAGGCGACGATTTATTGTAATTTTACCATTATTATTGTCCCAGAGAGAAAAGCTATTTCTATGTTTCACAATAACGTGTACGTACTTTTTCTGTTTTACGTTTAAGAGATTAATGATTTTCCGATACTTTGTTGACGAAACGAAACAGTTAATTTCTCAATATCGGTCGGAGGAACGTATCTCCTATCTAATTAACTATTTCTTGCAACGTTATTTAAAAGCCCGTTTCCTCTAAACGAGGAAATAATTTGCTTTTTTTTTTAGCGACACAATAAAATTACTTGGTTATCCATCGATCGTTAAATTGTTTCTTTTACAGTTAATAAAAATCATTAGACATATTTAATTCGCAGTTTTCAAAGGTCTCGCCGTTATTTTCTACGGAGTAATATGTCATTCGAACAAAGATTCTATAATTCAGATTATTTCTGTAACAAATTAAAGTATGTCGTTCTTCCTATCAAATTTTCATCTTCAAAAATTAAACAATAATATGCTTTCAACAAGGTTGGAACTCTCGACGTCTATTTTAGTATCACCTACTACGTACTTGCCTCCTACGTGCTTTCCTCTCAGTTGCGACAAATTTTTTCCCTGAGATCGATTTTCTCGCGTAGCATTTGTCCTTAATGTCTTTGAAAGTTGACAGAAAGTATACGACCACCGAGTAGTGGATATCTCGGATGTTCTGTAATTTCTTTCTATGTAACTGCAACTATGTAACTACAGTCTTGTAACTACAACTACAATTTGTAACTCTTATTAAATTAAATCTTAAACGCTTGCGATAAAGCAATGGATATACTTCTGGAAATAAATCATCTCGTTCGAACTATTATTTGAACTATTGGTATTATGATAAAACGCAAGAGATAAAAGTACATTTCACATCGTATGGTATATTTCACGCTACTAATGATACGTGGGAGATCTCGTTAATTATTCCATGATTTTAGGGGTACTGTTCCCAATTTCGTGAAAAATTCTCCTGCCGAACATTACCTAATTGTCCATTCCTCAAATCGTTCGACAGTTTATCCTAACTTAATTAGCCGCTGTAGGCTCACTAATACCATTACCGAAATTCACAGGCACGTTTCTGTTTGTAGATTGAGTCGTCGTGCTAAGAGGCCATCGCTGAGCACCCTGCACGAAGGAAATCTTATAAAGGTAAGATTGCCACACCCTGTAGACATTTGTCGTACTACCCTTCGTTTCTAATATCATCGAATGCATCGAAAAATATCTCGTAATCGTTGAGGTTCTCGCATCCGTGCGTTAATTATTTTTCATTCGTAGAATAGAATACGTTCGATGATAATGTGTCTCATTGATCGCACGAGAATTCTGTGGCAAAAAAATCTGCAGTTTCCAAAGTATTATAACGGGAAGACGGAGTCACCGTTAAACGCGAACATAAAATTCTATAAATTTCATCTCGCGACAGATTCGCCAATTTTTCCGTTCCTCTTTTACGTCATAATTATTCTTTATAATATATTTCCATCGCGTTTGTCTCCAAGCAACATAAAACGCTATATTATTAAATCGCATACACGTCATAGTTATTAACGATGGTTGCTTCAAATATTATAACAGAAAACGCTTTAGCGCAATGTGAATAAAGGGGATGAAATAGTATGGTCGGCTTCGTGTTTCGACATAATCGGAAATACGTGAATTTATACACGTCGGTGAAGTGTTAACAACGCGTGTAGGAATATAGGTCACGTATCCCATTTGCAAATGTGCGAATGAAACGCGCGACAGAGAAGGGATTAGAAATGCAAATGTAACAACATTCATTAGATATATATATATATATATATATATATATATATATATACGTGCAATTCTTCGTAGAAACCGAGTATTTTTCATCGATGATTCACAATCGGTTTAAAGAATCGTCGTGTTCCTTAAAAGACCCGAACAGATCAACTATTCTCTCGTGTTCCTCCGTTTCTCATTTACATTTCCATTGTACATTTAAGATAACATTCCTGTCGAGTGCTCTCTAACGAACAGGATAAATGTATTTTCAACACGAAGAGAGTTAATTGCCAAATATTATACGAGATACTCCAAATTCTTAGTTCGACGTACTGTTTTCGAGGAAATGAAATGAACGTTGCATAACGCGTGCATTAGAAGTGATAAAGCTAATCTCGACTCGTCTCGTCGTGGAGTCAAATAACACCCGGAGGAGCTGCCTCCCTCGGCAAGGACGATCGAACTCATAACGAGAGGCGTGAGGGAGACAGTATATTAAGTTTACACAGCAGTAAATACCAGCTGCGAGAGAAATTAGAAAAGATATCAATTTTGAAATGCCCGCCTTTCTCGAAGGTCATTGTAATAGGTTTGATAATGAAACGCGACATAATGCGTTTATCCGATTATTATTTATCCATATTTTTCTTCAGCAAATTATTCACGTTAAGAGATTATCATTTTTCGGGTACAAAGATACATTCATAGACTAACAAAATTTGTCTTATTTATCTCTTTTACATGTTATATCGAATTGTAGGCAATTGTTGGTATCCTCTACGTCCATGTAAAACTACTCTCAACTCTCTGAACTCTCTGAACTCTCGAAACAATACGAAGATCGGACTCTGTATTTCCAAATCCTCTTGCGAAAACTATCGCATACGTTGCAATCTTCAAAGATAAACAACGATCACATACGTACAGATTATCACATTGTCCATCTATCTCAATATTGTATTGCATGAACATCGGGGGCATATTATTGTGTAAACAAGACGTCAACTATGCTTATTTATTCGTAATTCTTCGAATTCGACTGCAACATTTTAGGAACATATTTTCCAAGTGCTGTGCCATTGATTTATCAAAAAAAAAAAAAATCGATTTTTCAGTCTTGTTGCACGAGAATTCCTCTTTAACTGAAGCTTCTGTGAAAGATATTAAATTTGAGAGAAGTAAAATGGAAGTCCTAAAATGTTCGAATTATAAATTAGTTAATTAGTTAATTATTTAATATTTGGAAAAATTCATCGAACTTCGTTGAATAGGAAATCTCGATGAAACTATGTGCGATTAGAATTTTATAGAAAAGAATGACACCTCGTATACACCGATTTAACAGAAGGCAATAGACAGATAAATTTGGAAATTTCAGGACCCAAATATAGAGGCTGGTCAAATCGGAGTAACTCAGCAAGGACACACGGGAATAAAACTAGGATGGATCCAGGGTGTCCTCATACCATGTCTGCTCAATATATGGGGTGTAATGCTTTTCCTGCGGCTGTCATGGGTAGTAGCACAGGCGGGCATACTGCAGAGCATCATCATAATCGGAATATCGGCAGCTGTCTGCGTCATCACAACGCTTAGCCTGAGCGCAATTAGTACTAATGGGGAAGTAAAGGGAGGTGTGTTACGGGTCCCCCGTTCTTTCTCGTCCTCTTTTTTCCTTTTTCCAAGGAGTGGTGCCATGTACTTTGTAGTCGTTACATTCGCCTCGCCAGAGTCGAACATTGACAATTGGTTTTTCCACGAAGTGGAAAGTCGTCCTTGAAAAATAACCGCGCGATATCCTAGTTGCAACGATTTGCCTATAAAAAAAATGCAAATATGTACATTATGAGAAATTTTCCACTGATGGATCTCTTTCTATTCTAATATTTGTCTTATCCACTTTTATGGAATACCGTTCCGATCTTATTAAAACCGTCAGAATTCTAATACGAGCCATCATTTTCAAACTATATGTTTAAAGAAACTAGATTTTCAATATTTCAATTAATGTCGAAATTTTTCGTACGTAACATGCTGTAAATCTTAATTCGATAATCTAAAAGCTCTCAGGAGAAACTTCTATCCTCCTCACGAATTTCATTTCCCCCCCATTTACTACCATAGGAACGAAAGAAAATCGTATTACTATATTTCTAAATAAATCGTTAAGTCCAATGACGTATAAGTTGAAATTTCTATAGGTGGTATATATTTCATCATATCACGGACTCTGGGAGCGGAATTTGGAGCCTCGGTAGGAATCGTTTTTGCATTTGCAAATGCAGTTTCGGCATCGATGAATACCATTGGTTTCTGCGACTCCCTGAACGATTTGTTACGAGAGCATAACATGCAAATCATTGACAATGGGGTAAACGACGTTCGAATCGTTGGAATAATCGCGTTGATCGTTATGATCATGATTTGCGCGATTGGAATGGAATGGGAGTCAAAGGTATTTATTTTATGTATTTCAATCGCGATAGAAAAATTAATCGTTTTCGTGTGTCGTACAAGTCCGTGTTTTGCTCTGCTGTATATGTAAATAATTTAATGCTTATAATTTTTTTAAGATGTTTGATAAAGCGAGTTCTTTCAGGCTCAAAACTTCCTTATAGCCATCATCATCGCAGCTATTTTCGATTTTCTAATTGGTACTATCATAGGACCTAAGAATACGACGCAAGAAGCATATGGATTTCTTGGATTTTCCTGTACGTCAAATACGATTACTTTATAGGAGTGTATTACACAAAAACCTATTTATACACTATTATCTCTAAACGAATCGTTTCTTAAATTCTCAGCTGAAGTATTCATGAACAACCTGGGCCCGGATTATCGTTTTTCCGAGAACAGCAACCAAACGTTCTTCTCCGTGTTCGCCATTTTCTTTCCATCTGTAACGGGAATACAAGCTGGCGCCAATATCTCCGGCGATTTAAAGGATCCAGCGAGCAGCATACCGATCGGAACACTTCTTGCGTTGCTAATCTCGATGCTCAGTTATGTCACTTTTGTCTTCTTCGCTGGTGGCGCGGCCCTAAGGGATGCCAGTGGGCTTGTCAGTGCAAATGATACCATCGTAAGCTGCATTCCGAACGTCAACTGCACTTACGGATTACACAACAGTTACTCGGTACGGAATTCCTGTGAAACTATTTAAAACACATTAACATTAAAGCGTTATCGAATATTAAAATCAAAACTATACGGAGAAAGAAATTAAAATGAAATCCGACCAAAGTGAAAGTTGGAAAAATTGTTATCGTCTATCTATTTAAGTTACGAATTTATCACTCGGCTGACTTTAGTTTTAAGTTTCGTATTTCTTAAATAGATCGCAGAGCGAGCCGATTATTATTTTTCTAAAAACCTCCAGCGAAAAAATGTACAGTGTGGTTTTACATTCTTTGCTCGTAGGTGATGCAACTTATGTCGGTATGGGGTCCGTTGATCTACGCCGGCTGTTTCGCGGCAACCCTCTCTACAGCGTTGACAAACTTGTTATCGGTACCACGATTGATACAGGCGCTGGGACAAGACAGAATTTATCCGGGTTTGATTTACTTTAGCAAAAGTTACGGGAAACACGGTGAACCTTATCGTGGTTACGTGCTCACGTTCTTCGTAGCAGCGTTGTTCCTCTTGATAGGTATCGACAAGTTTGCAACTCCCGATATTAGACTTTTAGCTTTTAAATTAAAATAGCGAAATAATACAAATCATCTCACTTTTCAGCAAACTTGAACGTGGTCGCGCCTCTAATCTCAAACTTTTATCTGGCATCGTACGCGTTAATTAATTTTTGCACCTTTCACGCGGCGCTTATTCGGCCGCTTGGATGGCGACCCACATTCAGAGTGAGTAACCAAAGTAAAAAGATATTTTACGAGCACATCTTGAATAATCAGTGGCTATCAAACAAGGAGGGAAATTCAGTGAAGCTTCTTTTTTACAGTATTACAACACCTGGTTGTCTTTGTTCGGTTTTATTACATGCGTGTCCATAATGTTCCTCATTGATTGGGTGACTTCGCTGGTCACGTTCGTCATCATCTTCGCATTGTATCTGATAGTGGTGTATCGGAAACCAGACGTGAATTGGGGTAGCAGCACGCAAGCACAAACCTACAAGACAGCACTTTCTATCGTTTATCGGTAAGAATATTATTATAATTCCATTATATTTCTTAAGTTAGTCAAATTCAAATATGTACCATGTACGCGATGTTACCATTTCGTATAGACACGTTTAAAGTGCGCTATTTACCAATTTTATCTGACGTCGTACTTTCTATTTTCAACTCCCTCGCGATATAACATAATACTCAAATGTATGTTCAAATTAAATGTTGCAGATTGAATTCTATCGACGAACATGTCAAAAATTATGCTCCACAAATTTTGGCACTGAGCGGAGCTCCTGGCGCCAGACCAGCGTTACTGCATCTGGCAAATCTCATCACGAAAAACCATTCGCTACTGATTTCCGGTGAAATACACCCAGTACGTGGTTTAAATAAGTGGATTTAGACACTTTAACTTTTAAACATTCCTAAAATACTGCGTTTCTGATCAGTCGCTGTAACCACATTTTTTCAACCAGTTATTTTCTGATGATATTTTTATCTTTCACTGTCATACTAGCGTTGTGAATCCAAATTGGATTTTCAAACATTCAAGATTAAGAAAAACGACTTTCGTCTCTTTTCAGACTCGTTTATCGTACCGTTTACGATCGATGCGACTGAGAAACGGTTATGCATGGTTACATCAACAACGTATAAAGTCGTTCTACCATGTAGTGGAGGATTTAAGCTTCGAACGGGGTGCATCAGCTTTGATGCAAGCAACAGGTGTCGGCAAGTTGGCACCGAACGTTGTTTTAATGGGTTACAAAACACACTGGTCAACGTGTAACCACAAGGATCTGCAAGAATATTTCAATGTTCTTCAGTAAGTCAATTAGCGTTTATCACGGTGTCCACGATAATGAGAATATAACGAAACTTTGTACCGTTTCTAGTAACGCATTCGATCAGAAGTTAGCGGTGGCAATGTTGCGAATCGCGGAGGGATTAGATTGTTCGGAAGTTGCAACCGCGAATGGGGATGACGAACATGGTGTTTTAGCGCAAAGTAGCTACGATTTGACTGGAAGCACTTTGATGCACGTGGATAGCAATTTGTCAATGTCCAGCCAAATTCCAAGGGTGCAAAGCGTGCCAACAATAGGTATCTATGAGTTCGATTGATCAGGTTATGATTAGATTCGTTAAAAAATCATTTTTCCTTTTTCTTAGCTACTTTTATCATGATGTTTAGCAGCGTTCGAACTCTACCTGGAATTCTTCATTTGAAATTCATTATACCGATCGATATAATTTTGTTTCAGGAACGCAATTCGTGCCGGTAGACGCTCCGCAAATTGTTAGAGATTCGCCTACTCACGGAAGTGCTCGTGACCATTTGAAGAACAAACGAAAACACGCGATAGAAAAATTAATGTAGGTGAAGATTAATTTCAATGAGCATCTACAGACGTTAAGCGTTACATCTGTATTTTTGGTAATTGTGTTAATCGGAAAATGTTATTTTATATTTTAAATTACCTCTACAGGGAGAAACGGCATGCAATGACACCGGTTCCTGAACGCTTAGCGATTTTCCAAAGAAAGCACAAGAATGGTACAATCGACGTGTGGTGGTTGTACGACGATGGAGGTAATTCATAAAATGTTTACACGTGTCTACAATCAATATCACTAATCGATATATTTATCTGGTCGTGTTTAATTAATCTATATGATATAGATGTCTTTCTATTTCATCTAAATGATTTAATCAACAAAGTACCTTTGACTTATTCCATATACCAGATAACTGAATGAGATTAATATTAATTTTCGAAGAATAATCTTTCAATAATTTCAATAGTTTCGTATTAAAAACGTATCGCTTTTGTATCCGATGCCTTTAACAAAAATCTTCAATGAACCACGTTACTTATTCTAAAATATTTACTTAATTTCTCAATTAGGTGTACTCATTTTTAAGTGGTAGACATTTTTATTCAACAGGTTTGACGATTCTTCTTCCGTATATAATCAGCACACGCTCGAATTGGGAGCATTGTAAAATGCGAATTTTCGCTTTGGCCAATCACAAACAAGATATAGTGGCCCAGGAGAAGGAGTAAGTTAAATGTCCAAAAAAAAAAGTATGATTCGATTTAGATTTTATATACTTATAAATAATCGTATAATCGAGTAGATTAAATACAACTGATTTTTTGTTCGTATCTTCAACAAAAAAATTCCTTAATTAAAAATAGCTTTAATTAGAAATAATCCATGTGATCATCGATCATGTATATTAATAATTTACAGAATGGCCGAGATAATGGCAAAATTCAGGATAAGATATACCAGTTTGAAAATGGTAGACGACATAAGCGTTCAACCAAAGCAAGAAACGCTAGATTTCTTCGATAAACTTATATCTGACTTCCGAAAAAACGAGCCTGACAACACAGGTATTTTACCAGATTACATATACATATTTATCCTATTTGAAAAAAGATCATTTATTTATTATGAAGGAAATATATCAGTATGATCATTTCAAACGTCAATAATTATCAGGCTACTTGAAATGATAACTTCAATATCTCGTTGCAGAATGTTGTGTAACAGAAATTGAACTTCAGTCTTTAAAAGATAAGACGTACCGGCAACTCAGACTGCGAGAATTATTATTGGAGAATTCCAATCAGTCCACGTTGGTTGTAATGTAAGTGCATATTTTACTAGACGACCTACGAAATTAATAAACGAACAAACAAGCAATTATTAACAAATGAACTTGTTAAATTGCAGGTCGTTGCCAATGCCAAGAAAAGGAGCGGTTTCAGCCCCACTGTACATGGCATGGCTGGAAGCTTTAACTAAAGATATGCCACCAACACTCTTGATACGCGGAAATCATACTTCTGTCTTAACGTTTTACTCGTAGTTCACCGACATTATTCTTAAACAATAATATAATTTTAGTATCTAGATGAATTTACGTTGAATAACATCACGAAAACGTCTACGCAATTAGCAAAGACATCTTCTGATGTGGACAGACAGTATTCGGTATATTCATGCCAAAAGTTATATAGATACTATGATCTGTTTTCGTTTTTATACAGTATTCATTAAACGTCAAGCCCGGTGGTACTTGCTGACGAGATTATTTTAACGTAGAAATGAAAGACAACAATATATGGGACTATCAATAAATAATAGCCTCATAACTTTGATACTTATAGGACTCTAGGACGCGCTAATGAAGAATTATACACTACAACTATTCTTAGAATGTATTGTATTTTGAAGCGTGGAGATGTTTTATTTAGTTAGCGATCAATGACTTTTATATGATAATACACACGATTATCTTTAACATATACTATTAATACGACATATAGAACAGTAGACAGATAAAATAGAATTAAAATTTTCATTGAATACGATGGACTTCTTAAACATGCATTGAACTTAATGACGTATAACTAAATAATTTAACAATAGTATGACGTACTTCATATGTTAACGTCTTTTTAACTGATCTAAATGTATAGTATTATACTTAAGCAACGAAGGAGGAGATATTTCTTACTTCTCATCAGTAATATATTTTTTCAATATAGAGCTGTGTACCTACTTAAGAAAATTCTTGTTACTGAAATTCCGATTCCATAGAAAACTTATATAAATGCTTAAAGATATGATTCACTTATTTTTACAAAAGTATTTTCTATTTTAAATAATACGATACTTAGTAATACAGTACTTAACTATTATTGATCATTAATTATTATCGTTATTACTGATGCTCGAATAGGAAATATTCTTTTTGTTTTCATATAACTTTTAGTTACGTATAAACAAAGTACAGAACAAAGCTTAATTGTGAATTGTTTTAAATCACGCCTCATAGATTATTTAATTAACACTAAAATAACGTAAATAATTTTCAGTACTGAACAAGTTATTATTATACTTCATTCTTTAATTTCTAAATTAATTAATTTCTAAATTAAATCAACGATTCATTTTGTAAACATAAATTCGATAATTTTTCTGTATAAACTTGTAAATGAAAATTTGTTCACAGTAAAATATTACTGAAATGCACCATTTGTAAATATGAAGATAACTAAAAAAAGAACAATTAGTAGAAGTAAGTCTATGAAAGCTTATAAAATGTTTTATTTATTTTGTAATGCATTTAATGACATTAAAAAGATCTATCATTAGTTATAATAAATTCATTGTGATTTTTACATTCCTGAATTTATATAATTTTCCTTTCTAATGATATCACTTTATGATTTAATGATCCAAAAATATACTAAATTTTTATGTACAATGAAAAATTAAGGAATTATAGATATAATTCAGGAATCAGTGCTTCGTGTTCGACTTCTCCCATTGAATGAAGATGTTCTATAATCAACATCAATATTATTATCAATTATTATTAACCGATCTGCACAACATATACATAAAGATTTTATATTTAAAACTTTTAAAGAAAAAACAAGTTTGTTTCATACAAAAATATTTTACATCAGAATTATAGTCATTTTAGCTAAGTAGCTCACTTGTTACAATGAGTTTCAAAAATTCTAGCAAAAACTGGCTGTATTTGTTCCAATATATCACATGTTAGCATTCCCCTTTGCTTTATCTTATATGCAGATGCATTACATTCTCTTACTAATCTAGATGCAGCGTAACTTGCAGCTATTGGAGGTGACAAAGCACTTTCACTACTTCCAGCGCAAATAGCCCACCACCAAAATACAGCCAACGCGCCAGATAGTAAGTCTCCTTGACCTCCGCATCTTCTTCCAGAACCTGCTAGTCCACATGACACAGCTTCTGTACCTTTATGTCCATCTGCAATTACATCCTTCGCTCCTTTGTGCAAAATTACTACATTTTTGCCAAATGCATCTGCCAAATGTTTAACATCGTTAGCTTTAATCATTGGTGTAGGTTGAACATTTTTGTCCAGTACTCCTTTAACAAGACGACTGAATTCCATTGCATTAGGAGTAAGAACTACACCTGGATACTCTTTTATAATATCAGGCTTTTGGCTAATTAGAAATAATCCATCTGCATCAATTACTAGTGGCTTTTTCATATCACGACAAATTGAAATTAATTCAACAATTGTTTTAAATATTTTATCATCTCTACCAAGACCTGGTCCGATAACGATTACATGCAAACGATCAAGCCATGGTCTTACTTGTTTAATCGCATCGTATTGATCTAAAACTGGGTGAACAATAGGTTCTGGGCTAAATGATTTCAAAGGAATGCTTGCGTCTTTCACACAAAATATGTGCACTAAGTCACATCCAGTGCGAAGTGCACTCATTGCTGCATAATATGGAGCACCAGTATATTCGATACTACCACCAAATATTCCAATTCTACCATCTTGTCCTTTATATTTGGTATTATTCAAATTTGGAATTATTTTTCTTATTCCTTTTAACATACGCTCATCAACTGACACTGATGTAGCCATAGTGGAAACTAATGGGCACTTGACTAAATTCCTGTAGGCAAACTGCAAAATACCAAGAGCCATTCCTCAATTTAAGAGGTTAATCTTAATAGTTACTTTCCTCTTACAGATGATATAGATAATGATTGATGCGAACCTTTGCTAACATATATATCTCATCATTTGTTGCAAAATACATATTTTTCAGCAACATTTATATATATAATAGATACAATATATATATATGATAATAATAGTGTATATAAATAAATACATTAAGATAAAAGAGATAAATACTAAAATACAATAATACCTGCGATGTTCTTAATATCTAATTGACAATATATACTGTTTTTGTATAGCAATTATTAATTGATTCGAAATCGAACAATAACACAAAAACACAAGATATGATAAAAAGTATCGATAACCTAAAAAAGTAGATTGTTCTACTTTATTCGTATGAAACTGCATATTTTTTATGTTTTTATGCCTAAAATACTGATTTAATAATTTACCTAAACACCTTTTGAGTTTGTTTTGTTACATAGAAAAAGCAGGATAACAAAAACTGAAAATTTTTAAGCAAGACAGTACGAAAGTATTAACAAGTGTACAATTGAAAACTTTAAAAAACAATTGTCACTTCGATATCGGCCATTAACTATTTGAAACATTATGAAGATTCGTACGTTCATTTATAAAGAGGGATTAAAGATTTCGAGAATGAATATAATTGATAAATCACGTCTATATATAAAATAATACATATACATATGTATATATGTAGCTATATTAGATGTTTGCCGAAAATTATTATTCCATACGAATATTTTAAGTATATTGTCTATTCATCACTCGTTTTCCTTTAAATATTCAAATGCCTAAATCATACTTCGGCAACTTTCATTTTATAATAGATTTTAATATACAATTCCTTGAATATACCATCAATTTGTTAACGCAGCCCCTTTTGTAAAATACAAAAATGTGTTTATTTATAATATACATACAAATAATAAATATTTTATAAGCTAGCAAGATATAGTTCCTAATATTTACAATATTATGAAATTTTAGTTAATTTCATCTACAGAAAGAACGAAAAATACACATACATATTTTCATACTAAACTAAAATTTTTATTACATTACTAATAAATTGTGTTATGTAAAATATATATGTATGTATATAAGGAATCATATTAATGAAACATTTGAATTCATACTGTACGATTGAACCTTGGTATTACACACACAATTAATACGTCACCAAATAGTAGTAGTCACTATAGTGTGTATTCTAAATAGTATAGTGTGTAGTGTATTCTAAAATTCACATGGTCTCCGTCCATTCATGGTTTTGCACTGTCAATGAATGACTATGTTCAAATCGTTATTCGTATTTTTAAAGATTCGAGCAATAGTAGGATAATAAGTTCATTCGAAAAAAGACTATTTTTTTGAATAAATATTTATAATGAAACTAGCTACTCTCGATTACTCTTTCCCTTTCAAACTTAATTATAATACTTCAATAATTCACGCTTTGTTAATAATTATTAATGATGTTTAGATAGCGATAATTTTGAAGGAACCATTAATAACTGAATTGATTATATCAATAAGAAGAAAAAAAAGATAAGTTAACCTAAGAAGTTACTTTTAAGTCAATTTTATCTGAAAATGTCGTAATATTGGCAGAATAAGCTAAATCGTAATCTAAATTTCAATCAAAGCAAAATTTCTCACTAGTCAAGTACATTGTTTATTAATGAAATTAAATTGTTAAGTACTGATCGCTAATACGTTTTTGTTTTTTCTTATGATATATCGAGTAGTACAAGGTGAAAAATTATACACTTTGAAAGAATGCACATGTTGATAATAAAGGGAGACAGTGTTGATTAGATAATATATTTTATTAAATACATATAATAACTTTAAGAGAAAAGCTAGTTTTACATTTCTACTATCCATTTTATGCATATAACGCTTAAGATTCTATACATTAATTTTTAAAAACTTTGGGACGTTCTGAACTTTTAATCACTCGATAATAAAAGGAACATTAAAATCTGCGTGAAGTAAATTCCGATTAATTTAATATTATTTACTAACATCTTCTTTAATTAAGTATAATATTAATGAGAATTAACATGATTTTACTATTCTTGTACAGAATCTTGCATACCATGAGTAAATGTCAAAATGTCATATTCGCTCGAACGTGCGTAGATAGACATCATAATTAAAAAATTTATAGATTATATTTTATATCATATAACCTTAATCTAATATTATCAATATTACGCATTTTATGCACAAATAGCACGTCGATATCACAGACTCATACATAAATAAGAAATAAGTCAGTCATACGTGAAAACTACAACTTACGTGAGATAATAAAAAGATGATATGGAAATATTGATGAGGATTGTTCATATGCTTTGTTAATGAACTACGATCAGGGACGGTTTGGGTCATAAATTTTGACTGGCCTTCCATTTTCAGTTCATTAATTAAACTCTACATCGAGTAGCCCCAATACGGAAATATCTAGCATACATCTTTTTTCGTTATTTCTGCGACAGTTAGAAATAATTTACAACTGTAATTTTATTCATATCTGTTTTCGTAGGAAAATTAAATTCTACGAGCCCAAATCCCTAGTGGGACTTTTCCCAAGCTCCCGATGGCCAATCCAATCGCTCCTGACAAAGACGAGAATTAGAAATAACCCATTCTTTTATTTTTGATTAAACGAACAAGTTATTTAAGCTGTAGTTGTTTAATGTAAATGTGGCTTTAGAGAATTATTAATTTATCGTGCAGGTATAAGAAAATGGGAAGTTCGAACGGGGCGGCCACCTGGCCTTCGTCATTTTCGACTGTAGAAAGAGAAAGCGTCAACGCTTAAGGATACCATTAGGATTGATTGCGACCCCTGCAAACGCACGTAGCGATTGCCTGGGTTGCATCATCTCTAGTTCTAGAAAAACATAGCAGTCATTTAAGGGTACCGTATACTATGCCCTCTTCCTTGCTAGCGTACAGGTTAGCAAGCTTCAATGGTTTCGCGACTGCGACGTCGAATGTACTCGGTTATTCTTTATACAATCGTCAACGAACGTCAAAGTGAAACTACCCGAATTCGGCATTTCCAAATGTACCGAACATACCATAAATGCGACTGTTTCTAACTCGTTCGATTACATTTTTAAATAAATTAGAGACAGACACACAATAAAAACCGTTCAAATCACGTATATAACTTTTATCAAATAGCATATTTTTTATCTTATCGTATGGTTTCAACAATCATATTGATTGATTTGTATATTATCTTTATCGAAGGAAGAATGATAGACATCGTCAGTGTGTTGTGACGCAATTGTATCTGATAGTTTTATTATATATGGGGAAATATATAATTTCATGTAGACAATGGTAGGAGGTTAGTTCTGTTCGAATCGTCGTAGTGATTCCATTCGGCAATCCAAGAACCCAATTTTACAGTGTTCCATGTATGTACATACTTTTAGAACTTCACTCTTTGAGCTTTTGAAAAAAAATTGTCGCCCTCTCCTAACTTTTTGTTCATCATTTACGTGTTTGTTGCGTAATTCAATATTGCTCTTTTTCGTCCACTTTTTAAGTGTCCCGTTTATTTCCTTTATACAAGGTATAATTGTTCGCGAAAAATTCGGTGAAATTATTCATAATACGTGGATGAATCTAACGATCTAGAGGGATAGAATGCCAGCTCTACAAATCTGTCATTGCTACGAATCGTCCATATTTTTGTCACATTATTAGTTAGATTGTTAGTGTTTTATATTCTTTGTAATTTTTCAAAGTGAGTGATTTTAAAGATCAGAGAACGTTTTACACACTTTTTGGTTAGTAAAAATGAAAGTTGTAATAAAGATGGTCATAGATCACATTCTGTACCTTTTACAGCTTCTCGTCAGTGGATTTTTGATTGCCTGAGAATTTGGCGAAAATTTAGAGAAAATGGCTGCCTTCGAAATCCTTTGCGGATTTATCGTGTTATTCCTTGCTTTTTACTATTACCTAGTAAAGCCGCATGAGTATTGGGAGAAGCGCGGAATACCTGGACCCAAGCCACAACTGTTGTTTGGAAATTTTTTTCCCGTAATATTTGGGAGGATATCCATAGGTGATTTAGTGATGTCTTTTTACAAACAATACAAACATGAGCCTGTGTTTGGATTGTTCATACGAACGCAACGTATCCTTGCTATAAATGATCCTGATTTAATCAAGACTGTTCTTATCAAGGATTTTTCCAAATTCTCTAATCGTGGCCTCGCTGTGAACGAAGTGGTAAGTACGTGAAGGAATAATTTTATGTAAGAATTAAATAAGATCAAAGTAAGGTTGCATGAATAAAGTTAGCGTGAATTCAGTGAAAGTTAGTATTGCACTTCGCACTCTATCTATAATTTGTATAATCGCTAATGTGTAATTCCAAGTTCATAGATAGTGTTATATACTGATATTAAACGATAAGCTTCGATATTAATCATAATATAATGTTTTGATCAATTTGTTTCATATCAAATTAGAAATGCACTTAACAGATACATTTCATCATTAAGAATAGATATCGAATGTAGATATGGATATAGAATTCTAGAAATTCAATAATATATGTTACAATATATAATATAACACAATAATATATTTAAATATATATTAATTATATATTATATATATATTTTTTTAAGTTCTATATTATTTATTTTCGATTATTCGAATTTTTCAATATAGGCAGAACCACTTTCTCAACATTTGTTTTCCTTGGAACCAGAAAGATGGCGACCACTAAGAACAAGACTATCGCCAACCTTCACATCGGGCAAGCTAAAAGACATGTTTTCTCTGATCGATGAATGTTCTAACACTCTGGAGAAATATTTGGAATCATTGATATCGACGAAAAGCTACATCGAAGTACGAGAACTGGCTGCCAGATTCACCACCGACGTAATTGGCAGTTGCGCCTTCGGAGTCGACATGAATGCCATGTCAGACATGCAATGTAAATTCCGCGATATAGGAAGGGAATTCTTCGGTCCTGGTTTGAAGCAGATATTAAAAAACAGACTTCGTGAGAATTTGCCAATATTGTACACTCTTCTGGGTTATATACTGCCACAAGACGAAACCACTATTTTCTTCACAAACGCTGTCTTGGATATGATAAAGCACAGAAGGAAGAACAAGATCGTTAGACCGGACTTCATTAACACTCTTATGGATCTGCAGGATCACCCTGAGAAGTTGAGCATAAGTACGTGTATATGCTTTTCGACGTTGTAGAAATTTGGTGTGGTCGTTTGTCGTGAGTAATTGGTAAGAAAAGTCGAGGAAAATTAGGGAACAGTTGCGCGCGATTAGAATGGTTCGTTCCTACACGAATCGTGACCGGTGACAAAATGTTACTGTTCAGGATGTCTTAAGAACGATTTTCTCTACTTTAAGGTGGTGATATAATGAAAATGTCGTTTCTCTCGTTTTAGAATTAACCGAGCCTTTGCTAGTTGCACAAGCATTCCTTTTCTTCGTGGCTGGTTTTGAAACTTCTTCGTCAACGATAGCCAATGCCCTTTACGAATTGGCGCAAAATCAAGATATACAGGATAAATTACGAGCCGAGATCAAGGAACATCACGAGTTGAACGATGGGAAATGGCAATATGAAAATATTAAGGAAATGCCAATCTTGGATGCCGTGTTTAAAGGTTTGTTGGATATTTTACATATGAATGTTTACATTTCTTATAAATGCTCGTAGACTAAAATGATGCGTTAATAATAAAATAAGCTAATAGAAGTTTTAATAGAGGTTCTTTATTTTTAGAAACGTTAAGAAAATACCCACCGGTGACCGTCATAATGAGAAAAAATACGGAGAAGTATACCTTTGAAGATATAAAGCTCACAATTCCAAAGGACACTAGGATCTTTATTTCTGCATACGGTATCCACCGCGATCCAGAGATTTATCCGAATCCTGACGTGTTCGACATCGATCGGTTTAAGGAGGATGCAGTAGCGGCAAGGCATCCGATGCATTATCTACCTTTTGGCGATGGCCCAAGAAACTGTATTGGTATGTAGTATCACCTTGTTAAGCAGTTGTTCGTGCGAAAGCAAGTTTTTTACAAATCGATGAACCTACTACGTAAGGCATATTATTGAAATTGGTTATCAATTGTAAGATACTACGATATATTAATATTGTATCATGTTTTTTTCGTAGGTGCACGTTTTGCAATCTTCCAGACTAAAATTGGACTGATAAAAATCCTCCGTACTTATAAGGTTGATGTTTGTGAACGAACACAAATTCCGTATATAAATGAACCACGTACGTTCACGCTAGCACCCAAACACGGACTCGATCTAAAAGTTACGAAAGTTGAAAGTTAATAAAATACTTTACAACCCTTTCGATATTCAAGTTAGCTGTTGTAAAGATAAGACTATATCTCTTCGATAAAATCCACGAAAATCACGCAGTCTTTACGCAATAGCAATTTTCTTTCGCTTAAAGCTTCATTTTTATGAATGATTTTTAAAGAAATTAATTATTAAGAATCAGTTATTAATGGCAGTAAAATAGAGGAAAGCCAAAAGAAGATATTTAATGATATTCTCATAATTTATTTGTAATTGTTATCATATTCAACGTAATATATCACTTTGTTTCCTTTGGAAATTATTACCAGGCTAGGTAAACTTATTGTAAATATTTTCTGATGATGTACTAGGGGGAAAGAGGAATGTATTTTTGTTATAAGATTATTTTATGAAATAAATAATTTTTTATACGTATGTTTAATGTATTAATCGAATTAAATTAATTATTAATTTATTTGTAGTCTAATGAAGGCCATAAAATAAAGTAAAGTAATATCAATGAAATATTAGAAGTAACATCTCACTACGTTCTTTTCAACGAATTTTAACTGTGAGACCGGTTTGAGAGGCGTAGGAAGTGGAGGGGGAAGGAATCTGAATCTACTAACTTGTTGTATATAAACAGCTTTACAGTTTCACACGTACTGAATAGCGTTCGTTTCGTAATTCAATCAGTACCGAGATTTTCATCTGTTTTCCTTTCTTATTCAAAATTTGTCAACGAATATTTTCGGGAAACAATTACGATTGTTTATTGCGCGAACGTATTTTCTCGATATATCACATCACTAAAGAATAACACTTTATAACAGACTAAACAGTCGAAGAAAAGTTGAAACTTTGGAAAATCTAAAGGAATAATGAAGTGTTATAAAGCGTTCACATCGTTTATCGTTGCTATATGGATCGTTTACAGTTTTTGGACGAAGGTGAAATTTTTAATCCACGAAAAGTTCAATTTTAGCACGTTATGATCTGTATCTTGAGTATACTTAAACGTGGCTAATTTCAGACTGGACAAGACTAAATAATCGATCGACAGGGTATCGTTCTACGCATGAAAATAAGCTGAAAATGTACAATACATTTTTCCATTTAAGTCTCTATTTTCAAGAAAATAGGGTTTGAACACAATTTGGTTAAGAATCGGCCTAGTACGTGTGTATTATAAATTTCATGCTATTACACGCTATTAAATTTATCATATCAAATATTAAATGCTATTCGTTCGGGCCATGTATATCGTAGTATCATAAAAAGAGTTTAATTTTAGATCGGTCGAAAATAGAAAAACCGTATATGTCGTCTTTCTGTGTTTCGTTTACGTTTAAGAGCGCCTATGTGACTAAAGTGACCTAATTCTTGCAGAGGTATGCGGAAAAATGATAAACAGCGTTAGAACAAAAAGGACGGTTTCGGGTTCAAGGAGCGATGACCGAGAGGTCAGAGTGTGCGAGTCGAAAAGCGAGTGTGTTGCTAAGATCAGAGTCGATTGAGACGTCGAAGAGTAGAGTCGTGAGAGTTGATCGAGTTGTTGTAGAGTTGTTAGAGTTGCGGTGAGAGAGAGAGAGAGAGAGAGAGAGAGAGAGAGAGAGAGAGAGAGAGAGAGTGTGTGTGTATTATATTCGTTGTGACGAGTATTGCATTTAGTTTCGATTAAACAAACGTCGTTTTTCTGTCCTATTAATATTTGTATATTTAATTTGCTATTAATAAATTATAAGTAATCGGGAAAAATTTATATCTTAATTTTCCGATACTACAATATTTAAACGAAAAAAGAAAAGAGAGAAACAAAGACTGTGGTGAGCTCGCAGAAATGATATCATGTAAATCTAAGGAATTTGTCAACATGACTCAGTACATTATGCGCACTGCGATTAAATGTATATCTTTTGCTATACAAAAGACAGGAACAGTACGTACTAGACCGTTGATAGTGATACAGGTGAGTTTTCAACTTTAAACTTTAAACTGTGAATGTTCGTTATTCTTCAGCCATATTTTATTTTTTAATTAAAGTTAAGGGGAGAATTTATCTTCTTTTTTTTTTACATAAATAATATCGCCTTTTTGGAATTTTTTAATTAGAGGAATTATGATATTAATTAATTTGGGACTTTTTATATGTTTGTATTGAACTTTTCATACATTTTTTCAGTTCTGTCGAGTTCGATTCCATTTCAGTTCGAAAAATGTTTGAGCTGTCCGTGAACTAGAACGCCCCGCGAAATCCGGTTGATATATCAGCTGCCCAGTTTATCTGAAATCAAAAATTTCAGTAGGTATAAATTATATTTTCTGTATATTTTATAAAGTTTGCATTACTTTTTACAACTCATTTTCTTCCTGATTCCTATTTCACGCCTCGTTAAAAGTTATTTATATCTTGTAGCAAATAACTTTTTATCAACGTATAATATACAATGTTTATCACCTTGGAAATACTGTGCGGGCTCGCATTAGCGCTCATTGTGATCTACTGCTATTTAACGACTCGTTACAATTTTTGGACGAGCCGTGGAGTACCCGGACCGAAGCCCACGCTCCTCTTCGGCAATACTATGAAGTCAATGTTTGGAATGGAATCGCTTCCACAATTGCTAACGAGAAACTACAATGATTTTAAGAGCGAACCAATGGTTGGGATATTTTTAAGAACAGTGCCCGTCTTAATAGTCAAAGATCCTGATCTCATCAAAGACATCCTGATTAAAGACTTTTCCAAATTCGCGAATCGAGGATTCATTAAAAGCGAACCGGTAAGTATGCGTAAATATAAAAGAATGCGAGTAATTTAAATCGAAAGAAATAGAATCATAGAGAAACAAATGAATTTTAGTCTTGTGTAATCTATGAATCGCTTTTAAGTAACCGTGACGTATCGTATAATGTTTTTAACGAACACAGGCAGTTCCATTATCTAATCACCTGTTTTCCTTGGAAGCCAAGAGATGGCGACCTTTGAGGACTCAACTCTCTCCGGTGTTTACCTCTGGCAAGCTTAGAGGAACCTTCTCCTTAATTTTAGAATGTTCTAATCATCTTGAAAGTTATTTGAACACGATGATAGAGAAAGGAGATCCTATCGATGTACGAGAACTTGCTGCCAGATTCACTACTGACGTAATCGGCAGCTGCGCCTTTGGCATCGAGATGAATTCGCTTTCGGAAAACGAGAGCGACTTCCGTCGAATCGGTAAACAAATTTTTTCTACCGATTTCTGGAAAATATTGCGTATAAGAATACGGCAGATCCTGCCACCGTTGCACGTTCTTCTCGCTCGTGTACTGCCGTATGACGAGGAAACGAAAATGATTATGGGAATCACTAGAGAGACGATCGAATACAGAGAGAAGAATAAAATCGTCAGGCCTGATTTTATGAATGTACTCATGGAACTGAAAAGGCATCCTGAAAGAGTCGCTGATATTAGTTAGTACACTAGCGTAAATAATTTACAAAAAAGCTTCAGTGCGATAAGGATATCTCTAAAAATATATTCTCATATCGCTGCTGAATGAAATACACGCTTCAAATATCGTAGTATGTATATCTTTTCGTTTGTAGAATTGTCGGATGATTTGTTAGCCGCACAAACATTTATTTTCTTCGCGGCTGGTTTCGAGACCTCATCGACTACGATCAGCAATGCTCTCTACGAACTGGCTTTGAATCATGACATTCAGGACAAATTGCGCGAAGAAATCAAACAGTTCGCGGCGAAAAATAACGGAGAGTGGAAGTACGAAACTATAAAGCAAATGCAATACTTGGACAAAGTGTTTCAAGGTAAATATTATAACGCTCGCATCTAAGATCGAACTTGATCGTTGATTCATATGTGTCGATTAGATGCGTTAATTCAGAGTTATTGCATGCAGAACTATAGCATGATCATACTATTAATTCTCATTATTGCTGTTACCTTCTACTTCTTACATTTATATCAGTAATTAACATTCTAACAGTCATTCTTATTTCATATACAGAGACACTAAGGAAGTATCCAGCTTTGCCATTTTTAAGCAGAGAGTCACTCGAAGACTACACGTTCGAAAATACGAAAGTAACAATTCCCAAAGAAACGTTGATATGGGTGCCAGCTTTTCCCATTCACAGGGACCCGGAGATTTATCCAGATCCAGAAAAATTTGATCCCGAAAGATTTTCCGAGGATAAGATAGAAGAAAGGAATCCTATGTATTATTTACCTTTTGGACATGGACCGAGAAATTGTATCGGTACGTATTTAGCAAAGTCGATCGGTTCTTTCTTGATAACTATCAAATAATTGATCGACATTGGCGATATGAAATGAAATATATCTTTCAAAAAATTTTATCCTTCGAACGAGGATGGGTAAAAGTACATATTTCTGGAAATGAAAATTATAAGAATTATTACGAATTGCGGAGTTTTAAGCGTCGAGTATGCAAGCGGAAAGATCGTGCGATTATGCTCGAGATGTAAAAAAAAAAGTAGGCGTGACTATTTAAGACTTTAGACGAACATAACGCAAGAAATCAGCCATCGGAGAATTAGACTTAGGATTGATAGAATTACGATTAGTAAAGTTGCGTGTAGTATATACAGTATCATAATACATATATTAAAAAATACAATTAATGAATTTACTTACATTTGACATTCGATAATTTATTTCAGGTGCACGTTTTGCAATCTACCAAACGAAAATTGGATTAATAAAAATCCTGCATAAAAACAAGGTTGCGGTTTGTTCCAAAACTCCAATTCCTTATAAATATAATCCATTTTCATTCGTTCTGACACCTATAACCGGTTTGTATTTGACGATAACCAGGGTAGAGGACTAACACAATTTTAACATTCATTTGACACAAATAAAATTTTTTATTAGCGTATACTTCAGCATTTATAAAATTGTTTAATTTATAGACGTATTATTTAATGCGATGGACGTTTGTCGGAGTGTGACAAATGAAATTCAATATAATATCGAGGTGCGGTGCACGTTCTGTTGAATATTGTTTTTATGTATTTTACTAGTAGTTCAAGTATTTTACTCATAGAAACATGTAGTTCATGTTTTCATTACATGTATCAATATAATCAAATTAAAACATTGTTGATGTTTATATAACTTGTTATCGTAGCGTTGCCGATTGTCTCCTGTCTGCCGAAATAAAAAGACTATATCAAACAAATATTTCTTGTACACGACAAAATGTTGTCTTGCAACACATCCAAAAATCATCGAAATCCCAGGGTAGTTAAGGATATAACATTAAGAAAAATGAGATTGTTATTTTATTAATAAATAATACATGGAAAATAATAGATATCTAGTGTCGAATTTGTCCTTTTTCGAGGCTTGTGTGACTGATTTAGATGGAATATCCTAGCTCAGCGCCGTTCGATCATTGCCCATACGGAAAGATACTAAGCTTTCTGGACATAAAGAAATCGGCGGGCAACGGTGCGTTTATGAAGTAACAATTGCACATCTTAAGGAAGGAGAATTATGTTTCGGAAGTGAACAATTAACTATAAGCACTATTTAACATGTATGATTCTGTAGTTTACGAGGAGGCTATACTCCTATTACAAGCGTCCTTTCCCCGCTTCATTTTAATGCATGTTTCTTCATTAGCGCGCGACTTCGGATTTCAACTTTGTTCCCTCGTATCACCAGAATTTTTTGCCCGTCTGAAACTGTACCGACTGGCGTTGAAATTGTACTGGACTAGGCGTACCAGTCGCAATTGTTGCATCCGCTAACACACGACTCAGTATACGCGGCAGAGAGCTTAATTTATGGTACTCTCAAGTGTCTTTGTTTCTAGTTTTTAAGATAGAAGATGACGGAAGCTAGGTTCTCACGAGATTGCAATTACCGTATTACTGCTTCTTCTCTAGATAAATAAGGAAACAGTTTAAGTGGCCTGTCTAGCGTGTCGGAATCTTTTTGTCGCATTTCTTTAGAGTTTTAACGTTTTAAAGCCCTAATTTGTAATATCAATGGAGCATTAGCTTTGGTACGAAGCGACGCGCTGATAGAAATCCAAGTATCTCAATATTTCTTTCTATAGTTTAGAACTTATCAAGGTCGTTAAATAAGCCGATAAGCTTATAGTAGAACCGCAGTGCCTCGCGACTAGCATGCAAGTACGTTTCTAATCTTCGCGACAAGTAGATGCTAACAAAAGCAGTGAAGAGAAACAGATTTAAAGGAAATTGCTGTATCGCAGAGTAAGAGTAATGTTTCGCATACATTAGTGTAACATTCAAAGAGACTAGAATTAATTTGCGACTGTACGAAAAAGAGGAAGGTGCTCTGTATCGCGCTGGAATAACTAATTAAATGTAAGTATGATTTTTCATATTTTACTTACCTCTTATTCAACAGACTAAACTCCAAATGCGTTCCCCTCAAAATAATATTTTTGTAATTGACAATCGCGATATAGTAGAGTTTTATTTATCCGTTTTCTGTATTTTAATGCCCGAATACTCATTATCCGTATCTTAATATACAAATCTTGATATCCGAATGTTCTGTTATCGGAACATAGTTTTTTCCAATAACAGATACCCTTCTCTGTTTATTTATTATTTTCTTTAATCGATCGAGTGAATAATGATCGTAAGAGCTTAATATGAACCTGATAGCGTTCCAACTATCGAAAGAAAATACGACATGATCAGAGAAGTCGAAAGAGATATCGATTTTGATGAACTAGCTAAAATATCAATTGTCAGTATCTTGCATGACCTTTTCTTAAACGTGTTATCGCCGCTCGGCCATAATTTCCGAGATATTTGCAGAGTTTAATTCGATTTATGTCCATGCAAAAATGCATACCATCTATGTACCAGAGTGAAGTGTAATAGAAACTAAATTTACGAATATCTCGTAAACGAAAGCCGAGCGACGATTACGTGTATTGGAAAGAATTGTTCAGAATGTTAACCATGACAATATATTTCAAACTCGTTCAAGAAATTTGCGTAATTACTGCAAAAAAAGACGTGCTGTTGGAAAAACGACAATCGCAGACATTTTACGTAAACATTGTAAATAACAAGAACGATGTTGAGAATTATGTAAATCGTGTAATTATCCTGAGAGTAGCAACGGTAGAAAAATATTTATCACATTAACGTTACAAAATGCTTCTATTGCGACAAAGACACGATGATAATGGCGATTTTATGAAAATGGAAGCTGCAAACGAAGATTGTAACAAATTGTAACAATATTCGTGGCATTCGAAAAAGAGCTTCGATGGTTTGATATACAAAAAGAATGTAACTCCGTGCAGTTATTTTTGTTAAAAGAATTATAACTTAACAGTCAAAAAGATACGGCATTTATAAATATTTCAAGAAACTATCGATTTTTTATTGGTATTTGAATAAATGAAATGTTAGAATTTAATCTTGAAATTAAGATTAATAAACCGTGGAAGACACAATGTTTGTATTGAAACAATACTATATGATTTTTATTAAACAAAGTTATAGTAAAATACAAGTAAACGTTATGAATGTTGACAGTTGGCTAGTTATTCTCAGACTGACTTGCTTAGTGACCCATGGCCCTTGAAAAGGTTTAGAACCCCACTCTGTATGCAGTAATGAGTGTGACCTGTGTGGGTGTCTGTGTGGCGTCACATGTACTACAGAACCTTCTAGTAGCTTTTCGACGTGCCCATCGAGAATGTTCCATCCATATCCTTACGCTTCTTCCGCCGAATTCTCAAAAGAGCATGCACGTGCTAGCCGCCATGGTACATCTCACGAACGCGCACTAGTGGGGATAGCGTTGGACAACGAAGGGAAAAATCCATACGATCAACCACCTTATCTGCATGCGATTGATATCGTTGTATTCCAACATGAAATTTCATGTCAGAAAAATTATTTTATTATCTGGAAATTCCACTATTCGAACAGTTTTGTTTCCGTATTAGCCGCGATAAGGGGAACCCCACTGTATGCTGGAAACTATTTGACAGAGCAACTTGAAGCTCTGTGGACATATTCGGAAGATGAGCATAATTCTCGTCCGGACTATCAAGTTAATATCTGCAAACTTCAATGACCCATCAACATCATACGTATTGGGTATATGAGAAGAGACATAGGGATGCTCAAGGGAGAAAGACGAATTATGCAGCAGTCGTTAACTGAGAGTCGAAGTTGCGAGGAATCGTTAATTGAGAGTCGAGTTGTGAGGAGTTAATTACTTGCGAGTCGAAAGAAAGTTACCGAATTGTTATGAGTTGTAAACTATTAGTTGTGGGCTCTGAGTTATCAATTTCTTTGTCTTAGTTATAACACATTACTGTATTTAGTTCACGTTATATAACCATCGTTACCTGTTTAATCCACTGTAAATAGATCCATCTATCAATAAATTTATCATATAGGATAGAAATCATTGGAAATTCTAATTTCTAATACTAATTTCTAATTTATACTAATAATTTCTAATTTCTAATTTCTAAATTCTGAATAAATAATCCGATATCATTCATTATTATTGTGATTATATTATACATATACATAATACATAAATTTATATGTTTTGCAGATTGCGGAACTTTGACCTCTATCGTCGAGAGATTGAATAACGATAAGACAAAATGGCATTTGAATTTTTATGCTACGTGACAGTGGTGTTCATTGCGCTGTATTATTATTTTACGGCAAAATTCAACTTTTGGAAAGATCGTTCAGTTCGAGGTCCAAAACCTATACCAGTATTTGGCAATATCTTCTGGCCAATGATTGGCAAGGTATCGATTGCAGAATACTTGCAGAAGCTACATAACGAATATAAAGACGAACCTATGATCGGAATATTCGTACGAAGAACGCCTCATCTTGTTATACAGGACCCTGAGCTTATTAAAGATGTTCTTATTAAGGACTTTTCCAAATTCGCGAATCGCGGATTCTTGAAGCAAGAAATAGTAAGTGAACACATGGAAAGGTGTTTATATTTCAACGTGTTAAATTGAAGTCTCTACTAACAGTAGGAATTATTATACACAGCAAGAAATTATTAGAATAGGCTAACAAACAAAATAGAAGATAAGCTGATACATCTAGCGAATGAAAGTTTGTATATTTTTATGTTTTTTTTATTTAATATCTCTTTCTTAGATAATTATTCTTTTGATAAGCGATAAAAGATATAACAAATAACGATAAATAATATAATAAGTTCCAAATATTTCAAATATATAACATTCCGAATATAGTGAATTCGTTCAATGGCTATAGGCGGAACCACTCTCCCAGCACCTCTTCTCTTTAGAAGTAGAAAGATGGAGGCCATTAAGAATGCAACTTTCCCCGGTATTTACGTCTGGCAAACTCAAAGGAATCTTCTCCCTGATTTTCGAATGTGCCAAAAGTATCGAGAGCTATTTAGATATATTGATAGCGAAAGGAGAGCCTATCGAGGTGCGAGAATTTGCGGCCAGGTATACTACCGACGTAATAGGCAGCTGTGCCTTTGGGATTGAGGTAAATTCGTTGTCGGATGAGGAAAACGAATTTCGCCGAATGGGCAAAGAAATCTTTGCTACACACTGGAAGGCGATTCTGAAATTCAGGATGAAGGAGTGCATGGGAGAGTTGTACGATTTACTTGGTTATATCCTTCCGCCAGACAAGGTGAACGTATTCATTGAGAGGATCACCATCGAAACGTTGAACTACAGGAAAGAGCACAACATCATTAGGCACGATTTCATGAATACGTTGTTGGAACTTCGGAATAACCCCGAAAAAGTAAAGGAAATTAGTAAGTTTTTAGCAAAGACTATTATTCGTCCTATAAATTATTGTACGTACGCCTACTGACAAAAATTAAGAAACATTATGAGCGCTTGGAAAATGCTGTATATCTTTTATCTTCCGAAGTGCATCGGATGAAATTAAAAATAGCGTGAAGAGACAACAGACCACGTATGAAGTTGCAACGTGTTATTTTTTTTCTAATTATGTCCGTGTAAGATCTACGATTAATAACGAATCGGATGAACAAATTGAAACTTTGTAACAAAAGTTGAGATATACTTTGCTTCAATTACATAATTGCTTCTAACGAAAGCTAAACAAAAATTAATCCAATAAGATGTTGGATAATTCTTTGGTTTGATAACTGCATACTCTCTGTGTGTCATTGATTCAATTAATCGAATACAACACGCAATTGATATTTCACACCATGTATGTGTAATTTTTTTGCATTCCCCTTCATATGTAAAGTATTCAACTTCCCAATTGACGTGTAACGTAATTCCACGAATGTTCAATTGGGTTCGAGTCAGCAGATTGATTTGGTCGCTTAATTATATTAACATTTTCTTTCGAAAGAAAGGAAAGTCTTAACTAATTTGGAGGAATGTTTCGGGTCATTATCGCGTCGAAATTATCATTTTGTTGACATTTTCTCGTTTGCAAATGGCAACATGTGGCTTTATAAAATATCCTTATATACGAATCTATCCATAGTTTCCATTATTGTACCAGGATCATTTCTTTCAGAATTAACGGACACTTTGCTTGCTGCACAAGCATTCGTATTTTTCGCGGCAGGTTTTGAAACTTCATCGACGACGATCAGCAACGCTCTGTACGAGTTGGCTCTGAATCAAGAGATACAGAAGAAGCTGCGAGAAGAAATAAAAGAATTCGATGCGAAAAATGCCGGGGATTGGAAATACGAGACTATAAAGCAGATGTCATATTTGGACAAAGTATTTAAAGGTTGAGACGTAACAGGATCGATTCCTTTAATACGCGGAGGGTTTACTACGATACGAGGGCAGAGCGAAAAGTTTCCGGAATGACAACAACAATCACAAATACCAACTATTGTACTAGCGGTGATTCCGGAGACTCACCAATCTGCTCTCGTAATTTATTCATCATATCAATACTTTTATCATCTCCTTTTATTCCGTTTATAGAGACATTAAGGAAATATCCTCCTTTGGCATTCATATCCAGAGAAACAACGGACAATTATACTTTCTCGAACACGAAAGTATCATTACAAAAACAAATGAGAGTCTGGATACCGGTATTTTCTATTCACAGGGATCCAAATATCTATTCAGACCCAGATAAGTTTGATCCTGAGAGATTTTCCAAGGAAGCAGAAGATGCAAGGCATCCTATGCACTATTTGCCCTTTGGTCATGGTCCAAGGAATTGTATTGGCACGTTTATAACACGATTATACTTTATTTCCATAGAATTATTATTTTATCAAATGGCATTGACATTGTCTTCTTTCATTTATTTGATTTCAGGTGCACGTTTCGCAATTTACCAAACGAAGATTGGATTAATTAAGATTCTGCAGAATTATGAGGTGCACGTTTGTGAGAAGACACCGATTCCATACGTGTTAAACCCATATGCATTTATAATATGCCCGAAAGGAGGATTATATTTAAACATAATTAAAAGCAAAAATTAATTTACTAATTGTTGAAATAATTTTCTATTTGTATAAGAGAGCAATACAGAATTTTCATGTGTTGCATGTACCTGGTATGGGAATATGTATATGATATTCTTTCTAGTAGTTCGTTTATGTAATGTCATAGAAATATATACGTATATAATAAGTATATATAAACAGCGAATATTAATATCCAATTCTTCAATGAAGCCTCCTAAATAAATAGTATATTACAGTTTATGCTCCTTTTCTGTCACGTAGAATCTTTTTACTAATTCTTCGATATCCATCTGCTATTAGTATTCTTATTCACTGGCTATATCAGCAAGTGTTGCACAACAATGTTACATGTGTGTTTACTTCCACAGCAGCTTCAGCATTGTTTAGCATTTTTAGCAGTGTTTAGCATTGTTTAGAATTCTTGAAGAATAAATGAAATACCTAGCAATCTGTTGTTGTTTTTCCCGTTTCATTGTACATACATATACCTTTTTATATACCTTTCATCTTAATTTCTTCGGTAAAAACTTTATCGTACAATCGTTGGTTGTAGAGTCAAAGGAACCGTATTCTTATGATTCTGACATGAAATTCTCGTCAAATAGCAGAAGAGATAAAGCGAAGAATTTTATATTCACAGTCTGTGTCTACGGAAGGAGCAAATTAATTAGCCTTATTTAATGGTTCACTATGGGGTTTCGTGACTTCTATTTTCTACCCTATCTTCTCTCTCTCTCTCTCTCTCTCTAGAGCAAGTTAATTGCACGAGTTAAACTGAAATAATTGCTTTTACAAGAATAATAATAATTTCAGTAATTACTTGTAAGTTATATAATACACAGTAATGTACGACATACGATACACAGTAAAGATAAGTAAAAGTTTTGTTTGATATCAGCAGTGTAACAATTGGAAGTACTTACGCATAATCTCTGTTACTATACATTCATGTAAGATTTTGTTTCAATTGCGTCACGATTTAAGAAGAGACGCAAGTAGTGATCGCTGGCAGTATCAGTTGACATCTTTCCACGATACACAACAAACGTAGACCCGGAACAAACATTCGTAGGATCGTGATTACTACGTAAGTAATAGCAATATGTAAAGATTTTGTATCAAGGAAACTTCATTGCGAGTAAATGTAAAAAACTGTTCTAATTCAACAATTACTTTTCAACATACAAGTCAATTACTCCTACGTAATTCATCAAAAAGTTCGGAGAAAATTCTTACTTTTTATTTTATTCATTTTTAGAAACAACTTAATTTTTTTTTAAAGTTTATAATATGGAATCCGTTTACAATGTATATAATTAGTAAATTTAGACTTTCTATGACGATAATCATGTTGATTATTTTTTATTTCTAATATTACACAATTCAATTTCACTGTTACATTCATTCAAGGTTGTCTCGTATCGATTGTTTGAGCTCATTGTCTAAGGGAACGAACGTAAACATTCTATTCAATGTAATCTCAACATTTTTGTGTTATACCACGGTACAATTTCATTGCAAAATGTAGTGAAATTACTATTATTTGTACACCTTGTAAAAATACATTTGTAGAAAGAGTAGTGCACCTACAGCTTGGAAAACAATAGTTATTTACAACCAGGCTATTGTTTTGAATCGTTACAAGAATACTGCTATCTCTGCAATCTTATCTGCTTACAAATGAAACATTCCATGAGCTTTGTAAATACATTTAAAGTGCATCTAAAAGATACGCATGTAATCATAAAAAATTTATCGAACCGTTTAAAATTATTTATAAGTAAAATAAAGGTGAACAAAGAAATGGAAAATAAATGTTGTAACATTTGTTTGCTGCAAAAACATTTTATATTCGGATGTTACGTTTTTTGAGAGAGAGCTACATATCAAAATTTTACCAAAATGAACAGAAATAACTTTTGGTTGCAACGCGTTTCCGTGGGCTTCAAAACAATTCGCATAATTATTTCTACATTTCTACAATACCCACACCAGTCTATGTACTTATTTATTTAAAATGCGTGAAAGAACGCCCATCTTTATTAGTGTTGCATTCAACGTAGCAGTCGAAATAATCAATTCACATTGCGTATAATGAGATAACAGTTTTACGTGCTTTATCGATTGATGAAGTTGGTTGAGCAAAACAACTATTCATCGAGGAAATTTTTTGCGTCTGTTGAATTCGACCAATGGAACAAATACAAATAATCAAATACCAGAAACCGGCGCGAACCAAAAGCAGCGAGCAGCCTATTTTCTTAATTAATAGTCAGTTGTGATTTTACTGTATAGTTGTTAGAATCGTTACGTTCAATAAAGCAAAGTTATTACGTTACATTAAAGTTCACGGCTGCTCAAAGTCATTGGAGATTAGCTTCATCATTCGGTTTGACAATTTGATTACCTTAGTTTTTCTTTTCGTGATCGTTTCGTTCTATCTTGGCTGTCTTACGGATGAAATTGAAATGTATTTCCTTGTAGGGTCATGTTAATATACTAAATGAAATAAAGATAGACGAGGAAGCGAAGGTGAATTGTTGCTGAGAACTAGCTATCAAAGTTTTACCAAAACGAATGATTTATTTTGATCAGTACTAAATTTTAATCTCGCGTAATATGGAATAAAAGATACGTATTTTTCAAATGAATGAAAATATCGATATAGAGATTTAAGAATACGTTAAAGTGACTCTGATTATTATTTCTGTATCACAATTGTTTAACATTATAGCGTATGCCCCGAAATACTTGTATCTCGTATGTAAATCGAAATTTAGAAGGACATTTTCAGTCAACTCAATAAAGAGGTTCGCATTAGATAAACGATATCTATAAATTGATTAAAATAATTCCTCGATGGTGTATGTCGACCTTAGAGTGACCGAGAAAACTAATAAGTGCGACACACGTGAAGAAGAAATCGTATCAGTTGAATGTATAGCTACTTAAATTGGATGACGACTGTAACAAGAAAAGTGCATGGAGATTGTTTTAGGGCGACGACAAAAGTAAGCATCGGTACGAACGACAGAAGGAACATGGCAGTGTCGTCATAGAAATTATTGAGCTACATAATAAATTTGACAAACAAATTGACGAAAACTCGATAAGATAATAACAGGCTATAATTTTGTTAAACAGCGCCAATCCTTATTACAAAGGAAGAAATATCGACAAAGAAGACTGGGATTAAGTTTCAGTTTGTAAGATCTTTTCGAGTGGATATCCAATTGTTCTTGGATATGAAATAAAAATGAATAATCGATAAAAAGTTTAAATTTATTTGATTAACGCTTGCGATAAAAGAAAATTAATCGTTAGAGAGTCCGATCGTCGATAATCAATCGAGGAGTCATCGACATATCGCAGATATCAATTTGCTAGTTATTAATTGTTAGCTTGTTTTCCTGCGTTTAGTGTGTGGCCTTAGACATCCACTTTATAAGAAGCAAAAGTTACTGTAACCAATAAATTCTGATCAGTGAAATTTGATTTTTACAGAAAGCGTGATATAACATGGATTATTTTCAACTTGTCTGTGCCATTGGCGTGGTGCTTTTAGCGATCTACTATTATTATACCTCAACCTTTGACTACTGGAAGATTCGTGGCATACCCGGACCGCAACCTACTGTCTTGATTGGTAATTTCAAAGATATTTTACTTAGAAGAGTGTCGCTAGCCGATAAGCTGAGAGAATTTTACGAGGAATATAAGAAAGAGCCAATGTTTGGAATATTCGAGGGAACGACGCCTGTCCTCATTATTAAAGATTTGGAATTAATCAAAGACGTTCTCATCAAGGACTTTCCTCTATTCGTTAACCGAGGTTTCCGCCTATTTCCAAAGGTACTTGAAAATTATAATTAATTTACGAATTTCTGTTTTTATGTTCGTTGATTGCCCGATACTTTTACGCCACTTGGCGCGTAAAAAGAAATATATTAATATTCACTTCTTGAAAAAAACAAAAATTCAGAAAAAGATTTTATTCAGGCAGAACCACTGGGAGAACATCTGTTCGCCCTGGAGGCGGAAAAATGGCGACCAATGAGAGCAAAACTCTCCCCAGTATTCACGTCAGGCAAGCTGAGAGAAATGTTCCCTCTCGTAATAGAATGCTCGAAGAATCTGGAGAAATACTTAGACAACGTGGTCGAAACGGGTAAACCAGTGGAGTGTCGCGATTTGGCTGGGAAATTCACAACCGACGTAATTGGTAGTTGCGCTTTTGGAATCAACATGAACGCTCTCTCGGATGAGAACAGCGAATTTCGCGAAGTAGGCAAAAAAATGTTCACGCAGACCACGCGAATGCAAATCAGAGATATCTGTCGGCAATTCCTGCCAAGCATCTACGAAATATTTGGCCATCTGCTGCAAATTCCAGGAGTCGACCAATTCTTAATAGACGTGGTCAGAGACACGATAAAATACAGAAGAGAGAATAAGATAGTCAGACCAGATTTCATCAACACGCTGATGGAACTTCAAGACCATCCAGAGAAATTAGAAAATATAGGTATACAGCTTAAAATCAACCGTCTGTGACTTTCTTTAGGTAGATTATAAATATTTGTCCATTTCTGATAAATCTTAAAGTGCAGAAGAGTGAAAAAAGAGCCATGAATTTTTGCTTCGAAATTTGAATTCCATTATCGAAAAACTTCCTCTTAGAAGAAATTTTCCAATTTTAGTTGATAATAACTCTAATCGGATGAGATTATTATAAAAGGTCGGTGATATTGTCCTTTACAGAACTAACAGATTCGTTGCTCACCTCGCAAGCCTTTGTCTTTTTCGCGGCTGGGTTCGAGACTTCCTCAACGACGATATCTCACGCTCTTTACGAACTAGCGCTAAACCAACATATGCAGGACAAATTACGTAAGGAAATCAGAGAGGTTTACGACAAACATCAAGGAGTTTTAACGTACGAAGCAGTCAAAGAGATGAAATATCTAGACAAGTTTTTCAAAGGTGCGTTACAATGTTAAAACGAAACTTTGATTTCTGAAGAAAATTATTCGAACAGTTGTTCCAACATTCGAAACAATGATTTACATAAATTATTTACTCTTCTCTATGTAGAGGTGCTGAGAATGTACCCGCTAATACCGTTTATAATGAGAGAGGTATCGGAAAATTACACGTTCAAAGGCACCAAGATCAGCATAGAAAAGGGCACGAAAGTGTGGGTGCCAGCTTATGGAATCCAAAGAGACGCAGATGTCTATCCGGAACCTGAGAAATTCGATCCTGAAAGATTCAACGACGATGCTGTTGCTGCTAGACACCCTATGGCTTATTTGCCTTTTGGCGATGGTCCAAGAAATTGCATAGGTAAGTTAATAAAAATAAGCAAAAGAAAAGAAAACCTACGCGGTACCAGTAAAGTATCTTTTATCTCTAAAAAAAAAAAAAAAAAAAAAAAAAGCATGAATGACGTAGCTTCTTAATCGTTACTTTCAGGATCTCGTTTTGCACAGTACCAAAGCAGGGTTGGCATTATAGCGATCATTCGCAATCACAAAGTCAACGTTTGTGAGAAAACTAGGATTCCCTACGAAAGTGATCCCAGTTCATTTATGCTGACGTTAAAAGGAGGTGTGCATTTGAAAATAACCAAAGTAGAGAATTAATATACTAAAAAATTGTATTGTTATACGCAATAATATACATATCTAGCTAATTTTAATTCGATCGTTTATGGTGACTCTTAAAATTGATAATAAAATTACAGCATCGATTACAAGTTTGCGTTAATCAAAATGTTTACTGTTGGTTACTACCAATGGTAACTTATTACTCACTCTTCTCGTTTTCTGTGGCTGGTCGGTTTGAACATTTTCCATTAACACGTCAAAATCCTTGAACAGTTTTCTTAGAGCGAAATAATTTCTATCATTACATCAACGGGAAAAGCAGTCTGTTCTATTTACAGTAGTTTAATATTTTTCATTCGCTTAACATTTTACTACTCTTACTTAATTCACAAGTAAATATATTCATTCATATAAATTAATTCACAAGTAAGAAAAACATTGTTTTTTTATATTCATGACACGTTAATTGTCAGAATGAGTTAGCAAAAGATTGAATCAAGGCTGTTGGTGATTTATATATTGATCCAATATGTATCAGTAAATTCGTAATTATATTCACAAGCCATACGGCGACGGTACACAATGACGAATGCTTTACGTAAACGATACGAGTAAATCTTTGTCGAGGACTTCGTTGCAATCTATCAGAATGACTCTCGATAAATACTGTTTTTATATATATATATATACACAACTTCCCTACATTATTTCTATTATATCTTTAAACTGATTTTGTCATCTGTGATATTTCATATTTTTCATATGTTTTATAAATATATTTAATGGTCATACGGGTCATATTTCTATAAATCAAATAAATATTATATAATGAAATGAACTAACGCTGCGTCACTGTTTGTTATCAAATTCCTCTCAAGAAAAAACTGATAAAATAATACGACATCTAAACTATTGATTGCCATATATATATACATATATATATATACGTATATATATAAATACATATATATATATATAAATATAAATATATATATATATTACTATATATATATATATATATATATTATATATATATATATATATACGTATTTTCTAGATAAGCGAAGGAGAATATTCACCGTGATGAAACAAAGTTGAAACTTCTCGTGAAAACAATATCGATAACTTGATTCGTTTCAAAATCTAAATTAGTTTCCGTTATTCTGCCTTTTGATTCCTGCCTTCGTATAAATAGTGTGTGTTGCATGACGCCAAGCAGCAAAATACCGACAGTAGCTAAAATCATACTGTTGCTATCGCTCAGCTGGCTCAAATTGAAGCATCATCGTTAACATCATTCAACATTCCGTGTAAGATACGGACAGACACGTTTCTTCCTACTTAGTAGAAGCTTTATTTAAAGAACAACCATGTAAGTATGACAACAACTTGAAATTTAATTTGTACATTTAAATGTCACGTATTTATTATTCAACTAACTAATTACCTTAAGTGTTCATTTACAATTCAAAAGTAAAATTTAAATGTTCTTATCGATCAAGCAAAACTTATTGATTTTTGAGCGGCTTTCTGATATTGGTAACGTGATAAGAATAACTACGATTTTTACACTACATTGGGAGTTCGTCACAGTGCTCGTAGAGGATAAAAACAACACGAAGTATGTTTCGTAATCTAGGTATATCACAGGAAATTATTACTTGACTAACGTTATTACATCGGAAGTACATTTTCCTCGCATATCCATAGACTATCGTTCAAAAGTATGTAAACACTTGCTTCCGTTTGACAGAGAGCAATTAAATAAAAATACGACCAACCCGTCATAATAAAATGAAGATTGATAATTTTGAAACGAAGCGTAAAACCATTTAAAAATAAGTAAAATGGAGAAACGACAGCAGTCATTGATTGTGATTTTTAATTATTGAAATTTAGTACCTCAAAACATGGACTACTTTCAACTTCTCCTCGGCATTGCTGCAATACTTCTCGCGATCTATTATTACTATACCTCGGTTTATGACACCTGGAAGAATCGTGGCGTACCTGGGCCAAAACCGTCAATGTTTTTTGGCAATTTTGTGGATCTTCTCCTTAAAAGACAGGCCGTAGCCACAATTGTGAAAAATTTGTACAACGAGTACAGAAGCGAACCGGTCTTTGGTATATACGAAGGAACATCACCGATTCTTGTTATTAACGACTTAAACTTGATCAAGGACGTTCTCATCAGAGACTTCTCTTTATTCGTGGACAGAGGATTCAAAGTACTTGAAAAGGTATTTCCTTTATTGATTGCTCTGCGCAACAACATTATTGAAAACAGATTTATTGAGTTGATTTGATGTAAAAAGCATCTTGAGTTCAAAGATAAACGAGATGTTTTGGAAATAATAAAATAATCGTACAAACAATTGCAAGACTTCCCGAAATCAAAGTGTTTGTAAATTTATCGATATATAATTTCTTGCGTAGATAGAGCCATTGTCGCAGCATCTCTTCCTTTTGGAAGCCAAGAGGTGGCGACCACTGAGAGCGAAGTTATCACCAATATTCACCTCTGGTAAACTGAAAGAGATGTTCCCACTTATAGTAGAGTGCGCGGGAAATTTAGAAAAATATTTAGATAAGTTAGTAGAAAAGGGTGTGCCAGTAGTAGAGTGTCGTGATTTGACTGCAAAATTCACGACCGACGTGATCGGGAGCTGTGCATTCGGAATCAGCACGAATGCTCTTGAAGATGAGAACAGCGAATTCCGAAAAATGGGCAAACAAATTTTCGCTCCCAATTTAAAACAGACTATTCGAGAATCTTGCAGACGACTTGTACCATCTCTGTTTAAAATAGTTGGTTACTTTTTACGGACGACGGAGATAAACAACTTTTTCATAAATCTGGTTCGTGACACAATGGAATATAGGAAGACGAATAATATAACAAGACCAGATTTTATTTACCAGCTGATGCAACTGAAAGACCATCCGGAAAAGATGGAAAATGTTGGTGAGTAGGGAATTTGAAAGTATATCTCAAATGAAATCGCGAAAAATACATATATCACTAACAGATTTATAACAAAAAATCGTGTGTTTTACAGAACTAACCGATTCCTTACTTGCCGCGCAAGCGTTTGTCTTTTTCATTGCTGGATTCGAAACGTCTTCGTCGACGATAGCGCATGCTCTCTATGAATTAGCACAACATCAGGAAATACAAGATAAATTACGGCAAGAAATTAGAGATGCGTACGACAAAGATGGTGGTACTCTGACGTACGAAGGTATCAAAGGAATGAAATATTTGGACAAAGTGTTTAAAGGTGTGTGTCAAAGAATATTAAAGTAGGTCTACCTAATGAAATTTGTAATAACAATTTATAACAAAAAGAAAGAAACGCTTGATTATTCATAAGATAGTAAAAAGATCATTTACTTATAAATGAGAGAATAGATCCGATTCTCGTGAATAAAACCTATGCTTTATTTTTACGGAAGAAATATTTTTTGTTACTCCATAGAGACACTAAGGAAGTATCCAGTACTGACGATATTAAACAGGCAAGCAATGGAGAATTATACGTTTAAAGGCACAAAAATCACCATACCAAAAGGAACAATAGTATGGGTACCAGTATATGGTATCCAACACGATTCAAATATTTATTCAGATCCTGAGAAATTCGATCCGGAAAGATTTAACGAGGATGCTGTTGCTGCCAGACATCCTATGAGCTATCTATCCTTTGGCGATGGCCCGCGAAACTGCATTGGTATTTAAATAAAATAAATAAAATATACTCGCAATATAGTATCTTGTACCCTTATTCTTATATAATGCCATTATTTAATACTATGATAATTATACGATTAATTATACGACATCGGATCGATGTAATTTTTAAAAATTGCTTTCAGGTGCCCGATTCGCCCATTATCAAAGCAAGGTCGGTCTTGCAACGATTCTGCACAATCACAAAGTCGATGTTTGCGAGAAAACCAAGATTCCATACGAACCAGACAAAGAGGCCTTTTTGTTATCGCTCGCCGGCGGGGTAAATTTAAAGATAACTAAAGCACAAACTTAATGTAAATAATTATTTAAATATATTTTTTATCTAATTATACTATTACATCGTGAATCTTCACCGTAAATTAAGTTGTATTATTGTGTACAAATTCTTTAGAAACGATCGTATTATATCAGAGAACGAAAATATTTCATTGATAAAGCTTGAAACTTTTGAAACGTAGATATAATAAAATTTCGATAAAAATGAATCGTTATTGTAATTAAAAAATTACTCCGAATAAATTTGATACAATCGACAATTTTCCACACAATTGTCGACTATTCGAAGATAAGAAAGTGTAAGAAAAAATAAGCCGTGTAAGCGGTGTACGAAAAAAGGCGTTAAGCAATTGCTACTAATCAACTGCGCCATATGGAGAGTGGGTAGAAGCAAACTTACAGTCATACTATTTCTGGCTGAAACGACTTCAGTCAGTACAGTTTGGCATTGATCGTAGATACAATCCAAACAGTTTCTTTCTTGCAGAAAGCTTTCATCTTTATATAATTACCCATCTCAACAAGTAAGTGTACAATATCTTACGGTCACATTACTGCAATACGTTGGCTACATAGCGTGTAGTTGATTATAAATACAGATAGTGCAATTGCGTAGCAGCAAAAATACGTCGAAAAGTTAAAATGTTAGATAACATATATTATAGGTTATATTCTATAGGTTAACATCATCCTTCTTGTTTTTATCATCAAACGATACACAGACTTATACGATAGTTATTTCGTTTCAAATGAACCTAGTAATAATTTTGTTTATTACACGCAATGGTGTTATCTGTCGCGCTGAATTATCAGCAAACGAGATTAATTATCAGAAAATATCTGTATATAATCACACAAGCATCATTTACTTTATTTTATATTCTACGTGATGACAATTGTTATTAAACGATGAGTTAGAATTTAATGGAGCGTAGTTTTATGACAAAATTTGATTTACGTGTCATCTATAACTGAATATAATGCAAAAAGACGCAAAATGATTAATTTGTTTTTTCAGATATTAGCTACTTATAGATTGTTATGAAATCTTTATCAGTCGGCATTGGTGTTCCTGAACTTTTTTTTTCGTGGTTTATCTGCTGCAAGATGTCTGCCATAACAATATCAGTTTGGCGACAAGTCACTATAGTCACTTGACTGAAGACACCAGAAAGAGTTTCCTAGTTTATGTTTCTATGATACCTTTGTTTACGTGCGCCATTTTAATAGTGTCTGATTAAATGAACTTTAGGTAAGCTCCTATAATCCGAACTATCGCTGCGCGTAAATTCAGTTACGTAATCAATGTCTAATTACAATGTGTAAATAATGCGCTCGTTGTGTGATACGCTCTCATACGTCACAATTGAGGCTTGCAACGTTATTGCGTATCTAAGAGCAAATGTATTCTTATTAACTGAACCAAAAGTCGTTAGCGATAGAGAGAAATACAGGGTGGTTGATAACTGGTAGTACAAGCGGAAAGGGGGAGATTCTACGCGAAAAAAGAAGTCGAAAATATAGAAAAAAAATTTTTTTTTTATTTTTTCTTTTTAATTTTTCCATTGAGACAACGATTTACAGTGAGATCCGTTATAACGTACCGCACGCGTACCGAGCGAAAATTCAAAGTCGATTTTCTCGAAAACAAAGCCTCAAATGAAAAATTTTTATTCTATATTTTCGACTTCTTTTTTCGCGTAGAATCATCCCCTTTCCGCTTGTATCACCAGTTACCAACCACTCTGTATATAGATGGACTTCTTACATATAAACGACCTGGTCGCATGAACCAAATCGTCCCTCGATGGGGTTTATATAAACAGAATCTCACTCTATGTGCAATTTTCTAATTCGTACAATTGATTTTAAAACGTGCGGATAGTGCTCTTAGTTTAACCCCTTCCTGTACTTTAGCGAGTCAGACTCGCGATGAAGATTTTCGCCCAAACATGAATATCGCGAGTCTGATTCGCGACCAGATACTTGGGCCAAACGTAAATGTAACAAACCGAGCTCGCGGACTGTTTTTTTCCCCGTTACGATCGTGACTGAATGTAAGTTCTTGTTTACAGAGCATAAGTCTGGTCTGTTTCGTCGAACTAAATGGCACGGGAAGGGGTTAATAGCAAATTACTTGTCCGAAACTCGACTAAATGCCACGAACATTCTAAAGTTATGCTATACATTTGACAAATTTTTGAAAATTTATGCTATAAATATTTTTATTTCATTAAAAGTTTTATAGAGTATAAGTAGAAGAAACAACATAAAGGAAGTACGTTCCATAATTCATCGCTAGTACTAATGATCGTCCGAGCGCGATCGTCATTATCTACTTCGAAGTAGTCGTTGCCATCGTGACGCGTCGTGTCGTCACTAATCGTAAGCGCATGTCTTTCATTTTCCTATTGATAGTATTATTATGTGAACTCCACGCGGTTGCGGTTCATTTATCACAATTGTAGAATATACAGAGACAATATAGAGACAACATGTTACACCATAATAATATCTCATCTTGAACGATTTATTTATGTTTTTATCCTTCTGAATGTTCATCCTGTTACAATATCATATAGATACAAAACTTTCGATCATTAATAGTTAAGAATACGTTTTTGATTACACACTCTATATTTAAAAACTACCCTACAAACACTGATACTTATTCGTTGAAATTAAAGAAATCTCGTTCGACATGGACTATTTTCAACTACTGTGTGGCATTTCCATACTACTTCTTGCGATCTATTATCATTACTCTTCATGCTACAACTTCTGGAAAAGTCGCAATATACCTGGACCAAAACCGATAATCTTCGCTGGCAACTTTCTGCGTGTCCTTCTTAAAAGAGAATCGATAGCCGATTGGACGAAGAGGTTGTACGACCAATATAAGAATGAACCAGTTTTTGGAACATACATAGGAACATCACCACTTCTGATGCCCAACAACCTAGATATGATTAAAGATGTTCTCATCAAGGACTTCTCTTTATTCGCTGACCGAGGATTTAAAATATTTGATGAAAAAGTAATTAACAACTTCATTGTTTCTGCGTTACATACACTTTCCAAGTAACTAATTATTATTGCAATTTCTTGCGTAGATAGAACCATTAAATCAAAATCTCATCATGTTAGAAGCTGAAAGATGGAGGCCGTTGAGAGCTAAACTTTCGCCGGTATTCACATCCGGCAAGCTCAAAGAAATGTTCCCACTTATAGTGGAATGCGCGGAAAAGTTGGAGAAATACTTAGAAAAATTAGCACAGAAGGATGAACCAGTGGAGTGCCGTGAGTTGACTGCAAAATTCGGGATCGATTCGATCGGTAGCTGTGTTTTTGGACTAAACATGAATGCTCTCGAGGATAAGAACTCTGAATTTCTTCGAATGAGCAAACAAATTTTTGCAGTTAACGCGAAACAGATAATTCGCGATTTTTGTAGAGAATTTACACCATCCCTGTATAAAATAATTGGTTCTTACCTCCAAGCAAAAGATGTCAACGACTTTTTTGTAAATTTATTTATCGATACGATGAAGTACAGGATTGATAATAACATAATCAGACCAGATTTTGTGCACTTGCTGATGGAACTGAAGGAACACCCGGATAGAGTTAACAATATTGGTGAGGATGAGAACACAGTTTAATATTATGCTTCGAATAAAATTAGATCTTTTGTAATAGCTGATATTGCAATATTGCAATATCATAATAATGCATAGTAACGAATCTTGTTGTATTTTGCAGAACTCACAGACGCGTTGCTTGCCTCGCAATCTTTCGCTTTTTTCGTCGGTGGATTCGAAACAACTTCCTCAACGATGGCACATGCTCTCTACGAGTTAGCACAAAATCTCGAAATACAAGATAAACTAAGGGAAGAAATTAGAGACGTCTACGACAAAAATAATGGAGTTTTGACATACGCAGATATCAAAGGAATGAAATACTTGGACAAAGTACTTAAAGGTGCGTAGTAGAGGGTAAACTCTCAAAATTATTGAAATATTCAAAGATAATTTTATTAATACGAATGGTAATATTTTCTATGCCTTTTCTCCGCAGAAACACTAAGAAAGTACCCGCCATTTCCTATGCTAAACAGGCAAGCGATGGAAAATTATACGTTTAGAGACACGAACATTTCCATACCAAAAGGAACAGATATATGTATATCAATATATGCCATTCAAAATGATTCAAATGTATATCCGGATCCTGAGAAATTCGACCCTGAAAGATTTAACGAGGATGCTGTCGCCGCTAGGCATCCTATGAGTTATCTGTCTTTTGGCGATGGACCAAGAAACTGCATTGGTATGCTAATAAAATAAGAAAATAAGAAAATATCAAATCGTTGGCATGTGCTTGGATCGTTGGTTTCAATCAGCATGACATTATGGAAAAGATAAATCGTCAATATCTTTTTCCTACCTTCTATCATCTTCTCTCATTTAGAAAGCATCTCTTCTATCTCAAATATATAAAATCTTCATGAGTTGGAATTTGTTCCAAATTTTCTGTGAAAAGTTTCCTTCCCAAACCTTCAAGCCAAATAAATATATAATTTTTTATAATTATTTGTAGGTGCCCGTTTCGCGCAATATCAAAACAAAGTTGGACTTGCAACGATTCTCCATAACCACAGAGTCGATGTCTGCGAGAAAACCAAGATTCCTTTTGAAAATGACAATCATGCCTTTATATCGACGCTGAAAGGAGGAGTGTATTTGAAAATAGCTAAGGCATGAAACAAATAATTATTCTTATACTTATATTATTATAATAAATAATTATATTATAATATATTATTTTATCTTATACTATTATATTATACTAAAAAGAATTTTAAGACACAGAAACAAGACGTTAATAAAATAAATATGACAAAAATTTGATACATTTTGTTGCGCTATTTGAAAGTGATCGGCACAGACGACTAATCGAGATCGATTAAAAAGTTAAATGGCTAACCAAAACCCTAATCGGTACATCTCTACTACTTGAACTGACGTAGAAATCCTTTATGGAGTCTTTAACTTTGACCAATTGGTCAAAGTTAATGGATTACGATGGATTAGGTTACGATGTCGAATTGTAATGTCGTTTACAATAAAGTTAGAAGTGTTCGACTCGTATAGTTATTTGCAAGGCCACGCGATGTTAGTCGTAATAGGAGTGACTTGCAAATAGTGAGTTATGGTGTCGCGAGACGTATAAATCGTAAATAAAATATGAATCGAGAAATGGGTTCAGCGATTTAACGACTAGGTGACTGGTAGAGAGTTGTTGACTGATCAAAGGATGGAAAGTCAGTGAAGTTCGGTGACGGAGGAAAGCCAGTGAGGGATGTGTCTAGCGCACGGGACCATTGGATTTGTTAATGACAATTTTGGCTAAGTTTGGAAAGTGAGGCCAATGGTCGTTGCTTCTGATTGAATAAGAAGAAGGTTGGTGAGCAAGGAAAAGTCCCAGCCACCCCCGAGAGAAAGTTGCCAGCGGGAGATACCGAACGTAGGAAAAACCAAATTTCCCGTATCTTCTCGTAGTAGAGAATAAATTTAATGAACACTTGAACTAAAAGATATTTGTTTAGTCTAAAGGACCTTAACTATGAAAATGCCAAGATTTATACTGGATCCTTAAGACTATCGAGGGTACACAGTAAAGGTGTGTGACATCTGGTTATCATCTTGCCTGCGACGTGGGGCCTGATTTGTGTAAAATCACCGGATGATGGTACATTTTCGTTATCTGCAAGTCATTATCAGTATATCTCCGATAATCAGAGTATGCGTTTAAAGATCGAAAACGCCAGTAGATTAACATTAGTCTATTCTACATCATATTACGGAAAACATCATTTTTCGCGACTCAGGAATATATCGTCTGGCATTAATAAGACATCTATATACATACGTACTTATGTGCATCTGGAAAAATAATGAAAAGCCATATCAGTTGATTTGTAAGTACTATATCGAACCTTATATAACGCTTTTAACTACGTTATAAACCTGCTTTTATCTGAATAAATCAACTTTTTAATTCTATTGCCTTATATTGTGTATGTATATACATGTTTCAGGATAATACTTCAAACAGTTTCATTCAAGTGCTGAATGTTAGTTTTATTATTCAATGCATACGTACTCGTTTTGCAAACATAAAACGTCGAAAATTATGCAACACAACACTGATAACGATTTCAACGTAATTATACACAGATAACACTAATCTAACAACAGAAATCTACTATTCAGTACATATACGTAATTTTACTAATTTTGAATAGTACAGCTCGTTAATAATAACACGAATAGCGTTGACATGCATATATTTCTCATTTTTTACGCGCGACGAATATTATATCAATTATATCGATATCGCCAAAGTAGAGAGTAATGTAGCAGATAGCTTTACGCGTCTGATAATTTGGTTGATATGAATATTGCTTGATTCACGTCGTATTTAAATACTTCTTAAAATAACAACGTTTTAAAATACAAAAATATAACATTTTCATACAATATACATGTAATGATAACAGATATATATAAGAATTTATAGTTTCAAAGTTTCGAAGAATAAAGACGTTTTCTATGTAATCATCGAATATGTTCAATAACGCTGCAATTAGCATTAACAAACAAGTCAGATACTGTTCATATATTATGCATGTGTTATATTAACAACGCAAATAAAACAATATGTTTCATTCATAATTCGACGTATATTGCTCAACAAGGACATGTCCCTAAACGCGCGGAGAGGCTAAGCAGACTTGAACACGCGTTTATTCAGAATAAAGATCATCAAAAATATCACCGTATTCGCGGGTATCTACCAACACCGCTTTAACGATATAATTTGACCCCTCTTCTTTTATTCTACGGCGTAAAGAAATGTCTTACAGAATTTTTATAGCACAACGTTATAAATTCTTTTTCAGAAAAGAAATTATAATGAGTGGCTTTGAAATTTTGTGCGGGTTAGCCGCATTACTTCTGGCTTTCTATTATTATTCCACGTCAACCTTCGATTTTTGGAAGAGTCGTGGAGTTCAAGGACCAAAGCCTGCATTCTTATTTGGAAACACCATAGACCTGATGCTTGCAAGAATATCAATGTTGGCTTACATGCAGAATCTTTATAAACTATACAAAAACGAGCCGATGGTTGGGTTGTACATGGGAGGATCACCGGTTCTTGTTCTAAAAGATCCGGAACTGATAAAAGATGTCATGATTAGAGATTTCTCGAAATTCGCCGATCGAGGATTTGCTGTTCATGAAAGGGTATGTTACATTGCATTTGTAAGTGAAGAAATGAGCGATAAAGTATTAATAGCCACTCCGTGTTCTTTATCCATATTTCTTTTTCGTACTTATGATTTATTAATGGTGCTATCACGAAGTAAATAAATATTTTTATCGTAAACAGAGACATAAAAATAGATCTTCCAGATAATTCATTGCCTAACGAAGAAATTTCTAATCTTCTATTCTCCAGCGATAACGTTATATTTGTCCTGTTTGCTTGAAAGAAAATATTTTGTTGGCTTTTAAACTGATATCGCGAACTGTTCCTAGACAGAACCATTGTCAATGCATCTCTTCAATTTGGAACCAAAAAGATGGCGTCCGTTAAGATCGAAACTCACTCCAATGTTCACATCCGGCAAACTGAAAGACATGTTTGGTCTCATCCTCGAATGTGCAGACCATTTCGAGAAATACTTGGATAAACTGACCGCGAAGGAAGAGCCCATAGATTTTCGCGAGGTAACAGCGAAATTCACGACCGACGTGATTGGTTCCTGCGCCTTTGGAATCGAGATGAGCTCGTTATCGGACGAAGATAGTGAGTTTCGTAAAATCGGCAGACAAATCTTCGCCTTGAACTTCGAGAACGTAATACGCTTAAAACTCAGACTGTACATGTCGAAACTGTACGATTTGTTGGGTTACATTTTACCCGACAGAAGATATGCTCCGTTCTTTACCAAGCTCGTGACAGACACTATGAAATACAGAAAAGAGCATAACATATGCAGGCCTGACTTTATACATATGCTTATGGAATTGAAAGAACATCCAGAGAAATTGGGCGACATTAGTAAGTTTATAAATAGTAACAACTTAATTTTAATGTCGCATCGCAATTTATGCTAAGAAAATACAATCACATTGTATCGTATCGGCGAATAATAAGAAAGAAAATAACACGACTCACTTCTTAGTACAATATAATAATTTAATTAACACAAGTGAACGGTATTTTGCAGAATTAACGGATAGCTTATTAACTGCGCAAGCTTTCGTTTTCTTTGCTGCCGGCTTTGAAACTTCGTCGTCGGCAATGAGCAACGCTCTTTACGAACTCGCCCTAAATCAAGAAATTCAAGACAAATTACGTCACGAGATCAGGGAACACCTCGCGAAACATAACGGAGAGTTGCAATACGAACATGTTAAAGACATGGAATACTTGGAGAAAGTGTTTAAAGGTATGTGTAGCTTTACTTCGAATAGAAGGTTAAAGCTTTACAAAAAGATATAATAAAGGATCTTTGTTAATTTATCTTCACAGAAACATTAAGGAAGTATCCACCAGGATCTGTATTGCCAAGAAAATCTACTTCCGCCTATACTTTCAGGAACACAAAAGTCAGTATACCGAAGGGTTTAATGATATGGATTCCCACATACTCGTTGCATCATGATGCTGACATTTATCCAAATCCCGACGTGTTCAATCCAGAGAATTTCAACGAAGACGCCATTGAGGCTCGTCATCCGATGACCTATTTACCATTTGGCGATGGACCAAGAAATTGTATTGGTACGTTCAATTATACGAGCGTTTCTGTTGAAGTTGTTTGTTTCTGTTTAAATTACCAATTTATTAATTTGCTTCATTTTTATTCTTAGGTGCACGTTTCGCTATTTATCAAACCAAAGTGGGTCTAATCACGATTCTTCGTAATTATAAAGTGGACGTTTGTGACAAAACTATGATTCCTTACGAGTTTACTAAGACGTCGTTTCTACTGACGCCGAAGGGGGGCATATATTTGAAGTTAACGAAACTAGAAACATAATTTCAAAGTGAAACATCCTTTAAAAAGACTAATTTTAATCGTATTAACGCCGAATAACAAATTTTTCTATGCTTGTGTCATAAAGTAAATTTTGTAGTTGTGACATGGCAATGTTCGTTCTCTGTTATGCAAATATAATGGAATTTAACGTTTTTAAGAGTGTTAATTCATATATTTTCATTTTTCCATAAATAATCGCACACGCGTGAACGGTACATATGCAACATGATATTCGCTTTGCGTCATAATATTGTTCTGCGATAGCATCCTCGTGTGTATCACTGAAATTCCTCTCGAATTCCCCAAAGTTCCCCTCCAATAAAATAGGGCATCGCGGAAATTTTACACGGTACATCCCCTCCCTAAAGATTTCCACCACATACGGACTATGCCCAATATGTTTTCTGTAAATATTTTTGTGCGTTTACAATTTTTAGTATACGCATATACACATATATGTACATACCAGGAACCATAAATATGATATTTCTAAGAAATTGACGCGTGACGCTCAATCAAAATTTCCAAGAGAAGTTTTTTGCGTCATGTAGAGCGTATATAATTATGCCGTAGTTAAGGATGCACTGAAGTATAAATTCAGTCGTCGCGAGAGAATCATTATAAAGTTAAGCAGAATCACATCAATAAAGGAGGAGTACAAAAGAGATCAAAGTATTTGAATTAATAAATATAAATTCATGTATCTATGAATATCAACATATTTATAAAGTAGATACATAGAAAGTGGAATTATTCAATGCTTAAGTGAACAAATAAGTAAATAAATAGATAAATAAAAATTGTATAATTCTATTTTTCCAATTTTTATTAAGGCAAGTTTCTGTCATATTCATAATCGAATCGACTCTGGTTTGGAAAGTGTCGAGCAAAAGGAGAACATCGACTGTACCAAATTATCATTGCATATTTCTTTTTTCAGAAAATCATTCTTTTCGTCTCAATCAGTAACTGAAACAGAGAACCATGGTATATTATTTGATAATAATATGCGCTGTCGTTGCTGTACTTCTAGTTTATTATTATCATATATTAGTATTTAATTTCTGGAAGAAGCGCAAGATCTCGGGACCAAAACCAGTATTCTTCTTTGGAAACTTTATAGACATCATGTTTTCAGGAATAGCTTTGCCACAATATATTAAAAACCTTTACGAAACCTATACGGGTAAAACGATTGGGTTATACATGAGATCGACGCCCGTACTAGTTTTAAAAGATCCGGAGTTAATCAAGGATGTTCTCATCAGAGACTTTTCGAAATTCGCTGATCGAGGATTTAATGTCCATGAAAGAGTACGTATACATACGTATAACTTATGAAAATTGTTTTTAGAACTTTTGGATACGTTTCGAGTCATTACGGCGAGCAAAGTAATATACACGATTACCGTTTAATCTTTATACAATATTTATCTATATTTATATTTATTTACATATCACTATCCATTGTAATATATTATCATGTATTATCATCATAATACTTTATATTGTTACATAAGATTATAGCTAGTCGAATAGTCAAAATTTTCAAATTGCGTTATAAACTGTTTATAGGTCGAACCATTATCGCAGCATCTGTTCAACTTGGAAGCAAAACGATGGCATCCATTGAGATCGAAGCTCACCGTGTACACATCTGGCAAATTGAAAAATATGTTCGATCTGATCATTGAATGCGCAAACTATTTCGAAAAATATCTGGATAAAATAGTTGCACAGGGAGAACCTGTCGATTTTCGTGAGATAACAGCAAAATTTACAACGGACGTGATAGGATCATGTGCCTTTGGGATCAACATGGGTGCACTGTCAGATGAAGAGAGCGAATTTCGTAAAATCGGTAAACAAATTTTTGAACCATCTTTGGAGGCGATAATACGAATGAAATTCAAGCTGATGATGCCGAAACTGTACGATTTGTTGGGTTACATTGTGCCCGACAGAAGACTTGCTCCGTTTCTAACCAAGGTCGTCACAGATACTATGAAATACAGAAAAGAGAACAATGTGTATAGACCTGACTTTATACATACGCTTATGCAACTTAAGGAAGACCCAAAAAAGTTACACGATCTTGGTACGTTTAATAGCGTAGTATACAAAAAATTTGCTAAAATATATCCATTAGATATTTGTTAGATAGGTAAAATTACGACACAATATTAAATCGTATTTTACAGAATTAACAGACTCTTTGATAACCGCACAAGCTTACGTTTTCTTTGCCGCTGGTTTTGAAACTGGCTCGACGACAATGAGCAATGCACTTTACGAACTCGCGCTGAATCCCAAAATTCAAGAGAAGGTACGCGAAGAAATCAACGAACACTATAAGAAACACAACGGAAAGTTAAATTACGAGCATATTAAAGATATGGAATACTTGGACAAAGTATTTAAGGGTATGCGTATAACTTTGCTTTGAGAAGAAAAATGAAAAATGAATAAAGTGGCATTTTTTTCAATTTATTCCTATAGAAACATTAAGGATGTATCCACCAGGAACTCTGATACCAAGAAAATCAAATTCTGAATATATCTTCCGAGATCCACAAATCAGTATACCGAAGGGTGTGATGATTTGGATTCCCGTATACGCGATTCATCGTGATCCCGAAATTTATCCGAATCCTGATGTTTTTAATCCCGAAAATTTCACTCGAGATGCCATTGATGCTCGACATCCGATGCATTATTTACCATTCGGCAGTGGACCAAGAAATTGTATTGGTACGTTAGATCGATGATATTTACTCGATGTCTACCAGAATTATTAAGAAAAAAGAATGTCAACTTCGTACAAATTTCAAACACGCACATAAAACTTTTCTTTTAGGTGCACGTTTTGCTGTTTATCAAACCAAAGTGGGTATAATCACAATTCTTCGCAAGTATAAAGTGGACGTTTGCGAGAAAACTATGATCCCTTATCAATTTGACCCAAATGCATTTCTGCTAGCTCCAAAAGGAGGGATCTGTTTGAAGATAACAAAAATATAAACGTAATTCAAAATTACGATAGCTTTTTAAAATATATCGATTGTAATCGTATAATTAAAATCGGTATCCAGTGTGTTTTCTAGCAAAGCAGTTTATAATACATTATATATTAATTTATACTTTATATTTATATTTTGTTACATTTTATAATTTCACATATTTATATTTTAACAATAAATAAGTGATACATATATCCGTAGTATAGTAGTCCTTAAACCTATCACATTTTGCATGCATCGCGATATGGCACAGGGACAAGAAAGATAATGCTCTTTATCGCTCATAATTACACGATGATGTTTCGTTTGTTATGTTGTTTGTTATGATGTCGTTTGTTAGTTTCCACCGATACATGTGCTTAACTCTACAATTGCGTCGAGTATGTTAAAAACAACCAATCGAGCCATTATTCCTTCCACAGGATCTTTTTCCATCTCTGCACACTTACGTGCCTTCCAACAATATAAAGTATAACTGACTATAATCTACCATATCATTATAATTAGAATCAATGAATAGGTTCGAATCTGACAGATTTAAAAAAAAAAGGAATTTTCGAAGCTATCTCATAAGTAACGAATTTCCCTCTCTCTCTCTCTCTCTCTCTCTCTCTCTCTCTCTCTCTCTCTCTGCCTTATACAGATAAAATATTCTCCGAAATATTATTCATAAACATTCTACATAAGAAAGTAGAATTTTTCTTAATTAGTGCAGTTTATCTAATATTTTTAGGTATAATTCATATTTCCAAGTGTCGTAAAATACATAGATCTTACTTTTACATTTCTCAGATCTAAATACTCAGATCTTGGTTTTATATTCCTTAAATTTCTCAAAGTAGAAGTTTATTTTTATATTCAATTAAGTTATATATTTAATAATTTAGTTGGTGATGTATCAAATCGTTATAATTGCAACGTAATCACACATGAACACGATCGACAAACAAATACGTTTTCCTTAATGCAATCACAGTAATGAGGATATAAGCAGCAATAAGAGATTTAGCATACTAACGTACCGTTAGCAGCGATCATTTTCAGAAACTACCGGGAGGGAAACAAATTACTACGGACAGCTCCATGTCACCATGAACGATAACTGCAAGGACGGTGTAGGTATAAGACTACGAGACTTTCTACTGCGGGAGCCAGTTCCATGTAAAAACGTGTTCAAGAAGCACCTTCGTAACTTTCTCTTTTACTACCAAATAATACAAATAGCAAGACTGTGTATTTATCGTAAGTTGATTTATATTTCTGCTTAGTTGTAAATTTATTATGCGATATGTCTGGCAAACAACATAAGATTTCCCTCATTCTCAAGTAATTTGTTAAACTTCCAGTTACATTTCTCTTTGGTTTACATTTATGGTTTACTTTTCGAATCATCAAGCTTAACATTTCTCATATTTAACATTTAGGCTTAAAATCTACTCACTCAAACTCTCTTGTATTCCTCTTAAACCTCAATAACGTACAAATTCAAATAGAAATATAAAATAAGAAACTCTAACAATATAAAATGTAAGAGTACAGAAATATAATATAAAACTTAAATTAATATTAAATTAATTAACATTTCAAATCAACGAGGAATTCATTTTTCTCGACTTGCTTCTTCGATTTTGTTTGCGAAAAAATCTGCTAATAAATATATATTTAACGAACAATTATTCATAAAATCGATATTCGTCAAGTTTAATCATAAGTCTTTATCGCAATCTAAATCTTACACGCAGTACTTCAAACGATTACCATTATTATCACACAAACATTATCTCCTAAAAACTAAGTACTCTAACTATAAAAATACTTATCACCCTAACTCGTAAAGTTTTCTTTCTAGACGACTGTACCTGCACAAGATATTTTTAGAATAATGTGATATCTACCTGCCTATTTTTAGAATAATTTTATTGCATTTTAATTACTATGTACATTACTCAATCTCGCACAAAAATATTTATTACATTATTTTCAAAATTCATGACTCGTAGTAATATTTTGTTATTTGTAAATTGTTGTCGTCAAATTTAGCATCATTTGCTTAAAACATTTTCTTTTATTCTCTATAAACTAGAGAGTTAAAATGATTTAATTTGCTCGATATGATATGGGTAATAACTCAATTATTCAAACATTTTTCGCGCCGGTCGATGTTTCACTTATTCTACTATCTGTCTGATCTCATTTTCTCAAACATAAATACTCTTCACTTCGCACTTATCTTAAAGAGCTATTTATCTACTTGACTACGAAAAAGAAAAAATAATTTTTCATACAAGTAAATGTTACTTATTATATTAAGTCTAATAACAGTTATCTACTTTACAAAAGTTAATACACCGTACCATACACATTCTATATAAAATAATATAATAATCGTTAGAAATCTTCAACGTAACATCTTTAAAATAGTTTGCAACTACTGATTTCAGATCATCGAGCAAAATGACGAACTATTTCGAGATTTTATGCGGCGTGGCAGCATTGCTTCTTGCTCTCTACTACTATGCCACATTGACTTTCAATTTCTGGAAAAATCGCGGAGTAGTTGGACCACAACCTCTGCCATTCCTTGGTAACACCAATGAACTTATGTTCGCGAGGAAATCAATGCCTCACTATCTCAAGGAAATTTACGATACCTATAAAAACGAACCAATGGTTGGTTTGTACATGAGAAGATCGCCTCTGCTTGTTGTGCAAGATCCAGAATTCATCAGGGACATTTTAATCAGGGACTTCCCCAAATTTGCGGATCGAGGATTCCATGTTTATGAAAGGGTAAGCGAAATTATAAGTCCGATTTTCAGAAATAAATCAATGTAATCCTTCGTGCAATAAACAAGCCCAATTTTAGCTCGATATACTGTATAACTTGATTTTTCAAATTAATTAATCCATAGACGGAACCACTATCTCAAAGTATCTTCAACTTGGAATCTGAGAGATGGCGACCATTGAGAACTATGTTCTCGCCGATATTCACATCCGGCAAGTTGCGAGAGATGTTTTACCTTATAATCGAGTGCTCGCAGCACTTGGAGAAGTATTTGGACAAGCGTGTGGAGAAAGGAGAGCCCATCGAATGTTGCGAAGTAACGGCAAAATTCACTACTGATGTAATTGGCACTTGCGTCTTTGGTATCGAGATGAGCGCAATGGCGGAGGAAGACAGCGAATTCCGTAAAATGGGCAGGGAAGTATTCGCTGTGAATCTGGAAAACGTCATACGACAGAAGATGAAATTATTCATGCCAAAGTTGTACCATTTGCTCGGTTATATAATACCAGATCGAAAGTTAGCACCATTCTTTACAAAAATTGTGACTGACGCTATAAAGTACAGGAAGGAGCATAACATCGTTAGGCCAGACTTCATCAACATGCTGATGGAGGTGCAGAAACATCCGGAGAAGTTTGAAAACATCGGTACGTCTCACAGACATTTAATTCTATAACAATGATTCATTTGCCAAATAGATTTAAAACGAATGAAAATTTGTTAATCGATGTAAATTGATCGCGTGATCGCAATTCTTTCCAGAACTGACAGATTCGCTACTCACGGCGCAAGCCTTCATATTCTTCGCAGCGGGTTTTGAAACTTCCTCTATGACTATGAGCAACGCTCTTTACGAATTAGCTTTGAATCAAGACATACAAGACAAGCTTCGCGAGGAAGTCAGAGAGCATTGTTGCAAGAATGGTGAAGGGTTAAAATTCGAAGATATCAAAGGAATGCAATATTTAGAGAAAATATTCAAAGGTATCTTTAATTCTCCTTTAATTCTCACTTTATCTAATCGAATCTATTTCCAATTAATACGATATACCTACGATGTCTAATGAAATTTTATATTTATACAAGCACCATCGATATTATTAGATTGCCATATTTTGGGTACACAACACACACGCATACAGATATGACGCGTTATTGTCCATTAATCAAATATTACTTTTGATTTTATTAATTATATCGTTGCTATTAATACCATACATTTCTAATCTAATCTGTAATTCTTTCGACTTAAACTCTATTTTTAATTCGATCGACAGCTCTAACATACTTTCGTAGATTTACACTTTTTAATAAACGTACGAATTCTAATGATTTATTCTTTTTTTACAGAAACGTTGAGAATGTATCCGCCAGGAGCATTCATACCGCGGAGAACGAAATCGAGCTACACCTTTAACAATACGAAAGTTACGATACCACAGGAAACACTGGTATGGATACCAGTGTTTGCGATTCATCGTGACCCAGATATTTATCCGAACCCTGATTCATTTGATCCCGAAAGGTTCAACGAAGACGCCGTGGCTGCCCGACATCCCATGCATTATTTACCATTTGGCGATGGTCCAAGGAATTGCATTGGTATGTAAATTACATGACCATTTTTATTTTTGCACGATTTAGAAAGTTTAGAATTGATTAGGAAAGGAAAATGAAAAATATTTAATATTAATAATCTATCGTTCCTTTCTACTTCCATCTGTAACTTGTTAAATTCACTCCCCAATGAATTACAAATGTTCACAACTATTAATCAATTTTTCGTACTGTATTATTTCTAGGTGCACGTTTCGCAAATTATGAAACCAAAGTTGGACTAATTACGATTCTTCGTAACTACAAGGTAGAAGTCTGCGATAAGACGGTAATTCCCTACGAATTTGATCCAGGTGCATTTGTGTCAGCACCAAAAGGAGGAATATACTTGAAGATAACGAAAATATGAAGCGAGTGCTGAAAAATTCTGTTGGATAATTTTTAAATCTGCTCAAGCATATATTTATGTAAATTTCGGAAAAATCTAGTTCGTGTTACGTACATGCAAATGGTCGTTCTAGTCAAAAGAAATAAATATGGGTACTCTTGTTATTTAGATTAGAATCGTCGTTCTAGTAATCTGTTTATTCGAGTAACGTATAAATTTTCATTTCTTTATTGTAAATTTAAACATCTATTTATATATCTATATTTTTTCCACTTAATTATCCATTGTTTCGCACTTAATTATAAAGTAGGATTAGGATTAAATAACTTATATCGTTATTAATGTAAATGAAAATTGTAATCTGAAAGATTTTCAATAATGCCTTTAATAAACAAAATAAGTGTTTTTGCCTATTTTAGGGAATTCCTAAAAATTTGAAACATGTAAATCAATAATTGATCTTGCAAATTATTTGGTAAATATCGATATCTCACCCATCTCAGCTATTTCAATGATCCTTGAACGTGTTGAAGAAATCAACATGCCGATAATTGTGCATCCGTGGCAATTTATTAAAAAGTTGAGAATCAAAAATATAAAATACGTGAAGGTGGAGAACTGACTCGTAGCTGCTATCGTTATTATCATTATTTAAGAGAATTATATTTACATATTACATATTATTTAAGCGAAGATTAGGTTGACGTAAATAACGCCAATAACAAAATTGTTAATGACTGTAGTAAAAATGAACTTCTTGTTCTATGAAATTCAATCCAATGTCCTACCACAACGAATCATCAATTCCCTTTATTGAATGACTCGCTTCTTCTTATCAATTCGCAAAATGTGTTAATTCGATACACACACTTTCCCTTCAAAAATTTTCTATAGATAAGATAAGTGGCATGAACTCAATTGCAGAGCCTCAATATCGTTCCACTAATATTCAACGTTTTTCTCAAAGTTTGTTAATAAATATTCAAATCTATGCGTTTATATAACATTGTTTCCTGGTTTATGTACATACTACAGATTTTAAAAGAAATGACATCCTGAATGCATTATAAATACTGCTTTTAATTACAAAACAAACCGATGCCAAATACAAAGAGAATTTCAGTTTTATTGACGGTACCTATGTAATTACGAAAAACAGATTATTAAACGTGTGTATTTGTATTTTACACGTAAACGATACAATTCCACGAATATTTGTTATCATTACTTGTAATAGCTTTAATTTTTGTTTTCAAGGAAATGATGTGCAATGTATTAAAAGAAAATCGGTCTGACGAAGATTTCGCGAAATTTCTGATAAAAGAACGTGGCCTTGCATGAATCTAATTTGGAAGCAGAGAGATAGAAAGAGTGTAAAGTCTATAGTAAGAAATAATCACAAAAAAAGCATTCAAGATTTCGTAGTTTATAGTATTCTGTGTTCTTCATTCATACAATCAATATTTTCGATGTGAAATCAAATCCACCAGATTCTTCGATTAACGTGAAATAATATTTACATTTGTCTTGCATCCTTTGCGGGACTTTGTTTGTGGTATTCAGCTACCTACGTACGTTGGAATAACATCAGTACCGATGACACATCATTATATAGTCACCATGCGTAATTAATGAGCGAAGTCATAGAGATACTATTTCATGACCATAATGCATTTCTGCATTAATGTAACTGATACTGTTCTATGTATCACAACATGTTTCAATGTATTTCAGCGGTTTTACTTCAATTATTATATATGAATATGTATAATGAATAGAAGATAACATGACAATAAATACAAGATTGTATATGATGAAAAGCGAGATACAGAAGGACTTGAAAAAATTCGTTACACAGCCTTGTTTTAAAGTGGAGAGGAAGCGCTTCGAATATTATTTGTAAGCGTGAAAATTTTCCATATTTTTCATGGAGAGAATTGACTTTAAGGCTTACATTAATTGCATTGATTTTTTCGTATAACACTCTGTATATTTAGAAGGAAAATCATACAACGGAGCATTGGCATCGTAAACGCAAGTCATTACAATTTGTTTAACGACCGTCTCTGGAGAATCGGAGAATCGATGAAAAATCTTGTCACTATAAACACACGAGAGACAAACATTTGTTAAAACTCGTAGAAAAATAGCTTCTATATTAATTAACAAGATAACGAGCGGAGAGATACTTGATTATTTATAAAATTAACTTTCCATATCCTTGAGTAATGAATAAATAAAACCATCGTCATGTTCACAGAACTTTATGTAGATACACGTCATATCAAAATATGTTGCGTGAGATGATTCAGCCTGATTAACTCTATTTACTTAACATACTCAACAGCAAGAAAACGCAAGTTCATGTTCTTTTAAAATCTATTTTCTTTAAATTTTCTTTAAAAATCTAGTCTGTCCACATTTGATACGAATGTTCGTGTGCCAGCATTATAAATTCCAGTAGTGATGTGTTCTCGGAAGAGAATTATACAGCAGTTCGTTTAACGACGTCAGTCTACGACGAACCTTCGTCCGAACAGAAGTTGACGGGACATCGACATGGCTGACTATTTTCAAATACTAAGTGTGATCGTTGCAGTTTTTCTTGCTGTGTATTATTACTTAACATCTACGTTTGATTTTTGGAAAGATCGTGGCGTTGTTGGTCCTCGACCTATACCAGGTTTTGGAAATATCAAAGATGTTATGCTGAGAAAAATCAGTATAGGTGACTATATAGCACGCCTGTACGAGAAATACAAAAACGAACCAATGATTGGAATATTCGTGAGAGGATCGCCTTCGCTTATTTTGTGCGATTTAGATCTCATCAAGGACGTTTTAATCAAAGACTTCTCTACGTTCGACAATCGAGGACTGAATGTTGCTGAACGGGTATGTACAATGTATACTATCGTTCAAAGATATATGGACATTAATATTTTTTTTAACATAGTATAATTTAATTGGAAAATACCGATACTCTTTTATCAAGATTCTACGAGATTAATCGTTTCAACTTAATTTTAATCGCAGACTGATGCATTGGCTACAAATCTCTTTAACGTAGAAGCGAGAAGATGGAGGCCTTTGCGAACGAAACTTTCACCAGTATTTACTTCCGGTAAACTAAGGGAAATGTTTCCCCTGATATTAGAGTGTGCCGAAAATTTAGAACAATGCTTGGAGAAGGTTATAAAAAAAGGAGGCTTCATGGATTGCCGCGAAATAACAGCGAGATTCTCTACTGACGTTATTGGAAGCTGTGTTTTTGGTATCAACATGAATGCACTGTCAGACGAAGAGAGTGAATTTCGAAGAATAGGAAGAAAAATCTTTGATCAAAATTTGCAAACGATCCTCAGGATAACCTTTCGAGATACTTTTCCACGGTTGTATAACTTTCTTTGGTTCTTGATACCAAAATCGGAAGTAAGTACATTTATTACGAAACTGGTCGCGGATACGATGAAATATAGAGAAGAAAATAACATCGTTAGGCCGGATTTTATAAACATGCTGATGGAACTGAAGAAGCACCCGGAAAAAATAGCAGATATTGGTAAGCCAATTAATTGTACCTTTAAATAGGTTTTTAATTACTCAGCCATCGTTATGCAAGAATTAATGATAAATTGAGATTGGATAATTGCTTAATTACGCAAACTACTACGTTTAATATAGATAACACTGTAGCGCAGAATACTGATGAATTATTAATTAGAGTAGTACAATATAATTCATTCATTATAATATATATTTCATGTTCTATCGTAATTTTACGGAATTTTATAGAGTTAACGGACACAATTCTCGCTGCGCAAGCTTTTGTCTTCTTCGCGGCTGGATTCGAAACGTCTTCGACGACAATATCGCACGCACTTTACGAAATGGCCTTGAACCCTGATATACAAGATAAACTTCGGAGAGAAATAATAGAATTCCATGTCAAAAGTAATGGAAACCTGAAATACGAACAAGTCAAAGAAATGAAATACTTGGACAAAATATTCAAGGGTACGTTGTTGTTAAACGTTTTATTAATAATTTAACTGCGAATGTTCATGCATTTAATCCCAAATTAGCGCGTGAAATCAATTACTAAATATTAAAATTACGCCATAAAAATTGTAAAAATAAAAATATCTATCCACGTATTAAAATTACGCGTATCTGCTTTTGTTAAACAGAAACGCTTAGAAAGTATTCAGCAGGAACGCTTCTAAGGCGACAATGCAACGCTAATTATACCTTTAGTGGTACAAAGGTAACGATTCCTAAGGGTACCGGAGTATTTATTCCCGTGTATGCGATTCAAAGGGATTCCAATATCTATCCGGATCCTGAGAAATTCGATCCGGAAAGATTTAACGAAGACGCAGTATCTGCCAGACATCCGATGTGCTATCTACCGTTTGGCGATGGACCAAGAAATTGCATTGGTAAAGCAAGGACAGATATTGAATTAAATAATTGTTCTTAATTTGTTTTGTATCCACGTAACGAATTTAATTATTGTTTCAGGAGCACGTTTTGCGATTTATCAAACTAAAATGGGACTGATAAAAATATTACACAAGTTCAAAGTTGATGTTTGCGAAAAGACAATAACTACTTATGTACATAACCCGAATTCCCTTACATTGTCTCCCAAGGGTGGAATTCACTTGAAAATAAGCAAAGTAGAAAGTTGAATTTATTACTTGAACGGTAGCTGTTCATAGATTTTAACTTCAAACATAACGTAACATATTTTTTATTTGTCACTTCAAGATTTTGTATTTTGCACTTTTTGACTATTCTATAATAAAAAAAATTATAAAAACGTATTAAGCTTTCGATCTCTTCTAATCATTTATCTGCGAAGAAATTGATAAAAACACTGTTTATTATTATTCTAATTATTACTATCATATTTGTAAATACGAAATAATATTTTTTAATAAATTCAAATAATTACTATAATTTGTAGTAAATGCGCTTCTACGAACTTATTATCTATAACAGATCTATTTCAACAATGTAATGAAATATTAGAAAAATGTTTTCTCCAAAAATCTAGCGAATCTGACGAATCCATATCGTATTACCAGAATCACATTATAGTACTGGAGAAATTAATGGGAATAGAAAGACTGGGCATTTCCAACTATGGAAATTTTTTTTTCCTCGAGAGAATGACATTTTCTTTTTGCATGATATGCACTTAGATAAACGCTATGGAATCTGGGTTTAGTAGGAAAAATGTCGACATCCTGGAGTCTGATCTACTAACGGATTTTGTAACGCTACTGTAGGCCGCAGTTTAGCTATTATTCAAAATAAATATCTGAATTACCATTCTTTGCTTTGTAGTTGTTTGTTACTACGTATTCTTAATTGCCTTGCAATATTATTTTGTTTAATCAGTAAGTATCCAATACTAACGGCGACACCTACAGAGCTGCGCATCACTCTGCATCGATCAGATCCCTCAGTTAAATCCCCAGTACTCTGGCGATAATATTCTTGCTAGACAGTTAGTCGGTAGAACCGTGCAAGCGAGTATAGCTGCAGACAAAATAGATACATATTACGTTTTATTAATCGACTTATCTTTCCCATATTAAATACTATTCAAATAAAATTCCGATCTGCTAGCTACATGTGACCTGTGTGACTGTTTTATTAGTTATTAACGTTGCGTTTATGCAACTCATTCTGATTGCGCATTCCGTTGTTTTATCGAATCATGCACACACCATTCCACTGAGAAGATTCCGCTGCGGTAGTGCCTCCGAAATAGTGTCAAACAGTGAATTTCTACGTCGTGTCAAGCGTCGTAAGCATTTTGTTTACCGCGCGTCACATACAACCATCTTGTTATACAATATATGCAAAGTAATAGTATAATATATACAATGAATCACTATTATTAACTCTTCCGTGCTTCTGCTGTGCTGCTTGTCGACCTTGAAGCACAGCTTCAAGTTGCTAATGATCGAGTAGTACGAGTTTGTCTACAAACACATTCGCACGCATGATATAATAATGATATATATATGTCTATCGTTGTTTTTTAATTTTGCATGATTTTTTTATTTTCCTTTTTATTTGATAAATCGACAAAACTCCAATATCGTGTACTAAAGATATTTAAAAAAAAGATAATTTAATGTTTTGTTAAAATTGTGTACTTAATTTTTACATTATAATAAACACATCACATATAAATTTTGTTAACTAACGTACGAAAAACAAACGACAACTTTAAACAAGGAATATCAATTAAAAAATTCGTGATATTATTTTCCTCGTTTCAAATAAGTTTTGATTCTATCAATACATGTCACGACAGACATAGACTTGTTCTACATCCGAACAGATTAAAAACGATAATTATTTAATACTTAAACTCATTACGTTACACGTCGAAACTAAAAATAATTTAATCTTACTCTTTTCATTCAATTATGTCTAACTTTAATTGAGAATTGATTTTTATCCCAAAATACTGGCAAATACATTGCTAACATATAACTTTTACGATTTTGAATTTACTATAAAAATATAAGTAGCAACAATATCTTGCAGAAAATTTACTTTTATGAATCATCGTTTGTCCATCAGATTAGAAGCAACGAGTAGCGCAATGGCAACCTACTTCGAAATTATTTGCGGAATTATCGCGCTACTTTTCGCGTTCTATTTCTACCTTACCTCGACTTTCGATTTTTGGAAAGTCCGAGGAGTACCTGGACCAAAGCCTGTACCAATGTTCGGTAACATCAAAGATGTAATGTTGCTAAGGACATCGATGTGCACGTATTTGAAGAAACTCTGGGAGGAGTACAAAGACGAGCCAATGGTCGGAATATTTACAAGAAAAACGCCTATACTAATTCTTCAAGATCCGGAGCTCATAAAAGATGTCCTAATAAGAGATTTCTCTATATTTGCTGATCGAGGGATTCCTGTTCACGAAAAGGTAAATGAGCTAACTGGTAAGCCGTGAATCTTAACCATGTCATGGCACACTGCTTCTTTAAACTATTTAATGACACACCGCGATCTTTTTACTTTTGTCGAATATCGAACCAGTTTCAAAAATGATCATAGGCGGAACCACTATCTCCACATCTCTTCAATTTGGAGTCACAGAGATGGCGTCCATTAAGGACAAGGCTCTCGCCAGTATTTACATCTGGCAAGCTCAAAGAGATGTTTCCTCTGATATTAGAATGTTCGAAACACTTGGAACAGTACCTCGATAGCCTAGTAGCGAAAGGCGAGCCCATAGAATGCCGCGAATTAACAGCCAAATATACGACGGATGTAATAGGTAGCTGTGCCTTTGGTATAGAAATGAACGCTTTATCCGACGAAGATAGTGAATTTCGTCGAATGGGCAAACAAGTGTTTGCCACTTCCTTTGGGCAAATTTTGAGATTTAGACTTAGACAAATATTTCCTCACCTTTACAATTTACTCGGTTCCATAATGGCACCACTGGAAATCACTACGTTCCTCACGAAGATAATCGTTGATACGATGAAGTACAGGGATGACAACAACATCGTGAGGCCTGACTTTGTGAATATGCTTATGGAACTTAAGAAACATCCAGATAAATTGGAAAATATTAGTAAGTACCTTAAATTTTTCTTATTAGCAATTTTTAAGCAATTCCCACGATAGCTATCCCTGATAAGTAGTTCACGTTATCCCTTAATCGTCTTGTACAGAGCTTACGGACACTCTATTAACGGCTCAAGCGTTCGTTTTCTTCGTTGCTGGATTTGAGACTTCTTCGTCAGCTATAAGCAATGCCCTTTATGAATTAGCTTTAAACCCCGAGATACAAGACAAATTGCGGCAAGAAATTAAAGAACACTTTGAGGAAAACGACGGTGAATTGAAATATGACCAAATAAAAGATTTGACATACCTGGATCTAGTATTTCGAGGTGCGTAACTTGCGTTATCCGTTTTTTACCATAACTTTGACTCACATTTGTTTAATAACCATAAACTAATTTTTATTGCTTAAATTTATTGCAGAAACGTTAAGAAAGTACCCTGCTGGACCGCTTATACTAAGAAAGTCAGTGAGCAGTTATACTTTTAACAACACTAAAGTTTCCATACCGGAAAAGACATTCGTATGGATACCATTGTATGCGATTCATCATAACCCTGATATTTATCCAAATCCTGATGCTTTTATTCCTGAAAGATTTAACGATGACGCCGTTGCATCACGAGATTCCATGCACTATTTGCCTTTCGGTGACGGGCCAAGAAATTGTATTGGTACGTGTTTAACTATTTTATCTTATAGTTATCTTTTCTTAATGCTGCAAAGATACTACATTAATTTTAAGAAGTACTGCGATATATTCAACGACATACTTAATATATTTCAGGCGCTCGATTTGCAGTTTATCAATCCAAAGTTGGTTTGATAACAATACTTCGCAATCATAAAGTTGAAGTTTGCGAGAAAACTATGATTCCGTATGTAATTGATCCAGCTGCTTTCTTATTAGCGCCGAAAGGAGGAATATATCTAAAATTAACTAAAGTAGGAAGTTAGTACCAAATCTTATAATATTTTCGATACGTAATTTCACGATTTTGAACTAGGACTTGAACCTTTGATTAGTTTTACTTTCTTAAATTATTATATACATAAATTTAATTATAAATTATCAAAGATTACAAAAATAAAATATTATATGTATAATAATTTAAGGAAGTAAAACTAATGTAACAAACAAAAGTTCAAGTCCAAGTTCAAAATCGTGAAATACATACATATCTAAATAAATAAATATATATATATATATTCCATTGTTAAATCGAAGGGACTCTGTATGAGGCGGTATCAAACTATTAATTACTAATACAAAAATTACTATTTTCCATGTATCATAGTTCCGTTTTTTATTACAAATTATTAAACTGGACAGTACACCGAACTTAAAACAGCCCAACTTAATTATTTGTAAATAATATTATATTTTTGTAATAATTATATGTAATTAATAAAAATTTAAACAGACGTTAATTAAGTACCGAGTAAATTTTCTAGTTACACAAAAACGTAATAACGATTGCAGCCAATCAAGTCATATATTATTCGCTATAAAATTCATAATTGTATCTCGCAGTGATGTAATTAGTATTTGTATATCAAATAATATTAATTGGCTAGGTGAAAGTTGTACGTGGAGATTCCTTCACCCTCCTTTTACGCATGTACATTCAAGATCTATCATCTGAAATATCAATTTACAAGTAAGTAGTCCTTTTATCATGCGCTTGCAAAACGTAAAATACTATAATTTATTTAAAAAAAAAAATTAGTGGGAATATAACGTGTAATAATACTTACATTTCTGGCTTTTGAAGCATCGGTATATCCTTTCCAGAAGATAAGGAGAGGTAGAAACTTTGATTGACCTCTATCAAAATACGAAATATTGTATCAGTATTTCCATATCAATTACATATATTAAAATGAAACAATAACCGAATTAAAATTCTGTCTTAAAAGTTCATAATGTAAGATACCGGCACATCTAATTATCAAATGAACGAAAGAATTCGAATAATTGTCTATTCGAGATACTCGAATGTTCAATAAATTCTTAAACAAACACGTATCAATTAACGAAACCAATAATAATGTAAAAACGGTAATAAAATAGCAATATTGTTTAATTAATAGATTAAGTTGTGCATATTACCTGTTATACTGTATAGAAAGCAAAAATGATACATTTAACCGCTACAACTTTCAACATTTGACTAACGTTTCTTGGCATGGCGTCATCTAGCGGATATCCTATTGGTGGAAATTTCTATTGATTGAGATTTTCTATTGGTGGAGATATTTAACTTGGCGAGCGGGAAACATAGAAAATAAATTCACCAAATTTGAATCGACAAATCCTTAGAAAAGCCTGATGCACATATCATATTACATTGCATAAAGTTAATACTGAGTTTGAAACATAGATGTCTTAGAAAATAAGGTATCCATTCTCTAATTTCATTTGTCGAATGAAATTTATCAATGAATATTGAATATAGTATGTATAACCTGACTGTCTTACCATTTTTATGTCATATGCGACTTTATCGACTCAATATATCACAAAATTACATTAATATTGTATACAATTGCCTAGTACTTCGTCCGTGATGTTATTATGCAATTGTAAATTACTCTTGTAGAGGATATATAGAATTCCATATTTGTACCGTTTCGTATTTCAGAACACGTGACATGATACCATGCTCCTACTCCAATAATTAATAATCGTTTGTAGTTCCATAAAATAAAATACTGTTCTCGTTAAATTTCAATGAAAAATAAAATTTCACATGCACTATTTAGACTTTTGAATTAATTCTCTAAATTTTATCTTCAAAATTATTTAATATAATCGTACTATTTGTGTCAAACACCTCTTTCTAAATCGTACATATTGAAAATATTACAATAATTCATAAAAAAGAACATTCAGATTTTTTTATATAAATAAATATCATGACAGCGTATCGTTAACAGTATCTTTTTTTCTAATGAACTCATTCCCGCAGTTAACTTCTCGGTTGTAGAAAAGAGGGACACTGAATAACCAAATGACCATGAGGTTAGGTTCTATGAATCTGTACCGTCCAGTTGTGTGTCGGAAGAAGGTGCGAGGTGATTAATGCACCATCACCGTGGGAACGTTAATTTGAAAAAGCGATATAAAGCATGGAGAACATCTACTGACGAGTCATTTGACGAGTAGGTGTACGTCACCTACATCATTCCGTTCTTTCGTTATAATAATTCATCAAGAAATTTTCTACAACATCGATACTAAATATATAATAAAATGGAATATGAAATTAAAGGTGTCAGTAATTTTTCACACAGATCAAAACGAAAGAACTCCGCCGTAAACGAGGAACTAGAATACTGGATGACTCGGCTACCAGAAGCTTTGAAAAGCCTTCCCATAATACGTTTGGCGATACCCGGTAAGTTTCAAAATATTTTCTCGTCTTATGAAAATCTATATTAGAAGCTAGAAAGCTAATATTTATATTTCGAAGTTTTAAAGAGATCATTTAATTTTATTAGATCCAGAAGAATTAATTAATATCAAATTTAGAATTTCTTTCGACGTACATAAAATTTTACATAAAATGAAAATTTTTAAATCACATTGTCAGTTATATATTTCGATATATTTAAAAACTAATGATCCCGTTTCATACAATTATATTGACCTCAAAATTATAAAATTAGTACATGTAATATAAATTGATAACTTCTAATAGGTTCTCATGATACGATGACTTATACCATAAATCGGCACAGTGACGTGGGACCCGACGAACCAAGATACATCAGAGCTCTTGGTCGTTATTGTTCGTTCGTTTCAAAACCTGTTATTTTTAATTGGTCCATTACACAACATGAAAGCATCAAGGATCAGCTCGATGGTGGAATTCGATATCTAGACTTACGCGTGGCGACGAAGCCGACGGATGGGAATATCTATTTTGTTCATGGCTTGTACGGATCGAAAATATATCAACCACTCCATGAAATAGCAGAATGGCTGTCTTATCACAATAACGAGATCGTAATCCTAGATTTTCAACATTTTTATTCATTCTCCGAAATGGATCATCACCATCTCGTTGAAACGATTTTCCGAATATTTCAAACAAAATTATGCCCCATGGCATCTACGTTTAATCACATCACATTACATTGGCTTAATCTGGAAAAGTACCAAGTCATCGTTATTTACAGAAACGAATATGCACAAAATTATAAAAATTTATGGCCAAGTGGACTGTGGCGCACTCCATGGCCTAACACCGTTAACGTTAACGAGCTTATAAACTTTTTAGATATCGAATTGAAGACGCGACCATTACAAATCGGTTTCGTATCACAATGCCTCTTAACACCTGATATTCCTTATGTATTGAAACATCTATGCGGTACATTGCAGAGAGATTTAGTACCATCGTGTCAAAAAGCAATTCTTCCGTGGATAAATAAAAAACGACCTGGCCGTGGTGGTTTAAATATCGTTATAGCTGATTTTATATCTGATCACAATTTTTTATTTTGTAAGACAGTCATCAATACTAATAAAAAATTGTATTTCAATGTACAATATTCCGTGTGAAATATTTTGTACTCGAATGCACATATGTATATACAAATTGAATATGAAATTTACGATTTCAATGCAATCTGTTTGTGAAAAATTATTTTAAAGATATTCTTGTATCATACATTTTCAATGGAAAATTTATTTTACTTCTAAAGAAGTATTTGTATATATAATAAATAGTATAATAAATTCATGTTCACGTTACTTTATTAAAAATCTAAATATTTCATTTTTATTCTAAACCCTGGCATAACTTCTAAAGTTTAATAACATCATAATATCAATGGCTGCAGTACGTTCCTTACTTATTTCAATCTATATAAATATAATACTATGAAATAACAATGATTTGCCTGAAAAGTGTTGATGAAAAAATGTTTTAAGAATAACATTTATGACATTTAGCTAATTGATTAAAAAATATTGAATAAAGTTTCACGTTTAAATGTTCAGTTCATGCACACTGAAATAGTATTTAACATCATATCATTATTATTAAATATTTAATTTCTATAAATCAATATAAATTTCATACTAATATTTTATTCTTATATCCTATATTCTTAATATTTTTGTTCCATTTTTCACTTATATTTTACTCTATTTAATTTTAACTACTTTGATTAATATATATATATATCATTATTTAAGTAATCAAAAGAATATGCTTTAAATATTTCAATATGATTTATGAGCATCATATCTCAATATGATTGAAAGCATACATGCGTGAAAATTTTTTTATAGTTATGGTCTACTATTATGATATAAATATTTAGTAAGAATATTTATAACATAAAAGGGTGGATTTCAACAAAAATTGTGCAATAAGTAATATTAATATCAGTTCAAAACAACAATTATATATATTGTCTCCATAATATGTTGCTGCACTTTTATCAAGTCAAAGATCTTTATAACATATTATGCTGAGTTTATGGCTTATTTGATAAGTTATAATAATTATGCGTAAAATAAATATGTAACAGTAATGAGATATATTTTCAACAGGAAAACAAAATGGAGGTATATATCACAAATAAAAAATATAAAAGTATTTTTATCTCACAGAGGTCGATTTTAAGTATGTAATATATACTTTCTATACCTTTGTGACAATTTAAAGCTATTTAATGAAATTTTGATAGTTGTAAGAAATACGTAAATATGGTTGAAATGATACAGCTTTGCTATATGAGTTAAATTAAGTAGGCAGTTCAATTGAGCAACTTATAGCTCTTCAAAAGTTTTAACAAATTCTCTATAATTGGTTTTATTTGGTCATAATGCTTTCACCTTAAGCTGCTTCATTTTAGGTGCTCGTTTTTTAGCTAGTCTTCGTTGTTCTTTCTCTTCCCACTTTCTTTGTTTATCAGGATCTTCTTCTTGTAATATACGTTCCTTTTCAGCTCTACGACGTTCTTCTCTTCGCTGTGCAGCTGCTTCAGCTCTGGCTGCATGAGTTGTTTTTAAAAATGCTTCCTCTACTCTTAATCTATTTTTATCCGCTTTGCTTTTACCCTAAAAATAGGATAAAATTTCAATGAATAAAACAACAGTATAAATTAGAATAGTAATATAATTTTAAAAGCATACATATATATATATATATATATTCAAACCTCTTTGGATAATTTAAAACGACGTAATTTATCTAATAAATAGAAGGTTAATTGTAACAGGAGTTTTAATTTTTCTTGACCTTCTGCATTAGTGGTACGTCCTTTAATACTTATATTTAGTCCAACAAGTAAAACTCTTTTCACTTCAGGCATTGTTAGCTGAGTTGTATCTCTAAAGTAAAATTAAAAGTATGGCAACATGAAGCAAGAAACACATTATTCTTAATACAAAACGTATTTAATACTTACTCTTGTTGTTTTGGACCACTAAATTGATCACTAATATGTATGTAATCTATATATGGTGCAAACTTTGAAAATGCTTGTAAAACTCTTGTATCTAAAATAGCTGATGCTGCTTCAGCAATTTCAGACATTACATAAAAACCTGATGGAAGACCAAATTTTTCCCCTGGTCTCTTTTCTGGACAATAAACACTAATATCAGCCATATCACGTACTAAATGCATTGCAGTCCTTTTTGTAGCTATTGCTAATACAAAACTATCTGTTTCATCTTTTGCTAATTCTACACGTATATGGGCCTGATCATTTTGAGGCCTCACAAGCTGTGCTAGTACCGCAACCAAATCTTGCCTCTTAATTAATTTCAATTCAATTAACATGGAATCACACCCAACTCTCCCTGAACAATACAAGCTATAATGAGACTGACTTTCTTTTACCAAACCACTTTCAGACATATCTTTGCTTGATTTTCCTGTATCTCCAACAAGAGAGAAATTATCCAGCAAAAGCTGCTTATGTTCCATGAGCCACACCTCTGCTATATGGGCATTTTTAAAACGTCCTGCTACATAATTGATAAAATATACTAATAGCCCAATAATCATTAGTATCTCTAAGTAAAAGCTATCCCATCTTGCACGTAGATGAAGTGGTATTTTTGTGATCGTTAAAGTAGAAGGTTCATCACTTTTTGGCCCTGCATTTCCTCCAGCTGCATCTAATCCCTCAAATTCTTCTTCATCTTGGAAGTGATCAAATTCACTATCACCATCCACAATTAAAACATCTTCCTCGTCGAAATCTTGATTATTATTTGATTCTTTAAGGTGTTCTATATTATGATCATTGATTGTTTGAGCTGGCTTCTCTTCTTCAAAATCTTCGAACTCTGCAAATTCATTGTCTTCAGGAAGCTCTTCATGAAAATGTGCTGTGACCCATATGTTGGTTGCAACCAAGATGATGTGAACTACAACTAACCACAATTTCATTTTGTCTGAAACAGAGAAAGCAGCAAAGAGCTAGGACATCAAAACAATAAACTAAACAAAAAATTATACATATAATCCTATATTTATTCTGCTTGAAACGGGTAACTTCGAGTAATATGCTACTAAAATAATTATATAAAAGTAATTCCCAAAAATGATATTTTCAGGCTAAAATACGAAGTGCTTAAAAAAGCTTTTAGTGGAATGATTTTATGTAACAAGAATGTTTACTCCTATCAATTTAATGTATTACACTAACTTCACTGTAAATTTATATAAAACTCTTCTAACTTTTCAACATTGATTCCAGTTACTAATTAAATATAATAATGTTTGTAATAACACTGTCACTGCACCCTTTCGAGGTGACTTGCACGCCACGAAGCTAACTACAAACTAAAACGTCATTTCCTTGATCAAAAGGTCGTTGTTATAGATAAAAATAATATTTTAATTGCCTTTTAATTTATGAAATATTTACCTTTGGGGAATTTACTTAATATTTCCCAAACGTGAAATATTTGTTATATATAACGTAATAATTCTTGAATAAAACAGTTATATATATATCTATATGCATACATGTGCATATATATACGACCACGTTCACATATTTTAATTAAAAAAACACAAAATTATATAAAAATAGTTATTATTTTACTATCATAGTATTCTTCAGATAATATTATATCGATTAACTTTTCCAACGTGAATTAAATAACTTATACCAACATTATTGTTTCCTTCAAGGTTTTAAAAAAATGAAAATGCGATTCGTCGATAAAGTAAATTTCTTTCTACAAACTTTCGTATACCAACATCGACACGACTATCTTGAGAAATATATCCAGTGATTAAACGAGAGATCGATTCAGTAAGTCCGTGGAAACGAGTGAGGGAAGTTCAGTGCGCACGCTTGATTGTAATACGTTTTTCCTGTCAAAATACGATGCGGTTGTTTCTGCGTTTTATCGCAATGCATCGTCAACCGTTCTAATGATTCGTTCGAGCATCGTGCTCTGATTAAAGGAGGAGCTCAGACCAACCCACGAATTAGAACTGTTCGAACAAGTGGAAATAAAAAGAGCGCGCGTTAGTGTAAATCCTAGAAAGCAAATAATGGATCAATACTTTGCGGATAAGGGTAACATGCGGATACGACGAAAAATCGTCGTACCTTTATAGTAACGTGTCTTGTACGTGCGTGCGCTTGTTGTCTTGAGAAACTTCAGAAGGTAAGTGTGTATTGTCGGAAAAATATACAGTCCCGACATTTATGTAGAACGTGTCACGCGATGTTTGGTTAAGGTGTACTACGTGTACGTACTTTCGTTTCTTTTTTCCCCGTTAAAAATAACAGAGCATCTAGTCAAAGAATGCTTCGAAAAATCAAGAAAGTTTCTCGCTAAACGTTAACAAAGTCGCGGCCGCATTCCAACGCAATTTTTACGATTTCTCTGCTTAATTCTAATTCGTAATTAAAAAGAAATCGGGATATGCGTGAATTACGAGATGCTTACGAGTATTCTCGCTCCTTGTCGTTAACGAAGAAACGGATACTTAACTTTTCTCGGGGGAATAAAACAATCGTGTTTCGATTAATCAACGACCATGCAGCGGATCCTACACACTACTCCTACACACTAAAGATCACGCAAGTACAAACAGTTACGTCAACCGGCGCCTTGTTCGTCACTTTTCCATTAACGGCAACAATTGCAAAGAAGTACACGTACAATCGTAAAATTAAACAAACGAGACGTCACGTTACTTCCATAAAACCTTTATTAATTCATAAAACACGATATTATCCGTTTTCTTTACAAGATCAACTATCACTTTTTACGATACGGTTATTTCACAATTTCACCGGTTTTGCAATGGGTCGAATGGGATTAAGTATTGATTTTGCAAAGTAGTTGCGTGCGTGCTCGAGTCCAGAGTCTCACCGTTGCGTTTTTCTCAGGTGAAGCCGTATCAGCCCCGTCAACATGGATAAGTCGGACAACCAGCTGAAAACCTGGAAAAAGAAGAGCATGAAGACGAGCGGCTCGGCGGACGTCGTGACCCAGCGCGTCCAGGTGGTCGTGCGTTGCAGACCGATGGACGAGAAGGAGTTAGCTCGTGGTTATACGCGTGTGGTCGACGTATTCCCTTCGAGGGGAGTGGTCGAGATTCGTCATCCGCGGGACGATCCTTCCACCGACAATGTGAAAGTTTTCACGTTCGATGCGGTCTATGACTGGAATTCCAGCCAACAAGACCTCTACGAGGAAACGGTCAGGCCACTGGTATCCTCGGTTCTTGACGGTTTCAACGGTACCATCTTCGCTTACGGCCAAACCGGAACAGGCAAAACGTACACCATGGAGGGCCTGAAGAGCGATCACGAGAGACGCGGTGTAATTCCACGATCGTTCGAGCATATTTTTAATCACATAGGCAGGTCAGAGAACATGCAATACCTGGTGAGAGCTAGTTACCTTGAAATATATCAGGAAGAGATTCGCGACCTTTTGCAGCCCGATCAGAGTCTCCGATTCGAGTTGAAGGAGAAACCAGACACTGGTGTATTCGTTAAAGACCTATCCACGTCGGTGTGCAAGAGCGCCGTTGAAATTCAGCAGTTGATGAACACCGGAAATCAGAATAGAACCATTGGCGCGACGAATATGAACGAACATAGTTCTAGGTCGCACGCGATATTTTTGATCACCATTGAAATGGGATCGATTGATGATAGCAGTGGGATTAGGGTCGGTCGTTTGAACCTGGTAGATCTCGCGGGCAGTGAAAGGCAAAGCAAGACTGGAGCCTCTGGCGAGAGACTCAAGGAAGCCAGTAAAATCAATTTGAGCTTATCAGCACTAGGAAATGTAATTTCGGCCCTGGTAGACGGGAAGACAACGCACGTGCCGTATAGAGATTCCAAGTTAACGCGGCTGCTGCAGGACTCTTTAGGCGGTAACTCGAAGACCATCATGGTTGCAAACATTGGGCCCGCTAGTTACAATTACGACGAGTCTTTGACAACGTTACGGTACGCGAATCGGGCGAAGAACATTAAGAACAAACCAAAAATAAACGAAGATCCGAAGGACGCGCTATTGAGACAGTATCAGGAAGAGATCGGTCGATTGAAGGAGAAGCTGGCGCAAAAGGGCACTGTGCAGAGACGAAAGAAGAAATCGAAGAGAAAGAAGGGAGACGAAGCCGTGGACTCAGAGTCGGAAGCGGAAGACAGTCGGGGAGAGGATAATAAAATAGAGACGGATAAGAAATTAATTGCGGAACAATTGAAAGCCGAGAAGCAAGAGACGGAGGCACTCGTAATGAGAATAAAGGATTTGGAAAGTAAGATGCTTTGCGGTGGTAAGAATATCATTGACCATACTAACGAACAACAGAGAACACTGGAACAGAAAGCGGCGGAAATTGCCGAGAGAAAGAAACGAGAGGTCGAAATGCAACAGAAACTGGAGGACGAAGAGCTAACTATGCTAGGCGTGAAAGAAACTTATTCGAACTTGCAACAAGAAGTGGATGTGAAGTCTAGGAAGCTCAGGAAATGTTTCAATAAGTTACAAGTTCTCAAGCAGGAACTCGAAGACGTCACTAACGACTTCAACAGAGACAGAAGAGACTTAGAACAAACTCAACACGAGCTAATGAAGGAACTAAAACTAAAGTATCTTATAATCGAGAATTTCATTCCCGACGAAGAGAAGAATAAGATCCTATCGAGAATTCACCTCGACGAAGAAGAAGACGGTTGGGTAGTAAAGGAAACAGAACCATCCAGCGTAGACTTGATAAGGAGACCCACGTCGATTCCTGGTGCCCGTAGGCCAGTCTCGGAATATGCCCGAATTGCTCTAGCCATGGGAGGAGGTAGTCGTTATGCGGGTGAAAATATATTGAATCTAGACCTAGATATGCCAGCTAGAACAACGCTAGACTATCAAGGACCCGCTATCGCACCTACGATTCAAGCTGTTCTCGAAGAAGCGTTGCGAGACGAAGGAGACATTGACGTCGATGCGTCTAGTGCGAAACTTAGATCGAAACCACGTTTGCAATCCGCGAAAATACGACCTAAAAGCGTTGGAAAGATCCCTCAAATCCCAGCGCCGGTTTATCCAAAGATGAGAGGTCTCGTACCGAAGTAGACAATTTTTTAATACGTTCCGATAAAGTCTGTAAAGAAACGTGTAAATATTGTACGAACCGCATCGTGAGCTTTGGATTAATACATATATATATATATGTATGTATATAATTATATTAATACATATAATTATATATATATACATATATATAATTATACGATTCGTTGTGATACGACACATGGTACTCTGTGTGCATCGATAGGCACGAAATAGCCGAAATCTTTGTAACTCTCTAGTCAGTGTGCACTGTGCAGCCACATGGTATTAATATATCGATTATTTCTGTGTCCAAGTCAGATTCCTATTCGCTTATGAAGACTGGAATGCGTAATTTTTGTTTGCCTTTTTTGTAGTATTTGTTAGAATAGAAATACGAAACATAAGAAGAAATATAACTCGTTTATGTGTTTTTTTTCCTTCTTTATACAATTAAACTTATGTGCTTTAATCTCACTATTACCACTATCGAGTTTAAGGATTTTTTGTATCTTTGTAGTTTCGCGGATACATGGAGAACTTACACGCTTAAAAGTATTTACAAATGAAGATTATAGTTTACTCATTTAATCTAATGCTTTTTACAATTCTTCTTTTTTACTATAAAATTACATACAGTTACCCTTGATATTATATATATATATATATTTTTTTTTAACATTAAAAGTGCTTGTAAAAATAACATCATTATTTTCGACTCCTTTGATATTTTATCACACGTATCTGAAACTGCTAAATTATAAAACGATGAACAATTGATCGAATTAAAATTAGCATAACAAAATTGTAATATAAAGTAGTCGTTTTTTCGTTTCAAGTTCTTTTTTTTTTACTTACTTTCGTCCCGTTGACATTGATCGTTTTTTAAAAACACTCCATCTTTAGAAACACTCACTCCACGCCTGTACGCGATACACTTTAAGAAAGATTTCATTGTATTTTTTCTTTTTTGTATTTAATTTTCTCGTTACCGACGAGGGCGAGATGCGCGATTATAAACGTATAAAAAACGACGGGGAAATAAATTTTTCTGCACGAAGAGAAACGACAAATGTAAATGTGAAATATATCGGGAAGTCCTGTGACAATGAAATAAGCGTATTATTAACCTTTTTTTCTTTCTTGTAGAAATGATCAGGGTACTTCTGATTGGCATAGTAGTGAAAAAGTTATTATATTAACGTAGTAGTGAAAAAGAGCGCTATATTAAAACGTATTTACATCAATTCTGTTAAATTATAAACTCAACAGGATCCTGATCATCTCTAAATCTTGATTAGAGTTCTTGAACTAGTAACATTTAAACATTCACATTAGACACTGTAATAGCGTCTAAGGTAAAAATCCCTTAACAATTGTAAATAGCTTTACAATTATGTAAAATTCTTGTATATTCTCGATAGCCTGTAAATCGAATGTCACGTTAATAGAAACGCTGTTGTTGCACGTAATTTCCGTATGGTTGTTGTTGTTGTTGCTGTGAATAACTGGAAGAATGAGCCGTGGGCGGTCCAACGTAAGCTGATGTATCGTAATTTTGTTGAGTCGGATATTGATTCGATGTCATGGACGGTCCACTGTATTGACCCTGATTCCCTAGACCACCGTATCCTTGATAATTATAACTATTGTCCATGTAACCCTGATTACCACTATAAACTTGTTGAGGATAATTTTGGAATTGTTGATTGGACATGTTTGGATAACTTAAAGAAGGTCCTTGTGGACGGGAACAAGATTGTTGATTATTTTGAACATATTCTTGATTATAAAAACTCGGCATTGAAGCTGTTGATGTGTTAGACATTGAATCTACCGGTTTCACCATATTTTTCTCAGAATTATCGTTTCCGAGTGGTAGATGCGATTTTGGCACGTATTTGTTTGGAAGATCACCCATTATGTTAGCTATCAGTCGCTTCGTCTCGTTTAAAATCGCATTTGGGTCGTTAGTTTTCGTTAATTCCTTTGATCTTACGGGAGAACGTGATCTCGAACGTGAGTGAGAGCGCGTCCATGATCGCGGCGAATTCGACAATGATTTCGAAAACGCTCGTGACTTTTTCTTTGCTTTTTCATTCTCACTAACATTTTTATCCGCTGCTTTATATATATCTTCAAACGTGTAATCATCATCATCATCTGATAAATCTAACTTTGTCTTTTGTTTATCGTCATTGTCATTTTTAATCTGTTGTTCTTCCTCGTCATCGTTCGCGAACATATCTATCTTAGGTTTCCATTTATCTTCCTCCTCTACGAGATTTTGATTTGCCTTACGTCCGGAGAATGGAGAGATACTCCTATTCGACTTAGAAGTAATCTCCACTTTTTCTGGCGTTGGAGATTTTATTTTTGGTACTGCTGACGCTATCGACGTCATGCCCAAATTAACAAACGCTCTTAACTTTTCTACTCGAACTGGATCGGTTACTTCTAATTTCTTTAAAAAATTAATAAGTCCGTGTTGTTCCTGAGTGGTCAGGTCTTTAAAGTTCTGTAAAAGCGATTTCAAGTCCGAATCCGATAAACTCTCCATTCTAGAAGTTTGGCGTTCAACTGTATCCACCGTTGTTGAAACAGTAGGTGCAGCATGCGTTGTAGCCTCAGGTAGAGTATTACTTCCGCTTGATAGTCCTTTAACGAAATCTGCGGTAGTTACTGGTTTATCAGAATTTTTAGATGCCTCAGCCATTCCTACAACTGCGTTAATGAGAGTTTCTAATTCTTCTTGCGATACGTTAGATCTACCTTGAGCTACCAAAGCAGCTGCTATCTGTTGAGCTATAGCTACCTTATCTACAGTTCCGACACCAGGTACGCTAACGGGTTCGGACTTAATGGCGGGTGTAATTATCTCAACCGGCCTTTGATAGATAGCTGTTCTAGGCATATAGCTCGTCGATCTGGCAGCTTCTAGTTCGTGTTTCTTCTTTTTCTCCTCCTCCATTTTCTTTTTGCTTTCTGTCGCCTTATGCAGCAATTGAGCAATGTTTTGTATCGCGGTTTTTGTTGGCGTTATGGCCATTTTTTCTATCATTCCCGCGAATAATTGGCCTTTTAATTTTTCTTTGACTGTTTCAAACAATACACACACTTCTTCGTCATACAGTAATTCCTCGGCAGAATTAGGTTTCGCTTTTTCCGCTGCTAACGCTTTCGAAAGAAGAGATACTATCTTTGGCCCAAGAGAACCTAACTGACCCTCTAGTGCCGTAAGTAATCGCAATAAACCGACAACTTCTAAATCCTCGGTCAATACCTCGTCTGGTATAGGGCTCGGAGACTTGTCTGTTACCGGATATGGTGTCGCGTAATGTATCGGTCTGGTACGTGGTGGAATTCCCCGAGGATAATAAGTGCTTCTATACATGCTTCCTCTTCCACGTATGTATGAAGAGTAAGCGTAATCACGTTCCCTAATGTCATGACGATCATAATAATCCGTCTTTATTGTTTTCGTACCGACATACTCCACTTCGTCATCGCTCTCCACACGATGGCGACTTCTTTTAGGCGATCTGTCGCGCCTGCTCGATGGAATCCATTTTTCTGGTGGCTTATCTTCCGGTAATTCTAATCGTTTCCTGATCTCTTCTTTCCGCTGTTGCAACTGTTCATTATGAATTTCCCGCATTCGTTTATTCCAAAACTCGATCCACTCCGGTTTAAAGTCATGTTTGCTTGGATCTTTACCTTCGGCTTGTAATTCTTTATATCGCCTGTTCCAAAACTTTTTCCATTCGTCGGGATAAGATGGATGCTTTTCTGGGTTTTTCTCGTGGAACTTCAACGCGCGATCAAGAGTTTCTTCGGCACGTCTGATTTGTTCTCGATATTTGTCCCATTTATCTCGCTCCCTAAGAGGTTCTGGGGAACGCGAACGTGAACGAGTGTGAGAACGCGTACGATCGCGCGAATATCGCGATTTACTACGATATTTTCCACTTTTATCTACTGAACTGGCTTTACGATTACGAATAGGTGATCGTGATCTCGAACGCGATGGCGATGGGCTACTTGATATGCTCGAAAGCGACGAGAGAGATTTCGTCTCGTCGGAGGGGCGTTTGGGGGACTTTTTCACGTTCTCTTCGTCTTTATCTAGGGGTTTACGAATACTTAATTTATCCCTTGTGAGAATACGGATCTTGAAACCCCTAAAAAAAGACAAAACATTAATTCAACACTTGATTTTCAGTGGCTTTATTAACGAAGGAAGGCATATGATCATATTCCATATATTTATATTGTTTCTGGATTATCATATTACTCGTCAAATTTATTTAAACGAAGAAAATGTCAAAAATTAAATATTGACAAAAACATTAAACGAATCCTGTTAAATCAAAATATTATATACACAATTCGTAATCAAAGGTAAGCATTAACTTACGATTTAGTAGTATCTGACTTCGAGTCTGTTTTCTTCGGCGATGATTTTTCATTTTTCTTATCTTCACTTTTATGTTTATTGTCTTGCTTCTCATTGGCAGGTTGAGAATCTTAATACAAGATTATTGAACGATTCAATACTTGTAAATACACAAACGATGTACATTGAAGATATAGATTGTCATATACTCACCTTTCTTTGAACTACTATTACCAGTCATTTCTGCCATCTTCTCTTCAAAGTTCGTTACCCATCGCACATCGTAAACATCCATAAATGTTAATTCTGGCGTTTCCCTGCACGTAGGAAACAGCCATTGATTTAAAGGAAAAGTAAATTAAATTACGAAGATCATTAACGCGCACCTTGTTGAATCATGTTCATAAACATTCGTAAAATCACGCGAACCGATGTTCGTATAATGTTCGACCGTATAGAAGTCGAAAATGTGGAAAGGTAAATATCATGACTTACCTAAAATGATAGTCCTGATAAACCCTTTTGATGTATTGCATTTTACTCTTTTCGAATTGATTCTTGTCGACCAACTGCGGTTGTAATCTTCCAAATCGTTCTTCGATCTTCTTTGCCACTAACACAGATATTTCATTAGCTCCACGCTTATAATTAGGAGTACGCGGTAATTCCGTAATTGCTCGCGATATTGTTGGGAAATGTCTATTTAGATAAGTTATTCTGTGATTATAGCTGGTAATGTGAGCCATAACAGTGCGAGGATCACCTCGTTTATCACACAAAACACATGTATAACTGGGTTCACAAGAGTCATTGTCAACCAGTTCAAGCAGATATTCAAGACCAACAAGCGGTGAACTTCTATGTCGATCCAGACTCATCTGAATCGTAGTTGTTCTAGTTATTTGATCTTCCATGCCAGGTGGTATTGGTTCTCCGGGTGCCAAGCCATCACCAATAGCCGCCGATTGAACAGGTGGGGCTGTTTTCACAATATCTGACCGTTTGGACCATAATAATACTGGGTATGGCCATTCGTTTAATTTCATTTTGTGACGACTACACATATTATGATTTAGTAATTTATGAGCTCCAAATAGAGCAATATTACAGATATGACACCATATATCACCATCTTCTGTCTCAGAATATACAGGTCTGAGAGTGCCATCTTCGGCAGTGACACTGCTCCTCATTAAGCGTTTTCGATCATATTCTTCCTGTGAAATATAAACACTTTATAGAATGGGCAGATAACATGTCGCAGAATATAAATATATAACATTAATTTGGACATGAAAGTAGTAGATTTTTTATTACAGAAACACAGATTTCCTTTGTGAATTCTGCTTTGGATTAGATATGTTTTATGTATCTAACTTTAGCAAATGTGTATTACAATATATCTAAGGTTCTAATAAATAACAATATCTTTTACAAACAATTCCTATTACGCATTACCTTTTCTTTATCTGCTTCAGATAAATGAGAGGGATTGCGTCCCTCTATGTCAAGATCATCAAAGTTTTGCATGGTTAACCACGTCTACGAAAAATTGTTGCTGAGTTTTCTGAAAGTATAAAAGTGCTATCATGTTTGAGAATGATAACAATGCAGCATTAGGGCTGGCATGAAAATATAAGAATTAGTTAATTGCACTACAATTACTATAAAGTACATAAAGTTAATGGTATAAAAAAATAAATTCTTGATTAATTATAAATAATAAATTGGAAACAAATATATAGTTACTCTAAAGAAAGCTTGAAATTATAAAAGTAATATACATATAGTCAATGTTCACTAATATCTGTAGAAACGATATATTCACAGAGTAATAATGTTATTTTATAAGCCAACCCTGCAGCAGCAATTTCATTTAATCATTTGTGATTTATTTTTTTCAAAGTTTGTTATAATAAAGCTACAAATTTAAAAAAACTATACTTACCCATTTAATGTTGTATATACTATAATACTCAAACAATTTATATACACATATAATATTATTTAAATGTGAAGTTTCCATCGAGTAAATTTTATGTTAAATAGGTTTATTATAACTTTATATTTGAAAGCAAATAGCTTAGTGCTAACTGCTTATAAGTGCTGTAAAATATTGCTGAATAGACAATTTCAGCAACAGAAAATACAACACAAATACTTAAATACATTTTAAACAAGTTCTTATAACACACTTTATAATATAAATCAATTTTTATATACGTACTTACATATTTAGGCTAATAACTCTAAAAAGTAATTGGGCTCCTAAAGGAATTCATATTAAAAGAGATTTGTTTTTTAAAATAAGAAATAATTTATGTTATTATTATTACTATTACTACTACTTATAATTTTTTTGGAATATAGGAATCAATCCCTAACTACTTACCGATAGGAAGGAAACCTCATATTTCCAATAATGTTTCCAGGATACACAAGTACCACAAAACATTAAACAAAGTGCACCATGTAAAGACACTAACATCACACAAAGTTAATATTTAAAATTACTTTGCGACTGATAATAAAAAGAGAAAAACATAGCCATTCAGGTTGAAATAAAATCATGTTATATATAGAATGAACACAGCTAATACGAATAAAGCTGTGAGTTTTGTTGTTAATAGGAGAATAAACGAGACTTATATAAACAATGTGTGTCTTTTTATTAAGCGGTGCTTGCTTAAACAAATTATGCTGCTAATAACATAATAGGAATAACAAAATCATGATGAAAATTTCGGAGCAACCTGTAATACAGGTAACCAAAAGGCTGTTCGATCGATTTAATCCATAAAAATATAATACAGTGGTATTTTCACTCGCGTCGCTAATTTTTGGCAATCAAGCGATCATAGCCAAATGGCGAACCCTTGATTTTTAATTAATTCTCCCTTTTACAATGCTATTTTTTTCATTTCTTTCGACGACTTTACCCTTAAATTATAACCTCCCATAACATCGAAATAAAAAGAATAAGCTTGACTTACCAAATTACCAATGCACGATGATCATATTCAGTAATTCTGTCCGTGTAGATTTTTGCTTCCTTAATTTTGTTTTCGACAAAACCTTTCGGTAGCCATATCGAAAAAGAAATATTCAACGAGCAAAGATCTGCGCATGACTGGCCTGCATATAGAGGTCGTGTTCGGTAATTAATTGCTGGTAGAAAACTTTATTACCAACGTGAATTTTTTTCCTGTTTTTACAACACCCGATAAATATATACATTTGCGCGTATGTATACCGACGAAATCAATGATGTGTGCTTCCATTTTTAAATCAATCTGAATGAATACCGCTGTTGAATCATGCTACAAAGTACTGTTAAATATGTATATATTTAAATAAATTATACATCTGAAACGAAAATAAAATAAATAATAAATTCTATTTCTAGATGTTAATACATATAGAAAAAAGTAACATCAAAGAGGTTTCTTCTGTTCCCTTTTATTTCTTCCTTACATTTGTTTTCAATTTGAATTTCTTATCGATAGAAGCGATGTAAATTTTTATAATGCTGTTAAAATATTGTATTTCGTAGTATCGATTACGTCGTAGCAACAAATTTGTATATACGTCCATTAAACAGATATAAATATGAATGTATGATAGTATAATACATTCGTTATTCAATTTTTCATAAAATTCTAGAAAAGATGCGAAAAATCGTATTCGAAAGCTCTACATTATTTACCGAGCTACTATGCTTGCGATAAAGTTTTCCAATATTTTAGTCGAGATATATCGGTAGATCAAAAATATCGAAAAGCTATTTGGTATGTTTGCCTTTGTAAACGGACGCTGAGAAACTATGTCACAACTTTGTGAAATTTGAATCTTTTATACTCTTTCAGTTTTCAATTTCAAAGTTGGAATTGTTTTTAATCCGAAACACGCTCGAATGCTCTTTGTAACTTTTTTCTGTCGTGTTAAGGGTGTCAATAAATAAATCTCTGCACTATATTTATCGATATAGAATTATTAGAATTCATTTGCCATTAAATATGATATTTCGATTTGCGCGCATTAAAAGTATTTTCCAAGCATCGAAATCGAGTTTCTCCAACAAAATCCGAAGGAGATTGAAAAACTTTGAAGAAACATCCTAATTAGGATGCCTTAGTTAATGGAAGGAATTAAAAATAAATTGAAAGGAAATGATAAAACAAATTGGAAGAATATCCAGTTTCTGGGAAGACGTTAGTAATAAGTTTTATGATTTACCGGGCCGGCTGGTGAGTATCTTTCCTGATTAAAATTAGAAAAGTTTGGAAAAATGGCGCTTCGTCATTTGCTTTGCAAGTTGGAATTAATTAAAAAAATCCCGATTAAATTCATATTAAGTATGACAAAAAAATAGATTAAGTTAATATTAGGCTGATATTATATTCGAAGGTAGGTGAGTAATTACATCGATCTAATCGAGTTAAATCGATGAGATCCGGTTTGTTGTAGAGGATGTTCGCGATCAAAGGGATCGGTAGCGGTAAACGCGGCAATAGTAACCGTAGCAGAAGGGGTCCAACACGTGTTGCCGTACCTGAGCAGCTTGTTATAAGGCCAGTCAGTCGGTCATCGTCTTCCGCTGATGTACTTTTGAAGGTATCCTTGTTGCGAGGCGCGCGAATGCGCGCTCCCCGATGTCCAACATGATCCTCAGATGCTTCGCGATCTATTCTCTTCGATTGATTTTACTCGCAAACGTTGCGTTCGCGTCGCAACCACAGTGGAGTGTTTTGTCGTGGTTGTCATCCAGTGTTTGCACTCTGATCGTTTTTCCATCGAACACGCAGCAATGGTCGTTGCTCGGCTTGAATCTCTGGCCGGGCCAAACCATCGAGAAACCTTCCGATGGATTCGATTTGAGCGGAAACCCAATCTCCAGGGGTAAGTTCTCGGAGTGCCGTTTCGTGTTTCTTTTGTGTCCGCCAAGACGTTCTCGGACCAACGCTACACATCCCGTGTTTGCACCGGAATTTGTGATTCCTCCAATCCTACGCCACCTACGGAGCTGTTTTTTTTTTTTTTTTTTTTTTTTTTTTTGGGAAGAGATGGCATTCTATCGTTGTGCACGGTGACGGTGCATAGTTTTCTCAAAAACACGAATAAAATGAATGAACCGGTTAATGATCGCGTTTTTCCTTACGGATTCTCTATATCATCTTCGATATAATCCCTTATTCGTCACATTTAAATTACAATAATAGCATTAAAAATTTGATTATCGAAATAGATGTAGCTTTTATTCTACTTTCTATTTATAGAGATTAAATATGTATTGGCTGGTCGCTCGAAAATTAATCCAACGACGATTAAAATACATACATACAGCGTATAATATTATCGTTAAAATCACCTTTGATATTTATAAGTAAATTAGTTATCACTTGCTCTGTAACGATTATAATCATAGCTAAAATATTCAGGGTTATTAAACAGAAACAGAACAAACAAACGTGAAATACGACGTGTAAATTTAATATTTGAATTAAAATATTATCTTGATGCCCACACTAGTTAAATATTCACAGGGATCTTTAATCTTTAATACACGGAATATTTAGCAGAATTAAATTTCTTATCGAACAAATCAATTCGACGATACTAGCCATTACCGATTATCCCGTACATTTCGTCAAATTCTAGTTGGCAAATCCCACTACTTATGCAAATTCCTATGAGTGTAGCTCGCAAAGCGTTAATTGGCAATCAGTAACGATAAGTAAGAGTAACTCGATAGTCCTTCCACCGCGGAGAAACCAAAGACCGACGAATTAATTACTGCGGTAATTGCGTGTTCATCATCGTGTGTTGATTGCTCTGATTCTGAACAAAATGCGTCTCTACTCGAATGTCGAGTCACACAGTCCACGCGTAGGTGTGATACCTGTATAACGTTAATTACAATATTCATGAATTACAAATGTACCGCGGAGGAAACGTTTCTTGTTCGCGTTAAATCACCACTGTTCGTGATGAAATACTTAACGTAATACTCGAACGCTGGTCCGAAGGGGTTCTTCAAACTCGTAGTGTGCGGGGAAACAGAAAAAGATATCGAAGGAAAATTTTTGGAATTGCGTTGCATGGCTTAAAATTTCAGAAAATAAAAGAAACTTTGGTCACATTCTACGTATAAACTTCGGTACAGACGTATCGTGCGACTGCTTTTCCACAGAGACAGCTGTAGCGAATGGGTTAAAAAAGCAGATCTTTCATTCCAGCGTTCTATTTTCTTCTTCTTTCCATTCTTTCCCTATCATCGCTATACTTTCTTCAGATTGCAAGGACGAAAGAAACACGTTTCAACACTGGCGAACCAGTTTCTTTTGTACGTACCGTAAACTGGGGTAGCATTGGTAGATCTTCGTAACGTTTTTCCACGAGTAATCATCACTACGAAGATTTAACTAATCGCATACTAAAGATCCTGATGATGAAGAGGGAGGTACGGTGGAATAACTTAGTCTCTTCGTATATTACAGCTCTTCCATATTACCAAATTAACTATACAATTTCGACAAGTAACAGATTTTCTAGGCCAAAAATCGATCACACTTTACTCATAATATATTATATATATTATATATATATTATATATATAATATAATATATTATAATAATTTACTGGATAATAAACCGATATCCATTTGACCCAGATAGAACTGGCATCAAAGGATATATCTTTCGTATAGTCGAAATAAGGAACTTGACCAAATTCTTAAATACGAGTAATCTAATGTCAAAAATAATATTAAATAGTATAGTCGTAACAAAAAATAAAGAAAAAAGAGAAGAGAAAAAGATAGCAGCATGGTTGTACATGCACAGCCATACCGTCGAAAGGACTAATCATATGTTCGTAATTACTTCGTTCGCTAGCATTCATTTTTCTTCTACCCTCTTGTCAAAAATACGAAAATCTCGCTGAAGGTCTGATAGCTGACCGTGTTATTATCCCGTTACTGACAGTGTTGCTCCAGTTTACGGTTTGCTATCTCGGTTTCGTTATCTCGCTCGACTTTTCGTTTGTAACCTCCTTGTAGTTCTGAACTTCTTTCCCACCCCGGTGCAAGAGGAGTGCCTATCGCAGGACAAACGACGACGGGGCATATGCATGAACACGTATGAGTGTCGCATTCAAGGAGGAAAGTCGAATGGACGGTGCGCGCTCGGTTTCGGCGTATGCTGCATATGTAAGTACCTCCAAGCTATAACCTGTTATTCCCGGTTCACCCAGTGTGCGAACGTTTCATAAATTCAGCGTGGTGGAAGTTTTATAGCCGGGAAATACAGGATCGGTGCGTGAACGCGTTTAAATTTCCGGGGATTTGCGCCCGTTCCCCGTGACTGCTAATTTGTTGATACGATCGTTGCTCCCCCGTGCAATTAATTTCTTTTTCTCTTCATCCCCTACGATTCGTCGCTTTTTTGTATATTATTTTCTTCTTTCTTTTTTATACACGACATCATTTTTCAGCGCACCGTTGATACGCGTCCAGGGTACATCGTTAAATTTTAAAGTGGAGATATTTGTACGTGTTTTTCTTTTTAAGAGTTTCAAAGGACGAAAGGCCTGTCCCGTTCGCGAGAATATACAAAGTTGGATATTCGGATGAGAGTAATTAAATCTGCGTTCAATGAAAAAATTCTCTAGGCTAAGATTTTCTAAGATTTTTCTCTAACGTTTTCTACGGACGATGTTCGTCGCGACAGCTCTTAGATTCTTCCGTTAATCCGATAAAAAAATGTTAATAACGGCGCCGTATCGTGGATTTACTAGAAAAGCGATACCATTAAAACAAGCTTCTTCTCTAAACATATCTAGTTCGATATTGCTTTGGTACATTTGCCATGTGTAAACCGTGGCGACTGAATTTTAATCTTGGCTACATTTTAACATTCGTAAGTCCCGTTACACGCGCGACTGAGCAACACGCGACGTAATTCTCGGTACAGATTTTGCAATACGGTTACGTGGACTTGACTCTGTGCAAAAATGATATATATCCGATTTACGCCGTCTGTTTCCATCCACGTCGTGTCCTGTCAATCGTAAATTGCTCAGTCTTCGGTATGAAAGCACTTACGCGTTCCATACTCGTTTCGCATGAACATTTCACGGATATCGTGCACGAAACTTTACCACGCGATGCGCTCTTCTATTAACATTGATAGACCGAACTTGCTCAAAGATTTTAACCACTTTCAGGTTGGAAACTTTCGTCATGATATATAAACACGAAATGTAGCGTAATTTGCGATAAAAAAGGACAGGGAAGATGGTTTCCTCGAGGGGAACGAAATTGATAAATGCGACGCGATGTTTTCGCACGTCGTTTGACGAGATATATGATTTTAATCCTATTATTTAATACCGCTGTTGATAAAAAGGATCTGATAATTTTCACTAAATCGTTTGAATTATCGTTGTTTCACGTCAAGCGTTAAAAAAACTGGAGCGGAAAAATCGTGTTGCCGATTTGGAAGAAATTCGTTCGTTTTCTGCATAAATAACTCTACGACCTTCGAACGCGTTCAATTCAAGTTTCGCATAGAGAGCGACATTCTTAAACAATATCGCAGAAATGATACCTATCGTCTAGGTACTTGTAAGTGGCGTGTTGCAACGAAAGGTTAATAAATATTCCTATCTATCACTCGGTATAATGCGAGCCATGTAACTAAAGCGACATCCAATTAATTACATCGACGTCAACGGATTACTCGCTGTTTATCTGCAGATTCCCTCGGCAAGTACCTCCGTAAAGGTCCCATTCCTCGGATTAATCGGGTTGCTCTCGGGTTTCCAAGGTCGTCGTCGACGATTCGGTTAGATCGTGCGGCGGTTTTAACTAACGGTATCACGGAGACCGCGTGCACGTCCGAAGGAATGATCTCGAGGAACGTGCGCCTCCGTTTCCGAGCGTGCAGAGGAAAGAAACAGGCGAAAGAGTACGCGAGAGAAACTGGAGGAACGAGAGGAACACTTGCTACAAGTTCGCGTGCCAAGGAAGAACGTACGGCACAAGTTATACAGTTATTTAATTGGTTGCTATCTCGGTCGCGCGTCCCAGATAACAAGTCGCGTTTCGTCCGATCTTTCCGCCAATTTCTTTTTCGACGATGGCCTTCGAAGGCGTCGGGCGATTACCCGTTAAGATCCTGTTGCGAGAAGGAAACTCGCGTTCTTCTCTCTTTCCCTCTCTCTCGTCTTTTTCTCGTACTTTCATGGAGATTACCAGAGCTACAAACAAGTAGTTCCCGCTCGAGCTGTTCGCTCGGAACCTTGCGAGTTTTATCCTGGCGAGGAATCGGATTTTAAATGGAACCACGACGGTACCTGAATTGATCAAGACAGACACGATCGGTAAGACGAGGGAATTCTCGAATAACGCAATTAGTCGTTGTGCAGTGAGGTTTCGTGTTTGCAATTACTAGAAACGTGCAGGCGTGTCTTTATATTTACGCTATACATATATCGCGTATGTTATTCGGTATCATTTTGATAGAATTCAGATCGATTGCTCGGCGACTCGCGTATCAAACGTGTATAGCGTTTTACGGAAGAGCGGCTGCTCGTTTAGAGGAGAACGTGATACGTGAGCAAACTCGTGAAACAAACGCCGGTACTTCTTTTATTGTGTGCACGTGCTTACTTTCAGGATAACTTGATAACTGCATAGACTCTTCTTGTTGCCTACATGATGTGTTTCGTTGACGATATTGTGTTGGATACGGAAGGAAAACCTTTTGGATACCTCGCGCCGCATCCTATGCAAACTTCGTTACATGCTCGTGATTCGGGTTAGGTTGCGGTTAGGTCAAAACAATTTAAACATTTTTTTTTTTTCGTTCGATCATGCGACTCGGTTACTCGATTTCGAAAAGAGAATTATCTTTTTTCCACGATACCGTGATAAATTATTAAATCGTTCTTTTATTAAGAATCGTTCTTGTTTTTATATCGATATAACCGACGTCTTCGAAGCGCATTAAATGCTTGCGAGTGGTAGTTCATATCGTCTTGTAGACCGTGATATATTGATTTTAAATCGAGCTCGACGAGGAAACTTCGGTGACCTGAAAATTTGAATGTTTTCGAAGATCGCTGTATTGTGATATCCAATAATATGGCTCGGACATTCGATAATGTAAGTCTGTTCGTGGTTTGTTTTCAGTTTTAAATAGCGGAATGGTATATTGAAGGGAATAAATATTTTCCACGGTTTCGATATTACGAAACTATATATAAATATTTTCACGATATTACAATATTTAACGATATATCCATCTAATACGATATGATCGTTGCAAAAGGAGAAAAACAGAATATTATAGAAATACCGTAGTCGAGTCAGGAAGGCTGTCGCCCAAATGACACGCCGACCCCGAATTTCTCAAGCTTGTATAAATATTCATAAGTTTCCAGCGCATTCCAAATCCTCCGTGCTCGGTCTATGAAATTTATTTTCGGTCATCGAATATATTAACGTACTTACATCAATTTCGGTCCATGAAATTCTCCCGCAATTTGAATATTTCTCTGCTGTATTACATATGGTATTTATATTTATAGAAAGCACATTCAGATTGATCGCGTAAAGATAAAATTGCAGCCAGCGGTAAAGTAAATATTTGAAAAATTTTCCTTGTCACCTTATAACGGTCAAGGTACAACGGAACAGCGTGAATATTTTGAAACACTTTGGAAATTCTGTATCTCCGATAGTATTGCCGTTCATTAACGATTCTACGTAAGAAACATAGCGCGACGATACAATCTTTCCATTAGATCTCGATGTTCTTCGATTTTATGGCTTTGTAAATCGACCTAACGCGAGAGAGAAATTATCCTATCGGTCGGAGAACAGTTCGTTCGGGAATCGTTGCTTTTCAACCAGTTCGATCACTAACATCTTGACCATCGAAGTAACTGTTTTACATCGAGCGATGCATATGGAATATATTGCTTAGAAACGAGTACGTACCCTCGATCAGTTTTCGAATGCCGTGGCCTTGATTACCAGATAGGCCGTTCTTGATCTGCGAGTCTGGTGTGTTTCAGAACGTATCCGCTAGAAGCGGTTTTAGATTAGAATATTATAAATTGAAAATAAAAGACTCTCGCTGCGTTATTTTAATATAACGTCTTGATGTAGAAAATCGAACGCTTCGGAGAAACTTTGTTGTGCATTGCAACGAAATAAACTTCGTAGTTATATAGTTTATGGTATATGAATTTTTAATCTAATTACCGACTTTCAACGAGAATTAGTGCCATTATAATTGCGAGAAATCTCTACATCCAAGCTCTCCTTTCATCCCAACAAAGTATTTCTTACAAACGTCTCTGTACAATTCAATTACGCTCTTAACTTTATCACCTCTCTTACAAGTTCCACCGATTCCACTTCTTAATTTTATTCTTCGTAATAATTCCACTGTCCTCTTATATACATAACGTATATATAAAATATACAAGAAAAGAACGATCAAAGAAGAAACAAAAAATGAAGCAACTAATGAAATGAAAGAATACAAATAATAAAACAGGTTCAGGTTCTTAAGAGTTTAACGAGACATCGTTCGGCCACAGAGACACCGCTCCGTAAATTTTTCAAGATCGTCCACTGCTTGTTTTCTGAGAGAGAAGAAGGGCGAGAAACGTCTGCGTGAAACTGGTAACCATTTCCTCGGGGTTGCAGCCAGCTGAATAGAACCACCGTGACTCCAAAACGACCGCTGAATGGCTGAATGAGAACTCATTATCGGGGCTTGGGACCGCTTACGAGACCGTCACACCGCGATTAATAATCCTCCTCCTCAAAAATAGTTTGCTGGAATTTCGAAGTTTCTTGGTATGACCTGCTGTAATTCTCGCCGAGTGGTTTTCGAACCGCGAAACTCTTCCGATGAATATCATATTCATCGTACGGGTTAAATCTTAATTACGCGACTGCTCCATCTATCCAGAAATATTTTTTAGAGAAATTTATATCGAGAAATATTTTCCTCTTTGAGAATAAAGAATTTCTTTCGTACGCTTTTTTCTTTCTTGTCGATAATCTTCGTAAATGCTTGTTTTCAATTTTTCAACGATCGCTTTTTAGATAACTTTCTGAAAAATGATGAAACGCTGCGAGTAAACGGTTAATGAAAAATATCAATTTGTTTGAAATGGAAGTGGCGAGAAACGAATAATTTTTATTTTTACGTCTTTTAATTGTCCTGTTCTATTTAATAAATATTCGTTTTCTCAGTTTATTACTTATTTTTATAATCTGTATTGTATTTGTTCCACGCTACAATAATTTTCCCATGTTGAATTCTGGATTTTCATTTATTTCAATTTAACGGTGCTTAAATCGATGCAGCTCGAATATTTTCACGGTGCAAGCACATTCAGTAACATTAAAAGTCTATCGCATAAAGCTTTTTTTCTCACGCGAATGAAATTTACTATTTTACTGTATATGCTCATTTTGTGAGCCTATTGAAAGTTCAATTTACAAATTCGAAGTACTGTGGAACGTAATAAATTACATTTTACAAGATTTTAAACGAATGCTTTTCTTAAATGTCGCTAGATGTACAACGTTTGAAAAGATATTTAATTAAATTAGCAATAAATTGGTAAATTGCATTTGTATTAATAATAAATTAGTAAATTGAATAAACATTAAATTCCATATTTGTTTAACTCGAAATTTCACTGCTTCGCGAATTATTTACGACAGTATAATCTACGCGTCAGCCAAAAGTAGGACTAAGGTTGATTAACCATTTTTACATTTTTCAGTAGTCAGGCAGAGCAAGACGAACATCGCATATCTTGTACGTGTCGTTCTCGATGTACTCGCGTATGAAGAGATTGGAAAAATACCCGATACCTGTTATTCGATTTCCCGCTACAGCCATTGATCCACATACGAGTTTCGGTTGCTTTCTTGGCATTAATTTATATCCTGTTTCGCACGTAAACAGGTACCGCGTATCGTACCACGCGTCGTAATTCATTCGTGTACCGTTATCACAGTTTCCCTGTTGTGGGAGTATAGTAACTGCTTTTTCCCGTTATCAAGCAGAATCCTAATGGCAATAAAAATACCAGCGTATCTGTTCACCGTAAAAAAACACCACGTAAAAAGGTGAACACACTCGAATAATTATCGATAACTAGTTACGATAGTATCAATCTTTTACTTGTTTCTTTTTCAGGAAAATTATTTATAATATCAAAGAATAAAAAAACGCACCTAATTAAATCGTTAAGAATAGTACATTATCCCAAAAAATATCATTCACGTATTCATACCGTATTATTTCTTTCAAATAAAGAGAGAACGAATTCTAAGTAAGCGGTCCAAATCGACAAATTTATTTGCTCATCGTCGTTACCTCCGAATCTCTGCCAATTGCTGTCACTGGCGAATTCGACGATTCACCTGGCACGAAAGAGATTTAAAAATGGCACGGCAGAAGGAGAGAATGAAAGAATCGTTATCAACGCATCGTACGAGAACACGAGGTTTCTGACCGCACGAACGCACTCGAATTCGTTGTTTTCCGGCTATGTAACACACCGAAAACCCGATCAATATTTTCAAATCGATATACACAATGTACAACAGATACTTTATGCTGCACCAAGTTCTATCGTGCGCGTAGAAATAGAGCTTGGCTGTCGGTGTATATCCGCTATTTGGCCGATTCCACCTTCGTGCGATTCGCTCTCTTTCTCCAACCCTTGCTTCCTTCGTTCCCCTGTTTGTCTTTCCCCATTTGCGATTTATTCATTTCTTTCTTTTTTCCCCTGTCACAAGTCACGACAACTTGCGAGCAGGAGGTGCAGAATAATCTGACCTACGTGATCAGCCCTGGTTTCCCCAACCTCATTGACTGGCCCATGAACTGTTCAGTAGTCGTGCAGAAGATCGATAGGCAGGTCAGCCAGCTCAGGATCGATTTCGTCCATTTCAACATAGTAAGCCACGCAGCTCTTTGTCATTCTTTGCTCCACTAACGGCATATTAACCCCTGGAATACTACGCATTTACGATCTCACCCCACCATGCGCGGTTTTCTACTGTACGCGACAACCTCTGTCTCTCTCCGCTACGCCTCGCGCACCCTTGGATATCGTTGTTGGTTCGTGTCAAAAAGCTAACCTACTGGAGTGCTAGGACACGCAGCACGACTTGTACAGGAACGGTGGCGCGTGCTACTATTGACCCATAATTGAGAACGCAAGCAAAAGTTCAGTAACCCGAATATACATCTACGTTTCCCCTGTTCCAGCTAGTGTCCCTCCGTTGACATTTATGAGTGTCTCCAGGGGATCTAAGCACGCTTGTAAAATTCATCTACGTTGACGTGTAAGATTACCACGTTTTAAATTAACCGGGCAACCGTCGACGGCGAGACAGGATGGAGGTCGACGGAGAGAGAGAGAGAGAGAGAGAGACAGAGAGAGAGGGAAAGAGGAGGGGATGAATTTTTTAAAACCTCGCGTTATTTAAGGGTGAAGCTATCGTTTCGAGAGACCGTCGCTTCTTTTATGCTTTGCCAGTCGAGATGCGGTATGTTTTATGCCGATGCTGATTACGGCTGTAGTATGTGTTTCCCGTGGTAATCTCGACGATGGAAACATTCTCGTGTAGCCGAAATGGGATGAGTTTTTACGTTGATTGTTAAATTATTTAGCAAGGCAATGGCTCGTTTGAATAATTTTGAAATATCGAAACGCGAACTATATTTATTAGGATAGAGGTGTCACGACCACGCGATAAAATTATAATGCACATTTAAGGGAAACAACGAGTATTGTACAGAAGAATTTTACTTTGTAATTTAGATTTATAGCATGAGGGGATGTTATTTTACGGAAGCTCCCTGACAAAATGTACGATACGGAAGATTAAAATTAAGATTGCAAAGAGTATAATTGTACGTTGGTAGTACGTGGTGGTTGCGCTATGTTCCCCGAGAGTTAATGACACCATCGTAGCTTCACCGTGTACTAGCGTAGCGGCTTGCGATTTAAACTTTACATTCTTTTCGACATAGTGTCGTAATAATTGATTGAAGCGAGTATATCGCAGCACTTCCTCGTTCGTATAAAAACTTGTTAACAGAAAATCATAGGAGAAGCGATGAAATTTGATTATTAGGTTATTAACCATTTTTGTATTTTGAAAAAGATAAATGCGTAGTATTCCACCCATTACTTTACTGTGATCGATTAACGGAAGTAGTAAAAGTTTCATTGGAATGTTTCGCGTATAATTATTACGACAAACGAGATGCCTGTGAGAAAATGTATAAAACGAAACGAATTATTTAACAAGATTGGAAATACTCGGATGGAAAAATTTATCGAGGACGATTAATTTGTTTCGAATTCTTCGATCCACCGATGAAGATGGCGGACGAAAGACGGCCACGATGTACTGGTCGATTCGAGTATTCGAATAGCATGCTATACGCGTGTATGTTGATCGTCTGATAAAAATCGACCGCAATTTACTGCACGACTTGTTCATTCAAGAGACTTATCGATCGTTGTAGGGTCAACCCAACCCCAGGACTGGCGTATGTGACGAAGATATCATGGAAATCAGAAATGGCAGGAGCGTGTTTCAAATGTGCGGTTGGAACAGCGGTCAGCATCGTAAGTAAGAGTTCCTTTGTGCTTTGTGTTAAAACTTTTCATTTCACGCTCCAATCTCGTGCTTCGATCTTCGCTTTTATTTATTTCTTTCCTCGTTTTCTCGATGAAAAGAGTTTCAGAAATATTCAAATAAGTTGTACGGTCTATTTTATTAAGGTCAATTTTAATTAATTATTTTATGCGAGAAGAATTTATACCATTCGTTGGATATGTTATGCGATATACAGGACGTTTCACGCAACTAGGCGGAGCTATAACTTTCATATCTTTAGATAGAAAAAGAATTTCACTGGAAAAATTAAATATCGTCACGCGATCAACGTCTTTAGATTCTCTTCTATCTTTAGGCATTTGTATCGGAGACTAATCGATCGGTCGAATGAAAAATCTTAATTGCTTAATGGTAGTTTGTATCAAACGCTTTCAGATTGATAAATTAAATTCGTGTAATTAATCTTTGCGGGGAATTCACTACGATTAAAATCTCGCCGATATCGCATTTCCACCGAACTACGCCGGACAATCAATCTCGTCTGCAAAACTGTAGCTGTACGTACGAAAAAAGAATAGATATCGTACGCTGGAAGACGATACTTTCCATCCGATGAGTTTCCCTCGATATCGTTAGAAAGACCTGACTAAGTTTCGTTAAGGAATCGATCCATCTTCTCCGATACAAAGCTCTTTGGAAGCCAGACAATCGTTTGTAGACTCATTCTTCTTCCTTTTTGTCCAGTATACATAGACTTGGACGAGGACGATCAGTCCCTGACACTGGACTTCCGATTACCTAGCAATCTCCGATCGAGAATGTGGGAAATGAGGGTTGTCCAGTTAGATTTCGAGCAGCGTGCACCTACCGGCTGCCTCCAATACTTCCAAGGTTCTAACGGCACCTTAAAAACTTTCAACTTCTTGTCGAACGGAAGATTTCTGGCCGATCAAGACTATCTAATGTGTATTCGTCAAGAGAGAGAGATGTGCGGAATCTCTTATACGCCCTGTTCACCCGATTCCTTTCGAATCGGTCCTCCTAGGATGCTATTGACGAACAATACGAATTTGAACGGGTCGTCGATCGACGAGGGTCCTAATGCGAATTCGACTACTCGTAATACGACCGTCGCAGGATCTACGAATGGGACGGATATCGAGGGATCTGGATCGAATCCGATGGAAGAAGGTGGAACCTCTATGAACATGAGCAATACCATGGAACAGGAAGTCGGTTCGTCGAACGGAGCGGTTTATGGACAGGAACGTTGCCGAGACAGGGTGCTCATCCCCTGCGACTTCGAGGAATTTATCACGGTAATGTTTTTTAGTTTGTTTGCGAAGGGCGACTGTCGATGGGATGTTGGATTTGATTAGCTCGAGACATCTTGAAGGTCGATTCTAGGTTTTTGTAGGTCGACACCTTTGGTAGATCGTCTTGCTGACTTTTATCGTGGTTCGATTGTTTCTTTGGTTTGGCAAATCGTATATATATATAGCATGACGTGTATAGTATCGAAAGGACTCGGATACTACGGTGGATTGTACTATCGAATTTTGTAGTTTAACGATTATGGTAATGGTGGTCTGAAACGGTACTTGTTAAACTCGTTTTGCTCGGTGTTGCGAATTATCGTTTGCCTTTACGGGCGATTTGTTACTGTTTCTTGCTATTTGAAAGTTACTTGAATTTATGACATGAATAATTCACATGAGAAGTATTAAATTGACCGGAAGTTCCGTGGTCTTTGTTCTTTGGAATGAACGACATCGATTGTTCCAACTGGAACTTGTCTTAACAATCTTAAGTTTACTAGATACGAATACGAACTGATACTACAAAATATCCTACGTTTAATTGATTTTGCGATGTGCGTGATACTTTTGCTTGAATGAACGTAACAAATTTTTGCAAGTAGTTGTAAGGAAAATCATTGGACGATTAAAAAGTTTCTAACATGTTGCAAACACGAGCATGCAACTACCTTGTTAATACGAGAAGCGCGTTTTTTTAACGGATTCCATGTTCAGCTGGTCTTGTAGTTCTAAACTGTTACTATGCAACAATGAACGCTGCAAAATGTTGCTGGGAGAAATTTATTTTAGCCACGAATTATGGATCAGTTACCTAGTTAAATCTCATGAAAAAGACTGTGGTAAAAAATGTTTGAAAGTGAAAGATTTACGATGTTTTTAATCACGTGACTGTAACTTGTACGACTGCAAATTAACTACTTTGCTATTTACAATTATACCAATTATTTTAATTATTCGCATTAGAATCTAGATTACGAAGAGAATTTTTCACGATGAGGGCAAGAGAAATAGGAAATACTGTTTTTCTTTCTTAATTTCGTTCATTTTTCACAAACACGAGCAAAGCCCTGACGGGTACAATGCGAGCTCGTGCAAGCACTGCAATGCGAAAAATTACGCTTCACGTGTCTAAAAATGCGTGTGAAAAATGGGAAACGTCGTTTCTCGTCGTAAATATTATTCACGCGTGCTTATGTCGCGAGAGCCTCTAAAAAGTTGCTTGAAAAAAATCATAATTTTAAGTAATTAAAAATTAACAACACATATATAGAGATTCAGAGTGTAACAAATTTTCTCCGCTATTATATTCCGCATAAAATACAATGAACATACTGACAAAGGATGAAAGGAAAGAAAATGAACAAAATATGCTGGTAATTAAAAATGAAATTTCCACAGAGTTTCGACTAACCTTTTCTTCTTCGACCAAGTAGACATCCACGTCGTCGTACGCCAGACTCTTGCTGACGCGTTTCAACGAATTTCCCTATTGCAGCCTGGCAACAACGAGGCCGGAATTTGCAACCTTGAACACTGCGGCAACTCTCTGTGCGATCGAAACGAGCTGGACGAAGAAGGTAACTGCCGCGTGGAGACCTGGGCAACGCCCTTTCGTATTAGGGTGGCTTTCGGTCCTGGACAGGACACGGGAACCACTCTCGAGGACAATATTGGCATGTGTCTCGTGTACGAGCAACTACCCTGCGTTGTCTGAATGGCCTTGGACCGAGAAACGAGTGGAGACGTATGGGGTGCGACACAAGTTGAAAATTCACGTGGTATCCAAAGGTTAATATTTGAAGAGGATGATTTGATGTTTGCTATATCTAGCTACGCCGGTCAGAATTTCCTAGGAAATTAAATTTGTTAATTTAGAAAGGGAAAAACGTGTCTCATAATTCGTACGTTTATACGCATCGCGAAAAGAAAACGTCGCAAGCCGCTGAAATTAAAGTAGATACCTTCCGCTGTGAGCAAAAATATAAGAGGATCAAAAGATTCGTGGGCCGACTACTCCAATTATAAACCCAAATATCTAGCAGTTTCTCGCAGAAATGGCCAATTAAGATTCTGAGACTCCATCCAGCGTTCTTCATCCACCGTCATCCTGGTTTCCTCGCTTTTCGACGAAGATATCCTACAGGGACAGCGGTCGTTTTAACCCTCTATAACGCCGTAGGTAACTTGGGATATCTATATTCATCGGACCCTGTTTTGAAAATGTTATTTCGTCCGTTGCAACCTTCGTCTATCGCAAGCATATCAAACTCTGATTATAATATTGCATCCGGTTATAGAGGATTAAAGAGAACCATAGACAGAAATGTACATCGTTTCAGAATGATCGAGAGACACTGATATCAAAGAGTTAAATAGTCTTTATTTACAAACGAACTAGCTTAAATCGCAAACGCAGCGCACAACTCTCGATACAATAATAGATATATAATTCGCTTTTTCATTTTTTCAATTTGTTTTCATTTTCGCCTCTATTCTCTCTCTCTCTCTCTCTCTCTCGCTCTTTTTCTCTTTCGCTCTCTCTCACTCTCTCGATCACACGTCACGATCGTCGGCCACATCACGCCACAGTCCAAATCGCAAACGCAACTTGAGTCTACCTTCCCTCGAGTTCGTTTCTTCGCGGAAATACCCCCATTTGTATTACGTTGTTCTCAAGTAATTTATTATTTCATCGACCCTCGTGTTTCTACGTTTCAGAGAAATCAGAGAAATCAGAGAAATGCGTTTCCACCCTCTTGGAACTGGGAAGTTGGAAGTGGCCGACGACGATCACGGGAATCGCAGCGATAACGATAATGATATTACAAGAATAAATTATAATGCTATTAAATACAATAATGAAGGTGACGTCACGCCGGAATTTCGAAAGAAACGATGCTCCGACCAGAACACGGCGTGACGTTACGAGCTCCTCATCATCGTCGTGTATCTATGTATGTTCCTCGATTTAGTCCTCTATCACCTTTTTTCATCGTCTCCGTTCTTTCCTTTTCTTCTTTTTTTTTTCTTTTTCTTTAAATGTATATAACCGTAATGATAAGTAATAATAATAACGAGATTAGCAATAATCGTGATCGAACGACGATGGCTTCCGGTGTCCGGTAGACAAAAACTGTATTCCGGAGGCCGGAGGTCGTCGACGTCGTCTGGCGTGTGTAAGAAAAGTCGTACCACTATCTACAAAGTCAAAAAGACCGATAAAACGTGTAAAAGGGCGGTGGTCAACGAACGTGTGTGCATATGTAGGTCTGTGCGTGTGAGTATGATTTAGATATGTGTGTGTATGCGTGTGTGTTTGTGTATGCTTCTTTGTACAGAGTCCTTGGATACAGCACATGTCGCTCCCCTGATACCGTACTGTGCTAACTCGTAGTAAGGTTTTCCTGTACATTTCTTTCTCCTTTTCCCCCTCTTCCCTTTTTTTCTTCCATCCTTTCATTTTTCCCTTTCCTTTATTATATCATGGGTTACTCTTATCGGGAACTTGGATCGATCCTTCGAAGTCTGGCTTAATGAAACAAAAAGAAAAAAAGCTCTCCCGTCACTTTCTACTTGTTTATTTATTTATTTATTTTTTTGTTTTCTTTCAGAGAGTAAGTACTTGAGTTATTTTAAAGCGTCATGATATGTATACTATTTAGAAGAATCGGCGAATTGTTTCTTGTTACGATGTGCTATCTTTATCTTCGTTTTATTCTAGTTTATCCGTCGTGATATTTCGTGCTTTCTGTACTTCCATTTCGTGGATTATCCTTTCTGATATCGATTCATGGAGGTAGAGGGATTGAATCGCTTTGTTGTAGTTGCAACTATAAACTTTGATCAGTGAGCTGATTTTTTAATTTTGCTTCGTTCAATGGATGTTTCGTGTCTTCCTTTTTTTTTTTGTTTCCGTTTTTCAAATTATCCTTCGAGATATCGATTTAATGCGATGATAATTGAATCGTTTTGCGCTTTAAACGACCAACTCTTCGGTATACTGATTCGTAATCTTTTGAAGTTACATTACAGGCTCGTTCGATGGATGTTTGTCTTCCATTAAATTTGTTTAAACATTGTATACGTTCGATACTGCGATTGATTCGTTGAATAGCTACTCGAAGTGTGGTGTGTTTGTTCAATAAATGTTCGCCGTTTGGTATGTTTATCAAACGAACGTTTGCCTTGTAATCGTATTTGTTTTTTAGTTCCTTGGTCTCTGTTATATTTATCGAATAGGCTTCGCTTGAATTTGTTTACTATCCATATTTAGTTGTACGACTGGATGCACGTACGCGTGTTCGCTATTTATATCATACATTTCTGTTTATTTGTTCAGTGATTTTAATAAAGTGTAACCTTTTTGAGAAATAGATGTAGTAGATTTAAGCGTCCGATATTTATGTGCTTATTACTCATTTGACACAATGTTCTGTTGTTTTATGGCTACAGCGACTTTTAATGTCGAGACTGCGAATAAGAGAACGAACATTAGATAACAGAAAAATATAACTTTTTGGGGACATTTCAGATAGCGTCTTTTACGTTTAACTACGAAAATAGTGTGATCTTCCTCTTTCACGCAGCGAGATATTTTATCTGGCGAACATTACTTCGGAGTACTGTGTAGACAGATTGTGCATGAAATCTTGAGATTATTATCGTTTGGTTTGAATCCTTCCAAAGAAAATATGAGAAGTGAAAAACCAAACCAAATACGTTAAGACAATTAAATGCATGAGAACTTATTAATTTAATTAGAAGAATTTGCAAGTTTCAAAATGATTTTTAAATTCATGACATAAATTCGAAAGCATTCGACATTTTTTCACGACAAACCTCTGCTTACATTATCATACGCGAACCGTGATCAAGTACACATCAACGAGTGAAAATGTTTCGATATTAACCTTTTATTTACGACGCATCGATCGATCTGATATTCAGAACTTTTATGCCCTTTCAGCCATATTATGTATTACGTATTACGCTTGATTTAAAATAAATAATCTAAAAAGAAAACGCTATGCGCGAGAATGTAATAAAACCAGGTTTTATTCTAAATGTAACACCGTTATTCTACTCGAATTTTCTTTTATCATCGATACCATGATATTTCTTAAAATTCCATAAAAACTATAACTATTCTCTTAAAACTTTATCTTTAACATCTTAAATTTTCATTCTTTACGAGTATTTCTGTTCAACATTCAACGTTAAATAAATTTGAATAATAATCGTAACTGTAGCGTATTACAGAAATAATTTATTTCTGTGTCCTGAATTCTGCTTTTTACACAATGCATATATTACAATACAAATGTTTTGTTAACAGTTGGTACTTATCGCGTTAGAAAATGAAATAATAAGAGCTGTTTCTAAGACTGAATTGATTAAATATGCCAGTATATATACATATATACCGTGATAAATCAACCGGTTCGGTATTTCATGCTGGTAACGCGTTTTAATTGCAAACTCAAATAATGGTTCACTTTGTAACAATTTCGTACCATTAGATATCAGTTAAATCGAGATACTTCTTATATGGCTTTTAAATATTTAATTTGCGTTGGACGAGAAGTTGAGAGGTAATTTCAAATTCATAAACTTTTATGCAAAAGTAGTACCACGCGAGCGGTAAATTGATACTCGTCTCTACGTGAAATTCTGTCGCTGGACGATCATTCTTTTCTTTCCATCTGTAGTTTCTTCTGTAATACATTTTCTCGCTTTTCAATTTTCTTTGAACAATTTTGCCCTGACAATTAGTAACGGTGTTAAAGAGAAAAACGTCAATTCGCCTGGAAAATCTTCCTCGCCAACGCGTAGCGTCGCTGTGATTCACTATTAATATCAGGCAACAGCGGTTTGCACGGGTACACATATACGTTCGCAGAGATACCTTTTATTTTCTTTCTGCACATCCGCAAACGCGTACAATTCCTTTCATTTTGTTTTTCTTCTTTTTTTTTTTGTCGACCTTTTTCCTCTTTTTCTTCGTATTTTCTTTCACGCTCTTCCATTGCATCCGTCATTCTGTTTTTCGTTTGCACGCGGCACATTTTGAAGCACTTTTTCTTTGGATAATACCTGGACACTAATCGACTATCAAAAAAAAAAAAAAGTTTAACTCAAGTTGCGTTTCCTTTTAACGGACTTGAATAAACGCGTACCAGGTTAAATACTGGAACGGATGACAACGCGAACCGGTTTCTTTTCCGTCAATGTAGCGATGACTGGACATTTCACGGTGAACAGGATCTCGTTATAACTTTTTTGTTTCGCTTTTAGAATCGTTTCGATGCGTGCCATCTCTTTATCATATCATTACCTTTATCAAGATCGAATAGAGATCAGCGTTTTTGGAACTGTAGGAAATTTACCGTTTAATTGCAATTGTTAAAGATTGGTTTTATCGTTCGCTTCAATGGGAGCTTCATCTACTAACAAGATAAAATTAACAATCTAAAATTATTTTTCCATGATCCTGTTACGCAGCTCCAACTTTCATTGTCTACTTCTGTTTACTTCAAACTCCAAAGTTGCCGTTTCTCGTTAATACATCCCAAACTCTAGTTTTCCACTTCCGTAACTCAACGTAACTCAAATTTTTATGTTCCACTTCCCATTAAAACAATCTATAGTTACACCTTCAACTTTCTGTTAATCCAGTTCAAACTTCTATTTTCCACTGCTCTTTAATCCAACCAAAACTTCCATTTTCCACTGCTCTTTAATCCAACCAAAACTTCCATTTTCCACTTCTCTTTAATCCAAACTTCAACTTCCCATTCCCCTCTAACGAAGCCCAAACTCCTATCTTTCTCCTCTGCTTAACCCAGCCGAGGCTCATAATTTCCATTTCTCTCGAAACCTGCTTCTCAAACTCCTGCCTTCCATTTCTCCCTAACCAACCCCATATCCTCGGCTAATAACACAAGGGTTAAGACTGTCGTGCCGTCACCGTACGCTTTGTTTCTCCGATTTCCTCGTTCAGAAATCTATCAATTACACCCGACTCGATAGTAACCGATTGAAATCCTGTCGCGGCGTCCAACCTGTTTTCCGATCCTCGATCGGATTTATTCGCCGTCAACGGAACAATGTATCGGATTCGCGAAGAGAACATCAGCCTATATTCTATGGCTTTTGTGTTTCTCGAGGGGCGTGTAAGGAGAGAGATAAGATCGGGAATACTTTGCGGATTGTCGTACACGTTGTCCGGGCGACAGGTCACGTATCGTTTTATATCTGTTCGCGGTGAATCGAGTGGCCAACGCGTAATCCACGCACGTAGGACTCGTAAAGGGATCGGATAGATAGAGGTTTCAGATAAGATTGATCACCGGTGATTCGTGTCACACGGCTGAAAGATTTCTTTTGCGGTTCGTGTATCACGTTCGAGCAGCAGTAATTTACCGTTGCAGATTCTCTGTTGTTCCACTTGTTAGATTCGTGACTCGGCTGTGACTACTAACAGTTCCTACTAACTTTTTATTTTAGTTAGTTTTTAGAGAACAATTTTCTTCCGTCAAAAATATGGACAGTTACAAGCTATACTTAGTGTTAATGGTAGTAGGCCTTGCTTGCAAATTTTTATACGTATATTTAAGTTGACAATCAGATTTAGAAACAAATTGTATGAATTTCACGTTCTTCGATCGAGATATCATTTTTTGAACAAAAATTGCGTTGTTCATCGAACGAAGCGTATCATTTTTACGACGAACGATAGCTTTTTAATTTATAGGCCTTGTACTTATACACCGTATTTTGCAGCAGACAGTTTGCAATGATTAAAAGGAAGGCGTAAGAAATTTATCACACACCTTGTCTTCCGCGGTAACTTAAACTCACCTCGAAACTTGAAATCGTCGTTTCACGTGCATTGAACTAACGAAGAAAATTCTATTCGAGTGACTTACGGTTCAACTAATTCGAATCGTGTTTTCACCTGCTGATTTAAGGACACTCCCAACATTGCTAACAACCCACTGCTAAATTATCGATATTCGATTAAACCAGTTCGCGGTATCTAGAATTAAAAGTATCTATTGAAAAGCGGACGTTTAATGGCGACGTGCTTTAAAGAAGATCGAACCGTCGTACTCGTAAAAATACAAATTTAATCAATAATTTCGCATGATGTTTCGTGATAACTGTTCTGATACTTTAAACGATATTTATCAATGTATTACTAAATATTTAGTGTACGGTTCAAGCGTAAATTCGTGTTTTACCGTAAAAGTAAAATATAATTAATTTTACCCTTAGGTGACTTTTAATTTTTCCACTGCACTATATCCTCTATTTTACCTCAACTTCAAAAAACGTTGCATCTAGATACACGGTATCTTCTTACTCCTCTCGCATTTAATTTTCGCCACTAATTAATTAACGTCGGATCAACGAGTGGAAAATTCCGGACAAATCGCGTAGAAACGGTTCCTGAAGTGAATCGAGCCTGAATTTAATCACGTTTTCGGTTCATGGGGCAGATTTAAAGAAAAAAATTGTTGCTCGTACGATGGAATTCTGCCCGTTTCTAGACACGTTGTTGATTATCCAGTTGCCGATGATGTACGATCGAATATCCGCGAAATTTTTAGTGTCACCGATTCGTATCACAGTGGGAGCTCGATAATCGAATTTTCATCGTTTCGTATTAAAAATTATAATTTATTTCTTTCTTTCTAAAGTTAGTAGTACCGTAGGATTACTTTCTTTTTGTGTTCCGTACCATTTAATAAATGTTCCTTCCTGTTTACGAGATTAGTATTTTAATATTTTTAATATTAATTTTATTTTAACATTTTAATATTTTGTATTTGAGATTAATATTTGGTTCTGGCAGTAGTACCTAGTAGTAAAGTGATATTATTTTCTCGATTAGGTATTCGCATATAACTTTGAGACATCGTACGATATTTTCTTTGTTGGATATTTGATAAATAATTATTTCGTTTCGTTCTAATCACTCTAATCATACGAATGTCGAATAAATCGAAGCAGAAATTCACTCGAAAGTTTCGTTTCCCGTTTCGTTCTTGTCACGCTGCATTTAACTTCAATCATTAACGCGTATATATCGACCACTATAGTATCTCCTCTGAACCCGTTATTTATTAAAATTCGTTATTGTTTAAAAAGTCATTATTCATAAAATCACGTCCATATTCTATTGCCTAGATTTTCAATTTCTCAATACTCGTAGATATCGCAGTTATTCTTCATCTTCCACTTTCCTCCCTTTCCTGGCTTTTCGCCAACCATTTTCAACCCCCATCTAAATTACGGCACTACCATAAAACTGTCCAGGAGTGCCAACAAAAACAAAACTCCCAACTCTCTGCTCGATTTCTCCTCCCCAACAACTTCACCTCCGATTCACCCGAAACTCGATTCACATTCAGTTTCTCCAACCAAAGCTCGCTGATCGCATCAGAATCAGCTCGAACGATTCGCTCGCGGGCAAATATTCGACTTCCTTTGATCTTTCACGCGTCTTTGCGCATGAAAGTCGCTCCCCGACGTTCGCAAACATGTTTTTCCAAATACGTTTCTCTGGTTCGCGGTTTTCTGTTCGTCTGGTTCGTCGATGACCTACGAGTCTCGTATAAATCCTGGAAACACCTGGTCCTGTCCACGAAGGAGTCAAAGTGCGCCTTATTATTGGTCGCTTGATATGCTTGCCACGTTCTCCACTTGGCCCTGTCAGTCCCCCAACCCCCGCTTATATCGCCGTTTCAACTCTTTTCTTCTTCTCTCTCTCTCTCTCTTTTCTCTCTCGCGTGCAAACGCGTGTACACACAATCGTAAATACAAATGGCGCTTTCTTACACTTTCGTCCTCCGTAGTCTAGACGACAGTGTAATTTTTCTTTAAACGCAATTTGAGGATCAGACGGATTGTACAGCGTGGGGTTGTACAGGGGGTGGTTCGATTGGTCCCGGCGGTATTCAGGGTGCGTATCGTGTGCGTGTCACGTACGAATACGTTTCATGCATGCGTACGGTTATGTACGTGAATATACATGCTGCTGGTGTCTCTGGAAAAACGAGTGTTCGATCTCTCGTGTCCAACTTCTGTTTTCTCTAAGTGAACCTGGTCATGTGTTCTTGTCGTGTTGTATTTTTTGTTCGTGTTTGTTTTCTCGTTTATTTTCTTTTTTCCCCTATTTTTCCCTGATTGTATTTCTTTATCTTTTTTTCGTTCTTTCAGTCGTTTTGCTTCTGCATCTTTACTCGGGCAAGTTCACAACTATTTGTCCAAACACTTGCACCGCGACGTACACGTCGCAGCCGTGCGGAAGGTTTTCTTCGAGGAAGATGAGAAACGCGACGCGAGGATACTTGGATCAATGCTGCTTTAGGTGTTCTGTGTTTTATCCCTTGCTTCTTTTATTCCCTTCCTTTTCCTTTTTTTTTTTCTTTTCTTTTTTCGTAGTAATTGAATGTGTCGTTCTGAAGATAACAATGCTTTGAAATTTAGCGACGGAAGTTTCGTATACAATGTTCGTTCGAAGCATTGAAAACTAGAAAGCTCTTTCTTCTCGTTTTCAATTTTGAATAGGTGGCTTGTAAATCACTTTTGCTCTGCTGGATTCAACATTTTCTACGTTTCTTTGGTAGCTTTCGAGACTGGTATTTTTTGCATTTTTTCTTTTTTCTCTTTCGTTTAAACGTTATATCTAAATGAATAAACGGGTACGTTATCGTGGAAAGAATGTACAACGAGCGATATCATTCTAGCAAGTAAAAAAGTGTCTTTTGCCAAGCATACATATTATAGCGATGTGCGCATGATAATGAAATGACACGATTATCCACTATATTTTAACAAAGCATACGTTGATCAAGTACCGTCTTAAACTGCTTTTATATTAAAAATGTAATAAATATTACGGGCACGGGCTACAAAAATGGACGAGAAATGTCCATCTCTTGCAGTGTCTACAAACCAATATCGACGTAGGAATAGAAAACATTAGAAAGGAAAAATTCGGCAAAATCGAAGAAACTGTATTTGTCCGAGAAAACAGAAAATATAATTCTAAAAGTATATAATCGTATTGCCTGATAATCGTGTTATACGTTTATTAATTTCGATTAGAAAACGATAACAGCTAAGAGGCCAAGATCTTAGTTCTCCTTTCTGTTCGTCGACATTGATCTATATGTAGACAAGAAGCGGACATTCGTCGTCTATTTTCGTCCCCTTTGCCTTTCGATTCGTCCCTTCATTTTCGTTTAGAATCACCCTGTATTACGTGTATCATACAATACGGTTTGTATTGTCTCGCTGTAATTTTTTCAGCATGGTTAAGTACTTATGAACTGTCGGTGAATATTTGCGTTTGTACGTGTACAGCTATGTGTCACAGGTGGACGAGCGTGTGTCTATGCATGTGTGGGGGTGTACTTGTGCGATAAGTGCGTCGAAATTGTCGAGTCTCGACTGCAATTCAACTTTATCGTTCCTCGAACGCGCCTCGAACGCTGCAACACGATGTTTTCGTCGTTCTTCCAGGGAACCTCTGTCGCCAGTGATATCGTCTCGCGTTAATACACGTCGGATGGCTTAGTTTTATTCATCGGTGCAACCGGCATACCCTTTCGTTCTCCCTTGAGAGTTCGACAATTGTTCTTTACGAATTATTCTAATTAACTTTACGTTCATTTAACGTTCTTATTTCGTTTCTATCGATTACTTTTTTAGAAAACCGTTGATTTAATAACCGTTTTTACGAGTAAATTATTGTCACATGTATACATATATTGCTTAGAAAATTATTTTTAACAACATCGCGACCAGATTATCGTAGCCCTAAGTCGCTTCTTTACATGTTGACGTATTTCCATTGGATTTCGTGTATACTTTCTTCTTGTTTTCTTCTTAGCGTGGTGCGTAATGTTTGTTAACGTTTCTTTCTTTTCTGGTTTTTCGTATCTGGGATCGTGTGTTTGTCGAAAATGAAATTATTATAAAAATTCATATTATTTGGTCAAAGTACAGAACGGAGACTTGTTACGTTAAAAGTTGAGTCGATAGGCGCGTTAAAGATAGGAATTTTATATATATCATTTTTGTATTCGATCGTGGTATACGATATCACAGTAAATGAAAGAAAGACGCGAAAATATCATAAAACACATGTAGAATTATCGAAAGTAATTAAAAAACGGTATCGAATTATTATCATTTGAGCAACGTTTCCATCCAAAGCCTTTTATTAATCCTAAAATTATGAGAGCTAAACGTCCATCAAGAATGACAACGTTATCGTGAAACGTCGGAATTTCTTTTTACATTTCTTAGCTTTTTATCTTTTTATCTGTTACGACGAATTTTTTTTTTTATATAAAAGACATACGTAACGTACATACGTAAATACAGTAGCTCGATGGACGGCACTGAGTCGATTGTACAAATTTCTCTGTATTAACGACGAAATAAAGTCTACACTGTAGACCGATAATTTTGAGAAATCAACGATATTCCGTGTCCAAGAGAGAAGTTAATTTCGAATTTTCTTATAGAAATTAGTATACCGTTGCATTGTATATCGTACTTAAGTCAATTTTTGAGCATGTTACATTGTTCAGTTCCATTTTATTTATCAACGTTCAAATATTCATTTGAGGTACTGTAAATATTCCAAAACCTTAAAGTAACAGTTTTACGATTAGAACGCGTTACGAAAACATTGTAAAGAATATAATTTATTTTATCTCGACGATTCTTTAGCGTTTTAGTTTCATTCGATTAATTTAAAGTGCATACGACTCGTCCAACTTCTTTGCTCACAATTTTTCCTTTTTTTCTTTTATAAAATAGTCAGCTTTTTTTTTTTTTTTAAAGTTTGAGGGAAGGTTTGTTGTACGTAACGCGGAAACGACATCACTGGTTTCAGAAAGAACACTGCTCCTAAAGATAATAATATCGTGTCGATACGACGATTCACAACTTTACAGCTTCTTAAGCGTTAAACGACGAAGGCTGCTTTCTCTCTATTCGATCCAAAATAAACGCGTAAGAATATATCCGGAATATATATAACTAGAAGAAAAGATACTTCAAACTGGCATTGATCCCATATTTTGTAAAAATCTGAATTTAAATTTTATCTGTCGTAGCGAGCAAGTATATACGTATCGTCAAAGAACAGAGAAGAAACGAAGAATCGTTTACGCAGAAAACAGCCGAAAATAGAAACAAAGGAGTATAGAACAGCCTGTGTGGTTTTCGTATTTGGATCGCGATTGATCCGAATATTTACACGTACTTGGACGTATATGAGTGTTCAGTTTCGAGGCTTGTTTGCGTGTATACGCGCGTGTACATCAAAGATCCCTCGTCCTCGAGTTGCTCGAATTTTATCAGCATTTCATCTCCGAAAAGATATTTTTATATTATTACATACACTATATTAATATCGTAGCAGTTTTACGATCGTTTCTTGTTAATCTTACGTTTTAAGGAAAATCCGGAGAAATGTTCAACTTTTCGTTGCATCGTCGTTTTCTCGTTATTAACAAACTTACTTCAACATTAACGGCACGCGGTATATGCACGAAGCGTATATACAAAAAAGCTTGGCCATCGAAGTCTCGATAGGAAATAAATTTTATTCGTTTAACCTGTTCGGTTCGCCACTCATCCGCCGAGTACAGCGTCGCTTAATATTTAGCGACCGCGAACAAGCGTAGCGAATTTTATTGCAATTGACTTTAATCGACGCTCGGCCTTTACTTGCTTCGTTTCCGATCGGTGCTATACACTTAGCGTTAAGCGAGTATCGCCAGACTTTTATTAGCTTTCTCAGCGTTCGAACGTTTTATGCATTTAGTTTGGAAAATTATGCGTCGCTAGTTAACGCAGCCTTGTTAAGTTATTACAAGAGTTGCAAGCAAATATTCCCGATTATCCGATTAATCTTCGAACCAATTGAGAGGATCAGATGGCAATCGAGGCAAATGGCAGCCCATTGAATATTTTACTCACTACGTTACACTTTACTAGGGGTAAAATTATGGTATATCAAAATTTGTTAACAATCAACGTTTTATGCGACACGTGTGTACATTTGGTCCTCTCAATTAGGGCATCAACTAATATCCACTTTGACGCTCGGATTTTACCAGCTACTAACAATAAGTATTGTAAGATGAGTATTTTCTTTCGATTAATTATCGATCGATGATTGTTAACGGAGATGTTATTAGGATTGCGGGAAATAAATATGTTATGCTTTTCGTGCAGCGAAAGGCAGAAGAACACCGAAATTTCTCCAAGGATTTTCCACATTGAGGTTTTATTCGCTATCTCGTTTCGTTCCTTATATCGTTTGGAAAGGAAAGTTTCCAGATGAAAGGTGGAAATGAGAAACGCAAATTGTTCACTCATCGAGAAATTAAGAGCGGCCTTTTATTCGCTTTCGACGACGGTTCATAGATGGAAAGTCGAATCCGTTTAAGGGGAGGAGGGATCTTCTTGGTACGACGTCGAATCCTGACAAAAATTCCTACGAACGTTCCGTACGCAAATATTTAAACTTCTCGAGACGCCGCCAGTCTCATTACGCGGCTCCTGCAGCATTTACCAGATACTTTCAGGAATTTTTGGCAGCGAAGCTGTGCTCTCCGGTTTATAAATTATTCGACTTTGACCAACACGAGGCTTTCACTCGGCTTCTACTTCACAATCGACGAATATTCCCCGTCGTTTCAAACGAGTTCTTGCGCCAGTGTTGGGCTTCGATTATTTCGGATGACATATAAAATGAATTTAGTCAACGTCTTTTGCATTTATAAAAGAATATTTAAAGACGAATACAAAACTTCTTTGCGAAATGACCGAAAACGCTTGGATAGCTTGGATAGCTTGAAACAAAGCGAATAATATGCAAGTAGCGGGTTTCCTTTTCCTTTTCATTCTAGTAACAAACATTCGTTCACCCAACACTGCCCTGCGCATTCATCCCGTGTACACTTTCTACCCTCCTTTCTCTTATTTTTACCTCATTCGCTTTTTCCGCTTCCTTTTCCTTGCTTCTCCCCACTCTCCTTTCTATCTTTCTTTCATTTCAATCTCATTCAAACATTTAGCAGAATCAACGCGCGATCTTTGCTGATCCAGGCGCGTTCTCGGTGTTTTCCGAATGATACGAGCGAATGATCCGTGTTTACTAGAATGGAGGGAGGTGAAGACGTTGTGGCGAGAATAAAGAACGGACAGGAGAAATTGGAGAGGAGAGGAGAGATCGGTCGCTCGAGCAAACGATCGAAGAAAGTGAAAAAGATACATTAGCTGAATTGATGTATCGCGAGAAGTCCCTGAATAACGTTAGATCGGTGCGGGTAAAATGTCGGATGTTTGATGCGCGCACGCGCTCCAACCTCGTTTATTAAGGCGCTCCGCTGTCTTCTTATTTGGTCGTGAAGTTTTTCTCCTCTTCTTTTCTCGCCTCCCTCGCTTCTTTTCCTCGTTTTTGTTGCTTTCTGAAAGGTTAGCAGGTTGGTGCGGACGTGATTTAATTAAAAGCTCCAATTAATTGCTGCCTCCAGCAGCTTTTGATTTAAAACGTGACTCCACTTCCTGTGGCCAAGCTGCTCACTGTTTTTGGCGTTCGGCTTTAAGGCTTTGGAACGCCCTTCGTTATCACTTTCGACGCAAGTACTTCGTTCTTGACAATTTCACGAGCATTCCGGTCTTACGATTCGAAAACCGTACGCTGCTTGTTTTTTACGTTAAACGTAATTAGAAACGATTCGTAATTAAAACCTAAGATTGCACATGCTGTAGGTAGAACGTTAATTCGGCTGATACGTTCCTTATCGGAGATGCATAGAAGCCAAGTTAGTCAATTTTGTCGCGGTCGATTTTCGTTTGAAAAATCAAGCAATAATTATATATTCTCGTGGTACAATTAAGTTATTTTCAGATAGTATAGTTAGCCAGTTTACTCTTCGGGGTGGCTCATTTGTTGTTAGTGGTACCCGTGCTATGTTAATGCGATATAGTTCATGAAATATTTGTTACAAAATTGAAACGTATAATGTTCGTATAATTTCATGTAACATTCCCGCGTTTGTGCTTTAACCACGATACGTATTATGCATACTAAACAGATCGTCAATGTTTCATAAATTTCACTTAGTAGAAATAAAATAGGGCGAAATGAAATTTACCATCTTCTAATTCGCTTGTATTATATCGACAAAGTTCTCGTTTTCTTCTCTTCCATCGTGTATTATATAATGCGTGTCTACGTTTATAAAAACACAGAGATTATTTACTTATCTAGTCGTTTCGAGCTTCGTACGAACTTACAAAGCTTCCGAAGAAGAAGAAAACAAGCAGCTTGGTATATTTGCCAGAAATATTCTCTTCTACCCGACGACTGTTCGTACCTCAAGAAAATATCTCTGGAAATTTGAAAAATTTCTCCTTCCAACGCATTAGTCAAACATATTCTCTCGTGCTGTACACATTTTAAGTTATATATATATATTATATATATAATTAAAGGTAAAGTAGTATAAAAATATATAAATAAAATATGTATTTAAATATATCGTAATAAATTATAAATTACATACTACAAATGTAACGTGATAAATATACTTGTTTTATACGAATATATCTATAAATTTATAAAGTTGAAAAGTTATAAAGATAAATTACGTCAAATATATTTCCTATCATAAACATCGCCAAAAAATTTACCAGACCTGAAGCTCTAATAAAACTCGAATAAAGAAGAACAGGAGACACTTCCAGTTTTACATTCTCCTGCTAACCTTTCGAGCGCAACCCTCGTTCACGGAATTTCGAGAGATTTATCATCCACTATGATCCCAATGATCGCCTGTAAGCCACCAACAAGCCAGAATTTCACAGCCAAAATTTCTCCCAACCCCTGCTATACACGTATGCTCGTACATACATACGCATACGTGTGCTGGAACGAACAGAAACGAAAAGAAGCCAGGACAGCTGTAATAATCCACGCATGGTCGCGGTGAAAGGCGTCGCAAGTGGTTGCGGTAAAAATCCGACGTTTCACCCGCAGCGATCTAATATTCCCTTATAGACCATGCAATCTTGATACCCGTCTTGAGCTCGTTCCTCCGGCAATCTTTCCCCTCCGTCCCCGGCTCTCTTTCTCTCCCTCACCGTTTTTCCCGTTCGGCTCGGTAGGTCGTCCCGACGCCCCGGTTGAGTGCGCCTCGGCAGTGGTGGAGAGTGGCGTTGGTTTCAGCTTTAACCCAAACCTCCGGCTGTCTTGGTCCCGTTGGTCCGCAGGTTAGAGTTCCTCCGGTCCTCCTCTGGAACCCACCGTACAAGAAGAACAGGAAAACAAAGACACTACAGACCTTCCCGCTCGAGCGACAATTACAGCTAAAATTGTCTTGCGTCTTGGCCAAGACCACTGTTTAACCCCTCGCTTTTTTCCCCTTTTTCTACCTTTATTCTTACTTTCCTTCTTTTCACGTTCCTTTTGTACACCAGCAGCCTTTGTGCATGATAATTGCTGGACATACACGCGGCTTCTTCCTAGAAACACTCGGCTCAACGGAGTAAGAAATGTAGGTTTGGCGAACGCTGCGAGTGCACCTGTGATGCGGTTTAAGACTCGTTTCAGGTGCTTGGGAAAGATTGTAGGTAGTTTGGAGGAGGTGTGTCGGTGGCTTTTACTGGAGGTTTTGCGGGCCGTACGAAGGAGAACGTTGTTTTCATGTACGTAGATACGTATAGGATTGCGTGCAGATAAGCTAACTATATATACATATACAAGTAAATGTGTCTGTGGAAAGGAACTGTTAAAACTTTTAACGACTTTGTCTGTACCTATATATTTTGTCAAACCACTGACATGAAACTACCATTGTAGTATTCTTCTACGCTCTGTATTCCGTAGTATCCTTCGTTCTAAACGCGAAACGGTATATATGCAAAAGAAAGGATAAAAAAAATTGTTGATCAACGAAGAGTAGGTAAACTTCCATCTATATCGGAATGCTACTCGTCGCTCGAACCTACGATGTCATTTTCCTCCCATAAAAACGCGAGTGGGCGATGGAAAATGTTACGATAGTGCCTTTGAAATCCGTCAATAGTCGACTAGTACAATAGCGTTGTTGCATTCGTCGTATTGGATTGTCGCGGGGATTCTGTTTTTACGAAGATAGGATATCTTGCTCTACGCTGGCAAGCACTTGTTGCCTTTTATGCCATTACTACGTTTCCATAGATTTGTATTAGTAACTAACCAGTACTCCTAATAATACGATAAGAAATACGTACATTTTATCTTGACAACGAAATATAGTGGACAGTGGAAACTTACTTACGCGAACTTACGCGAAGACGACAAACCTAATCCTCGAGAAACACGTGTCGCGATCAAGCATGGAGAACTTACCTGTTTTCGTGGCGAACGAAACATCCTTGGGATGATTGGTCTTGATAGCGTTCATCCGTCTGTTCTGAGGTCCCATGCCGCCAGTGCAGCCGACCCCGGGCGTCTGTCCAAGGCCAGGGGCTAGAGCACCGGATCCCGATGTAGGTCCACCCGACTGCATGTGCTGTTGGGTGCATCCCGGTGGCCCCATAGTGCCTGCAACCCCGGCCGCTCCCAACGGCGCACCCAGAGTCCGTACTCTCGGCTGTTCGACCGGAATTACACGGCGTCTCTTCTTCGGTAGCTTGGCTCGCGCCTGCGTGTGACTGTAATACATCGCAAAGTTGCTGACGATCACGGGCACCGGCAGGGCGATCGTGAGGACACCGGCAAGGGCGCACAGCGCGCCGACGAACATCCCTATGTAGGTTTTCGGCACCATGTCCCCGTAACCGACGGTGGTCATCGTGACCAGAGCCCACCACAACCCCAATGGTATGCTCTTGAAATCATTCTTCGGATTGTACTGGGTACGTTCCGCGTAATAGACCAGACTGGCGAAGATCACGATGCCAAGGACCAAGAAGAAGACCAACAAGGTCAATTCTTTGGCGGATGCGCGGAACGTCTGGATGAGGATCTTCAGGCCGGACGAATGACGGGTTAGCTTGAACAGTCTCATGATACGTATGATGCTCAAGAACTCGAGTATATCGGCGTTCTCCAGATGCGAGGCGAAACGCTGTAGCCCCAGGTCGATGTAGAAACTGACGGTAGCTACCATGTCGATCACGTTGACCGAGCTCTTGATGAACACGCACCGGTTCGGGCTCGCGGTAATCCGTATTAGAAACTCGAGAGTAAACCAGGCGTTGCACACGCACTCGATGTAGAAAAAGAAGTCGTGAGCGTTCGTATGCGTTTTATCCACCGCCCAGGAGCTGCCGTTCCCCGTGTTCACCGATCGGTTCACGATCACCGGCACGCGCATGTCCGGATGCGTCTTCAGGCAGAACGACAAGATCGAGATGCAGATGAACAGGACCGAGACTATGCTGATCACCTGTGGAGCATTTCGAATAATTTGATTAGAGGTGGATTGATCGTCAGGTTCGAGTTTGCATTGTGTTAGAGAATCGCTCGAGACATTTATCATCGTATCAAAACCTCTTCTCGTAGACGGTCGTAACTAACGCATCGTCCATACCATACTACGATCAAAGATATAATTGAAAATACCCACTTCTCCAGGGTATTCCAAACAGAACCCTAAAACTAAACGCAAACACTTCCAACAAATTGATCGGCGATAAAAGGATAAAGAAACGAAGAGTCGAGGACGTGATTCGAATCCCTGCTATTACTCGCGAAGAAGATATTAACGCATGACTAAAGTTTCAGAATTGCTTTTCATTATGAGCGTCAGAACGTGGACAATGTTAGACGAAAATCTGAATAGGCCATAAAATGTCTGGAGGGATCACGTTGAACCATGAAACTGAGATTATCGCGGGGATCGCCTAGAGGAGTACTAACGCACGACTAACTTTTATAGAAAATCCTGTTACCGTGGTTCCACCGTGTTTTGTCCTTTGTAACGACGTTAAAAGTTACGCGCTGTTGCGTGATCAGTACGTTCTTACCTCTACGATCGATTTTCTTCGGCAACAGCTTTTAACGTCGCTACGAAACAAGTAGTTACGCTAATCTTCGATACGAACGAGAATTTACGTCGATGACTCTTTTGAATGTGGCTATTATTAACGGATCCATTCTGTCACGCAGCGATTTAACGCGTTGGTGATACACGAACATTAGAGTTACTCTACAAAATGTCTGAGAATTTGACTGGTTAATCATAATTAAACGAAAAAAAAGACAATCTATGCTCGTGTTAAATAAAATTCCTATCGGAGATAATAACAAGCTGGATAAATTGTCGCACGATTCATTTTATGCTACCTTTGTGTTTCTTTGTACGACGTAATGCTACGTATTGTGATCTAAAATAATCACCGTGTTCCTGAGAAACGAACTGAGAAAGGTATTGTAATAATTTCACGTCAACTTCACGTGGACAGGATAATAGAACTGGAGGCGAAAGACGATAATAGTTGAAAGGGATCGTACAGAGAACACAGGTAAGACGAGATGAAACGAAAATAAAGCCGGGAGAAAAGTAATATGAAAAGTAAATTCCAACTACCAATTCCTGGATGTACTTTAATCGCTTCTTTGGCGTTGAGTTAGTTCCTCTTTTTATCATAAATAGTTTCGATAACCGACGGAGCGAGAGATATCCTTGAGAATATCCTGCGACGATCACGCGCACTAGGAAGATCGTGAATTATTACTAACTTTGATTAAAAGTTTTACGGCTATAGAATTTCAGCACAACGTACAAATTCACAATTTTTCTACAGCCAATTGTCATTTCGCCGCTCAATTTAATTACTTGTCTTTATTAACAACGAAAGAACAAAGATCAAGGATGCCTTTAGCCGAAACGGAAAACGTTTATTGAGATCTTTCTTTTCCATTCCGTGAATACTATCTGGTCTTACAATTGCGAAACCGGAATCCAACCTGTACAGAAATTTTATTCCTTTTGGATCATGAATCGCGTATTGGAAACCCGATAGAAGTTTATTATCGTGTACAACTTTTTCATTGAACGTAAACCTGTTTACAACGGAGTTGTGTCGTTTTGACAGCAGCGTACGACAGTTGAAAGTTTTCAGTTTGATCCACTTCTTCGTTTTCTCGCTCTTTGTCATAAACAGCAACAGGGGGAAAATAAATGAAAAGCTGTTTTTACGATGGAACTTTCAGAAGACGTAACAATGTGCCACTGCTTTATTAACCACGTTTAGCTACTTGAGCGTTTCACGAGAATTAAGATACGTGTTTCGTTTCTTCGTAGTAGTTCTCTTATTCCTAGTTTTATAAATCACCTGTGAATATCTAGACAGATTTTATTACGATTTTTATTTAATACGAATGACATATAGCATAGACATTTGTGCAAAAAAACGTTTCATTATAATAAAGCAACAATTTTTATACAAAATATAACGGAGTCGACTGTTTAATACATGATAGAAAATAATGGCTAGCTTCTGCTATAAATTTTAACCTTATTTATAGTTCGTTGTTGTGTATATTTTACGAACTACGTTTCTTGGTTAACCACGAGCGAAGTATGTTTAAACTTCTTACCCCGAAGTTTCTGTCAAACAAGTTGCCGTCAAACTTTTGACAGCTACCTAACATAATAACAGGACCTGACAAAACCAGTTCCTTTTTGCTTTTCTTCGTGTATTTATATACTAAAATTCGCGCTTAATAACAAATCTTCGTTTCAATCTGCAATTCAATAACAAATAAAATATTTAAATCCTATTTGTTCGTTGAAACGAGAACAAGATCGAAACGGGTGTATAAACTAGAACACCGTAACACGGTTAACCCTTAACTGCAGGCTTTAACACTTTTTTCGATGGCACCGAACGCTTTTAATGTAACATTTAATCGATTAATTGCTTTCACTTGGAAATTTAAAGCTACATTGAAAACGCATTGATTACTATCTCTACGTTATGTATCGATGTTATTAAAATTACGTATTATCCGAAATATCGATATACCGTACGTTTACACATTGCAACATGTTTATCTAATACGATTAAAGTCGTTAAAGTTTAATTCCAGCGCTAACTAAAATTCTGTTCCAATCGGTGTAGTTCTATCGTATTGTCCATCTTGTCTAGAGAAAACAAATGTATACACATGAAAAATATACAAAATATAGAAAATATACAAAATACAAGTATACGAACCTTGGCTGCCAGCGAGGAGTAGGGTTCATCGAACAGCGACCACATCTGGGGCTTGAGCTTTTGCCACCACGTGAGAGTGCCCTCGTAATATGCCTCCTCGAAACCGAACTTCCTTGCCAGTTCCTCGTCGGTCGGCTTCTCGGTATCGAGGTCCAACCTGTCGAGGACTGTCAGCGTTTCCTGCGTGTCCCGATGCTAGAAGAGCGGGTCGGGGTGGAAGAGAGGAAGGATGCAACAACGATCGTTATTCGTACCTGCGAAACTCTCTCGTTCTCTCGAAGGTGCGTATTTTTTTTTTTTTTGTTTGTGCATTTCCTCGGGACACACATAAAAAAGCGCGTGCAAAGCGTACGTGAATGTCCACATATCGAAAGAAGAAAGTCATTCCAAATTTCGGCTACGACTAAATTCTAGCTGGTTTCGAAACTCACGATCACACCGTATGTTACATCTCGTTATTTCTATTTTACGTTCTTCCTGTTGCTATTACCTTCTCGTCCGTAATTCGTATTATGCGTGGCTGGAAAGTTGCTGCTACACGTTTCGAATGCCGAAACGTGTAATTGGAAATACTAATAGGTGAACGGTTATCGGAGAGGAAGCGACAGGAGAAAGAATGCCGCACAGTCAGAAATAAGGTTTGCGGCCCAGAACTTAAATTGACTACGACGATATTGTTCTATCTGGCATAGACGTGTCTCGACTGTTTCAAACAATAGATCCAAACAATCTATTTGTAGATATATGACAAGTTTGGCCAATGGCGAAAATACGTGTGCCCTATTTTTCACGTCACGTCGCGTCAACCAATCAGGCCGACGTTCCTTTCGCTAGCGAAGTTTCCAGCCACGGAATATGCATGTATCTCATGGTGGTGAAAAGCATCGTGGTCTCGAGTTACCCCACGTGGCGCATTTGTTCTGGCTGCCACGTGAAATTGCCGGTTTTATAGGGTAAATGGCACTGCGCTCTGACTTCCCGCGGCTCTCCGAGTATTCTTCGGCACACTTCCAACCAACCCACCGGTTTCCTGGATTCCTTTGTGCGAAGAAGTCCCTGGACGATTTCGCGTAGCTCTGAATCATCGTGTTATTATACGTCCGTGTGTTTCTTTATTGGGCGGCGACGACTCGAGGGACGAACTCGACACTCGGGGACAATGGAGAGATGATTCTTATAAAGTATCGTTTGTTCGAGCTTTCGCTTTCTTATTGCTAATTCGATGCCTCGCTTTTGTTCGCCAACAGATTGGGGGAGTACAGATCGTTTCGCGGAATTGGTTGTAAATAACGTGCAGGATTTTGCCGAAAGAAAACGAGGGAATTATGACCGAGATTGTGTTTGAATGAATATACGAGGCTTTTATTAGATTTATCATTGACCTTTTCGGTGCTGGGTACTCTAGGCACGATCCTATCAACGACGATATTCGTTACGATCGTTGATACAGGATAGACCGTGGATGTTTCTGCGAATTCATACGCGTTTTACCCTCTTTCGGACCAACGATGCTTTCTTCTCGACCAGACCCTAATGAAACAAGATCGCTTCGAAACCAGCATCGTCTTTACAGGCATTATACGGCATTCGCTCTCACATCGAAGTCACTTGCGTTTCATCTAATTCCTAGAAATTCACGATACCGTATTTTATTGCTAATAAAATGAAATATCTCTTTGCTCTATAAAGGATGAATACGTCATCTATAAACTGCTCTTTTGATCCGGTATTTCTTTTTAATTCGATTCTCATTTGATGCGATGACGATGACGATCCAGCCTTAATAGAGCAACCAGCCTGCGACTATAGCAAATTCTTCCAGAAATTGGACGTATAACAAATGCAAGTAACAATGCGCGATCGAAGCACGAGAATTAAACTCGTCCAATTCCCTTGCTTCGAATTTGCATACGCAAACATTCATTGTAGCTCACAACTAGCAGCACATTTGAATGATAGGGGGAGGATTTCCCAAGGGGACACATGATTTCATCAGTTTCCTCTTTCACCTGGCGGATCATCGGTCCACGCTCCTATTACCGGCTGATAAACAAACTGTTAAAACGGGTCGTCCCCTTACGAGAATCTCCTTTAATTACGAAATTCGAAATTAATAGAGACGAATGAATTCCAGTCAGGCAGCTTTTAACTCTTGCAAACGCGAATGCTACCGATTCTTAATTTAAACAGAAACGAAGATAAGGGGCAAATAAAGAATTACGCTCGAAAGATCGACGATCCGACCTCGGTCAACGGGTTAAGGATTGCCCAGATCAACGCAAAGTACTCGAAGCTGCCAAGTTTACGCGTGTGATCGCATCGAAGCGCGAACTTTCACGCTCATCCATCGTTTAGCATACACGCGTCATATTAGCAAAAATTTCCTGTGCGAGCAAACTCGGAAGCTGCTATCGCTCGTTACACTGTCACGAAGAAGGTTTTTGTCATTGTATTACGAGTATTTCGCGTTGATTATGGGAATCCTTCGCAATTCGATAAATCAAGGGACGAGATTAACTTGGACCAGGCAAATAGAGTTGCACGAGCCATGTTTCACCGCATCGTTCAATGAACTCGCCCATTGGGATTCGCACCTTCGTCTCATGATTAATCCTAATCACCGGGAAATTCGATGCCGCTTTTTTTGGCCGGCCTCGTTTCGTCGGGTTCCAACGGGAATTCGATTATAATCGCTGCTCGTTTGCACGCCGCGGCTATCGACGAGATTGTTTACGTTAATTGAGCGGAACCGATCGACGTTCTAATCGGAACCGACCTCGCCTGTCTTTTTTCGAATCGTCCAGTCAACGACTTTGGCGATAGATTCGAGTGATTTTGTGTTATTTATGTTAGTTATATCTGCGAGCATTCGAAACTAACGGTCTACTCTTTGAATATGAATTAAATTGCTTGCTTTCAGAGATTGTAGCTTTTACCGATCCTAATTTTTGCTTTGAGATTTACCGTACGATACTGTACTAAACAATTTCAATTAAACTTTGGTTAATCTGACACGTACATCTGTTTGTATAATTCTTTATATATTAATTTGAAACACCGTGCACGAAAAAGCCAATAATTTGCCGGTTGTTATACTTGTTTTTGCGTCAAAACGGCTCTGCGGCTTCGCGAATTTGAACTGTTCCCTGCAACGGAAGCGCGTTGGCGGCTAATTCCATCGTAACGAAAGGATTAAACTTCTGGATTAAATTCATTAATTCTAACAACTTCTTCCAATATTCTGATACTCGTTTAAAATTCGAAACATTTTAATGTAAAAGTAACGTAAAAAATTGTAGCAGGAATTTCTTCGTGGAAACAGAAGACGCAACGCAAAAGCTTCTTATTTACAATAACCCCGTGGATTCGTTGTATGGCCTTAATCGAGCACGAAGATCGATAAATTCGTTTCACAGTTTCCCATTAAGTTTTCCATAATTCACGTTTCATTTCTGTTCTCGGCTTTACGAGTTACGACCGTATCGGATTACTGCTTTGCAACAAAGAAATTATCGTTTGAACGGATATTATTCGGTTTTCATCGGCATTTACGCGCCTCTTTCGCGGATCAGTAGAAATTTCTGAATTAATTGGGAAATTTCACGGGCACCGGATGTTTACACCGCAAAACTGAAATCAATCGGCCAAGAAGATTTCATATTCTAACCATGGAATGGTTAAACGTTCAATCGTTTCTTAAATATTGATATCACAAATTATGGTAAGAACAAATTCAATGGATGATAACAGCTCGTAAGATGCAGAGTCTACGACAGCTTTTCGTACATGCAGAGCAACCCGAGGCAAGTAGGGAGAAAACACCGGATAACGGAATAATCGAATTGGCAAACACGGACGTGCAATTCCAGGAATATTTCTGAGGTACCATTACTACTTTGAAGCTAATTGGACGCTGATTGACAATTTGGATAATGTACAATGTACGAGAGACTCGTGGAATGGTATGCTACGATTGTGGCGAGCAGCATTTGAATATTACTGCAAGCTTGTCGTTACTGGATTTTGGCGAATGCGATATATCAGAACCGGAAACCGTCAAGGACGTATATACACGACCCCGATTAGAAGACGATATAGGGTACGCGATCGTGCAGTTAATCGGCTAGAAACGCCCCTGTCGACATCGAAAATCCCTTTAGACGATCATTAAAATCGCTCACGACGTGTTCGTAAATTTTCGAACTCTGTTCTATCGCTTTTATACTCGCGATAGTAGAAAAGGACCTTATACTTAATGTAGTTACGTATTTTTCTATTTCATATTAATCCATGTAATTAAAAAAATTTTTTTTTTATCAAAACTTTCTTTCTTTTCTCTATGGCTCCGACGAATACAACTCTTTAAGCGCAAATATGTTAAAGAAAACGTGTCAGCGATTACATGGCAGTACATCCTCGCTTGATCGTGGTGTTCGTTAACGATTGATTCTAACGTTGATTAATAATCTAACATTTATCTATATAACTTATTTTTGATTAATTTCTGGAATTATTATCAACTCATAGGCTATTACGCGTCCACTGATATTAGGCATTTGCACGCGTGTCTTTGAAACGTCGCAACAGCCAGCTAAGAAGATCAGTTAGATTTTTAAATATTTACAAAACAATGGAAAACTACGAGTAATTCGCCAGAGTTACACAGGATTCTTCGCTAAATTATATTCTCGGATCTAATCTCGAGATTCACGGAATCTTGCCCGCGCAGCGCAATAGATCTACATATTCTTCCGTTTCCCATAAAAATCCTTTCTCTTGGTCTCTTCCGCGCGATAATTTAATAGGTAACAATACTAAAAATGGCTACACATTTCCGTTATACAATCAGCTTGCTTGCGAACGACGAATTTGCAAGTTTTCTACTATAAAATTTCAAAACAATTCTTGGCAAAGCTAACGTTTCGCTCTTTCAGAGTACCCTAATTGATATTTGAAATTTAGACATTGTTAGTAACTTTGAGATCGGGTCACGGTTCTAATATCTCTCGAAAACTTGATATTTGTACTTGTACTTTCATCAGAAATCGCGAAATAATGGAAACTGTTCCCGAGGATTGTCAATATTGTACGAACATTAACGACGCTTACGTTTCGACAACCATTTACAAATGAATTCCATTACTCTAATTAAATAATAAATTTATCCGGCGCACACAGAAAGGTAACGCTGTTTACGTACGTGTCGTATTACGAATGATGAGATTTTATCGTGTTCGTAGCGACTCACAGATAATATCTTAATCTTCTATTGTCACGACAGCTGCATGTGCACACTCGTACTATAATGTGGTCGCCATGATTTATGGCCATGTGTGATGAAAATAATAATGTGCATATTATACGAATTATGTTTACTACTATTGTTTTAACTACTTTATTTAAAAAACCACTATTTTAAGACACTATCTGAACGTGAGAATTTTATTCACAGATACCTGTTAGAATCAGTAGCTTTTTCAATATTTCAATAATTGGAAGACTCTATAAAAACAAAAAAAGGATACATGTGCATCTTTTTCCAGAAATGAAATACATACGCTAACAGCCAAAAGTTTACAGTTATTTGTAGTAATTACTCCACATATAAATTACTGCTTCCAATTTTTCCGTCGATAGTGTAATATCAACTCCTAACGTCCGATTCTTTCTCCCTTTGTTAACATTTATTTGCCTCGTTGCCCTGATACCTTCGAGAAACCCTCCACTCCATTATTTCGAAAAAAAAAAAAAAAACGATCTACTGCCCGTGAAACAAATAGCCATATAAATTCCAGTGAAATATTCAGTGCCTCGGAAAAATCGCACCTTGTTACTTTATTTATATCCACCGTCACAAATCAATGTCGTTTAATCAAACCCCAAAGATGTCCTTTGCCCTGCGTTCTATAGGCGCCTCGACATAAATCTCTCGTTTCCCCCTCACCTTTTTCTCCCGATACCCAACGACCAACACGGGTCGAATATGGTCAAAGCTGCAAATGGTCACCGTTTGGTCCAGACGTCGTAAATGGGTCAAGATGGATAATCTCACGGGATAAGGCTTGGAGACACTCAATGAACGAAGTCGAGGAGAAAGTAAGTTACTTCATAGTATAAATCGAAAGTGAAACGAAGGGTGAGAGGCAAGAAAAAGAGGAACGACGACGAAACGGTTTCATTCAGAGAGGAAGAGAATAAATTTGTAATACTTCGGTCCATCGGTGAAGAAGTAAGATTCGCCAAGTTCAATGGTATGAAAACGAAAAAGAATATTTCAGATTTGCTGCAATTATGATAATCGAGTTACTATTCTTTGGAAACTTGCCCGACTGCTTACTTTGACGATTCTGCTATTTTTTTCGCAAAAAAAAAAGAGAGAGAGAGAGGGAGGGAGGAAAAAATAGTACGACTTACGAAAAAGTAAAGCGATCCGATAAATTCAATTTTGTTTCATAGTCGCATCGTATAATACAATTAATTACGTTTTGCCATGAGTCTGATATCGGTGTCACATCTTAATAGCGAGACGAAGGAAACAAAATGCAATTTATTCGATCGGTTCGTTTCATTTGCATACAACGATCGGTACGCATCGGTATTTCGTAGACCGGAAGAACGAAATTTTTACAGATTTTTCCTAGCTTTCGATTTTCTTTCGTACTTGCATCTTATGAATGTGCACGACAATGGATGCATCAATTCGCTCGCCTCGTACACGGTGTGCTAGTTTCCGCGAATCGATAATTGTGCGTGTACCGTAGAATTTAAAACGGAGAAAGGAACGAGAAGAATCTAAAAAACATGTAAGCGGGTCGAATCCATGTTAAATCTATCGTTTGGTAACATATTACAACGTTTCTGAGTAGATTAATTTCTGAATAATTTCGAAGGATGATTTTAAAATAATATTATTTGGTATTTTGTCTGACTCGTAATAATCGTCGGAATGTTAAAGCGAACGAATTTCATCAGCAAATTAATACGATTGTCACTGATATTCGTAAAATCGATAGATATACACTGGTGAAATTGTGGAACAACGAATGTTGAAAAAATTTACAAATGGGACATCGCGATTTTATCGATGGAAATGATTCTTTTTCATTATTAAAGTAGGAATTGTTCGATTCGACTGTCTCGTTGTTTTGCTGAATCAGTTGACCGAAATAACGACCACAGAGAGAAATAATTCATTATTTTATCCGTGTACGCGATTTGTCGCCTCCTTTAAAATTGTTAAGGGTATTAAATTAAATTCATCCGACAAATGGCGAATATTTAGAATCGTGTAAACGAAAATTTACACGATCGTGGTTCTGTGTCTAATTCTCGATTAAACGAGCGATAATACGATAAAACGAATAGAATACACGTCGATTATATTATACAAATTGCATTATACGAGCGGTGATTTTCTATGTACTGGTGTATGTACACTATTAATTAACGAACGATAGTATTATTAATGATTAAATAAAATCGATGACACTTGTGTCACATCGTTTGCGTAGTGCAATGCTTCGTATTTGCGATTATAGATCTAGATTGAATATAAAACGATATTATAAACAGACGTAACAAACACATTCCCATTATGTGGTAAAAAAATCAGTATTTACTAGTGTGATCGCGGATGCAGATTAAGCGATACGATCATATTTCTATATTATCTCCTATGTTTAAGCACGTGGACAAGGAACAATATTTATAGTTAAACGATAATTACATGTGCTTTCAAATTACTTAACTCAATCGAGAATAATTTAACCATAACAAATCAAGTCACTCGATATCAACGTAGAGTCAAATTTACGTAAACTCAAAAAGCTTCTAACTGACAAGTAGAATTGTATCTAACATAATCTAACAATTTCCAATTTTAACTCCGTAGAAACGCTGATTCTTCGTCAACGACGACGATACGTCTTAAACTGGAACGCGTATTTGAAAAATCGCGATCTCTCGTCCCTTAATCTTGCACCCGCGATCGGTAAAACCGCATCTACGAATAGCTAAGTGAACACGACAAAGAAAACTGAAAGCTGGATAGATGTGCGCCGATGCTTATATACCTGGGTATATGTCATCCAACAACATGGTTCCACCTGATTGGAGTCGAGTCCCCAGAAGTCGAGTTCCTCCTCGAACAACGGTCCGCACACATCGGTCGGATAGTGGAGCTTCCCTGTGCGATAGTAATTGAGCACTTGGGCGAAGACCCCCGGATGCCTGTCGAAGAAGTATTCGTTGAGGATCGGGTCGTAGTTACCGAGAGCCTCGGTCAACTTTGACAGTCTGGTCGCGGGGATCTTCTTCAGGGTCGCCTTGTACGTCTCGTGCCGGATACCGCCCACGTTCAGGATCACGCGGTTTTCCGAATCCGTGTTCAGGATACTCATTTTGATCGCGGCTCTGCTATCGCCGGTTCCGACTCAGAGAAACCCACACGGCCTGCAATGAAAAATGAAAACACGATGATGGCGACGCGTTGACGTTGATGGAACTGTTGTCGGTGCTAAGAGGGTGGAATTGTTCAGCCACGAGCCTGGAATTCCTCGCGTCACGCAATAGGGCGCCAGTTTGCGGGTTCCCATGGCTTATCGATTCACGTCTGTCAAGAGACCATAAGTCTGTGACAGCCTGGCAAAGTCCATCCCTCATAGTCGTCTTTGCTTTCCTTCGCCTTTCACCGAACCGTATAAACTAGTTCAATTCCAATCGTAAGTTGTATAGGGACGTAATTATCTATATCATTAAATTACCGTAATAAGAAAAAAGAAAATAGTTTTCGAAAGAATTCCCGTCACTAAGTTGTTCAATCGCTGAAGCAGACTTACAAGATAAGCATCCGTCGTTGACTAACGCAAGAGGACAAGCAAGATCTCTCCAATCTAAGACTGTTTGCCGGTAGCCTCAAAATCTTTTACCTATCGAGTTATGTACATCCTTGAACATATATATCTTGTCTCTCGAGAGCCCTTCAGCGTTTCTTTCAATTCCATTCCTCTTTCGTTTATATAGGCTTGCGTCTATCTGCTACCTTACAGTCAGTTATTCAGATCTTTGATACTGTTCGATGTCCGACAACTTGATGGATCTTTGTTTGCATTTTTAACATATTGACAATAGAAGGAATTTCATATTTCGTGCACCGTTGTTTGTTTTAGCGTGATACCATAGCGAAGAACTAAAATAGTTCAAGTACCGCTTGCTATGATATTTCATAAGATTGAGTATTATTATTTCTTAGACAAATGAAAAGATCTTCTACTTCGCATTTCGTTCCATCTATTTTGACACTAGAAACGACATCCGCTGTCAAACGGCGAACGTCATTTCACTCTGATTACAAGAATCGAAAGGAATTCAATGAAAGAACTATCTGTTTTCGATGCACTCGATCAAATACTAAAATGATAGAAACGTTGCTGACATTCCCCATTTTCACTGGAAACGAATCCAGAAAGCACTTGTGTAAGGTTCGATGTCCCCATTCTCCGTGTAAGCCGATTTCCGCGTGAATCGTTGCCAAGAGTCATCGAAATGGCACAATCGAATGCCACTTGCGATGACGATGCCTAATCCAAGAGATTGGAATCGTGATTCTATCGCAAGAAGCTGGTGAGCTAGGGAATTTTGTTGAATTTAAACGTCCTAGGTTATCGTTTTACGTTATTTCCGATGTTATTGCGTACATTTTACTTTTAAAAAATTCTTCTAAATTTTACTGTATATTTTTCACTATTGGAAAAAGCTTATAGTCGGTAATACACGGTACGAGCGTGTGCTATATGCAAAAATAAGTCGAGAAAAGAGGAAGGATCTTTCTTCTTGCAGCCTTCGTTCCTGAAAAAGTCGAGTTTGAAAAATCTGCAATTAACGCTCTTCCCATGAAACATGTTTATGTCCCGATTTTTTCGAAAACGAAGTCTTAAACGGAACAAATCTTCTTCTACATTTTTACAAGTATTTTTACACGTAGAGTAGATGTTCTCGTGTAATTCGTTTTCAAAATATTTGATTTACCAATTGTTGTAGAGTCACCCCAAAACGGTTAAAAGTTTGAACAATATCTTTTATTCGATTAGAAGCTCGTAGACGTTTTTGAAGATAAGAACGTGTATTTTCACGTTGGTATTTTTTGTTAATTAAGTATTTTAATTAGAGTTTCGAAAATTACTTCCTTCGACAGCCACTTACTACTTGTCAATAATGAACGACGTATCACAAACTTTCAAGAGCTTCTAAAAGACAACTGTGTAAAAGACAAGTTCTAAGTACAACTGTTGGGTAATTTGGGACGTATACAGGATGCATTAGCATTGTAATATAAATATCTAATTTCTAAATTGTATTTAGGAGGAACGATATTTCATATGCGTCAACTTAATATACAAGATTTTATCTACTGTACGCACAAGATAAAGTAATTTGTAACCGCAATCTTCTATACGACCTTTCCTCTGAGATAGCCGTGGTATTTCCACGAAAATAACTATCATTTTTCATTCACGCGTTTCAAGAGAAGTTCAACCTGCTATGAAAAGCGCTATTACAAGAATTGCCTATAGACACACGCCACCTTCGTTATGTCAAGATACACAAGCTCAGCCTTTTCGACGGCTCTTTAAAAAGAACGAAGGCGAGCAAATTTCTCTTTTGATTTTCAATTTTCCCACGCGAACCACGTTTCTCGAAACGCTTCTCGCGAAAACGCTTCAAAAAGGAAATAAGAAAATCGTACGCGTTCGGCAAATCTACGATCGTCACGAATGGGTAGAACCAGCAAAACTCTCTATCGAGTACCGCGGTATTCCGACAAACGGAACTTTGCATTTGTCCCATGCTCGATTCGTACCGTTACGATATCGAACAGCCGCGTTTCTCTGTTAAATGGAAACTTTACGACACCACCAGAGAATCAACGGCAAGTCCGTACTTTTTGTCAGTTGGTTTGATTTATAAGGATATCGGTCATCGATTACGCGCAATTTAATCCTCGATCCTTTGTCAAAAACTCTTCGTTGTTTCACAGGGCCGACGAGGGCCAAGCTTTTTTCCATAGGAGGTGAATGGTAACGGGCCATGATCGACGATCGCGACGAGATTCCAACGAATTTGTCACCATTTTTCGTTACTTGCGAAAAGTCAAAGATATTTTCTCTTTGACAGAAAGTACTCCTCTTTTCACGATGAACGAGAGGCAAGTCTTTTCACACGGAGTATAGTCGTCTTGTACGACGCGATTGCTATGAATTTCTGATCATTTTTCGCGACGTTACGCCGTGCCTTGTCGATTCTAAAGGTGTTTAATGCGTGGAAAATGAAGATTCCGTCTGTCCCTTTTTTTCTTTCACTGTCTGGCTACACTTCAATCGGAATATCGATATTTCCCCTCGAATGGAACGTCGCGAAGATAGATGATTCCGTCGAAAAGCCAGGAATATGGCAAAATTGCGGACATTCTCCAAGCTGTGAGTTTCATTTTAGTAATACTCGATTCTTTACGAATGCTCCGGATTTTCTACATTTTATTTGTATCTAATGTCTTTTATTCTTTTTTTATTCCAATAGATCATAGATTGTAGATAAACGGATATACAGGGTGGTCCGTAATTGGTGGTACAACCGAATATGGAGTGATTCTACGAGAGAAAATAAGCCGAAAATATGGAATAAAATCTTTTCAAACATTTTACTCTGTATTCTCGCCTAATCTTTTCTCACAGAATCAATCTGTATCCAATTGTGCCATCGGTTACGAACCACCTGGTGTATACATATTTTTTAATGTCTTATTGATAGTTTGACGCAGATAGAAGCGGTAAAGGGTATCTATTTCAAAGTACATAGTATACTTCATCGTATTTCAATGGGAAATTTATCCAAAGATTAAATTTTCTTGGTCGAGTTTCTGGTTTCGGACGAGAAAGAAGAGGAGGGTTATAAAATATGTTGGTGCTTGGAGAAATATCTGTGATGCAGCGTTCAGCTGCACGTTAAAGTATACTTAAATGAATCGAATTCGTCTAATATTTATATTCACCTAATATAATATTTTTATAATCCTATGTATTCCAAGTTATCACTTTATCGAGAGACAAAATCCAATGAAATCCCCCTGCAAGTTGGCCGTTTCGATTCTTTTAATTTCATAGTTTTACGACTCGTGTAACGTGTTCTTATATTCCTCCGTGACACGTCGAATTTCCCGGAAGTTTTACGGCTCGCGAATATTTTCTAATTATACGCTTTCGTGACTTCGCCATTGACGTGTGCATATTTAACAATTGCGCTTAACTGGGACAAACTAAAAATACAAACTTTTTATTCCTGCATCGTGTCCAAATCCTCATCTTCAAATGCATGTTACCTCTCTGTCTAATTTAGCACAAAAATGAGTCCAACTTGGCTGATAGCCATAGCAAAAGCGAAGTGGCTATGTTCGATAGGTATCACCGAAACTTGCATAGGAAAAGCAACAACGGGAATAAATGGGCAGAAGCTGAAACTAAGCTACGTAATCAATTGAAATATTTTATCTACAATTTTCAACGTTAACGCGAGAGGTAAAATGATCAAAACTCGTTAAAGAAAACGATACGATCGTTCTTTTATTCGATGATTTTAAACGATCATCGAACGTATTACTGACAAGCGTCACGATGGAAAATCAAATGCTTTCCGAAATTATCGAAGTATTGATGTTTCGCACGGACTGTGAAACCTTCGAACTATTGTGACATTATTTGGTTTGTTAATTCTAACGCATGACAAATGGATTGATCGATGATGAAGGAGAGAATGTGCTTTAGAGCTCGTGACGTTTACCAACGACGTGACGAAGCTTCGATATAACCAATTCTGCATTTGGTTCGGTGTTTTGGATTTCCCCAATTTTCATCTTTCGCTCTTACGTTTGACACGAACGTTGACGAATAAATTGTTGAACGTGAAATATACCGTACAAGAAATTACATCGTATTTCGACGATTTTACAATAAATTAATATACGAATTGAATTTTCCAATCTTAAGAGCCCCCATTTTTTCCCCAATCCAGCGAATTCCATTGCTACTAATGTTTCGTGGTAGGAAGAAATCTCCGAGGGAGTATCGAGGTTGCTGGAATCTCCGCCGATAGCGAATTACTGTCACAGACTTGATAATACGTGACAGGATCTCTGGGAGGTTTCCATGAAACCGTATCAAAGGAGCTATTGAAGTGACATTCCAATTCCGTTCAACCGTGATTAATGTATTAACTGTCGACCGATCCGATATATGATTTCTTAAATACGTACACCTGTAGAAGAATTTTTATAAAGAATACGATAAGAAAATGAAATGTCATCGGAACATATTCTAATAAATACATAGATCAAATTATTAACTCTCCAGTTGCATATTTTCCTTCTTTCGCAAAGAGCAATTCGAAAAGCACCGCGTATTACTTTAGTTCGCAGTTTTGCATCCTTCGGCCATGTCTAGGTCGCATCAAAAGCAATTTCCGGCAGCAGCCAAAAAGCGAATCGCGTAACTCAAATTCGTTGAACGATCTTTACCTTTTTCTCCGCTCTCTTGCGAACTTTCGTTAGGGAAAAAGGAAAGGCCTCGCTTTAATCCAATTCCGTGCGAAACGAAGTGACGCGACGTCTGTACGTCGATTCGTTTGAAATATTTCACATCGAAAGTTGCCGCGTCGACGTTCATTTTTATCTCAATTCGATTCCGTCGTTTCATCGAATTAAAGTTAATTGAAGTACTGTTGGGCGCAAACGATACAACCTACGGCCGTGGTAAAAGTTCAACTTTGATCCTCCAGTACGAAGCTTCTTAAACTCTGGCTTGCGTAACAGAATTACCGGATCGTGAAAATTTGTGCATCTGCCGCAACGAACTACACCAGCGAAATGAAAAATGTCAATCATCTGTTACTAAAGGATCATGAAGAATTCAGCGAGTTATCAATCGAGATAGATATGAAATAAGAGCTTTTTAAAAGATCGGTTAAATGGATTTTTACTCCGAATTAGTACAAAATTTCCAGTAATTTCTACGATGGTCCTAGACACGCTTGTAACGTATTATACTACGTATTTATCGCAAAACGACGTCTTTATCGTTCAAGATTGTATAATTATGATACAATATTAAATCTGAAAAACGCGTTATATCAAATATTCGGTCGAGATTGAATTCTTTTGCAAACTAAACAATCATATTTATCTCGTCAATACGCTTTGTTCTAGTAAGTGGTGAATAAGCGATAGAATAGTAAATATAACAAGGAATTGTTTGAAATCAAACTTCTTGGATTAATTACCGATCTACGTACATAACTGGGGTCACCAATGGAGAAGGTTTAAGAAACGTTGCTCTAGTAATTCGAAATCGATTCCTTCCTACGAGTATTTCTTTCTTCTCGTTGTAAAAGGACCTCTGATTTTGTAAATAGCGCGAATAACGACATTCGTGCGGTTCGTACCACGTCGTGCTCGCTCGAGAGAAGCAATTACGGAACCAGGTATTCGCAGTTCCGAGCTTTCGAGCCTCGAATCGATCCTTTATTTGAACAACTAACTAGGAATTGATTAAGCATCTTGTATCGTCTCGGTGAGCATGTGTCGTACAGTTACACGTAATTGGAGTCTCCAAGAACATATTATATGGGATAAAACGATCGAAGGATGAATAAGAGGTTGGATGGATCGAGCGAAAATGCGTTTTGAGTGAAATTCTAATTAATGCCACGGCGGTGTCTTCATTTATGTTGAATTGACAACTTTTGCATAAAAGCTATTACTTTCACTGCCTTTTAGTAATGATAGTAACAATATAATTAAATTAACGTAGCGATAAATATTTTTTATTACCAGCAAACATCTAGTCGACTTTCGTGCTCCAACTATATGAAAGTAATCACTGCGAGTTTGTACCTTAATGCAGACGGAATTTCCGTATTTTCCAACTGGCTTGGAAAATGCCTGAAAAGCAGCTCACGACACGACGTGTTCTTCAGGCAGCAACTTTGAGAGGGCTTTCATGTCTCCTCTTAAAGGAGTCGCACATACACCGTAACCAACAGAAAAGCACCCTGAGGCTATTTTTCTCGTACACCGTAAGATTGTTAAAAAATCTTCCGGTTCGAATAAACTTGGTTTAAACGCTGTTAATGCTATATTCCCGGACAGTTTAAACTTTCAATAGAACGGTACAGCGATGTGTGCGTTTTTAATTAACCTTTGCCCGCGATTCGTCAGATACGGAATTCGTGGTTATTGCCAACGTTTTATGTCGCTACCATCAGTGGCGGAACAACGAGAATTTTTTACAAACTGTTTCGTGCATCGCAAACGATAATCCTGTTTACGTGGAATTTTTTTACGGCATTGAAAATCTTTGTTACGTTGTTCGTGAAAATCGAATTTAGTACAAAAGCAGCCCAATTATTACACTTCGTCATTTTCATTGACGTCACATCGTAAACAGTATAAATGACGGTAAATGGGTAGGTCGAAAAATTATTTTGGATTCGGTCCAGACTTCTACCTTTCGTTTATATTTTTCATTATCTTCTGCGGTTCTCTGCCACATGTAAACGACCTCGTAAATCAATATGACCACCGGCTTCTGCGGTTCTCAGTTCAGCGCGTAGTTTAAATCGTAAGAAACTTTAGATATCGTGGGCATAGAGAATTAGCTGGCTGTAATGGAATTTCGTGCTCGTATCGTGCAAAATAGTTAACAGTTTAAAAGCAACGTTGCAGATATAAGGCACAACACGTAAAATCCAAATGTTCTAATGACAGACGTAATTCTAAAATTTAACTATTGCAATTGAAATGCCTTAATCGCTGATAGAGGTTAATCCTTGCTTCAAATATTCTATGATACTAAATATATAACACTTACGTTCCTTCGAAACCGATCGAACCAGATAACATAATATAAATTGCCCTCATTCGCAAACAAAAGCTCGCAGGAAACATTAGGAACTTCTTATCGAACGAAACATCGACAAAGGTACAGTCCAAACTCTTAATCTCCATAATGTAATAATAAACGTTTGAATCTTTTCTTCTTTCGAAATCCACTTTTCGCAATCGTTGTAAACGTTGACGAGAAGAAAAGAGCAAATTGCTTATAAACGTCTAACGAGCGGCTTACCTCGAGCGCTTGATACTTTCCTCTTGAACGAGAAGCCATTCAACGGGTTTGTTATTTATTCGATCGTTTTATTCGTCCAGCCCTGGGAAACTCGTAGGGCGCCCCCGCGTTGTACCGGGTATCAAATATTCTTAAAATATTACAATTTCAAATGTCGCCGCGCAGCCGTAGCTAACACGGTTGAAAGTCAATTCGCAAGTCTATCCAGAAATTTTCGTGGGCTGGTCTAGTCTCTCTTGAAATATTCACCGCTTCCTCGAGCATGAAACTCGATGTACGCGATCTGAACTCCAACACGTTTAACCCGTACATTGAACCTATTTTCTGCTTAAACGCTTATCTATCTCATTACCGTAATCCGCAATTATCAGATTACCTAGTAGATTTACAATTCGAGATTCCAGTGGCTCTTGCCGCGCTTTAATCACGGCCCCCTTTCCCGGGCGCAATGCCCACTTTGAAGCAACTGCGGATTTATAGGTTAACGTGCGGCTCTCAACTTTAAAAGAAGCCACAAGAATTTTTACATCCTTTTCTTTCTCTGTTTATTTTTCTTCCATGTTTGTGTACATCTACGTGTAAAGTAAAGAATACACGAAATACGGGGAGAGGGAGAGGGAGAGAGAGAGAGAGAGAGAGAGAGAGAGACGACGGATAATGATCGAACGAGGTATAAATAGAGAACGGGAGAAATACTGCTCCGTGGATGGTCGTTAAATTCCAGATAAGGGAAAACTAGACTCAAAGGCTGTGCTGCCCATTACGATAACCCACAAATGATAAGCAAATATTAGTAGAAGGTTTTCGCTGTTTCTAGTTTGTACCATTGAGCAACTCTAATACATAGCGTAGTCCAATTAACGCAATAATATGAAAATGTGAAAATTACTTCTCGGTTCCTATTCCATAAATATCAAGGAATTCCAACTTCTTCGCATTCCCGTGTGAAATAAATTGATCGTACAAAGTATTCGTCGAGTCATTAATTACGATTAAAACTTTATTCGTCGAGCAATATTTTTGAAATAAATATGTTGCGTAATATTCTCGCAAGCTTCTAGAATAAATATCGAATGAACGAAAGAAATATTCGCGTTATTTAAAATACGAATTCGAGAAATATCAAACCGCCCCAATTTCCCCCTACATATTAAACATTGATACGTCATCGATTATAAAAATGATAAAACTACAGCCAAATTATAAATAGTCATTGAGGGTAAATTACCGAATACGAATCGATTGAAATGAAATATCGAATGCGACTCGAACCGCGAAGGGCTAATAATTAACTAGGCTTTGGTCGTCGCCTGTTCAATAGCAATTGCCTTGTTATAATCTAGCTTGTAGAATCATCGACCTGAACACGTGAGTCACAGCGCTCGGAAGTGGTTACGGACTGCTGAGATACCGTTAATTGCCGCAAAACTCGCATTGTAAATTAACTGCCTGGTGGTTCACATTTTCAGGGTGGATTTAACAAGCAGCGATCCCTAAGTGTAACGCTGACTTCTTGATGAGCCTCTGTATAGCGATGAAACTCGAAGAACCGAACTACGAGGGCAGACAGTTAATATTAGGTCGGTGTATACGAGTAAAATAGAATAAGAAAATGTTAAGTTTCATTGATCGTGAAACAAAACCCGTATATTTTCAAAATATGTACGTACCACTTGATTAATGTTTCTAGAATAGAGTTGGAAAATTTAAACGTAGAAGAAAGCGAAATCGATGTTTGAATAATGGCTGACCTGTTTCACTTACACTGACCAACCACGCTGTAAGATGTGCTATATTAGAATTTCATATTTACGAAGTATCAAACGAGTGGAATTATCATAAATAGAATATCCCAGAGACCCAATGCTCTTAACTTCGTCAATTTCTACAAAATGACACTAGGAAATCGTATTCCTGTACTCGTTAAAACTTTCAACTCCTGAAATGGAGCATCAAATTTCCGCACCTTCTTTACAACTTTAAACCGCCTTCCTGTCGTAAGAAGAGTGCCGGCGTTAATCCAAACTGTACACAAAATTTCCTTCAATTACGCGGATCGATAACGGAATATTAATGATCCTGAAAAACGACCGTCACTTTGGAACGTGATGGTTGAACCTATTGACAAATGGAAAGGTCGTTAGCCGCAAATTTTAAAGGTATTTAAATTATCCCTTCGAATCTGGGACACCGACTTTCTAAATGTAAATTTAAAAACCCTCGTCCCTCCGCGGAGGGACCATTGCGGTGTCTTCTCTGGATTTATCCAAACTACGCAAACGATATCTTCTTTTATTCTTCCCTCCCATGGAAAGCAACTTCGCTCCATCGAAATCGCATACAAATATGACTGTGCTGGATCCGAATATATCATACAGCCGTAAGAACAAATACAAATTCTTTTTATCAGTGGCGGAGTGGTCGTGTTTTTTGTTTTTAAATTCTTTGTCGAAATATGTCTCTTGCGTTTTATAAAGCGCGATAATTCTTTTCACCGAATTCTACTCAATCCTTCCATCGCTTCTCTTTTTAACTCGTTGACAAGATAGAATTAGTCTGTACATCGCAGATGTTGCTTTCATGGTTAGTGAGAAACAATTTTTATCACGAGTTCGCTTTGAATTAACGCGAAAGAAGAAAATAGAAAAACCAACGGGAAAGGGTGGTTTCTGACAATTCGAAAAACACAAAGATGCGAAGAAAATTTAAGAACGGTATAAATCTAAAATTCTAGTCTCCCGAATGTTTCTACGAAATAAAGGTAATAACGTAAAGAGACGTAAATTTTCTATATTTTTATAATTTTCTATAATTTTCGGTATTCGATTTATATTATAAAGAATTAATATTCAAATTTTAAAAGACTGGCATATAACAGTGGTATATAACAAATATAACAGTGGTCGAAATGATGATAAAAAATAATCTACAAGTGGTTCTAACCTCAGCCAATGTGCTGCTCGAGTGGGTTGCAGACTACTTTGTTCCCGGTCAACGTTCGCCACGAACCACCTGCCAACGTGACTTCGTGCCTGCCTTCCGCAGAATCGTAAAGTCGACGATCGAGTTTTACTTTTAGAGTGAAATACCGGATTCCCGGAAAGCTGCCTCGACCCTTTTCCTCGATAAAAATAAAGGCGAAGGGAATTCCTTCCTCCTCGACAAGCGAGGGAAATATACAGCGGATATCTATAACGATAGGTTATCATCTCGATATTCTCCTTTTCATAATGTGACATATAAAAGATGCCAATCGAAATCCTGCGCTGAAAGTGCAATATCCTAACATCGTACGAAGGTTTATTTTCACAAATAACTCGACAAAGATCAACTTTAATACCTGAGATTTAGATAGATCCAAGCAGATCACGTATTTTAATATGAGGTGATCGTCGGTGAAGGTGTCCACAAGAAATACTCTTCATTTTCAACAATAACGTTTATTAAACTCTTAACGATTAACAACGATTAACGATTAACAACGGTTAACGTTTAACAACGATTAGTAACAAGTAACGATTAACACCGAACTCTCAAGAGACGATAACTCGTTTCTCTAATTGTGTTGGCTTCGCTTAACCTTTCGCACTTCGCAGCTCGGGACAGAATGAATCTTTTGGTTCAAAACCAAACAGATTCGTTCCTTTGTTGCCCTTCGATACCCCCACTACGCGCGCGTTTATTAGAAGTCCGCGACGGTTGCCGCGTATGCATTCTACCGAATATTCGGCGAAAGAACCGTAGGGATATCGATGATACATTAGACCTGTCGGACTTACGCTTTGAAGGTATAGCGCTTTGTGTCGCGAAGCCGTTGGAAATTTCCGTGGTCGAGTGCCGCCACAAATATTTCCTATTTGACAAAACATACGGCAACGAGTAACTAACTAGATAATTAACATTAAAATTTTCGTATCGATCGCCCCATGAAACGCTAACGCAGCGAGCTCCGATTAATCTAAAATTCCTGTTCACGAGATGTCCAACTTGCTACCCTACCGTGTTCATAAAACAGAGCTCGAACTTCCTAGATCGAAACTCGTTGAAACGTACTGGAACCTATCGCGAATGACGATCGAGCGTGTTCGATAGAAGATAGACGAGGGAAATCTAGACGATGGCGTGCACGTGTCATGTACGATCGCCAAAGCTGGTCCGCTTTGGCCGAGGTTCGATCGACGAGGTGGCCGGAAAACGCGGCCGGCTCGGCGGTGGTGGCGCGATCGAATTCTAGGTCGGTTCTCTATTTGTGTCATCATCGTGCCAGATTTTCACGTGTGCGTACACGAACACACACGCGACCGACTGCGCATATAGCGTGGATTGTATGTAGGACAGTATTTGTCAACCGGGTCGTATTTCCTCGAAATGGATACAACGTAATGGGAGATACCAGTGACCTAGAGTTGTACACAAGACTTGCCAAAATTATTACTAGGGAGACACGGCATGGTCGCCACCCTGTTACCTACTGACCTTGGCTATTGCACGCGAGGCAACGTGCCGTCTAGGACCCGAAGGACCACCCAGTCCTAATTGACTGGGAGTTTCCTGAATGAGATCGGTTGTTGGAGTGTTCCGAGTCAGACTGACTAATGCGTCCCCTGATCCAGACTACTGAAATTGATCTTTATTAGCCGATCGACCGAGACCCTCCATTTGTCGTGCGAATCGGTTGATCGTGATAAATCGAGCGACCGACTGTATCTCCTAACCGTTGAACAGAACTAGATCTTCTACCGATACCAATCTCGAATTGATTCTTTATGTTCTTTCATTTAGCAAGCTGCTTTTTAAATAAAGATTCCTACGCTCTGATACGCAATTTTGAAAAATCCTTCTATATTCTGCTGACTTACGGATTTATATGAGAGATGTGTACACGTATATCACCTGACACACAGCCTACCATGGACTCGTGATAGTTGAACCATTATCGAGTTTTCAAACGGTTAAAAATTTTAGGCTAGAATGGTTTATAGACGCCGCTTCTCGTTGTCATCGGATTAGAGACACAACAGCGATTCACGCGAAATCCTGTCATAAATCCAAGTGTCGAAAACCTAACAAAACGTAGCTCACACGCCGATTATCGTTTACACGATTGGTTGTGGTAATGCAACTGCGACGATCCTTTTATACTCGCTAACAGGAGGATAGATCCTTTCTAATCATTTTGTTCGTACAAATACATTCCTTTCGTCTTATCTTTACCGTGTCCAAATATAATTTTTTAGGAAAAAGTGATTCCTCTCTAAATGCTGTTTCGTTTAGCGGGAAAAAAGAGAGGAAATTGAAAAAGTCATTTTCATAAAAATTGTCTTTCATAGTTATTGTAGTGATATTTCTCAAGGAAGCATCGAGAAAAGATTGTAATGTTTATGAGAAACGAGATCACGCTACAGCCATATTTTCTTAGATATCAGGAGCATCGATTGGCTTTTTTGGACGAAAACGTAAATCTTCGATTGCATCACGCTGTACGATAGTTCGCGCGGCAGCTTGAAAAATGATGATCGATAATGGCGACGAGGAAAGGAGTTATAATAGCGATCCGCCACGAGGATTACAGGCGACCGCAAACTGTGAAGAAGCGAACGGATTGATGATGATAGCAGTTACCTGTGTCACAGCGTATTGTGACGAATCGCGTGTTTGCGATAAAAGAAACGCATACGATAACGGATTCTATTGTGTAAGCGCGAAATAACGAGAAGTGACCATGGTCATAGGATTTTTAATCAATTTGCTTCCGGCTTGCGATCCAACGTGCAATACCGCACTTTTTAACGAATTAACATGTTTCCTGTTATAACAACGGGTTAATGACGATTTTTACTGATTGCAGCTCAGTGGAAATGAACAACGAACCGTAAATTTGTATATGTGACCAAAAATATTGGTGCATGCTCCTCGATAACTGAAATTTTCAGTGGAAAGTAATTGTTAAATAAGTTAAAGTTGATTTCGTATTGCACTTCAATTTGGTCGACTTGTTTAATTCGCTGAGTGTTGTTTCCACTTCTCGCGCAAAAATATTTTTCTGTCGACTGCTGCAGGGCATTCGAACGGAATGGGAGATAGCGAATTTTCTATATAATAATTGAATTGAAACTGGTCGTTGAAATATTTGACCACGATAGTATTTCTTATGGCAATTTACCCTAATTTTCTATACATTTCATCGAAATATTTGTTTGTCGTCTCATTATATAAATTATCTATGACGAAGGAACATGATTATTTCGTATTCAATGCTGCGTAGCTTTAAAACCAGAGAGGATTAAAATCACTTTCGTGTGCTTCAGTATGGTCGGCACAAATACAAACTTAGCAAATCTTTATCAAGTTCATTTAAATCAAACTTCGTTTTAACCAGCTTTGAATTAAAAGACATCTCGCCATCTCAATTAAGTAAACTCTTTATAACCCTTAAAAGAAGCTCGAGGTAGTAATTTGCTAAACGAGTCAATTATTCTACTAATTTCGTGTTTATAGTATTTCTTCGGACAATTTCCTTCTCTTAAGCCAGATTTCTTCGATAAATTTACTTTAAAGGGGATATAAATCTCAATTACATTTTAATTGATTCGTAGAATGGCCGATTGCCCTTAAATAAGAAATATCTTCGAATCTACACAGAAAAATCCAGCGTTCTTCTAAAGTAGAGATACTTTTACCAAAAGCTATCGAATAATTTCCGTAATAAAATCATTTGATATTTTCTTCTTTTATATTTACAGTTTTAGAATCGCATCGACGTCGAAAGTTATTAACGACTATTGACTGAATTAACGCTCGAAAGGACGAGCGACGCGGCGAAGGACTACGCATGTGTCCATTAGAATCCCAACGTACACTCGTGTATATTTCATCAGGTGCCTTTTTGTATTTTTCAAATAGCGAAAAGAGACGAAAGTAAAAGATGACGAACTTAGATCGAAGGGAACTAACGATAAAATTGGGGGCCGAGTGAGATACTCTTTATCGTTCTGCTTTCAGCAATTTAACTCGTATCGCGGCTTTTTTTTAAACGTCGGACACATATGCGAAGTCGGTGGTCGATGAAAAATCCGAGCCTGAGAAATCGCTGGCAAAAATATTGCTACGACGAATGTGTATCGTACGGAGGTTGGAAAGCGCGCGCATCTGTGTAATTAGCGCAATAAATGGCTCTAAGCGATAATATATTACCTGCGAAATTCGCATGGCGCCGGGCCAAGGCTAGAATAACATCACATACGAATAAATTAACAAAAAGGGAAACGTTTAATGCCGAGGAGGAGTGACGCGACCACGTTGAACCGTTGAATAATTACATGTTAATTCTGCTCTACGCGCGTTCGACCCGTGAAAAATAATTTTTCTGAAAATTCTGTCTCGCGTTAGCCGATAAAAAATTCCGAGGGGTGGTGAACATAGGTAGATAAACGAAAGACGTACGGCTCTTCAGAAACTGAAAAATTCTGGCTATTAGAATAGGGCGAATAAACGTTTAGGGGATAAACGGAAATTGTAGGATTATGCAAGTACTTAGCGCATAGAATTAAAAAATAAGTGGTATAAGAACATTTTTCGCAGAGCAGAATATTCCTTGCTATATTGGATTCGTAATATCACGATTTCTGAACACGTTTTTTCTTCTTACCGTAATTTGAAAATTGTATGAAAACCATGTTTAAATTAGATTTTTAAAGAATAAAGTATACGATATATTGGCTAGAAAATTAGGTTATGCGATAGTAAATAGCACGCGTTATTATACTTGGAAATCTATCGTACCGATATCGTATATGGAGATTAATTGAAAATCTGATTAACGCACGTAATTACCATTACCTGATCCCCGATGGAAATTAGGGAAACTATTGTTGTTAATGTAAATCATCCCTGCAACGTTGTTACAGCGTTGATAAATTTGATTTACGAAGCCCTTAGTACGTACAGTACATGATGGAAGAAAAAATTCAGAACACGATATAAATTGTAAATATCGAATTTCGAAACAACGAGCGCGGCAAACTCGACAAAGTCACGAGATCAACGACATAAAACATCAATCATAAAATAAAACCTATCTCGAGGCACAACGGAACGATCATCAATTCAGAAAATGGAAAGCCAGCGACACAACAATGATCGGTGACCGCGTTATTAATAGTCCCGAATCAGAAATTGCAGGTTAGCGGAACTATCCAGCCGAGGTGACCGCGAGATTCCGGAACTTACGATATATCCGTGACCGCAGCCGCCGAGAATTCCCACCCCTCATCCCATAACGATCGCCGAAATCACGCTGCCAACTACGTACGTAGCATCGATCACCAAAATCACGACGCGTCGACTCCTCGTTATATCCGTATTACTCTTCGTCGTTAACCAGCGCGCAAATCAACCACTCTTCGTCGCAGCGATCCAAAGGCGGGGGTGTATACATTTGACATGGTTCGGGAAGAGGTTATTGACCACGCAACATGATAGTCAGAGGAGGCGCGTATGCAAAGACAAGGCGCGTGCTGTCACGAGCGGAACGAGGCGGTTCTACGAGCTCGTACTAGCTGGTTTACAAGTCAGCCTGAGCGGCGGCAGTAGCGGGCGGCCTCTTGTCGCGTGGAATCGATAGTCTGCGTGCACGAAACGCCGATAAGCGCTCGGTACGCCCAACGACATTGCCATCGCGATTCCTTCTTTCGATCGTCCATGTTGAAGCATCAGGAGAAGGCTTAGAACTTGGTCGAGGAGAAGATCGAAGGTGGAAAAAGAAAGGAGGTTATCCTGCGGTGAGAGGGTCGGACGAAGAAAAACAAGCGGAGAGTAAAGTTTCGTTCGGATCAATCAACTTACCTGAATGCGAGTCGGGTGGATTCAAGTGGATACTTAAAGGAAAATGTATATATAAAATCTAAGAAAGAGATTATATCTGTACGAACGTTCGTTGTATTATGATTGCGACACGCTATTGAAAAGTGGCGTAAATGTATTCCTGCCAGAAACGAGATACGAGTTCAGTATGTATACAAATGCTTTTATTTTTTTGTCTACGTATTATGTATTTTGTTATTTGGAAGCGTATCATCTTACAGATTTTACGTATCATATTACGCCACTACCTGTATCGGTTGTAAACATAAGAAAGATTTTGTGTACAAGGAGGGTCGAACACGAAGTTCAGAAAAACAGTCGGCTCGGTTTAGGTAACCAATATCAACAAGCACGAAAGTGGAAATAACTTCTTACCTAACATCTGTTGTTTCGTTCGAATCAAGGAATACACATAGTTGAAAGAACTTCGACCTAGCTCGAAAGTCGAAAGAATATCTCGAGCGAAGAAGAACGATAAATTCGCATTGGTAAAGCGTTTCAGATTTCTTGAACGTGAACTACTCGAAGCTTAATGAAAACGCGTGCCAAGTAAATAACAGATTGTTATTAGCGAGGAAGTTGAGGTGAGATTTAAGTTAGAGCAGTTGAAGTCGAGTAAATAACGTCAGCAAAGAGGCGTGAATTGGATTAGGGTTACGATATTTCAAATCGCGTAAGTAACAGATCCGCGCTAGTAAAAAGATATAAGGTGAACTTTTACGTGCTAGGTAAATCATAGCTTGCAATTTATCACAATTCAAGTCGATCGAATTCAGGTAACTCGACTAACTAATCCGAGCTAGGCTTAACCTGTCGAAGCTGCAACGAAATCGAACCAACGCAACCAGCGGAGAGGGTGGTGCGGGTCAGCCGACGGCGATCGAGCGAGAAAACGAGAAACTAGCGAATCCGATAAATCAATGAACGAAAATACTCGTACACGAGCACCGGAAGAAGGTGGATACGACGACGCCGGTGGCGAGGAAAGTTAGGGGCACTAGTCGAGGCGGGTGCATCGAACCAGCGCTTTGCGCGAAGATTGATAAGGGTAGAAGCGATTAAGACCGAGAGAATGGATCGACTCGCGGAATTCCGCTCCCTTTCTGTCCCTCTATCCTCTCTTCCTACTCTTGGAGAGTCTTAAAGGCACGTTTCAACGGATTTTCCGCTTGATGGAGCAAAAGAAAGCAACGAAAAGAGGTGATATTAAAAATAGTCTGTCCCTGATCGAACAATCCTACCACCTACTTTTCAGTACGTTTATTGTAGGAATGTAGACCGAGTAGACGCTAGAAAATAGGGAAATATGCATACGCGAGAACGAGACGCAACAATGGTACGGGGTAACGCGAGATACAATGGTCTCGCGATACGAGAAAATCCTCGTTAAATTTCCTTCGCAGAGTCTGTCTCATATAGATAATAGCGAACGAAATCAGAGGAGAACGAAAACGAGAACACGACCAAGACACATACTCGAAATACGGATGAAATGCGTACATTACGGGTGGTGTAGCCGAAGCACTCGAGAAACTGTCGGCCGCGATTGCTTGGCAAAGTAATCGGCCGACAAAACACGGGCAATATAATTAGTCGCTGTGGCGAACTACGTTCGCTCCGGTGGTTGAGGTTACGCTGGCCTAGAGAGTCCCTCGAGGCGAGGATCCACTTAGGATAACTCCGCGAGCGATCCAGCCACCAAGGGTGAAAGGTAAAGGGAAATCTACTTACCCACGGTCGCGCTCTCTTCATGTCTCGGGACTACTTCACAGCATCTCAACGACACTATTCCGCTTCTGTATCTTCCATGTCGATGGTAGCGAGTGACGATGGCGCTGGTCGAAGTACACCGTTGACTCGCACAATGGACACTAGCTCTTTCGCTTCGACCTACCACTCGACGAAGCCGGGTCCACCGTCGCTTTCTCTCTTGCTCTCTTTCTCTCCCTCTCTCTCTCTTCCTTCGTCTAACTCCTCTACTCACAGATACAGCATACGCTTCTTCACCACCGAGTCGTCGTTCCCTTTATCTGGACTTTCCAGTGGAAACTCGGTTACCGGTTGATTCTCACCGTGCCACCACCCGACACGAGCGAAAGGTCATCGTTACTCGTTCGTGTCGCGACTTGTCCCGTGACGATATCAGGACGAATTCTCCGGTTATCTCGACTCGTGCGCGGACAGAACTAACCTCGAACCGAGCCGCCGTTTCTGTCTTCCAACGGATACTGCGAAGCGGGTGGGGTGGGGGTGTAGACAGGGCGCAGTGGTGGGACGAGTGGCGCGCGCAAAGCCCCGAGTGCGTATGCGTTGGGGTAGTCACTACAACCGCCACTATCTTCGTCACGACTACGACTAAAGACGATGGGCATGACCACGACCACGACCACGATAAAAAAACTGCATGTTAAACACGAACGGGGACGTGGATTTTTCGGGTTCTGCGAGAGCACCGATTTTTTGGGAGTTTACGTTCAGTGATGTCCCTTTGTTTCTGCCTTTCTCGCTCTATACGGTATATCTATAGCCGTGGATGCCGCGGAACGATACAGGCTGCGGGGCATTCGTCCGGGTTCCGTGAGATCTTTTTCAGCCGTGGCTACGCGAACCCGCTTCTGCCCAACTTGCTCCTCTGCCTAGCTTTTCCATCAGCGTACCTACGTATGTACACACACATATATGTATACGTGTGAATGTTTCGTTTGTTTCGAGGGAATTAGGGTTTCAACGATTTCAAGGGATGCTTCGGTTTTAGAAACCGGGCGGTTGTTGCGTGGAGAAACGCGAGCTTCTTTGTTACGGATTTTACTCTTTTACTATTTCTTTCACTATTTACCCTTTCATATTTAGTTCGAATCGTTGTCTAAATGCAAAAGCGGTTCGAAGTAGTTACGGTTTGTCGATATATCCATCGACATCGATCTTTCGTAAATTCGTGCAGTCGTCGATGAGTTAAGGATCAACAGACAACTGTTTGCTTGATCCCTTTAAGAAACAAAGGAGTTCGGTATTTTAATTGCATCCTTTGTAGTTGTATCGTGGTATCTACCTACAGTAGAAAATGGATAATAGTATTGTTTTCTGAAATTAAAAAGTAAAAACAAAAGAACAAATCGAGTTATTCGCTTGAAACTTCTTGTAACGCTTTATGCTTTATATTTCAGCAATAACATTTTTATAGAAATGCTTACGAACATTTTTCTCGCATTCTTTCTCAAAATTGTAAAATACCGAGGAGTAAAATATGAATGACGAACGTGGTTTATTAGGTGTAGAAATGAATTCTCTCCGATTTTTCTGGAAAATGGAAAGGGCTCGTTTCCACAGTTAATATATATCGTATTCGATTTTCCACATATTTTTATTAATTTACGATTTTTTAAATTTTGCTGGAAAGGTCCAATTTTCTAAAGAAGATGGAACAGTTGGAAACACGTCCACTGTATTGATATCTTTCATTAACTTGACCTTTACGATATGCTTATTATGAGATCTCCGTTTTGTTGTTGATCCTTTTCCATGTTTGGATCGTTTGTACGAAGAGTATGAAGGTTCCTAAGGAAATATGGGAATTTCATAATAACAGTACGCCAACGTCAGCAAGTAAATGTGTAGAAAGACCATACGAATGAAAAGACCGATATTATTTTTGCGCTGCGGAGGTGTATTTTTGAAATTCTTTTCATAACCGTCTTTGTTATTTTTTCCAGTTCTATTTCAATATTCAATTATATTTTTAAAAATTCTAATTAAACTAATTAACACGTACTTCGTTTGCTTCCCTTTATTCATTCATTCATTCATTTCTGTGCGTTAATTACATAATTAATGTATGCATTAATGCATAATTAACGATATTTATGTCTTGCATTACCTTTGTGATAGTATTCTTCTTGTACCACTTATACCTATAATGTTTCTTCTAATAAGCTATTACAATCTTTTGTCTACCCTTCCAAACCTAAAATCAGTCGACAATACACGTGTGTTTCCATATTTTCTCCCATTATTTGGGTCGTTATTTCATCCCTATCTGACTTGTCTCACCTTTCCTTCATTTTTTCTCGCTTTTTCCCATCCCAACCCTTCTCTCTTTCAACGAGGCGTCAACGTCTTAAAGGGGCTGCTACCAGTAACGCTTGCTCGATGACGAGGGCGACAACGATCGATTCACGAGGCTCTTTTCGTATCAGGTCCAGAAAGACGGGAAACGTGCTTGCGAAATAAAGCTTCTGTGCTTATCGCTAGCCACGTTTCTGCCACTAAGAATGCAAAGGAAATAATGACATCTTACGGATGCAACGGATTATTTTATCGTTGTCCGCTGAAATTAATTAGAGAATCTTCGATTTTGCGTTTAAGAAAAGAAATTGATAATTCATATTCCTCTAACTTGATCGATAATTTGTATTTAATATATATCGATAATTTTCCTTGCAATTTATCTTAAACCTAAAGTTTTCAACGAATTGTAAAACACGTTTTGTATTACATAGATTCGCGTAACACTTGTCTCTATATATTATGAGACGGACTAAGAGAATAAGGTGAATGATTTCATGAAAATTTATTGCGCTTTTTCGAATTGATCAGTGATAGAATAGGCGTGCTGTGCCTTATGGCTTGAGGCCAGCAGGGGTTCGGAACCCAAGAAGGTTCAGATTGAATTTAGGACATCCCAAAAGTGATTTGGCATGGAAGACATGGAATGAATCCCTATTGCAGCTAATACATTTACGACAGTAAGAATCCGATAAAAGTGGTATAATTTTATTAAGGATTTTCCTACGTATATGGAAAGGAAATTCTTACCAAACTCTGAGACTTTATGAAATTATCGAATTGAATTTCTTAAATCGCGAAAAAGAACATCAGTAGTTTTTTTTTTAATTCAACCAAAGCCCATGAGATAGAACCACAAATGTGGTTAATTGTTTCATAAGACGGAAAGTAGTTTCAATAGTTAATTTCATACGGGAACGGTCTCCGTAAACTAGGTTTTAAGTTTCTTCTACCAGGATTTGGCGCTTCATACGGTTTCTACGGTAGTGCACAGAGAACTTGAGTCGTATTCAAATAGCTTCGATTATGTTCTGAGAAAGGAGATTACCTTACACTCCAAATACAATAACGGTTTAGACGATATAATCGAACTCATTTTACGCTAGATTCTCGTATTAATCGTTCTGCAAATTTAGCTCCGTCAATTCGAATAATTATTCGTACAATTATAGTAGTTTAAAAACATATTTATACAGTCTAGACAATTTACATCATACAAGCGCTGTAGGATAGGAAAAGCAAACGAATCCTTTTCTCAGTCTCCAGTTGAGTTCGAATGCGGTTCAGTCTACCGTCTTATTACGCCCACGTCAGGTTACTTTCTTTAATTTGATGTTACCGCCGGAGTTCTGGAAGCTGTGCTTTTAGCACTGTTATGGTACTTCCAAGTAAAATCCTTCAAAAAAAAAAAAAAAAAAATGGAATCGTACGAACCGTAGTCCTTTCGTACGTCGTCAAATTTAATTTAGTTTCTACATAGAGGAATAAATATGTTGTGGCAGGCTTATGGGAATCGAAAGTTTGTTGGGCAAAAAGAGAGGATCCTCCCCTCAAAGGGGTTAGTAACGTGCAGGAAAATTACAAATAAATACTCGTGGCTCAAATAATTTGGAAATTGCGACGAAGAGACGATAGCAAGACTTGAAAATGATTACGCATTACGAAAATTATGAGTATACTTAAAAGCTGTATCTCATACGGTTAAATTGAATATGTTTGCATTCCGTTGCTAACCATCGCATGTGTATTGACATACTCGATGCGTGTTAACGCATTGTAATGACAGATTCATGCTAGCATTACGTGATACGTGCTAAATTCAGAACTTCATTCATCGCTCTGGATATTTCATTTTGTTTATGTAAACTGTTCAATGTTCCAACGGCAAATGAAATGCTGTTATTCAGCGAAAGTAGATGGAAAGGAGAAAGACAATTATACAAGCTATAAATTAAATTATCTCTCTTTGTTTACAAAATTTCCTAGTAGTTGACAGACCGTGCAAAATAACGAGCGTACATCGTTTAAGAGAAAGGTACATGATTCAACTTGAAAGAATGTCAATTATCGCCATTATTGAATTTTATCGAATAAAATTATTACTCAATCATAATGCTACGATTGGAAAACAGTGGTTAAACGTCACAAATATTGAATTAATTTAGAGTGTCCTGTTATTGTAGAAGAGCCACTTTTGGCTTCACATGTGGCGCCAAATTGCCAAACCACAATTCTGAAGCAATACATATACGTGCACACATTACGTTAGGGTATCGTGACAAGCAATATGCTTCTGTTCTACTTCAGCGAGGATATTGCCCGCGGGTGTTACCGTATCGTAAGATAGAATCGATATCAATGAACAATTATATTATTTAGAGCGACATACGCGTTTGCACAACGCAATCTCATAAATTATTTTCTAGACTTTGTTACATCGATTTTTATACTTCGTTAGCCTTACGTTCGTAACATAAAAGCTAACGAATCAGCCATCGGCTCTAATGGACGTATTCAAAGAAAAGATTTATTCAGAAAATTTGCGATATTTTTCTTTATGTGACAATTTCTGCTATACAGGCAATTATTACCTCTTTATTTTAGAATTTTGCTTTACGTAAGCACATATCGATATCTAAGTTGATTTTTCCTATTATTAGTATAGATATCTTCTTCCACTTGATTCATTACGAATTCTAGTTGCGGTAAAGTCGTATCACAACACCGTTCCATGTTCTCCAGAGAAACCAATTTTGTTCGATAGTGTTAGTCGTGAGACGCCATAAAGGAACAGCGATAAGTCGACCGGTCTCGAACTTTTGTTCGGTCGCGTATTTCCAAACAAACATTACCATGCTATATTGAAGTCACTGAACTGCGATGAACTAACCCGAAGTCGCTGAATACCGAGCAAGCAAGCGCATAAAAATTCGCAACTTGGCTGATCGAATACGTCGACGTTCTACTTGGTTTACTATGATTCGATTCGAAACCTCGTGGATACGGGCTTGTACGTAACAATCTAGCGGAACATCGATATTCTGTCGAAGCAACGTTCGGATTTCAAATCAATTTTTTCCGAAGTTTCTCTACCTCGAGATCCTGTCGCGCTAATAACAAACCAACGAGACAAATTAAAAAATGTATACATTAAATGAACATAGTATTTAAATACACGTAAAATGTCCACCGTATGAAAGTATATCTCGATGAACGCAACTTGTCCCTAAATTGCGTCCGATTGTTAGAATTTCATCGCCAATTCGAAGTTACGCTTTATTTCTGGTACCCTCGAACCGCCTCGCGAGCAATACCGAACCCATAGCAACTGTCCGGTGTATCAGCGATTCATGTGCTCTGACGAGCTGGCCAGAATATGTATGGAAATCGTCTGAACTCGTCGATAAGTCAACCGTCGGATCTGTGCCGCGGTTATAGACGATTACGATTACCAGTCGACAATCTACAACGCGGGATGCAACGTTTAATCGATTACAAGGCGAAACGGAACGTTACTCGACCATCCATCGATCCTCCTATGTGAAAAATTTCTCTTCTGTCTGCAATTGTACCTGTATTTTCTAATGACGAATCGAGCGAATGGAACTGCTAACGTTATAGTCTTGATAAACGTCTATTGCTTTAGTCGAGTATTTGTCAATTTATGAACCTTTCCTTACGAACGACGATACCAAATAAACGCTACAAAATACGTGGCAAATGCACACGCATTCTTTAAAAATAACAAATATCTCCAAAACTATATTTAAGATTCTGCAATATTCTTTCTCTTTTTATTCGTCGACCCCGTTGCGTTTTAACAATTCGTTTCAAGGTTGTACGCGATTCGGTATTACTTATTGCCTAGAAATATGCACGATGATTTATAGGAAACGAGTAATTACAATCGTTTCTCGTGTCTGTTCATAGATACTTTGAAATTGCAGCTCTTGTTAAATCGATATTTTCTGACGGAAACGAGCGACAGTTTGCCCCCGTCTCTGTACACATGCGACGTCCCTATCGTGATAGACCGATGATCAGACTCGTGAATGTCACATAAAATTTCATCCGACCCACTTAGAGAACCCCTTGAAGGAAAAAAAAACGCAGCTCCTGCAATTTTTATCTCTGCAAGTAATATCTTGCCTGGAAAGTCAATTAAAAATTCATCATTTATTCGAACAGGTATGTTTCATTTCGCATGTTTCACAATGAGCTTCCTCCAAGCCTTTTAAACATACAAATTGTCACTCACGGCGACGAGAAAATGGATTCTCGTTCGTTCGGTGTTGAATAATTGACATTCAGGGAAGAACATGTTTCTCGGCTACGAGGAATCGTCTACTTGAAGTATTCAAACCTTTCGCCTCCATTTTCCCCTTCGAATTTAATTAATGTTGCGAAAGAAGATGAAGAAGTAAATTTTCTTTTTTAATCCATAACTGAAATTATCTTGGAATATCGTGAGGAAAAATGTATAAAAGATATATTCGGAGAAGGGGGGAGTATTATTAACGTACCGCGTATTTAACGCCATTCTTTTTATTAAATAAATTAAAATTTAAAATACATACAGTAGTCCTTCTGGTAGCTGGTTTATGCCAAATTAAAATACATATACCTACAATTATTTAGAGCTCCATATATGTTGCACGGAACAGTTTAATGCACTATCCATTCTATAAAGTGCAAAGTAAAAATTTGAAGCGAAAGGAGAAGTATGGAGAAGTGCATTTTTCATCTGTTTTCAATTTGTAGTTAAATAAATAAGTTTAATCGATGACATCCGCAAATTGAAGCAGTGAAAAATCGCTGTAGAGAGAAATAATATTCATAAAAATGATAGAACGGTGACTTCTGGCCACGTTACTCGTTTAAGACAGCATCGTTATTCATTTGAGACAAGTAACCTGCTGGTCATTAGTGTGTTACTTTATCATCGTAAAATATAAGTTATCGATGATCGTAAAACGTAATTTCATGAAGTTCCTATCTGTTATTTTACAGATCCATTAATCTGAACTTTTCCAAGGAACAGCATTTAATAATCAACATTTAATAAACATTTAATAAGTAACACATTTCCACGAAACGAATACAAACAAAATATACAGAAGAGTATACAACGAATATAATGATTAGTTACAGGTAAACATTAATAACGTGTGGTTATTTCTGATGGCATAACAACGACAAGGCAATAATAATTTACCTGTACTAATAAATTAAAACATATTCCGAATTATTAAATTATCCTGCCTTGACACAATTTTGTAAATTATGATTTTATAAAAACACGATTGTGTCGCGTACAGAAGACGATTTGTTAGGAGACGAAGTTTTCAAGGTATGCACGAAACAAAATCTTAAGCAGTGAAGCTGTCGTTTCCTTTGTGTGGCCAGGAGAGAAAGGAAGAAAAGAAGGTGAATTTCAATGAATAATGCACTTTTAGCTCCTTACTCTTCTCTTATCCTTGCGTCCATACGGTGTCTCCCTGTGAACGACGGTGCAAAAGGAACAATCGAAAGTTTGAGAATTATGACGCTAAGCAGCAAGAAAATAACAGAGGATAATATGGCGTGAAAACGAAAATTGGGAGAAAATTAAAAAATAGTTTAATCAATTGCGGGAGTTTATTTTATCAAATTTAATTTTAAATTAAATTTAATTAAAGACGGTTATAGAAAAAGTGTCAAGATAAATGTTCGGAAAATAGCCCTTGAATTATAAAATTTCTAGACGTATCTTTAGATCTTACATCTTTTTTTACTTCTATTTATTTGCGCTTCGAATAGCTTCCGGTTACATCTTCATTTACCATATTTTATCTTATCTTGTATATCATCCTCGCCACAAAACCTATCTTTCCACCCTTGTAATCTCACTAAGTTAAAATTAAAACCAAAAGTGAAAATTATACTTTTTGAACTTCGAGAGACAGATGCGAAGTATTCTACGTCCTGTAGTTCGCTGTCGCGAGAAAGCGAATGCATTTTGGGGAAAGAGGTCGGTGGAATCTTCTCTACGAGGCTAACTTAGTAATTTGGAAGATGACAAGAGAAGGGAGAAGAAGCTGACAGATGAGAAAAATATCGCGGAAGAATCCATTATTTCGCGCTTTCTAAGTAGCGAGAGACCGAGATAGCTTCCATACATTGCAATTTGAATGACTTAAAATAATTTTTAATATGAATGATGAATTCTCAAAGAATCGTATCGTTGTATGTCGTAAGAATAAATGTCTCTATCATCTTAAAAATTAATAAAAAGCACTCTGCGTCCTCTGATTTCAAAAGAAACTTAATCAGCCTATGAGAAAGCGCGGCGTATCGTAATAGAGTATAATAAATCAGCGAACGTCAACAATCCATTATCGTCCGCGTTCTTTACACAACAATCAGCTACGAATTAACCTCCGGCAATCCTCCTGCCAGATTCACCGCGTGGAAGCCCTCGATCCCCGGACTATTCTTAGCAGCATTAAAAAGGGACAGAGTGATCGAGTTTCCCAGGTGCTCATAACGTATGAATCTCGAAGGGTAAAAGATCAAGAAAACAAAACGAGGATATGGAGAATAGAGAAGGATGGTTACGGCAGATCTAGCGTCGTGCTTCTGAAAGAAAAATCGAAACGGAGGGTAGATCACCGCGATTCCGTCTTTGGCCCTCGACTCTTCTCCCTTGTTCCCGTAATTCGTCTGGACACGGTGACAGACACGCGACGAAAAGGTAAGCCGGTCTTAGAAAAAGCCAGACGTCTACGGGGGAAGTTCTGGTCAGCCGCAGGGTCCGTGATGGGACGCGGAACCGACGAATGGAGAGCGGAAAAGAAGAAAATAACCGAGACATAAGGAGCGAGGCTAGAAGCGATACGTGTGCACGTCGGGGGTAGAGAAAGCTACGTTTACTCGCGCATCACGTTAGAAGAGGTTCAAAGGTATACCCGGGGGGCCTATGACGGTGGCTAAAGGGCGAAGAGAGGGATGGCGTTCTCTCTGCCTCCTCTACCCCCGAGCAAACTGCCCTACCCGGTCGATGCCTTACGCTTGCGCCTTGATACCCGCCGCCGCCCCCTCTTCGCGTCAACCTTCCTTCGCCCTCTGTGAATCTCCCCGCGTTTGAATCGGTGATTAAAGTTTCACCTCGCTTCCGTTCTTCGTTTTCTGCCCTTTTCCCTTTTTCCTCATTTTTCTCTTTTCTTCTATGTACTTCTTTTCAGCCCTTTTTTCCTTTCTTTCGTCGTTTTTGTTCCTTCCGCCGTCCCTGTTTTCCTTTGCGGCCAGATGATAGGGAAACTCTGCCGCCACACAGGAAGTGCCTCTCATTGACGGAAAGGGCACCGTGAACCGTACTCGATTCGTGCTATCGGGCTTGCTTCGGCTACAAATGTTCGCTTTTCTCACAAAGAACTCTCAGCGTTTGTAATTAAGATACAACGCCCCTTCTTTAATTTCGTAAACGTTTCGTTGTTCAAACATTCCTTGTTTCGAGATAATGTTACTTTTTACGTCGCTGCAGGAGATGTTCCTGTACTTTCTTCGCTCTGTTTTATACGAATTACGTTATAGAATACATACGAGTACATTTCCATACGAATCAGACATATCATTTTCTTATTTTCGGTGATCTCTAGTTTTCAACGTATTTGAATTGCTCCTTTTCGACAAATTTATAATTAGTCTTTTGTTGAACGTTGAAACACTTTTTATTTATATTAGGTGGAGTTTCCAGGATTTAGAACGTTCTCGATTTCATGCTACGTTGCGTGCTTATCGCTAGCGTTACTCGCCGTTTTCTTACTTCTTCATAGAAAAAATTCCTTGACCCTACGTTTTTGCTTCCCTTTTTCCCTTTATTCCGTCATTTGCATTCATCTCACAAACGACGAAGATTTCTTTTGCTTTATAATCAATGAGCAGCTTCTAGCATGTGGCCAACGGAATACTTTATTAATATTTACACACAAGATCAGCTTGGAAAAGGATGTGTTCACGAGGAAGTGGTTTCACATATCGTTTAATTTAATTTATAAAAGAGATACAATTTCTAGAAGTATTTTTATTTTCAAAGCAACTTTTAAAAGAAGAGATAGCATAAATATTCAAAAGATGTTTCTACCTGCTACCTACTAATCCTTTCGTTCTCTAGTATAATCAAGTTACCCTTTTTTAAAGTCTTCATATCCTTTCAGCACTCACTGACTTCGTCGTTTAAATATTCAGAAGGAAGAAACAGCGACACGTTCGCAAAAACTCCACAACCGTGCCTCTCCAGGCATAAATAAAGCATCTCACGGATTAAATATACGCATATACATACGTATTTACGTACGTCCATATCGTCCACCGAACGAGAATTAACTCGCCACATCAACAAAGTTGTACCAGACGTGGTGATGCACGTTAAGCCAACGAAACGAGAAAAATTATAAATATTCTGTTCTATACGCATGAAGTTCTTCTTTAATCACACAGTTGATTATACAATTTAACGTAGAATTTTAGAGACTCGGTTTAATTAATTCCGTTTAATTGCAATGTGCCAGAAGATGGGGACTTAAGAGGAACGATTAGTTGCCAGATTTATTGTTTTTATTCGAAGAGTTTACGACCAATAAAACGAAATGTCCGAAGAAGTTTATTTAAAATCTCTATAAAATTTATATACGATATAATGTGTAACGTTTACAGTTTTTTACTCTAATCTGGAATTATAAAATGATAAACAAGTAATTTGAAGGACGTCAATTTATTTTGTACAAAGGTTTAATTACAAGCATGCGTAATAGTTTTGCACGAAACGTCATAGATAGATGCATTGCTTTAACTTGTTATCCCGTGAACAGTGATTTACATGTGTATTAATTAATGTGAATTTTTTACACTACGCACGATCAAAATGATCGATAGATTTCTAGTCTCAAGATATTTTCTCTTATCATTGCCCAAATTCGTTCTGCGATAAATTGGCCACATCTGTATACTCAACCGAGACTTAATCGGAGTTTTAATCAAGATTCATCAAATAAATTCTATCTTCGAGCCAAGGACCTTATAAAATGAAAACTTTCTACGCGGATTCCATCCCCTATTGCATCACAGTCTCAATCAGAGGATTTAATAAAATTTACGATTCAACGATAAAAACAACGACGGAAAAGTAGAAGTATTTTCCATAAATTTTAAAGATCGCATAGACACTCATACAAGGGCGTATACACCGTCGAGAAGATTTCCCAGTAAGAAAGAAACGAATCCAGAGAATCAAGTTTTACACGTGCACCGCTGTAATCCGAGTAAAATACGAGTCGCGCTATTGAATCGAGTATCATTGTGGAGAAGAGAAAGAAACTTTTATTCCGAAGGGAAGATAATTTCAGGCGAAATGGATTAAGATTTCCAGCATTGTCGCATAAACAGTGACGCGTAGCCAGGCGTCGCGTCGTCGCGTCGAACTAAATGAATTTTACCTCGAGGATTTCGCGCCGACGTTCACTGCTTATTCATTACGCGCCTTTTCTCACCTATTTTCATTTTTATTCCAACGCGATTGATCAATCACCAATTCAGTAAATAGGTCGGTTATTCGAAGATGTGACTGTGCCATCTTTAGATTTGCGAATCTGTCACTTTAGTCAAACGGTTCTAATTCTGACGAGGTTTTCTGATGAGATATCCGATGAATAATCTGATTTATGAGACAGCGTGTCACTCGTATTTAATAGGAAAATAAACAGAGGAGAGTAATTCAATCGAATTTATTTATGCGCATTAACTGTTACATCGTTTCCAACGTCTCTGGCACAATGATGTAAGTATGAGGTATATCTTTGGAGGTTCCTGTAAACCAACTTGCCTTTTTGCCCTCTTCCCTTTGATACGTATCATACGTAGCCCCATCAACTGCTGTGCCATTTTTCACGGGATTGGTGGTGGCAAGGTGAGGAGAATCCACTCTGTCAGAATTTATGGTTCCCGTGACGGTGGATTCTTGCGGCAAATTTATCACGATATTAGGCTGTGTAAGAGGAAATACCAACAAAAAAGCATGAACAAGTCGCTTTGAAAGTGTAATTAGTACGCACATTGTTATTAATATATTTGTGTTCAATGTAGGCGATCTTTACACGGTACTCTTGCATTTTGCATTTTGTTTCCTTTGCGAAACACGCTCAGACAGCTCTTAGCGAGGGCTGCTTTCAGCATCTGGCTGGTTTCTCATAAATTGTAAAAGGAAACCTCCTTTTCCCTCACCGGAATGTCTAATGCGTTAAAATCTTGTTGCAGCTTTATTTATTAACTGCACGGCATATGAATCGTGTCGGAACGGGGTTTGTATTACCTCGTTGCACCTTTACGAGCATTCAGGTTCCTCAATATGCAAATCAAATGGACGCGAACGTAGAGTGTCTCGTTATTCATTAACGACAGTTCTCTGGTGCATCGAGGATTATGTAATACAATTTTATACAGTAATTAAGGCAGCCAGTATTCTTTTAATTGGTCTATCGTTTATAAAATTTACCGATTTACTGGTTACTGACAGAATGACATCACTGCACACCTCAAATTATCAACGTATAGCACATTACCTGCAGATTGAAAACATTTTCCAACCCTATGGTTGCTGGTCTCCGTCTCAGTGACCTGGACGAGGTATTGGAAATAAGTTGAGATTGAATATCGTTGGCATCTTGGTAACTCAAACATCTCGATCGTCTTGGCACTTCCGCTGGTAGCACTCTTCGCCTTTGTTTCGGTAACTTGCTTCGAGCCTGTAACAATTTTTACGTTATTTCATTAATTTTTCCAATTTTTGCTTTATTTTTGCTCTAAATTCGTCAAGAGAGATTCTATCAAGATCGACGACCCAACACGACTGTGATCTCTTCTTGTTAGAATTACTTTCCAAATTATTTCAGTGAGACTCGTGTTCGTTTCGTCGATACTGTAATATCGGAATATATTAAAAGTGTAATTTTATCCGATTAATTATAATTTGTTAATAATGGATTGAAAATACAGATATTAGTTAGACAGAAAAACGATGTTTGATTAACAGGAAAACTAAATGCAACGCTCGTATTTACATCAAATAACTTGACAACTATTTGGTAACTCTCTCTCTCTCTCTCTCTCACTAGCAACTCTAACACTCGACAACACTCGCAACTCAATTCTAACGACTCTATGCTTCGACGTCTCGATCAACTCTGACCCTCGCCAATGCATTCCTGCTCGGTCGTGCTCGCTCTTGCTCTCGTCCTCACACACACACACACTTTTCGGCTCACATACTCTGGCCTCTCGATTGCCACTCCTTGAAATATGAAACCATACTTCTGTTTTGACGCTGCTTATCTTTTCTCGCGTCACTGTTACTAGGCGCTCTTGGATGTAAACAAACCACAAAAAGACGACGTACACGGTGTTTTCTAATTTCAGCCGATCTCCAATCAAAGCTATTCTACGATATTACAATACATTCTTCCTCCTTCGTGTTTTCATTACTCTCCTGACAGTATCCTCGAATATGCTTCGTCGAAATGAAAAGATCTACGAAGCGGCTGAAATAAAGGTCGTGCAATCTCGAAACGTTTAATTTTCACGATGTTTTCAGCTGAACTTTCCGAATGCTCGCCCTCACGGACGAAACTTTCGAGTTTCCTTAAACTCGCGGGTTTTCAAGTAGCGAATGCTGGCCTAATCTTGACAGAGATAAAACGTTTAATAGCGAACTTCTTAGACAGGTAACGGTACGATGTATAGACTCGCGAACATCGAACTTAAAAAATTCCGTTGTCGATTAATTGAATGGCGGCGTCAATGCGGCGTGTATCGAGTACGCGTATCCGCGTTGCTCTAATGGCGGCATAAAAAATTGACACCAGGGCGAAACTTCTTCGCCGGATAGAAAGTTTCAAATTGGCTAGCGAAAAGTGCAAAAGTTTGCATGTTGCTAGGCTGAATGGACTCCCGCTTCCGTGTTCTCGGTGAACGCGTTATTCAGCGTACAGGAACTGGTCCCCGAGCCAAGGCAAGTTAATCCGATGAAAAAAGGAAAATCTTCGCGCGTTACCTTCGCGTCAACTTCCTGTCTCGTTGAAAGAAACTGTGTCTGACAAGAGGTTTATTAAATATTATATATGACTTGGGCAAAAGTTACTCAGGCTTAAAGCAAAAGAATTTTATGCTTGGGGCACTAATTTGTACAAAATAAGGGATTTAATTAACTTTAATTTAATGAAATTTGATTCGTAGTTTCAGGTTTTAGGTAGCTTATTTTGAGTAATCTTCAACGTGAGAATATTAAAAGAGGGAAAGTTTAGGAAGAGCGATGTCTCGCGTTGTGTCAGTGAGTACTGGTGAGCCTTCCATATATTTATTTTATTTTCCCATTCCATTTTTCTATCTGTCCTGAAATAGCGCAGTATAAATTCGTGCATATATATGTATAACATATTCCAAAGAAGAAAGAAGAGATCTAAGCTTTTGAAAATGTGCTACGAACCTGCGTATGGGAATAAAACATGGAGAAGTTGCTGACGATAACAGGAACTGGAAGAGCGATAGCTAGAACGCCCGCAATAGCGCACAATCCCCCGATGAACATTCCGGGAAAGGTTTTTGGTGTCATATCGCCGTAACCAACTGTCGTCATGGTCACCAAGGCCCACCAGAGACCGTGCGGTATGCTGTCGAAGTCGTTATGCGGGTTTTCCTATCAGTCAAACGAGATGTATGAACGATCGTTTTAAGGTTTGTGGTTTCGAATAGGAACATTTAGGTTTCAAAAGGAAGAAAGGACCGCTTCTAAACATGAAGATATTGTTCCATATATTCGCGAAACGATAATGCATCGTATTTGGCATTTGACAGTAAAGTAACGAGTTACTACAAGTACAATATACATCGGTATGTTGCTGTTACTGTCAAAGATAAATGAAAAATAATGCCTGTATGGAGAACCCAACGAGAACTTGTTTTATATTCGCTCGAATTCCTACAAAACTATATTCCACGAACAAAGATTTACACGCGGTCTTAATCCTCTCCTCAAATTAACTTGTTCAAAGAAGTAATCAAGGAATTCGAACTGAAACGTTTGCACATAGTGAAAGTTTCAATATCGATCGTGCTCGGAGATCAAAGCTTCTCCCGAGCGAAACTTGTTCGTAGTACTTTAATATTTTAACTCCTTTTCCAATTATTACGTTCCGATCGTCCAACTTATACAACCTGGAAATCTTGCACCTGCTATACTCTCGGAAAGCGAGTGTAAGCACTTTCCGAGAAGTGCACTTTCGAGATGCCAATTCTCCTTTTTGTCCAATCAACTTACTTGAAGACGTTCTGCGTAGAAGATGAGACTGGCGAAGACGACGATGCCTAGAACGAGGAAGAAAACCAGCAACGCCAATTCCTTGGCTGACGCCTTGAACGTATGGATCAGAATCCTAAGTCCTGGGGAGTGTCTCGTTAGCTTGAAGAGCCGCAGGACTCGAGCTATCGACAGAATCTCAAGATACAGGCTGGACTTGGTAAGGAACTCCGTGTAAAAGCTCAACGTAGCGGTTAAGTCTATCGCGTTCACTGGTGACACGGCGAATCTCTTGAAGCTTGGGCTTACCTGTAATTAAATCGATCAATGAATCAGACCTTATATGTCATATCGTGCTACAACATTGGAAATTTTGTTAATTTCTATCTTGATACCGATCAAATAAATAGACACGAGTTTCCTTCTATTCGAAAATTTGCTTCTTCCAACGATCAGATAGATTCCGAGTGTTCCACTGTAGATTGTAAATGAGAATTCAATAATTGCGCTATTGATCACTGCGGAGCGTATGGTTTATGCAGGATTTCGCGTAGAAGTGAAAAATCCTCGGTACTTTGTCCACATCGTTGGTATTTTTCGCACGTTCCCAACCGTTCCTCGCCGAAAAAAATCAATACACGAAATCCGTATTCCGGCTTTCAAACATCACGCGAAATATAAATTACACGGAATGATCTTTCGCGAGTCGCGTGCAACGTCATTAAATCTCCTTCTAATATTCGTTTTGATTTTTAAAAGCAACGACTTGCTCCACTGGAAGCTATTACTCTGCGACTAATCAAGGTCTAGATGAAATTATGATGTGACAGTTTAAAAGCAAACGTGACATTTCATTTTAGTTCTTGGTAGAAATAAATGGTTTTTAAATTTCGTGGCAGTGGATATTATTCGGCGAACGGTGAAACCGGGCAGGTTATAATTTCCTTGAATTTATACGTGTTTCAACGTGTTAGGAAGTACAGTAGTAAATACAGATACCCGATAAATCAAATAGTACTTTTATAATGTTTTATATACGAGCAAAAACGAGTCCTGGATAAAGGGATAATTAACGAATGATTTGTTACGTTGTTTAGTTGGAAGCAGTAAATCATTTCTAGTCTGGGATTTTTGCTGATTTACTTCCATAAAAATCTGAAACATCGTGTATCTATTAAGACACGGAGAAACAAAATCAGGAAGTTAGAGATCCAACTGGTCTTTCCGGAATTGATATATCTTCAAAAAAAAAGTACAAATGTAAGCTTAACATAACACGTATTCGAGACAGTCGTTAAGTTAATCGAACGTCGATCTAAAATTTCTCAAATATCGATTACAAGTTTTCGCGTACACGTTCTTCGACCGTAATATCATGCCTTGTGTTATTTCTAACAATAATTCTTTTCTCGCAAATGATTTCTTTCGCCGTTAATTCGTTATTTGCGGTAATTCACATTTAAGGGCGTTTTATCAAGAAATAGTCGAGGCCGTCTGGTACGTTAATTTATCTGTGTTAGCAAGCTAACCCGAACTAGCTTGCACCGAATTGAATTTGTTTACCGCACGTCGCACGCGCAAAAACGTGCTTTGTTCTAATGTTGTACCATTGTGTTCCACTGGTGAACCACTTTTGCTCCTGTCACTCACGTGCACTTGAAAGGGATGTAATTACATCGCGGGGTTACTTCGTTATTCACTCCTTCTTAGCTTATATAAAATGCAATAACAATGAAAGGTTGTACGATAATTACATTAAACAGCCGCGTTTTATTTGGATGTTCTACATCCTTTAAACACAACTCGAAACTGTTAAAAACTGTCTATCAAAATTTTAAACGGAAATATTTTAATTCCAATTTCCTCGTTTCAAGTACGGTTTTGTGTAATTGCATCTCATATGATATAAACATGTATGAAACTGGGGCAATTAATTGATTTTAACGAGACGTAGAGCTTCACGTGCAAAATACTGCATTAATGATAATTTTATGTCATTTAATGTATATGGTGTCGTAGCAAGATATGTAATATAATTAACCAAATGGTTCTCTGTAAAGCGTTCCATATTTGCTGATAAATGTAATAAAATACCCACAGTACACATTTATAATTACAACATTTTTTCTCGCTTTTCACTTGTAGATTACGTTGCAGTTTAGTTGGAAATAATCCTATACGTTATACGTTATACACATACGTGTGTATGATCGTGTATAGAATGATTGATTACTCGATCTTTACCTTTTCGCCTCCTGCGGCACATTTAATCATTCGGTAAATATTTATTAAAAAAAACTGCATAAAATAAGAGAGAAAACGTTATCTATTGATTCTCGATGAAATGAAATTCCAAGGGTTTTAGATATCAAACGTTCAAAGAGTAATACTTTATTTCGATACTTAACTGGAGGAAAGAAGTGTAGCTTCAAGCTGTCGAATGCCATAATTACCCAGCTATCGTAACAACGATAGGACAATTTTCTACGTACCAAGCAGCGAAGAGTAATCTCCAAAGTAAACCAAGCGTTGCACGTATGTTCAAGGTAAAAGAGCACCGGATAAGAATCGACATGATCCACGTATCCGCTGGATTCGAAATGCAGCGATTCACCGTTTCGTTGATTGTTTCTCGATTGTTTCGTCATCGTGTGACTCTTGAGGCAGAAGCAGAGAACCGAGAGGCAGATGAAAAGTATCGACATACAGGCTATGCACTTGGCCGCGGCAGAGGAGTACGGCTCGTCAAACAGAGCCCAGATCCTTGGCCGTAGTTTTTGCCATTTTGTCAAGGTCCCTCTGTTGTATTCCTCCTCGTAACCGAAAAGTCGCGCGATCTCCTCGTCGCTTAATTTCTCACCCTCTATGTCCAGCTTGTCGAGAATTGCCAGCGTTGCTTGGGTGTCCCTGTGAACGCTGTAGGTGCTCCAACAACACGGTTCCACCTGAAACGTATGCATAATTGGAAATTATACGCGTCGGCGATGATTAGAACTTGGCTAATTGCAGACCACGCAACTAGATAGAGATCGTATTCGAGCTACATATCAAATAATTTCTTGGTCGTGATAATTTTTTGTGTTATCGCCGAGAGATTATCAATTATAATATAACGCTGCCTTAATTAGCGTGAGCGGATTTTCGTGGGATCCTACAGGAGAAAAAAGGACCAGACGAAGACGAAAAGGTTAATTGATATTGATTACGTCATTAATTAACCAAGAAAGCGCAACGATCGAATAGAAGACCCAGTCTCTACCGTTATCTGTGTTTCACGTTTGCTACACAATTATATTTTACGAATGGTAAATTAGACGATACAAACAGCGTAGAAGAGTATAGAAACTTAAATGTGTATTTCGTTTTTCAAGAAATAAAAATACTCGCTAGAGCACGTTAGACAAATAATCGATAATTTGAAAACAAATTTGTCGTGTGTCTGGCAATTGACCGCAACTTAAGCGTATAATCGATCAGAACCCAAAATCAAACGCTGGATGTTTGTGCAATAGAAACTGTCGTCGGACAAACGTTTCTAATCCGGTGACTCGATAGCAGGCCCGTGATTTCTGCGTTTTGAAAGAGACATTTCCTGCGATATCAAAGCATATTTGTGTCCGTGCTGCTAGTAGGGAAAATGGACAGGCAACCAGTGTTAATTATGCAGAATCGTTAAACGTTATGAAATAATGCAGTTGCGTTTCGAATCGAATAAACGGTCGGAATAAACGACCGAATAAACGTTCAAATCTTTTGATCGTGGTATTCGTGTCTCGTTAGAATTTTAGTTTTAGAGTAAATGTTCAAACAAATATAACGAGTCATTTATTCTTGTTTCTGTTATCTGTTGACTTTTTTTTCCTGATTCAGCGTGACCAGAGTAATCACGTAGGATTTTACACAAAACGAAGTCGTTTCGCGGTTGAAATAAAAGGTAATTGCAAACCTGATTAGAGTCCAGTCCCCAGAAGTCGAGTTCCTCCTCGAAAAGCGGACCACAGACGTCTGTCGGGTAATGAAGCTTTCCGGTACGATAGTAATTCAACACCTGGGCAAAAACGCCCGGATGACGATCGTAAAAGTATTCGTTCAAAATAGGATCGTAATTGACCAGGGCTTCCGTTAAACGTGACAACCTAGTAGCTGGTATTTTCTTCAGAGTAGACTTGTAGGTTTCGTGTCGTACACCGCCGACGTTCAGGATCACCCGGTCGTTCCATCTGCCGTCATCTAGCTTTCTCATCCTTCTGGATTTCCACGGTTCGCATGGTAGAAGGAAAAGCTCGAATGATAACTCAGGCTTCCGGACGGCATTGATATCAGACGCCGAAATGGTAAGAGCTATCAAATAAAAATTTATCGTATTGGTAAAGGAAATAGCTGGACAATTTTCGTTTTTCTTTCCTCTTTTCTATCTTTTTGTTCTTTTTTTTTTTTTCTTTATTTTCTCACTGCTATGTATGCAGTTGCGGTGGAATTTGTAGACGCAAAGAGACGTTATATAATACAAATTGAATAGAAACGAATTTTACGTAATATGATACTTTCCTAAAAGGAAGTGAATTTTACATAATCTTGATAATGTATATTTTATCTAAGATGCAAGATGAGGTTTTATCTTCCTTTTTCAATGTGATGTAATGTAATACTGTTTCACTACTGTTACGTAGTGGTTCTTTTGTCAAGGAAATTGTGAAAGAAGCTTGTTTACGAAAAAATTAAATTAAGGTAGCTGATATAGGATAAGAAATAGCGATGGAATAGACTTCCAATGCAATTTTTTAAGGTATGACTTTTGGGATATCGGCACAAATAGGTTCGTCCGTAAAAATGATCCAACGTAAAATTCAATTTGACGCAAGTGTACGTAATAAATTTCAAAGATGCTTTCTCTTACAAAGTCTCGCTAAAATGTTAACAAAATTTGCCGATATTCCCTCAGTTTATGGTACATAATATTACGACGTAGGAAACCTGGTTATTTCGTCTATCAATACTATTAACCATATGAAGCTGATACTTTGCAAACAATCGATAAATTTTGCAAATACTTCATTCTTTACTTTACACACTGTGCAAACACACACCGGACACGTATACAAAACGCAATGTACGCATCTACCTGTACATTGAAGAAGATGGCATAGACGTATGCATATTTTCGTATTTTATTGCTTGTTAGCAGACGTAGGATCAATATTTTCATATTCCTATAGAAGTCGAGGATGTTGGCAAGGCAATCAATATGTACTTTGCGTTATTAAATTTACGACGATGAGAAGGGGTAGGTTTTCAAATGCAGCGTCGCGCAATTACGCTCGCCGTGACCACTGATTACTCGACATCTAGTTTTCTATTATATATAATCTACGCGAAAGAAGTGAGTATTACAACACCCTTGGGAAGGATTGGCCGTCGGGAAAAACTGATTGGAAAATAGGTTGGAAATAAGAACCGTTCCAAGGGGAAATACGAACCGCCCGTCAACTGTGCAATTTGAACGAAGCCACGTTCAGTCAAACGTAAAATCCGTGCATCTTCTTAATGGCTTTTCCGTAGACTCGAAGGAATTTTAATTTTGACTTTTCCTTTCAGTATTTTGTCACTGAATTTTGTAGTTGTATGTTAACGATACGAGTCTATAGTATGCTGTGTTACAGTATAGCGTTAGTTAGCTTTTAGGAAATTCGATGCGCTTTCCATGCGGCGTCAAAAATATATCGCGCCTTAAACACACACGATCACCACACCTTATACTCCATCAGATCTTTCGATAATAAGTATCTAGTAAAATTATCGTTTCCACACATTAAGCACAAACACACAAGCATTATGGCAAATATACAATGCTCCCACTGAATTTATTTTAATAAAAGATAAAATAATAATCCTCACCAATTATATACTACGCATCCGTTAATTATATTTTTATAACGATTTAAATAATACGAACAATCTTATATCCTATATCTATCTACAGTCTATAAGAGAGATCAAAAAATTATTCACACTTGAATTTTTTTTACAACTGAAAGTCACATAGGATCGGAACGATCCACTGGCGGAGGAAACGTCGATCGTTTCACCGCAGTCGATCGAAGAACTCGAGTTTCACGCAGAAGAATAACCCACGAAGCAACCGCGATTTCTCGTTCTATAAATTCGACACTGTTTATTTGCGTGGCCAGTCGCGAACCTTCAAGTTCCATCGACACGTGAACCGACGAGACTGTTCCATTTTAGAAACGAACTGAAAAATATTTATTTTCAAAATGTCGTTCATTCGCGTGAAAATCAACTAAGTGATAACCATTAAATTCTTCGGTATGTCGAATGTAAACGTGTTCGATCTAGTTCGATATATTATACGATTAATGTGTAAATTGTATTCATAAGGGTGTACGCTTTTATGGAGTGACGATAAGCAGAGCTTTGCAAGAAGGAGATGAAAGAGCTAGATAGAAACCATGAAAGGTGTAATATAAACTAATGAAAGATCAAAGTGTTCTGTGGTATACAGTAGTCTACTAGTATTTCAGTGCTGTCTCCGTAATTTATTTTTCGTGAGACACATCTTATGTAACTGAGTTTAAGGATTTACGAAACTCTAATATAACATATATATTGTAAAAAAATCATATCACACACACACACACACACACACACACACACACACACACATCAAACACACGCACGCGCACACACACACACACACATCAAACACACGCACGCGCACACACACACACACACACACACACACATATATATATCAAACACAAAATCAGTTATAACAATTCCGAGTAAGTTTTAGTAATAGTAAATATATACTCTAGATTTTATCTTCCAGTTATTATCACTGGTTTTTACAATTTTTACCATATACCACTGCATAAGTATTTCGAATCTCGCGCGAGAATTTGATTGGAAGCGGAGCTGTTGCGCACCGACCAATCAGGAATCAAGTAAGCGATGCTACGTCGCGGGACTTCATTCTACAGTCGAAAATTGTGGCGTCAATGTGTACCTCTCCGTTTCAACCGCGTCACCTCAACTACGTCGTATTTCCACCGCTATCCTGTTCCTATTATACGCTACTATTAGGTTCGTTTAATTAATACGCATTTGTTTAACGATTTATTAGACATTATCGTACCGAGACTCATTAGTTTTTCGAACTTTTGTTGGTTCACTTTTTGTCGATCGACCGTTCGATTCGCTTATTGTTTCATTTTACTGTAACCGGTTTCAATTTTACACATTTATGTCAAATATTTGGTTCTCTCTTGCACAGATCGCACATAGCTGGTTGATCGCTAAAACGAATTCGAAAGAACAGAAATTTATGGACGCCATGATAATTAATGGATAATTCGATGACTGTCAAACGGATTTGGTGTTCGATTCGCTGTAGTAAATGCAGAAAAAGTATGTATACGTTTATATTGTTTCTTTGTTGAACCATGAGTAATAAGCATTTGATGTACAATTGTTATATGTCACGGAGATAAGTAATTCGTATTAAATAATTAATTTGACATACAGATCGAATAGTTCAGCGAAACAGATTCTTAATAGATTCTTAAATTTTTGCTTGTAATATTGAAGTATCTTTTTTTTTGTACCTTACTCATATTTTAAAGGAAAATTTAGTTTTAGTTTTAACCACTACTAATGCTGTATTATAACAATGCTTTATTGCAATGGTTCTAATTCAAACTCGTCTGTAATTCAAATCACTACACTCCCTCTGCGGTTGAATATGATTCCTATGTTGTCCATAGCAAATCGCAGAGGGCGTAAGAAGCACGTCGAATTTTTTCCAAGTCGGTATTTCAGAACGTGACACACAAAGCGTTATTTAATGTCACCACTGATGTGTCACGTTTATTCTATCGTTAACATTAGGAGATACATACATTGAGCGACATCTGTTATCAATCGCCGTTTTAAATTACGAAACGTCTGACCTCTATGCAGAAGGCCCTGCACTACAAAAAGATTATCGGAGATCGTGAGACCGCTACTAACAACTGGACCAAAACAACGAAACGAGACGATGCATCTTCCGATGTCAAGAACAATTGTGAACACACGCGACCGGGTTGTTTACTCGCAGGCGCACAAAAACTAGGGTAGAATATGGCCTGTCGGTTCGTTGAACGCTATGTATCACGCAAGCGAAAGCGCGATTCGAAAAAACGGATTGTTGAGAGAAATACAGCCATTACACGATTAAAAGTTATGGTCTTTGCGACGATGTCAATATCAATGACTAACTCGTTGCTCCACGATATTTTTGGTAAGTTTGTAAATTTCCATTTGATTAATAAATTCACGAAGATTTGATAATTAGAATCGGGCACACGCGATGAGTTTTTACTGTCAATAAAGAGCATCGAAGAGCATCGAAGAGCATTCAAGAGCATTTAGGTGCCAAATTTTAGATCTTCTAATCTAACGGTTTGTATTGAATTTAATTTATCAGGATGTTGATTACAGTTATTTTGTAAAAATAGAAAAATAGTTTCTTTTTTTGATAGGCTTAGTACGCAGCCGTTTCTCGCGTGGGTGTCGTTGCCTCCGGATACCGGATGACGTAAAACACGATCCTTTCTTCTTCTTCGTTTTTTCCTCTTTTTCCTTTTTTTTTCTCCCCCCTTCCCTCGTAATATCTTTCGACTGATACGGTTTTTTTTCCAGATTGGCAATCCGTCAGCTCGTAGGCGGCCCGTGATATGTACCTACTGTACTTTTTGTGGAGAAACGATGACGTTGATACGTTGTCGTTAGCGAGAAACTTTCCTTTCTTTGATGCAAGCCGAATCAATCGCGACGAACGATCGTTGTGTAGGTATATGTAGGTTTTGACATAAGTTGCCTTTACTCTTTCTTTGTCGTTCGTCGGATATTTGGAAAGGTTTCGTTTGGAGAATAGTAGTAGAAGAGAATTATTGTATAGGTTTTTATGGGACGGATGTTCGCTAGTCAAATGGTTTTTGCACTTCTGGCTCGTGTTTGTCGGGTCTATCAGATATTATTGTCGCGTATAGTCCACGATAGCGCATCTTTTCTCTACCTTTTCTCTACCTTTTCTCTACTTTGATATGCGCAATTTGTCAATATAGACATTAGATGAATCGAAAGATTTATCATTTTCTTCCAGACAATTTTTATTCCATAGATTTCATTTATTATCACTGTGAATGTTGTCTATAATAATACTGTATCCAATTAAATCATGATATTATGGATCTTCCGTTCCGCCTTCAAAATTTTGAGATTGTTAATTTGTCCTGCATATTCGAGTCTATATCATACGCATACCATGAAAGTGTATGTGTTATCTTGAATGCAAAACAGCGCGAACGTGTTAAGAAGCATACTATACTTGTTGGGGCAATCAATATCTCGTATAATTCCTTCATCAATCGGATTCTCGTTAATTTCACATTCCCCAAGAAAGTACCCGTTCCAATGTTCCCTAATTACCCCATTACACATTGGAAACAGTCAACTAGGAAATAAGGATGGAATTAATTGTAATATTTGTATTCCCGAATCGAAATCAATTCAAATATAGAAGTTTCGTTTCATTACTTCGTATCACAATTCTTCGTTCTATTTTCCGTATTCTCCATATCTATTTTCTATAGAATGTAGCTCAATTTTTATGAAAATATTACCTGAAATTTTTAAAACACGTTGAAATTTAATACTCGATTTCCTTGATATCAGAAAAAAGTCACTTGCATCCTGGTCACTTTGGTTGTAGTTGTCCCATGTCTCAAAATATCTAGAAAGCGTTCGAACCTATCTCGTCTAACTCCGAAATTATTTAAAAATATTGTTTCTACCTTATCCTCTTTGCTCGCGATGCGTTTAAAACTTCTCAATCGGGTTGGAATCTATGTACAGTATAGTTGATCTCGCGAATGCTTATTCCGAGAAAGTTCGCGTTCACGATAATTGCAGCGTGTACTTGAAGCATGATATCGACTCGCGCTCCATTTGCACCCTCTGTTAGATCAAGATGCTAGATGAGGCTTAAATACGCTCGGAACTTGCGAACCTTAGACTTTTCCCCCGAGCTTCTATCGCTAACTAAAGACTACGAAAATGTTAGCAGCGTAAACGATTCGGGGTGTGTGAGCACGAAAGAAAGGCAAACAGGCAATCGGAGAAGCCCGTGCTCGACTTCCACCCCTGTGAATCCGTCGGCGGGTAACGGCCATCGCGATAGCCTGTCTCAATTTCTTCCATGCAACCACTGCCATCTCCGTCATCCATTCATCCCTTCCCTAGTTCTGATACTCTCCCCTGGACGAACGTGGCGTTCACCCTCGCCGCGACGATCAGTCTTCAAGCTTTTCTCTCTCTCTCTCTCTCTTTCTCGGTCTTTTCCGTTTCCTTTTCATCCCACGACCTTCGTCGAGAACACTCGAAGCAGCGAGTCGCCACGGGGTAAAATTCATCGTTATACAGTGGAATATTTGAGAGAATCGACCTGTCCGTACATATAGTTATGCAAAAGTTCCAGCGCATCCGTGATAGTGATCTGACAATGATTATCAATCATACTTTTGGGAAATATCTCCGCGTGACGTCGTTTAGAAATGAATTTTTAGATATTTCCTTCACGTTTATTATACTTCACATATTTGTTGTTGGAAATATTTCGGTAGATAGACGTTGTAAAACGATGAAAGAGAGATAAAACGAACCAATCTTAACGTTCGAGCGTATTAAATTTCCCATTTTCTGAAAATATTTTGATTAGGAAAAATTGATACAGGTGAAGCGATACGCGGAAGTTAGATAAGGAAATATCTGAAAACCTAATATGTATATTATATAAGAGAACGCATATAAAAGCAAGTAATATTGAAAAAAAGTGGCAATAGCAAAGGGGCGATAGTGAATGATGAATAAAAATATAGCAACTTCATAGGTTAATGTTTTATTCATTTGTTTGAAGCAAAGGTAGATATATACTTGATCAATTCTTTCTTATACGTACTTCAACGCTTTGTATATTTTTGTTCTATTTTTCAGCACGTTTTTATCGACTTTTTCGATATCTATACTATTATTTCGATATAGTAATAATAATTTAGTTGAAACTGGATGTGAGGGTGGATAAAATTTTAAGCAAGGGAAACAATTTCCAAACTGATCGCGAGTCTCGCGTAACTCCGCACATGCCGCCGCGTGTAATTGTACAATTTCCTTCTCAATCAATTCTTCGCACCCATATTCGAAAACCTATAAATTCTGACATTCGTTTAACCAGCCAACTCCTGCGCTCTCTCGATCTCCACAAATTGCAAAAATGAGCGGTGCAAAAGTGCACTCTACAAAGAAGCGAATAAGGAAAACGAACGACAGCTAGTTGCGATTCTTTTATATGTTTCTTAAACTTAAGAAATTTGAAGATATAGGAGCTGCGACAGGCTTGAGAACTTCACCTTCCAGTTAACGTAAGTTGGAGCGGAAGAAGTTAGGAAAGAAGAAGTTCAAGAAGTCCATCTGCAACAGAGAAGAAAGCTTCGTGTCAGGCCGTAAAAATTACAAACGTTTACGTACAGAGATTAAAAGATTCTGCCGCTAAAGTAGTTAAATCTTCACGATATTCAGCAGGTCGAAACAAGCGGTGTAAAAGTGTAAAGGAAAGATTAGACACGTCTACACGGGGATGGCCATCTTTCGCCACACAACGGAATTATTGACAACGTTCACGCATCATTCATTAAACGAGGGAATGAAATTGTCTCCGGCCGACGTTACAGCCCGCCCCCGAACTCGCCACCGCTCGCGGTGAGACCTCTCTCGTCGACGGAGAATCTAGCCTAGTTTCGTGAACGTACCATGTTGGCGCTAGCGTCGGGCAAGGAGGCCGGGGTAGGTCGGCAAAACGAGACGATGTACGTTCGAGGGAGGGAACGGACCGTGGTGATAGTCGACGAGGACGCTGGGTGGTGAGTGCCACCGTTACGGGTCCTCCTCGGGTCCAACCGTCAGGACCAGGGACAATTTCTCGGTTCTCCTTCTGTTTGACACGCGTTTTGCCACCGTGAAACGGGGAAAACAACAAGAGAGAAAGGACAGATCGATAGAACCGGCGGTAGCGGCGGCCAGTGTGCTTTTGCTTGCTCGCCTCTGCTTAGCCCTCGGTGCGTGCGTGCTTGCCTGCCTGCTTTCCTTTTCCTTGCGTGGATTTCGTTCCGTGGGCCAGCGAGGACCAAGCACACGGGGTGCGGCCAACGATGGTGAAAGCCCCGACCATGGGTCCCTCCGCCGGTACCCAGGGGATCAGGAAGATTCACCCTGGCCCCGAAATCGCGATGAATCCGAGGAATCTGCCGACCGCCAACATCACTACACCTCCCAGCATCCGAACAGATGGCAAGACCACCTCTATATATCATTCTCAGGTATATTAACGTTTTGCGATTCCTTTCCTTGTTTTCTTTTTTCTGACAGGATGCTTTTGATAATGTTCCGCGATCTGTCGAGCTGAACGATGCGCTGCTCGATTCGTTTGGTTTATTTGATTCTTGTTTCGATATCGATGTAAGTTAGGTTCTTCGATCGAAGCTTGTTTTGATCGTTTTCTGCTGTATCTCGACAGGAAGACAATTTGACCGAGTGTGGTGAATGGGTCGGGATTGCGACGGCAATTTCCCTTCGCGCTGAGAATCGTATCCCCGCCAATGCGTCTAGCGCGAATCTCCCTTTTTGTCGACTCAAATTTTCGGCTTTTTTCAATCGCGTTTACAGCTGAACTGGAACGCTGTTTTTCGTGGTCGTTGATTAAGAACAAATTGAGTTTCAAAGGACAGTCGATCGTGTCGAATGTTTGTCTCCCTTTTCTCGGGTTTAATTACTGTCACGTTTCGATCTGTAGAAGATTGTACGATATAATCCTTTAAGATCTATTTCCGTAGATTTACTTTTATCGTTGATTGGTGAATTCCGCGACTTAATGATTGCCAAGTTTACGAAAGTAGATTTTAGAGAACGATGCTTTTACTCCATTTATTCATTTACTTTCTTTATCTTTTATTTCTATTACTTTCATTCTTATCTTTTGCCGTATAGAATCGGTCTCTCTGTATAATCTTTTATTTCCTTTGTTATTATCAGCTGTACTCCCATCTCTCTGTTTTAGATTATTCGATCAGTAATTGCGAGTTTCAATTTATTAAACGATGAATATTTAAATAACACGCGTAATGATGGTTAACAGTCGATCGATTGTCACCCTCTTTTTTTACTTTGCCCTTTCTTTCACTGCGGTTAATGAACCAGGAGAGTTATTTTTGACAAATATTTGTCATAATTCTGCGATTATTAGGGCAATATCGGTACTTTTTTCGTGTTTGTTTCGTTCAATTTTTCATGTTTACGTGTTTAATCAGTGTCGACTCTGGTTACGTCGTCATTAACTACGATGCTTTATTGCGGAGATAATTAGATCAGTCGAAGCCTATTAAGTAGCGAGCGTCTTTCAAACAGAGTAACAGCTGCCAGATGTTGTTTGAATCTTCAAAATTTCCCTCTAGAACTCAGCCAACTTTCATATATCTTGTGCTTTTCCGGATAACATTTTTAACTGTTTTCTAATTATCAAAATTTGCGGAATTTGACTTTCCTTTATTTGATTTATACGCAAAATAATAATAGATTTATATACACTTATACTGATATAAAAAAATAAAAGTAGAATTAATTACTTTTCTATTAATTTAATATTTAATTTTAATAATTGTATTAGCTTTCCTATCGATGAATTACTCTGATTACATACACAACAATTTTTGAAAATTACAGGAAAATATCCTTCCTCAAAAAACTGTCATGCTATGCGTTTTGACCGAAATTTACGTACCTACCGATAAAAATTCCAACTGCTAAAAATTTATCTCTTCGTTGTGATCAAACCCCATTTTTCGCATCGAAAATCCTTTTCCTTCTTTTTTTTCCTTTTTTATTGTCCGATTCGATTTTTCAAACTTTCTGTGCTCTTTCGAGTCCTATTTAACGCGTCTTCGATATTTTTTCATCCGACTCGATCTTTCAAACGTCCATTCAATTTCTTGCTCGGTGTGGAGCGTTGTAGCGCGATTTCGAAATTGCTCGATCTGAATTTCTCCGGAGCATTGCCTCCGCCGACCCTATTCCTTTATTTCTTGCAGAATCTCGTTTGATCTTTACAGCGACAACTCCTACCTCGTCGCTCTTCATTTCACACCTTTGTCGTCGTAACGTTTGCAATTCAATGATCGGCAGAGGCTTTCGATGTCGCAAATAAATTATTGTTAAATTCAGCGAAGAGATATTAGGTCGGGCCGGCGGGCGGTTCGAAAAACGTGCGGGCGGATTCATGAATGAATGGATGCCGCGATCCTTTCTAAGAAACTCGTAATCTTTTAAATCCATTGATTTATTCGACCTCTCGTTTCATACTCTTATTTCATTTTTTCTTCTTCTTCTTTTTATCGATGTAATTCAATATTATCGCCATCAAGCGGATCGTAAACGAGCCAGTTTGCGCTTCTCTCGATGTTGCAATTTCCGCTTCGCAATTCACTCATCGATGGCTATTAATCTGATTAATTCCTTGTATTTCCTTCTTTCGATCGATGTTGAAAATGCGAACGAACGTTGAGCGGAATTCGAAATGAGCGAGAAAAATGAAAAATTCTGTTAGATTGCCACGAAACGAGAATGCAACAATGATCTTTATTACGAGAAGAATTGAACTTGACGGTATGCAAATGTAATTTGTGCAAAATAAATTAAACGTTCGAGAGAATTACGGTAAAACACGGTTAGCCATTTAAGATATTTAAATTATCGTCGTAATAGAATTTTAGGAAATTTAATTCCATTATGTTCTCTGTCAAATAGAATACAGCGTCGAAGATAATAAAATACCAGGGAATTAATTAAATCATGCTTTAAATATTCAACGCGTGGATTTCATTATAAAATCTTTAGTGAAAATGCAAGACAGGTTGAATAGCTTTCGACGGGTCCCACAACTAAACGAATAAGTTTTTAAAGAAACTAAACTTTCGGTATGATATATTTTCTTGTCCATGATAAGGTTGAAAAAGATAGTACGGTGTAACAGTGTAACTTTAGGCAAGTTTTAAATTGCGAATTAATCGCGTCATTTAAATATCCATCCACGTATACGGATCAGGTAATTTATTCTTTCAAGTTACACTGTTTACACTGTTATTTTATTTACAAATCTTTCGTACACCATAGATAAAAGTAATTTCGAGGACTACGAAACAACAAGCTCACTATAGCTTATCGTTATCATATTACGATAAATGTATGCATTTACGCAACGGTTATATAAATATTAGTACAGAAGTGTGCGGTTAGTTCCAATTACTAACCATTACCAATAATGAGAATATACTTTTTATCGTCGAACACCAATTATCAACTCATTTTTGTAGCAATTAGACGAAAAAGGAAGAATAGAATAAGATCGTACGTACATTTATTAGCCTTTGTTCTCGAGAAGATCGATTTTCCGAATACGTGAAATACATGTGCTTGACTAAAATTCGGTCCAATGAATATCACTGGAAATATCTATTATGTTTCGACCTAATACCGTACGCGTGTAGATGTAGCTACGTGTCACTAAAAATATTGTTCCCCTTGATAAAAATACCGAAAGCCCCTTATAATTAGGGGAAGTATTATCCAAGCGCGCACAAAGAGTTGGAAATTCAAATTACGATAATAGCGTACTCGATACGCGTTCTTGATTCTCATCGATAATATTGTTAATGACCTCAAACTCTTGATGAATGTTATTTAGACTTTGAACGAATAAATAATCATCTATAGAGACCGTCATAGTACATCTTACTTATAGTAAAGGAATCTTCGAAGATAAATTTCATTAAAGATAATGAATCACAAACAAGATGCTTTATGTACCTGGCTTTTACGTTCACGAGGAACGACCTGTTTTCTGTCTGTATCACTTGCAAGTGGTCTATACATTGAACCGTGCATTCTCAAGATCAAGAGTGGAAATATTTATCCAGAAAGTTCATAACGCTGTCCAGACATTTTCAGCTGCAAGCTGTCTCGATAACCAGAGTTCTGCTATACTACGATATATACACAGAGGCTGGAGAGTCTGAGAAACGATTAATTTGTCTCAGTTACTGTAACTACATACGCGATATTAGCTATCGAGAGCGTAAACGGTTTCGCACTGTGCGATTAATTTTCCTAATTAATTTCTCACGATACTTAACTTTATCCTTCTTCTTTTTCGAACAATTTTCTTTGTCCATAATTATCAGTAGAACGTTTTATATTTGTTAAACGTTAAATTTACCTGGTCGAAATGCTCGACCAATTCCGATTCGTCGTTGAATTACTTCGATTGCTATAGCCGACCGAATTGCGTTTAAAGCGACGTGTATCCTTTTATGCATTTAACATTTTCGATAAACAACAAAGCTTACTTCGATTATTTCCAAGAAAATCCAATAATATTGGATTTTTGATATCCGCAGGCTGTTTCTCGAAACCATTTCGACGTTCAATTGTGGAAAAAAATGTGAAATTTCGTTCAGCGTGCTGAAATTGTGGAAGCAGCTTAATGAAAACCGTTGTGTGTGTGTGTATAAACGAATTCGGATTTCATTCGACAGCAGTTGAATTTATTCTTTTTTCTTTCTATATGTACAACACATAAAACTATCAATTCTACGTGTTTACCAACGATAAATTTGGTGTAACGTTTTAGGAGATTTTTCGAATTCGGAAGAAGGTGACGGAATATACATAGCTTCCAAAACTATCGGAAAATACAAAAGGATAAAATCGAAAATTTCGCAAAAATTTATTTTTTAGTTTGAATCGCGCTTGAGGTATAGAGAAAATCATCTATTACCATTTAATTAAGATATATCCTGGTCGTAATGAATCCTGCGAGCGACTTCCCAACAGATTCAAACGCGTTAAAAACCTCCGGTAAGTATTAATTGCAAGCAGGAATCTCGCAGTAGCGACGAGTCAAACCCGGTAGAGGATTGTTCGTTAATAAGGTCTGTGCGACCTCGATCGATAATTATCGCTGGAAATTCGATAAACAATGATACCGCGTAATTCACAAGGAATCTCTGGAAAGGCAGCCTTAAGGCGAGAGCCAACCATTGAAAGTGTCATAAAAGGCCTAGAAAGCGTAAGAACTCGAGTTAGCTTAAAGCCTTTAATTAATCGTGATTACTGCTCGAGGAGTTCTCGTTTCTTCTTTTCACCCCTGCCATCTGCCTTCGCCCACCTACTCTCTCTCTTTTCTGCTTCTCTTCCTTCTTTCTCTTTTTTCCCCTACCTTTCTCTTTGCCCACTCACCCCCCCCCCAACGAATAGGAAAGTGCATGACCTCAAATCGAAACTCGCAACTCATCCTCGTGTCATCCTCTCGTCTTTCGAATAAGTGCACGGTACGCCTCAATGATGCACTCGAAGACTCGTTTCCCGCCGATCGAATGTGGGTCAGTTTTATCGAGAGCGAGCGGCAGACGAACGTACGATAAAGTGTGTGTGTTTGTGTGTGTGTGAGAGAGAGAGAGAGAGAGAGAGAGAGGTCCGTTCCATTTTCTCATCGAGGGTTCCTTTTTGTTGATCTTTTCACGCTCGAATTCCAATAAATGGAATTACGCGGCGAGGAATTTTCAGCATCTTCCGCGGATTAGAAAATTTCTCCGCCGCGAGATTATGCTCGGTATGGTTATAGAGAACATCGTTTATCGATGATATCTTCAGCGGCCGGATTTCAATAAAACGGTGTCGCTATCCGGGAACAGAATTTATCATCGATTCACTAGTGAAACATCAGCAATGACTTTGCGTCGATTCCCGCCACCATTCTATGTAGTTGGAATTAGAAGAGTCGAAGATTTCTGTGATTTATTTATCGATGCTTTTAAAACGACCGAGCATACATGCAGGCGGTCGATTCTGCTTATTCGTAAATTTTGCATAACAGCGTTGTGCAGCGTAATTTCTCTAGCTGGGAAAATATTTATACAGATTGAAATTGTCATGTCCTTTCTCACAGGTGAAATATTTTATAAAAGGCAAAGATTTACTGCGTCACATAACAGCACGTTGCTTTACTGTCACGAGGGGAAGTATATGTTCGCAAGATGTCGCGTGTTCTCGAGGACCATATGCGACGGGCACTCGTAACTTTTAAAATGTCCATTTATATAAACAGTTTTCCTCGCTTGACAACCTTCGTCGCGTAACTGCAAATCTAGAGTTTTGCGTGTATTTTTCTTCTGGACAGTTAAAGGATCGAGGAAACGTACGAAGAGAAATGTAGACATTTTTATCGCACTGTCTTCGGTCTTGTGAAAATGTGATATTATATGTATAGACAAACAGATGCAGTACAGCGTAAAATCATAATCGGCTGCATTAGTCTAATTCTTAAATACTTCTTTAACGAAGTTTTCCGTCTCAGCTACGAAAAGAGCATCAAACTCGGAGAATACATTGAAACGAACTTATCACGTTTCTCTCGAACAATCTTCAAGCACAACCCTATTTATATTTCGTTATTTAATTAAAGGCAGTGAAATTGTAACACACTGTGTATCAGTGTATCACTGTGTAACATGGAAGCGTATAAGCGAGTGAAATATATTAAAAATAAGGTTTCCGAAGATTTAACAAATTTTGAATGAAAAATTCGTCTGGGAGATATATGAAAGTAGCGTTCAGCACGGTATTGTTTTATTTCATTCTGAACTTCTCGACGAAAAAATGGGTCTCGTGATTTCTAAATCACGTGTGCCATATATTATCTATTGCAAAATGCGGCGCGTTTGTCGATAAAGAATTTCTTTGGTGTGCACGTAAGAACCACATCGCATTATCGATCTTCGTTAGGGAACATTTTTGTTCACCTTTTTGCGGTATAACAACAAAGAGAATTATTAGAGTAGAAGCACGGCGTCTGGTCTTTGTGAAACAAAAGCAAAGGAACGATTTTAAAGAGAATAATAAGTCCGTACGCTGTTTCCAACGAATGGAAACGACAAAAGCGATTTTGCCATTTTCGATTCTTAAACCTACTGGTTTAAGAACTCGTATCTTTCCCTTCGAGGCGAAATAAGGACGGTTTTTCCCAGAAAGTAATTAACTGTACATGATTTTACAGTCGAAACGATAGTAACTTTTTCACCGGAAAACATTTTACGCCCGCACCACGAAATTTGTTTCATTGTATTTTGAGAGATACTAGAGATATTATGACGCGCTGGTAACAAACGCACTTAAAATCGATTAACAATTCATTTACTTAAGACAACAGCATTTAGGATAATTACGTGGAACCGTGCCAATTATTATGCAGAGAATAGAAGCTTAATAATTTATTCTTGCATAATCTTGTCTCAGCTAATTTCAGCCATTTAAGATGTATTGTAAATCATATCGTTGCAATTAGTTAGAGAGTCGATCAATTCACGATTTTCAAGCGAAGATATAACGTGCCATTCTTTTGTATTTTCCACAAACTTATCAAATCTTTACGTATTAAAAGAGGACTACAAAATTGAAAATAAGTCAAAGAACCGCAACAGAGTTAAATCCGAATGTATTTACCAGTAGACCGGTAGGTCCATTTTCGCGCCATCATTTTTCCCTCCTTATACTCCGCTATTTTCGAAAACCAAATTCTCTTTGAACGTTAATTTCATTCGATAATCGCTCGATAATTCGCGTATTAATCGCGCGGAATCTCCAGCTGGATGCATTATCAGCGTACGTCACCGGAAGGTGTGAATTTTTCACGCACCTAAAAACAGGAGGCCAGGTTTCTGCAACGCGGGACCATTATCATCGCATGGTCGTTTGCCCGGAATATCGCGATCATTATTTCGCGCGATATCGGTGCGCAGTTTTCACGGGTGTCGAAAATGAAAGATCGAGGCGTTGGTGTAATTGGAACGAACATGATCACTCGTATGTCCCAACCACCAAAGCAGAAACTCTTAATTAGTCCCTAACGATCAATTATCGTTTTTTCGACGCGTCTCGCGCGAAATGAAAATAGTCCTGCGTGGCATCGTATTGCAGCTGTGGAATACACATCGACATATACAGTATGTCGATTTTAATTTCCCGCATCGTGTCCTGGCTGTGTGGCTGTTTGTGTCATTTAGTTGTCGTTCCTCGATGTTCGTTGACGCAAGAGGATAACGTTGTCTCTGGTTTTAGTAGCTACACGGCATCTGAAAACCGAAATTTATGATAAATAGCCGATATCGTTTGTTCAGGAAAAATATTCATCGTTTATTTCCAATGATTATTTCACAGCTCGATATCTTTCGTTAAATTGAACGAATTAATCCGTGAGAATGTTCGACAGCCTTTAGCCGCGTATTAATTCGTCGTATATCCTTTCCAACAATCTCATTTCTCTTCGTCTGACGAGCGCACGAGATAGTAAAGGAGTGCGGATTAAGAATTAACGCGAAGCTTCAATTTTGCATCGTATACTCGTAACATCTTCAGCCAAGGGGCCGCGCCGTCCTCATCTTCGTTGCCTCTTTTCTCTGTGCATTTTCGAGAAAATTGAATCCCGACACGGCGAACGTCATTGACTGAAAACGAACTTCTAGATCTCTCGTTCCGATTCTGTTAAAAGTCGTGCACCTAAACTAGCATCAGAGATGACGTTCAACGCCTATTTCGCTCGAAGCAATTTCATTACACATTTTCAAAGGCATTGAAAAGCAATTTTTACGAATTACGTATAATCTTTTCTCCTGAATTAATTACTCGCAAATTGTTCAAGTAACACATATCCCAAGTACAAATATCGTTTTGCCTCGATAATTTCTTTCTTCGAAAATTTGTTCGCCATTATTAGTACCAACCAGTTAATACGTGTGAAGTTCGTAAATGCAAAACAGTCTGCTGTCGTACTTAGCTCATTGTGATCAGTTGCCCTATCGGAAATCGACAACAGAGACGGCATTAGACTTGCGTAATTTCTCTTGCCTTACCGTCGTCGCTTTTGTACCCTTTCTTGCACGAAATGTTCGGTACATACGAGCTGAATAATGTTGTGTTTCTTACAACAAAACGTTCTAAATTTACGTTTGCTGGGGAACCGGGAATGCGGGAACCGGGAATGCAGGAACCAGGAATAAGGATCTATAGCACGTTTTGGTCAAAGCTGAGTCAACAGTAAAGTATCGTTCTACGGACGCTGTACATTTAGTATATACAAGTTGTAGATATTTCGTGGAAAGGCGACTTAATGTTAAACGCAAGAAACGCGTTAGACGCTTGAATCTTATAGAACAGCGTAGCTGATAAACCGTTTTATCTCGAAATGCATTCAATGTACTTTTGGACTCCTATCGGTTACCATTCGACTTTATAAAAATTTGTATCCACGTTATAACATAAAACTTGTCGATTCGCTTCTCCCTTACGATTCCTTAATTTTCATAAACTTTGCTCAAAATTTTATTGTTTCCAGGAACTCTAACTTCTTCATTCGATATAGAAGTTTCTTATCGGTCACCGTCGGTCCCCGCAGTTCTTCCACTTCTTCCGTCTCCCGTTTCGCGTTCGCCTTTTTTTCGCGCATTCTCATCCCGAGCTTCTTAAATGCGCTTTCCGAACTGCCCTATTCCCCCGCAACCTTTCGAACTCTCAAACAATCCTAATGCCATTCGATAAGCACGAATCGTCGTCAGTTGCAAATTAAAGAAATTTGGTAAATGTCAGTTCAATTTATACGCGAAGTTTAGACGTAAGAAAATGTCAAAGATCGATTGTCGAAGTTCGGAAGAATTTTGTCTAAGATATATCCGATCGAAGTAAAATCGCGAAGATTTCTTAAGTTGGGTTACTAAAAAGAATATTTCCTAGATGCAAGGTGTGCGATAGAAAACGAGAAAGAATATCGCGAAAGTCGATGGTCGAGCTTATAATTCTTCTTTACAATTTAGTATCAAAACAAAGATGACGAAACTTACAAAACGACCTAATAAAATGACCATCTGCCACGAGGTATCCTGTGTGTAGCCGTGTTCGTACATGCACCGACATTGAACGTGATAAGTAACGTTCTTTCGGCCCGCAATAATGGGACCTTTGTGACATTCGAACAAAGAGACTTTGAAGACGCTCGCGGCGAAGCGAATTTCCTTCGATCGACCATAAGCGGATACTGGAAAACCGCTGAGAAAATCCATTTTATCGCCCTACGTAGCCATTTTCGTGGTACGCCAACGCTCGCTATTTCTGTTTGGTGATTTTGTCCCGGCCGTTTAGCGTGGTAACGTTCGAGCAAAATGGAATCCATTGCATCGAATTTCGTCGTTCGAGTGGCAATCAACTTGTTAACCTTTGATCAATCGGTCCCTGGTAAACGCTACTGTTAATCTCGTTCCGTGTTTGCAATTTGCGTTAATCTTGCGGAATCTGGCCAATGGCATGGGAAATTGATCTTTAGTGATGGAGAATTGGTTGGTTTGTAAGTTTGCACGACGCTCGGCTTCCCGTGAAGTTCGTTAAAGGTAAAATGTTACGTGTGTGTTAATGATTTAGGGTATACAGGGTGTTTGTTTTAAAACAAAAGTAGAGCTAATTTTACTCGTATAATCGTATCTGCAATTTATTTTATTTAACTTTAAACTCGCTACGTTTTTAGATATTCGTAATATCGGTGAACGCGAGACTTCGATTTTTGTGTTTATAATTTGCTGCTATAATTGGCTTAAGTCGCGGCTAATTCTTCTCGTATTTTTATTAAAATAATGAATTCGTAAAAGGAACGATAGCAACTGTCTACTTGTTTAAACTTTCCTAACTGTTATTACTTTTTCTCCCGTCATTCCACCGAGTTACGGGTAAGCTTCGAGCTAGCAACTCTTTCAGCGCAGTTTAGATCGCTTCGCGTTTTGTATTATTAAACGCAAGCTTCGGAGGTATTGGCTACGTTCTGAACGAGTTTCCAACACCGTATTTGTTCCAATCTTTGTACTTGGTAAAATTATGCTTGAAACATTTTGCAAATACGTTATGCTTATACACAGAAACAAGAAAATGTCGAAGAATAGGTATTTTTATTACGTGGAATGTTTCTCAAAGTAGTACGTAAAGTACGATCGGTTTATATTTCAAAGGATATTGGCGTGTAATAGAAAGTTGGAGGTAAAATAATATAGCAATAATACGATAATAAGATAAAACAATGGAATGAGAACTATGCAAAATCTCTATAACTCTTTTATCAAACTTTTCCATACAATTTCCATACCGAGTTTCACTCGGGCCACCTTCAACGTTTGCAGTGGTGTAGGTACTCTATTAACCGACCCGCATCGTGCCCGTTTCGCAATTTAATCAGCCGTTGAAAATACAGAGAGATTGAGAGAGAGAGAGAGAGAGAGAGAGAGAGAGAGAGAGTGAGGTTACATGGTGCGTTCGGGTCGACACGCTAACGATATAAATGTCCTATTCGAATGGCCACTGGTACGTCGACGCATCGGCCGTTTGAAACACGCGCTCGGTCCTTTTAAGTCGCACGCTCTGTATCAATATTCCATGTGACGCTAATAGCGTTACAGTTTCTGTTCCACGCATGGTATCGATCTATCCGGAAAATCGATAGAACGCTCAGATGAGACGAATTGGGACAAACGCGTTAACGCGCGCAATAGAAGAACGTTCTCCTCTTCTTTTCCGTTTTTGCTCCTTTCCTTTTTCCACGAGAACGATCAAAAATTAACGAGTATCGGCGCTCGCTCGAGATACGTGGGATGATAGCGATTAGCTTGGAATTCGATAATGACGTTAGAACGTCAAAAAAGATATGGGCGTACGGTAAAGGCGTAAGAGTATGAAACGTACGAATGTAACACTGAAAGTACCAGCGGCCATACAGAGCATACAGTTTGATTTAAGGAAATCAAAATGAAATCGACGTACGATAGATATAGATATAGAGTGGCAAACAAACTTTCATGTAGGAATCAATCTCTATGTTATTTGCAACGCTGTCGATTCGAATTGAAATAAAATCACAACGCAACTGCAAGTCGGAATTTTGCGAAGCCAATTATAAATTGACTGGTATCGGTGATCTATCGAATATCGGCATGTGCAGGCTTTCGCAAGCTGGACGCGATATCGTGAATTTCATCGAAAGATGAGAAGCGCAAACAGGTAGAACGCATTCTGAATGAGAAACGAAATAGATATAATTTCTCCTGCCAAAAAATATCTCTCTTTTTACGCGAAGAGAAGAACCGTAATTGGTGGTTAACTGGGATGTTTTATCGATTTGACAAATTAACAGGATTCGCAATTCGCGATGGCGTAAATGGGGCTCATAAATCTGGACGAGCAATACTGCCGAGGTGTCAGTTGAATATCGATATTGTCAGTTGTTAATTGATCTCTGTTTTAATGACTGAAATCGGATCCCAATGAAATGGAAAGAGGGACGTTTAACGTTTTTTTGTTTGTGTTCTTTTTCGATCACTTCTTGAAATTGCTTTTATCGAAGCTTGTTATTCGAAAGATATCACGTTCGCGTTGGCATCCTACGTAGAGATATGCAGCACGTTCGTTAATCCTTTAACGCTCGTTTACGACAGCCGCAAGATGTAGCCATTTTACTCGTCGATGGCTAGTTTCTTATCTACCAAAAAAGTATAAAGGCGTGAACGAGTACGTAAGGATCGATATTTAAATACACCGACTATAAAGAGTACATATTTACGTAACATTACATTTATCGTGAAATGTACGACTCGATAAAGGAACGTTTCGTTGAAAAATAAGGCCACGTGTAAATACTCTTTGTAGCCATTGTAATTGAATAGACGCACCATATGCGTCGACAGCATCAAACGCGTTAAACTAGCGCTATAGTATCGAATTAACCTTAGTTCGAATCGTGGTCCGACACTTTGAATCGAAGCCGGTATCCTCCATCGATTTTCCACTAATCAGAGCGAACGTTGTGTGTGTGACAGGTGGACGTCTCGACCCAGGTGGATCTACACGGTGGTTTCGGGGCGCCTGCTGGCAGCATCAGCATCGACTGGGATCGCAGGGCGACCCCGCTTTATTCACGCGAGGACATTAAAGAGCAGTATTGCATAACCAGCCGGCAATTGGACGCGGTGGAGAAATCGGGTGGTGGGTTTTTCGGATGCCTGTCGACCAGGGGCCCGTCACCTTGCGCCTCCGCGAGAACCTCGATTCTCTCCGCCTGCGTGAGAAGCGTGCCCAGCGATGAGAACCTCTGTGACGCCCCTTACCCCCGACGCTCCCTGCAGATTATGTACCGTCAACCTTATCCGACCTACTCGAGGGGTCTGTCTCGTTACGATTTCGAGGACGAGGCCGACTGGATCGAGAGTTCCTACTTCCGGCGCAGACCCAGGTCCTTCTGCACCGTCCCCGATCCAAAAAGGTGAGTTTCTAAACATTTGATATTCGCGGACGAGATATTTCAGGATGCAATTTCGTTCGCGCGATATTACGGCTGAGATACATCGTGGTACGATGTCGTTCATGTTACGTTTTATACGGATGAGACGATGGTGCCGAACAGAAGAAAATTGAAAATCAAGAACCGGTGGAAAATGAGGTCTGGAGAGATTTTAGTATAATCGTATTTTACAAGAATAACGAATTTGTCACTTGCGTGTTTTTCGATTCTCGTAAGCACTATGCGCGTCAGAGCTTGAATTATCGCAGCTATCGATCTTGATACACCTCTGATTCGATAACGAAACGATGTCTAAATACAAGTTACATGCTTCGGTTTGTCTGTATCGCTTTTTGTCGAAATACCTTCGTTAATTTTCATTTGCGCTGGCCATTTTATAAAAAGAACGAAACCCGACACGAACCATCCGGAATGCAAGCCAGGAAAATATAAATAAAAATATAAAAAAATAGATATCTCTTGCGTCGCAATCGTAAACCGTTGTTCGTACAAAATCTTCGGAGCATCTACTCGTGTACTCGCGATAAATTCTGACAAAAGCAAGAGGAGGAGAAAGAACGTGTCCGTCGTGCCGTAACTCGTTAATATCGAGTCGTACGACGAAATTTAACATCGATAATATTCTCAGGGCGTAGAAGAGGTTTACCACACCGATGAAATATCTCGTCGTTCACGGTACCGTGATTCGTCGGCGTAAATATTCGGAAGTGGCACCGAGAGAAATTAACCACTCGGAATCTGTGCGTAAAATACACGGAGACTCCGATAGAATCTTAAGAAGATGTTTGGAAGTTCGTAACGAGCCTTCTAACGCGACACTTTCACGAAACCTCGTTACCAACGAGGTTATTGTTGCGAGGGAAAGGCAAGTGATTACGGGTTTGATGGCGTGTTCAAGGGGTTTGGTTTATTTCTGATTGCTGCCGCGTACAGAGAGCAGCCTTCGCCGGCGTTGCTTCAAGGCCGTCACCGATCGATGAAAAATTATGTTCCCTGATGTACACGCTACCGTATTTAGACTTCAGTTACGCGTCGATGCGAAGATAAGCGGAAATAAATGTGGACACGTGACTCCGATCGATTTTAGAAATTATTACGGAACTTAATGGCAGGGAAACGTATCGACGTGTTATAGTTAGCATTCGCAGAAAGTGCACGCCTGTTTTATCTTCGATAATTGGAGCTATCGTTAGAACGCGTGCCACTCGAAATCGTGGATCGTGTATGGCTCGTGCACGATGGTGCTCCATCTCATTTTGATTGACAACTCGATCGCTGGACTTAAAATCCTTCAACTTCGATACACGAAGCGTGCTCGCAAATGCCTTTGGCTTACAACAAATGATAGATAGCGTTGAAATACTGTGACAGCGTATCGAAGAAAGTTGCCAGTAAATCTGAATATCACTCGACACCGTGAAAGCGATATATAAACATGTCAGATAAAATTACACGATTCTCAGAAGAACAGGGAATAAGTGGAAACGAGATTTATTTTATTAAAATCCGAGCGAAAAGAAGAGCGGAGCAAGATTACTACGCATCCTTGAGATCATCATGCTGCAGTCTAAATGCAATTTATTTAGGTCGTTGTTGCAGTGTCGCAGAAGCAACGTTGGCGTCACCCACTTTTCCCCCAAGATAATACCTGTCACACGCGAGGATCGGCTTCTGGCCGACACAATGGAAATGAGAATGTAACCAGCGTGCGTGGCAATATCTCCGTGGCATGGCGTTCTCCCTCGCGTGTTAAATAAAAAGCTTGATGTCCCCGGGCAGAAATAAATGTCTATCGACTAACCGGTTAATTAAGCCTTGTATCCACGGCAAGGAAGTTCTGCCCGTGCTAACGGCGTGCTTTTATCCTAATGTCATCCGGTGGAAAAAGCGCGACGTGCTTTCTTTAGATCGTTAGCGCCCCACCCTTTGTCTCGCGATTATGAAACGTTCTTCCGCGACACCTGTTGGATCATCGTACGCGCGTGTGTAATGTCATTTGCTGCTGCTTTTAATTTCGTTACAAGACGAGGCATCCCTCTAATTCGTATAATTGGGAAAAAATATCGCGTTGCGTTTGACGACGACACGATGGATTCGTACTTGGTTTCTCTTTGTAAAGATCGCGAACAAATAACGCGAAACTAATCTGATTATGTTTTGGTTATGGATTCGTTCTTTTGATCGCGGACTCGCGCTTTACTTCGCTCACACCCCGACGTAAATTCGGTTTCGTTATTACAATGCAAATCTTGAATGGTATTTCTGTGTTCCATTGCAACAGCGTTCTATACGCTAACCAAACTATCACGTAATATACTTTTCTGTCATTTCGAATAATCACATACATTTCGCTCTTCCCTTTATCATTTAATTACGAAATTTCTGATTTTCTGTATTCTTTTATGCATCCTATCATTTTATTCAAATGAATCGAACAATCCGTTCGTTTCCAACGAGAATCGTATACATCGTAGTATACATTTGCAATAATGCGAATAAAATTTCCCCGTGAATGCGGTTTTACGTAGATTCGGCCAATAAATAAACAACGCGCGCTTTTATGAATATGAAACTTTTGAATATTCGGAATCGGAACAATTATCAAAAAAAAAAAAAAAAAAAGAAAAGAAAAGAGACGATACAAAAATATGGGAATATTTATAATACGCGAATAATTTTATTTCGTTAGAGAAGCGAACTTCTGAAAGTGTTCTCCGTTATAGGTACACATGGCTTCCAGAGGACGAAGAATCGACGAAATTGGAGGGTCCTCGACCTGTATTGCCCCCAGCACCCCCGCCACCCACCACGCAAGTACCAAAAACGAAGCACGTGAGTTTCGCGAGATCGCACACTCTTACGTCGTTCGACGTTCCAAGGAGCAGAAGCCCTCCGAGGCCGCAGAACCAGGAACGCCTTATAGATTCGCAGCCAACGATACAGAACGCAATGCTTCCTTCGGCCTTATCCTTGATGCACCCGTATGCCGCCAACGAGACCCGAGTTATCGTCCTTGGTGAGTCCCTTTTCCCTCATGCAAATACAGCAATTAACGCTGTGGCCTGCAGTAATTGCGCGTAACGTAACTCGCTATGTGCGTATTTACCGTACGTAAAATTAATTAATCAAAGTAATATAATTTGTCCAATAGTACAAGATCAGGATACGGTATTTTTTATGTGATAGAATAATTTTAGATTGGAAAATTTGATGGTAGTTGAAATTTTCAGAAGAGTGCTTCCATGCTCAAACACTCGTTATAAACTTTCGTTTATTCCATTTCGAACTTTTAATTGAAATAATTCGAGCGTTTGGTAATTGTGATTGAAATAAACCAAAACCAGGATCCGAGTGGCTTGTGATGGGATGGTATAAAAGATGATTTATCGTATAATACGTAGCATTCGGTGCTATAAAAATGTCTCATTGAAAATTCTCGTACTTTTTACAAGTCTCGCCACAGCACCTTGGAGGTCAATTTTCACGCTTTCATACTTTTTTACGGCTTACTCGCATCTCGCTTTTCTCGCGAACTGTGCAAGCTTGATGGTCCTTCAGAAGCACATACACATTTACCCCATGTAACGAAATAGGCCCTACGATGTAACTTAAAGCTAAGGCTGTAGATTGGAACAATAGCACCCTTTAGAGAAAACGTTTCAATAGGATGCGGCTTGTTTGAAATCTTTCTACCCTGAAATCAAGCGCATCTGGACCATCGAGCGAAAAGTTCCATGAAATTTAGAACTCGTATAATTAAGGAAGCAGAATTAATAATAATAGTTGTCCGAAGCTGAAATTTTCGAGGAAGAGTTTAATAAAGCTCTTCCTTCTCCTCTTTGATATGAAATTTAATTATTAATTAACACCTCTGCATCTGGATCAAAAATCTCCATTTTATATTCGATATTTATTATATTATACGCATATTTATATATTATTATCGATATTAATATCATATTTGAGTACAACTAAAGTGTCCAATTTCCAATAACATGTAATATTTAGTAAATATGTCCATGTACGAGACAATATATGTCTATCATTTCATTGCTAATAAATGCACTTTATGAAAATATTGATGTATTGCGTAGCGTGCTAGCATAAACGCACAAGGATAGTTTAACAAACTAATTTTCTGTTATTGAATAACGTTATTAACTCGTGTTGAAGCTTTATAATATATATATATATATTTTCCCATCATTCATTAATTTTGAATCTAAATTAATTATGAAATTAATTAAACGATGAAATTTCATTCTATATCGCTTCTCCGTTTCGCAAGTAGCAGCACGAAACTCTTCTTCTCGTTTATTCTCTGGCTTCGCCATAATTCAGAATAAAACTGCCACGTAGAACTTGGAGTCTTCAATGTTGTAAAGGTTTTTAAGAATGGAGGAGCTTGCCTTTCGTTTATTAATAATTATGAGAAACCCAATGTACGATAACGTGAGCACAAGTTTTGTTCTCGAACGAAGTGGGAACGGAAATCTTGAGAAAGTCGGACACCTTGATGACACTTCACCAATCATTCGTGATTAAGAAACAGCTTATCAAAGTGAAATAGTTCTATTGTTCTAGCACGAACTGCGATATAAAGCAGTCAAAGCCGTGGAAAATAGGTGTCGTAAAATTATATTCTCCACGTAAAAAAGGCGCGAAGAGAAAAATAATATTGCGCATACATCGTTATTAACAACGAAGAGACGATGCTACGTTTTTATCCTTTCGGAACAAAAAATCGTAAAACGATATGGAAATTCCGCGATGGAAGAAGTTAACAGGAAGGTGTTGCTCTCTTTCCTACAGTAATGCAATATAGTTACACACATACTGCATGTTGAGAGCATGATCGGAAGTACGAGAGGTACGAGAGAATACCGTAAATTCAATTTTTCTTCTATAAAACGAGGAATAAAAAAAGATGGACGTGAACGGGGTATCTACAAATAGGCGATCATCCATATTTTAGCCTGTATTACGGGAAATAGATTGAGTTTATTTCTCAGCCGACTGTTATATATTTCCATCGTGTACTCTAATGATCGAGAATTGAATTTTTGAAGGGGAAGCTTTATTCGATATTACCGTGAAGATGCTCCGATAAAATTTCTAAGATTTGATATCCGTAATAAATATCTACTTCGGAACGTGTGCATAAGAGAAATCGTGCGAAATTTGGATCAAGATTAAGTAAACAAATTCTTAGTTATTTAACGATTAGAGATTTAAATTATTTGATAATTAAATAGTAAAAATTGATAGTTCGATGGTAGAATAATTAAGAAAAAAATCATTTATTTATTCAAATCGAACAGTTTATAATTATTTTAATATAACATTTAACCGGATAAATTAGGTAATCGTTTTGAAAATATTTTGTTGCAATAATAGCCAAACCTACTTCGCAATCAATCCCTTATCCTCAATCAAAATATTCGAATAACAGGGTAAACTGGAGAACCTTGAAACTCTTATGAGGTATTAACTTGTTGCCCTCGATCCGGCTGTTAGTCCAATATTAGCCAACAAATTGCCAATATAGTCGGTCGAATGAGACTCGATATTGAACTCTCGTAGGAAATGATAACGGCTTCGAGTAGTCTCGTCGCATTGACATTAGATTCGATTCGTGAGTTACACGGAGCCAAGATAGGCGAAGGCGTTAATTTCGCTTCCTCGATTAATTCCTAATGAACGTCCAATTACAGCGTTCATGTAAATTATATTACTAGGGTAATTTCCACCACGAAGGATATCCGTTTCTTATTCGTCTCCGCGTGACGACTTTCTCAAGAATATGTTACGTCTGGGAACGAGATACGCGAAGCACGTTGAAATTGCTTGATTTGTAATCTGAACGATGCGACCCAGTGTCCTTATATTATGTTAATTTACTTACTGACTCTCGAAGGAAAAAAAGGACGATATTAAAAATACGCAGGGTATTTTTGCTCGATTATCTCTATTTATTCTCTACCGACCGATTCAAAAAATCGACTAGTTTAATTAAATAATGTTTCAACATTTAATGAACATCGAAAATGAAATATTCCATGAAAATTCCGTTACGTGTTACTGGCAAAATAATTTTGTAATTTCCATTCAACTTCTCGTTAATATCCGCCGCTATACGATCTTCCATTCCAATTAATTAAACGATATCACTTCTTGCATTTTATGCTCGAATTTAAAATAACGAAATAAGTAATAGACATATAATCGAAAGCACGTAATCCTTTTCTACGCTTAATAGATGAATTATTATACCTATGTCGGATGTAACACGAGTTTCTCGCCCTCCATAACAAAGGTGCATTGAAACTAAACTCTACCAAAAACATTTACAATTCTCCAAACCACATCTCAAACAACAAGCAGACCATATCTTTCGAACGACATCTCCAGACCAGTCTCTCTTCGGACCGACAAAAACGTAGTAGCAGCAAAGTCGAACGGAGCTGAAGAGATTTACCTTCTGTGCCAAAGCTCTTTTCCAGCAACGCCACCTTTCTTTCTATCGCGTCTACCACCTCCCGTTCACGTCCCTTGCTTCTCGTTATTCCTTCCACCCTCTTCCACTTTTCTTTCTCCCTTCGCTCCTCCAGAGGCTCAAGACCGAACCGTCTTTTCCGTGGACTGGAGCACTCGTTAGCCTTCGATTTCGCCGATTTAAGGTTGATTTATATTCATCGTATCCGACATGGAACGGTTCGGTATCGCTGCTCACAGTAGCATTATTCCGACACAGACGCTAGTATCCATGTTACATATACATTGGCATTCGATCAGTCAGTCGACAGAAGGCGACTCGTAAAAGCATGTAATATCGAATGAAAATGTTTTCTCATTTAAGTACTGTGCAGTCTCGTTTTTTCGAGTCCTGTTTAACCAACGTTCTGCATTATCTGAATTATCCGTGCTTTGAACTTTACCATAGCTTTATCTTTTCCCAATTTTTAATACGAAGACTACGAAAGTGTAAATAGTGAGGCGTTGGAAAAGCAGTTAATCAAAGTTTCAATCGATCGCATAACGAATTAAATCTAAATACAATAGAATATTACGGAATATTACACTATCAAAATATTTTCTATGATTCGATCGTACGATTTCCGTATTATTCGAGATAGGTCCGGACTACATCACGTCGGATAATCGACCTTTCGCTGTGTATATCTATATACGTGTCTGTGCGGATAATACAAATGACCTTAAGTTTGAATTTCGCTTCAGAGAAGCCACCGAAGCGCGGTACGATGAAAACCCAGGCGACCCAGACGGAGATTCCAGCCGTGTTCCGGGGTCGAGTCCCCGTTACCCTCAGCCCCAGGACGATACACCGGGTGAAGATGGTCTCGCAAGGGGCGCAGACGAACGGTCTGTTCAACGGTAGGAAGCTGACAAAGAGCTACTCGGAGGCTGGTCAACTGGGTACACCGTTGGGCGGAGGTCAGGCTGGTGCAAACGGGAAGGATGAAACGGAGCACCACGAGCCTCTTCACAGAACGCAGAGCGAGGAACCGCCGAGGTCACCCTTTCTCGTCGATACGCCACCCCCTCAGGGACTCGGAGAAGAGCCATTGACCAACGGGGATATCTCCGAACCTATCATGAGCCATGTGAGTCTTTGGCAACGTTGTTGCGATGTGGTTTCGTTTGAGAAATTGTTCAGATTGAACTTTGAGAACGGAAAAAGGCAGTTTAAGGCCGTGAAGATACAAAGATTATCTATATAAAGCGGTAAGCGGCAATGTTTGGCGATGATTATTCAATAATATCTCTGGCGTCGTTTAGACGAGTTTAATTTAAATAAGAAATTTAATTCTTATTAACAATTGAAATACTATTTTAGTTTGTAATTTATTATCTAATAGGTAAATAAAATTTTGTTCAAGATTGGTAAACGGTAAGCGGAAAAACAAGCGATGGTAAAGCCATTATCCATTCCAAATGCGAGTTTTGTCACTTGTAGCTTACCATATTCTGTATCTTCACGGCCTGATAGTGTTTCAGAAAGCACAACGTCGATCTTAAATTTGTATAATTCACGACACGATTAATTGCAAATAAGTAAGTTAAGAGCCGAAACTAGCTCTCTACTCTAGCTTTGTCCCTCGTTTTGTATCAACAGCTAATACGATACGTTTCTCTTTAGAGAGAAGTGCGCAATAGTAATTTCATATCATAGCAATGAAGGAAATATGCAGTTGGAATAATGCAGCATTCGGATAATGGAAGATTCGAATAGTAGCACATTTGGATAATAGACGTGGGATAATAGAGATCCTATTGTAGTCACAACGATGCAATTGAATTTGTGAAATATAAGGGTTCGTTGCTCGATCGACGCTAAACCTAAGACTTACGTTATCAATTCTAGGAAAACTAACTACTTTTCTATCCAATCTCATAAAGGAATCTACAAATTCTCTTTTCGTGTATTACAATTTCGTAAAAGCGAGCAGTGTCCAAACTGCAGTTCCTGACTTTAAACGATTCGCTAGAATTTGTAACCAAGGTACTCCTGATTTTAATAAATAAACTTTGAGAGTGGGAATGTCCGAAGCGGCCGATACACTCGTGGTCAGCCACTTTACGAAAGGCATACGAACGTTGACGTACACGTCAACTCATTTGCGTTTATTACTGCACATCAACTGCAGAGATTTCTAAGGAGAATTTTTACTATGTACGTTCGACGATAAATTTTTATTGCTTCTTTATATTTATACGCTTGCGGACTTTCAAGAATATCACGATGATTTTCATGTTGTCTTTGAGGCCAATTTGAAAATTTTAAATAGAGAACAAGTTTATAATTCACGTAACACGAGTAGAACCAGGGAGATATTAGATATAACTAGGTTTAACTGTTCGTTATTATTTGTATTATTCATCGCACAAATTATTTATTTATCACGTAGCTTAACCAGCGTACCGCAGAATTTAATAGTAGTATAATTATAGTCGGGAAATGGAAATTATTCATTCACGAAATGAATTAATAGTTTTAACTTGATAATTTAGTACGTGTATCGAGCCGTGAATCTAATATCGACCTTCTTCTAAATGAGAAATGGAGTAACAGCCCGATACATTATAAGTTTTAATGGTTACCACGGAATTTGCTTGGTCTTTTAAACCGGCGAATCCCACAGGAGATTTCGTCGTACGTGAATTCTGGTAATTCTCGGGGCGGAAGGGAGAAAGAGGATTTAAAGGGTCGTGGAAAAATGTGGAACGTTAAAGGGTGCCTTAAGTACATCGAATTTGTCCGCGATATACGACAGACATTGATCGCGATAAAAAAAAAAAAAAATTGAGCGAAATATCGCTGTCGACTAAAATATAATTATCACCCTTCAAATTGTTCTTTCTATCGATGCAATTCGTTGTATTATTTCTGCTTGCCACTTTGTTTGTCGTCACGGTTATACATTCTCTTTGTTCTTTGTTAATCCTGGAGTATTTTTCAGCGTAATTTCATTTTTCCTTTTTTGCAGGGACCTAAATGAAAAACTGGTAAAAGAGTTAGTCGAGGTATTGTTTTTTGGAAATTTTCAAAAATTAGTAACGTGAAATTTTGGCGATTAGTCGATGCCACGGTTAATCCCGCTTTGAATTCTATTGATTGGATAGGTCATCATGATTCAATAAACCAGTTAAATGCTCGCAACGCATCGGCACAATGTGTCCTGAGCTTCGGTGAGAAACAGATGTGACGCGGACTTGTAACGCAGGATGTACTGTATAACTCGATCGTCCTGGTTATTTCCTCCGCCTACTGTATAACTTAATTTCTCTCGACTATTTCTTTGTTCGTTAGTCGAAAGTTTACTCGCAGAACTTTGCAATCTGATTTATAGCGTTGCGTTTTAAACTCGGATAATGATCTGATATTTCTCTACAGTTCTTAGATTAAACGCGTTACAAGCTATACTCCATGTTCTTTTACAAGTAACTATTTTCTTTCAAAGATCTTTTTTTATGGTTGCACTTACTGCGTTACGGTACTTGGCGCAGCTCTTTGCAGCCTGCCTCGTGAATATTTCACAAACGAATAACGTGCGAAATATTAGGTCGTGCCACGGTACGGTTTTTTAAACAGAACTCGCGATTTAACGGAAGAGATACGAAGCTTTTATAAGCTCGTGCGATGTCTCGTAAAAGTTAATTGACGTAGCAAGAGAGACGAGAAACGAGAGAAGAGAAAAAAGATGGTACTTCGAGAGATAATCATGGCAACATTCGAAGCATTTTATTTTCGCAATACGTATTTCCTAACTTCGACGATAAAAATAACTCGTTTAGATATTTTCTTCGCGCGTCTTTTATAAAAGCTAGCGGACGCTTTTCTCGACGTATCAAAATACATGGGAAGTTTGCTTGAAAATCGCTTCGAGTTACATAGAAAAAAAAGAGAAAACTTTCCCTTAAACGTGACGTCTAAACCAACAGCCCGGGAAAAGTACACTCGCAAGGCGTCCTACGATCTTTTCTTTACAGATATAACCACGACAAAGAGGACACGGGATCCTCGATCCGCCTCTGTGGCAAATTGAATTTTTCTCGAGCAACGACTTTCGTCCTGTGTTGCGCCACTTGTCCTCGTGGATTGATCGATGCTCGACAGGCAAAGTGCACGACAGGAAATTCCTTTGATAGCGAAGCAATCATACAGGCAGCTGTTGACTAGATTCGCGTTGGAATATTGCCGGTACACTCTGTGTGCGCTATTCGACTCGAATCGCATTGATTCTGCTACTTGGAGAGCAGCAGAATCGGTTGAAAGGACTCGGCCTCGGCTCGTGATGCTCGAATCGCTGTAGGATACTACTTGACGCCACTCTCGATTCAGAGAGAGCGAAGATATTACAGATTCCAATTTCGAACGGTGGTTAAGCAACCGGTTCGAAAATCTGCCGAATTATTCGCCGATCCTGCTTGCTTCTGTGTAGCATCAAACGTCTCTCTCGGCGACGTTCCATCCGATTCAATTTCACGTATGAAATCTCACCGCTGTCATAGTAGCGAGACTAGATATCGATTAGGCGGCCAACGATTCGGTTTTCCGGCCGGTCTCCTACGTAACCTGACCATCCTCGAGTATACCGATTTACGTGTATCCAGCTTTTTCACCGAGTTTAAGCTCACATTTCCAACAGTGTAAATCGTATAGGATTCGCGTGCGTGGCTACACTAAAGTTACCCGAGCCGTTCGAAAGCCGTGACGATTGAAAAGGAGAGAAACCCGTTCGATTTTATCGTAATATTCGAGAATAACGTGGAAACTGCAAGCGAATAAAAACAATTAATAAAATAACGTTAGCAATTTTGCGACACGTTATTATACATCCTTCGTTGCGAATTCAACGAAATTATATCTAACTATCAACGATTTATCGACTGCGATCAATGACGAATTTATGCACGAGAACGTGTAGTGTGCGTGCACCATGAATTCTTCGATTACAAGAGAATTATGTACCCACAGCGCGACACAGCAAAACGTATAATCACGTACTTCAATAGTTTTACGTTATTTTACGATTATCATAGTAAAATTTGATTCCGTACAAATTTTCCATTTGTCATGTGGAATTTTCGTGCAACATATACAAGATAAATGTTTAACGTCTGTGCAATCATTGCCTTCGTAGTTGGACTAAATTTTGCGTAACGTTTAATTTGCACTGCGATTTTTTCAATTTGCTATTCGGATAAAAATCACTGATTAGCGGGTCATCCCGTCCACACATGCGAACGAATAAAAATTGCAATTAACGCGTTAGACAAAATAGCACGGGATTAACTAATTTATTTTCGGGGCTTCTCCCGCATAAATCATCCGAATAGTTTCTGTGGACAGTCGTTTACGCTATATTAACCAGAAGGTCGGACAAGGATCAAATTTTAACGCTATTTATAGTAGATTATAATGAATTATAATGGTAGTGTGATCGAATTACCGTCTGATTAATAAAATAAACGTTGTGAAAGAGCGAAAGCTTGTCAGTGGAGCGTAATTAAAGAACACACAACGTCGTTACGGATATTAACTTATTGATCGATGTTTCATCGTTTTATGACATTATACGTTTCGAAACGTTTCACCACCAATGCGTGCGCGTCCTCCAGTTTGTTCGTTATTTCGTGTTTCGTCGCTCTTTGACGATATGATTTTAATTAATATACTGGCATGGACAGACTCGCCGGAAGAAGGTACACGATCTAATTATTTTTGACGTGTCGTGCGTCATAAAGCTGACAATGCGTTTATGAACGTTTTACTGGCTCGAGTTTGATAAAAAAAAAAAAAAAAAAAAAGCAATGAAAGTTCCAGGACGACCGAATAGAATCGTTATTCACTCGCTTGGTAAATGTTATGTTCTCTCTTTCGTTTTACAGTCCTTGAGTCATCGAAGATCCGTCGATTTGGACGACCAGGAGATCCTAATAGACTTTAAGCCGGCGCCTGTCTCGCCGGACGCTCGCGCCCTTCTCAATCGTATGTCCCAGACGACACGAAGGTTCCTGCCCCTACAGAAGACTCTTTCAGACGGTGAAATTCGCGTGGAGAGACGCGAGCTGATCGGCGAAGCCGGCGAGCCAAGTTACCCTCATACGTGCAGGAGGAATCATCAGGACTCGTGGGGCAGGACCGTCAGAGCAACCGTCCAATTCTCCTCGACGCCCGAGGATCTGTCCCTGCTCAGGGTCGCTTCGCCCCAAGAGGATCATCCCGAAGAGGTAAGTATCCTCTCGATTCTTCTATTTCTTACATTCGGTTGACATTAAGTCGTAATGCACGGAATTCCCGATGGTCTCGGTTGAAATAAATATGGTTTTGCTTCTCATGCAGATAAATTTACGTCGCACGGTATTCGAAGTACTACTATTGCTATCGAAATGCAGTGTCTCCGATAGTAGTTTGAGAAAGCTGGATAGAGCCACGTTAAAGAATTGTTATCAACGATCACGTATCGAACGCAATTCTTTCAATATTCTTTCGTCTACCGTTGTATGGGAGCACAACGCAGTATGGAACACTGAGATAACTGCCACAGAAGCATTTTAAATCTCCGAGCCAGTGCAATTTCTATTCCCGCTACGTCGAAATCTTCCAATCTCTCTATTTATCGAACTTTTCGCGTGACTCTTTCCTCCTTGAAACCGACGCATAATACCACATTATCCTACTATCAATTTGTCCGGGCTATTTTTGTTTCAAAAATTAGTCCTCCAAACGTAAAAATTGTAATTTTATATTACCTACGTTTAATTTCGAAGCAGGATACTGAAACTCGAGTCAAGAGGACAAATATTCGATTCTCGATAGGAAGACATTAGCGAAGTCAACGAGGAGGCAAAAAGTTCGACGAACTCCAAGTCCAACTAAATTTCAATACCGAAAGCTTGAATTTTTCTGATCCCTTTCCTCGGAGCTAAATCGAAGTTTAAAGTTAATAACGTGTGCAGTGCATCCTGAATTTAAGCACTTTCGAAACTTTTCTCCGCCTTAATTGCTTGAATTTAAAAAAAATTTTCTCCTGGATAATGATCGTCTACTCGGCTTTACCTCTTCGTTTGAATAATTCATTTACTTCTCGCTTTTTTTTTTTTTTTTTTTTAGCCACCCTTGATCCACTTTATTAAAAAAGCTTTTTATTAGAAAATTGAGATCGTTGTTCCTTTGTTGTCCTAATTAATTAGTTCCCTTTTCTCCTATCAACAAACGTCGGTCAGGCGTAAATTTTCGAAACCATTAAGGAAACTTTGCCGATTATCTAAAACTAAACCGAAGCTCTTAAAATTTATCCAACTGCAATTGCAGTCTATGAAACGAGACTGTCGTTTTTGTTCTTTGCTATCGAGGTAAACGTACTTCTTCTCGAGGAATATTTTACTCGCTAACTTCACGTAACACTCTTTAATCCTCGGTTATATTTCTAAGGGTAAATTTTCGTAATATTTCCACTGAATGTATCTTTTTCCTTCGTTGAAAGATCGTAGAACTAATTAAAAGTTCTTAAAGAATTCGCTGCTTTGTGCAAGGTGCTTGAATTCTAATCGATCACGGTTCAACAAGCCCGGAGAAAAGTTATTTTAATTGAACGAAACGGTAACTTTTTTCCCATTCGAACATATACAGCCACTTTTTAAAGCGAAGATAAAAAGTCTGATCGCCTCCATAGAAATAATAGCAAGTTCTCCGTTACTTCTTGTCGACGATCTTGTCGACTTTATCACCCACAGTCTTACGAATGAGTATACGTTGTCGCGCGTGATACCGATGATATTCGTCTTAACGAAGATCGGTATTAATTTTTCCAAAAATATCTACATATTAAAAAAAAAAAAAGAAAAAAACGCTTCAATTTCCTTCAAAAAATAACGAAACACTTTCTGTCAACGCGGCATGTAAAGCTCTTGAAAAATATCATATTTATTCGGTCCTCGATAGTTTCGATCATCCTGACGTCAAAAATTCTAGCAAATTTCCCAATTTGGACGCCGGAGGGCTACTCAGGCTCCCATCATCGACCTTACTCAAAGACTTTAAAGCTTGGAAACTCGAAGAGACTAGAAATCGATAGTCGTCGAACGAACTTGTATTTTTCTCCTGTTTGCCAGAGTCGCAAAAGTGGAAAAGAATAAAAAAATGGGAATGTCGGGGTTCAGTGGAAAAACCACTTCGCGTAGGGTCACCGCGATATTCTTTCTCGATATGTACATCGCACGTACAAATGTACGACGCATATTATTTTAGGAATTTCACGAAAATCTTATCCGGCGAGGACTGTTCCGCAAGAGAAGCGTGTCATTGGAGGATGGCGTGCAAGGCTTGGCGTCGGATGATTTTATGCTACCGAGGTCGCTTCCCACGTCTCCCACTTCGCCGACTGCAGTGTCAGGTACGAAATGTGATCTATGTTTTTATTATGTATGCACTCGCGAGGAGTTTCGAAGAAATTGCACCGTGTGACGTTTGCAAACGAAAATTCTTTGAATTATGTAGCATATTTTGAAAATTCTATGACCGTTGAAGTAAAATCTGTATGAAAGAAACGAACCAGAACAATATCGTAATAGACTGAACGTAATAGACTGACTTCTAAAAATGTGCGAAGGATCAGGAATGCGAAAATGCAAACTTCTGATCAGTTGTATTAATTCGTTTATATCGTTACCAAACAGATAGATTCTACTTACGGATAGATCGACTTCAACCGCATATATACGTACTTCTGCGTATTTTATTCCCTTCGTCTGTTCGTTGTTTGGGCAGATTTTCCAAAAATTAAGTCGCTCTTTCTGCCTTTACGCTTGTGTTACCTTCGACCAATTTCAAGCTATGAGTTTTACGTACCTACGTTCGAAAGCCGTCAAATTTTTCAAGCAATTTGCAGTGTGAGAGGTAGCCAGTTGGAATATCGGGTTTAAGATGAAAGTACGGGTCAGCGGGTTGGCTAGCAGAACAAATCGTGCAGCAAATAAAGGATACAAATCCTGATGCAACAGTGCCTTTGATCGATTTTATTTCTTCTTAAAATATTCAGACCCGATTTCCTCGAAATCTTATTAAACGGTCGTATTCGATGAATTTTAAAACGATCGAAGTACTGCAAATTTAAAATTTATTACACACTTTACGTTAATAAACTCGGACTAAGTAACATTTTCAATCGAAACTTTCTCAATCTTGTTGTACTCGCGATTGACACTTGATTACGCTTAAAATTTTAGCGCCACGAAGGACTTTACAGAGCCCCAAGGACTACGTGTCGCCGACACGGCCACTACGGCAAAGCGGATTTTGCCCGCTACTCTTCGGCCCTGGAACTAGTATCACCGGCATGATCACATCTCCGTTCGCATCGAGCGATTCGTTAACGAACGACGTCACGAGGGACCACAGCGACGGAATTTGGAACGAGTCACAGGCGACGGTTCTGCAGGCTGACTCGTTGGCTCTTTTGACACCGTCCTCGAGGAGAAGGCACCTTCTGCTTCTCCAGCACCAGCAACGTTCCTCGATGGATACCGAAGCGTTGGATATCGAAGAGACGATGGAGTCACGTCCATCGAGTCCGAGGATACGCCTGGAACCGACGACACCTATTCAACCCTTAACACCAAGGTAACGTATCGTAGATCTTATTTTTCAACGTTTTTCGAATCATTGGATTTCATAGAAATCAAAGGCATAATTTTCGTTTCAACTATAATACAAAACATCGAAACAAGCCACAAAGAGCATTCTATCCCGGCGCCAAGTAAAAGCACGAGATCACCCGCAGCACCTCATCGTTCGATCTCTTCACCCATCGAACGTCGGCCCGTGCTAGAGACACCTCGTGTAAAATTTGAAGCGATTTTTAAAGGCAATTACTTCTCAGCGTCGAATCATCCGTGACGTTGCCGCTGAACGGCAGACCGAGAAGCGGATTCCGTCGTCCGAGTCCCGGTCCACCGTTGTCGCAGCCACAATCGCAATCGTCGAGCGAATTCGGCCTGAGCCTCACCAGAACGGACTCGGGCGGTCGAACCAACACAGACCTGTCCGAAACCTCGACCACCGAGGACTATGTCACTGCCAACACCTCCACCGAGACTGGGACCACTACAGGCACTTCCGCAACGACCAGTTCCTGGTCGAAGCCCCCGCAAACATCGAGCGCCGCGGCCTCGGCCTCGGCGACAGCCACTGCCGCGGAAGGAAGCTCTTTCGAGAGCGCCAGCTCGATTTATAGCCTAGCCCGCAGCGAGGTAAGCTTCGCCATTCTTTCTCTCGACGACCTTTTGTTGAGAAGTTCGAGAAGAAGTTGAACAGACGACTCGCCGGAAGTCTGCTTCGTACCCTATTTCTTCTCGATCGCTGTCACAACTTATTGCTGCTATTTCCATGTCCGATTTGATTGCACCTAGAACAGTCGGTTTTCGACAACTTCTCCACAATTTTTGTATTAATTTCTTTGCATTTATATTCATCCGCGTTGTTTGCATTTCTACGTGGAAATAGAACATTCGTTTCAATGGCCAGAAGCTCGTTAGGGAAATTCGAATTCGTATAATTTTCTTTTTTTATTTCTTCTTTTGTTTTTATCTACGAAATAAGCGTTTAGCGCAGTCGTTGAGTAAAGAAATCGTAGGACAAGGTATTAAGTACTGCGGAATGCGAAATTGAAATTCCGTGGTGTGTCGCGTCAGGCCGTCGTTGAAGAGCCATGCAGCCCACCACCGATATTGGAGGAAACGGAAAGTCCATTCGGATTGGAGGTACCCCCGTCACCAGCTAGGTCCACGAGCAGCAGTAGTTCGGGCAGTTACGACCTGAAAGATGCGATGACAGATCCAGGTCAGGAACTCGAGCAGCAGACGGCACCGCCGAGCGGACACACCTCGGAGACGGAACTGGATCGTGACGTAAGAACATAATCAAGCTAATTCCTATCGATCTGTCGATCGTGTCTTGCCTTACGACTCGCAAATTTTTATTCTCGTCCGACCGGAGAACGTGATAGTTCTCTTCTACAAGAGAAAACCTGGTATTTCTGGATATTCTTGCCTAAAATAACGAGATACAGGGGCGTCTTATAAATCCTATATAAGTAATGAAAATTTTTGCTATTTCCTTTTTTCGAAGGGAATATTAGAGAGTCGTCGAGGATTTAGTAATTCCGAACTTCGTTAATGGCGTCGAATTAGTCTCGCTCCAGTTAAGGTACGATCTCTGGAAGATTAAATGCGAATCTCAGCTGGGATCGTATCGTATACCATTCCGATTTTACACGGTCTTGGTTCCGTACCTGGTGATAATGTAATCGATCGTTCGAACATATTTTACGCACTGGATTTTCTTTTTCCTATTTGGTTACAAATAATCGAATCCATACGTTGCTCCGTTACGTTTTACACGTTTCATACGTCGCATTGCTTGCTTCAATGGTTAAACGAATAAATCGCTGGTAAGATCAATAAGTACCATTTATCTAAGATACCTAATTAGGGATTAAAACATCGATTACGCTCCTTTCATTATCATTCGCTTCCAGGAAGGTCACCGCTCCTCTTCCGGTGGCTACGCCGAGTCTCCGCCAGATTTACGTGGCTGGACCGAAGAAGAGCGTCGCAGACGAAGGAAAACCTTCACCCTCGACTTCCTTGGAAGCTCATCGGGCATTGAACGCAGCGCAGAATTGTACGGAGACAACGTCGACGTTAGCCCGACGCCGAGTCATCGTCATAGGCCGAGAGGAAAATCAACGAGCGCCAGAAGTCCACACAAGAACAACAGAAAGCGCGAAACTGTGCAGCAAACGGTTCAGGTGCAGCAGTCGCAGCAACAACAGATTACCAGGAGCCCTCAGAAAGAGGATTGGCGCGTGGAACAAGCTGAGGATGGCGGCCATGTTCCTACTTCGGACGATTCTAGCTGCAGTCATCACTATCATATGCATCATCATCATCATCATCATATGCATCGCGAGAGCGCTGATGGAAGGCACAGGAGGACGAGGGAGAGTCCCAGGAGGAAGACCGCTGGCTACGTTTCTGTTAGGAGAAGGAGCAACGAGGTAAGCCATTGTTGGAGAAACGTTAGTCGAAGAGAAGGAACAAATTTGAGAGACGCATATTCTATTATTTTTAAAGCAGCAATCAGACGTTACGTCGACCGATTTTTCTCGACTGAATACGAAAAATATACTATCGGAAAATTGTAATTTGCATGTGAAAAATATTAGATTACATCGGATATGTGTATTTTCAAATTCATATATGCATAGTGGAAAATTTCGAGGACATTACTACGAATATAATTCTGCGAGACAGAATAATTCTATTTCTACTTATTTTACATAAACTTAGTTTGATTCGTGTTAAAATTATCTGCTAAAAATTATCTTTTGGCTACCAGTGGATTTTTAGCGTAAGACATTTCACTCTTTTACGTATTAAAAACTTATTCCTGAATGTTATATGTGAACTTTGATATAATCACTTTCCACGTTATTCAAGTTCCTGCACAGTGTTACCTTTTGGTTCTTTATTATCGTACGTAACTCGCATATAAAACGTAAAGTAATCCTTGTAAAAAAGTTCCCTTCTACGGGTATTGGATACTGGAAATTTCGTCCTTCGCGTTCCTTCCTAAGTTGCGCGATAAAACGTTTAAAAAATGCTAATCCTTATATCTCGTAAAGTTTTACGAGATGTATCCCATAGAAAAATAATTTCAAAAATTGAGATAACGTCGAGCAGCACTCGCTCGAGAGTTAAAACCAAAGCCTCCAATCCAAACGCAAGTTTTAATATTCCATGCACGCGTGTTTTGACGAGTCTCGTAACTGAAAACACCGCGAAACCAACCTGTAATATTGGCATATTGAAGCAACTTTCTACCCCATTTCCATCGTTTCCATTTAGGACAAGAACGCTGCCATAACAGGCAGCCTTCCACGAAGAAGATCGCGCGCAGCGGACGACATAATGTGTTCGAGGCTGAGTCCGGGTCGTTATCAACGCAGTCCAGGACACAACGGACAACGGGCGATGATCGTTGAGTCGCAGAGCCCAGAGGCTAGATTAAGGGCTCTTTCAGCGGAATCGTTGAGATCCGTGAGCCCAGGGAGCGACAGCGTCTTCTACAGCGAGGGCGCGGACCAGTGCTTGACCGCCAGCGCCCTCGACGCTCCCCATTGTCACCATTGTGGAAGAGAGGTAAATTATTCACCGTGTTTATTAAAGTTCCTCCTATGAAAGGAAGGAAGTTCGAAGGCATGATACGATAGGGGCGATAGAACATTTGTAGGAGATTTCAAACGATATTCTTCCTTCTTTTGTTAGTTGATGGTGGATTTGAAGGTACTTTTTTTAGTATATTTAACTATAAATAGACGAAGCCTGTAGTGTATAGCGTAGTTTAGTCGTTGCTTGAGTCTTGAATTTCTTCCTTTCTTCCTACTCGTTTCTAACGAACCAGCCCTTAACCTGTTAACTTGCTCTCTCAGGCGTAATTAAACATATACGAAAATTAATTATCTCCATGCAGATCTGTTTTATTATTTTCAAACATAATAACACAGTAACGCTAAAATTACCAAACTTTGAATTTGGATTGGCGGTTCTAGCGTTGAAAGACAAAGAATCTTTGATTTTCGCACTCCGAGTTAACAGGTCAGAGAATCACAAATCGCTGAAATATCAGCTTTAACTTAAATTCGACTTAGTTTGATTAAAAATTAACCTCCAGCAAACTATCAAAAAAAAAAAAAAAAAAAATCTCGAATCGATCTGTCTCTCTATCTGTCGGTCTATCTACCTCTTTTCTCTATCGTGCGTGCCGTCGTGTTGCTCCACCTCGAGGTCTCGGAAGAGATCGTTCGACCGCCGGCAGGTTTCGCGGACTCCCCGGAAGGACACAGGTCCTCCACGCCGAAGCACGTACCCGGCCATCGGCTGTACAAGAAGTTCGACAAAAGGTATCGATCGGAGGATCGAGGAGACAGAAGGCACCGACGCAGCAGCGCTGGTAGATCGGACGTCCGGGCGAAATCGGAGGAAAGGGTGGCCTCGAGACGAGGAAGCAGAGGATCTATCGACGATACCGCCGCTGGCAGAAAAAGGCTTCACGCGAGGAGCACCGACGTCAGTTTGGAGATACTTACCGGTTAGTACGATGTACAGAATTGACGGTTGCAAAGAATGTCTATCGTACAGCATGAGTCACGTAACCTGTCCGTCTTGAATCGCTTCTAAATTATTCGGTGAACAGAAAGTTCGTTTCATTTTTCGTAGCGAGAATCTAGCTCTTCTCCGACTAACCGACCATTATCGATTAGTTAACGATCGACTGTAAAGCGTAAAACAAGCATTTTTACGTAACAAGTACTTGATATTTGTTGGCCTGACACGAATGGCGGAAGGACGTGGAAAGGAATGGTCACATTGCGATCCAAAAGGACACGCGTAAAGGAGAAAACACATCCTTTGGTTTAGCCGTAAAAATAGAACGAACTTTCCATTTATCCCGATATGTGGTCTACCAAAAGATACTTTACATAGCAGTTGCACGGTGTTTCGTTTGCGAGATATCAAGGCTAGCTTGAACACCTATCTTTGTGCGTTAAAATTTATAAGAGGAATGAATTTTCTCGTAAATGATACTTCGTAATATTTATCTTGCACAAGCAATCCTCTTCTTCTTTGTTTTGTCGTGGCTTCTAGAGCATCCTGTGCGTATCTGGCTTATCTTTTGGAATATACTCTTGAAGTATCGTAAAGCATTGGTGGTGTAGGAGATAAAGGGGTAGATTCTAAGAAAAGATAGCCTGGATCTAGGATCGTATGAAGTTTAGGGTTTCGCCGATATATCGCGCTATGAGAGTAATGGGAAAGAAGTCGAAGGCGAGGCAACGATTTCAAAACTTAGCACCTCTGAGAAAGATTTTACGACTTGTACTCTGTTACTTGTAACGACGGCGTGTTGGTTGTTACGTTTCGATTATTTATATCTGTAAAAATATCTTTGATTCAAATAAGACGAAAAAGGTTTTTAAATTGTAAAACCAAATGTGATAACGAGCAGTTCACATTTTCGTACAACTAAATTCCCATAAATGCATAAACATCCATATTTAGATTGTAACAATCGGCAAAAACTGCTACGTTGGCTCTGATCATTACGTATTTACGTATGTTTTATTAAGATATTCCCTTGACAGTGTCGTAAAAAAGCGTGTGAAAAAGTTCCGATGTGAGAACTCTATTAACTGCTTCCACATCTACCGGGGAACGCGTTATACGGGTAAATGGACGTAGCGAGTATTTGCGAAACGAGCATAATAAAAGCAGACAGGTAACGCGCTTGTAAAAAGTTACGTAATGAAACGCGATTTAAAACAAAAATTTAGCGAACACAGCGCTCATTAATTAAAAAAGTTCGCCCCGATTCTCTCGTACCATATATCTTCCTCGAAGGTGATTAGTTGTTCCGTTGTTTGTTAAGATCCAATAAATTTCACTAAGATCCGAAGGAATAAAGTGTTAATTTTCTTAATAGGTCTGTTTCATTCGCCTAATTTTACCATTACGTAATAATGGAATATAATACCTTTTACAAGGTAGAATTCAAAAACAGGAGATTAACAAAATTAAATTTCAAATTACGAAGGATAGTCGCACGTAGCTGCGCGATTGTTAAATTTCATACGATTATAGAACATTTCAGGCTATTCTAAATACAATATTAAAGATAACGAGAAGAAAAATTAGATTCTCCAACGCTTAATAAAAGTATAAGCTTCGTATTACGAACAACATAATTGAATTCATAATTTCTTTATCGTTACACTTGAAATATTCGAGTTAGATCATCTGGAAAAAGTTGTTTTACGACAATCTTATCGTCCTTTTTCCCCTTCGTCCCTCGAATATTTGCCAAAAAGAGTAATTCTATTCCATATCCGTCGAGGAAAGTATCATCTCTGGTAAAAGAAAAGGACGGTGTTCTCGTTCGAAATTTATCGTGTCCGCAGTTTTCTGTCTAAAAGTTGTTGTTCTTGCGTCTAATATCAGGTCGGGAGGACGAAGACACGTACGTGGAACCGTACACGAGCAGCGAATGGATTTACATCGGCGATCTCGAGGAGAGTCACGTGTGGAAAAGGCCAGACAGCAGAGACGGCGACGACGAAGTTACAGAAAGTGTTGCTAAAGAGAGAAGGGGCTCTCAGGAATCGACGGAGAGCGAAAGAAACTTCAGGAAAAAGTACCAGGCGACGACGCAGAGGATAGTACACCGAAAGATAAGCGGGGAAATGTATAAAAGGATACAGACCAAGTGTTTCGGTGAGTCGTTGGACTGCGTTTTCTTATTATTTCGCCTTCAACGGAATAGCCAAACTTTTTTTATTAAGTGTTGGGAAGAAATTCCCTGCTTCTAGTTTCGTACTTTGCGGCACATAGTAGCAAATGCATGGGAATTATTGGCAAATGTTTACTCGGTCACAATGAAGTTAAGTTACATCATGTGGTGTCTTCGTGTCTATAAATTTCCTGTATTTATTAATATCGAGTAATCAATCTGCTGAATAGAATGTTCTCGATTTGCACGGAATCAGACTCCTCAGACTATGTGGATAAATTTCAACATAAAGGTTATTCTTCTAAATATACAGGAATATTTAAAATGAAGGTTTTAATCAAGGCTAAAATCGATCGATTTATAACGCAGCTTGCTCGTTGCTGCTTGTTTATAGAGATCTGCAGTGTAATTTCAACGATATATATACATATACATAGATTATAAAAGTAAATATCAAACTTTAGGTTCTGTTATTTTACCTGCGATCCAAATATTTTAACGGTAGAAATACAATACGGAGAGGAAATAAATTATCAGAAAGATAATAGTATGGAGATCAGTTTTGACAGCCGTTTATAACTACTTGTCGAAGCAACTTACGAACGACGAGCAACCTTTCTATAATCAATTTTAATCCTGACGAGCGTTAAAAGTGCTTAAGACTTGGCTTTTAAAATAAATCTGATGCCGGTTCAGCGATATGTCGATTACTCCAAAATAAGAATCATCGTTTTAAATAAATTCCACTTAGCGCACTATATTTAACGGTGACGTTCGCAATTGGTCTCGAGAGTAGTTTACACAAAACTGATTGCTCTTTACTCGGAATTGTGCTTGTTCCTCAACGACGGTTAAAACGATGGCTGTTACATTTTGATAGGAAAATATTTGCCACCGCTCGTCATTGATAATCTATGGTTTGTATGGAATATCGATAAAGAGACACTAAGTTTCTAATGAAACGAGCGAATAATTGTTGGTGAGTTCAAAATTCCCCGCGACACCTATGATAGATCTAACGTTATGTTTGCGTAAATATTTGCCAAATTCATCTTACAATGCACAACACCTTAACGCTGTCACTAAATTTATGCCCTCGGCCGTGGACATTCCGAGGATCATTTACCATCCTCCAAAGATGTTACATGTTATACATACGTTATATGCTGAGTGTAGACACGCTCCTCGAGATAGTTATGACAGAAAAGAGAAATTATACACGATACGTCACACGAATAAATCGAAATTTTTCACGTAATAGGAGACTGGAGACGATGCATGGGTACACGAATATACCGGAGGTAGATTTACGGTGAACTTTGTGCTCGTGTTTGCATTGTTCTATGACACAATGCATGTAATGTATATTTAAAGTGTTACAAGTAAATTATCTCTTTTATCCATAAAGAAACATTCTTTCGTACAGAAGAGTTTCCTTCAACTATTTTGGTATGATACAGAGAATTTAGACAATGTGACAGACCTATAAAGAATTAAGTATGTAACGCACGGCAAAAACAATTGCGGCATACTTTCGAAATTCATAAGGTAAACTATGTATAAGTATGCGAAATACGAAGAGAGACGAAGGTAAAGTGGGATGTTCGAAGGGGGAACTAATATAGAAGCGTCAGGTACGGATATAGGGTAATTTTTGCGATTGGAAGGAATGCAATTGAAATTTCAAGTATTTCTATTTTTCTAGTTTGAAACGAGTAACCGACACTGGCGTGGAAAGATTGATTTTGAGAAAAATGACCTTTAGATTTAGTATTTAACGAGCAGGCATCGATTTCACATACGCACGTTCGATGTCAATGATAATCTTCAGTTTCAATGCAGACACAGCCTTCTTACTTAGTATACCTATGGATAAACTATTTTCGTCTTACCTGGCAGCAATGTCTCGGTTTAAGCAAAAGTTGCAGATGCACCCTCTTGACATAACACGGCAAATTTGCATTCGAGTGTATTATTTCTGTTGCAAAGCAATTTAAATTACATCTTCGAACGTTATATTTAAACCTCGACACTCGACAGAGACCAAGCATGCAGGCAGTCGAAATTAAAATTTTTACGCAAGTTAATGGAAATGAGATCGAACGTCTGATGGGAAACAGATGGTGAAAATGGACACCGAAGCAAGCTTCGCGTAACATCGAAATAATTGAAATTTTAGCATTTTACAATTTCTAAAAAGATCGATACCGAAAATTTCATAAATAAAATGGTCCCATTAGAATAAAAATTAGATTAGCAGCAAACTCGTATGAAACTAGTAAGTACTCTTAAGTCAAAAGAGCGTATTCTCAAAATTTCGCTTAAAATCGAGTCATTGCAGCCGGATAGCACAAAAATAATTTATCTATTGAATAAGAAAGCCGTATTTCCATCGAGACTGGAGGATGTAACGGTGTATATTTCGGACGTATGCGAAGTCGATGCCTGGATGTTAAATACTAAGAGCCATTTTTCTCGGAAACACCTTCTGACGTAGAATCAAATAGGCCCATTTGAATTAACACGGCAAAGTAGACGTCGCTTAGATCTATCCAAAGCGTACAAAATGTATACGTCGAAATGTAGAAATTCCATTGACGACAGAGATAGAGTGCGAGCAAAAGAGGGAGAGGTTACTGTAACTAAAATTTACTTCGCTATGAGGCAACGCATCGCTGAAGAATGCCCTGGTACAGAAGGAGATCAGACAAAGAAATCGTTGCCATATCGAACGTCGGGACGTGGGTGGAAGAGAGAAAGTGAACGATAGCAGATGGCTTTCGTGGATGTGGAAGAGTGGAAAATGTGCTGAAAATGGAGGGCGGAAAAGAGACGACCGAGAGAGAGCGAGAGAGAAGAAAGAGGAGAAAAAAGAGGGAATCGTTCTTCCCGTTTCTTTAAATAAGCACCGCGTAATACTCTGGCTAAATATAATCGAAACGGCGTAGCTTGAGAGAAGGACGCCGAGCGTCGTCGGCTGCTACGACGCTTCCACGATGCTTGTGCGTCAGCTAGGCACATGTGACGAATAGGTCGTTACTTGATTAGAATAGGCGAATCCTCGAATACAACCGCTTCCCTGGTTCTAGCCATTGTCAGAATATTATAACGACCTGTATTACACTTAGCGGAAAATGAATTTCATTTGATAATTTACGATTATAGAGTTGCGGATAAATCGTATCAGGCTGTACTATATTTAGGCATTCGCAGTATTTCGAGAACGGATAAATATCGTTCGGTGTTACGATTGCCCAGTTAACTAGGATTTCAAGCTGTAAATTTCGATATACAGAGTGTCGATGCTTTATTTCTCGTCGTCCCTTTCTCTTCGCAAGTGGTTTCATAAGAAAAGTCGTATAGGCGTAAAGCGAACGTGTTAAACTGCGTCTTTGTCGCAATATTCTAAAGACAATTACGTGGAAATATAACTATACAGGATATATTAGTTGGCAAGAGTATGAATGAAAACAGCAGATTGTTGACAGTACGTATATCCATGTTTGAAGTTAGTAATGCGTTCTGAACGTTTATTCGTAGGTCAGCATCGTTGTTTACTCTGCAAATATTTGGAATAACTAACGACTTTCGGATAATTGCCGATTCGTTTCTTTGTCCGATTACACTATACAAGGTCGAAGAATTACGTTATTTAAGCATACCTTAGGCTTGTTTCGTTCTGAAGTTTTTAGAGTGCTGTTGTAAGCGATTTTCATGAGTAATTATGTATACACGCCGGTATGTACTACAAGTGCCAGTAATGGCAAATATTCCAGACGTTATACTCTCCGCTTCCATAATAGGACGTTGTTAAATATTCTCTTAGATGATTCTCGCGAAGGAAATACCAGTAAAGGAGTTCCACAGAAGAAACTCTGTCACATTACGTAGTAGGTTGTTATCAAAGACGATATCACAAATCGCTACGAAACGTATCCATCGAAGAAAATCGATATGAAAAAATACGCGAATGTCTCGTATATCTGAAAGCAAAATTAGTTCTCGAACAAACTTGAAAAATAATTTTATCCTAGTAAAGTAGCGTTATTCCAGATATTCCGAAAACATCCAAGTGCGGTTGCTGCACGCTTCCTCCAGTCGGTCGAAAGAACGACTCCCCTCGTCGATCTCACTCCTCCATTCTTCTATAGTTCCATTTCAAGACAACAATCGAAAACCGCATCGAGATCCCCTTCCCCGGTCCTCGTTTCGCTGGAACACACCGGAAGCATCGATCGGGTATCATCGAGATACAATTTCGAGCGCGCTGAGAGGAAGAGAAAGAAAGAGGGAGAGGGAGGAGTTGATTCTATACGTGGAAGCTTGATTCGCGGCCGTCTGAATATTCCCGCCGAAGTTAAACCGAAGTGGAGTGAGGCGTGAAGGAGAGAGGAAGAAAGAGAGAGAGAGGAAGGCAGGGAGGGTGGCGTGGAAGAAGCTTTTGGCTGGCAGTCAGTGGGTCAGGGCGGCGAGTCGCATTCCACGAGCTGGCCGAAGGCATCCTCTTCGGAAGAACAGAGCTTTCCTCTGCGTGTGACGCGTTCCGCGACGCGTGTGCATCCTGCTTTCGTATCTCGTTCGTGAACAAATCGAGGCGTGGACTTAACGCGACCTTTTACGGTGGAAAAAGAAAGGACGGCGAGCGCGTGGAAAAGACGGTGTACGGTGTACACCGGAAGTCCTCCGCTTCTTCGTCGTGTCACAATCCATGATCGAAACCGTATCGTTAAAGCATTCGAGAGTGATAGGGAACGAGGAGGCGAATAGACGATAGCGCGGTGATTTTTCGATCGCCGGGCAACCCGGTGGACACGTTGTTCACCGAAGAGTACGCCGGAAGTTCGAGTAGGCTACGAGAAAGTCGCGTAGCACTTGAAACGCGTCACGTGGCCGGACACGCATCAACACGCGAGATGGTGTGCGATTGCGCGGCCTCCGAATGTTCCACGGAGCTTGGAGAGGACGCGTCCTTGAAGAGGGCCTTGGAGGAGCTGCTGAAGTGCATGCTCAGAGTTTGGTGCACGGAGGGTCGAGCCCTTACAAGGCTCGGCGCGGACGTCCATGGTAAATTAATTATTCTATTGGACGCTTTTTAAGAGACAAAATCTCGCGCAAAGATCACGTTTCTTCCGATACAGAAGGTTATCGATTCTTCTGTGAATTATTTCGTCCCACTTGCCTGTATCTAGAGGAATTCGATTTCTGTTCGCCCTTTCCCCATTGTATTCCCAGTTACATGACATTTTCCAATATTTAATATTTATTCAGCGAAAAATTGAACCGGTTGAATGGAATAACAGATAACGTTGCCAGTGGTTTTAATTAAACGGGAAGAAACATTTACAGTTTAACAAGTTCCAAATAACGTGCAAATTTTTGTTCCTCTTCGTCCGTCCACTAAAAAAAAAAAAAAAAAAGAAATAAAGGTGAAAAAAGATACATTGGAAAAAGAGACATTACAAAAGGTAAATATTTTTCCATTTTACACGTAATAATTTACTCGTGTACAACATTTTTTCAAAAATCATATTCTATTCCATCGCAATCGAGAAATTCGAGATCGATGCTCGTAAGTATTGTAAACAAAGATTCGATCTCATACAAATAGAAAAATACAAAAAAAGCTTTTAACTCTGGAAAGAACGGCGAATTGGCTATCGTAGTTTGCAAAGTGAAATTTCATTAATTTCTTTATCGGCGATCGATTCTGCATTGTGCGTGATACGTGCTTGTAAATATTGAACGGCTCGCTTTCACGGACCGAGACACGGTGAATCAAAAACCGGAGAAGTTTCCTAAGTGAATAATTAAATTGGTACCCTCCCGAATGTTTGCCAGGTCAGAAGGAAATCCTCCGTGGCGTCAAAGTTTATGTTATGAAACGTATCCCAAAGCGGTTCACTTTTCTACTCTTTGGCTTCGAAACTTGTACGTATAACGCTACTGGTTCGGCTTCCAAATTCCCTGGTGAAGCTGTTTTTGCAAAGACTTTTACGGAGAACCATAAATTTTCTTTAAAACCGGGTTTCCTTCTTTCGAAATTGTTTTCCAAAGTTTTCTAATAAATTCTTTTACTGTAAGAAAAGAACTAAACTAATCGTATCCGAATTTAAATGTGGCGTCGTTCTTTATCGTGTAATCCGAGATTAGAAATGGAGATCATTTTTAATATTCTATCGAACGAGATTGATATCCAACTGAAATTATTTTTCGACGATCTTTCAACACAATTTTCTTCTTTGTTCGTTAGAGCTTTTTATTTTAATGTTATTTCAATACGCTAGTTAACATAGCTTAAGCGCGACTCACACAGCGGCACAGAGGTTTTCGATAACACGTGTAATGAAAACGTGAACAGCGATTATGCAACGACCATTAATCGCTGTTTTATCGAGTTGTTAATACGTAAATACGATTATTCCGTCTGATTAAAATGATCGAATGAACATTTTTCCATAGAACTCGTTTCACTACACTTCTTCTCTAGGAAATTTAAGTGATCATTTCGTACTCTTCCTCAATACTCCTTAGTCATTTGTTCGAACTTACGAAATAATTTGTTTTCATAACGATTGAATAATTCGATCAAATAATTGATCGAATACGATTCGTTTGTAAGGAGAATGTTAAAAGATATGAAAACCAATATTCTTTTCAGCCAATAAAAATTTCTATCCCTTTCGCCATCATTTTCGTAAAATTCGATCCTCGAATCTTTGGTCAAAAGAAGTCACGGTCACCACCGATAATTATTCTCTGCCTGACCCTGATGCAACGGGTCGAAAATATCCACATTGAAAATCAAGATACGATTTTCGTCTTGTAACCGATTTATCGAAGCCGCTACGACATCGAACAAGGTGGCCATTAGTCTGCTTGTTTCGTCCAAATTCGTCCATGGCGTGTACTAATCTAATGACAATAAAATTAAATTTCCACGTCAAAGGTGATTACGGCTTACCTGTAATTAGTTTACTGTGTACGATCTTATGAACACGACCCGCATAATTAACTATTGATAGTAGCAGCTAATTTCCTCAAGTGCATCGGAACGATGTGTTTTGAACGATGTGTGTTGTACAGAATCTTCACGTTCTTACTCTGAAAGGAGATTTACACCGATAACGGGTGTCTTTTAGTTTCACAAAATGACATTAGAAATGGCACTACGAAGAAAATTTTGAAGAATTCGGTATAACGCAAGAGCTGACGAAACATCGAAAATATAGTAACGCCATGCGGCGAATAGTGATAATTAGGAAACAAGATATCGTAAATTTTATTCAAAGGATTTTGTTTCCTTTGCACAAAGTAGCAACTACCAGGTACCGGAACAATGCCAATTCCGATATTCAGAAATTTATAGAGAAACGCGATTGTCGTCGGGACAATAAAATCGGAAGTGTGCCAAGTCGATGGCACGGCATGGTTTGGTTGTCATTAATCGAACAATACGTGCCACTGTCAATCGTGCCTTTATCGCGATCAGGGTCATGAAACTAAAGACGTGCTTGTAGAATGGCTTTATCTTTAAAAAAAACTCGATTTTTTGGATTCTTTACGCACGCATTTTCTACGCTAGAAATTTCCAAAGAAAATTGATACATTTTTACGTAGATGGATATTTCGATTAGTTTGTGTTCGTTCTCCCTAAATACGTTCGCTTCTGCTTAAAACAACATCGTTTGTACATCGTTTTCGCTAGCAGCGTCAGTTAACAAATTTGTCAATTATACATATAGATGTATATTTCTACAGAAGAAATTAATCAAAGTAGCTGTTATTTGAGGTTTTGAAAGGAAGCCTAAATCTTTTCACGCCACGTCATGTATAATACTTGGCGAATATCGTCTGCGACTGTAACTGTAATACGGTAATATTGCGTCTGCTGGCGACAACCTATCATAAAAGAAATGAATTTCGCGCTGCCTCGAAGCCATCGTGGTTCCATTGAATTGCTTCAGCAATCCACCAACAAACTCACCACCAATTTCCAATTCGTACCTCTTGAATACAATCATTTACTAAGCGCCCTTAGTAAATGGCATCCTACGAATTCGTATTTTCACTTTAGTCGAAGCGAGCGAAAACGAGACAAGCGAGATATTTACCTACCCCTGAGCGTGTCGTTCACGCTCCCTATTAAAATCCATAACAACGTCGGCTCTCCCCCCTGTGAGACGCAACAACCTTGGAATGCTTGTGCATGTCGCACGTGCGAGAATTTCCGCCATCAGGAAAAAGACGACAAAGCAATCTTCGCTATTTCTGACACACCAGCTGCGAAAGGGGTTGGGAGGGAGTTGCGTGTGCCATCTTTATCGCAGAAATAAAAGGAAGCCCTCCGTCTCACCGTCTCTCATCGACGGTGCAACGATGATGAGACAAAAAGGCTATAAGCTCGAGCACTATCGATTACGTTCGACGCCTGATGACGCAAGGACTTGATTATTTTTATGGCATGATGTGTTTCTTGATAATCTCGTCTCGACCTGTTTTCCTTCGACCTGGATTTCGACATTTTCGACCATGCTTCGACGCGTTTCGATCGTTTACCTGTTGTTGCGCTATCTTTCCCTCTCGCTTTCTCTTGATTTACACAGCTGTACGTATACACAGGTACCTTAATTCTTTCGAACGCGAATTTTTGTACCACTTCTATTCCGCCATTCCTATCCCAGGATATTTCATTTACGAGCATTATATCGCGACAACACGAATCGTCGTTTGAAATATGCAATTAGCGCTAAACGCAATCTCAACGTTAATTAATTGCACCAAAGTAAAAATAACAACGAAGCACCGCTGGTTGTTGTTTCGTCGTAACACAAAGGGGAGAATTTAGCAACTGCATTTAAGAATTAAGTAGAGCAAGAAATATTAATTTCCAAAGCTCACGATGGAATGTAACGCGTGCCGGAATTACCACATTACATTTCTGCCTACGAGGAAATTCGTGTCTGCGTGTATTGTGCATTTTAAAATTAAACCGCGACGAAAAATATGTGGAAATTATCGTGGAATTAAATCGTTTCGTTCGTAAAATTGCCTCTGTCGTTGTTAGAAGTAATATGAACATCGAAATGTGCAAACGTTAATGAACAACATGCTAATTAAAACGAATGCGTATCGAGTTCCCTTTGCTCTACTAATTTAATTGATTGCGTCTCTTCGTAAGTGTTTGTAAGCAATTACTTACATCCATGGAACATTTGATGAAGATATTGTCTGACGAAGCCGTGATGGGTACTCGATAATCGATTTCGCGTAAGACGAGCTCTTGCAGTTTAAGGGCAAGTTTAATTATTGGAGAATTCGAATGCGCTCTACGCGAAACTAATCCAACTAATACGAAAACTAATTGCGAAATAATATCAACAACGATTGCTACAACACGGAAAGATAAAGATTAGGAACCGTGAACATTTTTTGAAATATTACTCGACTTCCTTTTTAGTAAGATGACGGTTCAAACGTAGCGATTCCCAAGCGAAGATTCATATTTTTAAAATTAATACCTGAAGAGATTTCGTCTACAATTTATTTCGCACTCTATCTCAATTTCTCTGATTTAATTGTGCCGCGAACGAGCTTCTTTTAAAAGGGTTGATTCGCATTTCCAGTTAGAACGAAACAACGGTATAGCAACAGCGTGTAGCACGCGTCTCTGTTTACACGCACACTACTTGTTAAGCGTTCGCGTAATCGTGAACTGAATTGAGATCGAACGGTAGACGAAATTAAAATAAGACAGAATCGGTGCGTCGCCCACGAGTGCAACGTCCTACAAAAATAATTGCTTGCGTCATCGTATCCCCGACGTGGCGAACGTTCGAAGAGACTATAGCTTCTATCGTACTACGTATCACTAACAACTTTCATTTTCGTATTAACCAAGTCACGTGCACTTCCCTCTTGCTCCGTCACACGAACATCGAGAGACGTAAACTTCAGAAAACATTGACATTGTATCTTTACGAGAAAAGAGCATCGTACAGTGCATACAAGCGTTCTACTTCTTCAAAATTCCGAGCTTTACAAAGTAATTTAATTCTTGCATAATAAACTTATCAAGAAAAAGACGAAACTTTGCTTTTAGAACGTAACGTTCCACATTTGATACTATTAAACATTTTACGTCACGTGAATTAATTTTTATTTCGTCCCTTCAAGCAGAATATCTCGTATGGCTGCTTTCAATATTTGTAACCGAATATATATCGTTTCACGTAGAGATGAAAGAAATTTCTGTTGATTTAAATAGACATCTCCTACGTTCGGTACCATTTATCCAATTCGTATCTCTGAATGGAACGGTTCGCAAACTGAATTCTATCACGACTCTTTACGATGCTATGGCGTTCATGCGACTATTCGAACGAGGCATATTAAGCGTGTGTTTTCCGATATTTATAAGCGAATATCGTTTCATACGAAAGGAAAAGAAACGGAATTTTCTTTCAGAAATGTAATATATAATGTAAGAGTTTCAGTTACGTATTTTTAACTTCACTTCGCGTTACGTCATTTCTTGTTTTACAATTTTTAGATATAACTTTGCAAATATTAATGCCGAGAAAAAACGTGCAAAACAAATACTGAACTAAAAATGCATTTATTTATGTAGCTACGACGACGTAGACCGTCCCGCTTTCATTTTATTTTTACCCAGTATTCCTTTCTATTTATGCGCCTGCTTTGGGACGTGCATAGTACTCTCGTCCCTCTCTCTCTCTCTTCAAATCTGCAAGATAAACGTCGCGAGTTACGGAAATTTTTTATCTATGAGAACGAAAACGATTGAAACGTTTGCGATTCTATGTTCATTCGTTGCTTTTTCACAAAAGTATCCGTCGTGCTTTTGTTGGAAAAATTTTTTCAATATTCGCCGCACGCGTTCCTTTGCAAGAATACAAATCCTATAAAATATACTATTATAATTAATGTTAATGCGAAAAGTACCGTTGTGCTATTGAAAGATCGTTCATACAGAAAGCGAATCAGAATTTCTCGCAGATATAGGGAAAATGTAGCGATACGTGTTCACAGAACAGTCACATCAACATGTACATTCATGAACAAATGGAATCGTGTACGCGTGTAAATTCGAATTTCATGTCACTTTTTCGCAGGGAATTGGAAACAATTAATTGGGCAGCGAGACCGACATTAATTTAATACGACTAATTAGCAATTTCAAATATACCGATGAGATTTCTCAATTATATGAAATGCCTAGAAATGAGCCACGGGATCGGTTGAAATGGAAGAGCGATTGAATAAATGAATAATCCAACGCAAACGATAACCTAAATAGATATAAGATCCTGAAATATTCTTGGATAAATAATCGCGAAATGCAAATAATAAATGAGCATGGATATTTCGAGACTCCTGTTCGTTGGAACCATAAATTCGATTTTAAGAGAGGAATAACGTATAATCGCTGAATATTTTCATGAAATATATAATTAACAATGACGCTTTCAAATCTTAAAAATACCACGTTTATGTTCCATCAATTTTATAATTAAAGAAACGTTATTTCAGCTCTGGATATACGCGTTATCAATGTGTTTATAACGAAAAAGGTCCAGTTCGCGAAATAACCAATTGGCGAAGTAGCTATAAATAGAAATATATTTTTTCCGCTATCCGCACTAAAAATTAATATTATCCCTCGCGCCGTAACTTTTATTCCAAATTTTAAAGAATCGACCAACATCGGAATCAGCCGTGTGTAATTATCAGAGAATTCTTGGATACTTAATGAGGCTGCAGTGCCAGCAGAAAATTAAAATTCTTTTTCAAAAAGCACGATTCATATTCAGAATCTTGCTAAAATTATCTCTCTCTCTCTTTCTCTCTTTTTTCAACCATCTGAATATAATTACCGTCTTACTCATAATTTAAAGATTAAAGGACCCGCAGAAAGACACGCTAAGCTAAAAATAAGCAAATGTGCGGATACGTTTACATCTTTAATGTACGCGTACGTTTAGAATTTTATTCGTAGAGACATTTTATATTCGCCTAATACAAGAAGTATCGTATAGTAGAATTCTCGGGTTTCCAGGGTTAATGCGTATCGCACGATTCGAGATAATGTACAAAAGCTATCCCGTTTGATGAATACGTAACAGTACGGAATAGGAAACGATACTCGCATAGCTATGGAAACAAGGTTGAGGAATTGGAGCAACCCTTAATCCTCACTGAAATCTCCTCGTATAAATTTCCACCGCGGGGGATGATTTATTGCGTGACTGCGCGTTCCCAAAGTATCCATGAAATTGTAGTTGAAAGTTCGAACGAAGTAAATCGTTGGTTATCTCGCGCGAAGCGTAATCGCAAATAAAAATATCCGGCTAAGAAAGCATCGAAAACGAGGCAGTGAGAAGAGAAGCTTGTCGACGATGACAATGCTCTTTCTTCCTACGGGCCGATTCCCGGTTTCTTCGTCGCGTGCTTCCTAATTCACGACGATGTTTAAGAGGAACAAAAACGGTTCTGTAATTCTTTCTGATGCGTTTAGGATCATCGGCGATTTTTCGGTTAATAAAAACTGCAACTAGAAAAAACGGCGCAATTGGAAAGAGGAGTTTCCTCGTCTCCTCGATATTTATTATCGTTGCGAATTCTCGACTAAAGAGCAACCGGTCAGGTCAAACCGATCGGTCGATATCGCGTACCTCGAATGAATTAACGTTCAAGGTGGAGGAGGTTTAATAGATCGAGTGTTAGAGTAATCCAGCACTGTATTTGCGCTTGTTGTATAAACGTAAAGTGCGATGTTACGAACACGGCGGTGGTAAGATCTTGTTGGCAGTGAAGTATTTCATCCGCACGGTACGATGTCCGTCGATGAACTATCCTCCTACGTTGCTGATTCTTCCTACCAGCCGTTGGGTTTTGTGTGTCCATCGTGCCCTTCCGGCTGAACCTTTCCCGGGGGTTTTTACCTGACCTCGGAATCATTAGGTTTACAACTCGGGGAGGACATGTAATTCGGAGTTTCTCAAAGAAGGGAATGGGCCTGTCCGTGCCATAAACGGACGGCCACTAAAAATTCCGAACAGTTATTATTTATTATAAAACAGCCTAATATTACCCAAGTAAATATTTCCTTCTCGTAACCCGAGTCGCAATAAATTCTAGAGATTGCACGATTTATCATTAACAACGACGTTATATTTTCCGTTATTGCGAAAGACGAACAGCTTCGTCATTTTGGCAGTAGCAACACTTGCAGGATAATTTATTCGGAACCGTCTGTTGTACTCTCGGATTTCCGCCCATAATCGATCACGCGCAATCGATATTGCGTGCTTCGATGCTTGATAAATAAGATGGATGATACCAAACTAGAAACGTATCGTGTATCGCGTGGTGCAAGTTCCTGATAAATACGGAACTAATCATTCCACCGAACCGTATCGTCGATTTAAGCTACAAATAAAATACTATGTAATCTATGCAGCCGGAATATGAAACGACAATTTGTGTACAATTCTATGACTTTCTCTGTATTCGCATGTGCTGTTTGTTCGCGGTTTCGAAGCGTGAAAGAGTAAACGGCAACTGAACTTCGAGTATCATTACTATTCGTCAGTTTTGCTGTTTGCTAAACCTGTTTACATAGGAAAACGGCGGTAGATCGATAGTATTTGAACCGATGATAGCTTCTTTCAACGGTGTAATAACGTTAACGTCGATCAATGAGAAAAATATTTGCCTCCGAAACACATTAATCACTTAAATTAATAGCCATGCGAGACTTATACCGGCTGCCGTTCGACTTATGCCGTTTTACCGTCGGTAAAAGCCGAAAGGAGGTGAATCTGCGCGGAAAAATAGGTCGAAAACGTAGACTGACGTTTTTTTTTTCGTGCGGAGCTTCATTTTCCAGGGTTGTAAAGTTTCGAATCACATTTCCCTCGCAGCAGTGATTAACGTAATCTCCGTAGGATTTATCCGCTCGCAATTTCTACCACGCATTCCTTTCAGCCATTCCCCTGACAGGATACAAACTATCCAAAAACGTTCGAATCTGCTCAACGCCTCTATCGAATCCTTTCTCGCTAAAATAGATCCGAATCGACTGTAATACCCGGAATTCTATCCTCCTAATACGCCCAATTCCGCTCCTACCGATATTCGCTATCCATCATCCGCAGGATCCATATCAATTCCTGCTCGTACTGCATTATCACGCGGCAAATCCGCTGTGATCGCGGCTGCTGAAATCTCGGATTTCGGATCTTGGGATTTCGCGCGAACGACTTCGCGTTTGCCGCTCGATGAGGCTGGAATAAGAGGAAAGACACTGCTGCAGACGCCAAATAACGAAGGTGGTTGTGATGGTTACAGAAAGCGACAAAAGGGTGGTGGTGAAACGAGAAGCCGGAGGTGAGTTCGGTTTCCGTATTCACGGCTCGAAACCCGTGGTCGTCTCAGCTATCGAGCCCGACACGCCCGCGGAGAGCTCTGGTCTGGAAGTTGGCGACATTATAATGGCGGTGAACGGGAAGAACGTGATGGACGCGACGCATTCGGAAGTCGTGAGGCTCGCGCATTCTGGCACCGACGTCCTTGAACTCGAAGTGGCGAGAACGTGCAACGTACTGGCACCGCGGGTGGCCAGACCTGGTACCAAGGAAGGAAGCGACGAGGCGCCGCTCTGCACCGGATACCTATGGAGGAAATCCGCGACCTCGACCAACACGGACAAGTGGGTGCGAAGATGGTTCGCCCTGCGCCGCGACAACTGCCTCTATTATTACAAGACTGACGCGGTTAGTACGAATATCCCCTCTTCTCTTTCCCTTCTCAATGTCCATTCTTCGTAGAATGGAAAACTGTGTCGATTAGCGCGCGCAAATCTATGAGATGTAGTTTCGAAAAAAAAAAAAAAAAACACGAAATTGTATTTTCAAATACTTAGACGCGATAAGATACGATTAATACGCAAAGATGAAATTAATATCAGCGTATTCTCTATTCTCAAATGTCGAAGCTTATTTTACAGCGTCGGTCCTAATCGTTTGGTGTACGAAGTTAGTTTTACTCGCCTAATACAACTTGTGTAATTTGACGCAAAATATAGAGAATATCTAACACGATCGGGTACTTTGTATTCGGAGAAAACTGGCAGAGCAAGTAACGCTGCTCTAAAACAAACAAAGTTAGAAAGTTCAGCCATCCAAGCTATGCACAAAGGTTCCGAACTTTGCATGCTCGTCGTTAGTTTAAAGAGATGTCATCCAGTCACGCCTGGCGTCCCCTCGAAACCTATTTAACCGGCATTCCTTTCGGTTAATCGAGGCCATCGACGCGACGAGTGTTTGCACGGGATCGTTTTGTCGGAAAAATGGCACACCAATGGACCATTTCGTTTCCCGTAGGATTCACAGCCAGTGGGGGCGGTGATGCTGATAAAGTACGACGTGGAGCAAACGCCCGAGCTGAGGTTACACAGCTTCGCGATCAAAAAACAGGGCGCACCGACGCTTCGGCTCGCGGCGGACACCGAGGAAGCTGCCGCTCGATGGACGACGGTCATCAAGGAAGCGATCGAAAGAAACGACCAGGTAAATGTTACGAGTCGCTTGCCAAGTTACTCTCGACGTCTATTTCCGGGTCATGCTCGAAGAGTAAACGAAGTTTACATTGCGTACGAATACCTCACGCGAACATCCGGATCTTCTTGATCAGAATGCGATTTAATGTTTAATTGGTGCGGTAACCGACGCGCGCATATAATGTATTTCCTTCTACGCGGTCTTTCACTTGCCACGGTATATTCGGAAATAAAAGAAAATTAAATCAAAAATTTCTAATATTGGCAATCGCCGCTGAAAAGAATATTTTCGTTACATTCGTCCAACAGAAAGAAAGACGGATGGTACAAGTTGAACAATTAACAGCATATGCTGTATGTATGTATCTTTGGAGATAGTCTTGCATCGTTATCTAGATAAAAGAAGCTTCAAAAACTTTGCGAAACGATGGAAGTCCGCGTTCTTGTAAGTTTAAGAAAATGAGATTCGCTTTAAATTCCGCAAGTTCGGCTATCCGCCTGCTGGAGTTTCTTGAATAGTTGGATTAGACGCTGCAAGTGTCTGGCAGCGCTCTGGAGAATCGTACAGTTCTACTAATATGCCTTATTGCGCATCTACCTTAATAGTCTTTGCACTTGTACGAGATTTATCGTGAAACGCGAATGTACGAAGTAATTAGTTCGACTTGGAAAACGCGTTACAAAAGTAACTAAATTTTTTCTTGAGAAGATAATAGAAAATCGCTAAAGACGGAAATTCCCCGTTTTTCCTGTATATCCTACAGATTCCCGCTGACGTTTTTACAGGTTGACACCTGGCTGGAATCGTCGCTGAGAATGCGTGAAATGGCAGCATGCGCCATTCACAGACCAGATTGCTTCGGATACCTGAGCAAGCAGCAAGAACACGCCAGAAAAACGTCGTCACCAACCGGTTGGTCCAGGCGATATTGCGTACTAAAGGACGCTGCATTGTATTTCTACGACGACGCTAATGCGGAGAAGGCGTTCGGTGTCGCCTGCCTGCATGGGTTCAGGGTGCATAGCAGCGCGCCCACTTCCGGTGGCAGGAAACACGCGTTCGAGCTGCAACCACCGGACCCCACGCAGAGAAGTTACATCTTCGCCACCGAATCAGAAATGGACAAGAAACGGTAACCCGTTTAATCTCCTTTATCGATTCTATCGTATTCTTTTGAACGATTGTTTCGTTAAGTCGAAGAATTTGCTGTACGCAATTTATGCCAGCGATTATGAAAGTGGCCTACGTCATATATTTTCGTTTCGAGATATCATTGGCGTTTGACGCATGAACTAAATTCCGTTTAACGTCGCATCAACCGACTCGATCCAATGGTTCGATTTCTGTTACTTCGCAAACATGGTTTTAGATTATTGTAACGTGAACAGGCGGTTGAAATTCTTTCCACTTTTATCCGCTTCATTTTTATAATCACCGACACGTTCGTGGTAATTATTTACAAGGAGACGTGCCACATCGATGTCGATGGTCTTGAATTATGGTGCGAAGGTCACGTATTTATTAACATTTGGAAATAATTATCCAATCTCCTTCGTAATCAATGAGAATCGATTTGGAGTTAGACGAATTTTATTTCAAAGAGGCAACTACGTTTATTTGCAGGTGGCTCGCGGCGCTCGAATATTCGATCGATCGATGGATAAAGATTGGTTGACAAAGGCCGACCTACCGTACAAAGAAGCAAAGAAGTCGAAGCAGCGAAGATCCTCTGAGATGTCCTTCGCCTCTTCCTGTTTCCGGTTCCTAACGAACATTGTCGAAAATCACAAATTCATCTATCACCGTCGCCATTATCGTCTCGATTCTCGTTCGCAAATTCATCGCGTGGATCATGTCGCAAATACTCTTCAAATTCGCGATTCTTCAGAAATTTCATTAGCGTTATTTACTATCACTTAAAAAGCTTCGTATCTCTCTCTTTCTCTCTCTCTCTCGCTCGCTCTATTTTTCGAAATCATCGATGAAGATCCATCGATTTGTTTTCACTAGTTCAGTCGACTAATTAACTAGGATTAACGATAATATTCTTTGAAATCTGCCATATTTTTTGCTATTAGAGATATTACCGTCTAATTGCAAATTTTTTCAAACGTAAGCCAATGTCTAATTGCTGTTTAATCGCTAACTGTCGAACAATATCAGATTACACGAAACTTTGTCAAGAATTCATTGTCAGGCGCCTCTTGACGATTTCAATTTTCTACAAACGTTCTGTAAGTTATCCGTTATCTTATAAATTTCAGTGATACTACTCCGAGCTTTGCCACACTCTTCTAGCTGTTTGTGCTATTTCTGATTCTCACGAATTTCGTCGATCTCGTTGTTTCCAACTGATACCGATGCTCGATTCACTTCGCCAGTTTCTTAGTGTCATAAACACCATTTTGTAATAATTGCTGGTTGTCAGTGGCAGTGTATTTATCGAAAGTTAACATAGCGCAATCGATACTTGAAACACTGTTTCTCAAGGTGTTACATTTAAAATAGTTAATATTACGCTATTCGTTTTATTCGAGCTGTAAAGGATGTTTGCGTTGTACGATCCGTATACCGTTCAAAGTGATCGAAAGAATCGTCAGTTCAAACGAGTTTGATTAATCGTTAAAGTGTTCAGTAACAAAAGAATCTCGATCGAATGGATTTTCTTCGTTCCTGAAAAAGAATCGTAAATTGTTAATTAATTGAACAGTATATTTCTAGAGTCATGTCAAATGTATATAAACACGAAGTTTCTCTTCAAGTAACGCGTATAAGCTATAAGATACAATTAGATTTCATTTCTTTAGACATTTATATTATATTTCTGATAGATGTTTATTTAAAAGAATAAAAGAAGCAACAACTCACTTTCAATGTCATTAAGATAATTAAGATGATCCAGCGTAGTTCCTGCAACTAGTATCACGAACGATCATGAAACGAATAAAACAAATCAGTTTCGGAATCCCTTTCATTTTCCTACAATATACGACGCACAATTTTTACCGTTTGTATAATCGTTACTTTTTCAATAATAATTCACTAAGAATATATTAAAGACTTGAAAAATATCGTAAGAAAGTTAGAGAACAGTAGCTCTTATCGTGCAAAAATAAGGCTTGAGAAATACTGTTTCAAGTAAATAGTCTCAGTATCGAGTCAGACAAATTTTCACGCAGTGAAACTCCATTTATTCGAATCGCTAGTGGATATTCAAGTCGATTCGTTGAAATTGCTATTTGGACAAACTGCGGAAGCATAATATACGAATGAAAGGGAGCAAAAAATATTATATGAAATTTAGAGTAAACGCTTCGTTACACAGTTGTGAACAAATATTGAATGCAACGTATAACAATGGATTTTGTAACACAGAATATGAAAGGTCGGTCGTATTTATTAAAAACGCTTAAAAGAATTAATTTTCCATTTCGGAATATGGTAGTGATACGGAATTTACTATCATCGATGTATTCCGATAAATGGAGTTCTGCCGTAAGTACTCGTAATCTTCGTGATTCAGGACTCGTGCTCGTGATTTAGCAGATTTTTGTATTGTTAAAATCAGCTTTTGGATTCCGTTTTTATATATACAAACGTTGCATACTTTACCGATACACAGGAATTGAAATCACACACGATAAGCATGGAACACTCGCAGAAAAAGAAAAGGACATGCAAAGGAACGAAAGAATCGTTTATTCACCGATTGTGTCTTGTATTAATTAGAACGATTCCAACCGATTTTTCTCTTACAGAATTAGAATTCGATTTTTAGCTTTTAAGAGGATTTAAACTGTCGTCCACCGCGTTACACACGAATTTCCATTGAGAACTGCTCACGAAAGCTCGAACAACATAGAATCGAAACATCCTCGCGAGAAAATATACCCAATGTCCAGCATTGACCAGCAAACACTTGGACGTTGTCGTAACGTTTATTAAACGCAACATACGCTACCACGACGAACGATAACGAAAGACAGCTGGAAATATGTACAGAATCAGTTTGTTCCGTCGTTCGAGCTGTACTTGTTTTATAAATTTAAGTAAGCATATTTATGTCTACAGACTCGAGCGAAAAATATCGTTTAACGCGTAAGAATTGTGAAATGTTAGCAGCATTCGTCGATCACAGTCAGATAAATAAGATGCAATTGAACGAATGAAATTTTTATTCGCAACGGATAAAACCTTTGTTCGAGCGATAATCGTTTGCTCGCGTGACTGGTCGAAAAGAGTCACTCGAATAATTATTGGCATTATAAAAATCATAAAGTTTCGAGAGAGTAATATCAAAGGCTTACTTATCCGACTGATCTTCAAACGTACCAAAAGGCCAAAAAAAAAAAAAAAAAGAAAAAATGGCAAGGAAAAAATCAAAAGTGTGCCGTCGCAAAAGTTTTCCATAAGCGTGGAAAACTTGTTGGCCGAGTGAATGCTTTCTTGCGCGTGCTTGTTGCGTGAGCATACGAACGATTCGACAACTACATCGCACGCCCTCGTGCGTACGTGGAATTGCCGCCATCGCATCGCTATTCTTACCGCTAATATTTTTATCGATATCGGGAAACCACGCGAATCGTGAACACAAACGGAGGAGCAAAGAATGATTTCCTTCGAAACAGCGAAGAGCGAAAAATAATTTCGAGCAACGAGAACGAAGAGTATTTCGAACGAAGAAACGAAGAACGATCGAGTTGATCGCGACAGAAATCGATAATAGCGGGCTCCGAGGGCTGGAGAACGGAAGAGGAACAAGGAGGAACGAAGGACAAGTCGAAGAGTCGTGATTCGTTTATGGCGTCGAGAGTAAGGCGAGAGAAGCCAGCAAAAATTGAACGACAGACCGCTCAAAAAATGCACAGATAATAAAATAGGAGGTTTAATACAATTGTAGAATGAAGTGCGTCAATTATTTACCTGTCACCCTTCGAGCTGGTTTGAAGGACGTTGGTTTTATCGCTGTTTAGATGATGCAGTGTTTTTTTCATGGTAGGAGAATCCTCTTACCGCCGAGAAAGCCGGACAGCGGTCGCTTTGCTTGACCAATGGACAATCTTTCGTTGGTGTATGGCCAAATAATTTCCAGAAACATTTGCTACCGTACCACGTTTGTCGTTTCACTTTTGGATTCACATTTCAGTTACGTTCGTACTTGACAATGAGTTGGTAAGTTATTCGTGTAGAATTTTTACGTTTTTTCTGGTCTACTGAAAGAATGGTTGACTTTAGGTATATTCTGTCGGTAGAGGTGTACTGTTTGGGTTGTTAGTAGATGTATGTGTCTATAATTGATCGGAGTATGAATAAATATGACGACAATTACGATGTCTTCGTCGTTGACGAAGTAATTGTAGAGTATATTCCGTACGTGATTTGATTAAATGTTGAATGATATTAGAGAATGAGTCATGTAATTGGAACTGGTTGTGAAAGAAGAAGAAGAAGAAACAAGGCTTAGAATTTTCGATTTATTAAACTTGACAGATTTTTTTTTAGCTGATGGAAGCTTCGGGATTTTGTTACTTTGGCGTATTCAAACAGAAAGTAATTTTACAAAGTTGCTTGATCCGTATAATACGAATATATCCAAATATATGATTCACTCTGTATATTAGAGAACTCTTTGCAAAGTAAAAAGAAACAGCGCACAAATTCAAATTTGTCAATTTATCGAAGAAACATACGATATCGGTTAAGGTTTAGAAAATTCGCAAATACGTGAAAAAAAATAAAGATATTAGCGATTACGTGATAATATATCTTGCGTAAAAGATAGCATTTCTTCGTTTCTATCAAAATCAAATCACAACATTTTTGATTCTAAGTTAACTGATTCGTTTGTTGACATTTTTTAAGCTTTAAGAATAAGAATTTTTATAAAGCGTGTGACGAAAGAAAAGATTGCGTAATATTATTGTAATAAAGTAGAATCAGTGTGATTGTAAAAGTACAAAGGGTCAAATGTAACCGTGTCCGTCTTTCTAGTGCCAAAACTAAAATTAATTAATTGAACCAACCGAGATTGTAATAAATGTCGTTGAGAGAAAATTATATATATGCATTTCTTCATTACATTTATAATACAATAACGTTTAATAATAACGCCACGTTTCTATCTCTATATTTATTAATAATTCCAATTAGACATTTTTCAAAATTCTCATTATAAAGAAGATCAGTATCCAAAGGAATATTTTCAACGTCTTTTTTGCATACTTTCTCTGATAAATTAAATTACTTTTATCCTTAAATAAAAATAAAGCAGTTTCGATTCAAACGTCAATGATACTTCGGCATTAGGTTTTCAGATAAAATAAATACGTAAATACTTCGTAGAAATAAAATCAATCGTACAACATATTATCTGATAAATTGCTTTCAGACGCCATGTCGTGGCGAGATTCGAAAGCTGTAAGAACTTTCTACCTGGACGGTCGCTAAGATTGGTCAATTGATGTTACGAAAACGCAAAGTAGATTTCCTTTAAGCAAAATGTTTAAAACATGCGCTTCTTCTCGTCGATAATGTTTTATCTATCAACGTTCTGTCTTCGTGTATTTCAAAATAGCTTTATACAAACATATCGATATCTTTTTCTTTTAAGATCTTATGTTTGATAAAGATGCTATATAAAAATAATAATCAGGAAAGTAACATGTATTTTTATAATTTTTCTGCAGTCATTAACGAAGAGAAAATTAATCTTTGTTTCAATGAGAAAAGATGCTCGGTAAGTGGCAAAGAAATTTTTCGAACAGTGAAATATTTAAAAACCGATAATCGACGGCGGAATTTTTTTTAATACAAAGTAGTACGTGTAATATCAGCTTTATTTCCCTGTCCACTCACTAACTATCTGTCGGTAGATATAAATCACCTGTACAAATACCTCGATTATATCTTAATCGATTAACACAGTCTGGCTGGAATATTCACCCATTATGTATTACATATTTTTCCTTTTAATTTAAATGACTTGTCCTATTTTCTATAAAATGCGTTTCTAAACGAACTACGTGTCATCGTATATTACACATACTATAAGACCCTATCGTTCACCTTTCTATCAATTTTATCGCTAGTACAAACGAAAGAACGATAGCTTAAATTGAAAACGGAACAAAAAGTGTATTTTCCCTCGAATATAGAATTATAATAAAAAGCTCTACCAGTAAAATAACAAATAAACGTTAAAGAGGTATAGGATAAATTTAATTCCAATTCAATGCGATTCTGCAATGTCAATGGTAGTTTTTGGCAGCTATGTTCCCATGGTTTCGAATTGATAATAATTACCTAGCCGCTATTTCCAAGTATTCGTGAAACTAACTCCCAATATCGAGACGTATAATTTCGCAATAGAATTCGAAAGGCTTCAAAGATTATTAGTTGGTTTTCGAACTCCAAGCGTAATCCTATACCGATACGTTACGCTATACCCATGATATTACCTATTAATTCCTATAAATGGTAATTATTGTTAAATTATTGACGTTCACACCGTATAATTTACATTAATTTTAGATTTGAGACTTTCGCCGCGTTTATCGCTTTAGAACGAGGAAATGCCTAATAATGTCTATGCCACGACTATCAAAGGGTAATTGCAATGTGCTAGCCTTCTACGCAGATAAGTAACCGCCGGAAAAGTCCTAAGGATACCGAGGCACTATACGCGCTATAATTTTTGTACAGCTTTTCAAGCGACCAGTGATACAAAGAGCATCGTCGTATAGAGAATAGAATGTTAATTTGACGCATGTACAATTGAAAATGAAGTATTCCAGTTGTTTGTCAATGATTTTGTACGCTGTTTGCATCGCGCGCTCTTTTTAGTAAATCATCGTTCGACCGTTAAGACTGCGTTGACTTTAGAACTTTACGTCGAGGAATTTACACATATTTCCGCGTCTCGCACTTTCTATTCCTCGTTTTATTTTCTAAATCTTACGTTCTCTACCTCGTATCTAATACCTACAATTCGATACCGATATCTCACATCCAATATTCCCTGCCCCTTATCACTGCTCCATTCCTCGCAATCAGCACCCTTTATCCTGTGTCTCGCATCTCGTCATCCACGTCCTAGTTCAATAATCCCACTCTCTAAACTAATGAAATAAAATGGTTAAAAGGTATCTCTATGACCCTATAGACTTAAAAGTCTAAAAAATTTCTAAAAATTATTCACAATGTTTGCAACACGGTGATCCAAATCGGTATATAGGTCGTACAAAGGATCGGTGGATAAGGTAAGTTTATAGGTAAGTTAAGAACAAGAACAAATAAAGTTCTCGGAAAAAATTTCAGGCTTCGGATCAGGAAAATATAACCGGCAAACTGGAAAAATGTTTAGCACGAATTCCTCGGCAACCGGCGGGAATTATTCGTTCAAAATCAGGGATTTGTATGGGGAGAATGTAACGTGTAAGGTGGTGGCATGAGAGATCCTTTGGTGAAACGGCTCTTCCGATACGACGTTGTTTCGATAAATTTATCGGCATATAGACTGGATGTAAAACGAATTTGAGTTTGCCGAGGGCCCGGTACACGGTTTATCCGCGGTTGAACCGGTGGTATCCGTTTGATAGCAGATAGCAGGCCGAACGACGCTGGTATGTTCTCATTACGCGTCGTGTAGGTATGCGGCGACCAGTTCGTGTTCTCCATGCTTCGAGATCCGTGCGCGGTGCGAGACCACGTTTCCTCTCCTTCTGCTGACGCGCGGTCTTTCTTCATCGTCTCCTTCTTGCCCTCTTTATCCTTTTCTACGGTGCTCCTTGGATCAGGATTCAGGCTCCGTTCACACCGACCACGTGGTTGGTCGGGTATGATTTACAGATTCGATCTTCTTGCGTTACATTTTCCCTATCCTTGATCCACGCTTTCGTTTTTCACGAAACTCGAGATATTCCCAGTAGCTTATGCTCCTCGTGGAACCATTTCTCTGTCATTCGTTCGAACGTTCGTTTGTCCCCGACCAGTGTGAAAATCTCATTCGATTTCTTTCTTCTGTTCGTCCCTTCCCGCCCCCCCTTCTCTCGACGAGTTTGTTCCTTTTGCATAAGTTATTCGCCGGTTTTCTTCGTCTCATTTGAAGCTTCTTCGGAACGATAAAGAGAAGACGGGAGCGAAAAGCAACCGTGACGTCCGAATTTTTGGAAAGATGCGAATACGGAGGTCCTCGACCCTGGCATTTCTGCCGGCTTATTTTTAATTCGTTCCCGGTCGAGTTTGTCCTTTTGAGATTCCTTTAACAGGCACGTATTTATCTTAAAGTTTCGCGAGAAGTCTCTCGCTCCTCTTTTTAATCTGCCCGCTTCCTTTTAGTTTTGCGAGGCCATCCGTTTCTTCCTCCGGTTCCCGTGTCGCGTTCTTTTCTTTTCTTTCGGGTTCCATTGAGAGAAACTGCGGATCCGCAGAACGCTTATAGCGTTATTTTACCATTCTATGACCGCCCCAGAATTCTCCTCTTCCTCTTAGTTACACCGTTTTATATCTCCTACTTTCCTTTACCTTGTTCGTTTCAGTGTTCTCTCGATTAATGTACGTTACAGTGCCATTTGCGATCTTTTCGTTCGGTGAATTATCGCTCTTACGTTATATCGTTCTTTCGAATTTTGCATCGTTAGGTACTTTCTTAAGAAGAACAATGATTATTATTACTACACTGTTTGCTTCCCATTTTATACATTGAATCTTAATTATCTTTATCCGTTGCTTTTCAGTATTTTTCTTCGTATTTTATAACCCGAAACGAACATACACCCAGCAACAACACACGCCTTAATATCATGGTCAAAGGAATATTAATTTCCACTCTGCTGGGTATACACTTCACCACGGTTTTTCGTTTCCCTTGAAGTTTATTTGGACTAAAATATAAGTACGTTCGCAAACCAATCATTACTATACTGCTTAAATTTTACGATATTGCTTCCTTAATTACGTCGCCGTCATCTTTTTGTTGCCTACAGTGCGTCTTTAATCTTCATCTTGTTCCCCAATCTTCGTCATCTTCTTGAACGCTCCTCGAATGGAAATACCAAGGCAAAAAGTATGCATATACTTTAGGGAGACTTCATTTGGCAGGGATGCGTTTTTACTCTTTGTACAGTTTCTTCCTGCCCCGTTTCTCTATCCTTCTTCTCCTGGCAATTCCTTCTTACCTGTCGTGTTTTTCTATCATTTCTGCGCGATACGACTAAAGCTTCGTTCATAATATATTTCTCGCAATATCGGATACTGATTCTCTCGACGAAAGAAGAAGCACCAGCGACGCAAAACCATTTTCCATAATTTTTTTAATTAAACTCGCTGCTGTCCGATTATTCGCAAGAACGTAATAAGCCCTTTATTCCGAAAACGACCACGTACCATGGCACATCGATCACAGACACTGTAATTAAAGCTGTCTACGAGTAACATAACTCTATCTGATCGCGCATCAAAACTCCATACATTAACGATAACACCGTACCTGGACTTTCATACATAATGACTCGCGATTATCGTTTCACGCTCGTATTTCCATTTATTCATCGAGCGGATGCAATTTCTACGCAACTGGAGCGGAAATAGGGGCAGTTACTCGACTAGAATCGATTCGCATCTGAAAATTTGCGAACAAGCACGCGTTACGCATGGGGCGCGTGCACATCGAGCGCGCTAGTCGCAAATGAAGCGGTACCGTAAGCACACGCTCGCCGGCAACACACGCACCGCGTGCAATGTGAACGCCCTCGCCGGTAACCACCAACTTTTGTTCACGTTCGATGCATCAAAATTCGAAGCATGGTATTCCGTGTTTTAAGGTAGATCCACACGCGACATTGTTATCTCCCTCCAAATAAGGTACCGTGCAAAAGTGTTTAAGCTTCGTTTCGATATCGGCACTGTACAGAATGCGACCAAACGATACGAACAAGTGGATACAGGGCGATTCTTTATGGAAAAATAAGAAGAAGAATAACGTTCGTATAATGTTTCATTTTTGAGAAAATCGAGATTGAAAATCTGTTTTCGAGCATACTCGAACGTGTATAATTCTGGACTCGACGGCAGCAAAAATAATCGGCAGGACGTTGTTCTACGTGCGAGAAAAAGTCGAAAATGTGGAATAAAATTCGTTCGGAGAACGCTTTGTCTCCGAGGAAAATAAACTTGAAAATTCGTCACACACTCGTACCAGGCTGATCTTTGACTTTAATGGAAAAACTTTTCTCTCTAGCATCTTTTCCCGGTATTCGCCATTTACGAGAAAAACGCTGGGTACCAGAGATCACCGAAGAACACCCTGTATACGTATTTTTTAACACCACTCGATGAACAGAGATACAGAAGTTACATTTAGTTTTCAGATTGTCAACGTTTCTTGGGAGTACAATTTTGTTAATTATTCGGAGATGTAGCACTTTCTAACTTTTATCGACGCTATAAGACCTTCAAATTGAAACGAATCTTTTCTAGAGTTACTGAACGAGATCCATAACAGGTAACGGTTTAATAAACCGTGAACAAAGGAAATCCGTCCATAACTTCCACGAAAGCTTTGACAGGACCGATTCGTCGCGGATTTCCTCTCCATGTTTCCCTTAAATTCTTCAATTAGATCAAATTCGATGAAATCTTGGTGGAAATTCAGCCAACAGAGTCGGACTGCTCGTCGTTTCTCTTCCTCTTGGAAGCAAGGAGTCGCTCGCCCAGTCTTCTTCCAACTTCCAGCACGGTGGTGATCTTGATAACTTCCCGGCGTGGATGTGATGGTGGTGATGGTGATGGTGATGGTGGTGGTGGTGGTGGTGGTGGTGGTGGTGGTGAGATAGCGTCGGTGGTAGTGGCTGCATGTGGTCGGGGGCGGAAAGAGGAGAGGGAACTAGTTCAGTGAACAAAACGACGGGAGAGGCAGTTGCACGCTGTAGCAACGCCTCGCGTGCTGTCGCCTTGCCTAAAAGCTTGTACGGATCGAGTCCTCTGACCCCCCGAAACCTACCATTCGCGTTTTAATCGGTGCGTGGCTTTCTCGCACTCTCTGATGACTTACGATGTGCGAAGCGGAGCCAAAAATTCTTCTCGTACGATTTTAACGAGAATTTGGTGCAACTGCGTCTTGTCCTTTACACCGCGTTCTATGATTTTGCATGCGGTAACAGTAGATTGTTTTGTTCCTCGGGAACAGAGTATCGAGGTTCGGACTATTGGTTTTAAAAATTATTACTGTTTAAAATTATTACAACTGTTATACTTCGGTCTAGAATCGAGAAGACGATGATTCTTCGCACCCGAGGGATTTAGCGTGTAAAGTACAAACGAATATATCGGCACTGAAACCATCGAGCTGTTAAACGTTTAAATGCAAATTTAAATTCTAATACGAAACTGTTCTGTAACTTTATCGTTAGCGTCCATCCTCGTTCTCACACGTGAGATCACGTACAACGTTGTATTTTGCATTTGAGTACCGCGAGCCACTCCGATATTTAAATGTAAAATACCTGTCGTCGGAGACCCATTTTTTTTCTCACGTAAAGGAACCATGTTGACCTTCTCCCTAGCATCTGAGCCTTTTAGGGAAAAGGCTCGTCACCGCATACCGTTACCGTAGCCTCCTCCAGTAATTCGTCAATGTTTCGTCACAACGAACCCTTTAGCGTTTTGCATTTACAACTCATTACTCTTCACGTAAATTGCTCAAATTTGTAAGAAATCTAATAACAATGATCTCTGACATATTTTTAGAAAAGAATCGGTATTTTCAGAAAGAATATATCAATAGATCGTTTTTTAAATAAATTTCATCGACTTAAATTATTCGAAACTGGTCTTAAAGATTACTGTAAGAAAATCAGAGACAATTTACGCCGTTAATTACCATATATCCTGCCATGCTTGCTTAATCAGATTTTAATTCGATCTCGGGCTACCTCGCGAGTACAAAAGCAATGGAATATGCGAAGAAAAAACTTGTCAAAAGCGTCCATGGAGGTTCTTTGTCGGTGCATTGAGCAATATAGGAGGCCAGTAAAAAGATCGACTACATTATCTCTCCGAGATGCTGCATAAAAACGTTCCTCCGCAGCTGATTCGTCCACATTGGCAGGTACCTGCAGCGTTTACACGACGCTACACCCGACAGCGTGTCGCCGGCTCGTGAATACAAATGCACCTGCAGGTAGACGTTGACCTACGCACAATAGCGCACGAAAGACGGAAAAATTCATAGCCTCTTACGGTGAAAAATAGCCACGATCGATGATCGACGACAGCTTCTGCCTCGATCGTCTTTTTCGACGAGCTTGGATCCGATGCTCGACGCTTCTTTGTTACGCGCAGGGTTAAGCTCCGAAACGTCGAGTTTGATTCTCCCGAACTACCGCATCAACGATTCCTTCTTACTTAGGAGGTTTATCTCTGTCTAAAGAAATATGAGTAAATTTTGTCTGCATTTATTTTTATTATTGCAAATTCTTTCGTATTTAATAAAAAGCGAGTTCGAACAAGTCGTACTTCTATTCCGACTGCAAAGAACATCGATCGAACGATAGCAGTGGCGATGAGAAATCGGTTTTTATGGACGACAGTACGTTTTCTCGTGACGCGGAACAGAAATTCACGGGACATTAAAATAGTGGATGAACGTCGATGGATCATCAATGGGAGGTTTGTTCCGGCGTTGCTGCGGAGAAAACGATCTGATCGCGCTGCGAGCCGATGGATGCTCGGCGAGAAGGCCGATATTCGAGAAATTTGTCTTAATATTCATGCCAGGAGGTCGTCTCGATCGCCGATCTATCGATCGACCGTTCGAACCTCGTCTATAAGCCACCGGCGAATGCTCGCGTTCGCCAGCCGATTTCGTGACCGATTTTTACCAAAGAGTAGAAAGCAAGGTGAATAGGGAAACCCAATAATAGCCGGAATACGAACCGTATCGAGTTGACCGCTGCATAAATAACGCTGGAACCGTGTCCGATTGGAAATTCTCCTTGCGTAACGAGTAAAATGAATATTTTAACCGGATAATCTTGGACATTACGGATATTTAGCGAGATTGCAGTAGCTGTCTTGCTATTCCATGAATATATCGACCAGTACCTCTGCTTTTTCGCTAGAAACGTCTTATTTTAAGCAATACTCGTTCCGATATACCGCTTCGTTTCCCTTTTTTTATTTATCGTTCGATTATTTCGTCGAAACGTACAGAAGGTAAAATGTAGCAGCTACGTCAGCAGTGCTACATACGTAAGCAATGGAATAGACGCGACACGTGTGTCGGTAGCAGCGAACGCGTAAACTATATTCCACCTCCTATTGCCGTAAAAATCGTCTCTCGCGGAAGGACACAGCCAGGAAGCGTTCGGTTGCAAAGCGACTGGACTCGGAAGGAATCCGGAGCAGTTGCTCGTGGCCACCGCGAGGAGACGAAGGTAAGCCAAACCGAAACGGAGAAACGGGTCTCGGCTCGGTCTGACGAACGCGCGAATCTCCGCAGTTTTTCGTAATTCCAATAGCTGGATTCCTGCGAGTTCGATGTTGCTCCGCGAGGAAGCGTGGCGTGGCGATCGTGGCGCGAGCAAATCCCTCTGGATCGCACGGACGAACAATTACGCCGGTTGTTCTAGGCAAGTGGAGCGAAATCCACGATCCATGAACTAGAACCAGCCTCGTTCTTCCGAGACACTCGATTGGATCGGTTCGCCGGTGTAAAACCGGCTGGGCGTCGGCGGCGGCGGCTGCTGCCAGCAGAAAAGAGACGGAAAGAAAGAAAAAGAACCGCGTGCTCTGCCCACGAGGGAGAGGGATGGACTGGATGTCGACTGGCCCGGGAAGAAGAAGCAAGAGAAGAGAAGAAGTAAGGAGAAGGATCGAGGCTCGATCTCTCTGAGTGCCTCTGGCCGCTGGTCTCTCCCCTTCCCGCCCACCATCGACCGATCTCCTTCTTCAGTGCCGGCGCCGTACGAGTTTCCTACAGGTGGACTTACAACCTGCCCCACGATTTTTTACCTTCCGTTACCCGTTCGCCCGAACTTCGCGTTTCGAACGCGTTTCTACCTTCATCTTTGTTTCTAGTAAATAATGCTTCGACCGGCTGTTACCTCCTCCTGGAATTCGACTTTCCTCTTATGTACAGGTGCTTGAGATCTAAGACGGACAAGGAGTCTTCGAGTTGTTGCACGGTCCATTGACTTTCGGAAGGATCGATCAGGTATGTAAATGCACGTAAATGAACGGGTTCTTTTGGCAAATTGGTAATAGTCCGGTGGCGAAGATGCAACGTGTTTGCGCGCTGCATTTCGAAGGAGGATTCGAGATGGACGTTTATACCGGCTCCGTAGATAGAGAATATAGGATTCGAAGGAGATGGATATGTTTATCGATCAGGGGGGCACCGAACCTTGGTATTACGCACCTGTTCCTCATACCATGTCTCTACCTAAACCTCCTGCGTTCAACCTGCGCGGCACCGCGTCGTAGGCACTGGTAGATAGGATACCCGTGGATCTCCCTCCCTCGTTCCTGGTCCCCTTTGCTCTGCGTCTCTGTTAGCGATGGCTTTGACGCGGAGTGGAGTTTTCCAGTTGGAACAAACGTTGCTGGAACGTCGATCGTACCCGTGCGGGGTAGAAAATAAGGGCAGAAAGGCTTGATCTTGCGACGACCGGAGAAATGTTTGCGTCGACGTCGAGGTTCACTGATCGAAGAACGGGTGAATGAATTTGTAATAGAAAAGTATATTGAAATACTCAATGCTATAAGTACAAGTATAACGCATAAGTTTACGCCGATTCGGATCCTTACTCTCTTAGCGTTACTAGACAATGGAACGATAAGGGGCACGTTTATATATTTATAGCAAAAGGACATTACCAAAATAAGTGGAGCTTATAGCTTCGGCTAGAGGCTACAGGGAACGTAAATAGAAATCTGCTTATTAATTCTTTCGTTCCTAGACCTTGCAACCCAAAACATAATGTAGTAGTAGCAAGTAAGTGCAGTAGTAGTAATAGTAGTCTCCAGGTCACGGATACGCATAAATAAAGCTGTAGAGTTTTTCTTGAAGTAGTTCGATAGTTTGAAACATCGTATCGGTACGTATAGCTAGGTATGAACGATCGTCCGTGGGATTTTCCAGCGCTGCAAGAAGAATTATTTCATAGGGTGTCCTCGGACGATCAATAATATCGTCGATGTTTCAAGGGTCTGGACGGAGGTGCGGCTTATCGATAAATATTCGCAATATCGTATCGACGATATATACCGACCCTTCTAGTCGAGAAACTTGAAATACCGACGGTATATATCGGTATAGTTTAAGGGAAGCCTCAAATCGTTTATCAAACGGAGACGTGCCTTCTCAATCCGTCGAATGTCTATGGAGCGACTGAACGAGTAACACGGAAGAACGTTCGCATGAAAAAGTACCTTTAAATACGTTTCTTCTATCGTTGAATAGCCAGCAATCTAATCTAAAGTCATTTCATGAATTTTGCATCGCGCTTCAAATAGAATTATCTCGCATTATAGTTTCGAAATAGCGCAAACCTTACGGACGATTACATATTCGACAATTTAGTCAATCGTTATCTTCGATGTTCCCTTTGATTATCTGATTTTATCGTAACGCATTAACGATGTCTCGTTGCAGCGAGCCGTAAGCGTTAATACGACCACTGTTGTCTCGTTTCTTCGATCTCCTGTTAAACTTCTACGTCTCTCTGACTCCTATTTGCATGTATAATTTAAATTTTCATGCAAATTAAATTCGATCCGTACATAGACTATGCAAATACATTCTCGCGTGTCCATGCACGTTGGAGTAAAATTACTCCCGTATTTCTGCTGCCGCGCTTCCTTCTCGTTTGAATTGATCCGAACGTTAACGTCACCCCGAACACGCTACAATTGCCGAAACTTTCGGATTTCCATATCGGATTAAAATTACGCCCAATTCTACGATACGATTAACCTGTTCGACCCATTATCGTGTACGTACAGGTGGACAAAAATTTTCTTCGAATAAACAAAGTTCTCCGCGCTCCCTAACTCCAAAGTTCCCTACGCGGCAGCTGGACAATTGTTCGAGCAGGATGCTGAACGCGGAAGGGTCTCGGTCCCATTGCTAGGGCCTGCTCCAGGTTCTGCTGCGTCTCGGTTGGACTCCCATTGGCCGGTTCCATCGGACTCTGTCGCACCGTCGTCGGCCAGAAGCGAGGCAGTCGGAGCACAGCATCCAGCAGCAGCGCTACTAGCGGCAGCCGAACGGAAAGACTCCCAGGCAAGTCGTGGTCTGTTACCTGTGTGTCCGCGTGCGTGTGGACCATGCGTGTGCCTCGGCTGCGTGGGTGTGCGCCGAGGTAGCCTACCTGGCGGCGTCCAACACGCAGTAAACCGCGCGCTCCTTCGTGTCTACGATCGAGAAACGTAGGTACGGTGCTACGTCCGCGACGATTACGCGGTTGTCTTCCTTTTCCTTACGTTCCTTTTTTTTTCTCTCTCTCTCTCTTACTCTCTCTCTCTCTTTATCTATCTATCTATCTCCCTCTCCGATCGCGACTTCGCGGTGATCCAAGCTTCCGGAAGAGGAGAAGCGATCCACGATCGAGCGGTATCGAGGAGGTTGGAGGAGGTGCGCGGCGAGTGTGCGAGTTTCGTGGCCGAAATCGTGTGCCCCTACCAACTTGATTGTACGATTCACAGTGTGTCGCTAGTGCGGATCCGTGTATGTGTGCTTACGTGGGTGCTCGCGGATGGTTTCACGATAAAGCAGCCGAGGAACGAACAGCAGAATCGTTGGTGGCAGCGACTCGATGTAGCCGATCCTGGTATCGCGACGAATGCTCCCGCCAGCGATCGCTGCACAGGATCACACGTCTCGGGCGGAGATGCGACGGTGGACCGATATCGGCGGAGAGTAAACGCGAGATCGAGAAGCGTTCTCGACGGCCGACGTTTCCCTGGTGAGCCCCTTTCTAGGATCGTATAGGCGTCGAACATTTAGATCGATACGGAGGTAAAGAGGGAACAAGGTGGTCCGCGCTCGTTGCATTCTTCTGGGCATTGGCGATTCCAACATGGCCGCTAGGACTAGCCGTGACCGCTGGGTCCGCGGAAGCCATGTTGGCAGGTGTGCTCGGCTCGAGATAACCAGTTCACGTTCGTGGAACGCACGCGGCTGGCTAAACGGGAGCGGGTTCCACGCATTATCGCACAATTGTCTGGGAAACGCGATACGCGATAAAGTCGTGTTCTTTTGATTCATTAGACGAGCAATTAGTTACGACCTTAGGTCGAAACCGCGCTTCGTTTTACGCTGTTAAATAGCGTTGTTCGTTGAATTTATCGCGAACGAGACCCGTTGCTCGGGGGATTCCGCTTTTCTTATCGCTCGATCGCTTTATTCATGTAGAATCGTGAGTAAGGTCCGATGGAAGAACGCTTTTTCAACAGAGATGTTTAAATAGAGTTTAGTTCGTAGGATGATAGTAAGCGAATTTCTTCACCGTACGGAACGTATCGTATAAAGGATCTTGTCAATTAACGATCGATTACGATAACGGAGCAAAATATCACGAGGAAACGATATCTCTCGGACTGTGAATTCAATTCGTATCGATGTTTAATGGAAGTCACAGACGAATAGCAAGATGGCGGATATGTTTAACGTGGTTTACACTTAACCTTGTCACGTGGATTCCTCGGCTTAATTTCAAAAGATCGATTATCGATGATGATTTTCGCACAAGTCGCTGATGTATTCGGCATTCGTAGATTCGTTCTCGTCGATCCGCTCTTCCTTCTTTTTTTTTTTTTTTTATCGCACGATAAACTACAAATCATAGGAAGTTCGGAGAAACAAACGTTACGAGCGTAGCCAAAGTCCTTGAATCGCATTTCCATGGCATTTCGTAATCGGAGTATACGTTACCATTTTGCAACGGTGTGAAAGTCGCTTTACAACTTCTTGCTTCGAAGTAGCAGTATTGTTTATCTAGAATTTTGTTCTTTTCTCAGAAGTCTAAATCATTTGTTTCGGGGTAAATGCCGTACATGGTAAAAGCTTTATCTTATCACGAAGGTAGAGCGGAAACGAAAATATATGGTTTTATCGGTTGTCGTGAAAGGTAGCGTTACATATATTTCCCGATTTTATTACTTTAATTCGGTTCGGCTTTTCGAACGAATAAAAATAAATAGTAGCTGAGAAGCGTCGTCTTCAAGAACAAGTATCCAGTAATTCAATACCAATGGAAGGTTTACGCGTCGATTATCGATTAAATCTTCCCTTTGCCAGAAAGTTATCCGAACGAACGTCTCGTTTCTCGCTTGCATCTACCCAGTCTCTCGATTTATGACAACACCGTCGCGGTACGAAAAATATATGCGTCGTAACGATTTACATTGGCAGATCGGAAATAATATTTTACCCAAAGCTGGAATAATAACTTTAACGTAATAAAAGCCACGCGATGAAGAACTATCCGAACGGTGGAACTTGCATTTGTAAATTACGTTTTCTATTTCCACTGCTTCCACACATCCTATATTTCCAGTTATCGGGTATCTTTTTCGCGCGGAGGTGAAATTCAGCCCAATTTGCATGTAAATTCCCCTTGTACCCTCCGAGAAAACCTATACGATACGATATCTTTTGTACGATTACCGACGACAACAAGCGGGGCATCGATCAGCAGCGAAGTTGATTGAAATTGCAGGTGTCATCGGTATGCCGACGGACATCGTGGCGTCGTCGGCCTCGGCCTCGGCTACGGTCTCGGAGGAGACGAGCAGAGGTCGGGACCTGGGCCTTGGGCCGTCACCAAGGACGGCACCGACTTCAGCGGGCGCATCGTCCTCAGGATCAGCGGCACAGTCGACTTCCAGGGGCTTCGACCCGTCTAGCGCCCTGGCTGCCTATCATCACCATCGACATGGCTTGGTAGCCGGCTTGGGTCACCATCATCACCGCGAATCGTCCGCGTTCGTGCCCGTGGTGCCTTCGAGGCTGCATTTGGCGCCCTATCCGGCCGACCTGCACCCTCACTTAACCGGGCCACCACCTTCCTCGTCGAACGCGTCGAATCCGGATCACGAGGTCGGCGCAGAGTCGTCTGTCGCGAGAAAATCCTCGTCCAGTTACGAGATTATGGCTATGATGGCGGACAAGAGGAAGGAATTAGCCGCGAGGGCTCTTCTGCTTCCTCCGCCGCCTCTTCTCGAACCACCGCCCGGTTACCCGGTATTCGCAGGTCCCTTCCCGGGTGGTTCGGCGGCGCTCTATCCGCCCGGTGGACCCTTGGCGCATCAACATTTGGATAGGAGGCTCTTAAGGGCGCCGGGAAGGGCGTCCAGGCCTAAGAAACAGTTTATCTGTAAATTCTGTAATCGACAGTTTACAAAGTCGTACAATTTGTTGATTCACGAACGGACGCACACGGACGAGCGGCCGTACTCGTGCGATATCTGCGGCAAAGCGTTCAGGAGGCAGGATCACCTTCGAGATCATAGGTAATTTCGTTTTTTATTATCAAATCTGTGAAATTGTGCGGAGGCGAGAATTCGGTTCGATGTCACGAGCCAGGCTACGCTGGGAACTGCAACGCCTCTGCTATCTCGCAGTTGCACGAATGCGTCGTTATCAGACTAAACTAAACCCGGCCCTATGTACATTGCAGGTATATTCACAGCAAGGAGAAGCCGTTCAAGTGCGGCGAGTGCGGCAAAGGTTTCTGCCAAAGCCGTACCCTAGCCGTGCACAAAATCCTTCACATGGAAGAATCTCCTCACAAATGCCCGGTCTGCGCTCGAAGCTTCAACCAACGCAGCAACCTGAAAACCCACCTCCTCACTCACACGGATCACAAACCTTACGAGTGTACCTCGTGCGGTAAGGTGTTTCGCAGAAACTGCGACCTGAGGAGGCACGCGTTGACGCACGCGGTAGGCGACGTGCCTCCCGAAGCGTTGGAGGAGGCTCTCAGGGACGACGACAGCCCGGAAGAGGACTGCCAGGATGCCGGCTCGTCGTCGTCCGCGTCTACGACCAACTCCTCCTTGCCAGCTTCCGCCACGAACGCTTCCTATCCCTCTCAAAGCTCGTCCGGACCGCCGCAACCGCCTCCAGCGCCAGCATCCTCGTCCACCCTTCCTCAGAGACCTCATCTCCAGATCAGAAGAGACCTGCTTCCGGCCGTGAAGCCGTCCTCCACGGTAACCAGCAGCGCAACTGGCGGACACTCTGTCACACAGAATCCTCCTGGTGCGCTCCCACCCCCACCGCCATTGATTCTGACCTCGTACAGACGAAGAATCGGATCACCCGGACCGTCGAGGGTGCTGCTGGAGCTGCAGGAACGCGAGAGGGAACGAGAACGAGAGATGGAACAGAGTAGAGAAAGAGAACGCGACAGAGAACGAGAGGAAGAGGTGTCACGACCACCCAGGGCACCCACCCCTCAGCCGCCACCTCCACCCAGACCCGCCCCAGCCAGGCAGGGGTTCACTATAGCGGATATAATGCGTCGGTAGAAGGGACAATGTCGCGACGGAGAATACCAAATGATCGTCTGCTGTGAAATTGGATTTCGATGAAGGGGACTAATTGGTGCAAACGAATGAAATCGTCATGGACGTCGTTCGGATATGATCCGAGTGATGGAGTATTTTGTAAGCAGTACATTTGTATCTGGATGGTAGAGAGTACGGCGGAAGAGGATGTTACGTGTTAGAACTTTTACATGGGTGGTCCAAGTGGCGTAGGCTCGTATGTCGATAATTTAATTTCGTTTCGGGTGATCGCGGTGATTTTATCACGATACGTGGAGCGAGTATATTCCGTGGAATGTTCCGACAGATATCAGGTTACTATCGTAACGTTTCTTACACGTGGATTTCCACCGATGCTGGTTGATACGGAAACTAGACGTCAAAAGGCGTTTTTTCTAAAAAGACGGAAAAACGTCGTCCTTGAAAAAATACTACGAGACTTAGGAGCGAGCTTACGTCAATTTGGATTCCCAGCCTTTGTGTAGTATAAAAGGATGAAACACGCCGAATGACGAAGATCGTTTTACAACGGTGGAAATATCGTCACGACAATCGAATGGTATTGTTTTTCCGATTTGATCGATAATTGCAAAACCATTGCTACAGACTGTGGTATTTTTTAGTTCATTAAACGAACGATGTATAAATTGTATGATCTTTTTCTATTACAAAATTAAATGGACATTATATTACCTTAATTGTTAAACGTTAAATGTTAAGTATTCGATATCTTTTTCTTAGGAGAAAGATTAGTTCGTAGATAATATAATAATAATTAGACGCAACGTTAATTATATATTACTGTTACGAAGAGCGTTTATAAAAAGAGCATTTATAATTGTTGTACATATGAAAATATTAGAAAAAGATTGGAAATTTATCGAGTGATTGATCTTTAATTCAACGATCAACTATAAAGAAATTGCAAAGAAACTGTTTTATATGAATTTTCAATCGCTGTGGAAAAATGGCAATATCTGTTTTTCGAAACGTGATCGAGAAGCGATTACAACGAATCGTGGCAATATTTTTACCGTTCTTCGATACGATTTTATGTCGCGTTGGCAATTGAAAGAAGTTTTTATCCCTAGTTATATACATATATGGCTGTATTTTTATATTCGATAAGGGAGAAGAAAAGGAAGAAACAAAGAAACCTTAAGAAAAGTACAACGTGGAGAGGTTGGAAGCGTTAACATTGACAAAATTTTATCATATTGGTGCATTGAGAGGACGTTTGTACATACAACTACGAAGTCTAGTTAATCTTGCAACAACTAATCGTATTTTATACGCTGCGAATGTAAATTTCGTACTTTTTCTATCGGTCATATCGGATGAATATTCTGCCAACTATTCGCCGAGTCGTAGAAAAATTTATTCGATCGATATCGACGTTTCTTACGATTACGATATCGATTTTCAACGACAAAAAATGTGCCTTATTTTGTATCGTACAAAGGACGATGAGACGCAACGGTGTAGTTGAGAATTCTTTCGATTCCCCTCGGCACGTTTTCCGAAAAATCTCTAACGCTTTTTCCATCGACGTTTCATCCGCATATTTATCCATATTTCAGTAACGTTGGGAAATTTTCTAGAAGAAGAAAAATTCAAAATCGACGATAGTACGAGCCTTCGAGTACACCCGTTCAGAAAAAAGAAGCGATGTTCTCATGACTTCCATGATACTTGCCAGCTCCGCGAAGAGCAGAAAAGAAGAAAAAGAAAAAGAACTTGAAAGATTCTCGATAAAGAAGATGCCGTAAACGAAGATCGAAACGGGAGGATTGTAAAACGCCTTCATTGTCTGCAACGACTCGAGGAGGGGATAATGCAAATTTTTCGGCCACAGGAAGAACCTGTGCCACCGTTGCCACGGGTGACAGGTGCAATAGGGTGTCGAAGCTACTTGGTTTAGGTGGTACCTGCTCTCTTCTAAAAATATTCCTGACCCTAGACCGCCCCCCCCCCTTTTTTTCTTCTATTCTACCGGTGGAGAGCATCATTAAGGGTCCTTTTGTGACCGAGGATGCACCGTCTAACCGCAACGATGATCTCCCCTTCGGTTTTACTACTGGTCGAAACGCGTTTCTTTTCTAGAAGAAACGTCTGTGGAATTTATTCGTCGAGCTCGCTTCTTCCTTCGGCGTTTAACGCTGCCCGTTGTTCAGCTCTTCGAGTCGAACCGTATTTCACCGAGAACGATGCCATCTTTGCAGTTTTTAACTTGCCACTTGTTTATCGATTGGATAAACAAGAAAATTGTGCGATAGAACGGGAATGGCACTGATTTGAACTTCGCAATGGATAGTGTACCTTTTTTTTTTTTTTTTTAAAGAAGTTGTTCGTTTTAATTATTAGGTGGACGAATTTGAAAGAAGATGGCGTTAAAAATATTTCTTTGAAAAGACTCGGAGTATTATTTTATTGGATTATTTATCCTACGAAAAAGCCTGAAAATGTCTCGACATTTACTTAACGATACTCCTGCCGCATTGTACGATCGTTGAGAATCGCACGATTCTCGAGGAATCGTTGAAAATCTGAAGAAGCAGCTCGTCGAGAAGTGGAAGACAATTATACGAACCGTACGAAACGAAATATCTTTACGAGAACGAAATGAAAGCCATTATACAACGTTGTAATTTTTATTTCGAAGTACACGTTAAAGTAGGAATGAAATTCCTAGGCCTATGTGTATAAGCGCGAAAGTGATGGGAAAGGAAAGAATGCGTTTGTGTATGAGTGTGCGAGAGAAAGCGAGAGGGAGAAAGTGCGAAACAAAAGAATTAAAATATTTTGTACTATTTTTTAATATACCTACTGTATAGTGATATATGGAAATGTACAATGTACTATGTACAACGAGCTCTGTTCCGCCGAATGAACTAGAAATTCGCGGATGGTTTAAGTCTCCTGTTATTTTCTACGTTATTAATTTACGCCATGCACGAGCATCTATATTTTTAGATTTATACGAGAGTTAAGTAAGTTTGTAAATTATATTAAGAAAAACGAAATAAAAGATATTAAAAACATTCGCTCGCATATCCTTCTTCGCGGTGTTTGAGGATCTTCTGAATTTGAACGACATAAGAAACATTGGTAGATAGGTGAACGAGTAAATATTCCACAGAAAAGCAGTATTCTATACTGTAATTTTTATCGACGTTGTAAAGATTAAATGCGTATCCATTCATCCATTCATGACCGGCTGAAGATATTTTACCGACCGTTAGTAAATTCTATCGAAGAGAATAAACTGGATCTAATTTAAGAACTTTATTACCATCGATCAATTTTTGATCAACCGAAGCTACTTGACCGACTGCTGGTACACCTTATACGATCTTTTATTAAAAAAAAAACATTAACTACACAGGCCTATCGTAGAGAAGATATAACAGATAAGTTGCTATACTTTAGCAACTTGGGTGATTACAGAAAATATATCGAAACCTTTGATCTTTTGCGCGATCGGTATTTCGCTAGAAGACGATAAGTAAGTCTACTCTGTTCCTCGTCTCTTCTTTAATCCCTAACATCTTGCGCGTAGATAATACAAAGATAGCTTCTTATATCGGATGTAGGTTATGCAACGTACGCTCGCCTTACCGACCGTAGTCCATCTTGGTATATCTCGTTTGTTTCTCTTACCTTCGGTGTACCCTACGTCTAAAAATTCGTGCGTCTAACATAAATGCGGTAAGCCATAAAAGTATGATCTGCCAACTCCGCCGTATTGTTACACAAGCGTGCGACTCCGATAGAAAATCTCAGCGTGTAACCGAAAGTACGATAAAAGATGCATACGTGTCACGCTTCTAAGAAATTCCATCTGAACTCTTTCGAAAGAAGGACTTAAATTCTCTTGAAGAAGCAAATACAGCTGTACGCAGCGGAATATCTACGTCTTCGCGTCACTCGTACGCATCACTCGTACGCATCACTCGACAACGCAAGAATCAACGACGAACAAAGCATAGAAATATACCGTGAAAATTCGAAACGAAGGAAAAACCAAAGAGTATACGAGAAGGGAACCAAGCTTTCATCCGTGCGTTTCACGAGAAATCATGTTGGATCGCGAAAGCTGCGTCGTTGTAAATCTACGTAACTTCTACGAGACTGTCTAACCACTCTGATAATTCTAGCACCAATGGCTGGAAAAAATAATGCAGCGCAATTAAGAAATGGTTAAAACTGCGCTCGATAGCGATGACCGTGGGCGCGTAGCAAAAAGCATACGTCGAGACGAAGCTTGGCAAACGCAACTCGGTTTTACGAGCGGTCGGCTTTATAGCGCGCGAGGTCACTAAAAATCGACAAACAATCTATTCTGTGCGTCGGCACGTCGTTCTACGGCGCGTGATAAGTCTTGCATCGTTGGCCGGGTCTGTAGATTCCCCTCTTTCTCTCTCTTCCTTTCTCTCTCTCTCGCTTTCTTTTTCTTGCCCCGTGACACATGGCGGTGAGTTCCTGTGAAAATTTCGGCATCGCTCAAAAGCTGAAGTCAAACATGGGCGTGTTTCACGAGGTGTCTCGGTAAATCCGGTAAAGCGGCGAAGGCAAATCCCTCTTCTGTCAGCGGCGCGCGCGACGAGCTAAATGCACGGCAATATACACTACCGTCCGCACGTCTCGCGCCGCGCGTTTTATGGTTCGCGGCGAAGATTGAACGGCTCGTTCCCGAAACGCCGTAAACCCACATCTGAAACCTGGGGATGGAGATTACACGGGGTGCGAGTACTCGATCGCCTCTCTCAATGTGTATCTTTGTTCTCGGGCCTTGCGTAACGCAATTTTTGCATCGAAGGGGTTAGGTTTCACTTACAGGCGTAGACCAAAGTGATTTTCGTTGACGCGAAAGAAATCTTTCTACGTCCTCCGTTTCCGAGAACTAAGACGTTTTTTAAGTTTTGAGAAAAGCAAAAAAGCAGTCATCGCGGCAAGCGATGTTTAACATTCTCGTTGCCGTGATATTACGACGAGCGATACTTTTGAAACTGCGAAGGGGACGAAGAAACGCGTATTTAGCTGCAAACGTAAAGATAATTTTGGAAATATCAGATTGATCGACGATACGACGAATCGTAAAATTGCTTTTACGTAACAAACGATGTTAGAACTAGCGCATAATGTCCACGCGATTCGCTGGTATTCACGCTGCGCGTCATAAAGAACATAAAAGTCGCAGTATCTAGCATTGCAGCATCCAATAAACGCTCTGTGAGAGCGTGCGGAAGAATCTCACGCGACAAGTTTCATTATGTCACGTAGGACTCGCGTACCGTGGCTGGTCGGCGAATCATCGAACGCGCGGTCGTGTTCTCGCGGAAACCAGATTTACCTCGCGGAGCAAGTCACGAAGAAACCGCGTTTGCCGAGAGATCGATGCGCGCTCAAATATCGAAACGCAAACGCAGCGTCTAGCGTCTGCGGGAAAGTGACACGCCAACGGGAAACATCGCCGGACGCCGAAGGTAAACAACATTGTCAAACCTTTGGTTTTTCTCGCACGACAGCCATCGTCTCTGGAACAATGCGAGTCGTTTGGTAAATCGATTTTAGTTTCTAATAAGAAGAATTAGAATTTATACGACATATATCGACGAGCGATCGTGTTTCGACGAATATTTCGGACAGCGAAAATAAAAGTCGAGAGACGCGTAGCTGAGTTACAAACTTGGACGATATCTTGCCGGCCTGACAAAAGTATTCCTTCGATCGGCAAACAAAAGACACACCTGGGCTTCTTATCTGCCTTCGAAGCGCTTCGGGGAAATTTGCATGGTGAAATCTCCGTTGGAAAAGTCACAAGACGCGCACGCTTGCCTTTACGCTCCTACGCGTTCGAATTCACAGTCAATTACGGTCATAGGTATTACAATGTGACTGGCATGGACAAATTAAACGTTGAATAGCTTCGATTCAAATTATTCGTACGATAGAGAGACGACGTATGGAACGCGAAGAATAATCGTTGCATCGCGTCCCCTTTATCGTTATCGAAATTCGAACGGAGGATGATAGGCTCGCGGAATGATCGAATTCCGGAATAAAATCGGTGAACGAGACGAGGGTGGAGGAGGATCGTAGGTGAAAGCGGTGCTCTATCGAGCGCCACGGTGGTCGCAATAACCTTAGTTCCCTCGTACGTTCGCGGCCGTAGCATTATAACGTGTGCACGTCGCATACTTACGTGGCCAGCACAAGGTGCGGCTTTGGTCCACGATTCTTCTTGGGTTCGCCCTATGCCCATTATGCGAGCGAACTGTTCGTGGTACCTTTCCGTAGGCTCTCGATTAAGCGTCGTTCACAGCGATGTAAATCGGGTTCTTCGCGACCAATCGAGAAATTTTACGCTCCGGAAATATTTCCCTATCGTTTGCGAGATGTATCAGCGTACGATGTTTTGGGTTGGATATTTCGATATTGGGGAATAATTTAATTCGACGATTTCTGCATAACGGTTGAAGGATCGATAGAGATCATGTGCAAAATACGAATGAAGAAGCTCGAGCTTGGAAAATAGTAGAGCAACGAGTCCGAGTTACGCGGATATTACAACTGAAAGATAAAGAAACTAACATTTATCTAGCGTTAGTAATATAGTTTAATTGAAAACGTGTGTACGGCAGAGGTAAAAATTACTTTTGAGAACTTTTAATAGAGTCTCGATAAAACACGCAACACGATTCAACTGTTGCGTTCTATTTTGATTATCAGCGAGCATTTTGAAACTAATCTCTTTATCTAAGTTGTTAACGAGTGCAACTGATAACGATGGACAATAAAGTGCCGCAATTATGGAATTGTACTTTGTTAACGTCCGACGGTGGAGTAAAAATACAAAGTACATAATCTGTGAGTGTGTGTGCGCGCGCGCGCGCGCGTGTGTGTGGAAGAACGACGTTACTGATATTGGTAAAACACAGAATTCTATGAACGAAGCTTCTTTATTTCGCCGATCTATTTCTAAATAGATTTAGGATGAAATTTCCACTTTGTGCGTGCTTGAACTCGCAAAGGTTTTGACGATTTATATTTCTTACTCTGAACTATTTGAAATTTCTAATTTTCGACACTTTGCAAAACCACGCTTCTTCGTTTTTACGCAACCGTGACAATTACAATACCTTCCAGCAAATTAAAGTACAAATTGGCATGTAAAAGATCGTATTCCGAATCTCATTGTATCTCGCGTAAATTGCTATTTGATTTTACGCAAAATAGTCGAATAACAAAAATTGACAAACATATAAATAAAGTTTACATTATATGCATATACTGTTGCGGAGAATATGGCGAATCGCTTAGACGAAGATCGAGTACGATACACAAAGCGATTGAGAGTCCGAAGAACATGATAATTTCAAGCGTTACGACTCAACTAACAATTTCTGTCTTTAACTCGAAAACGACTAAAATGTCGCTTGCTTCGAACCAAAATCCGTTACCACCATCCGGATAGTTCTGAATGCCTCGTATAAATAATCACAAGTTCTCTCGTTTCTTTTGAAAAAATAATAATAATACGAATACGAATACGAAAGCATCGACCATGAGCCTAATCCATCCACTGTTCGTTATCAATCGCGAGCAGAGTGGCGCGTACGCGCGTACAAATGGATCGCGCGAGTTTTCCACCGAGAAATCGCATGGCGGTAAAAAGGATTCACGCGATTGCGAAACGACCAATTGTGAAAGAACCATTAGGCAGACGAAGCAGAGACGTATGCATACAGACGCGTTGCCATTGGGTGCGTCTGCGTATCTGCGACTCGCGACTTCGCGCCGACCCAACAACGCGACTGGAGCTTTGATGTAGCCGCCATTCTGGGAGACACTTATTATCGTCGTGTCTGACAACGTTTTCAGACATATCAGGCTGCTTCGCGGACTGGGTGGCCTAAAAAATCCTCCGCTGGTCGATCCCTTCTTCGTTCACGACGATCGAGAACGATGCTTTTCGAAGGATTTTGCTTAAAAAAATTGCTCGTCCGACCACTGTTAGTACATTGTCAGGCAGTTGCTAGAATATGTGATATTAATTCCTTGCTTGACCATCTTTCGACTGCTCGATCTTCGAATAGGCGGATATAGAAAGATCGAAGCCAACGAAGAAAGGGCGATTCTCCGGAATAGATGGAAACTTAACGAGCGATATCGAGCTGTGAAATCGAAACTGAAGAGAAGCGACGTTTCATCGGGTGGACGTCAACTAGATACGATCCAATTTAAGCCTCGAAGAAATTCACACGGGCGAAGCGATTTCGAAAGCATCGAAAACTTCTTCTCGGAGAAAGTCCTATCGAGATCTCGTCTCTTCGCTAAAAAATTCACACGTGGCTGTCGAACGATTCGACTTTGGACGCGAGCGATATCATTAAGCAATAGCGAGTAATATCGGGGAAGATTAATTGGGCTTAGTCTGTAATCATACGCTAAACTGAAGTGCACGCTCTGATTATATATTATCACTAACATCTACATCCGTGGAGGGCCGAAAAAAAAAGGTTTGGGGCGCGTAGCAGCCAGCCCCAGACCCTCGTCGATGCTGAAGCTCGGGACCTACCTGCTAATTCGACGTGGACCTGTCTCGATCGTTCCTCGTTATCTCTGCCCACGGGCGAAGGTGATGGCGTTCACGGTATCGTGTGGCTAGGACCTAATCTATCGGCCTACGGGACCCGTAGGTCGAAAACGAGCCGTGGTATGTACCACGTAGTACCTTTTTCCCTTGGTGCCAGAAGAACGTGACAATATTTGTCGCGGACCGGGCCGATAGCGAGGACGCGCGCTATTTGCCCTGGTAACATTCCCCATGGGATGCCGTCTGTTTGCCCGGCCTTTGTTTCCGCCAGTTTCCGTTTCCTGCGCCAACACGGCGGTCTCTCTGTGATCTATCCTCGCTTACCGAATACGCGTTACTCCGAAACGTTCATCGAGCTCGATATTCCGTTCCTTTTTTTCCCAAGTCGACAGTTGTTACGACAACGCGATGCAATACGAGACGATATGCTTCCAGAAGTAACATTAGGTGCTGTCTTACTTTCTTACTACACTACGTGTTAGATACCGTCAGTTTTCAGTATCTTTCTTCCATACTATCGTTACGACAATCGTCTACCATCGCGCAATTGAAGTAATACACGAAGAAAGTTTATATTTAACTCCAGCTGGAATTATTTATGAAATATATTTATTGTTATTCTTTCGACGATTCTATTAGCCTTTAGCGGAGTTAATAAATGGCACGAATAATCAGACAGAGACGTTCGAATCGAACCACTAAGCGGGATTCATTTGGTTTGGCAGCAGCAAGTAGATTTACTCGGCTTATCGTACCGAGGATTACCATGTACATAAATTAAACGCAAAAGTCTAGTAACAAGAGAAATATTCGAAAGCGATAATACGAAGGTCCTGATACGATAAAATATTTGTCTCCTTTTATATCTTTCCGCCGTACATCGCGAATGCTCGTTCTACTTACGCTTGGTCCGATCAGCCGCCTATTCTACTGTCCATTGAAACCAGGTAAAGTTCATGTATAACCCAGCCTAAGTCATCTAGTTGATTTTATCTTTACGTAACGCGCGTCATCCCGTCGCTAATGACTCACAAGTCGTACGCCGTCTTTCTAAATTTCTCATTACGTAATGTACAAGGGATCATCGTTGCGCAAACAAGCGAAAAGATTCGAAGAAACAGCGTCCGACGATCATGGAAATTATTCGTTATTCGTATTGCTTTCCTCTGGCAGAAATCGTTAACGCGTTGCTTCGAATTCCTCGTTGTTAATATATGTTTTACTTTCTCTAACTACATTTGTGTTTCTAGACCAATTGATTGTAACGTATTATTAAACCCATTTTACGTTAGTTCGCGGTTGTTGCAGAAGAATATACGATACGACACGATTCGAAAGGAGAGAAACTTATTAAGTCGAAAAATGTAAGATTTTAAAGATAGACGATAGCTTCGCCAAGTTGTGTTACTAATATTAAGGTTACGAAGCTATTAAAACTCTTTACCGGATTGCGATTAATCGCAGGAAAGTTCGACTTTACATACACGATCAATTTTTCAGTTTCTCCGGATACTTCTTTGAACTCGGTACAGCAAACCAAAAGCCCAAGACGTTATCTTCGTGATCGATGTTTGCATAGTTTTCGGTAATACGTCCTCCGTAAACATCCTTATCACAGGTTTGTCGCCTGTCAATTTTGTCGACCAACGCATTCTCCTCGTTCCATTCTTTTATCTGAACGTGTTTTCGTTCTATGGGATTTAAAAGATTTATTACTTCCCTTCGTTACGACCAGCATTTTATTAACAAGTTCCGTTTTACCCTTCGGTCTGTTAAAGTTTCATCGACCGGTTCTATCTCGGTTTTGCTAACTTTTAGCGAAAGTGACTCATACGGTCGTTAATTAACAAGCAAACGGCAAGAAATGGCAAGACATATTTCGGTCAACTTCGTTCGCCATCTCCTCGTAAGTATACGCTTGGGAAGAGAATTTTTCGATCTAAGGACCATTCATTTAATCGTTGGATTAATTGCAAAGGAAACAGATCTATTCAGGAAAGCTGTCTGCGACTGCTCTTCGTCTATCTGGAGTTGAATTTTTCAATTTTGTTGCTGAAATATTCCTCCGATATATCTATAGCTTGACTCGCAATATCGGACATTTTGTTCGACAACAAATTTTACAAAGAGCCACGTAAATTAGCAATCTGTGTGAGAACGATTACGACAGTTGCAGAATTTGTTATCTAAGAGTGCCCTCCGACAATCGATAACATTTTCAATATTTCATGGTTCTCGGCATCTTCGTACAATATCGACGATATAATATCGTCGATCCTAGAACTCGTACGATGCAATTTGCGATTTAATACTTGCAAATTTCTGGAAATTCTCAAATGAGAGAAATGAAAAGAGACGTCCAACGGATCGACAATCCGAATGACAGGCGATAACGGGCAAAAATCAATTCACCCGCGCTTTATCTATTTTCTAACATACCCTGCTCGATCTTCAAAGGAATTCGGTATAGGACTCGAATTTCTCAAATTTCTCGAAGGATCCATCGACGAAATTAATGACCATCGCGCGAACAACAGTGGCCGAAGCGATCGCCTTCGTCACCGTTTTTCATCCAGGCTGTAGCCCAGTGGCTGTCATAAATTCCCATAAATTTCTAGCTGTGTCAGCATCGGAATTGCTGTCATCGATTTCCACGCGTATCTGCGAGGGAAATCTCGACGAAACCTAATCCCTTGCTCGCGGATGCCGGTTTTCATTTTGCTTCCCTAAATATTCCTATCGAAGAGATCAGACGCGGTGAAGAAGTTGGGTCGGACAGAGCCCTTGGAAACGTCTTTTCCCCGTCATCGTTGTCGTCTTCATCTTCGGCTAGATCGGTCCGAACCGGCGTGGAGACGCTGCCCGGTGGCTACAATCGGATTCCAAGCGGTACGTCGGCGTTCTCTTTGTTGCCGATCGCTCACTGGTCTTCTTCGGTCGCTCCTTCTTCCACGCGATCCGCCAGCCTTTCCCGTGGAATTTTTCCACCACTCGATCATCCTGGTGGCTCGCGAAGGAGGCGATAGCCCATTGAATCGTCCAATGAAGCGATACCGCGAGATCTCGCTGGGCGGTACCCTGTACGCTGGCGATGGCTCTCCGGGTCCGCAGTGAGCCGTAGTGGGGTCCGACGGGGACCGACAGGACCCACGCTGGCCGCCGGCTGGTGGGGGGATTGACATCGACTACTGTGCATTTCCCACGTGCCCTGGGAACCCCCGCGGCATCGCGTCAGCCCCCGCTCTTCGTTCTTGCACGCTCCTTCCACCTCCGCTTCCTCCCACACCTTCGTCAGCGTCACTCTTTCTGGCCTCGAGAGAGGCCTCGATAGAGACAAAGAGATCACCGCTGCCGCGGATCCTCTTCCAGGAACCGATTCCAGCTGATCCGCTTTTTCGCGTGGGCGAGCAGATTGACACACGACGCGAACTCGTTTTGGCCGCTGTTCGACGACAAAGGCGACAGGTCCGAAGCTGTGACATGTACACCGGCGTACTGCCTTTTGGCGTTTCACGCCGCGTTCCAGCCGAATTTGCTTAGCTCCTAAGGCTAGACTCTTTTCGCCGAAACGGGAAACAAATTTTCGCGGTTGGAGACGAAAATCAGAGAGATCGGTAAATGGGTAATAGTCGCGGTGGCTCGGCCAGCACCGCTACCTCCTTTGTACCCTGGCCTAGCTACCGCCCCCGCGGGGGGCTGGCATGCAGAGAGAGGGCGAAAACGAAAGAACTCTTGGCCGGTATTCTTCGAAGAGTGGGAAGACCGTTTCGAAAAGGGTCTATCGCGTGGGCGAAGAGGGATGCTCTCTGATCCAACGGTTACGAGGGCGGTCCTATCGGACCCCGGTGGAAGGGATCGTGGAAGAGAGGGAGCAACTTGAGGAACAGTTGGAGCAAGGGGAGGGCGGATGACCACTATCCCAGGAGCTCAGGAAGCCGCGTCGTCGAAGGATTTGTGAATAACCACGCTGCTATTCGGCGACTGGTCAGACAAGGACACCAGAAGGAAAGAGAGACAAGTTCCGTGGATAAGAAACGCGTCTTCCTCTTCGTTTAGCCCTCTCTTCCTTTTCCTTCTTCTGCTCCCGTTCCTCCTCCGCGATCCTTCGATCCTTACCTCCTCTTCTACGTTTCTCTTCACTACCACCACTACTATTACTACTACTACTACTACTACTACTACTACTACTACTACTACTACTACTACTACTACTACTCCTACTACTACTACTACTTTTATAGTCCTACTACTACTAGTAGTGGCAGCGTTGTTCAAGGAAGGAAGATCCTGAAGCGTTTCTGGTAGAATCAAGAGAGGCTCACACGAACGAAACGACACAACTGGTGGGCATCGGTGAGTTGGTTCGGTAGGGAGGTGTCTCCCGGTCCTCCAACCAGAAGAAGCGAGACGACGACGACGAAGGAGACCTTTGGCGGTTACACACGGCATCCTACCGTCTTCTGGTGTGCCTACCTATTCGGGCTACCAGCGAACCGAGCGGGCAAACGGAGCTTCAGTCGACGCCGCGCACCCAAACGGTCCAGACCTGTCAGCCCGGAAGACAGCATCCCGACACACGTTCGATAGAGAATCCAATAGAGAATCTCAACGTCTCCAACCAGTTTTCAAGGATTCTCTTCCCTTTCTTTCTCACACTCCCTCGTTCCCCTACGCGGATAACAAACGCACGCATATTCGCTGACCAGTTCCAAAGAAATTTCAAAGGGACGTTTATTTGACCAGAAGTCCGGCAAACATCGCGTCCTCAGAGGGAACTACGAAGCGTGTGCTTTCTACTTCGACCGGTAAGTGCGTCTTTCGTCACTTTTTTTCTTGGTCACGGCCTCTTCTTGCTCGTGACAGTTTGCTCTCGCGCGATACGATGAAAATTCACCGATGACACCTTTCCATCTTCGTTGTTTACATTATTTACCGTAATAGTTTGATACTGTTTGGTCTTTTTACAGAATATCTTTTATCCTACAGGCCCTAAAATTGGAATATTTTTAACTATCCGTAATTCCCTTTCTCGTATAATTTGTTTTTATTTTCATTCTTATCGAATTAATATTCGTGACTGTTGGTTCGCGCTTCATTGCACTTGGAATCGCGCGGGCGGGAAAAGGTGTGGTCCACATTCGTTGATGTCTCTCGAGTCTTCGTGGTGACTGGCCCAAAACCGGTAGCGTGCCACAGGGCGGTACACGGTAGCTGGTTCATTTTGATTGGCTACCAGGCTACGCGGTACCGAATCTTTTATTCGTCGAACGCTCTCAAACCAGTGCCATTGGTGTAATAGCTTTTTTTTTATGTTTGGAGAAACGTGATTGATTCGAAACGTAACCACTAGTGGCTTAGGTTCAAATTCATTGTCCCGCGTACTCTGATTGAACGAATTATAATATCCGGACGATAGTCTTAATCCAGGATATATCCTTGACATTTCCCAAATACTTAATTTCTCGATCCTTCGTCGATGGAAATCTCGTAATCAACCCTTTTTCTCAAAGTTTTTATCGAAAATTTCTATCAACGGTAGGAATCTCGACATTCACATCTCGCATTCTTTCGATCGTTCACCCTCGCAAACATTCTCAACCCCCTTCATCGAACTATATCCAATTAACTCGATAGCGAGCCAACAACTTTCAAAGCTAAGTAGCTGAGTACGATCCGGTTGACCGCAAAAGTGTCGACCCTTCGATCGATCCAACGTCCCAAAAGCTTCGCCATCGATCGTCTCGGCATTTCCTTTCCTATTGGATGCCAGGGAAGAATTGTAATAAGGAATCGCCCTTCCAAGACGAACAAGCCCTTGCACGTTGAGCCCGCGCTACTTTCCAGTACCAGGGTACCACGTCGATCCAGAGGAGGAGGGTGTGGTTCCGCTTGGTGGATTTCTCTGGAGGTTCGGTAGCGACTGGCCGAAAACCGGTAGTCGGCGGTAGGGCGGTGCACAGTAGCAGCTTCTCTTTGGTTGGCTACCGACGAACGAACGAAGGCTACTGCTCCCTTCTTTATTCCTCTATACATACGAGAACGGGTGCACGCACGTCGAGGCGAGCTTCTTGGTTGGCTCCACTCCGTCCTCTCTTTGATTGGCTGCCTCTTCATCCGTGCCCTCCGTCCTTTTGCTCGCGAGGGACCGAGCGTAAACGCGGGAACCTCTTGTCTTCGTCGACAGTCGCGAGGCAATCCCTTTCCCTTCCGAAAGAACGCTTCTGTCGGAGGAATGAGATCGCCAGAGCCGAGAACAACCCTCCAGCACGTTGCCAGTTCCTTGGGGGTGGAATATTTAACGTTGACCGTTGGACGAAGGGTTAATCGGTATGAATCTTCGCAACTGGAATATTGCAGCTGCGATTGGCAGATCAGTTGCTCTTGTAAGGTCAATGACTCGTTAGGAAAGCGACGTGGAAAATTCCGCGCCAGCAGCGCAGCTTGACCTAATTGGAGTTTTAAGCGGATTAGGTGCTTCTGACGGTCAATGGGAAATACTTGCAAGGTTTGTGCCGGTATTAAGAGGGGTTAAGCAGCGATTATGGTTATCAGAGTCGATTGAAACGACTGTCTTCTGAGATAGATGTAGGACGAATAGGATTTGAACGAGTTCTCAGAATAGTCTCTGACTGTGAGACGATGGCGAGAGATTGGGTCGTGAAAGAGCATGGTTAAATGGTGGCATTGTTTCTAAACAGCGTAGTATTTAGTGGAAAAGTCGGCCATTCCATACGATCTAACACTGCATACTTTGAAATCTCCGCGATAGACTCGTGGCTACCTAAGAAGCGTAATTTTCCCGCCGAAAAGAAGCAGTCGCATATCCATGCGAATCACGACCACGTTTCCACGACCGATCCGAAACGATAACTTTCGGCGGATGACAAGTACGCTTTAACTTTCGTGGGACGTGCCCGTGTTCACGAGTGAAACACGCGTTAGCATCGGTGTTCTTAGAACGCGACAGCCTGATCGAATTGCAGCACGCGTGTCTAACAGGATTAAGAAATCTCAGTTGCCCGGTTTAACGCTATGATTTTATTCTCCTCACAGCCCCCTAAACAACTCCATTATTCCTTACGATGAATCGAAATCGTATTTTACGATGACAGTGTCGTGACCGCGCGAAGGACCCCGTCCATAAAACCTATACCGGTATTCTTAACCTTCGAGCGTACACGCTTGATATTTTCCAATTTAGAGAAACAGCCAGTGGAAAAAACGTCCGAGATCGGACGGAATAAGAATAAATGACATTTTGCTCACTTTTCTTACGTATTTCTCAAGGTAAACGAAGATCGTCTGTCGATAACGTAAAATTCACCTCTATATGGCTACATAATTTGCGTGGGTATGTTCATTCGCAGATACCTCCGACGTACTACGCGATCATAACTGCGGGCTTCCATATACATCCTATTATCATACATTATCATACATTAGCTTTGACCTCTTGATTACGACAGGCGCATGGACGAACTTGACTATTGACACGAGCTTCGACATTGTGCCGGATGATTGCTTCTGGTAAAATTAATATCGAGTAACGTGATAGAAATTTCTAGAGATTTTAAAATAAGAATCTTCGTTTTCCGATAGATATTGGAAGAATTCGGAAGGAAGGTAGAAAAAAGAAAATCGGTATAATTGTTTCAATTCAGAAGATCAACGTTAAAAGAACTTGCAAGTGCAAGAAAAATTTGCGTTGCTCCGAACGTTAGAAGTTAAGGGGAATACCGTAGAATTTCAGAACGATAATCCAGCAGCGACGATAGAAAAGGACGAACAAGGTAGACTATACAGAAAAATCGAAAACGAACTATCGATCGGACTATTTTACTTAACGAGATCCTTTTCGATCGAGACTGCCACCATTCTACTCCATTATTTTCAGTCGAACTTCAAAATTCGTGTAAAATATACTAAAGTATATATAACGCAATTGCATTTATAGAAACGTATGGTGATAGTAGAAGAAGACGCTGGAGAAACACCGGTGAACCGACGATCAACCCCTTGCTATATAACACCGATGTTAAACCAAAAGTAGGTGGCGTAAATAATAGTAAATTCGAAGAATAAACTTTCCCCTTTTCGATTCAGAATCGCGTAAATTTCACGTTATACCCATGAATCAGCGATGTTACGAATCGGCGATAAGCTGGGCGTAAAATACGTTTGATTCAAACTCCAAATGGCAGAGAAATATTCAGAGATATCGTAAGAGAGAAACGTCGAAGCGTATCTGAGTTAAGGGCGACATTTTTGTGAGAATAAATGGAATTTTTCGCCTATACGCGATCTCGAATAGACGAATCACGGATGCGTGCTCCGATCTGGCGGTTCGCCTGAAACGAAACGGAGAGGCGGAAAGCAAAAAGCGGGTAGAGCAGATTCGTGCGTAACACGCAGCTCCGATTAGGCCCCACCGCCGTTAGGCAGCCTAACCAACCGGGATACGCCCAGCCACGCTTATTACTCATTCGGACACGCCACTTTATTCGAGCGTGCGCCGTGTGCTTACCTTGTGCTACCAGTAGCACCGGACGTGGCTCCTGCACAATGGCCGCGGCGGACCCCGCGATCAGACCCCGGGGGCCTTTTTTATTGCTGCCTCTCCACTCCGCGGGACCTCTCTTTTCGACGACTCGCCGAGCAATAAGCTTCCTCCGGCGTTGCGTTCGTTTTTAACTTGCTTCGTTACTTCCGAACACCCCTTCTTCCACTCCTCTGTAACTAGTCGGACAGCAGACGTCGAAGAGCGGAGGACCCGATGGACAGCCCGCATCGTTGACAGTCTCGCCGTTTTTAGCGATAAAGCTATTTGGAAACCGTAGTTTGTACAACAGCATTGATTTGATTATGCGAGTCGTAAGTTTCGAGACCAGTTTCTACGGGATGAAACGTTCAGAAACATAGTACTTCTTTCTCAAGTTTTCACGCAAAAGGATTCGCGTTTCTACGTGTCAATCTTTCGTGCAAAAAGCTGTTAGCGTTCTAAGGATAGCACGTCGAGGATAATGGTGTTTCTGTCTTGTTCGTTCGAAAGTCGACACATCTTTACGTTCATTTCCCTTCGCTTAATTCTTCCACCATCTTCGTATTCAGTTTACAGGCAAAATTACGATTTTCATGGATCAACGAGATCAAATCTTGTCCAAGGAGATAGCACCGTATGCCCCATTAATCCCATACTCGCAAATTTCTCGATTGCTTCGAGCCTCGTCTCAGAGACTGTACAAGTAATCATTTACTATCACTACTTGTTCGAGGTAACTTTCTAAGCACGATTCCAAGCAAAACTACGTATCTCGGTAAAGCGCGATTCTTTCAAGATGCCCCTACCCCATCCAAAGTACCTTCGAGCAACTTCTTCTTAACGTTCTTCGTGGAAAATACCCATGTGCCTGTCGAATCATACAGCGTTACTACTGCGAAATCGACGGCGCGTCGATCGCTTGCATCACAGCTAAACTCGTCGAATCGCACCACATCACCGATATAATTTGGCGTGTTCGTATATCTAATGATGCAATACCACCAACGCATTCGGTGGACCAATCTCCATCTGACGAATTTTTTACTTCCGTCGATCTTTCGCTGCCAGTGTATTGCACGATCAGCAACATCAAAATTCCGTAAATTGGAATCACGTAAAAATGCGAAATCTTCATTAGGAATATTTCTCGTTCGAGTATACGAGTATACGTTAGGAATCTTCGGTTGCATGGAAGAATCTGCTTCGCAATCGTTACGACTATTTCGCATTTCTATGAGAAATCCTCAAACCTCGATACAAAAGAGCGATGCGATTGCGATTTCGCAGCGGTGACGACGCGCATCTGCGCATTGCCAACGGTGGGATCGCACGCTCGTCTGCGTTGTACTATTAAAAATACGATCTTGCCGAGCCGCAAAGCGTCACCGTTTTAAAATCGCAACAACGTCGCGTCGCTTGTCCGCGCCGGGTTTTAGGTACCATTCTGGTACCTAATCGTTGCCATGCAGCGCGGATCGAGCGGTCGCGTCTCCGGGAATCGATCCGAAAATCATTGCTCCTTTATTTCCCGCAGGTAGAGAGAGCTAGGAGAGAAAAAGAAGGAGAACGAAAAAAAAGAAGAGAGAGAGAGAGAGCGTGTTCCCGCGAGGAGGTACAGGCCGAGTGATCTCACTCGCAGGAGTTAGCCGGTCGGGACTAGGTTTGCGCAGGAGGAGAAGAGCGACACCGAGAGAGCATCGTGAGAGAGGGACCAAAAGGAGAGAGGAAGCTCGGTGAAAGAGAGAAAACGTGCCCCTTGTCGGGACAAGAGGGACAGAGACGCCGTTATAGGCTTGTAACCTGGTGGAGGGAGTGACTCGAGGCGTTAGCAGGACCGCGAGAGAGGAGGTAGAGGGAAAGGAGACAGAGAGTCGACCAAGAGAAGGAGCGGTGGGAATTTATAAGGATGTTCGCGATAATGCCGATGGAGACAGAGGGGCACGGCAGGGAGTTCGGCCGCCGGCAGAAGATGCGCGCCAAGTGCACGGTAGAGTTCGTCTGCAAGTACTGCCAGCGGCGCTTCACGAAGCCCTACAACCTCATGATCCACGAGCGCAGCCATAAGGACGACGTGACCTTCACCTGTGAGGTCTGCGGAAAGTCCTTCAAGCGACAGGATAACCTCAAGCAACACAGGTACATTTCGCCCGGAATATTCTTTTAAATATCTATGTACGTGCATGCGTCTGTTATATGCCTCTATTATATATCCGTGTATATGTAGATACATATATAGAGACACGTATATACGTACATATGAACATTTTTTTTATCCAGTCTGTTCTAATTCGCCGCTCGGCGACGGGACTAATTCCGTGGTTGATTTTCGCGCTGACCAGACGTCCATCAGACCCAGGATCGCTATTTTTCGTCTCTGTACGGGTTAACAGTGCAGTAGTCTTTCTTATACTTTGTTTCCTGCTCTTTTTCTTCTTTTTCTTATGTTTTTTTTTTTTTTTGTTCGTTCGGTCCCGTGGTGATGTGGTTGATCGTGGATTGCCGTGTCGCGATAGCAAGTTGCATCGAGTGATGATTATGAATGAACTAGTGCGAGCCGAAAAGGTCGCGCACCGTGCCCGTGACACTGACAGACTCGACGAGCTCGTGGCCATTTCGAGGAGAGATTGTGGTGAAGTTCGACGTGATCCTGGTGTCTGAAGACGAATTTCGTTGACGTGTTTCTCGACGTCTGGTGTCGATCGCGCGGTCACTTTCTCGGAGCTGGTCCCGAAAAACCGATCGCTACGGCTCGTTCGAAGATTGACAGTAGCTGAAAGACGTGTCTGTGCTCGATTCGTGTTCCGTCGCGAATGTTCTTGAACGTGAAGTGCGGTAACGTAAAGTTCGAACAGTGATAAATCGATATCTTTCGTGTCGGGCGTACTCGAATCGATGTTCTCGAATACCTTGATAAAATTCCGGTCAGAAAATGTTGAAATTTGTGCTTTAACATGAAAAATCGATATCTTTTTCGCGACGTTTGCGTCGATAGCCGTATAGCAGTGTTCGCGTTAGAAATTTTTTGTGGAAATATGACAAAGAGATAAGCGGAGTGATTTAACAAATTTTTTCCGATTCCTTTCGTTAAACTGTTCGTCGTTTCGATGGTTTCTAACGCTAATGTACTAACCTGGATACTTTGCAAAATTCAAGTGTCGTGTGAAAGAAAAATTAACAGGCATAATCGTTTTTCGAAAATTTATCAGAAGAATCTTCGCGTTTCCGATAACTGTAAACGTAGGTTCGGTAATAAAATTGTGATCTAAAGGAAAAGTTAAAACTCGCGAAAAAAAACTCAGCTACAGAAGTTGAGGTTTCTGCCGAATCGTCTTAGCATAGTTAAACATTGTTATTCGTCGAATATTTTCTTTAAATACAGTCGTTAAATTCTTCTCGTACATTTGTTTCAAAATGTAAAACAAAAATCACGTTTCGGTAATAAAAGCAAGGCAATATTACCGAAGGAACTTTTTAAACGAAACATAAATTGCATTTCCACAAAGAAATAACGAATAAATTCAACGTTATAACGTTTCGAAGCGAGTCGTTTCCCGAAATTTCGATGGTAGTTCCGTTCCATTCGATTCTCAGTCCCGTTTAGTTGGTAAAATACGACGAAAGTGCATTCGTTCGAAACCTATCGATTTAAAACGAACTAGCCGCGCATATTGTGTATTGACCCAAGCGAGCAAGAACATAGGGACCACTTCGAAAACCGGTCGGGTCACCAGTAGGACCTTTTGTAAGACGAAAAAGTATAATCCAACGAAGACAGTACTTCATTTAGTGATTCATCCTGCTGGATGATTTCCCACCGACGATTCGTCAATCCTTTTCCTTTCCCATCATGACGGAACCATCGTCGTTTCAATGCGAAATCGCGTCGAGAAACTCGGTTGAGAATAATCGTCGTCGAACGAAGCACAGACACGTTCGTTCAAAATAAAAATACATTTTTCGTATTCGATAAAACGAGAAATATGGTTAAGAATTTGACGTTTGAAACTTTCGCCGCACTTTCCATGCGAAAAGGTTTACTTCGTGAAATTTCGTAGTGCCGTTCTATACGAATTTTTAAAAGTATCGTAAAATATCGAACATAGATAATTTTATGCAATATCCTGTGAAACAACGAAGTTTCTTCTATTTCAAGACGTATTATAACGTGTTTCGACGAGTGACGAGATATTTCGAGATAAATTTTGTTCGTCAATTAGGTTTACGCGTTCTGGCACAACGAATTTCATTGTTTTAGCAAATATTCGCGAAAATAGCTAGCTTTTTACGATAAAACGTGAGAATTGAAAAGCGAAAGTTCGCTCGCTTCAGCCGGACGTAACTTCGCGACCCGTCGGTCGTCGACAATCGGCAATCAAATATGAATTGGCTATGAAACGTCAACCGAATATAAAATACACCCCTAATAATCGTAATTTTTTGCACACTGACAGCCAAATATTTCCGCCAATGCAAATTTCCATAAAATTTTGTATCGTTGATACGAAAAGCGGAAACTTCTTCGTTTATGAAATCGCACTTTCCATTTCAAGAAATACATACTTGGCGTGTTGTTAGATAACATTTTTCATTTTAGTTCTATCCTATAAACGATAAATAATTATATTTCTTGCAATTTCGCTAATTGCAAAGAAAATAAACGATTTTGTTAATACGGAGAAGAAAAGAATTTGAAATTTAAAATCGCTGGGAATTTTTAATCAAGTCCCAAAATTACATGATTTACGTACAACTTTAATTTGACTGAAATTACCAGTATTTCAAGCAATTCTGAGAGACGAAACTTCTGTTATTCTTCCTGTTCGATATTAAACGTAGTAATTCGAATGCTCGAGCTGGCATAAAATGCATGATATATAAAGGTATAATTTAAACGAAAAAGTTACTGCTTTTACGGAAATACCATGGAGTTAATAAAAACGTCGATATCTCCGGCGGTTGACATCGCTTCATTAAAAACGAAATTTACTTATCAGGAACGAGAATGATTTGGCGTATCGTGTACCGGTCTCGCAACTTCGTAAATCACTTAACAATTAGTAGCAACCTCCGCTCTAACATAACGCAAAACTCTAAAAATTAATAGCTGGAGAAGGAACACAATGTATATAAAGGTATACGAAGAAAAGGATACATAAAATATTGTTCTAAAATATTTAAGAAGAGATATTTGGCATTCGTGCACGAAATAGTGAAAGGACGAAGAGCAGAGAAATCAACTTTTTAGAAAATCAGTTTGTATTAGAAAATCATTGATTGCTCGATTGATTTTGAAGACAACGAGGAGAGAATACTTTTTTGATAATTTGGCTAATTGTCTTTGGATCTGAATTTCGTCGACGATCGAGCGAACCGGGTCATTTTCACGCGTGACCTTTTCGCGGCATATTGGCCTTGCGTAGTGGTAACGTGTCACCTTCACCGTGGTAATTTCGCGTAGGAAAACGAAGAAGGTAGAGAGGGAATCCGCGTAGATCCGCGAAGTTCACGTCCTTCCTCCCATGACGCCGTCTTGGCACTTTGAAGATCAGTCTGACCCATAAATCAGTCTGAAATAATGCTGCCTCCGCATGGAACGTGCGAGCCAGCGAGCGTGCGCACGCACGTTCGAACGAGCGAGCGATAAAATAAATCTTCGATACTGGTGGATACTAATGGATACCTTGTATGTAACGGCGGTGGTCTTGTTTTCTGTTCTGTTGTAGATGTGGGTGGCGGTGAGCGGGAGCTCTGAACCTCCTGCACCTTGACACACACACAATGTACACGCAACAACAACAATATCAACATGATCAACAAAAAGAAATTCTAACAACTCAACAACAGCCCATAACAACAAAAAGTTGCAATCTACGTTCTTCTCTATCGTTTGACATTTATATATACTTAAATAGTCTTCCCCTCTTGTTTCTATTATCTTTTTATTTCTTTTTTATCGTACTCGTCACTCAAAATTTGCCGCGTTATGTCCCTGTCGCAATCGCGAGAACAACGCACGATCATCGATTCCGTGCATTGCTACCGCCACCACGAGATAAAGAAAAAAGAACAAGGAAGGATATAACAATACCCAGCATGCTATGAAAGATCTACACTTCTATCAACGCTATCACCTTTTTCGATATTCTTCCGCTGTTTCTGCTACGATCGACGATCCACGATCGCATTTATCGCCTTCTAATTTCTACTGATACTAACACGAGCGCGCACGACAGTTCCCCTCGCTAATCGCGAAGCGGTGGAATTTGATTTGCTAATTAGGAGAAGAAAAAAAAAGTGAGGGAGAGGGAGAGGAAGCAGACAACTTCTTGAAGAGAATTTTCCTCATCTTCCGATTTCGACCATCTTTGTTCCAGGAGCATACACTCTGTTCCCTACAAGGGCTCCAACGGCTACTCAAATGGCTATTCGAATGGCTACTCTAGGTACTAGAAGCCATCCGGCCAACTAATATCCTAAATCTTCTCCCGTAGAGACGCGTTTCTCTCTGTTTCTGATTAGGCTAGTTTCATGCCGCCTGGTCGTGGTTCAACAAATATTTTTTGGAATTTCGACGAAGCCTATACGTATGTACATAAACGTACGACGATGGAATTTTCTACATACGAGCGTGCAAATGAAATGTAGAAACGGAATAACGTGTCGGCCGTTCTGTTCAGAAAGAATTAGTTTCTAGATAGTAATTTTAAATGACGATCGAACGCAAGAACGTCTCTTCAATTGGAAATCTTACTTTACATCGAGTCGATCGTCAATTATGTTGAATTATTCTTCTTCCAGTTCTATTCAAAAATTAAGAAACGAAAGAAAAATCAGTAGAAAGAACGAGATCTGAACTCGGTAAATGTTCAGACACCTTGCGTTCGAAAGAAACGAAAGGAGAACGAGCGTGACACGAAAAACGATAGAAAAAAAGCTCTCGACAACGATCCAACGATGAAAATAAAAATCCACGTCGAAATTCCGAGAATCTTTTGACCCGATCACGCGTCCATTCTTCTCGTTGTCCGTCTGTCGGTATTCCGAGTCGATCGATTAATTAATCAACTCGAAAAGACGCAGCGCGTCAGCCTACTGAGTCGCAAGGGAAACAGTTCCGTAATTACTGATCGTCTCCTCGCCTGTCTTACGAACCTCGCTTCTCGCTCCTTCATTCCGCTTCTCCGATTATTTTTTATTTTTTTTTTTTTTTTTTTTATTTTTTTCGCTTCTGCCACTTTCCCGTATTCCGAGCCTAGACACCTAGACGCCAGCCACAGCAAGTCATCGAGACTTTTCATCGCGACAAAAGACATGGAGAGACAGAAACAAAACAAGAAGAATCACGTCAATGGTGTCAACCGTGTTAGAATTTCATCGGCACGAGGCTCCCGAGGATTCCATGCAAAATCAAATTAATCGAATCGTTGAATTCACACCAAGACGAGAGCTGGAAGTTAGAATACCGAAGATCCGATCACCACACGTTTCACATTCGTTAAACGGATCTCTATGATCTTTCGAGAGTATTTCAAGCATTCCTCGATCGAAATTTCTCGACAATTCGAAGAACGTGCGAGATAACAAACGAAATCGTTCTACTTCAACGTGTTTAACGAATGTCCGCCGGTGAAGGATAGTCAGGAGTTGCATAAGATCGTGGAAAGGCAGACAGGGAAATCTAACTTCGTTATCAGCGACACGTTCGAAGAACACGAAGTATATGCCCAACCAGTTTTCGTTATCTCGAAAAATCTACTCGCCCGTGGTTCCTGCTTTCTCCCGACCGAGCTAAGTAACATCTTAATCATGGAAAGCAAAGCCGCCGTAATTCAGTTCGAGCATCCATGGGAACAGAGCAACGAGGCCAAGGTCGTACGAAGAAAATCATCGCACGCTTTCGTCCGTAAGATCGAAATTTCATCGCTTGCCATTCTCGCCTTACCAAATTCGAAACTTTCGATCGGAAACTATTAAAGGAACTGTAACACGCACCAGAATCTTTGGAAAGGTGGTCAGAAATAAATTAAAAGATCAGACTGATTAATCTCACGAAAGAAACGCCTGTCGAGGGCCACGAATCCGGCGAACGAAGCATCGAGAAATTTGAATTTCAATATCAAAGGGGTCTCGGAATCGCCGATTGGGATTCACGTTGGCCCGGAAGCGGCTAATTTGAATTGGAAGATCCGCTCGTTTCACGAGCAGGTGGCAACAAGCGGAGAAAAAAGGAAGGCTCCGTGTCAACAGTGTTACACGAGGACCTCGGGCTAGAGTTCCAAATTAGGCCGCGTAATAACCCGCTTCAAAGATGCTGCTGAGGACCGGATGCTACCGTGGGACCACGCCCAAGCCTGGAGCGACGCGTTCTTCGCCCGACATCAACATCTGGCCATCAGGATCGCAGCCGAGTCGTCACGGGGGCTCGGTTTCGCGTGATTCAACGCGATTCAACGAGAAGAATCGAATCGAGATATCTCGGTGGTCCCATAGCGTACCAAGGCGAACCGAAATCGCGAGCGAAGCAACGTCTAGCCGGAGACGCGACCAGACGACCTTGGAAATGTGAAACAAGGCGAGTCCGCTGACGCAGATAGCAGTCAGCTGGAATCGGTTTCCAGTGGATGAACCGTCGACTCTGCAAGTGTCTCTTCGATTTCGCGCGGATACGAAACCTCGGCCGTTCGATCGAGAACGGCGTGATCGATTGCTATCGAGCGTTTCCTAGACTGGACGACCGTTGGCGCGACCGTATCGTTCTTTCGTCTTCGTAACCTTTCTCGTGGCTTCGTTGCTGAACATCGGCGTTGGGAAAAGCGTTGGGAGAAAACGGAAACCGGTCAGGCACGTTCGAATCCATTGAAGATGTCATTGGTAATTTTTGGTCTCAAGGTCTTATTCTTGGCTTTCTACTTCAAGGATATTTTTCTGTTAATTTCGAGATTAGTGTTCGACGAAGATCGTGTGTTTGCCGAATGGACGAAAAAGAAATATCAAAGGTATAAAATTATCGATCGTTCCTTAGGAAACTATTTCAAATCCGACAATCACCAGTCATCTTACAATGTATTTAACCAGACCGCCATAGACGAAGGAACAACTATTTCTTTTTTCCGTCACCGGACGTTCGATCAAAATATAATTACTTTGCGTAAAATTTAAATTTCATACTTCCCTGAAAGGATGATGTATTACACGCGACTCGAGCTGCACAGCTGCCTTTTACTTTTTTTTCTCTTTCTTCTTAGGGATACATTCTGACACGGTCGCGTGCCGGTGCGATCGACAAATTTCCGGGACTAGTTTTAACGCGTCCACATTGTAAATTAAACACTTGCACACGGCGTGGACGAGAAGTAAAAATAATTGTTTGAACGACTCCGACTTTCGTAAGCTGCGACGTCTCGAGGGTGCTCGAGATGGATCGATCGGTCAATTGTTCGTCAGCATCGAAAGTCTGCGGCGATCACATCGACAGAAAGCTATAAAAAACTTGACTCGATCCCTTGAAGTATTGAAATTGTATTAAATTCGACTGTCATCCTCTCGGGAGACCTGTTTCTCCGGAACGGAACGGAAGTTAGGGAAAGAAAAGGAACGAAGCTGGAAAAAAAGGAAAGAAAAGCAAAGTCGCGCTTTGTATATACCTTGAAAATGACAATTTATCGCTATATTTTCTAATATTGTATCGTATTACGAACAACGCGATTATCACGTGCGTATTATTATTATTATTATTATTATTATTATTATTATTATTATTATTATTATATAATTATTAATTATTGGACGAACGTTATGGAAGAAAACTGAAAAAAATGAATAGTCGTTAGTCAATGCGCATCGTAGCCAATCGATAGGCCTCTCGATCCCCGTAGAAGCTGTATTCACGTTTTTACCGATTAATAGAAGTGATAATAATGTTATTATTATATTTTATATTATATATTATTATATATTATATTATAATTATTATAATTATATATTGTAACGTGTATCTATATCTATATTCCTGTATCGCTAGCTTTACAAGTGAACCGAGGCGCACGGTCAGCCCGGTGACAATGTGAAAAGCAGACAGAACGTATGTGTGCGTGAAAGAGTGTGAGAAAACGTATGAGAGCTAGAGAGAGAGCGAGAGGTGATTCTGTTGCTTTTCTCTCGAAGAGAGATAAGACGACACGAGTATGCGTGACACCTCTCCGTGTGCTTTCGGGGAATCGCATTGTACTTGTGGGCACGTCCCACCCTACCGGCCTACCAATAAATTTTGCCAAGTCGTAAAACGCTGTTCCGCACTTTTTTCTTCTTTTTTCTCTCTTTTTTTTTGCCTTTATTTCCTTCTTCTCTTTCTTCTTCTTCTTCTTCTGTGCGGGCCGCGCGAGCGCGAGCGAGCACATTTTCACGAAATCCGCCGTCCCATCGTTTTTTCCATGGCCGACGAGTCCAACCGATGAAAGTTATCGGATGACCATGTTCATCCCGATGCCTCGCATCTCTGCTCGAACCGAGGCTGATTTGTTGTCCGTTTAATTGAATTATTTTAATGGGCCCCTCAGGGTCTTTTGATGGACGACTTCGACCCAGCAGCCTCCACCTCCGCTTCCTTTCTTTCTCTCTTCCGTTTCGATCTGTTCGAGGGTTTTGACGGTGATCTATGCATCGCTACGCAGCCCAGGTCGCGTTTCTTTCTTGCTGGGACGAGTCCAATAGGAAGGATTTTGCGAAGGTGTACAACACTCTGACGGATCGTAGGTAGGTAGGTCTCGACTATCTACAACTTCTCTTTGTTTCAAGGAAGAGAAATTATAGCCGACTACAACTTCGTGCTTTGGTTGTTTAGTTCTAGCGCTACGACGTAGTAACGACGAAATTCAATGTCCCAGATAAATAAAACTATATTGATAAAACAGCGAATCAAAGTACGATAATAATAAGAGAAAAAGAAAGAAAAGATAAAAATAAGGTCCATAATAGCGAAGTGAAAAGCAGGAAAGACAGGACGATGCTTTCAACGTCAGAACCTCGCACAATTTAGCCAAGGAAGCCGTTCGAAATCACGGGGCAACGACGATAATGTTCGAACAGTGAAATATCAACACGTCGGGACGGGCGATTTAAATGGAAACGCAGGGTCATTTAAAGTCGTCTCTGATTGTCCCGTTCTCGAGATCGTGGTATATTTAAAACGAGTTTCTGATGAGTCGTAGCCAGGCATCGCTTCGGAATGGTCGTCACGCGAATCGTAACAAGCGAGAAGAAACGAACGAGGCGAGAAAAGGAGAAAAGGATAAGCAGAGTATTCGTGATCGAGACAGGCCTCCCGCAGGCGTGAAATAGCCGAGTGTTTGCACGAAATTATCATTCCTGTCACAATACGTCGTCCGTAGAGAAACAGTACGTCTTGACTCAATTAGCTTTACCGGATTCGAAAAAGAGACGTATCAGCGACCGGAAGAGGCTCTTGGGCGGGCGAACGGTTAGAGGGGGCAGGAGGGATCGGCAAACATTGAAACATTAGCTATGCTCCGCTCGAATACGTTTCTGCCTTTTTAAACGTATTTCTTCCTGGTACACGTTTCACGATGAGTTTCTTAAGCACATTTTTACAGCTTCGTTTTTACCTCCTTTTTACCTCGTTTTAAACGCGTATAGTCGTTAAATTTACCTCGAACAACGTGATACTTTATACCGGCGATATGGAATTTTGCGCATTAAAACGTACAACACCTGGGAGATCTATCGGAAGGACGACAATGTACTCGTATATCCTGCAGTTATCGATCAATCGAGGAAGAAGGAGAGGTAGGTGCATTCAACGGAATATGTACAAGGTACCATTTAATATTCGATTTTTTCACAATGCCTGTGACCTTGTGCGAAACACATCGGAGATCCATTGAGCAGGCAGCGTGATAAAATTCGAATCAGATCGTCGTAAAGTATGAAATACGTGTAAAACGGATCGCTTTCACTTGGTCAGCGAGACTTTGATTTTTCTATAGTTCGTCCGTGGTTCGTGCAGAATTTTGCGATTGTGCAACAGGCTTTAAGCCCGATCGGAGAGGCGCACGGCGCGGGCGTACAAGATTGCAGACGGTGCATCCTGTTCGCTTTATGCTTCTGCTGGAAGCTGCTCTCACCTCCTGGGGCAAAAGTCGTGAGCTGAATGTCACGGTGATTGAATACGACCCGTTGATGCGCGCTTTCCGAGACGAGCGTTACACGCCTCTCCACCTCCGCGTCCATCTCCGTGTCTCCCGTCTTACCTGGATTTAGGAATATTTTTACAATGTCTACAGCCCCATTTTTGTCCAGGTTTCCTCTTTTACCTCCACGTAACATGCGCCTCTGAATAATTTATCAGCCGAAACATTACTGCTAAGTATCCTCTTCCTCCTCCTCTTCCATCTTCGAGGCACCGAGTCCGTGTTTTACGACCACTTTACGGCCACTTTGTACTTTTGCCTCGCGATCGGTGATCCACGCTCTGCCCGAGGTAAATACGCGAACCGTTTCTTCCAACGAAATTGAATTAAACGTCGAACGATTCCCTAAAGGCGTTTAGGTTTCCGGTTAGGAAGCAACGTTTAAGTGGCATTGGTTATCTAGATACCGAATGTTAGAAAATACAAGAACCGTTCAAAAATTGTTGACACCAGAACCAACAAGAATACTAATTTTCCATTCCAAAAACTAAATGAAGCGCACAACGCGTTAGACACGTGGAACGGCGGATTAGGCAGATTTATCGACATCCCCTTAACCTCGAACGATTGGCACACGATGGCCAGCGTTAATTCAACTCGCGTAAGTCCGTTGCCATGGCACGAGAGCGTTTCCACATACTTAAGAACAAGTTATGAGCATGTGCGAAGTGGTAAGGTAGCGGGCAGAAGCTTCCCATGCAGCTCTCACCTCCGCGGGCGGAAAGTGAACTTCGCGTTGCAGCCGACGTGACCGCGATCCGTTTTGGGGGGAAAGGTCGGTGAAAAACGACTCGACGATCGCTACTATAATAGCACCAATGCCACGAGCCGCTTTCACTCCGCCAGAGACGCAGTTTCTTCGAACGCGGAAACGTTAGTGCGACGCGGCTGACCTTGCGTGCTCGAAGTTCGCAAGGTTCGTCGTTCAGGCCTCGTAAATTGATTATCGACTCACTGTGTCCACTTCGGAGAACGATCGTTACTTCTTTCTTTGAGTTGCAAATATTGTGACTCTCTTTGAAATGCACCTGTACCAACACGAACATATTCCGAGTTTTGCATTTGAAACCTTTGGTAAGTGAGATACGAACGCATTAGTACGGCGAAACTTTCTAATGGAAAATTTCAGGGGAAATGGAAAGAAATTATTACGTCTTTATCCCTATCGTAAGATAGTCGAAAGTGAACGATTTTCTCTCGTACAGAAGCAAAGTTATTCGACCATTGGTACAGCGTGTGCCACGAATCTAGCTCGAATAATCGAAGAACGCGAGGACTACGATATCTCCCATTTGTTTCTGAATGATCTCCTCCGCGATCACGATTTATCAGAAACGAAACCGAACGAGACTACGATGCCAGAAATCCGAGTAATCCGAGAAATAGCTCGTCAATCCCTTCATCGAACATAACCACCGCGTTTACTCGGTAATCGTAGGTCGTTAACAGCAAAAACGAACAGGTCTACGCCGACTCGGAACAGCAGGTATTAATGGAATACGGTAGGTCGTAGTTTCACGCAATCGGGGCTACCCGTGTAACGCTTGGTTATTAAATATAAACGTCAAGACAGCAGGGCATCAATATTGCAAGGGAATCAGCTAAGAGAGGAAAAGAGAGAGAGAGGAAAAGAGAGAGAGAGACGAGTTACGTGAGAAAGCGAGCGTCGTTTTGTAGTAGCAAAAGGTGAACGCTTAACTGCTCTAAAGGTTATTACTACAGTACCATCGTCGCGTCAAAGAAACGGTGAGAGGGAAGAAGGACGGAAAGAAAAGCAGCACCGTTGTTTCTGTTTGTCTTGACCGCACGCGAGGGTTGCGGCTAATCATATTACGTGTCCAAGATCCTATCGATTTGAAAATCGTCCGACACGATCAATGCCGCTCGATATAATTGCCTCGTATCCAACGAATACGCGATGTACTTCGTTAATTACTTTATTAAGCCAGGAGTATAGATTATCGCGGATAAAACAGGATTGTGGGAATTGCATAGATTACTGAGAGGTAAGAAAATGGATATCGTGACTTATTCTGTCGGAGATTTGTATTACGCGTTATAAATGTATTAATTAACGCGTTTCCTTGTGGATCCGTTAGCGAATATTTCGATATGGACGGCATATATTTTTCATGAAATTAAATAAAATTAAACGTTCACCAAATGGGCTAATCAAAAACGGCGATTAGTAACACCTACACCGAACCTTTTTCCGAGTATCTGTAACAACGCGTAAGCTCTCGCTAACACGTAGCGCGTATATTAATCGACGAAAATCGAAATAAACGACAACGCCAACAACCGTCTTCCGCGTAGAATCGTTCGTCCGGTGCGCGTTTCATGTGCCATCAAATTGAACGATAGCTCGGATGCCATAGTCGACGGTGCAACGAACTCGGATTTTCAACTTCTAGAAAGACATAACTTTTGAAACGTGACGGTATTCAGGGGAGAACGAACGAACGAACGAACGAACGAACGAACCGAGGGCTAAGGAAAAAAAATCCAAATAGGATTATAGAAAGGGAGAAGAAAGAGAGAGGCAACCGTGGGTGTGGATACCGTCTTAAATAGTGCCAGAAGGCAGAGTACTTAAAGGTTACTACCGCATCATCGTCACGTCAAACTAACAGGGAGATTAATACCCCATAGTTGAACGCCAGTTACATTGCCCGTTACACCACGGCTGTGTTATTAATAATCACAATTGATGTGAACCGTATTATTAATGATCGCAATGATAATAGTGCAACGTATGACACGCGATCAATTATCAATTACAATTATGGTTATACGGATTCAAACTGCCTTATTGTGATCAACAGCAGGAATACTTTCCTTTGAAATTTTATTAATCGCGATTAAATTAGCCTTATACGTGAAACGATATGTAATATAATCGCGGAACGTTGTACACGAACGTAACCGCTTGTGTATATACGAATGGAATGAAATATAATTATGGAAAGTAATAGTTGTCGTCTCGATACAGCTGTTTGATCGATGGTTGATTTCTATAATATCGATTACGATGAAGGGTAATTAATATTCTTGAATAAAAGCCATTTATGACAGAGTCACTTAGCGAAGGATTCATACGCGTATGGGTAAAAGTACGATACGTTATGTTGTATATTGTATATTAATGTTATGTTGTATATTAAAATCGAGCGATCAACTGATTCTCTTTCATATTAGATATAATTGTTTTAAACATAACTTTGTTTGACTTTCCTCCGTTTCTCGTTCAATGCTAGAACTCGATTCGTTCGATCGTAAAACACTTTACAAGTTTTTACGTTTTCTTTTACCTCGATACCTTACGATAAATAACGAGAAGAAAATTACAAGTGTAATAATTCGCTACTGACATCAGAACGGTATTATTTATAATTGTTAATTATCTAAGTAAACGTACGTTTCGCGAAATTGCTTTCATGACTAATTACAGAGCCCCTTTTACGAAAGCAGCGGCAATATTTTCCATCCACGCCGCGTGGAATTGTAAAAATGACCGCAACTCTTGCAGCAACGTTTGCGTTTGTGATTAATTCCCGCCTGAGCCACCTATTAATAACGAAACAGGTGATTGTATACACAAATACAGAAACTGGTAGCTCTACCTTGACGAACGAATTAATTATTCGATCTATGAAATTAATCGCCACAACTACCATGTGTAAAAAACTGATCCGTGATTAAAGGAGCATGGGAAAGGTAACGAGTTAAGGGGAAATTAATGAAATATTATTTATTTACCGGTCGCATGTATTCTGCTCGCTGATTCTTGTTCTCAACAAATGGCTAGTTACGGCGATAGAAAATTGAATCTAATTAATCAGGATAACCTAAATAATAGGATTTACTTACGCCAACTGTTTAAAATAAAAGTGAAATCTTTATATCCTCGACTATAATATCAGAAAAAGCAAACGCTTAATTAACTAGATATTACATTTCTTAACCTATTGCATCCGAGAACCAATCAACATTATCACGGACAAGCTGTGTACCATAGTATCTGTTTGCGGCTGTGAAAGTTATTTAATTAAATCCTTCATTTGCATGAACCGATTACAATAGAAATCGAGCCTGACAGCGTGAACGCAACAGTAAAATATCTCTTTTTCCTCGTGCAGGTGTTCTGCATCTGTTAAGCAATCGCGGAAAGCGTTCCTTGTCAATTAGAAAGACCATAATATCAGTATTTCTCGTTAGAAGTCTACGAAGTTAATTCGCGTGAGAACGTACTATTAATAATGAGTCTGGTAGCTGCGCCTCGTTAAGTGGAGTTAATAGCTAAATCAACCTGCAAATCAAGAAACGATCCGAACGGTCGAAAGGTAACTGAAAACAGAACTAGCTGGATATGGATGCTGTAGATATCGCTTTGGACGCCAACATGCAGGAAGAAACGTGTAAAGGTTACGGTTGCATAGTTAATTAATTTAGGCAACGTTTCGTCCACTGTTGCAATGGCAATTGTCACTCAGATAATAGCCTTGTCACGAACTTTCAATGAAGATATCGCGTCCCTCGATATTATACTGCACGGCATTCGCTCGAAATGAAAACGACTTGTAGTAAAATATTTTGTTTCTGCTTACGTACAAGTTTTCCTATGTAACGATTCTGTGTACGTACATTGCACGCAGATAACTTTTTAAAGCAATTTAAGAGATAGGAATAAATCCAGATTTATGTGACTAGTCGACACGAACTATTATTTTGGAAAGTAAACACCAGTGGGCGAAAGTGAAAGCGAAGTTTTGATGGCTTGTGCTGAAAGAATGCGAAAAATTCCCTCCTACTAACAGCATCCACTGCATGTACCCATAATCCTAATCTGCGTGAGAACAGGCCATTAAGAAGAAACACGGTAGTCCTATTTTACCAGACAAAATTAATGGTTGAATTAACCTGTAAGTCACGAATAAACATACGCGTAAAAATGGCAAGTATGCGATATTTAATTAAACCTTGTTAATTAATTTACGATTATGACGTCTTGCTGTTGACAAGAATTCTAATATAGGTACGTGTACGTCAGCATTATGGAAATATCAAATTCTTTTTTATATTTATTATTAAAAAATGTCCTATGAGGCAGCTGCGTTATCCTCCCAAGACCAAATTTAACAAATCCTCTTAAGCGTAATCAAATCTTATTATTTCCTTTCTTATTACAACCACGGGCAAATTTCTCTCGAATCAACTATCCTTCCTCTTGTCGAATCCACCCAACCACCCAATAAACCTAGAAATCCATAAACGAAGAAGATCCAGGTCGATGAATGAGAAAGGAAGGAATGGAAGAGCCGTGGGTGCGGATATCAGGTCGAAGAGTAGCAGAAGGAGAAGTAACCTAAAGGTTACTACCGCATCATCGCCACGTCAAACTACCAGCTAGATTAGTCCCCCTTGGGCGAACACGAGGTATGTTTTGCTCGACCGCGTCTCCGTCTCTGTCAGGCTTGCTCTCGGTACACGACGTAGTAACTGACTACATCGCCAGCCGGTAGGTTGGTAGGTAGGTAGGTCGGTTGGTCGCTCGGTAAGTATATTAAACGATCCAGTCCCCCCCGCCTGCCCCCCTTCTGCAAGTCTCTTTCTCGATCTCTGGCCTCTCTTTCTCCCTCGGTGCACCGCGAGTCGCCGCTTCTAGGATCTGTGGGAGCGCCTTTCACCTAATTGTTGGCACAATATGTGAAGACCGAGCCACCACGGTTCCCATCGACTTCTGGAGATGATTCCCCGGCTCGTGGCGCCTGGGTTAGGTTTACCGCAGAGGTCGATCATAGAAAACCGGCGATATCGCAAGATTTTTTTCAGGCTGATACGAGCATCGTGCTAATTAAGGGAGACAGGCGTAGGGAGCTGTTGGGAAGATAGACGATCCGACTGGAAAGCGCGAGACTCGTCAGCTCTTACGGTGATACGTAGAAGCGTTCTTGATAGAAACGAGTGGATGAAACGTTTATCGTCGACTAAAGCGTAAAATTTGTGCCAAAGGGATCGAAATGAAAAAAGTTTGAACCGCGTTATAAAATTTCTATGAAAAATTCGTTCTCTCTCGTTCGGAATAATGAAATCACGAAGCGAAGAAAAAGAGTTGGAGTTAAAAATCGTTTAATGATACAGAGGGTACAGATCTTGATAGAATTCAAGTATGAATGCACTCTAATGTTAATTTAATTATTATCTCGATATGTAATTTCCTGCTATCAATCAAACGCGGTGAACAGAACGAAGCAAACGGCACAGAGAATTTGCAAAATCTTTTAACTACACAGTAAAGTGCACGCGTGAAAAATCTATATTATTCAAACAGCATAACTCGGTAATAAATTAAACCGAATCGGTATAGAGAGTAAAAAGGAATTAAACGGATTAAAAAATTGACTATAATTAATAATTGTGAGCTATCAATTTATCCAGCTGCCAAGAACGAACAGTATTTGAGATCTGTACGATTCTACGTTCCAGGTTTTCTCCACCTTCGCGTTGTTGGTACATCGTTTCGTGATACTGTTTCAAACACACACGATAATCACTGTATCCGTACCTATGTTACGTTGTAAACGTTACTCTATGATGCAGTTAAAATTACATAGTATGGTATTGCGGCACGCATACGTAATTGCGTTCCACTTACTTCTTTTTCCCTAAGGAAGAAGATCTTTCGTAAAAATTACAAGCTCGTCGATAACCACGTCTAATCGCCTGCATTCTGCCACTCGCATCGCTTCTCGTTTCAACTTCTCAATTCATAAACCTCACGCGCCGCCGTTAAGCATCGTCACCTCGGAATGGAACGAAACGGACGGGAAACACATATACGAGGTGAGCATCGAGAAGACTGTCTCGCGAGGAGTCCAGCGGCTCTTCCGCCGTCTTCCTTCGACGATTCGCCACGATCTATAAATTACGAGACAAGAGCCACCTCCGCCGACGCGAGCGGGCCCTCGTTGTGACTCACCAGTCACAACTCGCACGGGTCGACGAGAGAGTGAAAGAGCTACGAAGAGGAACGGACATTGTGTCCGCGGACGGAGGCCAGGGAAGAAAAGAAGGAGACAAAGCCAAAGGACGAACGTAGAGAATGCGAGACGAGGAACGAAGGGACGAACGAAGAGAGGGAAGAGACATCGAGAGTTGAAAGACGCAGAATGAGGAGAAGAGGCTAGAAAGGGAGGAAGAAAGAGGAGCAAAGACGCTGGCTGCCGGTCCGAGCTTTAACAATAACGATTATTTACGCCCGCGGAACATTGACGTTGACGTTTAACGTCCCTCTCCTACCGTGAAAGCAACGCTTGTCCGATCGGTACGACCTACGGTTCACCGAGGAATTATTGCCGCTTTTAGAGAAATTAATTCTACGTGCTGGATCGGAACCTTCTTACGACTCCGCTTCGTTGGCAATAATTCAGCAATGACTTTATAGTTGCGAGCTCGTAATTGAAATTCTGGGAGGTGCAGCGTCCATTTAATGCGCGAGGCCCGGCCGAGGGTGATTTACGCGTCGTCCCGCGGAAAATTGCACCGGAATCCGGTGACGAGACACGCGAGATGCTCGAACGATGCCTACGGTTTGAACGGCTACAATTATGGAACGATTGGGCTTCGCGTTTGCCGTTGACGCAGCTCGTTGCCTTGGTTTCACGTTGTGGTTGCTTTACGGACTGTTTCGTTCGGAGTGGAACTTTGCTATCGACTGTATCGCGCCTCAGCGAGAGTGTTAACCCTTTTAAAGCGGACCGTTTTTTATGTCATACCGCAAACTGGGTGAACAGTGACCAGTATGAGACTTTATACTATTAACGAGATTTTTGTGAATTTTATTTTCGCTGGTAATTACTACTTACAAATATATGCAACGATATACCGATATACGAGGATATGCCGATTGCGCAATCGCAGGTATTTTATATCGGCAGATCGAGGAGTGGCAATCATTTAATTCTTGTCATTGAACGTTCGATAATTATAGGTATGTGCCGCGTGTAACAATATTTATTGCAATATTTCGAGGAATATTAATTTAAAGACACAACGCCTTATTCTCTCACGCACCGAGGAAAATAATAATCGGAAATCTCGCGACATTATTTCGAATCAGAGATATGCAAAATAAAGAAGGATAAAGTATTAACCATATTGCAGACAATTTAAATAATTTATCGATATAATCTAGCTGAAAAATGCAAGATATTCGAATGGGACCTTTCATACGTTACCTTTCAGTGCAATTTTATTGTACCTTGTAAACCTTTCCTGATACCTATTAGTTAGAAAACCCAGCAATCGCCTCGACACCCGTTGCTTCTTAAGAATTTAATCGCCAGAAGGTAAAGTAGCTTCAGCCTGTCGGCTATAGCCGTTAATTACATTTACGAAATCAATCGGGACGCAGTTGTAATCTCCGTCTAGATATGGTTGTTGCTACCAAGCAGTGAATGACCGTGATGTTTTATGCAAATTATAGCCGCGGAAACGCGAGCCAAACCGGGCCAGCAGATTTCTCGACTCACGTTTCTCCGTAAACATATTACACGAGTCCTTTCGCAGCCTATTCTCTATCTTTCACCTTCTCGTCCTTTCTCTCTGTCAACCCGCCCACGCTGATAACTTGGGAATGTTTGAAGCGAATCGAACCTGGTCTCTTCAAGAGTGATCGTTGCGCTCTCGAATGTCGGAGCGAACGTATCCGCGATATTGGCTAATTTATTCACATTCTAAAAGCTTTTGCATGCATTGATATTTTTTCAAAATTCCTTCACATAGACGTCTGCGCGAAATCGTTTACTACGTACATTTCAGAATTCTGGTTTGATAGACTTTATTTTTAAATAGCGTGCGCAAAGCTTCGTAATAGCCCGAACGAACAACTAACTAATAGCCTAAAACTATGTAAAATAAAACTTTCCAATTGATAAAATAGCAACAAAGTTTTGCGAGATGTTAAACGTAGTTAAAAATGGAACTATTGGAATTTAAGACTACTCCTGTAAAGAACGAAAATTTTGGCTTACGTCGTGCAGTTCTCGTATAGTCTTCGATCATAGAAAGCGTCTGTCAAAAATGCGAAAGATCACCAAAAATACCAAATCGATTTACGAGTCACAGTTTCTAGGGATTAATCGATCTCCACCCCTGGCACGAGGTGTCTTCAACGAGGCATCTTGTGGTTCGAAGAACGCAAACGATTCAGCGGCGAGGCGGCCCAGATGCAGCGTTATCGAGGGACGTGATCTAGCCTCGTCATCGGGGAATGTGGGAGTGTCGCAAAGGGATCATCCGCGTCTCTGAGCGGAGAAAAAGATCGGTGACAGCCGGTCGACGTGGAGGTGTCACGAAGGGGCGTGGAGGTTCGTCACACGCTGCCTGTCGCTCGATCCGTGGCTCTGCTTCCACTCGATCTTCCCCTCTTTTCTCGTTATTCGATGCTGCACGGGAGGTAATTCAATTATCATATCGAGAGATTAGCTCGAAAGAGGTGGACACGCGTCGTTCATCGCGCTCGACCACTTCGGTGACACGATACCGATAAGAGGTGGAATTTATCGGGGGACCGAATTTTAGAAATTTCGTGGAAACGTTGAGAGTTCGAGCTGTAGAAATTGTTCCTGAAAGTCGAAGATTTTCTCGATTGTTCGACGTGGAAAAACAGAGACCGAAGAGTTTCTAAAGTGTGAATTTTCTCGTTTTGGAATCCTCATTCTTCGGTACTTGTGTCGTTCTTCTAGCAAACTATATTTTCAGAACTTTTTTCATCGAGGAAGCCCATTTATTACCAAACCGTCTCGGTACCAGAAACAACCAAGAAGATACATTGCCCGAACGTAAAATCCGCCACGCTACCCCTTCGGATTGGGAAACGAACGTCTCCGAAATGGTCCGCTGCGTCCTAGCGGATCAAGTCCGTGGCGCATCAACGTCATCGACAGGAACACGAAACAAAAGGGAAGAAATAGTAGAAGAAAAACACTTGGTAGGTATGACTCAGAGGTATTTGAGTTTCCAGTCGAGTGTTTCGGCGCGATCGTTCTCGTTTCGAGCGTCGTCCCGGCTCCAGCTACGGTTTTGTGGCTGCTCATTGGCCCCCGTGGGGGTACCGGGCCAACCGCGTCCCATTATCCCATGCTAATTCCCTGGCTACGGCTGTCATTGCCTCGAGGCGAGGACTGACAAGTAACACCTCTTGGCTCGTGTTCCTCTCGACCGTAGGAGTGTCTCCTCTCTTGCTTGCCCCTCCAGCTCGACCTTTTTCCCTCCAGTCATTGGTCCTCACCTGGAATCCTCTCTTTTTAACTCGTTCCCTTCGTCTCTATTTCTCCTAGCCGATCTGATCGACCGGCTCGTTTCTACGTCTGTCTCACGACTCATCTTCCCTTCTCTCTTCCTCTCGGAGTTCCGTCTTTGTTCCGTTCCTCGTCCTGTTCCTCTGTCTCTGCCAGGAGAGAGTCCTCCCGTGGGCATCATCCTCGCGGAGTGTACACTCCCGCCGAGACCGAAAATCAACTCGTCATGCTCGCTTCATTTTCTGGCCGATGTAAAACAGCCATTTGTTAGGTCGTGTCAAGCATCGCAAGAACGTCCGCGGGGTGTCCCGCTCCTTGGACGGCCACGAATGGCATATCGATTGGCGATTCATGCGATCGACGCCTGATAATAAATATCCGAGAGCGAGAGTGGTGTAACATTCGAAAGTCCTTTCGGGCCTGGATCCCACCTCGAGCTTACTCCCGGTGTTGTTAATAGTTCTCGACGAGGGTTTTAGTCGGTACCCTCTCCGCTGACCTTGGCTTATGCGGAGAAATCGGTCGAAGCAGAATGATATTTCGAGATATTCGGCAGTGTGTCGATTTGTCTATTGGGTTTTTAGAAACCTTCTACGATCACCGAATTAGTAGTTGGTAAAGACAGATCAATTTCGATCAGGTCTCTACTCGTTGAACGAGTGATACGAAACTTGCACGAATTCGAGACTCAAACGTATCAGGTTTATTTCACTAATCGACCAAAAAGTCGACTATACTTGGTTAATAACGGCAACAATTACTGACCTACGTTCACCACGAGAGTATCGGATACAAAGATACGTGTTTCGTTAACGAAGTGATCTCGAGTCATTTACGAAATCGCCAGCTGAGAATGATCATAAAACGGCAGTAAGCCTCGAATATAGACGTAAAATTTGATCAACCATCGAGTGCGATCCGGGAAAGGTTTAAGGCGGTTAAGGGGTAAGCGCAAACGCGTTTGTTGCGTGAAATTTCACGATGTGGCCAGAACAGATCGGTGTCGCGCCGCTTAGTCGTTCGTTGGCCTCGTGGACGCTCGTTACGCCGCGGCGCTGTCTCGTAAATAACTGCCTTATATTCTCGCTCTCCTCTCTTCGGCTCTCTGTCCCCGAACAACCGTATTCATTCGCTGTTATTGCCGTTTAGAGGCTGTTGCTGCTTTTATGAAACACTCGAAAAATCGTGGTAACTGTGGCCACGCCGCTACTATTATCTCTGGCAGGAGAATGGCGATAATCGACCAACGGAAATGACCAATTAAACCTTCCGGATCTTTCGAACGTTGGGTACCTGTGGGTACCACCTGGTGACTGCGTGGTCTGGAATTGGATACTTGAAGCGGATGATGAAAATGTATCGATCGAGTGCTGCGGTAGAAGTTCGTGTACACCGAAATCAAACGCACGATGAGGGCAGTGACGAGAGGTATCGTGACAATCAATCCAAATCCAACCAATCCAGCAACCACAAAATAAATAATACCTGTATCTCGCTCAAGAAGAAAAATTTCGACATCACCGCTAAAGATATCCAAAACGATTTGAAAAAAAAGCCGAAAAATAACCTGCACTACACGGACACGATCGAGAACCGACCAGAACAGAAACATGTTCGAAAAGATAGGTCCCGAATATAATTCCCGTCCGTCATGAATGTTCTCCAGATTCAAATGCGAATCCTTGATGCACGCTTCTAGATTACGAAGGATGGAGAAACGCCAGTCCGTCCCGGGGATCTACTTTGTTAACCATGAAGAACACGGAACAGGAACGTTTTGGTATGCGGCGCATCGCTGTCTTTACACCGGCTTGAACTAAATTTATGTGGCACCGGGAGCCGAGGGTGTGTATTTGAATCCGGGATGAGACACATCCATATTTTTTTCTTTACGACCACGCGTTGGACCGTGCATGGAACTGCATGCCGGATGTAGCACGCGAACCGACACTTTTGCAACGCGACATGGACGCGACCTCCGGCATCGGACCCGCAACGTTTCTCTTTTTCTCTTTCCTTTTTCTTCCTTTTCTTTCCTCCCTGTACACTTGACTCTTTTTATTCTTTCTTTTCATCGCGGTCCGTTTGCCGCGTGATTCCGAACGTGTTGCAAGCCTACGTCTTTTAACGCGTCCTCTCCGGTATTCTTTTCGAACGTTGTTCTTAACTCTGCTGTCACCGACACACGGCCTTGAAGCGTCTGGAATTATGGACTGAAATTGCAGAGTAAAATTGACACTAGGAACGCGCTTCGCAGCTTCTTTGGACCTTGCCGCGGTCGCCGCGTTGATTCATCGGGGATGATGTAACGCGACTCGTTTCGGATATGCGCGCTTCTCGTTAGAGATATGAATGAACGAGGAAGAAGATACTTGTGAGAGAAATTACGAAAGCGACAATTTAGTAGATGTTACGACGATTAAGTAGCAAGAATACTAATTATTCTAATTCTTCAAATTAATTTCCATTCCGTTGTCCAATAATCCTGCCCTCTCAGTTTTATTCGGGAAGCGATACCTTTCACAAAAGAATGATCGAAACGATCCATTGTAATACCTCACTCCCAAAACCACTCCTTTTGTCGCCACGTACTTCCTTCAGAGGCGTCGACAGCACTGTCATCGAGCTTAAAGCATCCTCTTGTGTTCGTTTTGGCGCATGCTAGGATATATACGACTGGCTGTCGCAATCTTTCGCTAAATTCGGGAACGCTCTCGGGACTCCTCAGGGCCGAGGAATCTCGACCTTCTTGGCGAACGTTTAAATCGATCCTCCCCCTGGGAAACGAGGGCCTCGGGCCCGCTCGAATCTCGTTACCGAGCTCAGCGGGACTCCGATTACCATTTCTCGGACAAATCGTCGCCTTCGTGCCGCGTATCGCGAGATCCTTGCCGAGAAACCGCTTTCGAACGACTATAAATGCCGGTTGGCCTGTCCGAGCAACCGCATCCGGGGAAATTCCTCCTCGCGGATCTTCTAAGCGAGCACGATCGGTTTTACTGGCTTCGTCTCGAGAGTTTAGAGGCTGGCTGTCTCTTCTGACTCACTCTGCTCATTAGCATGTGAGTCGGTAATAAATGCCGCTGAAGGAAATTAATAGACCGGTTGATTCGCTTGGAACTCCCCTCCTCTCCGCTTGATTGAGACGCGATTTTGACGAGAATGGAAGAGCATGTGTATTTTGTAGACTGAATTAGGAATTAGAGAAGCCAACTTGTAACTTTTCTCATCGTATTCACGTCCCTTTCCGTTAAAGCGAACAGTCTTGCAGTTTTTTCAACACCTCAGTTACGAGACATTGCTATAAGTATAAAATATTATCGAACAAGAGCCGATCTCGCCGGAAAATAAAATTCTGGGCAAAATTACTCGATTAATCAAAAAATAGACCTCTCTGAAATTTCACAACGAATAAACGTACACGAAGGAATTGTATATCTTCGCGCTTTCTAAAATTTGTATAAAAGTAGATAGAATAAATGATGTAGCTCTAATTCCTTCAACGATTACGTTAACCTAACGACGCGCGATTGTATTGTATAAATTCGACCACGATAATAGGGTTAATTCTACACGATGTCCACGACGACTCTAATCGTAAGAAGCAATGGTCAATGAAGAGGGATCGTCGAATCGACGTGCACGTGAGCGCGAGTAAGCGCACGGCCGAAGGTAGAGAGAAGGTAGGTAGGATGTAGGTCGTATATCAATCGGTTTATCTACTTGTCGACGCGTGTGGCCGACGGCACGTTATGTCGCGGTCGACAAGGAGAGCCAACAAGAGCTGGGACAAGGGAAAGAGACAGAACGGACCTCCGCCTCTCTCTGCGTCCTTCTTTCCAGCCCTGTCTTCTCTTCCCTTCTTATTTTCTTCGCTTAACTTGCGGAGACACCGAGAAAAGCAAGTTTCAAGCCACGGTGAAAGAAGGAGGAAAAAGAGGGAGACCAGTGTTCACTAATGTTCTTCCGTTGTTCCCTTTTCTCTTTATTGAATGGATTCCTCACCTTCGAGTTTAGTTGTCTAGTCGTATTAGAGAACAAACAATGAAACAGGATATTCGTACACGGTATATTTTATTGCATTAAAAATTGTTGAAAATGCTTCTTACTCTGTGAAATACACGATTCTGACATTCGTATTAAATTTCTATGTAAAGTAATCAAATTCATCGCATCGTGCAATATCCTGTTTCACTGCGTGTTCTCCATTATCCAATGCAATAGACATAAGTAAACATAAGTAGGCAACGTAAGTTAGGTATTTGCTAAGAAAATATTTAATGCCAATCTTTTAGAATATGAAACTTTTTATGAAAAATTGTTATTCCTCGTTCCCGTGATTATACGCACCAGTTATGGAAGACCCTGGACCAGTTAAACGCTAATCCTTTTCTTTAAATATTTCTTACTATTTCCTAAAGCACGATTTGCTCTATATTCCATGTACATAATGTTCGAAAAATTCAATCACTGAACTCGCGCTCCTTTACATCACTCTACAAAATGATACTCTCTGTTTCACGTCGTATTAAATCTTCCTTCCATACCATAAGAATGCTCTACCTTCATAAATCACGACTGATTACCCTGTCTTCGTCTGTCCAGATGCAAGGAAACAAGTTTCTTATTAATTACCCTCCGCATCGAAACTTTCTTGACGCTATCCTGTCGCTAATTGAACAGGGCCTTAACCCTTTCCTAACTACCACGGTTTCGTCTACCACGTTTTCCTCGAATCTGCCGACCTGTTTCCCAGTTTTATGGTTTCTCTCACAGTCGTAAAACTATTTGCGGCTCTACACCGCGATAATAACTCACCGACCATCGCGTTTCTCAATTAGGTAACGCGCGATGGCCGCTGGCTAACGTAATTTCGAATAAATCAGGCCCCACTTTTGCCACTCGTCTCCTTCTACGGATCACAATGAATCCCTGTAAACCTATGCTGTTTACTTATTTATTGTCTCCTATGTTTTCAGAAAACAGCTGACAAGATAAATACAATAGCTATCCAATTTTTATCGATGTCACATTTGAATACTGAGAACCGCTGGTTTTCGCGATGATCCTAACGTGACTTCTTGTCATTCTTGTTACATATGTACATTCTCATTAAATACATAATTCTTCTTTAGTTACATTGCTGAGTAAATTTTTTTAAAAATTTCTCGTTGACTTAAAATAAAATTCAAATAATGTCAAAAAAATTGATGAAATGAGTAAATGAACGATGGAATTGATGACTGATGAAAATAAATTTCACTATGAATTAAGATTAATTTCGATATTAAAAACATCGCCAACATGTATGAGCACATATTAATATTTAAAGTACGAAATAAGTATCTACATATTTTGGTTAAACTAAAATATAAATAAAAATATGCATATCAACAAATACTTCGTATATCAGGTTTTTTTCAACATTTTCTACTATCATCAGTATCCAGAACTATTGACAAGTTAATAAAATTATAAGAAATAATCAGAAGGAAGTTTTCTAATCAATTTAAGAAAATCTTATATACGTTGGAAATTAAACAACGTGACGATAGAGATCTTCTCGAGCAATAAACTGATTCCACAGGCGAATTCTTTTGTAAGTTTTACTGTATACAAGAGTAATAATAACAAAGAATAAATTCACCACAAATATTTTTTCATTCATAACCTCTCAATGAAATTAAGTCTTGTTAAAAGCAAACCAGTGTCTGGATACATTTGAACAGTAGTGTACATACATATAATAGATGTATAAAATTTACCTCCATTAGCACTCTCCGTTTTGAAATTCCATTTCTTGTCAAAGAGATCGAAAAGAACGAACGAAGCAGACCCGTTGAACGCAGCATCTACACATTTACACACTCGCATTCGATAGATCGATCGCCATCGTATTCAACGCGAGCATAACGATTCGTTTACATTTTTTTCGATGGTTTCCGCCGGTCGATCGCGGGAAGCCAAATGTATATTTTATTCGGTTTCTTCAGCCACTTTCTCCGATCGGTCCGGGAATCGTCGTGTTTGAGTTGAAAGACGAGGACATTCGAGGCATAGAAGCAGCGTACACACGGCAGCGTCAGCGATTCATAATTTACCGTCGATGCTGCCCTCTCGCGTGGTCGTTTGCCTCTAATTTATGTGTTTTTAAAGACGCGCCCCTCGCGGCTCCTACAAGGATTCAATTTTCGACGGATTCCACTCGCCTCTCGTCTCCCTTCCAACGCGATAATCGTGTACCGGGCCATTTACACAGCTCACGATGTTATTTCAATCGCGAACACTCCCATCCGCGTAAACGCGTCGAACGTACATTTTGTTCGAACAGATACACTCAATGCGCATGCGCAATCCCGCGCGTATGCAGTGCCACAATTTGTCAGGTTAATTAGTGCGCATTTATCAAGTGAAGTGCATATTTATCAAGTGAAAAATGTGGAAGCTGGCACGTTTGAAGTAAGCGGAGAACATTTGGGGAAATTGGAAAACGACTCTGGTGAGTTAATATTTATCGTTCGAGTATAATTTAAGACGTAAACGTTCCCTTACAAGTCTTAGAATAATTTCGATATTTGCTCTAATTTTTGAGAGAATTAGGTTATCACTGGCAACTATTATGAAGCGTCGTTTGATACTTTATACGTGTATATACTTTATACAACAAAAATCTTGCATATTTGCACCTTTTAATATATCTTATAATAATGAATCAATTGTTTATAATGAGAGATATTTTGTGAATGAAGTTACGAAGATTGCGTAACGTACCTATTAAATATGTCAAATATGTTTGGTTATGTTTACCTAACTCGATGAAGAATTATCGGTGTTACGATACTTTGAAGCATAAGTGTCTTTGAAATCGGATTCGTTTTAAGAAGGAAAGAAAGAAATTGCGAATCAGTTATAATCGTGTGGAAAAAGAAATCACCTATCAATTATAATTTGCAAAACATATTTCATCGATTATTAATACATGGAAGGTTAAAGCTATTACGTGCATACATCAATAAATCTGCAGCAACCTTGAATTTGAATAAATTATTGCACGTGTATTTGCATAGCAAGGCAGACCGCTGATCGGTCGTCCCTTGAACACCTGGTGCATATCCATTGACGTACATCGCATGCAAATATCGTTCGAAACACCAAAACAATACACGTCCACGCCCGGTATTTGCTGATGGCAATTTTGATCGAATAAAATTGCGCTAGCAATACATACTGGCATCGATTAAATCAGCACGCGCGCACACACCAAAATTTGTTGAAGAATTTTAATTGTATCGTCAAATTTCGGTACAAATCTTTTATTTCGTAAACAATCCCTGCATTTCTCGCTATTACATTCTCTTCTCAAAGTAATCGATAATCATCTTCGTACATTTACTTTGTGAATTGTTATTATGAAAGCTAGTAGATTTCACACATCCGAGCTTATAGGTTATGCATTAATTTTTTTTTATTCTATTGGAATTCTTTATCTATTGAAATTTGCAAAAAACTGTTTCGTATAATGAAAATATAACTTTTTACGTATATTATCTGCTTTAAAATAGCAATACTTAGCAATTTCGATATAGAATTGTATGCAATAATACTATTTGTATTATTATACGCAAAATCATTGGACGTAGAGATGTTATATGTATCATGAAGTGTCTCTGAAAGAATGTGCTCTGCAAAATTTTAATCAGATACACTGGAAGACTGCGCACCTTCGATTACCTCTTCATCGGTCATCCGTGATCCCTCCATTTTGTGAGAAGGTCGATCAACGGGAACGAGCTCGTTACATCACAACGGAGGCAGGGACTTTGATCGCCATAAATACCGAAAAAGTCTCTATATATCCCCGTGGATAATTATCTGCGGCGATTCCCTTTCTCGCGGGTGCCCTGGCGCCTATTAAAAGTTCGTTTTCCTGGACATGGTACGAGGGCGGCATGGCCACCGGTGCCCCTTAATTAAGAGGACCCCGTGTTATACTGGAATTTCCTCCGAAACAGTCCAACTTAAGCGGTATTTAATAACGTAACAATTATATGGTAGGCACTAGACTTTCGAAACTGCGTGGCCCAGTCGAGGCCTCACCGGTCCTATCTTCACCCTTCTACTTTCTTCTCCGCCTCTCTTCGTCCGTCCCTGGAACCTATTCGCCTGTCTACACAGTCGTTCGAGGAAAAATCGAAGCTTTAGAGAGGTGTGTTTAGTTGCATATGAACGAGCGACTGTTGAGTAGTTTAGAAACACAACAATACTTGGGTTTGTTTCAATAATCCATTTTTTTGTGGAATATTATAATATTCGTTTAAAAAATAACTGTATAATTCAAAAGACATTTTATCTATCATTCTGTCAAATTTAACGTATGGTCGTCTTCGTATGTTGGAGTTTTGTTGCACCATTTACAGACTCGTTTCTTGCCACGAAATGTTCCATTACATAGAAGAAGAAAGTGGGTCGCAAGATCGAATTTTAGGAATCTTTGGACACGTATATAATTGCTCGTCGATCGTTCTATCCTAGATCAAAGGCCATAAACACGTAGGCCGTAGAAGGCGGCGTATAACGAGGATGATGTTCCAAGGATCTCCCAAAAAGTATCCCGTTCGAGCTTCCATCTAGCACAAAGAGATACATTGTGCACAGTTGGTCCCACGCGGCTTTCCGCCTTTTATCTGCTCGTGTCGTTTTTGATTTTATGTCTTTTCGAAGGATGTAATTATACGATTCCGGCGATTCTCCCAAGTGTGATTAACCCATTCCTACTCGACTTCAGACGGTTCTAGACAAGCAGTTTTCGTTTAAGTTGTTGGTTTTTTGTTGTGCACCTCTTAGATGACTAAAGCATAAAACTTGTATCAAAGGGATCAAGATAAAAAAATGTAGGAATAGGTGCTTATACAACGCAACGGAGAAACAAGCTTGTAAGACTTCCGAAGAATGCATCGTTGTAAACCACTGGCCATGAAAAATGACAAATTTCATAGCATTCTGGTAGTTCTGGCGTTAGCTTCGTATCAAACCACGTTATTCTAAAGGTAAAATCTTCGAAATGCAGTCTTCGTCTCTCACAGGGATAAATTTAGTAACTGGCCGTATGGGTATCATTAAATAGCCCATTTCTATTCCCCCTGACTTCTCCAATTCAAGTCTCCAATCACGAAAAGTACCAAACCAAGCGTATCAATCCATCATCGAACAAAAATTCCAGCAGAACTCCTCGTTCTCATCTTCGCCTCTCTCCTAACCCCTCCACCGCCCACCTCCCCCTACACACACCTCCAGAAATGCTTCCAGCAACAAAACCGCTAATCAGAAGAGCAGGATCCAAAAGCCGTTTTAAATTCAATCGAGACAATTCCTCGAAAGTATACGCTTGGAACCATCAGGAAGTCATTTGTCACCCTTCATCATCCTTCCACGCTACCTCCGCGACCTATCTCGTCGCTGTCGTCGTTCGGCTACCCGCTGTATCGAGGAAACTCAAGGGGGCAGAAAGAGGAAGGGCTGAACACGCAGGGATCAATTTTCGAAATTATCGTCGGGTCTCTGCGAACGCGTATATAATTGGCCATTGATCGGTCCCGCCCAGTCCCCCGGTCGTAAACGCGAGAGCCTCCGTTTTCGAGAGCTCGAGAACCGTGCCGGCACAGACCCATTTCGGGACCTCTCTTGCCGTGGTTCCCGAAAAATATTCGATCCAACTATTCCAGCGGAACAATTTACAACGCAACACAATATAACACCTAACGACCGTACTCGGACCGCGGGCTAGCCAATTAAAAATCGAAACGGCCAATTACCCGACGATTGCGACCGGTTACGACTACCCCCGAAAACCGCGAAGCTGTGTTTTGCTTGTCTTCTTCTATTACTTCGTAGCCTGTTCTCTTTTCCAACAACTTCTGTTGGGTATCTTCGGGGAGGATGACGAGGATGGAAAATTGACGTGTCTTCGAAAAGATCGTTGTCTTCGACGTTGACGAATTAAGGCGGTTGTCATGTTGGAACGTGTTGAATCGATTTGTTAGACGATGACTTAGATTTTCCTAGATTCTTTTTAGGAATCTGCGTGAGTTCAAAGTATCATTTTGGGAATTGTCTTAAATTCTTGGGTTATCCTGCCAATAATGTGAATTTTTTAGAACCGTATCACTTACATACGTACCGATGAAGTAGCAGATTTGAATTTTTATTGTCGTTGTAGAGTTGCTTGAAGAGATAATAGATAATAGACGAATCAAGGGCTGTTTCATCGGGTATTCTTCAAATTTCAAAGACAGTTCCAAATACAAGAATTGTATTAATCTAAAACTGATCGAACAATGATGCGTACCTTGTTCCTCTCGGTGGTGGAGAACAACGTTTCAAGCAACGCTGTGGAACGTGTGAAAGTACCTCGCGAACTTATGCGACGGAATGAATGTTTTGTTGGTGGAGGGCCCGAGGCGAGGAGAGTTCTGTACGGTGGAAATGTGGTTACTGCAGACCGGTGGAATCGTTTGGGAGTACCTGGTTTTTAGAGACGTTGCTCCCGTCGGGTCGTAAACACAGGGCGCCGGATTACGAGCGGGCCCCGGCCCATTTTTCGAGAACGATACGCCTCGCTCCGCGGAAGCTGTCCGAAGATTCTTGATGGGAAGACAGCTTACCCTTTCGCTGCTCCATTTTCTATCCTTCTGTTCTTACTTGAATATTTTCTACATACTGTAACGTAGGATCCGTAGCAGAACGTTACGAGAGGAAACGAGTAACAAAAATATTGAAAAGTATTAAAATAAAAAAGATGTTAATCCGAAGCGAAGCAACAGATTTGCGAATCTTGCCTCGACAATCGAAAAATTGCTAGATACTGATAAAACTGAATCCGCGACACTTTCGTGGTAGCGGGCAAAATATCGCGAACAAAAAGATCGACAGGCCTATCATTCACGATACGTTGATCGTTCGATTGGTTCAACGAAAAATCTGCGCGAAGGATTTCTCGAGAAGAAGGCAGTAGAAGGAACGAGCGGCATGATGCCTCCATAAATCCCACGTAATCCTCTCTTGATTTCAGGGCCTCGATTCGCGCGATATATTGCGTCGAATTCCGATTAGCTGTCCGTCGAAATTGCCTTCAATTTAGCAATTAACGAGGGGGAGGAGGGCTAATGGGAGGGTAGCTAGACACATCGGGTCGTTTGAGTGACAGCTCTGACCTCTCCCACAAGTTCTACGCGCCTCGAACTCACCCCGAGTCGACAATCGAGTTCACTCACACGACCCAGCCGGTATTCATTGAAATCGAACCGGGCTTCTATCTCGAATCACGAGTCTTTCTCGTACGGTTATCCAACCGATGCGAAAATTAGCAGATGTTCGCACGGACGTTGCGTGGAATCTTCCTCCTTGATCCTTTATGTCTCCAGTGCTTTAAAATATCATTTTCCGTTAGAATTTCCCTGTTTGACACATTCCGTTAAAACGAGATTAAACTTCTTCTTTCCTTTTCGACTCCCTCAATGGGAAACGACAACGCTAAAGGACACCACCCATCGAGGGTACGCTGGAACGACGCGAACGAATCGCAGTCGAGCGACAGTTTTTCGCAGTTGTGGTAAGCTTCCTGTGTTTTTCCGCTTTTTGATCGCGACAGAAAGGACCACCGTAGATACAGAGAAGACACGTAAAGCCGCAAATTGTCCCGTAACAGCGACACAAAGTGACTAGTAGCCTCTTGAACGCACAATAGCGACAAAAGGCGAGGTAGTCGAGGATTATCGTTTCCCAAAATAGAAAGGAAGAGGAGAGGCTAGTGAATAAAAAAAGCAATGGGAAGAACAAGAAAAGGGTCTCTTTTTCACGCTGGATAGGCGCAGATCGGCACGAGAGTCTCGTAGACAGGTAGATAGCTAGGTAGCTGATACTTGGTGCAACAATAGCCTCTCGAGGATCTCTGCAGTCCTCGTTTCAAGGATTCGAAGACTCGAGAGCGGTAAATAGGCGAGCATAATTCAGGTAGGACACGGATACTTGACCGCGGTGTTGACTTATTGGACCATTCGTAGCGACGAACTAACGAAACAGCTATGGGAAGAATCGCCTCGATGTACCTGGTTCACAATTCCCTTGATTTGCATGATTCATTAATTAGATTCTGTCACGCTTGTCTTAACAGAGGCTTGAAATGTCAGGCGGCTTCGTAAGTCGGCCAATCGATTCGTTCTGTTGGCCGAGCCCTCCCGATCGAAGCTGTGCAAATTTTGGTATGCGTGTCAGTTGGATTTAATGAGTAGAATTAATGTAATTAATTAACAGCTCGTCACCGGGACTTTGCAGCAATTGGGTCATCCGAAATTGTTGCGTAACGCTACGTGTTACCATGTTCATAGTTCGAAAATCTTTCATCCATTCGTAATTTGCGAAATACTTCCAGAGCAAGGAACGATTGTTTCTGAATTTACCCTTATTTGTTTAAAAATCGACTTATTCTCCTTCTTACTCTATCTGTTATAAGTAGAAAATACTGTATACAAAGTGATTCGTCGCACGGTCCGATCACTCTGATGTTTCCCGTGAAAAGCTTCTCGTAAAACAGGAAGCTACTACAAATCGATAAAAGTCAGACACTGTTTGTCACCGAAGAACATGGAAACATCACAGCTCCTGCCTTTCGTCTTCCATTTTCTGAGATGAATAATGATCAACAGCTTATCTCGAGTGTCGCACGACAGACGTCAAAATGACCTGTAGTTCTCCACGAAAATTGCTACGAGATAAGATAGCTACGAGTCTTTAACGTATACCTGTGGCTGTTTGTATTACCATTTTTTTTTCTTACTGGTCTAGCAGTTGAAAATAACTAATTTATTTAAGGTGGTGAATCACCCTTGAATCGACAAACTTTTCCTTTTCTTCACTTGTTCTGGCCATTATTTGCCTGGAGGCTTCTGCCGCGTCAAAGGTAAATCTCGTAAAAAGGACAACGCGAACGGTGGTCTTCGAGGAGGCGACACTTTGCCCAGCTACCGTGCGGTTTATCCACAGGGGGTCCGTCGTCTCGCCCTCCCGTTTCGTAGCCACCTTTGATCGCCAGTTTTTCGGAAGAATTCCAGCACAAAAGGTCGTTAATATTAACCACGTTCGAAGGGTATACGCCGTGTCTGACTACCAATGTCCGTGACAAATTTCTAAAATCGCATTCGGTCTGTGAATAGGGTCAAGGAGCGCACCATAGACGTTCTAACAGGGCGATGGTAATAGAAATTTAATGTGCCGCCGATTCGGGGTTTACGCGGGTCGTGTAGGTTAAGGTTTCTGGGTTTTTCAAACAGGTTGGGACTTGTCTTTAAGTCGTCGTAAGATTTGTCATGCCAAGTAATGGTATGATTTTGATTTACAAAAGTGCACTATGCAGAGCGGAGATCAGGAAGAGATTTCCACACGATAGTACATTCAACGAAACAAAGAATTTTCACATCGATAAAAATTCCAATTTATTCGCGAAAGTTTAACATCTTACGCGAAACGGTTTACAGTCGGCGAAACGACGAAGAATTCTTACGTCGAAGCAACTACGGTTAAAGTAGATACATCGCACATCTGCAAGCTCGATGAGGCGCAGACACGGCCAGTTGGACGCCAATCGTTATTTAACAAGCATCTCATTACCCTGTCGAAAAAAAGTCTCACGAATAGTGTGGCGTCGCGAATTCAGCTGTGACAAGGACCCTACTCTCGCACAATGTGAAATTAAGCTACGTAATCCCCGGACGTACGCTGGAACGACGACATAGGGGCTTCCTCGTGAATTTCCAAAGCGGCATCGACGTCGCGTCGCCACCCCGTCAAACCGACTCGTATTCTTGGTGGCGTGGCTAAAGTCGCCGCTGAAGGAGGACGGGGAGGAAACGAGGTAGAAGGATCGCGTCGGTCGAAAGGAACAAATGAAGGGACGGTGGATGAAGAAATAAAGAGAGGAGACGAGTGGCGAGGAGATAAAGGACGAGAAAATCGAGGATGAGAAAGAGAGAGAAAGAGATTGGAAAGAGGGAGAAGAAGAGCGAGGCGGTGGTGGATGGAGTGTCTCGATTCGACGGCGCTTCAAAGGCGGCCGAAGAAATAAAAACTCAGCTCTCGCGGTCCTGTTGGCAGAAAAAGGAAAGGGAAGCCCGCCTCCAGGGAGACTCCGGGTGAACCCCCCTCGTGGACACGCCGCCATAATAGGCGGCGTCTTTACGATTAGCATTGTGAGTCTCTCGATGAATGTGATTGTTGTCTAAGCGGGGCCCTGTCGTCCCGTATACCGGTGTAGCCAACAGAGATGGGGGCGCATAGGGACCCACAAGGATCTCGTGCTGAGCCCACAATGCGCGCAGCTATGCCAAGCACGCGTCCCTTGTGTTGCGTGAGCGTGCGCCCGCGCGCGCGACCTGCGTGCCTATATTTATAATGCATTATTTACAACTACAAGGGCTCGGTATTCCTCTTGCTTTCCTCCTTTCGCCCGCCGACATCGCCGCTCTGTCCTTCGCTCGAAAATCATCCTGTCGGCTCACACCGTGTCTCGATTTCTCTCTTTTTTCTTTGGTATTTTATCACTTCGTCTATCCTGTTTTATTAGCATTGACATTAACTTTTCTTTATTAACATTGTTCTGAAAATCACTGGCCTCGGGAGAAATTAAGACACATCTGAGTTAAACATAAACGATAAACGCGCATTTCTATAGCTGTCAGACGTCTTCGAGCATTACGTGTTCTCCAATGATATTTCTTTACAGTACGACCTAGCACCCCTTTGTCTCTCCGTGTTTCTCAAGCCCTTATCCCTCCCTAAGAGCGACGTATGTTGACCCGTGCCAGGCATTGTCCTTTCATCCAGCCCTTTCCTCTTCCCTTCTCTTCGCCCCAACCCGATCCCCGTCACGGCACACGTGCCCGATTTACCATGGTACACCTCGCCATCTTGTGCATCCCAGGTCGATTCCCCTGGGTGCAGTTCCACGACGATTTCTGTTAAGGACTCGAGCCGATTGAGACAACGAACGTAGCTTCTCTCGGTGATCGATCGATCTTGGGGAAATGTTATCTCGCGACCGATCCAACCACTGACACCTTTCTGCTCTTTCAAGAGAGAGAGAGAGAGAGTCCGCGGGCACGAGAAAGCTTGGAAAATATTGTATTACCTGCGGACCGGCCGTCTGTTGGCTGTAGATCGCCGCTGATAACGGTAATAGGCTTTTAAAATGTTTATACTCGCCGGGACTTCCGTCGGTGTATCGCCAATAACGAACGACTCTTCGTTCCCGATACCGTAGCAGATCCGATTTGTGTTCGAAGCGAATAGATTAGGTGAAAGGTGAGAGTCAACCATGGAAATTGAAAGGTCGACTGATTGGAATTGAAAATGGTTGATGGATCGACATCGTTCTGTTAACTATTTCGTTGCTTTTTAGAGGCTACGCCAAATAGGGTAAAGTAGGTTTATACGTAGGGTTACTTGAACCAGATCGATCTAAGTAATTTGCTTCCCCAAATTCGACTATGACTATTTTATTACCACTATATATAGTAGCGAAATATTTGAAACCGTGTCATTAATGTGATTCTTAGTGGATCTACGATACACGATAATATCTTATACTTTCGTTATTGCGTTAAAGACTAACGGTGACTTATGGTATACGACTAGTTTCATTATTTTACCAGTATTATTATTTTGTAATATTAATGCATCCAATGGCATCGTCTTTTAACGGTTAAGTTTCTACGAATATATATAAGTCCGGGACATTAAGTATCCTAATACAAAACGATATTTAAAGAGCGGTAAAACTCTGCGTGAAATCGTCGGGCACGTTAATTACGCAAACGTCTCATCCGTGTTTCACAATATTTTTTCCTGGTCATCATCTCTGTTTTCACGGCGAAATAACAGGAAACCGACGTGGCACAAAGTGGATACGTTACTACGGCGTTTCGTCGTATTTCTATTTGGTATGCACAGTTCATCGAAAAAGGAAAGCCACTAAATTCCGCTGGTTCTGTCGTTTATAAACGAATGTACGGGCATGAAAACCGACACTCAGCCACGCTCGTAACATCTCCTCTGTAAGCTTAAACTTCCTCGCCGGCACGACTTCCACGTGTCGAAAGTGTATTGTGTCCAACGATATCGGTACTTTCCCGCATCAGCCTCTATTTCCGGCTAGAAGCTTACCGGCATTTTTTACCGAACTTTGTAACCTTGAAATAACGTTAAAGTTTAAAAGAATTCAAAAGATGGGGAGAATATAAAATGAGGCAAAATTACGTGGTAACGAACAGAACGAAACACAATTTTGTTGTAAAAGTATGGTAAAAATATAGAATATTCGACGTATGTTTAACAATTTTACGATACAATTATAGATAATAGATGACAGTATTTGCCGAGGGAACACTAATTTATGCGACGTTCTTTATTTCTTGATTTCTCATTACATGTACGACACGTAACTATAATCACCTCCATTCGCATAATGTGTCGCTAAATTTAATGAAATTCGAATATGAACATCGGCTTATCCACAACTCTAATCGAAACGCAACACCTGAGTAGATCAACAACTGGTGAATATAACACCCTCTGAAGAGGAAGTCCTCTGGCGGCAGCGACTTCCGCGTGTGGTCGATCGGCCAGACAGAGCACGTACACCTTGAAAGGGGAAATAAATAAGTTCGTAGACATTTTACGGTTAATTATCGCCACGCAGAGCCAACAGTTTCACGTGACTGACCGACCAGACAGACACGAGAATGCACGTGAACGAGGGAAGGAGAGAAAAGTGGAGGAACTTCAGAGTGGGTGGCCGTCGCCTCAGATCCTAATCTTCTGGTTTACGGGGTCTTGTCCTTCCTTCCTTCGCTCTGCCGACCTTACCACGTATGCATCCCTCGCGACCCTCTCACTTTCCTTTTCCATTCTCGTCGCGAACAACCCCTATCGCCTCGTTTAACCTTTGCACATTGCAATTAATTTCTCCGGCTATTCCTGAGAAATATTCATCTCGCAGTTAGAGAAAATGACCATCTTAGAAACGCATTAAAATTTCAATGCCATCTTTAATTCACTGGAATATCTAAAAAAAAATTGCATTCTGCTCTTGAGAAATTTTATTCCGCAGCGATGACGCGTTGCGAATAATTTTTTATTTTCTAGTCATTTTTATTTCCTTTGTATTAAAACAAGATGTAGGTGCATACATGGAAAGTTCCACAAGCGTCTGTGCTTGCATTACACTTTCATGTAATAAAGATCACAGTAAATTAAACGAGAGATCAGATAGTACGTGAAAAGGTTTGTTCACAAGTTTCGCGTACAATGTGTCGCGCCGCTACTCTGCTGTAATTAAAGTCGGTGACAGGTGGTAGGCGAGGCACTGATAGATGCGAGTGACGCGGTTAAGTATCAATTAATTGACAGAGCCAGAGATAAATTGATTTATGGATGTTTCGCAGTTATAACTTGTAACGCGTTCATTGTTCGTTCTCCCCGTTGTTGATCACGATTCCATTGTCTTATAATTTACGCGAATTAGAAACAGGACAAGTGAGAAGAAGATGAAAGCGGACGGATGGTGTTACACGAGTTACTGCACCAGTTACGATTTCTAATTGAACGCGCGAAACGTTTTATCGCCGTCGTTGCTACATATCATTCTCACGGATCTCTATAATTCATTCTCTACGACCGATGAATTATTCTTTCGTTCGTACCCTTAGCTATCTCTTAACGAACAAGTTTTAACGTACGTAAATACGTACGACGTACCACGGTAAAATGAAATTACAACTTGTTCGTTAAAAGAGAGCCGAGGGTACGAACTAAACGTGGACGAGAATATAGGTACAGTGTAATAGCGTGGGTTCGAAACGAGTTAAATCAAAAGGTCGCGTCTTAATAACTCTTTGCTACCTGTAACCACCAAAATGAGCTCGAAAATCAGCTTCACCGAGAAGCTGTCGCTTGTTGCGATTGAGAAGCTGACGACCGCCGGTACGGCGTGGAACAAGAACCGAAAGGGGCAACTATTTCGGTCGAAGAAGAAAGGCAGCAATTTTCGAGGTGGTCCTCGCGTAAGGATTGGGAAACGTCGGGTCGAACGCGTCCACCTTTCTTCTCGTTCACCTTCACCGCGATGTGCGCATCGCCTTTTCTTCTCTCCGTTGCGTTGGTATCCCGCGTGTATAGAGACGAACAGAAGAGAGACCGTCCGTTACGTGCGTGGTGCTCCGCAGAAGAAAGTAAAGAGAAGGAAAAAGAAGAAAAAAAGACGTAAGAAAAGGAACAAAAAAGAAAAAGAAAGGAAGAAAAGGGAAGCGGGAAGGGAGGACCCAGTACATCGTTGGAGGATATTTGCGCCGAAAGCGGCATGAGCAGCAGATTGACGGGCGACCACCCGGGCCAGAATGAGTCTTGCGTGGTCCTCGAACGGCGACAAGCTTCTTTCTCCTCTCGTTCTTTCCTCGCCCTCGCGATTTCGTCCCTGTCGCGCCTCATTGTCCAGCAGAAATGCGCCCGAACCATCGACCGGCTTAACGACGTCCGTTCGCGTCTTCGGTAGGTCTCGTTTCCGAGCAAACGGCTCTTTTATGCGTCTACTCTCGTCCTACACGCTGGTTCGCGGTAGTTCCACCACATTTTCCTTCGAGAAAACTACCGGGCAATGGCGACAGTATCACCAGCATTTACGCGATCGATTTTATGCAAACGCATATGAACCGTTCGAAGGCGAAAGCGATCTACTTTTCTGAAAATTTCAGAATTTTCCAAATTATTAATTTCAACGTCAAACAAACCTGGATAGTCACTGGAAAACGAACAAGCCTCTCAAGAATTATTATCTCGCCTGGACGTTTAGTCCGTTTATATTTATATTCGAAAATGATCTCGTCGATAATTATCAGCTTCCTTATGAACTAGATCGATTATCGCGATTCGCACAAGATCGGCAGGTGTCGTTACTTATAAATGGGCGTGCACGCTCACCGTGGAGGGAACTAGATCGTGGCAGCGTGATCTCTGGTCGAATCGTAAAGCAGGAAATTTATCATCGTGATAAAAGTCGAGAATTTATCATCGTCTCGGTGTTTAAATTTTTTATTACGATCTTAGTTGCCGTTAAGAGCCATAAAGCTGTTTTATACCGCGGCCTTTTATCCCGTTTCCCGTGGTGGACTCCGCGACCGGTCACCGAGGTAGCCTTTCACGCCGCGTGGGAGGGGTGCATCTTTAAAATGTGGTTTCAACCCCTTCGCGTGGCCAATTTAAATTCCTTATCGCGAGGCTTAATTGCCGCGCCTGAGGACTCGTAAACTTGTACTACACCATGTGAATCCTCCTCTCGTTCGCTTCGCTTCGTACACCCCGCTTTCTTTCTTGTTTTCGCGAAATTCTTTGGTCGCAGATAGGTTGAGAACGTGTTTCGCGTTTATCGTTGTACCAGAGGCATTCGCACATTTTTCGAATTTATCGTGTACTATGCGTGGCTTTACGGGGCTCGAATGGCTTCTCGTCCGCGTTGTTCCAGCTAGTTTACTACCTTCCAGACGCATTCGACGAATTCTTACCACCACAATGTTCTACTTGTTACATTAATGATTGGTTTTTATGGATTAATTGTAGCCGTATATTTCTTAATCCTTCTACTATTTCGCAACGACGGTTCTTCCCGCGTAATGCATTTCACGGGCTATGGAATTTCTTCCAAGCGTGAATTTTTCAAAAGCTGTTTTTAAATCGCCGAAACATGGAATTGCGTTGCGTTACATACGCATTTATGGAGTAATATACGCAGACGAACGAAACTATCACGTTCGTACTAATAAATAATTGATAAATATTATAAAAGATTAATAAATGCATGTTCGTGGCAAATTCTCTCACGATTCTCTCGAAAGCGGCTGATCTCGATTCGTCGTCGTAATACGAGCATCACATCCGAGCCATCTATCCGGATTTATTCCTCGCGAGATGCATTCGCCGTTAGCGAAGCGAGAAAAAGAGAGAGCGAGGAACCAGTTCGTCAAATTTTCGTGCCGATCGGGTGCACAACAATAAAACGTCAAAGACGACGCATGGGACCACCGTTCTGGCTGCTCCCTTCTCGTCTCTCCCTCTCGTCCTTAGGATCGCGTTCTCTTTTCAGACGCTTCACCAACCACGCGTAATTTTTTTCCGCGAACGAGAAACACGCGAAAGTAGAAACGTTTCGTGCGATGAAAATTTCGCGATTTTAAAAGGGACAATTCGCGTAGTATCGAACGGAATTCTATTTGGTTATTCTACGTTTCGCTACGAAAACTTTCTGCGTAGTAACCCAAAACCGATCTTCCAACACACCTACCAAACTTATCTTCCCTCTTTTCTCTCGCCAGCCATTACAGCATCCAAGAAGGCAAACAAGCGATATAAAAATAAAAATAAAAACGAGCCTCTCCACGCTCAATAAACCCGAAACAACCATTGATATCTCGAGTACCCGCGTATAATCGTTGCTCGAGGTTGCTCGATGCGAGATATCCATGAGAGCGCCGAAAATCCAGGCGAGATCCAGAAAGCACAGTCTCGTGTCCGCTCTCGTCTGCCGGTCGTCGCACGTGTGGTCCCACCGGCGTAGATCTAGTCTCTTGTCACGGATACGCGTTCCTCTTCGTTCCACCGTCCTGGTACGTCGTCGGCTGTCTCTGTTCCGACCGTGTTATCTCGTATTCTTCCGATGTTCCTACCCCGTGTTTCGTCCTGACGCTCGGGTTAGCTTCGAGAAATCGCGTGGGCAGGTAATCGAGTAGGCCCCTCGCGAGAATTTAAGATCGTCGTATCCAGGTTCTTGCGCTTAGCCTCTCCGCCACGTTGTCGCGAGATTAAGCGGCTCTCGGATCTCGTCCTCTCGCGCTCCACCGGCATGGTAGACGTCCACGCCTGGATCCTCCGCCTCCCATGAATCCGTCTTTCGCACCATCCTCAGGGAGGAAGCTGGCCAACCTTTCGATCGTTCGCTTGTTTCCAGTCACCATGTAGATAAGCAAGTTATTAGGTGTTGGAGAAGGTTCTTCGATAGTTGTCCTTCTTTTCTTCTTTTTGTCTTTGTATCTTTGCCTATTAACATGGCGCGTATGGTAATTTGTTTCCTAATACGGCTACTCGAGATTACAAGCTCCTTGAACAAAATGTACTTTTTGCTTTTTGATTCTTGGCGTCTGCTTCTTCGTGTACGTTTATCGAACGGTTTCTCCTTTTATCGCTCTCTCTCGTCTTTTATATTTATTTTTATTTAATTGATCGAACCTTACACCGGTGGGCATAATATTTGACCCGTTTGTTGCTAAAATGGTGCAAGTCGAAAAAGTTGATCGTTTACTGGACAACGAGGGATAAATTAGAAATTCCGTGAGAGGTCGAGTGGGCGATTCTCGCGTGTTCTGCCATTCGCCGACAAATTAACGAAGATATACATACTTACACGAATTTTGCACGAAACAGGATGAAGATTACGTTTTCGAGATGCGATGTTAAACCAAATAAACGAGAAGTTTACACCACTTTTGCATTAAACGGCTCATTTAATGGATAAAACAAATCTCTGTTCAGATCATGTCTCTTCAATAGCGTGCATAAAAAGACGAATCGTCATAAATATCCAAACAGATCCAACTAGACATTCTCTCACAAAGGCAGCTATTTATCCAAAAGCATGCAATCCGAATATCACCGACATGTCGAACAGCAAAAGTTTTTCCTCGAGCGTCACTCTCGATCTTCGGATACATTCCTCGACTTGCTTACCGTTATCTCGATCGAGCTGACAAAACGTCAGCGAGTTCCCTTCTTGACCGGTTGCAAAAAGCACCGTTTGACGAGGGTGACACCAGAGAATATCGGGCTCGATCGAGTATACATAATACGCGTCTCGTATCGACCTTTCTCTCTTCTTCCATCGTTCTATCCCTCTCGCCCTCTTTCTTTTCGATTCTCTCGACGGTGCATGGTCTCCGGTCTTTCCCCGTGCGTTGGGATCACCCGATGGCAGAGAGTGAAAAAAAAAGAGCGGACAGGGAAAAAAAGGGAGGGCCACGATCGTCGTTGGTGCGCTCCTTCCACGAGGATTACAGGTTTGCGGAGAGATCAAGATCTGAGTTTTTGGTGCTGATCGGATGGACGGATGGACGAGAACAGACCGGACGGTTCCCACACGCCGCTTAATTGATCGATTCGAAAATCTTGGTGATCACTTGGAGGATCTGCTCGAGCATTTACCATAGATCGTGTCCGGATCTTCATCCTGCCGATCTTTACCCCTCGCCCGAATTCTCAGGAGTATAATATTAGGCTAATCCGAAAGTTCCGTCTCTCGATTTCACACGTATATTTCTAATTATATTTAGAAACGTTCGCAAATCGCCTTACGACAGTTTGAAGTCTCTGCGCGTCTCATAGGAAGCATAGAATTTTGCTAAAAAATCGATTCTACCGTCTTAGAACACGTTTTGATAAAAAATTAAATCGAAGTAGCGGATGTCGCCGTTGATATCGGTAGATTTGATTTCGAGCCAACGACAAAGCTACCGAGTGATATAGTACAGATTCAATTGGGAAGATGATAGACAATGAAAGGAAAAATTAAACGGAAGGAGCGTGAAAGGGGGTCGGTCGAACGACCGGCCGAATATTTCCTAAGATTATGACGTCAGGCTGCCAGTTAGCCGAGGCTTAACGGTGTAATCCGTCGTAATGCTCGCCGGAAACCTCTCTTCTCATCCCTCCTTCGAATGGCCGACGTTACGTGTCCGTGGATACGAATGTTTCTATGCGCGTGGTTGGGGGTGGTGGCTGTTGAAGTCGCGAGCGATAGATCGCGTCAACGAACAGACAGCTGTTAGATCGAGACACCCTCTCTGCGAAGTGGAGGAATTAATCGTACACCGTGTAAATTAGTTCACCGTGTAAATTATTTCGGCTTTTATTCTCTCCCTATACAGAATAATAGCTACGTTCTTTGCGCTAAAGAGCAATACTACGCTCAGAATTAAAACCAATGATTCGTCTCTACGATAGGCTCTCTTCAGCCAATTCCAAACGTCGAAATGAAAAATTACACGTCGAGCATTATCGAAGGTGGAGTACAATGTCGACAATAGGAAAATTCACCGATGAAAAGTGAAAAGTTTTTGTCATCGAACGAGGAGGAGACAATCAATGGATTTATCGAGTTTTAACGGGACAACGCGTGGCGCTTTCCTTTTTCTTTCTTTTTTTTTTTTTTTTTTTTTTTGAAGCAGGATTCTCAATCTGGTGGCATTCGATCGTTAATAATCGCCTTTCTTACGGCATTGTAAACGCTGCGGCCGAACACGATCAAACGAGCGGATAATCGAATTCGGGAAGTGTACACGAGCGCCACGCACAAAAGAATGGCCTCCACGATCCGTGAATGATGATCGTAAATGGAAAGTTTGGCGGAAGATGCTGGAGACCCGGCTGGTTAAGCCGGGAACTCGATAAATTCTAAATCTTTTGTCGGCGCTAACGACCGGGCGACAGTTAAATGCTCAGCTGGAAAAATATTAGCGATAAATTTCTGTTCGTTGATTTACCGTCGTCGTTTCTAGCTGGCTGAATCGCGGGTTACGCGCCCCCAGTGTCCTCTTCGGAAACATTATCTCGATTATACCGTTATTCCTTCGTAAACGAGAGTCCTTCGAAAGGTACTTTTATTAATATCGCGGAAGCTCTGCGCACGACTCATAAATGCATCAAAATCGTAGAAAGTAGGATCGTTTAATATTAGAAAATACCTCCAGCGTAAGCGAAAGACGGAAAAATAATTTCGTAATTCCCATCGTGCGTAAATTAACTTTGAAGACTACAAGCCGACGTACGAAAAAGATTAAAAAACCGAAAATTAAGAGAAAAACCTCGGCAGAAATAAAGCGCAAGAACTGCGAACACGAGGGCCAACTGGAAACAAGAATAAGAAGACGATGCGCAAGAAGAAGACACTAAAGACGACAACGACGACGACGACGACGACGACGAAGAAGAAGCAGGAGAAGAAGAAGAAGAAGAAGAAGAAGAAGAGGAAGTAGGCAAAAGACGAGAGATTCGAGCAGAAGGATTTTCGCGTGGGTGTCGCTCGGTGGGCGTCGCGTCTGCCTCGTCGAGAGTGCGGCTGACCTCTGACCTCCTGCTCGAGCACCTCCACTCCTTACAGCTTGGTTCGGGCTCTCCTATGCGAGGCTTCTCTCGCATGCAGATGTTAACTCGCGTACACACGGCCAGGGAATCCAGTGCGGGCCAGCGAGACGGAGGAAACGAGAAAAGGATAAGAGGAGGAAAAGAGAGGAAGACAGGCACCGCACCGAGGGAGAATCACGCGTGCAATTATCCTACGCGTGCGTGGGCGACCCCTTTCCACCTCCACCCCTCCTGTCCCGCCAGCTTCATCACCTTTTGCCCCCTTCGTCTACCTTCTAGGCCTCTCTTTCGATCCTCGTCCTCGTCTCGCACTCTATTTTCCGCTATCCTCCTCGTGCCTGACCGCTTGAAAACGTTCCGGTGCACGGACGAGCACTCGTTGCATAATCAGATTTTTCTCCGTTCGACGCTGTGACCCTCGACCTCCCGCTTTCAACGTTGCAGGGGCGAGTGTGTGAATCTTTCCTCCCCCCGGTAGTTGGCGCGGATTTTTGGCCGACCGACCGATCGACCGAGGCGCCTAGGCTCGAATAGCGGGAATAGGCTTTCGAGCGACCGCGCGCCACCAGCCATTTTGCCGGGATTTTATCTTAATGGCGAATTGTTCCGCGCCAGGATACGTGGCTCGCGAACACGCTGCTGTAATCTGTTCCGCAACAGCATCGCTCGAACGGGGATGCTTGATGTAGGTTGGCTAGCTCGTTCGCGGTATGTGCAAGACTGACGTTTGGGATGAGGTAACGAGCGTCGTGAAATGGAAATTTGAATGATTAAGTTGGCTGCTTTATTTGTCTGGCTACGCGAGGGTAAGTGGGTGATACCGTGTGGGCTGCACGGAAATTTTATCGTTGTTTTAACGCTAGAACTGTTCGTTTACTTATACGCTAAAAATACTATAAATAATGATATCATACCCACGCACACGTACGTTTGCAAACGATATTTATCGCGTTAAAATCAGGATTCGCGACACTAGTTTAAATTTCATTAAATTCTTTTTCGCGGACATCGTCCAGCGCAAAAAAGAACTTTGCATGATGTCAAAACGCTGGAGCGTGAAACGCCCAAGTCGTCGCACACGCCTCGCACAACCTCGGAATCGAAAATTCCCCGTGTTACGTTATCCGGCGAAGCGTGCGATTTCTAATTCGTAAGAAAACGGGTCAACCGACTGGTTCGTTACAACCTGATATCTAGAAACACTATTTTGCCCATTGCCGGCTCACACGCGGCGATATATACGCGAGATAATAACGGGTGTCTCGAAGGAGTTGCAGCACCGGTTGGTTGGCGACACCGGCGACAAACTCGCATCGCCGGAGGCGTCTTCGTGGTATCGTCTTCGTGCTCCTCGAGGTGGGACAGGACGCGCCGTCCCCCCGTAATTAACGTCTTGCCGCACCCACGTACCTACGTGAATTCGCCTGTGTAACACATCGCATACAATCGTATCCTTTCAGATATCTACACGAGGCCAATACGTATCGCCACCTGAAATTACCGACATTGTCGGCGCGCCGTGGAAAACCTGCCGAATCGCGTCCCAAGATGTTTGCTTCTTCTCGTTTCGATCGCGTTACTTTCACTCGCGAATTTTTGCAAATGGAACATCACGGCACTCGACTCTCGCTGTGCCGACATCGACGCATCGGGTAAAGGATCGAGTAATTTTATTTCATTGAGAAACCGCGTCGAATCTCCGACCCGCTAAAAGCGCTCGATTTCGTTTACACGTATCTCCGTGCGCAATTTCTCACGGTACTCGCCGTGCGATCAGTCGTCCGCTCGAAATCGCACATAACGCGAAGGAAGATCGCATTCCTGGCCGCCTTAGACTATAGGAAAGAATCCCAAAAAAGAATCGGAGGTGTCAAGACGAATTGGATACACGAGTGGAAGCATGCGAGAGCCTTCGCCGGGTCAATTAACCGAGTCGTGAGATATATTAGCCACCCTGCGGTCCCCGTTCGCCTTTCGTGCATCTCGACACTTTATTTACGAGGGGATGCCCTCCGTCTAACGGAGAGAAAGACGCTCGACACCCCTGCAATCTCGCCTGGCGGATCTCCACGCTTCCGGAAGCTGTCCGTATCCCATGGGTACCGACACCGCGTACCCTTGGACGGTCCTGCGAGTCGCCTGAGAGAGGATCCGTGTTTTCAAGGTGATAGGATCCCTACCAGAACGAGACTTTGTGCCAAATTGTCGTCAGATATCGATCTACCGGACGACATGCTCCAGTTTAACGTCTGCCTAACCAAGCATCCAGCTAATTTCCCAGAGAACTAAATGTTTTCGGTGGTGTACGCGATCGTAGCCTCGAGGATAATATATCGAGGGACGAATGATCGAACGAGGCTTTGTTGGAGGTCGGCCGATGGGTTCGATCCTTTCGACGAAGCATGCGACTTGTCCGTTTGGAGATGCTTAAGGTTAATTCAGTCGATGTTCCGATCGAAAGAAATTCGACGGACTCGCAATAGCCTTAAAAGCTAACATAAATTATTCTAGCGCTTGTAAAATCTCTCGCTAGAAAGCTCGTCCCTTGTCACGCATTTGCTTCGTTACCATTTCCAATCTTTAACGACATCGTACGTATCCGTCAAGCAGTGAAAGTTGCCACTCGGTCGTGAGACCTTGCAACGATCGAAGCTTCCATTCCGCAAGCGCGTTTCGACGTTCAGCGGCAGGCGATAAGATCCGGAAAGGCAGGCTGGTTCCTGGCGGTGTTGTTGCCAGCTCGTGCCTCGAAGGTGCTCCTTAAGAAGGGTGAGAAGTGTCACCAGGTTTTATGTCGCGGTTGCGGCGCGGCGGAGAGGAGGAAAAACGTCGAATGGGTGGGAAAAAGAGGCGAAAAGAAGGAAAGGGAGAAGAGGGAAGGGCGCGACAGTCACGTAGAACGAACGAGGAAGCGAATAGCGAATGGTGGAAAAGGGGCGACGGAAGAAGACAGACGATGGAGACGGAAAGTGGGAGATCTCTGAATGGAGATAGGAGCCACGAGGATCGACGGAGCTTTTGGCTGTCGCGCGAAGGTTTCGTGAGAGTAATTTGTCGTGCGACCACCTCCGGGAATGTTTAAATGAATTGCTCGGGGTGGGCCCTACCACGAGTCTTCGGGGACTTTTATCGGCGCGACATCTTGTATGGGAATGCGGGCCCAACAGGAATAACAGGCGAACCGAAACCCGCGCTAGAGGAACGAAGAGGAACGATCCTCTCTCCCTTTCTCTATCTGGCCACGCGGGGATGAGGTTGGAGTCGACTTACCTCCCAGTTGGTTTATTGCTCAATCCGCGCTCACGGCTAATGGATTCGTCTTCGCCGGCCCCGATGCATGCTACGTACCTTAGACACGCATTGACCACCACCTGCACGCGCGTCGATGTCCCTCTGGAAATGTCTTCCCTTCTTACCGATCTCTTCTTCTCCTTTGCACCATCTCTGCGCTCCGATCCGACGTTGAACGCGACCGAGCCGACCCTCGATTTACGAGCCTCCCCAAGCGACCGAGGACGTTGACGCTTCACGCGCAGATCTCTAGAAATTGTTTCCTCTTTTCAGCACGGTTGCCTCGGTACGTTCAATTTACTCTCTAACGGATATCAAATGGATCGAACGGGGCAACTGAGAAAGCATCGATTTTCACTTGGAAATGTATCGATTTGACTCTATCGAAGATACTCGGACCAAGGATATTCTGCCGATCGATTTGTACACGGATAGTTGATACAGATTTAGAAGAACGCTAGTGAAGAGATAAGCGGAAATCAATTTTCCCTTCGCTCCATCCGTTCTACCACCTCCAACAAATTACAACTTCGTTAAAGGGCCCTACCCAGCCCTGTTCCATTCGCAATAATCCACGCGTGTAACTATCGACACCTCGGCGAAAAGTGTTCGCGGAACGCAGTTTATGTACGATGATAAATTTCGCGTAAAACTCGTCTCGTTATCCGCACGTGGCAGAAATATTAACCACGGGAACCGCTTGTTTACGACATTAAGGGAATGCAATCGCGCGGTAATTTCTTCGGTTTTAATAAGCGTCTAAAAATTATAGAATGGTTAAAAAATTAAAGTAGATCGCGATCTTAGGTCGAGCGTTATGTTAAATTAAATGAAATAAAAAGCGTTATCTAGATTGTAATTTAAAAATATCGCGGGCTTTCTCTTCCGACATAGTCGCGAATAAGAACTGAATTACCCGAAGGAACAATCAAACGCAGAAATTATATAGAAACGTTTTATTTGACAAGGCGACCCAAAGTATTAATAAATTTCATTTAAAATTACGAATTTATGACCGGTGTATCGGAGTGATCGATAAGAAACGACCTTTTTCAATCTTTATCTTCGGATTACGAAATTCTCAGGTAATACGGTCTGAAAAATAATGCACTTCGAAGTTCGTAATGTAATAAAAAGAAATACTAATAATTCTCTCTGCAAGTCACGTATTCCACTCGTCGTATCGATAAGATGCGATAACAAGTGGCTTTCTCGAATGTCCACTTTCGGTGTACAAATGTACAGCGCTCCTTGATGATACGAAACATCGTTGGCTTCTTGGAAATAAAAAATAATCCACTTTCTACCAGCCTGTATCGCTTACATCGATAATCGATAAGCTGACATTTTTTTAACCTTTAGTTCTTCGAAGTAGTCGAGTTTCCTATTAAAAAATTACTACTGACAATTAACAAATCCATACAGGTTTCGTGATATCACTATCGTACGAAGATTACGGAAGAAGAACACGCTGAAATCACTTTCCCGTGAAAATACAGGAAACGTAACTTATCGCGTTCTCACCCTGATATCACAGAGAATTACATCGACTAATTAAAAGATCGAGTGCCTGGAACAGCACACCAACGACGAACGTTTAAAACAGAAATTTCTCTCGAGTGTCTCGCCCGAATGTCGGACATCGATAAACTTCTATCTCATCGCGTTCAATTTCCGAATAATCAACAGCAACCCGATTAAATCCGTCGGAAAGCGCGAACGTTACGAATCATCGGCCCGATAAAAGACGGCTGTCCTGCCGGTTACAATGGTCGGTGGAGCTGCTCGTACCTACCTGTACGTGTTACCCGTACGCAGTAAAGTTTATCTCGCGAGTGTCCGCCACCGACCACCGTGGCTCTTACCTGCGGTTCCATACCTGGCCGTGTTTATACGCGCCTAACAGCCGGGACAGTTGGAACAAGACTGGGAGAAATAGAGAGTGGACAGACGGAAACGAAGATAGGGTACCACACCTTCGGGCAGTTGATTTCGCTGGGCGATTCGCACGAGTCAAGCGACCAATGATTTAGCCGATTTTACTACGGCTTGGTGCAGTCTTGCTCAAAGGAACGGAACGGTATTAGTCTACGAATCGTCCGCTTTAGTAAACCGTGTCATTTTACGATCGATCAGCACCGGTAGCTGTCTTCGAGAGGTACGTTACGTTCGCCTGTCGAGAAATTCGAGACAATCCGATGGTTTCCACGCGATTTTTCGTAGCGATCGTTTTAAAGTAACGATCCTTGCGCCTCGACTGGCCTCGGTGTGGGAGTTCCGAATGATTTTGCCAAAACACGATTGTATTGGTATCTCCTTGGAATTGGAGGTTCTACGTAGGGACACTGTTTTTTCAGTCTCGGCGTGGGCCGAATGGGTTTGAGGTCAGCAAGATCTTTTTAACCGAATTTGAAGCTGAATCGTAGAACAGTTTTATGCGCTGGTCTGTTCGTGGGTTAGCTTTATTTCTCGGATAATTTATTGTAAAAGGTAATCGGAGAACGCCATTCGCGTGCTTCTCTGAGTCACGTGTTCGCGTCATTTCTTAAAACACGCCTTATCGGTACAGTCAGCTTTGCGATAACGGAAGTAAGCACTGCGAATAAGTTCTTTATCGATAACGGATAACGATCTGCACGTGCTTGGCCGAGTCACACGCGTTCGCACACTTCGCCTAAGCCAAACCAAAGACCTGGCCCACAAAAGGAACGGTCAATATTTGCCACCAACCTTTCACAAACAACAACCTTTCTCCCTCGCCACGGTCTCTCGCTTCGCCTCTCGAATCACGAGAAACAACGAGCCAAACGGACCAACACACTTCGCTCCGGCAAGCCCATAATCCAGCAAACAAGCGATCTCCATCATACCGGTAACCACTCTGGAGCGCGGTTTCTACGCGAGGACACCCAACGCAGCGCAAAACGGTCCGTTCGGATGGTGGCTGAATGAACAGAAGAAGGAAGATATCGAACCGGTTCGTAACTAAAATAGAGGATGAATTTCTTCTTGGTTTCCCTTTTTTCTCGGCCGTGCTAGCGGCGCATAACGGCGGTGGTACGTTGGTCGTGCGGTGTTGTGACGACGCGACCGGTACCTATATGGTAATAATGTGACATGGTTGTCGGTCGCGCGTCGTCGGCTCGCACCAGGAGGCCTTATCTTACGGTGAACGGGGCCCCCATCCACGGGCCCCCTGTGAAGCCTATACGGAGAGGGCCTCGGGTCTGGCACGCGGCACACCCCCGTATGCACGCCACTCCGCTCCACGGGATTCCATCGGGACTCCTCGTCCTTTTCTACCTTGCCGCGGGAGCCGATTCTCCTCCTCGATCTTCTTCCTGCAGTCTCGGTCCCGGTCACCAGGCCCACCGAAATCACCGTCCATCGAGCTGATTTCATTATGAATGCTTCTTTATCGTGTTGTCGGTATTGTTGTTAATAGGAGATCCTTGCGGTCTCGCGGTCTGTTCCGGAGGAATTTATGGCCGAGGAATTTGTACGCCCGTGGACACTCGCCGTCTGGAATTCGAAATCGTCTATTCCACGTTTATTTTTAACTCGTCTCGCTTTTGATATCGAATTTGGTAGTTTTCTTAATCGTTCGAGGGGACGGAATAATTTTATTCTTTCACGATAATTAGTATATTTTCTTATAATTAGTTTCGACTTTCTCTTTTTTTTCTTTTTCCCCTCTGAACGATTTGCCAGTAAACCATCCCTCGATGGAAGAAGAAACCAAGACGAAGAAGTATCTTCTCTTCTTCCTATCTTCTTCCGATTTCCCATCGCGTTACTCTTCTTTTTCCTTGCCGTTCTAGCAAGCAAAACGAGTAAACAGCAGTTGGCACGCACATGATTTCACCTATACGTCTCGGCTCGTAGCCAGTAGATCAAGGTGGCCCGAGAAAGGCGACGAGATCTCTCTCCTCTCGTACACCCACGAGACGAGCCAAGAGCTCGCCATTAAGGGACACGGATATTTCATCTGCGCAGTCATCGCATATTTCGATTTCTTCCCTGTCATCCGGCCGGCTCGTACGGGTTACTTCAAAGGAGCTGCCTTCGAGCCCGTACAATATACCTATGTACCATGTCCCTCCTCCTCCACCTCCTTCTTGCTCTTCCTCTTCTTCGTGGTGTTCCCCATCGGTTCGTCGTTTCTCTTCGTCCCGGTGCGGTGTTTCGATGATTTTCTAGCGGACCGCGGACAAAGGTGAAACATCGATCGATATTTTCTGGAGTACACGGACGAACATCGTGATTAATTCAAGAATGTTCCGTCCGCTGTTTTCAGATGCATATTTAAGCCAATGATTGGCCATTGTTTGTTCCGTTTATACTACGCGAGGAATTGCTTCGTAAGAAGGGCGAGCCTGCGTGTATCCGTGTCAACTTATTTCTCAAGTATCTAAGGTCTTTTAGTTGCGTTTGTTTCGCGCGAAATCCGCAATCGAATCGGTCGGAATACGATACTGTGCGAAAACGGTGCAACGACGCGTAAATACTCGTACGAAAAACAAGCAACTGGTAAAATATTAATATAATTGTGTTGTTACGCCGCTTCGATATGCAAAACGTGTCAAACCGTATATCGTCGAGAGAACCCGTGTGAAGATCGTGGGAGAAGAAGAGAAACATCTCGCTGTAATCGTTCCCCGAAAATACTGGTGTCAAGAACGACTCACGGATCGACTTAAGAACCTCCTGAAACCCGATGCCTCTTCTCTCTTCATTTCTTTCCTACGACATTGTCCTCCCTTCAGATTCCGAAACGCATCACGATTAAATCCGCCGTGGAATTTTAAAGTAGACACCTACGTCGAAAAGCGGAAAGTGTGAACACGATGGAGAGACAGCCGGTGGGCGCAACTCGGTTATTAATTATTAGTCGCTTCACCGTTTCAGACTTTTCTACCTCGTACGCGTGTGAGACTAACACCTGTTGTCGCGCTTTATGGCATAATCGTCGAGCCTTCCTTCAAACGGAACGGAAATTTACGATCCTGGCTCTCTTCTACAGTTAAAGTATTATTAACGAAATTTTACATTCGCTGGTTGAAGCATAACGATAACAACTTTAGTAATACTCGGCTGTCAGAGTTTTCTTTAACGCAACTACCATTGACGATCGATCTTAGAAAGCTGACTAAATCTTTCTATTGTACGTAAAGTTCGCTCGCGGCTCTCGACTTCGCTAAAAAAAAAGATGAAAAATGTTGGAAACTTCGAGTGGTCTTAATCGATCTGCAAACTTCCTCCAACGTGCGATCTTTCGCAAAGCGAAACTTCCCCTGCGATCGATCGATCCTCTTCGTTCATCCGACATCGATTCGCATGCTTCTTCTGGTCTTGAAGATGCTCGACGCATGAAATGGCCAACGCTGTCGGATGTCCCTATTTTATTTTTCTCCGAGCTACTCGTGAAGGGCGCTAACGTGCCATAAAAAGCGAACGATCAACGAACAGGAAACGGGGGTGGACGAAGAAGGAGAAGAAACTCGTATCGGCAGAGGGACGATGAGGGAGGAAGCTCTAAAAGAGGAAGAAGAAGAAGAAGAAGAAGAAGAAGAAGAAGAAGAAGTTGTCTCTTTAGGAAGAAAAGACGGCAAGCATTTGCTCGAAGCCTTTTTTCTCTGTCTCGAGCTCGATTCAGGGGAGGATTAGCAGAATTAATAAACGTAAACCTTTTAAGCTAACGCCGTCGCGGCGCCGATAAATTCTTATTTATATTATAATCGAGCTACGAGAGGAGACCACGAGCCACTATTATGGATGTTTCGCCGCGTCGTCACTTCGTAAACCTGTTGAATAAATTCCAACGTGACGCTTCGTCGTTCTAACCTCGAACTTACTCGTTAGAATGCACCATGGTCTGCTCGTGTACACCTCGCTGCGTGAAAGAAAGAAGAAAGGAGACGTTGGACATTAAGGGGTATGTCCTCGTAAAGACGAACGCGATGGCTGGTGCGTCGGTTGATAGGAGAACTTGGATGCTCTGGGTTTTACGGTTATTGAGCCTGATTCGGTCTACGTGGAAAAATGAACGCGACGAGTCCGCGTTTCTGGCGTTTACGAGAAATTTCAGATTTCGAGGTTAGAAGGTTGGATTTGTTGTTACAGCTTCACACCGCACGAACTACAGTTTCACCCGAAATTTTCCACATTTTTTATTCCCGTAATAAAACGTAGATAAATAGGCGAAGATTCAACGAGAAGATCAAACGAGACAAATTATTTCCAAAGATAGAAGCATAGGACTGCGAAAATGTTTCGCCAAGAGCTCGCCTGCTCTCGGTTATACCACTGATAACACAGCGTGTATAAGAAATTCATATTATTCCGTATAAACGTACGATGCATACAAAGTACGAAGCGTATAATCAAGACCGATAATAAGAATGGAAATTGTAGTAATGGAAACTGAATCACGGAAATCAACTGCCTCCTACGTCGGATCCTATCGTAATTATCAAAGAATCCCGACGTTTCAAATCACATATCTTAACCGAACTTAAATATCCATTCACGAAAGCCTGATAAAATAACAAGCCTTCCCATAACCTATCTATAATACGTGTTCCAACACCTCGAACAAACAGGAACAGACCAAACGAAGCACACGCGTCCACTAACCGCGCTCCAACTAGAATATCTTGGGAAATTTGACTGGAAACCAACAGGATTCTTCCACGCATTCACAGATTCGGTAATACGGCGTCACCGATAACCTTATCGACAGGAACAGGTCTAAAGGGATCCAGTAGTGTCCTGAAATCGACGAAGGGGCCCTCCTCGGTGCAGGATGCGCGTGTTTCAATTAATAAGGCCACGAATACGTACGTATACCTGACCAGGCGGATAGAGGACTCCGAGATGAATCAGCCAGTGTAAATTATCGAGGCACGTTATCTTGGACGTTGGTATTGGGTGTTCAGGTACCTGTTCTGGCCCGAAGCATTCACACGTAAAATTACGTTATCTGCTGGTTTCCATGGGAGGCGAGGAGAGATACGTCCCGGAGAGCAGTACTCGGATACAGGTAGATAGATCGTCGTACGACTACGTAGAGGAGGCGCGCGTAAAACGATCGAGAGAACCGGCAGGATCGCATAAACTGTGGAGATTTAAGCGGCTCAGGCCCTCTCCCGGACGAGGAAACCATCTTCCAGGCCGACCACCATGGCTACGCTCTTAGCCTCGCCGGTTCCGCCGTTCTATGCCGAACAATGTTTCACTGGAAAGGTGAGCTAAATGTCAGGCCGCCGCGAGCCTAAGGCTTTTAGGCGAGAAGATATTGAAAATGAAATCGCGAAAATACCATTTCAATTACTCCGTCTGGCTGGGGTTGCTTTATTGGCAGCGGATACGGGCGCGCGAACGCTGACAGGTAAATGGGGTGAGAGGGATGGAACCGATAGCGGGAGTCTTCGGTGTTGGCAAGCTTTCCTTGCTTGCGTGCGACGAAGAAACGAAACTGCGTTTCCTTTCTCAACCTTTCCTGAATCGCGATTTATGACAGTCAAATATTCGATAAGGAACAACCTTAACGTTGCGGTGACAAACATTCGCAAAGACTTTCGGATAATTTCAAGACGCCGAAAAGTATCAACTTATGGTTAGCTGTTTATTCAAAACGACGAGTACTCGTTTATATGTATCGTGTTAGGCTGTGTAGAAGATGATTAATTACAGATATACGAAGTATCGGAAAAATAGAAGGTAGACGATAGAAAATGAAAGATAGTGTCAGAAAAATAACATCTTCCAATGGAAATAAGATGCTCGACCGAGATCGACAGAGTTTTCTCGCAATTTTTGCTCATTACTTCGTAATTTATTCGAGAAAAAGTCAAAGTATACATCTGATAAGTCGCAGTTTGCTTCGAACTATCATTAACGTTATTTGCATTGCTTGCATTAAAGATAACAAACAAGCCGTAATATCCGATCGAGATCGAAGATTTAGAGGCCCCGAGGTCTTTGAAATGAAGAAACCGTTTTAACCGTGAGAATGCTCTTAGCTCGTTTATCTATTTTTAATAATATTCTAAAAGGTGAGGCAAATGTCGTGACTAAATCTAATAGAATACATAAAATACGAATTGTGAAATAAATTATCATCAAAGTGACGACATTTCGAAGCGTGAAAAAAAAAATGGTGAAATCGTGATATATCGCTCCATCAATGTGTCATACGAATGCAACGTTAAGTTAAAGCGAGAGAAACAAGTTCTTCTCAACTTTGCCAATACCAGAAATTGATTTTCGATTCGTGATTTCTTAAATTTACGAACCTTCTTCGATTCTTCTACATCAAAAACACGGGCAATGTTTCAGGCAACTGAGTTTTAACAATTATAAATTCCCATTCTATACTTAATAAACTACGCGCAAACTGTAATTTATTGCAAGATTAATGTATCCTTAATGTCGCTTCGGTGATAAACACATCTCGCTGAATGAAAGCGCAACAAAATCTACTGTGTCTACTAAAACGCAATAAATTTTTGATCGGTCGAATTTTTGCAACTTTTCAGCAATGTGTATCAAGTTTCCGAAGGTTTTACACGATCCTTTCGAACAGTGTTGATAACTTTTCTGAATGGACAATCGTTCGTTGCCGGTCGAACCTCTTGAAGTGAGTTTATGCACAGGACGAACCGCTTGTCACGGTGAATATATTCACTGCACTGACTTAAGAGGTTAACTATGTCCGACGATATTTCAATAGGAGGCGAAGCAAATATCATGTTCCAGCCCAATCTGGCGAGGGGGCAGCGAGAGAATAAACTGTAAAAGGTGTAAATCAATGAAGTAATGTAACGAGTAAAGACGGAGGGATATATTGGTAACGTAATAAGTAGTCGGATCGTATGTACGTCGGCAACGGGCTTTAAGGCTCGCCTCGCACGACCGGTATTCTCGCAATTTCAATGCTTTTGTGCGTTACGAAAAGAAATCCCTTCTACCATGAAATTTCTACGACTATTATACGTTAAGATTACCTATGGTACTTGTACTTTCTTCCTTTGGTAACGCGATAAAAGAACGATCGAGTTTAGAAGAAATTTACTGGAATAAAAAAAAATAGCTTCGAGAGTTCGCTAAGACGCGTCGATTCCTACGGAATAAACCTATATCACGGTATAATATAGAAATCGTACAAGAATCGACAGCGTATGACTAAAACGAACAAACGAACTGTATGAATCGAGCTTAAAGGGAAGTAGAATGGTTTACACGCGAATAAGTGAAACAATAAAATAGCGAAACATAGTTAACCGAGGGTATACGTCGGTAATATAATAAGTAGTCGGATTGTGTACGCGCAACTATGGAAGGAAAGAGGAAAACGGTCGAAGAAGCCTCTCCAGATATCTACGGTCATTCCGTATCAATGTTACACCAGTCTTCGTTACCTTAAAGACGTAATATCGTAGTAACATGCAAGTATATTTTCCTTAAATACATCCCTTTTCAAGGATCCTTACGTTCGGTATACTTGAAATCGTGGTTACTCGTGAAATTTGAAACTGCAGCGAGTACAACGAGTGCCGCGAAGTACAAGCGTTTACTCGGCGCTTTCTACCTTCGTTTAGCCTTAAAGGTTTCTTTTCTGCGACGTACCAAAGTTGCCACGAAGGGTCTTTGTTTCGTAGATTTGGAAAATTTAGCGAATAGAGCAAATAGTCTCGTTGGAATCGAAACTTCTAATTTGAAATTGAATAAAATTGAATTCTTTGTAGTATTCGGTGATTGAATTACGCAGCAGAAGACAAACAGAGTGCCATCGTGCCGCGAGACCGTAGAGAGGTTAAATGGCAAACTGCCATAACTCTTCAAATTGCCCTCACAGTACATACTTACAGAAACTAATACGCGTGTTTCGTTCGAGTTACTATCCCGCTGTTCTTCACAGTTCGTACGTTTCTCGTTTACCTCCCATCCCGTTGTTAACTTGGTCATTTAGCGCGTAAGAAAAGGTGAAACGGGCAACAACGGCGGAAAAGAAACAAAGAGGAGGTTGAAACAACTAGTGGAAACCAGGAATGGTACCGCGTGCTCCTTGCTGCCTTGTCCGTAGCTCAATGTCAATATACGACGGAGAACAAAAATAATCTTACGATAGAAACGTAAAAATAGAACGAACTATATTTGTAAAAAGTAGATAACGAGATTCTTTCGCGTTCGATGAGCTTCCCACATTTAGTTTTCGTATCTTCTTGACCACCCACGCCAGTTTCTTCGACAGAATTATCTTACTCGTTAGAATTATCAACGACCTTTTTATCATCGCTATAGATTTCCTCTTTCGGTGCTTGAAAATGCACGCTGGGCCTTCGACGGAATCGATTTTCCGCAGTCTCTTCTCACCTACCCTTTTACACGGTAAAATAAAATAATTCTCGCCCGAAGGGTTTGACAACTAACGTCATACGCAAATGCAGTAACGCGACGTCTAATTTTATGCTTCGATTCGTCGCACTTGCACCGAGTGCGGCGAAAAGGGAGGGCAAAGGGAAGCAGAGACCGACCGCAGGTTGTAACGTTTCGCGAGAGATCGCTTATGCGACCGACCATGATGCCCCTCGACGTAGTTCCTGAATATCCTTTAGACAATGATGATGATGATGGTCGCGCGTTCCTGGCTATACTTGCGGCTGCCCGCAAGAAGAAGACTCTGGAAGAAAAGGAACGAGGAAGTCCACGCGAAGAACGTGTCCTATCCGCCGTAAATAAAATCCACGATTTCGTTTTCTTCGGCTCTTGCGTTTATGGTTTCGCGACAACCATTTTAAAACACGTCAGTCCTCTCCCTGTAAACGGACGAAAAATTATCCATGCTATCAAACAATAATTATTTTTTGGAGCTGTAAATGATTTCTCGCACACTGGACGTAACGCGCGATGAAATTTTCTTAGCACGAAAAGCAGATTATTCGAGAGGCGTCGATCGTCGATTTACCGACAGTCGTTCTTTTTATGATTAGGATTCTTTCTGCGGACAGATGGGTTGTTTCGTAAATCACCCCTAGGAAATTGCCGAGAAGAGTGAGAAAATAGAAAAAGTTAGGATTCGAGTGTGAAAAAAGAGAAAAGAGACAAAGAAGCTTCGCAGCAGGAGGATCAAAGGGAAATAGCGATGAAAGACTAAGAGAGGGCGGGATGAACGAAGGAAAAGGAAAAGCGGCATAAGGTGGAGGAGGGTACGTATTCGCGTGGAATACGTGGGCGAGTGCGAGGCTGTGTCGCGCGAGTCACCGCTCGGTTGCCCAGGGCGTCCCGTCGTCCGTCATCCTGTCCGCCCGTCCGTATTTCGTGGTCTGGCACGCTGGCGAACGAGCGTACGCACACGCGTGCACGGTGCACACGCTCCACGCCGTTCCGCCAATCACGAGTGGACGCGAGCCGAGCCGCGCGATTTTTGTTCATTCAAAGTGTCACATCCGGGCAAAGGCGTATTGTAATTTACTCGCTCGTTCTTTTCGTTGTCGCTAAATCACCCACCCATTACCAACTCTTTTTAATTGCTCGCGAAAGATTCGCGCCGAGTTACGAGACAAGTTCACGATTATCGATAAGATTCGACATTTCTGAGACTTCGAAAGGACGTAGGGCACGTCTAATGGAGACGAAGGAAATATATTTAACTTTAGCGTAATTTAAGTAAAATTGTTAAAATCCTTAAGAGTCATTATCTCCTTAGAAAGTCTTCTTCTTTCGATTATTGACCAATGATAGCATCGATATTAACAAGCTTCCTATCGCGAAGTACTTGTTAGTCGATACTGTGCCAGTAGATTCGGATTTTCAGCTACTAAATAAATTGCAAGGCAAAGGCGATTAAATCGGACAATCCGATACCAAAGTTGGTCCCGTTTGTTGATCATCGACATATAAATAAAACAAAGACTGTCGAAACTGAGAACGACCGGGACCACTCGCGCGTTTTAGCTGTTAAATGATACGCGCCTGCGAAATTGCGGGTGGCCACCTTCTGCGTGTGCATCCACCGATCGTATATCGGCAAGTACAACTTCGTTCAGCCGGCTATGAAGACGTTATACCGGGTACCTCGTGCACAAGAGCATGTACGGCTTGTTATTTATTTATTTATCCGTAGAATGACGCGTAAAACGAAAACGGTACGAGTTATAATCGTTCGACGGCTTTATGAATTCGTTCGCGTAATATTAAAGGCGTCTCGGTGTTTGTATATACGTGTAATTGCGCGTACTTATCTCGCGTGATTTGAGGTAGCCGTTACCCAAATCGGTACACAGCTTTAAGAGCGTTCGGAACACGATAATCGAGTACAAACTAGCCATACGATAAATTATTTTATGAATACGTTAACATCGTGTGTACCCTATAGGATACGCACAGAATCCGCAAAACGGCCTTCGATTCGCATACGACCGCGTCCTGTCCGCGCGATGATAATTTCGCAAACGATCCAGGAAAGATAAATTCACGAGACTTTCGCGGCACCGGCTTAATTGGCCACCGATTCCAGCTGAATGTGTCGTGGGACCGCGGCGAAGTAGCGAACTGAAAATAATGCGAATGACGTCCGGGAACAAGGCGCTCGTGAAAATATTATTTGACGACCGCGTATGCGTATCTCACTTGGTTTCTCCTTTCTGATCTCTCCTTTTCGATTATGAGCGTTCATTTCGTACGTACCGCGTACTGTGATTTGTCAAAGAATCGCTTTGTTCCTTTTTCATTTATGCTTAATCTCCTAAATTATTGGTTGAAATATTTCGCGAGCTTTCCTTTTTCGGAATGTTAATTTTTTAGTTCCACCTTCCACTCCAGTAGTGAAAAGTAAAAGTTTCGAAATAAATTCTTTCGCCGACAGTATTCAATCTACGAAAGAATATGTTTACAGGCGAATTCTAAACGAGCAATCATAAGGATGCAACGGTTGAAATAATTAAATAACACGTACGTTACAACACTTTGTCATTATTATCTGTCAAATATCTGTTAAACAACGACCAATTCGACATTGTCTTGACGGAGGTAAGATAAGAAAGAGCGAAGAATATTATGCACCCAGATGAAACAAAGCAGCTCGGATATAGCGTTCGAGTGAACTTTGATATATGATGAGCAGCACATATTTTAAGCATTGAAACATGAAAATAATTACAGCATCGACACACGGCTATCATTTCTCGCAATCTGATATCTAAAGTTCAAATCGGTGCCTCAATAGAAATTACTCATGCAGGCATCCGATGGAAAGGTTTAATCAAGAAGTGGAAAGATTCGTACATATCGACGAGAATTATGCTGAAGCGATTAACATATTAATAGATATACGTTTTTTTTAATTGCCGTGATTTCCATCCAACAACGCGGACTAGAAATTTTCATACAATGTGCAATTTTGTTCGAGTCGTAACGGTTGCGTTGAAATTTGCATATTACATCGAGTTGAATAAGCGTTTCGAGTAAAGTTTAACGATTTCGTTGTATAAATCGTCGACTTGTCCGCTAACGAATTTCTCAACTCTGTGAGAAATCGTTGTGAAATTCATTATAAAATGTTCACTGCTTCTCATAAAATTCTGAAACAGCGCAACAAAGAATATAAGTCAAAGATCGGTCGCATCAGCAAATTCAAGAGTAACGAAGGATCGCATCCGGTTCGTCGCAGGATCACGTTGCGGGTCAGGCGGCCTAGCAGCTACAAAACGATAGTGACACCGGTATCGCCAAGAAAGAGTAACCCAATCGTCTTTTCTTCGAGGCACGCGTGTAAACGTATCCATACGCGAGGAACGAAGGAAACTTAGCTGAAAGTGAAGGAAGAAGCGAACGATGGTAAAGAAGGAAAAAGACGACGAGAAAGACAAGGAGGATGAGAAGGAAAAAGAAATTCCGTAAGGACGAAGTGTAGGTCCGACCAGACGTGTTATCGACGCTCTGCCAACCCCTTAAATCAGCGAAGGTAGGTGAGCGAAGGGGGTGAAACAGAAGAAGAAAAAGAAGACGAAGAAGAGGAGGCGGAGGGCAGATCCACCTTTCCTTTTCTCTGATCCCTCGATGTTCTTTCTTTTTCTTTTTTCTTTTTTTTTTTTTTTCTCTCCCAAGTTCGTGACGAAGAGAGGACATGCGCATGCAGATCACGTTGGTTGTAGCCAAGTGATAGCGTATCTGTGGGCGGCGCGTGCGTGTGGTCCTTCTATGTCCCCTTTAACTCCCATCCTTACCTTCGTTTCTTCCACCATGCTCGAGGGAACTCTCCGGCCCGTTTCAAGTCTCTTCTGCCGTCTCTCTCGCTCTTTTCCCTTTTCACCTTATACCTGGATCCTACCGGTTTATACCTCTCTTCGCTTTTAAACGAGGAAATGACAGACTTAATACGCGATTTAATACGTATCTACCTGACGATACGCTTTCCGCGCCGTGCCAGAGATCGGCATTTTCGACGATGGTTTTATTTTCTCTCTTCTTTTCGTTCGATAACTTTTAACGACGCCGATAACCATCAAATACGCTTCGGCGAAACCCGCGTACAAATTTCAAAAGAAAACGAAATTGCTAAAAGCCGAAGCAATTAAAACGAGCGAAAACGTTGGCTAATCGACGGGTGTCAATCGTATCCTCCTGAAATATCGTTAATTAAAATCCGAAGCCTGCGACAAACTAATAGCGAAATCAAAATCATCGGGAAACAATGCAACTCGTGTCGTAAATATCGAATGGTATCTGGATTATATCCCGGCGAATTAATTTCGCCGCACTAGCTGTCAAGAAATTATGTAAATTCGCTTTACAAGGCTGAGACACGAGGTTTCGCTCTTCCCTTCCTTTCCTCTCTTCTCTGCCCTTTCTTTCTTTTTTATTTCTGATCCGGATCGGAATTCCTCGAGTTTCCAGGTTCGAGAACGAACTCCTAGTCGAGCAGCCTGTTGGAAGAAGTGGAAGTCGACCGGTCGTACGAGATTCTCCTTATCGACGCGAGCTGTCCCGTGTTCGGCCCGTTCCCGGGCCCGAAATAGCGTATTCGGACCCACCTCGTGCCTTTCCAGCACCTACCTTCGAAAAAGAAACGTAACCCTAGACGTATCGCGGTGTCATGTCCCGCGCACCTGGCGGCCTCGTTCTTTGTAACACGATACACGCGTTTCTTCTTCTTGTTCTTCTTCTTCGTCGTCGTTCTCTCTGCTGCTGTTCTTTCTTCTTCGTCCTTTTCTTCTTCTACTTCTACTTTAACTTCTTCTACTTCGTTGCTGTTGCCTTGTGCTTATTCTACCGTAGATAGACGCTGCTTTTTACTTAAATGTATTATGCACGAAGTAACGCAGTATATTACGAAGTAAACGCGGTTGATGATATCTTCTAAGATATTTCTCATCGCTCTGATAAACGAGACTGATAAACGAGAGTGATCTTAAAAGAATCCTGGAAATTAATTTTCATTTTCGCGAGGAAAGGAACTGACCAAAAACATCAACGACAACGAAAGTTTAAAAAATAATATAATAAAAGTTTATTTTACACGTACAAACGAAACACAACGTGGGCACGTAGGTACACAGTGCGAAAAAAATACGAGGCGATCCTTTTGTATGTCCTATTCCGGCTACCTATACATACGTATAATACGTCGTACGTAACATAATTACAGATCTAACGATCATGAATCCGTGAATAACATCCTGATATGCAGTTATAATTATACCCTATGTATTAACAACTACGAAATACATACGCAGCTAAAAACACACTAAAAATCAAGGACGGAAGGTCCGCTTAACTCGCACGAGTCTCCGTTATCTATCTTCTTGTCTCGAATAACTCCCAATATTAACCAATCCACTCTTGAACCATATTAGATCACGATCGATATATCAAAAAGTAATATCACCGATGTACCAAGTCACGGTAGAACTCCATTTATCTGAACCTGTCGGGATGCAAGTAGTTCACATAATAGGAGTTCGCCGATTCTCCCTACTATTTAGAATATTTTTCGTTTATATAATAGAAATGAACATCGGGACAAATATCGATGTAGGCGAGCGATCCTTTATAGAGAGCGATAACAAAATAAAAAATAGGTCTGCTCGTGTATATTTCGCTGTATAGTTCGATGTTTTATCGGAACGCTCGCGCGACAAAACTCGTTCGTCCGCATCGAATCTAAAAGAATTTAATCGGCAGGAGGTCATTTAGTCGAGCACTAGCTGAAATTTCGTTCCAATAAATAGAGTTCCACTGTACGTATGAACCGTCCGAATGACCAGTCTGAAAATTTTTCTCGAGTCCGTACGTGAATAAATTTTCCTAGTACAATGCCAGACTTGCCGCGATCGGTGGACAGAACACTAGGACGTCTCCTGTAGCACCACGGCCCCGGTGCCGGGCACAGGTATCCCCGGCGGCGGCGGTGACGTCGATACACCCAAATTGTGAGTCAACGAGTGCCTCCTGAGGTCGCAGTTCCTGCGGAACACCTTGCCGCAGGATGCACAATGGTAAGGTTTGATGTCCGTGTGCGTGAGAAGGTGGGTCTTCAGGTTGCTCCTCTGGTTGAAACTTCTGGCGCATACGGGACACTTATGGGGCGATTCCTCCATGTGTAGAATCTTGTGCACCGCGAGGGTTCTGCTTTGGCAGAATCCCTTGCCGCATTCCGCGCATTTGAACGGTTTTTCCTTGCTGTGGATGTACCTGGAACGAATGAAAGATCGTTTTTTCTCTTGATTCAAATGCGCGCGCGATGATGTCGATGACAGATGTTCAGATGGAGAGGTTGGAATGGTCAGTAATGGGATTAGAGGGATTAGGGGGATTAATGATTGTCGGAGCGGCCGAGCGTGAAAATTTTCGTTTGGCTTTCCGAGATGAACGAGTGTTCGGGTGAAAGTGGTTTATCATTGGCTTAGGTTAGGTTAGACTGAAGTTTGGGAGTGCATATAGACTGGTGAGAGGATGTTTGAGTTGTTAGAGACATAGGAAATGGGTAGTAACGTATGTGTGTGCGTGTGTGTTTGTGTGGGTGTGTGTCAACTAGGATTATAAGTATATAGTAAGCATTTAGTGACACGAACAAGGATGTTTAAATATTACTATACGTGTCTGAAGCAAAGTATCCACATAAATAACAATGCGAATAAAAATATCAGACCGACGGAGAATTTCAGCGCCGAATCTAAGCGAACTGAAATTAATTTCATCTTACTGGGACAATCGTCAAAATGCTTTCAATTTTTCATTTCGATAAATCACCAAACGTTTCGTCGTCTCTCCCATAAAGCGATAAAAGGAACAGCGTACAATATACGTTAGTTAAAAAAACAGATAACACGAAGAACATACGCTACGACTATTTTTAAGCTCAATGCTCGAGTCCAATTAACGGGAATTGCGAATGTATCGTGTCGTCGTGATTAATGATCAAGATACAAAAAGCCCGATAAATTGTCACGAATTGATCAACGTAATTAATACACCGTAGCTGTATTCTGATCGCCGTCATAATTACATGTTGGACCGTATCATTTCGTCGTATTTAGACGGCACACGAACATTGCAATCAATTTGAACAGGCTCGTGTGCTCGCTCGCGCGTGCGCTCAAACACCTCACGGGGAAGAAAGCCCGTTTCACGAGGTGCCATGATTGGTATAACTACTTTTGCCGTGCACACTTCCCTCGGCTCATCAGCATATATAATGGCAGCTTTATCTTGCGCGTCTCTTCCGCGAAGAGATCCCCCTTCGAGCTAATTTTTTAATAACTTCAACCGGCATCTTTGAATGCAGGTAAATTGAGTTCAATTATCGTCAATTCCAGTTCGTAATGATTTGCAATTATCACGGCTGGTGTCGAAGCTTTTCGATCGATAAGAATTTGCGTACTTTTTTGCGAGAAGTTTGGTAAAATCGAAGGTATAAAACGTTAAGACGCGCAAGAGGATCGATAAAATCTCGATCAATGGCTAAAAGTTTCAAGATCTTTGATATCGCTAATAAACATTTAGATTAGGAAGAAACTCGGCTTCGAAAAATCCAAAGGACGAATAAAATTCCTGTTAGAAAGATATCCCAACAGGAAGCTATAAACTTTCGATCAACGACTAACTGGAAAAACCTGAAAAAACAAGCGATAAAACGTTCAAAATTCCAGGAAATCTTGACCCACGATTTTAATAAATTCTAAGTAAATTCGCAACGCTTTCACAGTATCCGAATCGTGTAAAATAATCTACGGAACCACAACGTGCATCCATAAACCGATTCACGACGTGCCATTCTCCAGCTTACCTATGATCCCTCAGGTGATCCTGCCGTCGGAAAGCCTTTCCACAAATGTCGCACGAGTACGGCCGCTCGTCGGTGTGCGTTCTTTCGTGTATCAGCAGATTGTAGCTTTTCGTGAACTGTCGGCTGCAAAACTTGCAGATGAACTGCTTCTTGGGCCTGGACGCCCTGCACGTCCGCGGTATGCTCGAATCGGTGGAAGTGGACGTGGCTTGAAGCGGCGACGACGAGGACAAAGACGAGGACAGCGACGAAGAAGAGGACGAGGAACAGGCGGACGACGAGGCCGGGGACGTGAACGAAGAAGCCGCTATCTGCGACAGGGACGACGACTGCGGTATCGTCGTCGTAGAACTCGAACTCGCGCGATTTCCTTCCGATATCCGTCGCAACAACGCCTCGTGATTACCGGAGGACGTCGCCACGGAAGTGTCTCTCAACAACACTTGCTGCTCCTCCAACAGAGCCAAATCGTCGTCGGGATCTGCGATAAAATCCAACCGTGCCTCTTCCTCGTCGTCCGGGGATTGCAACAACCTCTCGGCAGCTAGCTGATCGTTCTTCGACGGTATCGTCGAAGTCAGCGCCGTCTCTAGACCGATATTGACCGGTGAACACCTCTGATTGGCAAGCCCCGAAGTAGACGACTGACTAACAGCCGGTGCGGTGCTGCTGGCGTGAAGACGATGAAGAGTCAAGTAGGTCTCCAATGCCTGGAGATTGAGCGCCGCGGCGGCGGCATGTCCAGGTGGAAGCAGAGCGACTCTCTGGAGGGCAGCGAGTAGCGCTCCTTGAAGTCCAAGAGCCACGCTCTGCAACGTGAAATTCGGTAATCCAGCCTCTGTGACACTGGCGACGTCTCGAAGCTCGGTGCTGGTGGACGTGGTCGCCGACGTGGAGGAGGAGGAAGAGGAGGAGGAGGAGGACGACGACGGGACCATTACGATTCCCCGGTCCTGCTCCTGGTCCTGCTGTTGTTGTTGTTGCTGTTGCATCCTCCCCCGTCGCTAGAATCGTCACGGGTCTGGCTGAGGGATTGCCGACGTGTTGCCTGCACCATTGGCGAGAGTAACCTATCGATCCGACGGTTTTCGTTGATGACGAGATCGGTGAATCGGATTGGATCGTTGGTTCACTGACCGATCGAACGGGTCCCAGCGTGGATCGCGGACCTCATGCTCGGCAATTTCGCGGCTCGATGGCGAGTAATCGTCCAGGAACGCGACAAGGTGGACGAACGTGGAAACGGTAAAGAGGAAAGACGCGCGCGATGCTGGCGGTGCGAAGGCGCCCCGACGACTGCTCCTGCCTCTCGCTGCTGGGCACTGCTCGTGGAGACACCTGGTGGCAGGTATCCGAGGCGAGTTGGGACCGTCCGCGAGAAACGGGCCCTGGATTCAGGAGAGAGAGCCACAGCTGGCCCGCAATTGCTCGCCGTTTCGGCGTAAACGGCGTCGTTCGTAATCTCGCGTGCACGCGCGACTGCGTGCGCGCGCGTCAGCTATCCGCTGTCGCCGTCGTTACGATATCGTTTCTGTCTCGATGGGAATTACGAGGACGATGCGCTACTAAGAGTCGCGCATCAGACCCTCGTACATGCAAGATTTTTGTGCGACGGTCGACCAGCAAATCCCCCGCGGTTTTATAGCGGTCTAAAACCATAAAAACGCGAAATAAATTCGTGGAATTGTAACGTACGCGTAATTTGTCGCGAATCCGATGATTTTGCGGGTGTTTCGGCTCGTGTATCGCGATTATTTCTTTATTAAGAGCAGGCTTTTCATTGGAATTTTGCAACGTCAGCCTGATCGCTAACGCACACGCTACTCTTTCAGATATTCGCGAGCATAAATTTGTAGCGGCACACGAGTCAGGACAATTCAAATCCTGTTGTTGTTTTGCGTATTTGCGTATTTGCGTTGTTTTGAGTATCAACATCGTTAGGTTACAAGTATTGTAAAAATCGATGAACTCCGAGCAAAACAATGTCGCCGCTACGTACAGCGGTCAACAAACGTAGTCGAATTCAAATTTTCCGGCTCTCCCCCGACCACTATAAATAAACAGACGTAATCACGAGCGAGAGGGTTTATCGAACAGAGTCGAAGAGCATTAACGTGTAAACAATTATCGAAATGATCTACAAAGTTTCTCCGAGTATTTATCGAGTATTTATTACGCAATTTATTTTTGTACCAGCGACTCGCAATTCGTCTGTAATTTATTTATTTATTTGAAAATATATTTCGCTTTCGTTATATCGCTCAACCAAATAGACTAATCCTCCACAGATTTTATTCAATTTGTGAACCGTTAGAGGTCGATGTTTAAATTAATTTCTGTCTAGCAATGTATCGATAAATCTCTGCGCTTCTGTGTCCACGGCTATCGTTAAAACGTCGCGAATTAAGAATTACGAGGTACTTACGTAACATACCGTAAACCGTGAAAGTAACGAACAGCAAATTCTGTCATGGCGTGTGTCACCAGTCACGATATGTACACGTCTGGTAATAAACAATGTAAATACGACGTTGCTTGTTCGTTCGCGAGCTATTCGCACGTTCAACAGTCCGAATACGCGGATACGCTGTCAGGTTGATAGAAATGCTCGCAGGGCGAATTGGTGAAACGCTAAACGATACTTCACGACACCGGGAAATTAATTATTTACTTGCTCGTAAAGTACTTGAAGCGATGCTGCTTATTTCCTATCCGCAAATTTTCATGTCTTGCTTACATTTTGTTTACCACTGGGAAATGCGAATTGGAAAATATCTTAATTAGGATCGGAAGTAACACGTCTTCTCTTGATTAGAACCGTTAAATCGAGTCGTAGAATCGACATCGTTAATTTGAATATTGTAATATTAGATATGCTAATGAGATTTTTGGACGAGTACAAGAAAAGTTCAAATTTATCGTAATTATTTTTATGGGATGCATACGTTTGAATAATTGAGTGAAAATGACAGAGGTTTGAGAGAACTCTGGCTGGACATTCTTTGAAATTTATACTCTCTGTGGATGAAGTTGACGCATCTAGGAAATAAAATTACGTAATACGAGATAATTCAATTTTGTAGAAGAATCATTAGCGTCAAGGATTAATCATCTCCATATATCTTACAAATAGTTAATATCAGTAGTAGGAATTATTTAAATATTACCTTACGATGTTTATTATTATCTTAAAATTGTCGTTCGAACTTTTGACCGGATGTGCAAGAATATTTGTGTTGAGAACAAGAAACGTTCGACCTTTTCTATTCTATCTTTCTATTCGTTCCACTTTTAAACATTTTTCGGCAGTAAGACGCGCAACACGGTTTATGCCTCGTTTCTTCCATTATCGTTTGTTTTTCTAACACCTGAGAGTCGACGGCCTCGTTCCAACAGCAATTTCCAACAGCGCTGCGCCACCGACGCCGATGCTCTCACCAAATCGCTAAACTCGGAACAGCCGTTGTTCTTCGACAGGCCATCAGCTTATCACAGCGACCAACTGCGAGCGGCGATTGTTTACGTTTCCGCCTCCACCGTTGACTTTTTGTATCTTAGCCGTTCAAGCGATTTACCTCCGCGCGTTCCGAAGAATTCAAGCGAAAGAAGAACGCGCAGAGGTACGAATCGGCGAGCCGTGCTCAGCTCGTTACGGATAGTAGGCAAAAATTAGAAGAAGAGTTATCGAGTGCGCGTATCGTCGCACAAGTCGCTTCCGTCTCCGCGCTCGGCTCGTGTGCGCTTCATCTCGCGTCACGGTTCAATCTGCGTCAAGTACGTGTTCGTGCTTGATCCCAACTCATAGCAGCTCTCTCGGCTTACCTCAATCGTAAGACTAAGTTACGTTATCGTCCTCTTTGTTAAGCCTTGTTTAAACAAAGTTTAACATTGTCACAGTACGCGTTGTGATTATTCTTCGTTTGGTCTAAACTCTTCTCTTGGCGTATCGTTGGTGGCCCGACGATGCGCTCCGAACAATTTGCATTTTTTATTATCTTGGACGAAAAAGTACACGTTAATTAACGGTAGAGAGTCTTAGAACAAGTGCCTATCGCATAATCCGCATCCGAAAACAAACGATAGATTTTTGTTAGGAATAAAATTCTAGAAGACGTAAAAGTTGAATCGGCATACCTGTTCCTTGATTACCGTTATCTTGATTTATCGTTCTATAGATCACTATACGATGAGTTGCAAACTTGTATATGATTTTATATACCGATGAGACCAATAGCAATACTTCACTTAACGTAACAAGCGAATTTTAACTATCTATGCCTACCATATCTTCCTCAACTTTATTACTTATGAAGTCGTGTGAACGTTGCTCATAACCATGCTAGAGTTTTCTTCAAACTATAGCTATACCAGTCAGTCAATCATAATCAGTTGCCTAGAATACAAACTTTCAAACACTTCGCAATTACTTTTGCATTAATTTCTAACGTATAATTCTACTGGCATCATTTAATTAGGAGACAAGGATTTCCAATAGAGACAAAATTTCTGTTAATTTTGCTACTTATATCGTTTGACAGGATGCGTAAGGATGCCGTCAGACGATCGACGATGGTGTCGATATTACAAGATTGTCAACGAAAACACGGTTTATCGATAAATATCGAGGGTGTTGTATCGACGATACATATCGATCCTTCTAGTCGAGCAGCTTGAGATATTGACTCTTTACGATCTACTACCCCTTTACGATCTCGCGTCTCGAACGGAACGAGGCATTTTCCACGATGGAAAGAGGGAAGCGTGGACGGGCGATGGGAGGGGCTGCGTGCCGCCGCGTTTCGACTCGGCTGCAAAGCCGCAACAATTTACGACGGCAATTAATGCGCGCGAGTAAACCGTGTATAGCGCCTATAGTTAGCTGCCTCTTCTTCGGCGTGGCGCGGCGGCCAGGTAAACGAGCAAGAAAGACGGACACGTTCCTTGCACGCGCTGTACACGGCGAGAAGAACAGAGTGGCAAAGAAGCGCGCCAACCTCGATAGAAGCGGAGAAGACAGCAACAACGACGAACACCGAGAAGAAGGAGACGAAGAAGAGGAAGAAGGAAAAGCAGAACGAGCGCGAAGGAAGCAGAAGACGACGACGAGAAAGAAAGTGGCGGGAAAGGGATCGGTAGAAAAGACGAAGAGAGCTCGAGGAAAGAGAAGACCGGGTTCGAGAGAAAGGGAGAGGAAGTGAGGCGAACCAAGGCAGACTAAATAATATTATAGGTGGTGTTCTCACGGTCCCGGGACGCCCGCGGGCCAACTCGTCACCCCCTCCGTCCCCTTCCACGTCTTCTTATTCTCCTCTCCTCACGGCCCACCTCGGACCCTACCTCTTACTCCCCCGCGCGTGAGTTTCGCCCACGCTGCAGCCCCACGAAGTCGTTGGGCCCCATGGATGGGAGAAAGAGAAGCCGAACGACCGGCAACGAGCATGGACGACAACGGACGAAGGGTCAGAGTTCAGCTCGCGCTCGCTGACCGTCACCGTGGACGCTTTTCTTTCTCTTTTCACAGGAGAGAAAGAGAGAGAGAGACCCGTCTTCTTCCTTTCCTCTTCTCTCCTCTCCGACGTTCCCTCCGCCTTAACCTACCTTCGCATCTCGGGGCCTCATCGTTCGTTCTTCTGCCTTCTTTCATCTTTCTGCTTCTTCTTCCTGTCCGTCGATTCGCCTCCTCTCCAACATCTTCTCCTCTTTTCTCTCCGAGACATCGTTTTCTTTCGCGTACACACGCGTGTTTCCGATATTTTCGCGGGCATCCGGCCGAGCGTCTGTTAATTAAGTTGCTGGACGATGGAATCGAGCGACCCACCGCGGTCTGCGTGATTGAAAGAAAACCCTCGCGCCGTTTCGTCGTGGACCAGATGGATAAATGGTCGGAGAGTGTGTGAATGAAACGTCTTTTTCTTTTTCTTTGTCTGTACAGACCGCAGCGTGTAGAAAGGATAGCAACGTTTAAGGCCTTTTACATAGAAATCCTATATTATATCGTGTTAGATTGTAACGCGATCTCACTGGTTGCTCTCGCGAAGACGATAAGAGGCAGACTGAAATTTCTAACGGTTGCAAGCCAGATTTCTTTTAAGAAATAAGAAGGAAATACGATGAGTTTTCTACTTCTTTTTCGTTGTCGCCTGTCCGAATAAAATCGAGTTTAATTCTCGCTGCAATTTACTTCATCTTCACCGCATACGCTTAACAGCCAAGCGCGGGTTAAGTCTAGCGGGTGTATGCTAATTCGAGCCGCTGTAAAGAAGATTTATTGGGTAGCCGGCTACGAGTCGATTGCTTGTTTCTGGCGTGACGTTTTACGCGATAGTTGCAACATTGTTTACTTCGAGTAAATAAATTAAGCGGACGATGAAAATTGGCGAACTTTCATTGAAACTCTCATTGAGTTAATGACTCGTCGGTTTACTTGGGAAGCTGTTTTCCGTCAAAAGAAGCCCTATATATCGCATATCGTACAAATACTAAGAAACGAATCGTTAGGCGAAAAGTCTGATGTAATCTATACGCGTATTTTGCAAATTCCGATTTCACGAAAAGCGCACGCTGACCGTCTACGCATTACGATGAAAAAAGGACGATTGCGGATTAATCCGTTCGACCGGTTTCATTTATCATTCTTGATCCCCGTTCACCGTGTTTACACGTGCTTCGCGCCGCGGAAGAGGCTAATTCGGCGGTGTTAGAACGATCGAAAGAAAAGGGGGGTCTACATAGGCTCGTAAAACGATCACTGGCCATTGCACGTGAGAATCGTCGGAACGATGTCGAACGCCGCGAGATACAACGTGTATCAAAATCGCTCGGGACGATCTTTCCACCTCGCCAGTGGTAAATGTTTTCGATGTGTGGTACGAGAAGCCGCGCGCGAGTCCAGCCACGAGAACACATTCGAGCTCCTTTCAATTTGCTCTTGTTTCCTGAATGTGGTGAAGCGCAGAGGGAGGCCGCGACTTCCCGCCGCGTAGATAATTAGATCGCTACCAACCACCACCTCCACTTTCACGCATCTTCACCTCCGCGGTCGCGTACCGCTCGCCGTTTCTTCTTTCGTTCGTTCGTGTACTGCCGCTTGTTCCTGCCTTCTCGTCCGTCGGCTTCTTTCTCTTCCGTCAGCTCGCCAGCCGCGAGTAGAACGCTCCTTCGCGGCATGATGTCGATAGATCCTCGCGAAGCCGGCATCCATCCAAGGGATCATCGTGTCCGATTTTCAATTCGGTGGCATTTTTTTTTATCAGAGATTTGTCGCTAATTATTGCTATTTACCGCGAGATTATTTCGAAATAACTTGAATTCCGTAGAACTTGGTATGCGAAGGACAAAAGCGTAACTTTGCTCTTCTCTGAGAACAAATCCACCGTTCTCGCGCAACAGTCGCCTCTGTAAAACCTCTCTCCTATTTCCTCACACTGGATCGATTACCCAGCCTCGAAGCCTACAACTCTCTCAACCGACAAAGGTAAAATCAGCCGCGCTTAAGACGATGAAGACAGAAGAGAACCTGGACCCCGGCTAACTACCGAACTGTACCCAGTCTGAAACCAAGAGATCGATTCGTCCAATTACCTTAAACAATCCTCGGGACGATTCGATCGACAGGTCCAGGGTCTGGGAGCGTTGGTTCGCGGGATCGTTGAGCTGCAGCCACGGTTCCGGTAATCTCCGAATGTAAATTTCAGGCCACGTCGCGAAATCGGTATACTCGATGAACGAGACAACGGATTTATCGTGTTCGCGACACTGGATCATTAGTCGTGAGCCGTCTGATTAATGACTTGGCCACGCCTCTTTATGGAGGCAGCTCTTGATAAGATTAATGCGTCACCGAGCGGCGCGCATCCTCGTGGTTCCGCGCGCCAGCGTGTGTCGCCGAGTCAGCTTTTGTAAATCTATTACCGCGACGACGTGAAAACCGACGCGCCGATTAAACCGCGCTCCTTACCGATGTTATTCCATTTTTTAAATTAATGCTCCGCTTGTCGTCGGCTCGCCCGCTGATTTATACGCGGCATTCCACCGTCTTTCCTCCTGCCGGACCCTGGTGTTCACTACCACGGCACAGAGAGAAAAAATCGCTCTGATAGATCAACGAACCCTGCTTCCACGGGAATACCGCGTGATCCAGCTGATACGGATCGTGTAATCGGATCTATGGGCTCCAGGTATGTCTACTGCCTTTCGTTAACCCCTCGATGCCTTGTTATACAGGGTGCTTTCGAAATACTCTATTAAAACCTCTGTATGTGTCCCCAACACGGTATTCGTTTATTTATCGCAGAGACTTTGGTCAATTACTATCGCAAGAATGATTATTCGAGCGATCGTGGAAAATTCGACCATCTGCTTGAGAAATATTTAACGCATTACCGCGACATCATCGAAGGCAGTATTTAAGATTTAAGGCGTTATTGTTTAAATCAATTTCGTTAGAAAAGTCACCTCTTTATAAGCACGCGTTAATGTTTTAAGTATCGAACTATATCGCAGGGTGCCATAACGAAAAATTATGGTTTTACCTCAAAGAATTACGCACACGGTCTTTGCGGTCTTTAAAATAATTTATGGGGCAATCTCGTCCCTGTAATCGCGAAGTACTCGCAAGTATCACCTTCAGCTCGAAACTTTATTACCGTCGCAAAACTAACTCGTGCCCCGTGAGTTAGTATACGCTTACTTTTCATTTAAGACAGAATATTAGCGCAACATAGTCTCGAGGATGATTTAAGAAGTACATATACTTCTGTATATTCATCTTCTCCTCCTGCGAATATTTAAACGTTAACGGCTTAGAATAGCTGGTTGACCAATCATCTCTTCATCGCGAATTATTCGCTTCGCTAATAGCGGTCATTTTCTGCCATTATTATTTCTCATTACGTAGTCTCCTTTTCTTTTATTCCGAAGCTCGGCTACGTAGAGCTTAGCTCGTTTGTACAGAACGTTGAAGAAAATTAGTTTAACGTATCGCTTCTTGGCATTGATAGCGACCAAAATTAAGAAATTGTAATTGACAGGACGAGCATTGCACAAACTTGCAGATTTCAAGACGAATAGAAGATTTTGTCACTTACAATTAGATCTGTCTATTAATTTGCCACGACAGATACGTACAACGAATAGTATCTATACAGTTTTGCGAAACCTCGTTTGCATTAGACGTTAACGTAGGATTAAATGACGTTACAATGGTCTAGCTGTGAAATTTAACATACTCGAGTTTGAGGCGTTTTCTAAATATGAGAAACATTCCTCCTAACATTACCCTGCCAACCGATCCACCCTCGTCTTTACATCTCTCTCTCACTCTCTCTCTCTCTCTAGACACACAACGAATAATCTTGAAAGGTACAAACAGAAGACATCTCGTAACAGATCAACGCGTTATCTCGTGAATCGATCATCCGCGACACACGTCCACCTAATCTCATTCTAATCGAAAGAAAAATCTCTCGATTCGAAAATACCTAGAGGATACTATGCACGTAACGCGCAACGCAGTTCTACGCTGTAACAAATATTCGGAAGACGGATAGAAGACAGCAGCCATAATAAAAGGGTACCGATGATCCCAGGTGGCGTCACCCATGTTTTTCAGGGCAACACGGCCCCTACTGTTTCCTAGGCGACTGGTTAAAGTGCTCCCTGTCGCGAGCCCTCTGCGTTGCGCTTGCCTTCGAACCGGGCCAATGAAATAAATGTGATACTTTCAGCACTGCCGCCTTGCTTTCGAGTCCGTCTCGCTTCCCTGGATATAAATAACGCATAACTCCACCCCCGAGCCTGCGTTCCCCTGCGGACGAGAGACTAGTCCAAAGGTGACTCTGTCTAGAAGCGTTTTTATCCGGAACCGCTTGTTAAATAGAACGAGACGGGAGAACGAGGGAAGGACAAACGAAGGCAGAAAAATCCTTGGAGGATGCCACGTATCACCAGGAGGCAAAGCGTGATTCCATTAGTCAGGACCTCACCACCGAGGATCACCGGTTTAAAGCACCGTTTACACGCCTCGACTACTTTACCTGCATCCGTAGCGGTTCGCTGTTGCTTTCTGCTTTTGAAATTGATACCGCGCTCGCGAGGTTCCCTGGATTTTGCGTCTCCATAAAGTTTGGAACGATGGGACGAAATTACGAAGAACGAAACGTTTCGTTTAAGAATACGAGAATAAGAAGATAACGAAGGAACGACCGAGGCTATCGAGATCGTAACTGTGTAACTTTGCGATAAGCGAATCGCTTGGTAGTAACTCGATCGTAACGTTACATCGCAACGGATGAAATAGCAATTGCTGGCAGTGATCGATCGTGCAAAACAGCCCTAATCGTCGTTCCGATAAAACCACAATTCCATGGGTGAAAACCACTTCTTCACAGAAACATTCGAAACTTGGTAGCTTATCTACGAGTATCTATCTCCCCAAAAATTTCGCCGGATGCTGCCGAGTCGTAACTCACTCGAGCTCCTGTCTCGCAACGCCTAAAATATTTCCCTGAGAAAATAGAAAGCTGAAGCAGGGAGGATAAAAGGGGGAACGAAGGAGGGAAAAGGTAGCAGGTTGGTTTCTAAGCGGGCAAGCCGAATCGCGCACACGGATTAACTGTGTATCGCGACATAGAGAGCGTGGCGAGGAAGCCGCGCCGGTGGAAGGACGCATCAACAGGCGTTGACCGCATGCGGTGTAAACTCGCCTTCAGGGGACCTGGAGTTACCCTCGAAACCCCTGGCAGGGGGTCCGTACACCAGCTTCTCCTTCCTCTTTTTTAAAAGTAAGGATGCCTGTCACCGATAGTGATTTGTTGAGTATATTTGCATTTTAGATTTAGGCTGCCGCGCCTGCTGCTCTCCCTCACCCTCGCCGCCTCCTTTTATTTTTCGCCTCTCCTTCTTTAACCTTCCATCTCGTCTTCCTGCTCATTTCACCATCACCACCACCATTCGTGTCCATGCATCTACGATTTCGCTCGACCTTCCTCGTCCGACTCCCATCGCCTTCGATTTCTCGTTTCTAGTCACTCAAAGATCACGTTGTAAGGGATGGTGCACGGGGGTGAAACGCATGGTGCAGCGAACCCAGAGGGATGGTTCGTTGGTTCTGGAATGACATTAGTCATATAACATCCCCCGACTGTCAGCCGTGGAGACTTGTTCATGCACGTTTAAAGAATGATTAGGCGACGGACTCGCGGCGGGGGGGTCGCCCTCCTATCCTTCTCCCTCTTTCGTCCCCTTTTGCGTTTCCTCTCGTTTTCTCTGTCTCTTTTTTCTTTCTTTACACTTTCACTCGTGATTGCTGCCTAGATATTTCCCTACGCTGCTCGTTTGCGATCTGCCGCCTCGATCGACACGTGTGCTGTTTCTTTCGTGATTCCGAGAACGCTTCTCTTTCTCTCTGTTGCGACGAGGAAAACACGCGATGGAAAACATAGCGACATAGGTGGACTATTTTTCGTACGTGGTACGAGGGATACCATTGAAATAAATAGATCATTTTTATTTAAATTAAACGGTTTAAAACGCTAGTATCAGGCTTATGGGATTGTAAGATAAAATAGAAAAATGTTCGAAATACACGTAATATGTGAAGATATCTAGAATATTTGTGGCGATTCCTAGATTACACGACGTTATGGAGGGTTAACGAGCCACTAGAATATTCAGCATCATCATCCCAATTAACACGGTCGCATGAGATAACACGTAACAAGCTACTAAAGGAGAAAGCAAACACACTGTTAAACACTCTGAAACACTTCAACCGTGGAAGACGTTGACACTTCATAAAATGGAGTAGGTAAACCTCGTCGAACGTCTAAATAATCCATTGACACTCGGCGTTTTCTCGTTGTCTCGTAACGGTGCAAGAAGCACGATCTTGTAATCTCGAGCCACCGCTGGTCTCGACAAAGACCTCTTTCCATCTCTTCCACTTTACGTGGTATATTTGACCGCTGGGAGGATCCAGTTAGCAGCGCCTTTTACTACGTAACCTGCCTTTATTATTATTAATTTTGGGCTTTTTGCGGCAAACCGGTAGTTACTCCTCGGTTTACTGCTGTGAGAAAACTCGGTGAACTGAAAATTGGTCAGTGCTGTATCAACGCGACTCTCGTCCCTGCTTCGCATTATTCTTACTTTTTATCTTTTTTTTTTTTTTAACTCACTCACCGTGCGAAACACCAGAGTCAGTCGTAAAACGCTAGGACTGCATAGTCCGACGCGATCTAACGCAATACGTGTTCTATTAACATTTTCCAGAAAATGCTGCTAAAATGGCAGGATAATCGGCCGAATGGGAGTGGAGGAGAGAAGAAAGGGATCGAAGGCGGTCTGGAAGAAGAAAGAGCAACAGAAGAAGCGGAGGGCGACGAAGAAAAAGAGTTCGATTCGTCGTGCATTCCGTCGGCGTAGCCTTTGAATGACAGATCGATAATTGATCATTATTATCGTATGACTGGGCTCTATTGTCGAGGTATTTCTGCGTCCACTCCTCCATCTTCCTTTCGGGCCTTTAGCGTGGACCCTTTCGGAGACTTTCAGCGCCGCACCCTGCTTCGGGTACCGCCTGCGGGATCAAAGGTCGCTCGTGTTACTTGAACACCCGCCGCGAGTGTCGCGCATTCCAGTCCAAAATCGTACTTGTCTATGCGTCGCCGAATGTGGACCATTATTCTTGGACTGGGAGCAGCAACTTCGATAGCCGACGACTAAATCCAATTAATGGCCTTTATCGAACACATAGACCGCGATAGTTTGCAAAGATGTCGCGATTCGAATAAGTTAAAGACAATTACCACTGCGAAATACAAAGTATTAAATTATTCCACCAAATTTTTATTTATACGCACCTTTCGGGTTCAAACTCAAACTCGAGAAATAGAAGCAAACTTATACTTTTCTATTTGGACTCTTTCAACGGCGTGTCATAGCGAAGAAGCAACGAAAAACGACTAACAACGACTAAAGAAACTTCGAGAAATGGAAAATCTCGCGATCTTCCAAGGAAAAAGACAAGGAGCGAAACAGGATAGATCGCGAGCAACGCGAATTGGGAAAGAGAACGGAGCAGGTTGGAAAGAGGACTATTGGCTTGTTTATGATGGTTCGTGGTGGACTTCCCGGAATGCTCGGCCCGTGTAAAGCGGACCTAACCAAGCGACGGATCCGGGCACGACCCCGCGCGCGCGCGCGAGGGCCAGCTCTCGCTCGATCTCTCTGAGCCAGGAACATCGAAACGCAGGACGTATTGCTCTGTCACCCACGGGCCGGCGATCTATTAGTTATGAATATTGTTGCCCACGGCGGTACATGACCGGCTCGGCCGCGTGGTGTTCTCCCAAAATATGTACGGAGGCTCGCATACTGGACGTCCTTTCCCCCTTTGCACGCGGCCATATTCATTCCGAAATGTCACGTAAACCATAGACGAACTCTCGAGCCCGTGTTCCAAGGATGCGTCTAGCAAGGGGAACGAATCCATCAGCGATCCGATAGACGGATGCGAAAGAAGGCTCGTTCGTTTCTGCTCGTTGATTTTAGAGCAAGGAATGTCGAATTCGTCCGAGATTGAAAGATGATGGAATTCTGGCTAGTCGATGGTAAGTAGACGACGCTTCTTTCGTGTAATTTAGAATAATGATTAGAACGAAGTAGGATTTAGAACGGGGAATACCCAGCGAACGAATTGGAACTTTTATCTTCCGTCGGTTCTTTCCACGGAGACTGCTTCTTTTGTAGGGACGGTGGCAGGAATTAGCAGAAGATAACGCGTTTAAATTGTTTCATCGTGTAATCTTTAAGCAAAAGGCAGAAAGATCACGATAGAATCGTTGTAACGAAAGAAATATTTAAAGGTGGACGAAATTGACTACCCATTTTGATAATTTTCAGTTTCCTCTATTTATCCTCCGTCACCCATGAAACAGCGAACTATTAATTATGAATATTATTGCCTATGGCGCTACATGACTGGCGACCGCATGGTGTTCTGCCAGAAATATGAAGACAGGATCCTTTATGCTATCCCTGTCCCATACACGTAAACACATTTGTTCCAAAATATCGAACGTGTACTCGTTTTTATCAAAAGGATACTTTTATCGAAAAATAATCGCGCACGGAAGGAAATAAAGAATTAATAATAAGTTGTTCGACGATTAATTTCCACTTCTTATGACGTGACATTCAAAATTAATATTCTTTCGGGGGAATATGCAAGATAGTAAGACGATTATTCGAGATTTAGGCGAAAAAGGAGGAAGAGAGAAGTTAACGCTGTCCCTTAAGGGTGGTGACCGTGACAACCGCAACCCTGCCAGTTGTCAAACACAACCGCAGTGCTTAGATTTATCGCTTTCGTGGTTGCTAAAGCGTAACGTTGCATTAGTTTGATCTGTGTGGCTAAAAAGAATGGTGGCCGCTGATGATAGCTATGAAAAAAGGTAAGTTATTGAGTCTTAAACAACGACCTTCTTTTTTTTTATACCGCACGATGGTTCTTACATAGTTAGGAATACGAAGATACGTAAATTACAACGTTGACAAGAAGAACAGGAATTATTTCAATATCTTTATCGTACTTCTCACCAAACTAAAATAATTTATCGTTATTTTTATAAACGAAACGATAAACGAGATGGTATTTTGAATATTAACTATCGAACCAATGCTACAGAATACTACGATACTTCAATCCGAAGATCGTACGCTATGGATCGTAAAACTATAAGAATTTATATTATACTATATCTCACGATAATCAAACTTATACGAGAGAAAACGAACAGCACCGTGATAGAAGAAGAAGCACGAGTGTTGCAACATAACCGAACACTATCATTCAGAACATGGGAATGCGGATAATAGAGGTTCTACCGTACTATTCGAAGAAATTCCGATCACCTATCGATATTTCGGCAGGGCGTGGAGACGAGCAACTCACGGGTAGCAGGAGGTTAGAGGTCAGGGCAAAGGGCTATTTCGGGGGTCACAGGTACCAGCGAGTCGGTAATTTAACCGGCCGTCAAGATCGTAAACGGCACGCCGGAATTTGTCCTCAAGGGAATATCGATTCAACTCGTGGTAGCACTATGACGAACTATGTTGGAAAAGAAATCGAGTTTTTCAATTATCGTTGTTAATTACAACGTTTGAATAAGTAGAAGATTCTATAAGCTCGAAGATATCTGTGTCTGTCGTGGAAAGCTCGGTGTACGGAAAGAAAGAATAGCGATAATACGGAAAAATGAGATTTTTACGAATAAATAAATATCAACGGAACGTTAATTGAAAATAATAAATTCAAAATCTAAATGTCAAGCCTAAGCGATAAAACATAAAGGATGTATATGTAAAATACCTACTTCCTGCGTAATAAAAGCGAAACAAGCAGGAATTATTCCAGCAATCTACTCAACCGGAATAACAGCGAATCGACTGAACGATCGCAGTAAAACTCGCACATAAAGCCGTTCCAAGCGATTCCAGCCACCCCCGCAGTCAGCCTCCCCCGAGGTTGAATCCGCCAGGGCCGGCAGATGATCGATCCTCTTTCGTGTCACCGGTGCTCGTCAGACAGCGGAACGAAAACGAAGAAGAAGGAGGTGGAGTAACGCGGACTGCGCGTAGTGGGAGGATAAAGAAAAAGAATATACGCCGCGTTGGCGGCGTCGGAGGACCCTGAAGAATCGGTAGAGAGACGGCACTGGAGGTGGATGAAGGAGTAGACGAAGGAGAAGAAGAAGAAGACGACGACGAAGCGGAGGAGGAGGAGGTGGAGGAGGAGCGGTGAGCGCGGGTCGCCATTAAGCGGACCCCCTGCCGCGTGGCCCGCGGCAACCCTTCACAAAAAACTGTAATTGGAAATACTTTTCCTCCTTTTTTCCTGAAATAATTTATGAATCTTCCACCGGTCAGCCAGCGAGGGCTGTGGCTGCTTCCAGACTCGGTTCCCTCGTTCCTCCGGGACTCGACGACCACGAGGAACCGTTCGGGGAACGTTTTGGTCAAGGAAATATCACGAGTTCTCTGTCTCCCTCTTTCTCATCTTCCTCCGCCTCTTCTCTACTTCACCCACCCACCCCTTGTCGCTGATGTTCGTTGAAACGAACGGCAGACTTTTTAACCCGGTGCGAGAACCTTCTTCTCTGGTGGAGATCGTGACGGAACTGTGAAAGCCACGTCTCTCTCTTACCTCTAAACACCGATCCGCCTGTACTTAATTACGTTTCATCCAGGCCTGTTTCACCACGATAGCGAACTATTTCAAATCATCGATATCGAACGATACGCCGTTCACAGCCACTCGCTTCGATCTTATCTCTTGCAAGGAATAAATCCAGGAAAATGTGTCCACGATCTTTCTCCGTCGATCCGTTTCAGTCGTCTTGCGAAGAGAACGAGCACAGGCTCTTGCGAGAATTGCCCGTAGGGACGCTCGACTATAGTCGTTTCAGATCATCGAACACCGTTCGAACCTCTCTCTTCGACTTTGTCTCTTCTCGAAAGAAAAAGGAAGTAGAATGAGAAAAAATGTGCGTAGTTTTCTACCGGAGGTTCGTTTCGCCTCATCGCGAGAAGAACGAGCATAATTCGGTCGAGACTCGATCGAAGGAAGCAAAGAGAACGCTAGACTACACCTATCGAAACCGTCACGAACGGTCGAAGTAGAAGAGAGGCAGAGAAAGGGGGAGGAGGTGAATGTGGCCTCCTGTTATTTCGTTACCAGGGACACCCCGCTGCGCGAGGGTGGAGGTGAACCCTCTTTAGAGTATTACGAGGATCTTTACGGCAGCCTTCGGATGCCGTTATCAATTTGGGTGATTCTCAGGATTTATAATGAAGACGCAATGCAGCTCGTCCATCCTTCCCTGTCCCGCTGCCCCTTCGACCACCGTACGTTAGGGGAGGTTCGAAGAGATTCTCGTCATCGCGAAGCTCGGATCGGCCAATCGGCCAGCCAACCTCCGGTTTCGTGTTAGTAATTACACCGGCTCGCCACCCAGGATGCGGGATATCAGATTTAGCGAAGACAATGTCGATAATGCGAGGATAATGAGCAGAATAGCAGGAGAGCGGAATACAAATTCGCTTGCACCAGCTTCCTCCTCCCTGTACGCTGATTACGGTGGTTTAGAATAACAGTTGGCCATTTAGCGACAGCGAAGCGCTTGCCACGTGTCGTGTATCTCACGGAATTTTCTATGTTATTCGTTTAATTTGCAAATAATTTTTCATTAATCTTGTCATCTACTTCGGACGTTATTTTCTTATGCAGGAATCGCTTGACAACTTGGTATCAGTTCGGCAGTTCAGCGTATACGAATCATCAGCTTTTTACTACCGAATAATATTTTACGTTCACGATGCTCAACGTTATCTCCTCTATTTTCATTACTTCTACGTCTAACGTCACTCCTATTCCTTCCTCTAACCTGTACTTTCGAGCCATTCGATTCTCCATTTCCCACTCCCATGCTCGCTCTCCACCACGCTCTAATCTTCCGCCATCCTCCACACCCACGCCTCGTTTACTCGAATCCTACTCAAGCCTTCAATCAACCTTTCTTCATTCACCCATCAGTCTTCAACGTCACCGCAATTTCTCTCGCAACCGAATCTTCGTAGACGAGCTTCACGCAACTCGGTAGTTTTCGACTCGAGTTAGTTCATTAGCGACCAGATTTCACCGAAACGGTTCTGGTCGAAGCACTGCCTTTCACTAGTTCGATAATGAGCATGCAAGAAAAGCCGGGAGACGTGGCTTCACGATCGTCCCCGTTACACCGAATGAAGGAGGCCGTGGACGTAGTCCCCGCGGGAATGAGACACGACAGGTCGTCGGACGACCCTACGCCACGACCTCTATGCATCTAAATTGGCTGCGCCCCCATTCGTCATGCAGCGGCTCGCTTCCCCCGTTGATCGCTCGCACACTTCGTGGGAAGTGCTGCTCGATCGTCCGAGCTTTTTTGCATCTTTCTTCGAGTCGTATACCTTGGCTGTTTCGAACGGTACACCCTGGGATCGTCGCGGTGTCTTCCTTCGGCGAGGCGACCGTTTCTTCGCAACACGACGCACGATGGTTTACACGAAAAGAGAAGACAGTTTTGTAAATTCGTTGCGTTCCACGATCAGACAAAAGGGATACCGTAATCGTTAAAAGTTTTCTTTTGACAAAGCCAGTGATGGGGGCAAAAATGCGATTAAAGTCCTCCTACAAAGATCGTGGCTGGAAACAAAAATTGAACTTCTACGGAACGTTCGATCGACGTTAGTACAAGCGGTCACTTCGATTTCCGCTAACCTATACGAACGTTGGCATTAATTCCCTATCATTGTCCATAATCACCAGAATCTCGCGTCCTCCGCCAACCCAACCCTCAACGCAACGTCACCCCAAAAAGAACCAACCACTAACCCTACGCGCAACTGTCAATCTTTCCCTTGTCTTCTCATTTCGACTTCCTAGACACGGTTTATCTGCGAGGGGTATTGTGTTACGCAGGACCTAAGACAAGGTGTTCCATTCCTGGCCGGGCTGACAAAAGGCAGCACCGGCACAACAAAGAGGCGCGCGGTTGATCGAAGAGGAGGAAGACCGCGTGAACGAACGCGACGACCACGACGAGGCCGTAGAAGAAAAGAAAAGAAGAAAAAAAAGAGAAAAAAGGGCAATCTTCTTGCTCTCCGTTCCTCTCTCACTTTTTCCTCCTGCGTGCCTTTTTCCTTTCTCGATCCCTCTTTTCCTCGCGTCGCGGCGCGCGTAAGAACCTTTTCCCTTTCCTCTCCTACGAAATGTCACTTATTAATTCTTCCATTCTCTCGGAGGCAGCAAAATGAATAGCGGGAGCTGACTGAAGCCCAGGACCCCGCCCCCCGGAGGAATCGGCCGCTGGCGGAATTCTTTCGGTGAGAAAAGACAGAAGGTGGACAGGAACGAGACGTATCCCGCAGGACAGCCGGTGGAAAGGTCAAAGGATCCACCGGCTACCTGAGTACCCGCTCGCAGCATCGGCCAAAGGATGGAGAATATACACTGTCGCGCTTCTTCTCCTTCTGGCTGCGTCTGCGCCTCTTTTCAGCGGCCCACTGCGACGATTAATAACGTTTTTTCCTCTTTTTCTTCCATCCTCTACCAGCTTTTTCTCTTTGTTCTTCGTCTTCTTTTCTCCTTTCTGGAAAGGGGTGAACCCGACCGAATCAGCGGGTGAAACACGAGGAAGCTGCCGTTTAAGGAAAACCACAAATTTCAGGTCTACAGGCCAGGCGTGCCTGCTGCACACTACTGCACACGCTCGCGCCAGCAAAGCCGGAGAGAATGTTCTTTCTTTCGATGTGTCGTGCGGCGTATACGACGGCGGAGGAGGACCGTTCGAGGACCCCCGCTGATTACCTTTGAAGAAGCCCTCGACTTGGTACTCATCGTCTCTCGGATGCGCCTTCTAACGTTTGATATATGGATTTTCGCGAGCTGACGTCATAGGAAGCTGAAACCCGTAAATATCGTACGGCTGATGTATTCCCGCCGACCACTTTTCTTTTGCTGCGTACTATTCTCGTTAGTAAGGTTATATCGTTGCTAAGTCATACGATATCGCTCGTGAGATAATTCAGTCGAAAGCAGAATGCCGGTAGAAACGTTACTCACGGAGGAGTAACTTATGGCTACCGATTTTACTACCATCCTTTCGACCATTTATTGTCGAATTTTGTTTTCGTTTATCGTTAAGAACTTTTTCGCTCAAATCAAATTCATCGAACAGTTTGATTTCTCTAGTTGCGTCGCTCCTCTGATTATTAGCAATTCAAGTCACAGGATAGCGAGAGACGAATATTTTTTTTAACTTGGGTTACTTCAGCGAGTACCGAAAGAGTTAATTTTCATAATCAAACACGATCAATCAAGTTGATCATTTGCCCCATGCCCTTGCCATCGACGTCGATCACCTCATCAACAACCAAACCTCGGCAAGCAACAAACACCACGAAAACTACCATTCAACCCTTCTTTTACGGACGACGCTCGAAACTCGTATCGGCACTAAATCGCACGGCGAGAGCCTCTAAATCTCCATAAACAAATTTTCTCGCGCACTTTCGCCACAAAGGAGCCACGCAAACGGTGACGCTCATTCTGGCCGAGCACAAACGGCCACAAAGATTTACGATATTATTCATTACTTATTTCGAGAAAGAATGGAGAAGAAATAGGAGGAGGTTCGAGGGAGACGAAGGGTGGTGGGGGCAGAACAGGTCGAAATATATCTCTTTCGCCACTTTGGACGCGAGCCGGCGCAGCCGAGTAGCAGCGAGCATAATCGAGAAGCAGGTAGTCGTATATCGGACCTGGATGAGTAATATCGCGGCCCTCGTGCTGATCGTGTCCGTGGAAAGACGCGTGCAATACAGAGAAAGAGGAGGCCAAAGGGGCGGAAGGGGATAGCCGGAGGGGCGAGGGTGTCGCGATATCCCGCTGAGCGCTGATGGAGCTCTGGGTCCTAGGGGTCCCGGGTGCACGATTTCGGTAATTAGCTTTTTCGTTCAGTGCCAATTACGCAGCGACTGATTTACATAAAGCAGATCCGTCGGACTATCGCTTGTTCGACAGAGGCCAGCCGACTAATGAAGGCAACTTTCCCCGCTGCCATTGCGCTCGTTGTCGGAGGCAACGCTTTTACGAAACACGCGTACCTATATATTTACTAGACTTCTCGATGTCTTCTCTTGATGACGTTCTCGTGGTCATTAGGGGTCATTAGGGATTTCGAATCGAACGGCTTCGATATATTCTTCTAGACAACCTAACCCCGTGATTCTACGTATCCGATATATAAATCAAATTTATCCGCTCGGTCTTCGCAAAATCTCAAAACGAATTCTACGGCAACACGACGCTTACTCTACGCACTTACCATGCAAGTACCGGCAACGTTCAACGGATCTGTGATTTCTCTGGATTTATGGACCGTCTAAACCCCGTCCACCCCCGCGTCTTTCAAAGAAAACTGAACCGAACGAACGAACGAACGAACGGCAACGGTGTTGCTGCGAGGGAACGCGGCACGATATTTCATTTCAGGTACATTAAAAGCGTTTCGATAGCAGACATCGGGTTTCCGTGGAACACGGACCCGATGGCTGTCGATTTCGTGGGGCAAATAGTTAGCAGAAAAGAAGGTTGCCACCGGGTCGCCAGGGACGACGGTGCCCCGCTGCGTAAAATTGTCTTTTGCCTTCCGCTGACCGCGACTCGCCTCGAACCCGAACCGTGTAATTATTCGAACGCTCGTAACTTATATCCATGTCACACGGCTAGCCAGATAGCCGTGGAGAAATCGAAGATAGCGGATCGCCGTTCTTTCCTTCCTTTGGGACAGAAATTATTTAGCACCTGACTCTCACACGCCGCGTCGACCACCCTCCATTTTCTTCTTTTGTTTCCTCCGCTCTGCGACCAAAATACCCCCATCGCTGCCCTTTCTACAGCCAAGCAGAATGACGAAAAGAAAGCATAACGTTTTAAGATCATTAAAAAAACAAGTTCGCTTTTCCATACACGCTTACGGTAACTACGAACGGTATTTGCTCGTATCCTTAGTTTCGAACGAAACGCTCTTTTATCAGATTTCGTATCAGTTCGTTTCAAAATGACACGCAATTTAATACACTCGGATCTTGATGAATTAGTAGCGTGTTAGCAGTTGCAAGAAATACGGCGATGTGCAAACATCTTTCGTAGCCATCGTATATCAAATGTAAATTCATGTAATCGAAATAAAAGTATCAGATGCTCGAACATTCCTACGAAAATTGCACGAAAAAGCGAATTAAAATGCACGTTATCCGCGTTAATTCTCAACTGGTTAATGACTTGCAGACGGCGCGTCGTAAACTCGAGATTTTTACAGGACACGAAAAGTCTACGTCCGCGGGACCATGGTCGAGGCATAATTACAGAATCGTGAATGAATGGCGCGCGTTCCACGCCAGATTCGCAAGATCATTACGGATCTTGTAAGACACCTTCATCGAGGTTCGCAGGGATCGGGACAGCCTGTTGAAGCTTCAGCCGGACTTTTCACGCGCCGTTCCTCCGACCAGGCATAAACACCTCTCGTTGGCGTTGACAGCCTCTCCTTACGGCGAAACCGTCCGTATCAATGTCCGTGATGTTTCATACAGAAATCCGCGAATTTCCCACGTGTAGTCTCCCGCGACGCGTAATCTCCACGACCGAAACGAAATGGAAATCTCTTTGGCGTTACGACGAGCCACGAATCGATCGTGGTACTACTTGTTAGTCGAAATTAATTCGTTCGTGAAATTTATGGATTCCCCTGGAATTTAGTCGCGTCTCCAGCAGCGAACTGGATGGTACAAGGCAGTGTTTATGATTCGTTGAACCGTGGACACGTCTGTCGGTCGTTCCTTCCTTTATTCTTTCTCTTTTTAACGAGGTTTTTACGGAAGATGAGAAATGGGTATTACGTAATATTAACCAGAGAAAGAGATTGTGAGTGTAGCTTAGGCAGACTGGTAGACGATATAATCGAAGATTTTTAGAGGTTACGTCTTCGTAAAACATAGCCTGTGAAATAGCTTGAGCTTCGTTCTTTTATCGTAGCAAGGGGAGAGCAGAGAGTATTTGATATTTAATAATTACTCGTGGTCCTTCGATAGTCAGAAATATTTTAGACCCGAAGGATTTAGTAATTTAGTGAGAATTACTTTTAAAAACCACTTTCCACTTGGCATAAAAAACTTAAAGCATCGTTATTCTTAGACAACGATCTCGAACCTCTTCTCCCTGTCGGTACTCACAAACAGGACTGTCGTCGTAAAGGATGCAACGACGTGCTAAAACGCAACACATTCAAATCAGTTTAAATTTCAAGCTCGAACGAGCCGGAATTAATGCATTCCCAGGCCCATCAGGAATCGCCAACGGACACTCAGGACCATTACTCGGCCACGGGACACCTTGATGGAGCTTCACAAGCAGCTGAAAACTTCCACGTCCAGAGCTTTGAAGCAGCGGTACACCAGAAACACCTCTGGCTGGCGTCGGCCCGAAGAAAAGGTAATTACCGCTGAATTCCCGAGCTCTTCTAGGCTAGATGAGGCCATCAATGCACAGCAGGGAATCGCGACACCCTCGTCTGCCTTTCTGCCTCGTGAGGGTAGCGAGGAACCCATATTACTCATCCATATTTCGCTCTCGCTCTCCCTCCCGCCACGATGTCCCCTCCTTTATTCGTGCCTCGTTGGTTTAAGGCCAATGGACACCGATTGTGCGGCTATCCTGATGACGTTTCGATTTTCGAACCCATCCGACGTTCCTTCCTCGAGATTATTCATCTTGCGCGATTTTTCATTCGATAGAGGTTCGACCTGTCTTCGAATAACTTTTATTATACAATCCTAACTATCGTACAGCGGCAGCGGATTTTTAAACGAACATTTCGATAATACGTTACACGTTATACACGTTCTTCTATGCTTAGGTTTCGCATAGACGTGAATGCATTCGCGGTGAAGTAATCGCTCGATTACACGACGAATCGCAAACGAAAGCAGCCTCGAAGAGTAGAAATCGCGTTGGGCGCAGATCGGTTTGTTAAACAAGTCCATCGTGAATTAGCCTTTATATATCTGTAGCGGTCCTTATGGGTGCCCACAACGGAGAGGGAGACTGAGTGCCGTCCTAATTCTTCTGCCGTCACGCGCTTTTATGATACCGACATAAAATTTGGATTCCAACGCGAGACACGAGCAGGATCGCGGAGGATGATCGCCTCCTTAATTATATCGGCGGACCCCTTCCTCGATATCGCTCGTAATTCAGCGAAACATCGTTCAGCGATTTACGGAGATCTCCTGCTGGACGATCTGTCCTTCCTTCTTCTTGTCTCGGCTCGTTCGTTTTTCGTCAAAATTCCGTGGATTTAAAACGAGCCCGCCAGCAGATGCTTATGGTAATTTGAATCGTATTAATCGCGGCTGTCCCTCTCCCACGCGATAACGCTCTACTATCGCCAACTTTGGAGTTAGACGCCTCGCTGCGCTGATTTTTAATATCTTCTTTTGCGAATTTGAAAATCTTGAAAATGTATTATCCTGCGTACAAGATGTTTCATCTTTCACGGATACGATACGATTTTCCTAAGTACGTTCGTCTTCACTTTCAGACATCTTCTTTCCTCCTTATTCATCTTCCGTTCACCCTTTATCAACCCCTGCCAATAAGGCAATCGGCATACAAAAGGGTGCCAGAATGGAAAGGGCAGAACGAGATAAGAAAAGGAAGAGGGAGGAGCGGTTTCGTATCCACGGAGGTTATCGGGCTTCAAAGAGACAATTAATGTGCCGGGGATACAATGGCGGATGAATGGCCCATTGTCAGGGCCGTACGAGCAACGAGTGTCTCTGCAGCGTCTTTTCTTTTCGGTCTCGCCGACGTGCACAAAGATGCTCCGTTTGGATTCAAGGGCGAGCAAGAAGGAGGAACAAGCAGCGTATCTATTGGCCAGAAACCATTCGACGAGTGACTTCGACTTATATAAGGTCGATGAATACAAGGTAGGTGAAATACCTGTATTATGGTTAATATGCTCCATCGATATACGTGCGACTGTCAGTTTAAAAGAATCGTTGTTAAAAACGCGTAAAACGGTATCCAAAGGTATCGAACATTTTCTACCGATGTACGTGTTTCAACTTTGCCTGGAATAACGCGCGCGTCTCGATCGACAAGTATCGTTACACCGTTGCAGCCTCGGCGGAGCTCGTTCGTTCCGCCGTCTCTAAAAGAGCATTCTGAAAGCAAGCACATCCGCGTCTGAAGGAAAGGGGCAATTATAAATACAAAGAACGGCCACGGCTTAATGCACCGAAAGTACTCAAAGGGTTAACATTCCATTCTTCCCCCCCCCTTTTTATTTCTTTTCTCCGTTGTACATATTTACAGGGACTTATCCCTCGGAATAATAAATGTTTGATCCCTCTCTACCGCCCAGCCAGCTCGAGATGCCCGCCCAAGCGGTCGTCACAATTAAACAGAGAAAGAAAAAGAACGGGCCGAGTGAAAAGGAAAAAGCGAGGGAGAGACAGGACGAGGACGACGACGACGACGACGACGACGACGACGACGACGACGACGAGACCACGACAACGAAGAGTCGAGGAGAGAGCACGTGTCCTCGACAACGCGAGTAATTCGTTTCGTTCCATTTCGAATATGCCTGCACGGGCCTAAAGAGAAAATGATAGACAGGGAGAGAGGTATCGTCCGGTGCACCCTGAGACGTCGGACAAGAGAAGTGTCTCGAGAATGAATGGCCCCCCTAAATGAGCGGTCATACGCGGTCGTGACTCGAAAACAACGGACAAAGGATAACGCGTTACCGTTTCGTGCTTGGATTTTCTCGTAACCGTGCGAAAAGTTATTAGGTTCGCTGATTTTCCTATGAAATTTACTCTATTCGTAATACCTCGAATACGTATATTTTTCTGAAATCCTTGAACGACCATCCGTTGGTAACGTTTTCCTTTGTACCAACTCCACCGCAACGATAACGTTCATAGAGTTTCCGAAAGAGCGCGCGGAAGAATCCGTCTTAAATCTGCAAAATAGACGTGGAAGCACGTTTGTAAAAGAAAATAGAAGAAACCAGCCTACTTTGCAACGACTGCAATTCTCCCAGGCAAGTTGTCAGGGCTCTAAACCCACCAGCCGGTCGTTCGAAAATTAAATTTCTCCACTTCTTTCACGCGGCCCATTCCCAATTACGTGCACGACAAAAATATAAATTCCCGCGTATTTCACATCGATATCCGGAGCTCCTTTCTTGGGTCTCCTTGCCTCGAGACGCATCTAATAATTGGCTTCGTTGAAAACCGCACTCCGCGACGAATCCTTTGCCTCCTCCCTCCTCCTACGTGGTCTCTCTTATCCTTTCTCCTCGTTCAACGCGCGCACCAAGCAACGGAGACTATACCTTCCTTGCCTGGCCTTCGTTCATCTTCTTCTCTTTCTCTCTCGATCTGTGGCCGTCCTCGAGGATCCAGGCCGCTCCTTCCCGGTCCATTGAGCCGGCCACGTGGGAACTCAAGGGGATATTTTTACGTTTCGCCATTCATGTGGTCCACTATAACAGATTGTTTCTCGGAAAGGGTGACTCGGGGGCGGGGGGCTCCCCTTTCGTAACACAGCCCTGTATCTATCCAGCAAGCAGCTAATGACGCGGTGAGAGCGTGGAGAATGATCGTAAAAGGCCGAGAATTGGTTCGTTTTGTCTCCACGCTGTCTCAGTTCCTTCTCCTTTTCCTTCCTTCCCTTCTCCCTCTCCCCTCTTCGCCCCCTATTTTCTTTTTTCTCCTTATATTTTATATATATATATATATATCTCTTCCTTCTCCTACTCCTCTTTCTCTTCTTGTTTTATGTACCGTTCTTTCATCGATGTTGGCCCGCGCGCGCGCGCGCGCCATCTGCGCCAGTGACGATCTATTCGCAGTCATCAAAGAGACCAAGCCGACCAACGATTCCGATCGCCTGGCCATCCTTTTGAACGGCGTGTGTTTAGCCTCTCATTGTCATGATGATGGGGAATTAGCTGGAATTTTATGGACGCGCCAGGCGCGTGTCCACGAGGCGGAATAGGGAATAACACACAGCTGTGGTTAATGTATTCCGTTAATTTGATAGAGAGCCGACATCGAGGGCATTGGTTTCCGCGTCGGACCAGAGAGAAAGAGAGAGAGAGAGAGAGAGAGGCTGCTCACGTTCTTTGTCGAGCGATCGCTTTGCGTTTGATTAGAGAATGTCGTCTATTTGCCTTGGAATAATGCCGGCGCGAGCTGCGTGGGTCTCGTCGAGTTTCAGATTCGCTCGAACCTTTAGAAATAAAAGGAGCTTTGTGAGATAGTAGGTTGATAAATGGAAAATGATGGAATAAAAGTTATTCGAGTGTGAATGGAGCGTAGCTACGAATAATACGAAAGATAACGCTACGAATGGAAATTGTAAAGGTTCTATGAGTTATGGGGTTATTTGAAAAATATACAACTACAGAGTTATTCGAAACGTTACGCTATAGTTGACGTTTTACGGATAAATGGTCAAACTGTAAATTAGAGACGCGACGCGTATTCAGGCGCGTATTCAACGCTCGAATCTAACGGAAAAAACGTCAATGTCAACTTTCCACGTTCGATTCAACCAACGAAAGGCATCAAAGTTTCCAATGTAAAGTGGACCGGGAAGCGCGTGAAACCGCGACGAGCGAGGTAGGCGGCGCTGAGGACGGTGTTCACGGTGGCGATCGCGGAGTCACGAAAATAATGATTGATCGAGCAATTAAATTCCGTTGTCGTACGGCAGGCGGGGGCAGGATCTCGCGGTCGGTGAAGGTTCAGCCGGTGTGCCCGAGGTCGGCGGGGGCCGATGCAGCCGTGTAGCACGCCGCAGGGTGCCGTTCGGCCACAATTGCTGGTAATGAGCCAGCCTAAGGCCTTCTGACGGGCCTCGTACGCCCCCTTGCCTATGAATTCGCATTCTCACGTCCATCTCCAGGGACCACGATGACAACAGAAATCGACCAACACGCGGTCGAGCCACGGCTCTTCCCGAGATGTGGTTCCAAGGAATTCCGCTTGATTTCGAAGAACTTACAGCGACGCGACGCGACGGCACCGCGTGATTGACCTTTACGAACCAACCACTCCGCCGCGTCGCTGCCGCCATTCCAAACCGTTCTCCGCGTTCTTTCGGGCTCCTTTTGCTGCCTTCTAACGTAACGAGGCTGAAGAATATCCTCGGATTATACCACGGTTGCAGTCTCCAGTAGATATCGATGACTAACAAGGTCCCCAACGTCCCCAAACCGGCAAATTCCAAAAATTCCTCACACTGCAAATACGTAGAGAATTCAGTTATGTACAGGGTTTTCTTTTTATCGTCTAAATTCGCTCTAAGCAGATGAAATTGATCGCCGAAAATCCGATTAGTTTTCGAGTATTACTTTTTGCGTTATAATTCATTGTAACGACGACTTTCTTACCAGATTATAGTTCTAATTTAAAAAAGTAACTTTTGTCTGAAAACTGTTTTTCCATCTCTTACAGTTCTCGGATTGCAAACGCAATTGTATCGATTTCCCCAGAGTTATGCCCATAATTTTTTAATCGTAGATACATAGAGAATCTTCCCTCGTACAAATAAATTTGGTACGTTGTATAAGCGCGAATTGTTAGGATTTGGGAAAAGATTGTAGCGTTTGAGCGACTGCAGTGAATTAGTTGATCTTTTAGGCAATGAAACACGTAGATTCCTCTTTGAAAGTTTAATCGTAACCTTCCTAGGGTTTTCCAAGTTACAGTAAGATCAAATAAATATCATTCGATGCCGTTTAGATATCTGACGTCCGAAACATTTTCCCGTATTTTCCCATAGTTTTCGAGACATTTTACGTCGATGCAATAGCGTGGCAAAGGCAACTCTGCGAAAACAACTCACGAAAGTAGCAAACAGCGAAACTTTGAAAGTGCGATCCCTACCACCTCGAGGAGCAACAAGAAATCAAGGCGCACCAGTGGTCGCGACCATTTCACCAAGCCGCAGACACATACAACCGCGACTTTGGTCTACGTGGCGACGCCGTGGCCTTCCCCATTCCGAGCCCGTTGGCGCGAGGGCAGCGTGGGTGTATCGACGGAGACAAGATGAACGTTAGAACACGAACGCGACGTCCTCTCGTTCGGCAACGTTCGACCGGTAATGCATGGGTTTTGTGTCGCGGCGGGCGGCACACTTTGTAACGACCGCGGCCTTTTGACTCGATTAATCTTCGACGTATGTATGTACACGCGCTACATATATTCAGGAAAATATCGCCGCGTACGGTATCCGGCGTGCGTGTGTGTGCGTGTACGCGCGCGTGCACGCCGCGGCGCGGTGCTGGGACCGGCGATACATTCGGAAATAGTGTCGTGCTGCGCGGATGGGAGCCGTCCGAGTCGGCCTGCCGCTAAGCGCCGTGAAAATATTGCCCCCTGCTCGACCTGTATCCGCACCCCTTTACCACGTTCTACCGGCGAGGAACGAGGTGACGCGGTCGCCAGGTTCTCTTTCTTCCGCAAGAATCGACTTCGTGAAACGTGACGCCGTTTCGCTCGTGGTCGAACGAGAGTTCGAACGTCACTCGGCAAAACTTGTAGTTTTCGCTTCAAGACTTCGCGAATCTGTCGATCGTTGACGTTTTTCGTTACCTCTACCTCGTCCATCTTCTATTCTCGTATGCAGAGGGGGGCGCGAGGGGCGAAAACGATTAAATTAATTTGCAGAGGTGACGCAAAACGCGTACGATTTGAGTCTTCGGATTCGGAAAACTTAGCGAATTTGTGTTTGGTAAGTTAAGATAGCGCATCCTTTTTAGCTGAACCAAGGAAATTGCACGGATCCATTGTTGCACATAGCGCGACAACTAAAATCCATAAAAGTGCTAAGAAATTGTTTATCTGAAAAAAGGCTGTAGAAAACTACAAGATCGTTGAAAGGTCTGGACAATTCCTCGTTACGTTGCGTCACTGCCGTTACAAATTGAATGCTCGAAGAACGAGCACGCCGTGACCAATCGATAATAACATAGCCATCTAATTACCCAAACAATGGTACCAAACGAAGACTCGATAATTCGAAATCTAAACCATCGACGCGTTTCATCGATCGGCCTCCAATTGCGCTTTCACCGTTGCACGCTAGTTTCTACCCCACGCTCTACCAATTAACGGACAAGAGGAGCCGCGCAACAAAGGCGATTTCACGAAGATTGCATGCCATTAGCCGCGTCGAAGGCGGCTTTCAACGGAACCTTCACCTACTTGCAACGAGAACAAATGTATCCATCGCTCTGGTGGATCCCTCCCATATTAGATCAATTATTCACTGTAATCGTTCGATACTACCGGCCGAAAGAAAAGAAGAAAAAGAGTAGTAAAAGGAAGGAAGGAAGGAGGAAAGAAGAAGCGTCAGGATCGTTGCAGCTCCCGGGGTGAAATCGCCGATTGGTACGCAGACGTGACGGTTGCGTGAAAAATGGCGCGCGAACGGAGCCTAAGGGTGGCAAATGAGGCGCGCGCGAATCCAACGTTCGTTAATGCTCGCCTCTTACCATAATCTAATATCCGTTGATATATGGGGTGAGCCGATGGGGCGCCGTGGGCCGCGCAAAGGTCGTAACACCGGGGGTCGGCCGTGGATATTTACAATTTTAATCATCGTCTCTGCGTGGGACTCGCTCGACCACTCGCGATTTCTCCTTCTTCGAATCCACCTTCTATCGGACAGTTTTCATTTCGCATGACGGATCACGTGTCGGAATGGTCATCGAGAACCACGTGGGCCCTCCGTGTTCGATCGTGTCGAAGGCAGAAGTCGATTCGTACGCTCGATAGTTTCGGGGCTGAAGCGTTCCCAACGGTACTTTCCAACGATACCGACGAATATCGCTTTTGGGGATGAAGAATCGCTAATTGTAAATTCTATCGACTCGGGCGAAATCTGTTTTCTACGAACACTACCACTTGCTTTCACGAATGTGAAACATTTCTACTCCATTAAATCTCGAATCGAGAGAGAGCTATTACGAAGCAACATTCGAAGATCGATTGGTTCTGAAAAATTGCTACGACATTAGATCACGTAATTCTTGGAGTTCCAAATAATAAGAGAAAGAAATTGAGAACGTAACGTCACACAGATCATAGATGGAAAAGAACTTTTCATCTTTTTCATCCTTTCACCTGTTTTCCTTAAATATCTGTAGCTGATGCCCGCCTACCTTTTATCCGGTACCTTCTAGCACCCTTCTGTGTGCCATTCTTTGTACCGGATCCCTTTCACCCTAAGGGACGCGAGCTACCCCGGTCACGCCCCCTTCGTTATTCGTTGACAAAGAACCAGAGATAGCGACTCTCGAGGCGGTAGCTTTGACCACCTGTTGCCCCTTTTGTGACGTTTCTTGCACCCTATGCTTCTCGATAAGGGTTGCTTTTGCCAGCGTTGCTTTCTACTGTATTATTGCGTAGATAAAATGGCAGCGTGCGTAACAGAAAAAACACTAGAGTAGGCTTCGATACACTCGGTACCATTTTACCATTGCATCCGTCTAGCATCAAACTTTAAACACTAACGAGTACTCGATATGCAGGAGTTTTATATACGTTGCTCGATTTTCTCACAGAAAATTACACGTTTAATCGATCGTCTGTCTAGAAAGATTCAACGTTCGCTGAATCTATAGCTCGCGCGTGTAGCACCGGTGGTCGAATAGAGTAGCGACAACACGTGGGTATACGTAATTAAACGGGGAGAGGCCCGATAACTTGACGTGGCGCCGGTTTAACGCGTTAATTATCTCGTTCTTGCGAGTACAGTCCGGTTAATGAGGCTTTCGCTTGTAACTTGCCTCCTACGTGCCCAGCACGCGCGCTCATCCCGGCGAAATTGCTTTTATCGTTCGTTTATCCGGTTTTACGGTGCACAGCACCGCTCTCCGCAATTATTTACGGTCCTATAAATTCGAGATGGACGCTTCGCAGTTTTCCCAGGTCTGCCGTAAAAGATTCTGTCGCGAAAGCGTTCGTTTCATTTCGTCCATTAGAGAAAAGGGATAGGACGAAGTCAACCAAGGCTTTCGATCAGAAGTCGTTTGAATTTCTTCTTCTGCTCCCCTGCGAAGATATTCTTTTTGATTTTATATCGGGATCATTCTGAATGATTTAAAGAGATACGTAACGTTCAACGACGCGAAGTTACTTTGTTTTATCAGGGAACTGGTATCTTTATTCCGCGAGAAGATCGTCAGACGTTGGCTGCATCTTCGTCTTCCACCTTGTCTACGGTTCTTTTCCTCCAAGTATCAACGTGTTCGATGAACCGAGACCCAAGTTCGCACATAATTCAATCTACGTCTCAATCGCGGCTCATCCTTGAAAGCTGCAGGACAAACAGCATTGTAAAATATATCTGTAAAATACGCGTGAGAGCTGCCTGCTGCACGGTATAGTAGCAATTTACCAAGAAAAGCAATCATCGTGACGTCTTGTTGCGTAAAACCAGACAAAGTGGACGATAAATCATATTTTCTTCCTTTGCTTTCGTTTCCTTTTTCACTCCCTTTTCGCATTTGTCGCGCGTTTCATATACAATTGCTTTTATTTTGCGAAGAATTATTTAACGAGAATTATATATTTCCAGTTTAACGATAAAAAATCGTAAAATTAAAAATAATTTACTCAACAAGCGGCGAAGATAAATAGCTATCTTCCAATCTATCCTAAAAAATATCAGAGACATTTTTCTTCGAGCAATATTTAATCGAAAGATCTTAATTATTTATTCGTCAATGATAATTTATTTTCACGGACATTCTATTAACGAGCAAAATATTGTCACACGAGTCGCTTGACTCGAGACGATCGATGTTTCACCGCTTTAATTGATCCGATAATATTACGACGTGCCGTTATCGGAAGTGCCATCAATTACAAGATGCTCGCGGCAGTTTGCATCGCGAAACTCTCGATTTACGTGCACGGGTTTCATACAAGACAGGGAAAAAGTAGGCGAAGCAATCGACAAGTAACTCGACCTGCGAGCCGATTACCAGCTTGTTCTACTGACGATCGTTCGATTCGCTCGAGCAGATCTACAACAACCTTCTAAATCGCTAACAAGAAACGCTTCTCGTTTGATCGATCGTTGATTTTCGTCGAACGACTGCTTTACGAAACGGTCTACATACCTCGGATGAGACGCGCTTATAAACGCTAATATCGACTATCGGTAGAATTATTTTGCTAATTTTTCCTAATTTTATGGTCGTTCAGACAGCCGTATCTTTGAATTTCCAACGGCGAGAGAAGCTGGAAAAAGGTTTCAAGAACCGTACCTTCGAACTAAGAACGTTCGCCAGAGAAAGAGTGAAAAACGCAAAGTTTCCCAGGGGCGGGACGCCTGGCCAGGTCTCGGCGCGGGATCCGCGCGCGTTGCCTCATTAATCCCGGCTGGGAATTGGTCTCGCAGAGAGAAGTAAGCCGGACAATTATTCAAGCGGATTTTTCGAGCGCTCCGCGGCGGGTTTGGTTGGCCTTCGGCCGGCCCTGGGCCGAAGCAACCGCGGCTCGCGCGTACACTCTGCGATGCAGCACCATAAAGTCTTGTTGTTTTTCGTGGCAGGCCGAGCCGACGGGGGAGGCTACGCGGCGCCTGGGGGCCCTCCCACGAGGAGGAGTGACCTCGGTTGCAGGCTTTCGCTCTTGGGAATATCTGCGAGCGTCTTCTTTGGCGGCGCGGGTGCGCTCGCCACGATCAGGACCCCCACACAGCCCTCTTAGCTCGCCACTCGCTCTACCTTGCTTGCTTCGCCGCTTTTTACGCTTCGTAGGAAAATAACACCGTTGCTTTTGCACGCTTTTGCACGCTTTTGCGCGTTGTCAAATTTTATGCAACCTACGATACGAAGGATGGAAGCAAGAAAGCGTAGATAGATGGAAGATAAATTTGGCGTGACGCGATAAATTACGCGAGAACCGATACGCGGTAGCTGCAGATTTTTTCCCACTGTGCTCTTCGTTTGACTATGAAAATGAAATGCGGGTCCTTACGATAGGGGTGAGAAATAGGAGTTAGCGACGATTACCAGGCAGAAAGGATTCGCGTAATTTGCCGGCGGTGATGCGCGGTAAACTGGAAATTATACCGGTGTAATTAAAATGGACATTGCGCTAGAATGAGCAAACACACGTTTCTATCATATTTCCCACTGTCGGAAGTGGTAATGATACTCGCACGGTAAAGTGTTTCGGTAAACGCATTGAAATTATAAGCTGACTAAATGATCTACGTTCCACTTTACATTCCACCATAGGGTAGGTTAATGATAAATAATCCGGGATTTTTATACGGTAGTGTGCATATTATACGCTGCTCCGAACAGTTAGATCATTTGCTCAAATGACCACGTGTTTCGTGGAGAACGCGATACAAATTATGGAAACGATTTAGTTCGCCCTGAAGTATATTATTAAGTAGTAAATTCTAAATGCCACGGATTCTTGCTCTCGTAAACTTTCTAACCGTCTGTAGAACGAACGTGGTTGTTTCTTCGACTGAACCTACCTCGCTTCCACTCGACACAACGAAATTGCTCCACTTTCTGCATTGTTAATCGCGAAGTTCGTAAATTTTACCATCAACCTATCATTAGTAAAGATTCAATTACATGCGTAATACTGTTCTACTATCGATCGAATAGATGCAACGTTGCTTGAGATTTAAATGCAACGTTCTATATCGAAGACTCGTCGAGTTATATTCGAAAGATAAAGTTAACTCGTTCTCAGACGTATAACGTAAATCCATTTTAGCATTCGCTTTTTACCTTTCGGTCTAAACTTCCGCGATTAACTATTTCCATTGACTCGTACTACTTGTAAACACGAGCGAATACTCGCAAAACGTTTTATCTCTTAATTCCCTTAAACGAAAACGTAAAATGGGGATAAAATTCTGTTTAAACGAAGTTCTCCAAACCTTGAAGGATTGATCAAATACGAATATTCATTTCGCTGAAATTACCAAAACTTAGAAATTACAAAACGTTCATCGTGGTGCGTCTATAAAATTTCTACGAGAAATTACGGATCGATCGCTCTGATCGTTTTAATAGTTTCAACGTTGAGTCTTGAAGTCTCGCTCGTTACTTGGAACCGATAAAAGTGGAAGCGCCCAGAGGATAGTCGGCGTGGAAAGTTGCGCGAACAGGTTCGTTTGTTCCGATTCACCGTCATTAAGTAAGTTCTTTCGCGGCAACCGGAGCATCAATTCCCGCGGCAATTTGAAGTAGGCCGGCGAATCCATTAGGCGAAGTTCTCGGAGGTGAAAGGGGCGTTAAACGGTGCGACGTCGTCGAGGGATCGTATCTTCGCGTTAACGACACGGCTTCTTCTTCCACCGAAACGGAAGGTGGTTGCAACGCGACACGGCAACCTCCTTCGATTCACGTTCCGTTGACATTTCCGTAAAATTCATCGTCCAAACCTGAATAATTTCTAAAATTCGCAACCATCCTCGATTCTTGATCGCAGTCTGATCGATCTAAATACGAGACTAGCAACTTTATACCCTAGTACGAGTTCTTATCGCTTGTACGAATCGACGCTCGGCAAATGAGCGAGTTAACGTCCCTAACAACGTAAAATTCTCTGCCTATCCGATACGCCATCGAACGAAAAGTTCGATCCACATCCCTGAAGGTCCATACGGAGGAGGACGGTCTCCGACGTAGAACATTCAATTCGCCGAAATTCCCGCGGGCTCGTCCCAACGGGACGCGGGCTCGTTCCGCGAGGAACGTGTACGTCTATATCGCGTCGAGGCAGCGTGTCTAACCGTGCACGAGTCTGCATGTGCGAGGGAGTCGAGTCGTCGGTCAGTCGAGCCGGTAATGGGAGGTCAGAGGTCAGCGCGCCGCCAACGCTAGCGAGGAGGAAGGAAGGACGAAGGAGAGACCTGTGTGGAACGGCAGAGAAGAGAGATCGAGGGGGTGTAGGAGGCCCGAGAACCTCTGGCTCGTTGGCCACGCCGCTAAGGGGAAGGGGATGGCGTGGCATTCTACCGAGGGCCACGTATATACATACACTATACTATACCATGCATATACGTACATAGGTATACCTATAAGTACGCGTCTACCGGGTTCTGTAAGTGTATGCATACACTTGAAGCCGTATATAATGTTGTATAAGCATCGAGAGCTGGCCTTCCATCCGCGGTCCACAGAGTAGAGGGGATGAGAGAAGCGAAACCGAGGGCTGTGGTGCGATATGCCTCTCGAAACCGTGGGAACGCACGTGGCCCCACGCGCCTAACTAACCCCCTTTGCCTGCGCCACGACTCGCGGCCAGCCTTCTTCTTTTTCCCTTATCTTCCACTTTGCCCTCGTCCTCTTTCCACTCTCTCGCTCGCCTCCGTTCGAGATTTTTCTTCCCTGCTTCCATCGGATATTCCTCGTCCTCGTCCTCTTCCCATTCTATGTAGCACACACTCCAGATTCCAGAAATTATTAGGCTTTTGGATCGAATTGCCGCCGGTTTCGTCCAGCTTAATTTGCTTTTAATTTACTTTTTGCCTCGCAGGTTAATCCAGCGGATACTTTGTAGGAACCACCATGTCGTCCACTTTACGCCAAAACGATGAGTATTCAAATTTTCGTTTGTACACCCGTTACATCTGGAAATTAGCTTTTCTATCCCGAACTTGCAAAATCTCTTCTTCTTCAAATTTTCAAAATTTCATCTTTCCTACGCCCTCGCGCGTTTTATGCTCATTAAACTATCATCCGCGTTCTTCTTCAACTTCCACGCACCGATCTCTCGCTGAATTCCTCGGTTATTTTAACTTTACTTATAATTTATCACTGTACTTTTCCCTCTTAAATACGTTAACGCTCTCCTTAGACATTATTCTCTTTCCACACTCACAAATTACCCATCCTTCTTTATTTTTCGCTTACGTTCAACACACTTTGTTCTCGTTGCATCTCTCGTCCTCTCTACCCTGTTACTTTCACCGAGTTTTCAAGCTCTTTCTAAATTTCCTTCGGTAGATAATGTCCGTCACGATATTTCGTGATCTTCGGTCCATTTGCAATCCTCGTTTCTTAAACTTCTTAGTGCTAGATTTCATCCTCGGCATTCTTATTCTCTTCTATTTACTTTGTTGCTCCAGTTAGTTCATCGCCATAATCCGTCTCTTCTCCCACAGTATGCGCCAGTATCTCTCGCCCCTTCTTCGTCTTCCTTTGCTACCCATAAATTTCGTAAATGCGCAATTTAAATAGTAAACTAACAATAAAAAATGTATTTCGCTGCTACGATCGTGGCCGCAACGATTAAACTAAGAATTATTCTAAAACTCGTCGTATTTTCTCGTCCCCTCCCGCAGACAATTCGTATCCTTTTCCATTAAAAAAAAATCATCTCTCTTTTGACGTTTACATTATTTATCACGATTCGACTGCTCGATTCCTCGACGATCTAACCCTAAGCGATCTCTGTCGCGATATCTCGCGATCCTTCGGATCCATTAACGATCCCGTTTCCCTAGATCGGCTGTAGGTTAGTTCCTCGCAATATCCTCGCGACTCTTCTTGCCTCCTCTTTTTCGAATACCACCCATCACCGTCTCCACCTCCCGACGCGGTCTTTGCCGCTTTGTCTCGCTCGCGCTCATCTCGCCGCTTCCTCGTCTGCTTCCCCTACCCGATGTGTACAGCGACGCCGTGGTCCATCCTCCAGCGACCGCTTCCACCTCTCCGTGGCGGCCACCGCCTCCTCCACCTCCATCGGCTTCCCCTTTTCTTTCTTCCAGACACCGAATCGCGGTCTCGCGGTTTTCAGCCCTTTCATTACCGGAATTTCTCCGTCTGTCCGACCCCGCGTCCCTTCCAACCAGTCCACCAGCCTCATTTCCATCGTTTACGAAATTCACGCGATTCTAAGATTCGCACAGCCCAACATTACAAACAAGTAAATACAGCGCGCGCTCTAATTGCAACGTTATCTTGGTATCTTTTCTCTTTCCTTTATCTCTTCGGTTCGACGTTCGACCCTTTAATATCCATAGTTCAGGTTAGAATACAGTATGAAATATTTTATAAATTTCTGTGTCTATCGGTGCAAAAACTTGAACGAAGTGATACCGATAGCAACGTGAATTATATCGATATGCGTATAATACTCGAGAGCATTTACGAGTCTCAATTGCTGGAGATATGGATTGAATAATTTGAGGAAAATTAAGGACATCTCGCGTTTCACCTAGACAATCTCCTAACGCGTCAAGGGAAAAGAAATTGCAACGGCTTGGTTCCAAGAATTTTTTCATTCTAGAACCGACTTAAATTCTCGTAGAGGGATAATAAAACTAGTTCGTTGTTGAGAACTTGCGAGAATTACCTTAATTAAATGTACGATATTTCGAAGATACTAGGTATAATCGAAAAGCAACGTTTCACGAAGTAATGTAAATCAACGTCCATTTCAATTAAAAGCTTCGCCGGTAAATCTTCTGTCTTGTTGGATTCTAAACCAGCGCGTTATATCGCCCGCAAGAACGAAAAGTACCGAGCCGACAGGATTGAAATTACGCGTCGGCGGATGCAGTGGTTCAAAACGGTCCCTTTCTGGCTCGCGCCGCCGGAGAGTACTTTGAAAATTGATTATCGCTCGACCTGTAATGATCCATTACGCGGATTCGAGGCGAGTTCGAGCGGATGCTCAACTGCAAACTGACAATCACTGTCTTAGCCCACGGTGAATTATGAGCCGATAATCCACGGTTGCCGCGCGGAATTTACGCGCGTTTATCCTACACCGGGGTTTTTTCATCCTATGCATCCGCGCGATCCAGGTGAGAAAAGCTGAGTCGCAAAAGTGAGAATCATCCTACGAACGGAAGTGCGTTACGAAGATGTATAATACGGATTTTTATTTTTATATAAACTAAATACAAAAAAAAAGTAAGCGTTCAAGAACGATGTCTCTTTCTCTATTCGATGTTCTAATAATTTTTCGTGACGATAAAATTAGTATTTTATTTACATGGTACGAATATTTCTTTAAACTTTTTGACACTTTTTAAATGTTAAAGAATATAAAACTTGGTTGGAAGAGTTGACTCGTCGCAAACGATAAATCTAACGATATACTTCTCGACTCATAATTACAGTAAGTAACTGCACGATCGATGAGGCATTAAAATCTTTGCACGAAACCTACAAATCTTACGATTGTTTGAAAATATATACCTAGCAAGTACTTCGCTTGCATACTTTGAAAGCAAAGCCTAAAATTTCGCCGCAATTTCATCTTACAAAATCGCTATAGAATTTATGTTCGCAAATTGGAAGGAAATCTTCCTCTTAGTAAGCGGACCTTCAGATGGCAGCATCAGGCGGATAAAACCTTCCTCAAACATCGAAGAACCCGTATTCGAGGACACGAATGCATCGGAGAAGAGCGAATCTGCATTCGAGTGTGACACAGGCGACGCGAAGCAACTACTCGTTACGGTGCGCCCTGTCGGTAACTCGAGAGCTCAACGATATCGACTGTAGCTTATTAGGAAAACAAGCTAGTCTTTTCCCAGGGGGAAAACTAAAAATTTAACAAGTTCCCTTCGAAAAATTCGCTAACTTTTCGAATAATTTTGGCTGTCGAATTTCTCGGGAACTAACGCCCGACTTTAGTCCGGGAACTTTGGGCTCAAAATTTGGGATTTCATACGCGAAATGCCTGCATCGAAAGGTACTCTCGATACGACGCTTTAGCGAACAATTTTTAAGAGCGAAATTATCGAAAACTAGCAGCAAGTTTTGAGCAGAGAGCGTGAGAAGTGAGATAAGTATTCATCGTGTGAACTAATACGTCACGTTCGAAGCGTTACGTTTGCGAAATAGAACATTGTCTCTGGGATACCTGATATAGGATGAAAGATGCGAGATATAAGACTTAGAAAATGAGATAAGATATAGGATTTGAGACGAGTGATCTAAACAACGACATTGTATTTCTTTCCTGGAAGAAATGTCAACGTGCGGAAAGAACGGATACAAGACTTCCCTCTTTCGTCTCGTATGTCTTATTTCGATCTCCTATGTGGCTAACGAAGAGAGAAGAACAAAGAGAGCAGGGAAGGAACGAAATGAGGTGAGCTGGCGCCTGGCTAGGTCGCGAATTAGCGGCGTTTAAAAGGGAGGACCCAAAGCTTCCTTCTCCTCCTTCTGCTGTTTTTTTCTTTTTCGCGTATTCATTCTCTTCCGCGCCCCAACCCATCGGCCGGCGTCTCGAGTTTAAACTATACTACTAACTAATAGCAGGCCTAGAGTGTGTTTCTACAACGTGGGCACACTGTACGCCGCTACCCAGCCAGTTTACCTAATCGTCGGCCAGCAAAAAAGAGAGGTTGCGCACCGCCCTAACCACAGGCCATGAGCCCGCGGGCACCAGTTCCTCTCGCCTTCCTGAATGCGCGCGTTCCGTCTTCCCGAAATGTCGGGGCCACCTTCCTTTTCCTGAAATTTATTATTACGCGTTTAATCGTTCGTGCGAATAAAGGCCGCGCAGTCACACGGTGCTCGTCAACGGACGCATCGTCTCAAGGGACCGTTGGATGGCCGATCGTTGCTAGATCGATCGCGTTTAGATTTATCTGTAATTCTTCGGTTTTTCGTTTGAGATCCAGGACCGATGGACATTTTTCGTAGAAAACGAAACGTAACGGGAAAGCGACAAAGTCGGACAGATTCGATCCCTGATTACGATTCTTCAAACGCCGAAGCATCGACTAGTCGAACCGAAATCGCGTTTACGGACAACGCGTAGAGGTGACCGGTGACTCCTGGAATTCTGCGGGATCGCCTGTGGGACTTTGGAGGTCGCGAGGGCCCTATGACCCTTAGATAAGGCTCACGCCCTAATAAGAGGGTACACGAAAGGAAACGGTGAGGGAACCGTGGCCAGCTTCTCTTCTTCTTCGTCTCCCTGTTGGCCGCAAATCGTAGCTCGGGGCTTCGCCCGGACCCAGCGAGATCTAATCCACCCGAGAGATCTGTGGTTAACGTTTTAAGGCACCGAGGGTGGACCCCAGGGGCCCTCACGACATTCCACCGTGCTAACTCCCACAATTGCGAGCTCGCTATAAAACCGCTACCCCGAAATCGTCGTCCAGTGCCGCCCCCTTTGCTAACGTTTCGTTGCTAGACCGACCATTCACCCTCGAGTCGCAAGTCCATCTATTGGAGGAAGGTATAACGACCTCGACAAAGTATCGTAGATAATTTCCGTAAAATATAATATTTCGTTTAATAAGTTATTCGTTAAACAAAGAACGAAATTTCCGTGGGAATCGTATATATCTTCTTACTTTTATCGAATATTCTTTTCGATTAGTAGCATCGATTTGGCAGAGAACATTTTTTTTTTTTTTTTTTGGTGGATAGTCGGAAGTCGAACCGATCCGCTCTATTTTCTAAGAATTTCGAAATTCCAAGTGTCGCTTAATTTTGCCTATTTAACGCAAAACCGTAAAAGATAAACGTACGACTTACGAGACAGCTTATCGACAGACTAATATTGTTACATAGTTGGTAGATTATTGGGCAGAAGATCCAAGGTCAATACTCCCGGCTCGTCCCTTTTCTCCACTTAAAGAGAAACGAAACGTTTCTTCGCTTTTTAGGGTGATTTTAGCGTTGCGGTTAGGAAGTCGCTGGAAACTCTTGTTTCGTGGTGTGCGCAATTCCGAAGAAAGGAACTCCCAGTGGAGACAACGAGGGCAGACAATGTTGCCGTTAATGAAAGAGAAAAATGACACTGGGATCGAAATTTCGGGTTGTTTGGAAGTAGCAAGCGTTTTTATCCTGGAATTCGACGATTGTGGGAACCACCGAAGCTGCTCTAATTTCGGAAGCATCGGTCGGTTTAATCGCTTTAAATACCGCGATTTCTTTTTATGCACTTGAAACGAGTATGTCGTGACTTGATAACATTAGAAGAGAAACCGGATCGACGTCTTTCAATAAACTTTGCGACGCTTTTTACGCTAGTTAATAATATTTCGTACACATTTCGTACATAGTGTAGTTATAAATGTAATCGATTGTACATATGTCGAGTAGAAATTAAGTTGCGCGAGATCGTTCGAGATATGCGACATTCACGGTGTTGTTAAAAAGTAACTTCAAAAAACTTTTCGCAGATAAATAACAGCGACGATGAATTTATCAGATACCGGTGGATGGGTCGTCTCGGCGATTGCCGCTAATATCGTTATGCATACAAAGTCGTGTCTAAATCGACTGATCGCAGGAAGCGATAAACACCGTTGCAGATCAGTAGGCGTTCCTCAAGTTGAATCGCAATCTGTCGCGTGATACACGTGTATGATAAAGTTACAACTTCGCCCAGAGCGTATCGCTGGTACTTATCAATTATTTGGAACTAGCAGAGGCTCGAACTTCGCTTCTCAAATTTGATAATTTACTCGCCCCGAACCGATCCAAAAATCTTCGAAGTCTTTGTGGAAATTTTTTACATTTCAATGAGTTTCGTCGTTGTTAAAATAATTTAGATATCGTTACTTGCAAAATATTGCCATTCAAGGGATAAGAACTACGCGAATAGCAATTTGTAACTTTTCTATAAATCGTATCACAATGTTAGGAAATTTCGCCTGACGTTCGGCCCAATCAGACAAATTGCTTCGTTCTATCGCTCTCGTCAAAAACTAAATACCCAGGAATCGAGCGTTTTGGAGGCGTTTCCAAATCAGGGGACTGTCCTCGATTAGAAAAAACGATTAGTCTTCTCCGTGGGACAAGTCACGGTGGACTTGCCGCGATACCAAGAACCGTAATGCTGTGATTATTGTAATTAAATCGCCCCCGAAGGCATCGGTAAAGGGTACGAAAAGAACCTCTTCCATCCATCTCGCATCCTTTGTCTTCCATCAAATACATAGTATTTCTGTCCTCCTTCCTTTCAGCCTCTTCTCTCTTTGCTTCGGCTACCTGCATCCTGATGTATCTCTTCTGTATCCTTTCTTTCATTCGAACCTTATCGAGAATTTCGACAAGGTTGCAATTATCCTTCACACTCTGTTCGATGATCGTGGATAGACGAATCGTTATGATTGCGAAATTGCGGGGAAAAAGCAACGATATTTGTCGATGGCGGTGCAGTTTTCGTAAGATCTCTACCTTGAGAAGGAGAAAACCGAGATTAAGTTTCTTATAACACAAGCATATTTTCTTTCTATTTTTACCTTTATTCCCCAACAACGCGGTCCCTCGATTTATATAAGCCGTAAATGCGCCCTCCCGATTCTATCTATTATACGTCCCTAGAAGAAGGAAATTGATACCGAAAATATTAATTAATCCGGTCGGAAAAGGGAAGACCGATCGCACACAATGACTCAAAGTTATCGCGATGATCGAGAAACATGTATGTAGGTCAGTTGGCACTGTTTACTCGATTTTTCATTAGGTATACTTTACTGTCCCGGAGGGGTGCGAGAATTAATTAAAGTTAAACAAGGCTAACTGCCAAGCAAGCAGGTTAACTGCCGACAGTTGTCGGGAAAACGTGATATTTCGACAAGTGGAGAATGTGCGAAGGTCGACAAAGTACACAGTGAGTGGTGAAAAGAGGTCGCGACAGGGGACGTGTCGTTCCTCCTTCTTTTGCTAAATTCTCGGCCAGAACATTGAAAAAGCGTATGGTGGCACACACACGATTGCCATTTTATTATAACTATGGAAAGAATTTGAAAACGTTGACGTTTTCCAAAAATTGTTACATTAATCTCTCAATGTAAATTATACGACGACAAAGGAATTATCTTATTCTTTGTGACAGAGTAATATTCTATATTCTGCCATAGTATATAGCATATAGTGACTTAACTTTATTACTTCCAATTATTTTTCAAGTATACGCGGTACAATCAAACTTTTTCTGCAGAAATTGCTCGGTATCGATAATGTACGGGTTCCGAATAAAGTAGTATTTTGTAGAACGTGTACTCGAGAAAATGATAAAGTGATACGATTCGTTCTTTATATATAAATACGCTGTTACATGCTTCGTTCGTGCGAGGCACACACAACTTTAGTAAATTAACGTTTCGTATCGATAACGCTCGATTAAAGGAATGTATTAATGACTTTTGTACAAATTAAAATCCATATTTACTCGTTAAATATATCGTAGTGTATAGAATATGTAAGGTGTACCGCATAAGAAACTTGCTCAAAAAGATATAAAAGAAAAAATAGAACGCAACGGAATAACGGGTAATCAAAATATCAGGTTGTCATTTTGTTTCAATTGATCTCTATTTTCAATCGATAACAATAATATTTAAATATACATTAGAATAGACTAGGGCGACAGTATCCTTCTATTTATTTTTTGGTATAACTACGCGCTAGCACGCTCATCCATTCGCAATATCCGAACGTTTCGATTACCGAAATCGGAACACCGACAGTATCGTTACGCATTGAAGAGAAGGGAAGATACATAAACAACAAATAGGCAAAAATACAACTACGAAAGAAATTTCAACGAGAATAATAATCGACTCTCTCTCTCTCTCTCTCTCTCTACACCTTTTCGCGTTGGAGTTACTTCAAGTACCACCATTCACAGATATAATCTTGTACTTTATCGCGAATCGTTAATTAAAAGAGTACTTCAACGTCCATTAAACACTTTCGCTATTCTCGCAATTTCCTTAAAATTCTCGGTCACCTACGAAATTCTCTGGTATATCTTGCACAAAGTGTAACTCGTTCGCTTGCACCGTACAAATTCGTGGGCAGATTCGAAAAACCAAAACTCTCTGGTGCAACCCTCGCGCGAGTTTATTTACAACGGTCTTAAATTAATGGTAACGCGTTGGAATCACCGGCGAGGGAGCTTTCCAGCCATTAGGTAAGAGGCCCGAAGGAATACGTATCGCGACAACCGTGTCGCGATCGTGTCAGGTATATAAACTATACGTGTACGTAGAAGACGTGGGTGGTCCAGAGGGCGAGAAGCGGGACGGACGTCCTTTTCTTTCCTAGATTAAACGAGAGAAAGGCGAAGAAGCTGACACGGAGGTGAAGAGAGGGGAACAATCTTCGGGACTATTTACAGGGCAATGGTGAGAAGAAAGGTGGCGCGCGGGCAACTACCGGGATGTGTCCCTTTCGGTTTATCTGATCGAGAATTCCTAATTTTAAGAGAGAGAAATACGGGCGGTGGCGCAGAGGGTATACACACAGGTCAGGAAACTCGATTTACGTCTCGATAGAGGAAAAACACCTTGCGGCTTCCTGGGACAGATTCTTGTCTGCCCTTGCAGTAACCAATTACTTTGACGCCTCCAGAGATATACCACCGACGCCTCTTTATTCACGACCTGAAAACACACGTACGTTTCCCTGACCGTTCTAACGGTTAGGATTTCCCTTTCTCCGAGCTGGCTTATCGCGTGTGATTTATTTTTTCAATCCTGTTTAATCATAATTTCATCTTTTCGATGCTTCTGAAAAGCACTCGGTATGAAAACGTATAGAAACGTGCACTTTATTTGTCGTATGTTCGATCGATCTTTGGTTAAATATAAAATTTGTATAATCGTGAAAGGTAGAAACAAAGATAGAATCTACCAGAGATACTACCTATTCTTAACGCAATTACATGCTGTTAAAGCCACAAAGGAAATGTTACAGTCGAACAGTTACATGTTTTCCAAATACTCTTCATCGTAAACAATAAATAAGTAAAAGAAGTATAAACTATGTCTAATCACGATACATATGCCTTCGAGCAATTAGCTACTATTTTACAGTTAAATATAGGTACACCCTTATTTACAAGTAACTGGAGAAAGAAAGACAAGGATAAGCTTCAGCCGTTCTTTCCCCTTCGCAACACACACGAAATATAATCGAATAACTTAAGCGCAGAAACTATATTTACAACGCGACGTACAAATACGTTTGTAACGAACGTGCTTCGACCGGGAATCGTGATCGATCATGGCGAAAATATGTAATTTAGCCTCCTTGCAATGAATTATTTTCGGTGTCGCGATACTTGCGATAATCGAAACTATATTTCAGTAATAACAGGGAAATTTTATGCCGAAGTCCGAACGAAACACGTTGTACATTTCGTGAAAGAAAAAGATCGGCGGTAAAAAAAAGAACATAAGAGGAATCGAAAGAGCAGACAGTTTAACGCCTCATAATATCTTCTATACTAAAGCCTAATTTAGGAGCGGTGGTGCTGGTCCTTTGAATCGGGATCAGGCTGGTCACCCTTTCCGCCATTTGTCTAACGCTCGCGGAAGCGTCGATCTTCGATTCCGATGCGACCGGAGTTTCCACTCTCAAATCTTGCGGCACGTCCGTGTGCGTGAGAAGATGCGTTTTCAGGTTGCTTCTTTGGTTGAAGCTTCTCGCGCAAACTGGACATTTGTGCGGCGATTCCTCCATGTGCAGAATCTTGTGAACAGCCAGAGTCCTGCTCTGACAAAATCCTTTTCCGCACTCGCTGCACTTGAAGGGTTTCTCCTTGCTATGGATGTATCTAAAAAAGAAAAACAACTCGTTTTTCTATTATCCTGTAGCTTTCTCCCATTCTCTTTATCTCTTACAGAGAAACGACGCTGCTATTAACAGGGCCGAGTCTTAGTCAAATATCGCAATGACCAAACCCTAATTACGATTGTTATTGAGATTCGCTGATCGATTACGATCGAGTTCGTTTGAAGCGTTCCGCTTCGAGATAAGCTTGTCGGGAACTGATAAGTGATACAGCTATACTTGGCAGATGTTCTTACGTCAAGGTCCGTAGAAAAACGATACTTAAAGTTTGGGCTATTCCGATTGGAGAATCAACGCGAAAAGACGAGGAACGTAGAACGCTTGGGAGAAGCTAATTGTTCGTGATCTAGAAAAATTCTACGATGCCGTCATCGGTATTTGTATAGGTTTCTACCGTATTGCAAAATGCCGCGCTAACGTCGCTATACGCATCGATGCAGAAACGAATTTGCCGGAGCGAGGTAACGAAACGCTACTGTACGTAGCTGGGAATAAAAATTTGTACGAGGTATTAATTACACAGCGACAACTAAATTTGATTGAAAATTTACATGTATTTCATACTACAATCTTACATAACACATATCAATGTATATCCAATTCGTACACTGAAAATCCAGCTCGTATTTTCAAATTCAACGGGACAAAAGATTCACTTGCAACAAACGCCACGATACTAAGTTACTATTCTTAGACTTGCTTAGTAACTTATTCTCAATACTTGTGAAAAATCGCGTTTGCGGCAAACTCACCGATGATCTCTCAGATGATCCTGCCTGCGAAAGGCTTTCCCACAGATGTCACAAGAGTACGGTCTCTCGTCCGTGTGAGTTCTCTCGTGAATCAGCAGATTGTAGCTCTTGGTGAACTGTCTGTTGCAGAATTTGCAGATAAACTGCTTCTTCGGTCTTTGACCGGGCAACCTTCTCGCAAGGAACGAAGCGGGAGGCGGTACCGGAAGCGCTGGATGTACGCCCTGATGACCTTGTTGGTGATAAGAATGGGGAGACGTAGTCTGCGGGCAACAACCCCTGACAGCCAGTAGCGCGGCACCTCTCAGCCAATTATCGAGAAACGCTGCCTGGTAACTCTGTCCCGTCGAATGTTGTTGTCCGAATCGTGCGCTCAGTTGCTGAGACCTGATCCACCTGGGTGACGTGATTTGCAACTGTTGCTGCTGGTGCATCGGTCTGTCCAACGTGGGCGGTGTATGCGGCGGTGTCAACGGTTCCATCTTGGTCTCCATCGTTCAACGAAACTCACGAAAACAACCAGTCATACACAGAAAACAACAACCCTTCCCCCTCGAACTGTCTGTTAAACGTCGATCACGCTAGTTCCTCCGTACGATATCGATGTCTTTTACATCGATTTCGATGCTCGAAAGTTCCTCTAACATATCCAACGAACGTGCGGCCTGCGGTGCGTGTTTCTTCACTATGTTCTGTACTATTACTTCGCTGCAAAAAAAGGAAGACAACGTTGGCTCGAGAGTCGACGCGATACTAAATGCCAACAGACAGTTGTCGAGGTTCCAGTTCAGGATCGGCGGTTACCTGGCGCCAAGGAGACACGGTGGCTCCTCCTACCGTACTCCGAACGTTGGATACGCCGGTTGGCGGCTCGACTTCCACAGGGGCGGAGCTTCCGGGTCAGGGTGACCCCTCCGGGCGTCGCGACGCCAGTCCAGTCGTACTCCTAACGTCTCGCGTCACTCACACACCGAAGACAACTACACGGCATCACGCCGCCACCGGGCGTCCGGTTCGCGCTGCCGCTTTTACACTCCCCGTAGGGGGATGCGCGCACCCGCGGCACCCGCGATAATCACAGCGACTTTAATTGATCGTTAACGTGGTTAAACCTACGGAACGAACGCAGATATACGCGTAGAGATCGTTCTTTTTACGCTTTTGTCCCTCGTGGATGGCCGATCGCGCTGGTTATTTCATTTAAATGAAACATTCGCAAAATGGCTATTCAAGTAGCGTCCTCGGTTCGCTAAGAATTCCTCGGCCAATCTGTTTGAAATATATCACGCGTCTCTCGCACTCTTGCCGTCTTTTTCTCCATAATCGAAATAAGATAATCGAAATAAGATAATCGAAAACCTGCAAGCCGCGTTTCCAAATCTTAACTGTTAGTCGTCGCGTGTGTCGTTTATTCCCCTTTCGACCACAACTCGTACCATTCTTCGATCTCTTGCGATTCTTGACAATATCGGTCTTCCATTCGCCATTGCGTCATTAATTCTAGATATTTTGCATGTCAATGTTAGCCGAATACTAGAAAAGAGGAAGTATTTCTGCCGACTGTCGACAATCAATAAAATTTCTCGCACGTTCAACAATACAAACAAGGATCTGTGATTCGTTCGAGAATATTCGAGAAATTCTGGTTGGATTAACGATGGAATGTGTCACGTGTGGTTGTGACATCTGGAAAATATCGGCCGTAAAAGAGCTAAGATAAGAAGGAGGTGATCACCGATTTCGCTATAAATTTAAATAGACAATCCTAAAAATGAACACGCCTGACGTGTTTTAAATTTCATTTTATTCGCTAATATATTTACTTTTCAAAAGCATCTAACTGGATATTTATTTTACGGAAAATCACGTTTCAATATGTGTCCAAATACCGTTAAAAATTTTTAAACGCGTTGGTCAATATTTTGCGAGCGCTAACGCGCAGTTCATTCGTTACAACAATTCATCGGAACAGAATACAACGCGCGGAGTCAAAATTCTGCGAAAACTCGTACGAGAGATGCGCTTTGCGACGAAAAAATCTGTGCACGTGATTGAAAACGAAATCCCATTGTCAAGCATTTGTAATTTTCCACGTATTCGTATGCAGCTACTTGTTTTACGGTTTACACCCTCCCTTTAGTTTTGCATATTTTTTTTAACCGATTTATCCTAAAATTCCCGAAACAAGATCGCAGATCTGCAATAATACCTTTAGAAAAATGGAATATATTTCGTACAAAATTAAAAGAGGCAATTTTTTTTTATCAAGAGAATAATTCTACAGCGTATATATGCAACATGAACGATCTTTTGCAAACGCATAGTCTCTTCCTTTCTTTTTCTTTCTTCCTCGATCGTTCATCGGTATCTCTACGATCAATTCCTCGGAGAAATTTATACATATAATTAATGCTGATAATATTTTTGTATATTAGCTTTACGAATTATATCGTTTTGCATACGTTACTTTGCCGAATTATTTTGAACCGCGTGTTCGCACGATCGACATCGCGAAGTCCTAAATATCTTTGCAAATTTGCCAATGTAATATTGGCCGAAGAAGAAACGAAAGTCGGCATTCGGCACCGCCTGAAGTTCTCGTAGGCGGTACGCTATTATCGATAAGAATACGTGGTAAATCGGGCTTATCGATTTATGACGGTACAGACAGCATGACACCGACGTACAAATACGTTGACGACGCATTCACGGGATTAGAACGAATCTCTTGACACTCATCCACGGTGCTGGCGCATCTACCAATCCTTTCAGATCCATCCCCTTTGTACCTACCGACGCGATCGTGCAACAGAACCGTCGATATGACTCAAAAGTTAGCGAATTTCTCGTAATCCAGTTGTCCTTATCGGTCAAAGTTAATTTTTTATTTAACTCGAAGGGGAAAGCTCGTCGTTCGTTCTACGAATCGTGACTCTGTCGATCTTATCGACGAAATGTTTTACGCGCTTCGATCCGTACGTAACTTCTGTAACGTAGAAGTTCACGTTTCCTTGTCTTTACCTTTTTTTTTTTTTTTTTTTTTTTTGTAATTAGATTGCAATTTCGGTCTTTCTTTATTTCTCTGCCACTTGGATACCTCGTTTAACGTTTCAACCCCTCGACTTGGCTCGAAAAGGCTGCACGTATCGCGAAGCAACCACCTGCAGCCTAGCGTACAAAACGTTTTTCCACGGATGCAGGACGCAAGATCTAGAATCTAGGCGGTGCATCGCCCAAAGGGAACAGCGGTGAAGAGGGGAGGGCGAGGGGGAAAGGTGGACAAAGAACACTTCGAAACTTACCTCTCGTATAATTCCGCAAAATGTTTAGCATACAAAGACAAATATAATGGTCCCCGAGATGAGGTTGCGACGAGATCACGGGCCTCAGGCGGGGATGGTTAATTCAGTTTCAAGCTCCATCAGCCAGACACATCCCACTCCCTGCCTCTGCATCCCCGTTGCCGACCTCTCGTCATCCCCCGAACGTCTTTGTACGTCGCCGTCGTTACTCTTTCTCTCTTCTACTACGCGCCTTCTCGTTCCTCGTTGTTAAGTCTACTGATATGTAAATATAAACCTCTTCATTTGACGTTTCACTCGCGTTTGTTTAATAATTACGACAGACGCTCGCTATTACGTTACGGCTGTGATAGAATTTAAATCGTAGTCGTACGATAATCTCGAATACCGTTACAAATTTCGCTCTAACATGGTTGCCAATATTTGTATCTATCGTATCGTTAAATAATCTCTGTTAAATCGATTCACGCTCTCTGCCCGTCGTTGCTTTCAGATTTTAAAAGTTAGCTTTATTATATCGAAACTTTCGTTTTCCATCTCGGTCGAGCGCAGTCTTTATTCCTGTCTCTGCCTTCTTCAGAAGGAAGATAACGTTAAGCAATGGTTCCGATAGTGATAAACAGTTCCGAGCAATCGCAATGTTTGCTCGTATAATCGGAGGTAGACACGCGATGTTGCAAATTTTTATTTATAGTACGATGCATAAGAAGATCAAATACGCTTAATTGTCAGCTTATATTCTTCTACTACGTAACGAGTATCAAGCCACACGTTCGTCGGAATCGAACAGACTGCGTGACTCCACAGGCACGCGGCTCTTCTACTTTATCTGCTTCTTCTTCGCAGTTTCTTTCGAGGCTGAAGAACGCTCGAGCCACTCCAATATCAACGCCAAGGGATGACAGGCTGTTTGTAACATAACTTTCGAAACTAATCACCATCCAGCCACTAGAGGAAAAAGTTTATCTGGAAACGATGCGTATAAGCAACAGGATGGCCTTCTATCGTGCCACGATTTTTTCAACGAACAGAGCGCGGTAATTTTGCTCCGATCTAATGGAAGATCGTCGTCGATATATACACCAAAGCTTGGAAAATACACGACGATTGATTCGTATGCGATCAATGATTCTTTAAAAGTGTATGATATCGAACGAAGATCTAACGATTGTTATTTCCATAGAAAACTGTAGCATACTGAAATATCGATATATTTGTCGCGTTTGTACCCCCAATCGATGCGATGTTGCGGTTAAACACGAAGAGAAACGAAGTACAGTAGGAAAAGGAAAGACTTTTCTAAAGAAGCTTCAAAGCTGTAGGAAAGCTTTCGAACAATCCTAGTTAACGATTATCTCGAAACGTTATATAATAATACTTATACAATTACTATCTGTCACTATGTGCAGTAATTTATAAGATTGCGTAATAATTAAAAGTATCTTATCTACTGAAAGTTTCAAGTGGTCTCGAGTAACAGGAACAAGGAGCATTTTTGAGTTCCTTATTTTTCAAGTTCCCAACAACACAGATGTCCCCCACCGTAGGAATCAAGTTACGAGTGAAACACGAAGAAAAGGGTCCCGTGCGTTCTCTTTGAATGCAGTCTGTTTGTCCGCAGATTTCTTTTTGCTGGCGACGATCCCTGTTCTGCTCTTACTAATTAAACGAGGATTGCCTCGTAATTTATTTGGACCACACGTGTGCTGTACGATGTCAAGGACCTGTCAAGGTTCGCGCGACCTTAGCCCCTCACGAAATCCCTTTCGAATTTTCTCGACTGACATTCCAAAACTTTCTCACCAGTCCATCTCTATATTATCCCAGCTTCGACCCAGCTGTGTTTCAAAGTCACTGGAAAATCTCCAGCAGGATAAAACTCAAGCCCTTATTAAACTCTCTTAATCGCCTTCAGGAAGCTTTCGACTGTACGTTTGATCTCTGGTAAATCCCTGTTGGAACTAGTAAGTGCTTGTCGTAAATAGATTGGCACCGTTTCGCACAAACTGGGAATTCCTGCCAACGAGTATAGTCGAAAGAAATGTTTGCCTGTAAAATATTGGATATTGTTTTAGCAGCAAAGTTTCCATGAAAATCAACGTGGCTCGCCACGCAAAATCAAATTTGTCTAGGTCGCCCCGGAAATCCTTCCAAGTCATTTTCCTCTCTTCTCATTCCAGGTCGTACGTTTTCTTCTTCGTTCCCCCCTCTCTTCCCCGTAGCCCTCTTTCGTATCTTTTCTCTTCCTTTTCATAGCCTCCTTTGTCCCTTCCATTTTTTTTTCTGTTTCTTTTTTGCCTTATCTGGTGGGATTCTTAGATACTTTAAACTCTACCGTTGATTTCGAGGTGATTGGCAGCAACCGAATTCGCAACACGAATCGATAAGGACTCGTCGCTACCCAATCGGATCAGGACACCGAACGTTATATAATTTTATTGCTAGGTGTGGAGGTAAAAAATTGAGTATAAAGACAAGTTTTTTTTTTTGCCATTTTTCAGGAAACGAGGCTTCTGGATTTCCAAGTCGAAATTCTTGTTCAGGTAGCTTCAGGAAGCGACGATGCTCTGTCTGAGGTGTCAGCGTGCCTCTTCATCCGTATTTAACGGGAAACGTAATTAAGAGGCAATTTTCCTTGAAGAAATTTTATGTACTTAAAAATATCCATTCATGGCATGATATTACACTACGCTGGACAATAAACCAAGAGTCGTCAGCAACGGAATGTAAAAGTAATTAATACTATATTCCTTTTGTTTGAGTAATTTTATTAAGATGCTTAGCCTTCCATTTCTACTCTGTACGATAGTTACAAAAATAATACGCATAAGTACGTATACCATTGTTTGTGGATTATGGACTACCTTCCGTTTTCCCTAAAAGTTGTCTCACGAAATCTTCTTCCACCTTCAAGTTCTTGTGTGTTAATCGCCTATGGTTGCCCTTGGAAATATTTTGTTTTCCAAGTTCGAAGAACTCCTTTCTTTAATCGATGGATCGAGCAACTGAAAGGCGTCCTTTAATTAATCGATTTAATTTTGGTAAGCGAAAATTGAAATCCAACAGCAGAGTAGGTGATACTGCTGATAAGCGAATGAAATAAAATTTAAGATACATGCAACAACTTCTGTGCCGCGTGATGTTATCGGAAGTTAACTTACTGTAGCTGCATTTTTAGAGAAATAATTATCGTAATTCTGAGCTATATACCTACATACCTTATATGCCGTTAAAATTGAATTAACACATATTTATTAGCCACTAAACTTTGCAATTTGAAGATAAAGAAGGGAATAGAGCAATTATCTCCCTCGCAGAAAAGCAGCAAATTCTTATCATAAATGTCCCTTCTTTATCCAGGAATTACAAACACGCGTATGGGAAATTAAAGCAACTTGGGATTAGGAAACGTATTAGTCGATTTAAGTGTTTAGCTGATTCATAAAGTTGATATGAATAGAACGGCTTAACTCTCTGTAGTTATGATTGTCCTCTATTATTTGCTCAACATTATTATCATATATTGTCAGCATAACATTACGCAAATTAAATGTTATTTCGAACACTTATATTTGACGATGACCGTTTAATTAGCTATCGTTAAAGCGTCAATAGATATATAATCCTTCGTTCGCATCGTTACTTTTAAAATAAAATCAACGAGCAGCCGATCGTTTCAACGAAAGCCACCACTTCAGCTGTTCGAAAGATGCCAAACACGGAAAGAGGCTACGTGTCGAACTCGTTGGCAGATACACACGACATGGGGTAATAATTTTTCCGGAATTTCACACGACACCCAAGAAGCTGTCAGAGTGTATTCTCCTCTCGCCAAGCGCCTTCTCTCCTTCGTTTCTCTTTCAAAACGTTTACTGGCGATATCGTCTGCTTAGTCTCAATGGCAGAACAGACGCCCACTGCTTCTGCTCTTCTCGGCCAGGGTGTCATATCGATATGCCTCGTTCTGATAATGTCTGTGTGGCCACATCGTTGGATGTTACGAATGTAACAGCCACGACCGTGACAACGTGCAAGTGTCGCTCCGGAGAGATTTTGTATCTACTCGGAGGGCAGCTTTTATATTTCGTGGGGGCTGCGCGATCGAGGATTCTCCTTCGATGAGACTTCGATGTTCGCCAGAGGAACGATCTGTCCTTCTTCTTCTTCTTCTTTCTCTTCTCCCTTGTGAAAATACGGGGTGTTGGCAGCGAAATCGCGTGCGCGATTTTTTAAGCACTTTCGTTAACGTAACGAGACAACCGGTATAGTTCATGGAATAAAGCAAAGAAAACGTTAAAGGAAAAAAGAAGAAAAGAAAAAGAAAGGAACTAAGAGGAACAAACAAAGGAATAAAGAATGAATAAATAGACAGACAATGCGATTCATGTTGCTCGGTAGTAATTCTGGGGCGATAATTGGATTATCGGTATAATAAGATAGATAATCTATATTTAGATATATAAATAAAGAAAGCTTGTTATAGGAAGATATTTGTAACATGGTAGGCTGAAGCACCTGAAATCAAAATAGTATCGCGCGATATCTATGAACGTTGAAGACAGTGCTTCCAACCTTCGCTAAATTTTTACAAGATCGTAAAAATCGATGTTTTCACAAGATAATCGTTGCTTATCGAACACTAACGTTTCTTCAGAGCAACATATACTTCGTGGAAATTTCTATTCTTTTATAAAAAAATCGTCCTTATTTCCTTTGAACTAGAAGCGATTCTCTCGAGTTGCGGTATTTATCTTTTTCTTTACGACAGTCGCCGATATAAACTTTATTTTTCGAAGCCCTGTACTATTTCCAGATAAACCTTATGTCATGCTACTCTCTCCCTATTTATCAAGATTTGCAATTTCGAGATAAAAACCGATCCTCGCGATTCTTATCGCCACTGTATCAACCACAAAACCTAATCCTACTGTTAAGGAAATAATCGCCTACTGTTTAGGTAACGAAAAACAGAATAAACCAACGTAAAAGAGAATGATATACATAACGTGGCCCAAACTCCGATCCTTTATACGGCTATACGTAGACATCTAGGACCTTGGCACCTACGAGTGGCGCCTGAATGACCTACATTTTACTTTCTCCCACGTAATCGATCAATTGCTACGCAAAGTTATCGCGGACGTAAACTATAGCGCTACTAAATTTGTAATTTGTTTCCTGTGTAGTGAAAAAAGTCACAGAACGCAGCAAACAAACGAGAAAAAGGATCGAGGTGTCAAGGAATTCCTCGAGATTTCCACTATGAATCGTCCCTCCTTTCTCATCCTTTTCGAAAGTAACCGAAGCTGAAGCTTTCGTTTGTCATTTACGAAGACGTCTATGTATACTCACGAGCGGGCGATAAATTAAGGCCCCTTGAGCGTTTCGCGCCAAGATTAATTAAGGGAGTTTGTTTTTCTTGGGAAGAATAGCGCGTCTGCAACACCGTGGACGAGTTGGGTCGTTTGTGTGTCGAGTGGCGAAAGTTTATTTCCACGGAATTACGTCTTACACCCTGCACGCTTCTCCTCGCGCATCTCCAAAGTCTTCCAATCTTTCTCGTTCTTTTTCCTTTCTTTTCCCCGTGCCGATTCTTCCTCTTCCCGATAAACGATTCTAAACAGCAGCCTCTATTCGATTCAGGCACCACGCCCTCCTCGGGCTCCTCGTCATTATATTCGATATCGGTATCGATATCGGGTGACTCTCTTTATCGCGCCTTATCGCGTCCATGCTCTTTCGCCGATCGTGCATCCGTGCTACCGTGTCGATATCAGTTTTACTCGAACGATTTTTCTCTTCTTAGAAAATGCCAACTACCGACCGCGACATTGCTGCCTCGCTTATCATCGTCAAACATCGTGACACGATCTTCAAGTTCCTGCGACAAGCTTTTAGTCAATTTACATTGCGAAAAGGAGTTGGAAAGATTCGCGAGAAGACGATCCACGTAAACTCTTCGGCATCCCGTCGCGCCACGCGTTCGCGTCGTCGGCGATTTCGGAAAGATCGCGAGACGGAAGAATTGTCGCGAAAGCTGCGGCGGGGAAGGCGAGGTCTAAGGTAAGCGAGGCATTGGCGGCGTGGCACGACGTACGACACCTAGCCGGTGTGTTTCACGATTTTATGCCGGACGTAGTTGAAACGAAGGCACATCAAAGGTGCCGCTATCGGCGCAAAGCCGTTTTATGCTCGCGTGTCATTTCTTTATGTGTGCGCCGTGTACACCGCTGTGTATACGTACCGCTTCCTCACGCACGTGCACGGACACACGCGCGTACCGGTCGACCCGCCTCTGCTTCGAACTGTCCGTGATATATTGTGCCGGCAGATATTGGATCGTATAAATTCCAGCGCGTTTCCAGCGGGGGTGCAACCGGAGAGAGAAGTTCGAGGCCAAGCAATACGTTCGCATATGGGCCGGTTCTTTGCAACCTAACGTCCAAACCCTTCTTTCCATTCGAGAAATCCCCATTTCTCTTCGCGCATGTTAATACAAATATGAGATAGCGATACGATAGCGTGCCGTGGCAGCGAGTACGCCCGAAAAGACCGCGATTCTGAAAATACGTCCGGAAATACCGGATAAAATCTTTTTATACGAGAAACTTGGTTTATTCGAGGAAAGTAATTCGAGACGCTCGCTAGCCAAGGAGTAACGAATCTCGTTAATAAAACTGCAGATAATGAAAAACAGTAAGAGCAGATGAAAATTGCGTGCTTTCGAAAGATAATGAATTAAAAGTATGGGCCAAACAAGTGGCGTCCATGTGATTGCCTGTGATGGAAAATCTCTACAAAAACCGAACGCGTTATCGCCTAAATCCAGAGCTGTTCGAATGAAATTTTCGATAAAGTGCACTTTCGTTCTTTATTCCCGATGACCGTGTTAAAATATCGACAAGAGAATTACAGCGAAAAACGCGTCCAAGTTATTTTATTATCAGAAAGGCAATAAAATAAGCAATTATACGACCAATCGTTATCAAACGCGTAAAGATCATTTTCACACGAATTACCAAGATCAGATATTTCGTCTAATCGTTGCTTTCTTCGATAATTCGCTCGAAGCTTTCGTTAACTGTAACCGCCTCTGAAATAAGACGGAGAAGAATCGTGCTAACGAAGATATTCCTCGCGGAAACTCTTCATCGGTTTCTTAACTTTCACCTGACGTGCGATTTCGTAATTTTATAAGTATTATTCGTTTTAATTCAGGCAATTTTATCGCAAGTTTCTCGCAACGAGACGAATAAGATTTTCTTAACCGATCTTTCGCCCGTTTTTAAACGCGAAGGACATATTGCCATCGTGGCGACGATAAATCTAGGTTCTACTACGAGGCAATGACATATACAAGGAGTTCGATAAAAGCAAGAACGACAGGCGTGCCTGTTTGCACGTTTTTCCTGTAGTACAAAGTTACAAAACAACGAAGACCAATCGACTATCTCGCTGATCGAATTAGCTCGTGGTTGGTTCAACAAAAAAGAAAGATAAAAGAGGTCTAGAATGTGATAAGGAAACAACATAAAATGATTTATCTTTGTTGCAACATTTAGAGAGGCTGAAAATATAAATTAAAATATTTTCTTCCGACGAGAAATAATTTCTTGCGGAAGGGACGATAATTTTCGAGCGAATTTTTGGCAAACCAATCGTTACTTAACTTATTGATCGTCCTATCGGATCGATAATCGAATATCGTTAAACCATGGAAGTGTCGCGTGAATACGTTTCGTGTAATAAATTTCCATTTTGACGAAACATTTCAAAAAGCTTTTAAACGATAACATCTACCAACTGTCAGACATCTGCAACTACAATTTGTTCAGTTACCGATTACACTAACGATTTCCTAATTTTCGTTTATCTTTTAATACAACTAACTTATTATCGTTTACCGTATCGTATATTTGCAACGTTCATCGACTGTTTCATCGTATGAATATGAAATTCCGATACGAGAAAGCGACAAAACGATCTTTACGAGTAAATGCAAAGATCTTAGCCAACGTTCAATTTGTGCCGCATCACGAGGATCTGTGCTTTCGCTGCAGACGAATTTCTTCATGGCAGCAAGATACAACAAGACTAAAACAAATATTACAGGGTAATCCACCTTGAGAAAGGACCGGAAGCACCTTCTTCGTTCAATCGTCGTTATCATCGTCTCCTCCTCGCTCCTTCTCCAGACAGTTCGACGACGCATTAAGATGACTAATTTTTTATTAGTTTATTGCAGAAATTTATATCTCGGTAGAAATATCTACGTGTTCATCCGCGCACACACACACGTTCGACCTGCACAAATAGAAAACCGGTCACCTCGAGTATCGAGGGAATCTTATCGCTGTGCAAAGCGAAGAGGACCACGATGTAGCGGAGTCGTCGTTCGGCACTTTGATGTGGGTGTACACGCCGCGATATTGCGGTAACACGGATTCCTGGAACTGTTTCAACGAAAAAGAGGCCCGACGATCCTTTATTTCCTTAGATAACCGGTAATCGGCTCTGTCGACACCGATGACGTCATAGCTCCCGTTTTGTCCACGATTTCGACTCGATACCGTCTGCTTGTTGTTTAGTCCATCGGCTTCTTGAAGAATTCACCAAAATATCCTTTTCCATCTGTTCCTCGTTAAACAAATAAGAAATCTTTTCACCTTTTGGAGCTTTCTTCCAGGTACAACCATTTTAAAGGATCTTCGAAGTTACTTTCGTTCGATTTATTACACTCTTCTACTCAAAGAATTAGAAATTCGGTACAGATCTCTCTGTATTTCTCTTTATTTAGCTTACTATTTTGTTTGTTTGTCCGTCTGGATGGAATTTTTGATGAACGAAACTCCACTCGTTTCCCGAGCTTCTTAGAAAGCTGAGATTTCGAACATACGCGCATTTCCGTCGGCGATACGATGTAATTTCAAAGAATCGACCATTTTTTTTATTGGGAATAATTGTCGTCCGATTAGCCGAGGTGAGATCCGAGAAACAACTTTTCATCCCACAATCGGGTTCGCTGTATTTATCTTTGGATGACAGTTAAAGACTAAAAAGTAACGAGTATTATACAGGGTGGTTGATAACTGGTGGTACAAGCGGAAAGGGGGTGATTCTACGCGAAAAAAGAAGTCGAAAATATAGAATAAAAATTTTTCGTTCGAGGCTTTGTTTTCGAGAAAATCGACTTTGAATTTTCGCTCGGTACGCGTGCGGTACGTCATAACGGATCTTACTGTAAATCGTTGTCTCGATGGAAAAATGAAAAAAAAAAAAAATTGTTTATTCTATATTTTCGACTTCTTTTTTCGCGTAGAATCACCCCCTTTCCGCATGTACCATCAGTTACCAGCCACCCTGTATATAAACAAAAAGAATGAGAAAAGAATGATTTTTATTCGAAGATGTACTCTAAGTACGGAAATATATTTTTCTCGAATAAGAACCAATTCGAAAAATTTCTCTAATTTATATATTTGATTACCAATATTTCTGCTTATGTCGTTTTGCTAGTTTTATTTTACACTTTTACTTTGTTGCTAGCTTAATCTCGTTACCGGTAGTAATATTTTGAAGTATTTATAATGTCATAATTCGATGATGTAAGTGGACGAGTTCGTTTGAAACGGCACACGGTAGTATTTTTATCAGTATTTCTCCAGAAAAAGTAGCCCAGCAATCGCTTGGATGTGTTAAAAGTTTTATGTCCGCCATTAACCGAAATGTTGCTTCTGAATAATGTCTGCGTTCAGTTATTCAACGATTTCGACGAGAATTTAATGACTGAATCGAGACTCTCATCGGTAGAATCTGTTGAATCTCATGGTGCGCTGCTTGTGGATACGAGAAAGATAATTTCAATGTTACTGTCGTACACATAACGATGAATTCGTGTCGGTGTAGATCCGTACACGTAGAGATAAACGAAATCATTGTGTAAATATAATACTAAATTCTTAAAACTAATGAAAAGGTTTTACAGAATACTATAATTGCGGTTGCAGTACCGTTCCAGTGTTTGGTTTATTTTCATATCCTAACTGCTCTCGTCGAAAGAAGACTAAAGAGAAAACACCCTACTGAACTCGCTAAAAAAATAAAATAGTAAAACCCGAAGATGGTATCCCGCTGGGGTAGTCATCCACGTGTTATTTGGCAATTGATTGGTAAATTGGTAAATTGTAAAGTACAAATTAAATAATAATAATACTAATAATAATAAAAATCCTAACAAGTCAACGTAAATGACAAAGATATCTCGACAAAAGGCTACTTAATCTTTCACCGAAGAGTTAACTAGATCCTTGGGTAATACCGAGACTCGAACAATGGACACACCGATACAGCCGGTTTCAAAAGACCTTTTTTTTTTTTAATAAAACATATTTCGAATTCGACAATGGAACGAAAGCTACCGCAGTAAAATAAAAGGTTAAAAACATATGTGTGGTTGCTGCTTGCCGCGTTGTATCTGGATCGTGTCACTCGACGGTGCGGTAAAATACGAAGAAGAAGAGACTGTCGAACGCACGGTGGCCGCATCGTGGTATTTTTTAAATGATTAAACAACGCAGCTAGCAACGCGTTCCAAATTGTTGCCAGCATCTTCTTTGAAAATTCGGTAACAGATACAATATAAGAGTTAACAACCACCAAAACTCATTAGTTAGCCAATTACTTGACACGACGGATCAGATCCGCAGACTAAAAAGACAGTACCCTTTAGATTTAAGTATTAGATTCAACTAGAATCAAACATAATATAAACTCTTATAATCCAACGCCAAAATAATTTACTTATTCAAGTAAATTCTCAATGAGAATCGATGGTAAAAAGTCTACCAAATAAAAAAAAAAAAATCTTTGAATTCCAACAACAAATTCTCGTTCCGAAAAACACGGCACGCCTCGTCGTTAAATGACATCAGTGAAATTCGGCCAAAACGATTGAAACGTTTAAAACGAAGGAACAACGCATACGCAACTGTTACCTTGCCAGGTTGCAAGACCTTGAGGAACTACTGCATTGGTCAAAGAAGCCACCCGCCGGCAACCGTTTTAATGAATATAAGTAATTTCGCAAACAGGAATTATGCCATCGTAAACGGTCTGCAACGACCTCGTAAATATGAAAGTTTCTGGCACCAAGCTACTCTTCGCCCTTTTCCGTCTATTAACCGCTCTTTCTTTGGGTCGTTTCTGTTTACTGCAACGATCCCTGGCCGAAGAAGTCGAGAGGGAACGAGGCAAGATGTCAAGAGCGCGACGAGAAAGAAGAGAAGCAGAAGAGGGGAAAAGGCGAGGGTACTAGAAGATAAAGAAACAGGAATGGGTATCTCCGGCCCTATTATAGGGCCCATAAAACACCTTCCTAGGCGCGTGGCTCCAAGGACGAACTGGCAGGCCTCCCTGCTTTTATTTTCCTCTCCCTTCGTTGTTAAGAGGTCGTGTGTTGCGCTCGAAACGTAAGTAGCCTCGAAAAGACGTGTCAAATATTTCTTTGTTTTACGAGGGAAAGAAAATTCTGGAGATCGTTGGTTTCACGCATCAAAGCTGGGAATTTGAATTTTGAATTTTTTGTATGTATAATAATCGTATAGTATAAATAGTAAGCGAATTTTTAGCAATTATCGAAGAAAAAGATTCGAATGGTTTCCTTTTACGAAGAACTCGAGCAAAAGTTAATTACGATAGAATCTGGACAATTCGTGAATCGTTAAATATTGCACGGTACAGGGAACAAATGGATTCTTGCCGTTTTCTGTAAAGGATTCACGGCACGCGAACAGCACACAGATACTCGGAGGGATGACATCGTTCGTCCAAGGATCTCGAGAATAGTTGCTGCTGTCCCTGAATTCAGGGACACGGTCGCGTGGCGTTGACGAATTTCTTTAGTGCCTTCGTAATACCTATCCGACGGTGTCCTTCTAAAGATTCACCGATTCGATCCTACGGTCATCTCCAAGCCAGAGAATAACTACCGTGCAACTTTGGCAAAAACTTGTGCAAAATCTACCAAATACTTTATGATTTGAAAATCGCTTCGGCAAATAACGTTTATCATGCGATCTGAGAACATTTTTTCTTTTATTCGTTCGACGAGATCGAACGATTCCAATCGATTACACGAGAGAATTCGGTCTAAGAACGTGATTGATTCTGTCGTTGCACGAAAATCAAGACAAGGAGATCGTGTGAGAACCAAGAAGATTCAAGAAGTCGTTTAGACTCAAAACTTTATCGTATTCTCGAGAATCTACAGCCGTGAGAAGAACATTCGCAAGAAATACGTACAAAGCGTAGACAAAATAGCGATCAAACTTGAAAAAAAAAGACGCGTCATCGAAAATGAAAAAGCTTATCGCGAATCTTTATCAGAAGAAGAAATTGAACTTTTGATTGGCACGAGCGAGAGCGTAACGCCAGAATATAGATTACCGAAGCTTCGGTTTTGTCGCTGGTGCGCGCATGGCCAAATACACAAATAAGAAATATACACGTGAAAATTCCAGAAGACTATCGCGTAGCTGCACAAGGGAAAAAGCACAAAGCTGGGAGACGAGAACGAGAAGAGGAAGAGGAAAGAGAAAAGACAGGAGAGAAAAGAAAGAGAGGAGAGGCAGAGGTATACCGGATTCTCTGATCTCAGCGATTCCATCATCAACGACTCGGGGCCTAGGATGGCAGATAAAAGGCAATTGAATTTAAATCATGAATACGAACGAACCGAGCGAGTAGGAGAGCAACGCGAAGAGGAGAGAGTTTCGGATAGAGGAGGAGAGACTACGTAAGCCCCGACGGCAATCTGGTGGTAGCTTTGTGACGGTAATGGCTTCAACCCCTGGCCTCCAACCCCCGAGGCTTACACCCCTTCTCGTTTACCGGTGAACACGCGACCTACACGCGCACAACTCTCGTCAAAGTCGATTTACCTACGCGTCCAAGCTGTTGGCGGAGCCTCGACCTTTCCAGCCAGTAGGAAAATTCCGATCCCGGTGGTCCTGCCTTTGATTTACCCTCCAACACACCAATGTTTCCGGATACTCGTCGAATGCAACGAAAACAAGAATATTCGAAAATCGAGTACGGGGTAATTGCACTCGAACGAACGTAGATTTGATCTTTTTCAGGATAATCTACAGTTTCTACGGGTTTCATATTTTATATACGGGTATTTTAACGTCAGAATTGTTTCTCACGATCGACACAGTATTATTATCCAAATTCCGCAAGGCATTCTAATAAATTCTCAATTATCGGTAAACGAAATGCTGATAATATAACAAAGAGATATAATTTTCAGCTGTGTGCTGTAATGATATTCGTGTAAAGTTCTGCGATAGCTATTTGATCTCAAGATTTGATTAGAAAAAATAAAAGAATCAGTTATACGCGTAATTTACGTTAGGTCCAAGACATTTCACTTTATTTCATACGAGATCGGCTACAGTTATTCGTCTTTTTCTTTAAACTATCGTGAGACTTGCTAAATCAGGAAATATGACGTGCCACGATATAGTTTGGACGGAGAACAGAACCAGAGACGATAGAATAATAATGTTGAAAAATACTTGATAACGATTTCACGGAATACGTAGAAATTTGTATGTCTTGTATGACGCGCGAAAGATGGAAGCTGGCAGGAATGGTAGCGTTTCTCCTTGAAAATATCTGAATCGATCTTTCCTCCCCTTGTGTAGGTACCTATGGAAGCCCGGCCACCGGCGTCGCGACGCCTACTCGAGCTCCACCCACGCATCTCGTACATGCGCAGCGAAAGTTCGGCGGTTGACATGTCAACGAAACCCTCGTAAAACGTACCGCTCCTTAATCAGCCCGACGGCAATCAGTGTATCTACATTTAGGGGCAGTAACATGTTCTCATAAACGAGCCGTCGTTGCACCGACTAGCCCGACCGTCCCCAAATGATAAGAGGCGAACAAAAATGTAATCAGGTCGCGAATATCTTTCATTCGATATTACGTAAATTAATTTTCTTTCGAAATTGTAGCGTAAAATAAGCAATCGAATTTTTAAACTGTATTCGTAACTTAGTGATTTCGTAGATTTTGAGAAGCAGAAACAACGCCGCTAAAATAATTTCGTCCGTCGAAAAAGCTATTTAAAGCACTAAAAGGGACGATCAAGCGAAACTCGGAGTAGGAAGACAAATTTCTATTGACTTTTGGCCAATTCTAGAGCATTCAGGGTACATCGGTGAGCATACCTGCGCCGTAATAACAAGAGCGTCGTGCTTGTACAGAAGCAAACAGGCTATACAAGGACGCAACAATGAATGCTCGCGATACGGTACAATTTTACGAGGAGTAAAATTGACTCGTTTCCTTTCCTCATCCTGGCTCATAATTTAGGGTATGTTTACCTGCAGTTAAGTACCTTGACGCGTCCGTGACGACGAGGACAGGCCGTCATTTGGTAGAAATAAGAAAAACACCATACAAGGTGGCTACTTCAAACGCATACAACCCTAACAATTCCTGTAAACACGCGCATTTATCCCCCTTCTAGTCCTGTTGTCACGTAATTCGCTCTATATTCACCATAAACCTCTGTTTCTCGTGAATAGGAAAAGTTTATCGTAACTTTTCGACTCATCCGACGTATTTCCAATGCTGTATGTATTTACCGTGGACATTGGGATTATACGATCTTTCCGCTTCGTACTGAGACACGTAACGATAAACTAAGAGACATCGAAAGCGACGTCGCACGACAAACAAAAAATAAAATTGTCCGTAACATTGTTTTTAATTTGACGATCGAATTAGCTGTGAATAATTTAATTCGATTAAAGCTAAGCAGTCATATCTGTACGTTATTACCGATTATGAAAATTTCGGATAACTTTTCGTAATTATTTTCGTTTTATTAATTGACTGATATGAAACAAGTTGAATTTTAAGTAAACTAGAGGCCGTAGATATTACATAAAACTGCGATCACAGTGTGACAGTAATGGGATATCGTAGTAAGTTGAATATAATTGGCACATTTTACTTATCTTTTTCTTGAACTTTTACAATAACGTTTCTTTAATCATCGTGTAAATATAAAGAATCCTTTATTATTACTTACTTAAATCTATTATACGTTCTTTTACAATCTGTCGTGAAAGACGTTATTGTTAAAGTATAAAATGTTCATATACAGAAGATGTATGTCGATGACAAATAAAAACTTGGACATCACTGAAAGCAAACGATAACTTATTTAAGATAAAAATATTAATGTTCGTTAATAGTTAATTGTACTTGAAACCTGAGAGACATTGTACTAGCACAATTTCTAAAATTATAATCGTAAAAAACTTAAAATTTCTACGCAATAATACAGGTTTCTTAGAAAAAAACGGCAGTCTCTAAGCAAATAATCTGAAATTATTTGATATTAAAATAAATATTTAATGTATCGGTAAAATACTTATTATTAGATGTTATATTTAAATTTTATATGTACATTCAAATCAACATTACTTTCCCCATATTTATACATCTTTTTGTAATGTACATCTATATATTAAGGAATTAACATTCCCCAAATTTTAGCACTAGATAACACAATGTTCATTTTGATTGAAAAACAAATGGATTATAGAGTAATTTTTGGTTAACAAGCTCCATTTTTAAATCGGCATTAAAGTATTAAAAATAAAAATGAGATTTAAAAAATGTTAAGGATGTACACGTTACATGTGATCATGTTTCCTTCATTTATGACATATATTTTGTCAGCGAACTTACTTGATTATTAAAATAAATCCCGGCATACCAATTGACAGTAAATATTAAAAGTTTTGAAGAAATGAAATAAATAAAATAAGCATATTAAACGATCTATTATAAGAGATAGCCATTAAGATAATTATTTATAATACACCTAAAATTATTGTTTCCATCTTAAGATATAATACTATAAACCATACGTGATTAGTGATTAGGTACTTAAGTTATTAATTGACAAATTAATTTTCCTGACAAAAAAAGCAAAAGGAAATGTAATTTTCTCTAACAAAAAATAAATACTGTTTTCTAATACAAAAATAATAATTTCTCGCTCGAATATAACTCGTAATAATACGTTTATATATAAATAGAAATTCAACTTTCCTACTTTGATTTCTCTGTCCTTCGTACATTCGATATCAGTAGCCGATTATTTTGGAAATTTCAATAAAATTAAGCGAGATAAAAAGTAAAGAAAAACAAAAGAAAAGAAAAATCTATGATTATAAAACAATAAAATTCTCAAATTTATAATTTGCAAAAGAGTTTATATTTACATGTTAATTATTAAATCAAACAAAACTTCTTTTACCAGGAAACTAAAACGCTGTTAAAACGCGATCTATTTCATTTGGACGGACATTGTGTTAATCTGCAACAAAAAAAGATCTCGCGTATGATTCGTTTTTTCTTTCTAAATAAAAACTTATTTTTCAACTAATGTCAGTCAAATAATAATCTTAAATCGAACAATGTACATGTTACAACAACGTTATTATACAATAATACAATCAACATGTCATTTGTTTTATCTCGAGAACCTTCAGAGGAGCATTCGAAGGAATTATTTTATATATATATATACATATACACACGTATAAGTATCGCGTAATGAAGAACAGCGATATACACTGCTTTAATCATCATTAATATACGTATTATTCATTAATATATGTATAATATATCATATATATGAACATATTTCTATATATTGATGTATATCATGTTATATATATAATATAATACATATTTCCACATATGTATATATTTATAACATTATTTTGACAATGCATATGTATGCATATATACACGATATGATATAATTTATATCTGAACTATCCTTAAATTGTATGCGAGGAGAAATATGTCATTAAAATCGAACTCATAAAATATCGGTAGTATTAAGAAACATTTTGCCTTTTCTATTTTTCAGCAACAACGTCTCGTTAAGACTGATTTTTAATTTATTTTTACACAACCAATCATCTCTCTTTCCAGTGGATACCGTCTTGTATCGTCCTTTACAGAATACTCTGTAAATGCGTATGTGTATGTGTGTATGTCTGAATGAACGTGTAATATATACGTGCGCGCGCGCGCGCCCGCACATTCACCACATTTAAATGTACAAGAATGTGAAAATATTGTGTGAAACAATATTTCAGTAATTCATAATTCATATGAAAAAGCGTGATAATACGTATAGTATATGTTCATTGTAAACGACGTACACTTGTCTGAAGTACAAGTTACCAGTAATTTAGCATCGATCCAACATTGGCGAACGATAAATGATTTCCTCGTGATGAGGGAACAATGCCATATTTGTTAGCTCGCACGTAGTAATTATGTTTTTGGTAGTGTATCATTGCACATTGTTGGAAGAATCCAATCAAATTCACAAAAATCAACGTGATTAGTAATAACATTAAGTTAGTCGCCATAATATCTAGAAATAGATTTAAAACCACCGATAAATAGTATTCATTTTCTTTTTTTCTGAATTGATTACTTGTTTTATACATGTATATATTTTTACGACGTAAGATAATACTACTTACAACGTTTGCTTGCAGAGCAACTGAAACAAGGTAGTTTCAATTTCATACTTAATATCCATGCACTTCGTCGAAAAAAATGGTAAGTATAAAAAAGAGAAAGAGAAACAGAGGAAACAATTAGAACCTCGTGTTCTCCAACTCGAAAGGTGATATCAATTTACAACAATATTTTAACATAACATAATCGTTATAATGCGAAATAAGAAAATAAAGTATAACCAGTAATCTTTCGCTTTTTTTTGAAAGTCAGAAGCGTACGAAAAATAAAGCGATTTCAACTTAAAGTTTGGAACTAAATAATAAAATTTCTCTATCTATATTACTTTACATCCAGCACTCTGAACCAATTAATTTTTTATTAGTTTAGCTCGACCAATGTTAGAACGATCGATTGTCCTGTTTATACTCGTCAGAAAAGAAAGTCAATACAGCATTTTACAACACCTGACCCACACACGCGTGTTACATCAATGCCACCACTCGTACATTTAAAATAATGACAGCCTAGTTTTATTTAAGTTTAGCGAAATCGATTTCAGCGTAATTGAAGCCTTCTTGGGATGCTGACGAAATAGGTGCCACGTTAGCAACCTCAGGAAGATCTAGACTAGCGTAGTGCAAAATTTCCGCATCAATTTGCACGAAATTCTCCTTTTCTAAGGGGCTCGGCATGGCGGTAGGTGTAGGTGTGGGCGTCTCGTCTAGCAATTTGGGAGACGAGGCCCGCTTTTCAACGGTTGGCTTAAAACCAGGTAACGTCGGACTGGTGTTTGGAGACGCAGTGATTAAACGTGGTTTCGATACGTTCAAATCGGAAAACTTCTTTGTTATAGCGTTCAACGTATTATCTTGCGAGGTCAATGAGTTGTTTGATATCACGCGACTAACTTGACTATCTTTCCCTGTAGGACTAGACGGTCTATCGTTAATTATTTTCGCCAAGGTTTTATTCGCCTCCGTTACAGAGATAGAATTGATCGTGCTAACTCTACTATTTGTAGTTTCTGCCATTGTACGATCGTTACTGCGTTTAGAAGTTATATTCAGCTCTGAAGATTTATCAGTATCCTTTTGGTGAGTGAACGATTTCTCGGGTGATTGCGGGCTGTTCAAGGAAAAAGGGAAAATAGTCGCGGAGGAACCTGTTGGAGTTGCCCGTGGCGGCGACGCCGGTGTACTTGCTAAACTTTCTGATTCCGGACTTCCGTTTAGAGGTAAGAAACTAGGTGTTTTTATAGGTTTATTTCCCGCTTGAATCGCGATTGGTTGCGAACGAGACTTCTCCTTTCGACTACCGGCTCGCGTCGCTATTGGTTTACGATTGTTTCGACTGCTCATATTCATATTCATATAATCTTGTTCTAAACTTGTTCTTGATTTAAAACTCATATCAACATAGTCGGCAGGTGGGCGCCGTGGAAGATCGACCGGTGCTGTTCTCGTGGCTCCTAAAACATAAATTATATCTACACGTTAGACGATAAAATAATTAAGTTTATTTATTGAAGACATATGTTTTAAAAAAATATTAAGTCACACACGGTGTTATTGAAAATCATTAAATATAAAAGATAAAAATCACTTTTATATGTTTAAGAAGCTATGATGAAATGGTTAATTAATTAATACATATATACATTTGAAAATTGTTCAATCTTTTACCTGGCGGTCCGTTCGATTGCACACACTCTTCTTGCATAGGCGATGCAATTTGCTTAGGACTTGTATCGGATTGTGACCAATCCTCCATTACACCATCCATTCTCATGTATGGTCCTTCTGCTTCTTCCACCGGTTTCAAAGTAGTAATTACAGGTTTATGTATGGAAGCAGAGGACGATACATGAATGTGACTATGATTCTGATTGGCAGTGATTGTATTGTTATTGTTATTACGATTAATCTGAAAAAATTTGAAAAAATAGGAAATTGAACAAACAAAAATTAATATAAACGTGATAATGTTAAATATTCGGCGAAAAACAAATTAATTTCACAGGACAATCAACCTTAAAAATATCATGTTAATACATGCAATATTAAAATATATAAATTAATTAATTTCAGTCCAGGAATACCTTATTTATGCGGCTCATATCGACGTACGGGGCAGTGGTCGACGACGGCGGTTGTCCAGGAGACATATCAACGTAGGAACTGGTGTCGGTGGCAGTAGAATACGAATGCGACTGAGATTGCGACTGCGAATAAGATGAAGGTGGTGAATTGAAGGTTGCAGAAATATTGGGTTTCGTGAAGTCCAATTCCATTAGGTCCTCCATTCGTTCAGAAGTTATAGAGCAACCGGAATTGTGTCCCCAAGAACTCGATAACAATGGCGCTGAGTTTGATTTATTGGAACTCGAGCTTTCACAACCAACTGGTAACGCTGCAGTGACTACATTCGCTAACCTGCCAATTTCAGGTCTTTTAGATCTGCTGCCTACAGAGAACGCTCGTACTCGGCTAGCTTCTTGTTGAGTAATGTCCAATCTATCCAAAACAAAAACCAGACAATCGTGTCTTCCATCGATACATTTTGCCTATCTTCGTATAAACAATTTCTTTCCAATATCTAATACTACGTAAGATTAATAGAATCAAATACGAAGTTTCATACCTATTTTTGCGATGCCTGTTTACAGGTTCTGGCCGAGACCCAATGGAATAGGCTCTTGCTGGTCTAGCTTGCAAATCCTCTCCGGGTGGAAGAAAACTCGTTACTTTGTCTAAATGATACTCGGAGAAACGCAAATCTGTACTGGGTGTACCAGATGTAACGGAACAACTACTGCCACCATGCGACAGATCATCGGCAAAATGGCCATTGTGATTATGTGAAGGATCCATGTCGACGTATCCGTTGTTTCCAACGGGTGCCATAGGTACGTAACCTTCTGGTAGAGTGTTTGATTCTTCTACAAGGGAAGACCCTCGTGAATGCGAATATCCTGTTCCTGAACTCATTGGCATGTAACCACCGCTGCGCCCAGGACTTGATCCAAAAGGGCTGCACATTTCTATATAGGAACTTTGCTGTAAACAAAGTAAAATTCCGCGCGTTATTATTTCGTCATTTAGCTATCATCGTCAGATGATGCAATATATATGTCATAGTAATGATGCAATTTGAACTTCAATTCTTAGACACGTTATCATTTGTTTACTTAATAGTAGAATCTCGTGTAAGTAAGCAAAATTATGAATTATTTAATTCATTATTTCAAATTATATTAAAAACAACTAGAGAACACAACAACAATAAGTGATAAGATCAGAGAATCGTACTTTTCATCGTCATTTACAAAACTTATTCTTTTTTCAGTTTTGTTTCGGACGTTTAGATTTTGTTAAAACAAGATTATTTATAATCAAAAATTTTCAACAGAACGTATAAAGTAACAGAACTTTGTTAATCTGTGCCAAGAATGACCAAAAACATAAATTTAGGCGCTAAGAATAGTTAATCATTCATCGCTTAAAAGTGACTCATATTTGTAGGTTTGCATAAGCTACGTGTGAATATAGGAAACGTATTCGAACAAATATACATAATGCCTTTACTTAAATAAGATGATTAAAGTTCGTAAATTTATATAACTATTGTATTTTACCTATTCTATCAACTCTACCAACGACCCACCTGAGAAGGAGAATGCGACTTGAAATTTGGCGAATATTTATGATGCGAATGCGACGTGGACCACGGAGCATAATCGTCGCCATTCTCCTCCAGAATAACAGGTTCGTCAGGCGTTAAAGAATGACCGTATCTCGAAACGGTACCCTCTTCCAACACATTTTCGCCACCATCGTCCATTGAAAGAGATGATCCCGCGGAGTCTGTGGAACATGCACCGGAAGCAGGACTGATAGGCATCGAAGTGATCGGTGGTGAGTAGGACGCGCCTTTTCCGTACATAGAATGCGGTCTCAGAGTACTCCTAGGATGACTTAACATTGATGCTGGATGGCTCTCGCTGGTGGTACGAGCCCTCGATGGTAAACTGTCACACCTGTCACGCCCGTTTGCACCTAGAAACATATTAGTCAGACATGTTGTTGCAAAATATTCAGTTTAGGGAACAAAATTCGAAAAGCATCCATCCTCCCAGCATAGCAGCGGTTAGTTCATTTGCATAGTCAAATGATTCCATAGATCTGTATAATATTTATGCATATTCAGGTATACAGGTTGTTATTTATTAGAACATATATTTTAGATCAAGCAATAAACAGTGATCAAAAAGATGTATCCAAATGATTGGGATAGTGAGACGAAATATATATGTATACTTCGAATAGGAAAGATGTTACGGAAAATATAAGAAATAGACAAGAGAATAATTTCACATGTGAGGAGGACCGGTATGACGGTAATAAAAACACCAAGAAAACACATCATTGAGACTGAATGCTGTAGGAAATATTCCATCGATTGTGTTGACACGCTGAAAGAAACGAAAAGGGAAGCGTTACTTCATTATGAAGTATCGTGCAACTAATCGCATGCGAGTAGAAGCTTGCATTTCCACGGCAACGCGATGGTCTCATGGAGAAGTAAGTTATATATGACGCAACAGGAAGTAGTTTCAATTTCGAACACATCTGCTTGCGTATTTGGATTCCCATAGAAAGGAAAAAGTATAGAAAGAAGAGGGGATAGAAAATAAAATGGGAAATAGCAAGGCAGAGACACTGAAAAAGAAATAAAGAACATCTCTTGCTGATTTATCGTACAACGAAACAAAAATACATACAGCGTAAAACTGATCTTTTAGATGATTGCATTTGATTGATAATGGCAGCTAAGGGCAGCGACAAGGTTCTCTGATGGGATATTGTCGCGGTTGTGGTTGTGGTGGTCACGGTAGCGGTCGTAGTGATGGTAATAGTGGTGGTGATGGTTGTTGTAGTTGTACTTGTTGTAACATGAACGGATTGGGAATTATTGACGGAATGGGGATGACTCGCTACCGAATGACGACGTCTAGTGGTAGTGGCACAGTTGTTATTAGTCGAGGCAATCCCAGCAGTCCCAGCCCCGGTACCAGCAACGACTGCAAACCATACAGCTCTCACTGTCGTACAATTACTTTTCTTTTTCCATATACTTTTTGCAAAATCTAATCGACGTGATAATGATTGAGATTCGATCGAAAGATTTTTATTGAAGAAAATAACAGTTTATAGGTATCAGAACATCGTAAACGTAAAAAGGTTCCTATGTAGCAAAAAGTATCGTTGATCAATCTTTAGAAATTGAATAAATTTCTACTTCAAAGAATGCAATACACATTTGTTTTTGTTCTACTTGGCTTCGTTAATATGTATGTTCGCCAACGTCATATGTATGGTATTGAAACATATTGTGCAATACTAGAAACTACCATTCGCACACGGTAATCAATAAAACCCTGTTTGTTTCGCCGACAAATTTTTTGATTAACAATTTATCACGATTATCGTGTAATTATTCGGTTATCCTATAAAAATTTGACCAAAATATTTTTAATTGAAAATCTATAGAAAATAGTAAAACAAAAATCATAGAAAGAAGTTAGAGGTTTTTCTTGAATTTCATTTAAATAAACATGAACTTCTTTTTAAACAGAAAATTCATTCGTGTAAAAATAGAAGTCTTTTAATAGGCTATACGTATGTATATGATAAGAATACTTTAACAACAAATTTGAGTATATTGAATCATAATCGTGTTTGTCACCCTTTGATGCCCACATCTTATAAAAAAAAGAAGCATACAACTGCAATGACAGAAAACAGACCCGTGATCGTATTGCAAGAAGAGGTACTCTGAGTCTGATTAGACTGCTCCTGTTCTTGAAGTTGATCCACCTGCTCCTCGTGCGTCCTGTGTTCCTCTGTAATACCCGCAACCCATTTGTGTTATTCTAAGCTGAGTTTTCAATTGTATATTTCGTGATTCAGCCGATATTTCGAGACATGTAATGTAGTGCAGTTATAGTTATGGTCTGATATAAAAAAGAAAATCAATGTCTTGGACAATTTACACATAGAAGCAAAAGGAATTTGTAGGATGATTTCTGTGCAAAGGAGCTTCTGCGTAAAATGTTCAGTATTTATGAAAAAAAATCGAAACATCAAAATATTATAAATATATTGTTAAAGTATTTACATAATTGAAAATACACTCTGGAGGTGAGTGCTAAAAACCATAACTGATATTCTCTTAAAGTATAAATATGATTTATTAAAATTCAGACTCACCTAATGGCGAATTATGAAATCTTTGTCCAGCATGTCGTTGCAGCACACCAATTGGCTTGCTGGCTTCGGTGGCAGAGGAACTGCGAATTCTTTCACGTGGCCCCACATCATCTTTCTTGCTACTAGAATTGCTCATAGAATTCATAATAGCAGCATGCATATTATTTGCTATATTATTGTCTTCAGCTTCCATCCATAATTCACCGCCACCAGTAACAGCTGAACGACCTACTTCCATGTAGAAGATACGTTCCATATATCCACATCGTCTGATACAAATTAACTGTGGAGCAAAGGTTTCGCATTAGTCTTTCTTCTTAAATACACTAAATCTTAGACTATGTCATCCATTAAAGTAGCATGCTTACAGGAAATTCTATAGTGTCTGAATTATCCTTTGCCCCGATTTTCACTAGGCTTAATGTTCGGTCAGTTAAACATAGCCTATAGGGGCCATGAATATTCTTTCGTTCACCTAGTCCTTTTTTCTGCATTGTAACTTGCCATACATGTTCTGAAATAAAATATTACATTTATGCCTCATCATAATTAATAATTAATAATATATAACATTGTAGAATCAACAATGTGTGATATTGTATTTAACCTGATTATAACACTGCATAATATAACATATAACAAGATTTCCACATTTTATAACAATTGTTTATAAATTATTACAGCATATATCTTTTTATTTTATACAGGACAATACAGTTTTATATTTCTCACAAAGTATAATCAGCAATTTTGTAAGCAATTAATAAAAATATATTCGGAAGAAATAACAAAATATTGAAAAAACGTTCTTCTCCTACTTATTAAAGTGACAATGACACGTTTGAAAAAACAAGTAAACAACTAGACTTATAGTTCAAAATATGACACTTCAACGAAATTGGTACTCGTAAATAACGAATGTTTGTTTGAAATTGTTTTTCAACGCGTGAATCTCGCGTTTCGTCCTTAATATGCGGCCTAATTCTAATTCAAATCATGATAGCGCATTACCAAATATAGGCCGAGGTTGCTCTCCATCAGCTACATCTCCGCTCTGAAGTAAAAGCATCGCTTTCAGCCATTCATCCAATTCTTTCTCACTCTCCAGAATCAAGCAAAAGCATTCGTCTTTCGTATACAATGCGATAACATGTTTGTGTTTGGTGTCCATGCGTCTATTAATATTGAAACAGCTGTTCAACAAGATGCTGCGCTTTGGCGGTTGCCTATTTTCAAATTTCTTTTTGCTATCGTAATATTCGAGACACGCGGGATATCCTGGTGCCTCGCCACGCAGTACAAAGAATTTTTTCTTCTGCGTCTTTAGCTTCTTCACGTGACCGGAGAGAACAACGGGACCTCCTGAAGGGGAGACTAAACCTCTGCTCGAAGACATCGCGCAGTGACGATCGAAAAGCCCGTTGTCGCCAAAAATTTTGCGTCTTCTCTATCGACGCGTAATATTGTACCATTTAAATGGTATAGATGATCAATTCGTTACGCATATTTTACTATACCCAAACATACTATGTCAATAGTTCATTGTGGTAGAATGCGTGTTCCCACCCACGTTGTCAGAGCAGCAGCTCGACTCGAAAGACACACTTCCAACTTTTGCACTGGAGAAATAACACCATACAGATATTTCAATCGGTACAATCATATATCGCTGCTTCTATCGGCATAAGAAAATTCAAAGAACGTTTCTGTAAAACCGCACGCTCGTTTTGCTGTTTTTTCTTAAACAACGTGTAGCCGTTCTGCTTTTAACGTGGAGAGGTTGTCGTCGATATCGTTGTACTCGAAGCAAGCCAATGGTGAAAGCACGTGTCGGGGGTAAATAAGCAATAACACGCCACCATAGTGCATGTGCACTCAATGTGTACTAAGGGCGTCGCACGGGTCGGCCTCTTCGATGCGATTCATGCGAGCATTTATTATCGAGTAACCACGTTTACTAAAGTCACGGAATTAAGAAACAGTCCAATCCACGACGAAAAATCAACAACTCTTCGTAAAGTGAATTTCTCGGTAAACATAGAAACTATGTACCTCTTGACGAGATTTCTGCGATCACGGTTCTCGTTGGGTTCCACCTGTCACGCGGCTTCGTCTAATTTCGCCCGCCACGGTTCGCGGTTCGCGTGGTATCCCAGGACGACAGATTGCGTGGAATCTGAAGCGGCCTGTATACGCAAGCATTTACATATTTCGCATTTGCAAATATTTTGATTTGGAAATTACTCGGAAAAGTGGAAGTATCATTGATCCGGGATAGAACCGCAGGTACACCTGTTTATCGCGTTGAATAATACAATTTATAACGTTGACCAGAATGGTTGGCGCGTATACACAGACAGGCATGGGCACATATAAAGAAAGGGTTGTATACACGATGATACTGACAATGAAAGACAGACACACGCGGGTGTTTTCACGTGTACACGCAGCAGCAGCAAGCGAGCGCGCGCGCGCGCGCTTGTGGTCGCTTGCTTGTTTGCTCGTACGTTTAGAGGAAATACGTAGAGAGGTAGAGAAAAAGAGAGTGGGACAGGCGATGCACACGTAGGTGGGTGGTTGAACCCCTGTTATCACTGGTAAGCGCGGTTTAAAGGCGGTCTGGTTCGGATAAATAGGCTATTGTCAAGGGCAGGTGAATTTTTTCATGCGCAATAGTAGGCACATCAAAACACGGCAGCATTCCAGGTCGATGCGAGAGAACGCACTCCTCTTCCCACACCCTTTATACATATATCGAGCACTTTGCGGAAACACACGAATGGAATTCACGATGTGGTTAACAACACTGTATCATCATGCACGACGTATCCTGAATGCGAACTCTCGATCAGGCATACGTAAAATCCGTTCACGACAATCACATCTGCTTGAGGTGAAAAATTCGGGTCTCCTTTCGTACCCACCATCCCTCTCTCCCCTTTCCGCCCGCGTGCAAGCGACAAATACCGCGTCACTTGGGATCACGAACGCGTGCTTTGACTGTTTTCTTTGATAACCGAATTAAACATCACTCGATTCCGCGGTTCCTCTCATACACGTCAATCTTCACGATTCAATGACACGCACGTATCTTCAACTTTTTTCCGTCGCACGCCTAGACAGCTAAATAGGCGCTCATGTCCATCTTGTAAAGGTCATGTGTATGGTAAGCTCCGCAGTTGTAAACAAGATGTACGCAGGCGCTAACCGCTCGAATGGCGGCGACGGCGGCGACTCGATACGCGATACGCCACGACCGTAAATACACATACGTATGTACGTATTTACGTACACATGCGGTTGTCTCTTTTGCAGTGGCGTAACTATTGTGTCGACTAAACACCGCATTGCGGTGGATCCTTCCGGAGGTCGTTTAAGTTGCGCTACATTCTTTTCACAAATGTAAGTTCTCGATGACTTGGGTTAACCTCTGACTATATCGATCAATCTATTTTTATCGTTAATACCGATTGCTTGTGAATTTTTAGTCAATTGAATGCTTGTTTCACATTTATCCTTTAAAAAACACATTTCATACATTGTCTGTGATATTACGTCTATTTGAATACAATGAACGATAAACAAAGAAACAATTATAACAAATATCAATGTAATGGAAAATATGCAAAATATTATGATGATATAATTTTTAAATATTATCATTTTTGTTACGCCATTGCTTTCTTTAATGTCCCACACTGATATACCGCGTCATAATATAGAGACGTGCGCTTGCATGAACATGTATGCATACTTTCAAGTCAAGGTGGACGACTATGGATACACGCATTTTGCTCGCATCGTTCTGGGTATTGGGTCCTCATCGGCAGGGTCGTTTGTAAACACACATAAGCAATTAAATAAATTCCTTTATACTAATGGACTACTATAATCATTTTTAATACAGTGTTGAAGAACAAAATATAATTCTTAATAAAAAATAATGCATAATATTGCACAACTCGAAAAAGTAAACACGGACATGGTTAAATTTGCATGAAATCAAAAGGTAAACATTATTCATGTACTTTAGTGGTTTTATTATAATATGTAGATTAATAAAGTACATGTTTTACGAAATAAACGAAGTACTGGATATTTATACACAAGGTCCAGAGTTCGTACTTGCCCAAGTCTGAAATTTTTTGTCCGTGATTCATATCGCGTGTATAATGATTCAGTAATTATTCAAAGCATTAGCCTCACAATATTCGTGTATACTAAGGGTATTAATAAATAAAATTTAAATAATTAAGTATACAAATTATATTTGTAACAAAAATATAAAATATTTGTTTTTATTGTTGAACAGTTCAGTTTAGTTTTATACATAGTAATTGAGAAGTATTTATATGGACATGATATAAAATTTCCAAATTACATTTTATGTATATATATAAACTATACTTATCCAAATATAACATTATATTTATGAATTTGCAAAATTACTATCTTTACCCCTGACAATGTTTTGGTTATAGTTATATAGAGTAAAGAAATATTACGACTTACCGATTAAAACAGCTTATTCAGCAGTGGTTTTAATACTGATATTATTGTCATATATTAATATATGACAGAAAAAATGACTTAGTAGTACCTTACAAAAAAATAGCTTTACCTCTTCTATAATACTTTTCAAATTTATATGTCAGTGAAATATGAAACTATATTTGTGTGAACATATTAAATCCCTTATATCAATATCAGTCTAATAAGTACTTATGATTTATACTAAATTATATGGCATCCAGATCTGATTAACAACATTCTAGGATGTTGAGTCATATATAAAACTTACAAGTAATATAATTTATCGGCAAGCGATTGATGTGGTTCTAGCTGTATATTTTGACCAATGAGAGAAACAAGCTTATGTGCATATTGACAAGGAGCTGGAACTTTTATAGTACCAGGCCAATTATAATACAAATGACAAAGCTTATACGTTAGTCGTTGTATATGTTCAGGCTTCATATTTCTACTGTCATATACAACGATATAGCGAGTTGGTGATACTGTTCCTTGACGTATGTTTTGAGAAACTAAGAAGAAATCGTAGACATCTGGTTTTGTTATGTAATAATCCACAATTGTTCCTGGTGGAGGGTTCCTCAATCCCGAGCTCTATAAATAAATATAATAAATAAAGAAATATATATATGATTAAGAACTATAAGTTGTTAATATGTAATTTCCTTCTTTCTTAGGCACTTACAGATTTCTCAAATATCCGGGTATTAATGCGTTTTTGAACTATTATTACAGTTAATGTTGGTTCGTAATTTATTTCTATAGCTTTAAATGATGCTAATAGCTGTTTTACCTCATATTTGACAACAATCTCTAATTGTCCATCGCTAACTCCATCTCGATATATGATAATACGATCTGGGTAATACGTATTACGCTGCAAAACAAAATAATAATAATATTTGCAAATGTATTACAGATAACTAGTATACAGAATATTAGTGTATGTATATATACAGTGAATGTTAAAAATTACTTACTCTATAGTAGGCTTTTACAGCCGAAATTAAACATATTTGCAACATATCTACTATTTCTTGACGTTTACCTTGTATACAGATTTTACTGTGCCAAATTGTCAATAGCTGATCTAGGCTTGCTACAAAGCCTGCAACACTCCCTTTTAATTGGCCATTACCTGCATGATATACGTCTATACCGCATATCATGCATTTGTCCTAACATATTGAAATTTTGTATTTATGTTCATTTCTTTAAATTAAAATTATAAATATGTATGTGAATCTCATACCATAGGTATAGTTAAAGCCCAAAGTGCTCCACCCAGCTTACACATAACTTGTAAAGCAATTTTTTCTGTTATGCTCTTTAATTTGTCACCACGAGAAATAGTTCTAGACATAATTACTTGAGAAGCTATAGGCATTTCTACACAGCATACTCTAGATATTGAAGAATATATTTTTAATATGGAAACTATAAAATATGCGTATAAACTGTTTTACCTTTTTACCGCAGAATATCTATCAGTTCTGTTTGTAGGAAACACGATAACCATTAGACTAGCCGTTTCTTGGATACTCTTTCTTAGTGCTTGTACATATGTTTCAATTCTATCGTCTTTTAAGCAAACCATCTGTGGGTCTCTAACAGTCATACCCATAACTTTTGTGACATTTTTGAACATACCAGCAAACTCTCGTGTACATCTTGTATCTTTTTGGCAATACAAGATAAACCAATGATTCAGATTAGGCTAAAAATATCATTATATTCTAAATGTCACTATCAAATTATTAAATATGTAATATATAAAAGTACCTACAATTCTAAAAGGAGCATTTCTAGATGCTGTTGGACCCCAATCTACAGGACGATCAGGTGAAGGTGTAAAGTTTGTACCTTGACCAAAGGAAACGCGCTCAGATTCAAGAACTCTGCCTGTAAATTCTATTACATCAGGTTCCAGATATAAACCCCACTCAGCTAATATTCCCCGTGGTACATCATTATTTTGTATTTCTTGCACAAAATGTCTAATTATATCACGTCGGGCATTGGGAGTCATTTGAGTCACTGCCATGAGATCCTTCATAATTCTAAAATCTGAACGAACACTATTGCTCAAGCTCGCTAAGTAACATAGCTCAGGAACCAACAATATCATTTTTTCTTGTGTCTACATATAAAATTTGTACAATGGAATTTGAGACAGACTAAATGACATTTACGTTTCATTGATTGAAGAACTTCATTACTTACCTGACCAGTAGATGATCTAAATTTATCACAATGAACTAAAAGTGGTTGATTTTTGTCTTTTATTTCTATATTCCAATGAAACTTATAATAATTTATTAAAGAAACTTTTTCAGTTCCTTTAATAAATTCATATGTTGGGTCTTTATCCCATGCAACGTCATCAACACGATAAGTTTTATTATTATATCTTGTAAAAACTGATAACCCAATTACTTCTCTTACAACAGCATCTTTGAAATTCGGTTTACCTCCGAAGTTGATCCTGCATCGTTGTATTTTACGATGAAATAAAATTAACTATAATATTACATTTTTTATGAAATTATTTGCAAGTCTTACATTATATCACGTATCGTTTCTGTACGCATAATACGATGCCGTGCATCTATGCATAATTTTAAACCCCCTTCATATGCAGTAATTGCTGTTGCAAATCCTGGCCACACTTCCAATTTATGTTGTGGTATAGGATGTATTCCCTTTGGGTTAAAATTATGTTGGCCAATGCGAACTAAACTAAGCGATCGTAAAACACGACCAAGTAACACATTGAAAAATGGAATGTTCTCAGACATGGTTTGTTGTTTCTTATATATTACTTTTAATTCCACTTTTGACTGATCCATAGGATGTATAGATTCAAGGATGGTTATCTAAAAATTGCAAACCATATAAATCTATGTATGTGTTCTTTTAAAGTTTCATTGCTGATGTATTGCTTACATCCTGCTGTAACTTCTGCGGTAAATAGAGTGTTACTCCATCAAATACTTTTGTTCGTCCAAGTGCTTGTAAATGTTGATTAAGAAGTTTTCTACGAAGTGGTCTTGACTCAATATCAGGATTAAACTTGACTTCATAATTGAACAACCCTTTTCCAGAATTTAATTTGAGGCTTATATAATTACCACTTAACTGTACTCTAAAAATTTATTGCTATTTTCTAATTTGTTTCACTTAATTTTGTTGTTATTATTTATTTTATTATTACAGGTTATTACAGGTATCTTTGCAATCATTAAATACAAAATGATCAAAATCGACGGTATAAACTGATTACTCATTTTCAAAATGGAATTAATGTACATGTACTTGGTGGCATTTACAGTCGTGTTCTGAAAACAGAGCCTTATATGCAAAATCTTCATTCTGTATTTTTAGCATATTTTTTAATGAGGAATTATCTTTTGATCATATCATAATTGCAGAGACATCTTGTACATATATCAATACTTACGAAGTTCCACTTGTTCCTTGTCGACATTTTGGTTTAAATGCTGAATATGATTTGGATGTACTTTTTGTTTCTTGTACTGTCATATCGGATAATTTACCTAATACTCCTTCATCATCAAAAGATTGTACAGCAATGTCTGATTGTTCTTCAGCTAAGCTATAAAAATATATTTTTATTTCGTTTTAATAATACATATATTTGTAACATGTATTTTATGTTTCTTAAAGCATATTTCGGTAATTATATAGAAGAAAATATACGTCACTGATTTCAATCACTTTTAAATATGTACATTGTTGGGAACACAGTTCTCAGCAACTTTTCCTTAAACATATAATTGCCGCTTGGCTTTAATTTGAGTTATTCATAAAACCACCTTTGGTACTTTCTATTTTTGGTTTGGGTTAGATTAATCTCTTTATCCCTGAAGTAGTTTACGGTTATCTTAATATCCAGACTTGATGATATTATATATGTGTTGATGGCACTCACATAGCTAAACTAATTATACGTTAAGTTTGTTTCTTACCTTCTTGCATTTACAAATTAAAATGTAATACGTATGAAGTTCGTATTATGAATGCATCTTAGCAAGAACACATCTATAATATCATCACCCATATTACATATACCCATATTACATATATACATCTATAATATCATACCATCGTCCATACATAATGGTAAATCAACCCTAATCTAAGATAAAAAGTAGCAAAAGTATTTTTATGAATATCTCAAAAAACTAAACCCAAGTGGCAGTTATATGTATAAGAAAAAGTTATTCAGCATGTTGATTTCAACAACATATTTGAAAATTATTAAAATTGGTGAGGTATACCCTTTTCTTAGATGATCCTTAAACTGAGGAAAGAGACTTGTAAATTTAAATGATTTTATTAAATAATATATTAAATGATTGATTCTTAATGTAACAAATACATTTTTGTAATTATTACCCTGAAGGTAGTATGATAATATACTATTTTTGGAAAGATGAAAATACATTTAAAGATATAATTGAAAATAATATACCTATAATTTTGCATACTTACCCAGCAGCTTTAGGTTTGTTGATTGAGAACTCTCTACCTGGTCTAGCTACTTCTACTGGTTTAGAACTTGATGCACTAGCACGTTGCATTGATTTTAATGTGCTTAATAAATTACCTCTTCCATGTCCTGTTTTAGAACTGGATGATATTTCAGTTGGATTAGGAACATTATATAGTGTTTGACTTTGACTTTCTGATGATGATCTTATAGCTGCATCTCTAAATTTTTCCCTTTCTTTTATGAGCCTTAAAAGAATAGCTCCTCGTCCTTTACCAATTTGTTTTCCCTGATCTCCTTCCATTTTTCATATATATACTGTAATATAATTTAATCTTGTTTTACATGAAGGTATCATAAATAAAAATATCAAAACAATTATGATAACTACATATAATAATCTCGCATGAGAACTTCCACTATTGTGTTTTTTAATAGGAAACAATTCAATAATTCAATAATGAAACATAAAAATGAAAAATTGAAAATGTTAAAAAAAATTTCAGTGCAAGTTCCGTATGAGAATTTCTTTTTAAGCATAAAGCTTTACGACACAGTAAAATATTGAACTTATACTCTCATATATTGATTCATAATTTAATTAAGATATGAATAAAAGAAATATATATTTTATGAAATTTTTGTGGAAATTTAAATATATTATATAAGAATACTCAAAAAATAGACACATACAATTACTCGTAAATTAAATAAATACGGAACGATCTCTGAAAGCAAGACACGTGTAGTGAGAACAAAAATTGTCTAAAAAATAAGTTTATTTAACATTCCGAATATTGTTTATGTAACGATAACAAAAATAAATTTTTAATCCATATCGATTTTTATTTTTTATCATTTATTTTATTATCAAACAACATTTAAGCTACTTCAAATAATTATTTATAAAGAATACAGGTTAGCTTTTAATAGGAAGCAATAAAATTATGCTGAATGCATTATACATACATGTTTCATATACATATCATATTAACTTAAAGTTAAAGTTTAAGACAAAGTTTCAGGAAAAGTTTTGAAATATATCTATTCTTTTTCAACGTGTTATTAAGATGCATGAAAGAATGATAAAGGAAAAGAAACCAAGATATAAAATGGATAGATAGAGAGATAAAAATGTTACCTTTACTAAACAATACGAGTATATAAGAAGAATCCACGTATGAAAATGCTTTAAAAACTAGTTTAAAACAGTACGTACTTGTCGCATGTTTTTCAATATGTGCCGCTACTTTTTATATACATATATTGACAGAGAGAAAATCTCTGGCAGTTAGAACGTGGTCACATGGTCACGGTCACGGTTGTTTTCATATAAACAGATCTCACACTCACATACAGAAACAAGTACAGAAGAAACACTTGACATTCGATGTTTTTTTGTGTTCCACGTTTTGGGGGTCACCTGACTCCCCATATCGCTTCCGTCTCACATGCGACATTATCGATTCAGCATAGTAGTGGGTTCAATTAAAACAAAATTTTCCTACGAAACTATAAGTATGATCAGAGAGGAAATTCTCAAAGAGGATGATATAGAATATGCCAGCTTGTGAAGGAAGTGTATAGAATCCTATACTTCGGCATCTGATCAGAACGATAATTTCGTGCAGAACCTATTACATTCTTAACATTCTCCGATTTTAACACGTCCCGATTGCATAAACAACTTTATTATTATTAACAACTCATTTTAGAAACTATTAAGTGAAACTATTTTTTATTTTAGAACTATTAAAGGAACTAAAAGTCTAACATTCTTAAACAACAATCTTTTTAATGCAAAAAGGTGCGAATTTTGCAATCTATAACTTCGACTTGTCTTTACTTGCTTAACGTCAATGGAAATAGTAACGCACGAGAAATTTCGTAATGAAAAATAAAGGCCCGACGATCAATTATACAACCGTCTGACCTACGTGGAGGTGCAACTTACTTTTTAGTGGCTGTTGATATCATGGTTGATGGCAAGCTCGCGTTCGCGACACCTCGGGCGTGAAATACGGAGGAGCGATAGAGGCAAAAATTCTTAAAGATTCTATCGGTAAAACAGCGTCGGTAAGCTGATGTTACAAATATCACGTCCCATCGGCGATAAAATTACTAAGGAGTTGTTTGTAATAATTCCTACGTTCGCAGCAGAATATCGTAGATGGCGTAAGAAATATTCTGATTTTTTAACAGGTATTTTATAACATGAGACACAAAGTTTCATTTAATGTCACGTCTATCCTGTTCTTAGTCGACCGTTATACTTACATACTTATATTTATTATACAAATGTGCATGCGTTATTAAACAAGAACACAAGAGGTCTATATGCAACGTTCTCTTTCTATTTCTATAGCGCTTTTTTAGCTCGTTCACGTACTCTATCTTGATACCTCTATGGTCGAGGTCGAGATCGATAATTTGATAGGAGGTCAAGTTTTGTAGGTCATTTTATTAGCCAGTGTAGATTTGCTGACCTCACAGTAAGGCCTGAGGACAAAATTTATCTGCTGGCGTCATTCGTATACCCGAACTGATAAGCTATTTTAGAGGCTAATTTAATGACAATTCCCAAGTCTTTTACATCATAGTCGAGACTTGTTTATATGATCATGATCTAGATCGTTTATATGACCGTGGTTGTGACCATTCATTCTTAAAATTAACACTATGCGGCGTTTATTTCAAATGATTTGAAATTGAGAATACTCAACAATAGATGAAGATATAAAACATTATTCAATACATCTAACGTAGCCTAATTTGAAGCACTAATAGTAACAAATAGAGAATATAAATTTCAAAAGAAAATTTAAGGAAAAATTGTAATTTATTTGTTGCAGTAGAGTAGTTGTTACACGAAAATTTGAGACATGAAATATATTACTTTAAAATACACCGTAAGACATATTAGAAATTTTTTGTAATTGTTTCCTTTGATCATACTGTTACTTAAAAAAAAGTTAAAAACTAATTTCTATTTGCTCTATGATTAATCCTAATTCTTTCGGCTTCCCTCGTCTTCTCTTTTAATTTCGGCAGCTAACAAACGTTTAAACCGATGTTTTGCACGTTTCTTACTATTATGGTCTTCGTCTCTGTAATTCCTTCGTGCTTTTGGCACTTAGCATGAACAAAGATTGTTTATAACAATAATACTCTCTGTGGCAACCAATGTGGCTTCGCAAATCTTGCCCAAAGACGAGCAGATATTTTTACCTAACAGTGGGAGGAGTAGGCGTCTTCGATTATTGAAGGCACCGTAATCCGCGCGAATCATTCAGTCGCGACGAGATCACAAGTTAGCACAGGGAACGGTCGTTTTTTAATGTTTAATATTCTTAAAGAAGGCCCAATTAAATATACAATAATAATTCTTGTTTGTTGATACTAATAGTCAACGCCTAATTTATTCAAATGTTCAATGTATTACAAGTCCGAAATTTTAGGGAAGAGAGTGTTACAATGTATAAAATGCTTACCTTGCTTATATATACTACCGATCGCACTTTATTTGGATTGAATTGGAAATATCGCACTAAGTAATATATTGATTAAACTGTTCAAGTATAATTGTTTGAAGACTGACTGATTTCAACTCGCGTACTGCACGCTTTCAACTCCTGATTAACGACTAACGAACAATGAATGACTGGCCGTTTAGATTTACTTCTTGATGTTCACTCTTTTAGGGTCTTATGCTACAATTACTTTATTTACAATAAATGGATTGTACAGATGTTGACTGAACGGGAAACGATGGTTGTTTAACGTGAACTAAATAGAACAACGTGCTATAATTAAGACAACTAGGTAGTTAATTTGCAACTCTCGTTACCACGGATCCAACGCTCTCTCTCACGCGGACCACATTCTCTCGACAACGCATTTCGCACTCTCTGATTTCTCAACTAACACTCTGCGGCTTCTCTACTGACACTGCCTGTTAATTCGTCTTTCTCCCTTAGTATCCCTTTGTCCTTTGTCTTAGCCCCACCACGCACGTGTTCCACAACCGCTCGTAGCCAGGGTCATGTAGGCCTTTTCCACGAAACCGACGACACATTGACTGGCCTATCGACACCTCGGCTTTCTCGCGACATTGTTTATGGTTCACCCGATATCTCTTAGGCCTTTTGTCCACGATACTACACTCTTAAATAGTTTTCTGAGAAACTCAACTCAACTCTTAACTCTTAATTCAATTCGACTCCACTCAACTAAATCTCAACTTAACTAAACTCTTCGCTCAACTTGATATTAACTCTCGACTAATTTTTCACTCAACTAAACTTTGCTCTAAGTGGCTACGCTTATTTATACCAAAACTATCATGGTATAATTATCACGTGACGGTTTATTCCATGGTAACGCGGAGTTTGGCACGTAATTATTTCTGCGGATGCTGCAGTCTTCGTTTCTGCTGACGTCCTTCCGAAGGTATTAGGTTTCTTCTGTAGAAGCCCTTGCTGCTGCATTCCTCTTGCACTGCTAGTTTCTACTGATGATAAGTAGTACTCCCCTTGACACGTAGTTACCTTTGCTGATGCCGATACTTGATTCTTTGGCGCGCTACAGTTGCCTGCTTATCGTACTGGGTATTGTGATGGGGAGAGCGCGCGCAAGGCGATGCGTCTCAGCGGACGTCTCATTGTTCCTCGTTTCGATTTCGATATTCTTAGGGCAGGTTGAATTTTGTTCAATAATATTGTTGTGCATTTGTTTGTGGATTTGCTGCGATATTAAAGTACTCGTACGTATTTTTTATTTCCCTTAAGCTTTCCGTTCCTAATTCCACTTGCCGAGAGTTATGGCTCGCGCTATTCGCGAGTTATGACGTATTCCTTTTCCTGTTTCACGTTACAGCTCGTATGGAGCGCGAGACGTGACACATACGTTATCTTGATTTTACTTTTGTGTTTCCATCTCCCTTTTGTACATGTATAAAATTAATAATAGATGATTGTCGATGGGCAGGCGTGTGGGATACGAGTATTAGTAGAAATAAGGAATTTTGCGCAATTAAATTTCAAAAACATTACAAATATAAAAATATAATTGAATAAAATACAAAATTTGTTTGAAAGGAGTCTAAGACAAACATACGATAACCATAACAATAACCAGTTACGCACCATTAGCATTAATAAAACTTTATTTATAATCGATATACATTGAATTGCTAAGTATATATATATATATATTTTTATATTATATATATATATTTATTTATAGTCAATTATTTACAGGAGTCACGTTTTCGCATGATTAATTAAAATAGAATTATTACAATAAACTATAGAGTAAATCAAACAACAATGAATCGGACGCTAGAAGAATCCGACATGCTTCATTCTGTAAAACTGTGTGCACGACTTTACAATTTCGATGGCAAGATGTCTCTTACAATTTAAGTTCACTGTACATCGTGCACGTTCAGGTGGACGCTTCGTACACACGTATCGTATTCGACTCTTACCTTTGTTAGGTATGGCACTTAACGCATTCGTGCGCGTCTCACGATGCCACGTTCGAGTTCTAATCTTATCGAACGCGAGCTCGTGTGTGTAAAGATTTTCCTAAATTAGACGCATGTTTAATTCATGCCAATAATATTTTGGCCCACGTCTTGAAAATTCATATTTCTTGTTAGATAGTACGGTAAAAAGATAATCTTCTCTATGTTCGAATCTATGAATCATTCGATAGATTCGAAAAGTTTGGAAAAGCTAATTTTCAACGGCCTAATTATCGTATCACAGGCCAGTTTCGTTTTCTTTGTATTATAGTATTCGATGATCGATGTTATTTTAAAGAATTATCTAAGCATCACATAGTACCAGCTCGTTGAATAAATGCGGATGCTGATGGTCACGTTCTCCACCGATCTTCCAATTATCTTGCGATTCTTGCGACACGAGCCGAAGCTTTTTCCAACATTTTTCTTTCTCGGAAATAACGATTTCTTTGAACAAATAAATTAAATATCGATTAAAAATCATTATCCCAGCCGGATAAGTCGTCAGGAGGAGGGGGATCTGAATCCGGAGGATACTCGTCAAAGTTCGTTGTATCGGTGGCACTTTGAACTCGTGGCATGATTGGAGGTTCAAGAGTTCTCGATCTGAGGCCTTCCCAGTTAAACCCATCGAACCATCTAAACAAGAAAATAGGAACGTTGATAAACAATTTTTCTCCCTTTTCTTTTTCACGCAATTAATTTCTTTATACGCAACTAATGCAAATTTTGAGTACACCTACTTATGTTTTTGTATTTCGCTAATGCCACCTTTTTGGTATCCAAGACGCTCTGCAGGATTATCCCTTAAAATAAATAATTAATTTCACGGTCTATCTGATAATCAATCGATGGATAGTAACGAGGATATAAAATTAGTATTTTTCGTGTATGAATTTAATCGTGTTTAATTATTACCTGCACAGCTTTTTAATCAACGCAGTTGCATTTCGCGTGATCGATCTAGGAAATTCTATAGCGTCGATTCCTTTTAAAATAATGTTATAAGTTTTCATTGGATCGCCTCCAGTGAATGGCGGTGTACCCGTGAGAAGTTCGAACATCAATACACCAAGGGACCAGTAATCGGCACTGATATCGTGTCCCTTATTTAAAATAACTTCCGGTGCAACATACTCGGGTGTACCACAGAAAGTCCACGTTTTTCTCCCGTGATCCAAACGCTTGGCAAAACCAAAGTCAACCAGTTTTACGTATCTAAAAAATATTACTAGCGTTTAAGAATGTCGTCGATGTTACATTGCTGTATCACATCTATGTACAGTGATACGTGTCGGAGGAAATATTCTTTACCTCATCCTGTACGTTAGATCTACGTTAAAAATCATCTTACCCTTGACTATCGAGCAAAAGATTCTCCGGTTTGAGATCTCTGTATATAATGTTCCTAGAGTGAAGATAATCGAAAGCTTCGACGACACAAGCGGTGTAAAATCGTGTCGTGCCGTCATCAAAATGACCTTTATCCCTTAGAACAGTCCAGAGTTCGCCACCAAGGCAAGCTTCCATCAACATATAAAGATATTTCCTGTCTTTGAACGTTTTGAACAGCTTCACGACAAAGTCGCAATCAGCTTCACCCATAATTCTTTTCTCCGACATAATGTGTTGCTGTTGTCGTGTTTCAACGATCTGGGCTTTCTTCATCTGTTTTAGAGCGAAGGATCTACTGCTGTCCCCGACTATTTGAACCAACTCGACTCTTCCGAAACCGCCTACACCTAGAGTAGCCAGTGGTCGAAGATCTTGTAGCCTTAAATCTCTGAATTCCTCGTTCAACCTGTATCAAAGCGTTATTCGGATGGTGGATTTGTTCGTTTTATATTTGCACGATCGTTAATTACACTAACTTTTCGCAGGTACACTCTTGTCAGAAATTGAAATAATTGCCAACGAGTAATAAAAGAATAAGCGAAAATGTCTTTCTAGCCTGAAATATTACCTAATAGCGATCCAACGTAGTCAGAGTATTTTTAAGAGTAACTATATCGAGATGCTATGCTCTTAAATTACATTAATGCCGCATTAATAGGGTTTATTAACAACTGGTTAGTTTCTAATCTTTTTCATTTTTTCCGTGTTATGCGAGCCTCTATTCTAAGCGACGCGGCATTAATGCAAATTGCTGGCACGTCTCGAAGAAAAAAGCGAAACGTTAGCTTAATTGTCGAATCATTAGCACACACATGGTTGTACCGTAACGCGAAACTTACTCCGAGATAGCACGCTCTATTCTCCCATCCTAGGTAGTAGGCGTGAAACATAACATACAGATACACATAGACCAGGGATTTAACAGACGATTCACGATCATGATTATGGTCGTGTATAATTAACGTTCATGAGAGTTAACGCGGTTATTAGTAATAAAGCCACGTTTTACCGGCGTACGATCGGATTGCGAACCGTAAGTTCATAAAGGCTCACCTTCTACGTTCCACGAGCTCGTCTTTATACCGTGTACGAATTTCGTCCAGAGACGAGATTAGCTGATTGAACGTTTCACGGTCTATCACCAAGCAACTCACTCCTTCCGGATCGTCAGCGATTATGTTGGCCGTTCTCAGGTCGTCTCTGTGGAAACGTTTCGTGCACTTTAATATTTAGGATGATACCGTGGGATTATGACGAGACGAAAGTGCGACATATAGTATATCGACTACGTACATACTGTGGTAACGTCCTATATTTGGCAAGCAAAGAATACAAATTAGAAATTAAATTTTTCTCTTCCGTCGTTGTTTACCGTTTTAATATCCAAAATTGTTCCCTTATACCGATTTAATTCCCCTATTTTATAATAATCTGATGAAATTCGAAACAATTACCCTTGAAGCGCTTTCTCGCCGAAGAAATCGCCTTTGCTCAACGTCCTGATGTACTTTTCTTCCGGAGTATCGGGCTGCTTTATCGTCACGCGAACTTGCCCTTTGCTTATTATGAAAAACGTGTCTCCTCTTGCACCTTGCCTGATTATGTAATCCCCATTGTTGTAAAAGGTCTGTAAAAGTACGTACACGATACGGAATAAACGAGAAACGAGAAGAATATCATCGAGAGGATACCAAAGCTTACCTCTTCCAATACGTCTGAAATTTTGATTAAAGTCTCCTCGGGCAAATTCTTGAAGATAGGAACGCTGAAACAAACAAAATCACGTCGTTCGTTAAGCGTGTCTTCGCTCTTCCACTCTGTTACAGTTATCGCGTGGAAATGATTTTTACCTCTTTAAGAAATCCGTGTATTCGGCCTGCCGCGAGAGGCCGGTTCTCATCATAATCGTTTGGAAGCATTGCCGATCGATGGCCCATAGCTGGCAATCTGTAGCCGCTGTTATCGTCGCTGTCCTCTTACAATTGTAAAGAATTGCCAGCTCACCGAGCACCTTGCCCGGTGCCAGAGTGCTCAAGTATTTGCCATCACGAGACACTTCCACTTTACCCTCTGCAAACAAGATCGAATAATTAGTATTTGCTGGATCTGTCAAACATCGTTCGGTCATCGTTTTCGTGCCACACAACGTACGGTATCATCGAGCAGAATGTGATTTTTCCTCAGAACACAATTCTTTTTTTTTTTTTTTTATCAAATTAAACGAAAGTAAACACCAAACGAAGATTTTTCGTTGCTTCGTGGAAAGAACAAAAGTTTCTCGATATGCTCTTTCCTAACGCGACCGAAAGATAAATTTCGACTAACGGCGCAGGCGATCGCGTTTCGACGAAGTTTTCCACTAGTCGCGGTTCACGTTAACAAACGATCGACCGTATCGTGCACGTTAAGGAGAATATTGTCCATCAGTCAGTACAACCGGATGACGTAGTTATTGGCGCAAAAATCGATTATTACAAAATTCGAGTAATACCTGCGTCGTTTGTTACGCACGATGGAACCTGGCAGGATAAGCTACGGATCACGCAGATGTACTTTTTATGAAATCTTAATTCTTCATATTCGTCGTAATTGAAATTCGTATTTCATTTTTGTACATATTTACACGCGAACGATTTAATTCGCGTTTCTGGATAACTTGGAACGTCTAATATTTCAATCTGAAGTAACTCGATAGATGTAATTACGCTATCTCGAAAATCCTGCAATCCAGGGGACGCATGCTGTTGAAATCTTCGCAGCAGATAATCAAAAACACATTAGACGACTCGTCAAGCTTATGCTATATAGCGCATACAAATCATATTCTTCTATCATACGTGGAAACATCGAAGATATAATCATATCGACAGAGTCGGATTTTTCGAAATTCCTTTCATCGATCGTACTTTTATTCGATGATAAATCGCGCGGTTCTAATTGTATATCGATCTATCGTATATCACGATAAATTAGGGGAACAGTCGGGGGGTTAAATCACACTGTTTAACAAAGTTTTTAAATATCCAACGTTGTTAATAATTACTTTTTAGACAATGTTATACCGAGCTTCTTTAGCAATGCTTCGTGATAATTGCGCGGCATTAAACCGCGCGCGTCACTGAAAAATCTCGCACGACCAAAAACCCCGCAAGAAATCTTAAACGCGACGAAAAATAAGAAACATCTCGTAAAACTGGTAATTTTGCGGTTGTCCGAATGGAGCAAATTGCGTCACGCGGCAGTGTGTAAAGATTGCCCTCTCTGCTATAGTAATCAACATTTTTCAGCGTGTGGACGCGAGTGTGGACCGGATGTAATGAACGTACGCAGTTATCTCAGGCCCAATCCCTTAGCGCACAATGGGCCTATTCATAAAAGCATCCGGTACCTGTGCAGTTTTCTGTTCGCTTACCGTTAACGTGTGCATTGTATACTCGATTTCGCCCACGTTCTTGCTTCTCCGATTAGACTGTTTGTGCCGCTATTACCGACCGTAAACAATTCTTCGTAGCGCTATTCTGCAATTCGTTGTTTCTTTCTTCGCTCCACTCGGAGAACGTAAAGCGGAGGAAACTGCTATCTACCCGGCGGAAGTTCCCTTATGCGGTTTAGTAATTTTTCACGTATCAGCAAGATACCGTCGATTTCTAAATTTTTGTTACCGATACTCGGCGTGCAATTGGTGATTTTAGGCGTCGCTATCGCATCGCGTACGATAAAGCTGCGATTATTTTCTTCGTGTTAACGCAATGAGAAGAAAACGTTGCGAAAAATGGGGTTTAAGAACTCGTACTATTCACTGGGAGGAACGAAGAACGTTTGATCAACGTAAATCCTAAAGTCGGATCGGTGGAAATCTGTAAATTGATCGAACCAACGCTATGGTGGTTTGCATCGGAATTCCAAGAAACGAGAAATACTCGTTCGTGACAATACCCTCTCTGTAAACGAGTCGACTTCATCTGGATTCGTTAGATCCGCGTTTCTTTTCTAGGAAAAGAGCGAGCCGGCGCAGAAATAGATGGAGGAAGGGAGAGTAATTGTTAAATGAAAACGATTAGCCAATCATAGCTGACTATTGCCGCTATAAATATTCGTCACGAGTTGGTAATAATCGGTTGGCACGATGTAAACTTCAAGTTGAAATATTACCGATGGCTACGCGAACAAAAAGATGAGAGAGATCTATGAACGTGAACTCTTCCGTGATAAATGATATTTGGCCTTCTTTAGGTGCTGGGAAACGTCTAATTCGTTTCCTCTATTACTTTCTATATTTTCTATTCGTAGTAATCGTTTTTTCTCGTTAAGCGAGCCACTCAGCAGCGAAACCGATCGATTACGTTTTCTAAAAATTTCATCGATTTAATAGCAGAATCCATAAGCAAGCGTTTGACTTTATAATCAATTTGATTTCCGTGCGATTTAAAATGGCAATGGTCGAAAGAAGCGAAACTGGTATCGTAAGGATATCGCTTCTATCGAAACCTTTACGAAGAAGGAAAGAAAGAAAGGAAGAAGCAGCCGTGTATCATCGAATCAACTCGTTACAACGATTCACCTTTATACGAACGATCAGAAAGATTTCTTAATATTAAACGAACTTTTCGGATCGCCGAGTTCAAAGTTTCTATACCTTAACAGAGCGATTGGCTGGTATCTCCGTTTTCTCCGATCATTCGTCGCATAAAAGTCAGGTAGACACGTGAAAGCTTGGTTTTTGCGAAGCTCGACAACAGCTTGGAGCGTGTTTCTTAACGCGTAACTCGTTCCGCCACTCGGTATATCGTATATCTGTCGTGGAGGCGTGCTCTTCTCGATTAAACGAGGCCACACAGCCGCTTCTTCCAGTGCATGGATCTCTTCGCGTTGTCTCGTCTTTCGCGAAATGCTTGATTTACTGTTGCGCCGGCATAATTTAAACCGTCGAAGGTGATTCACTTTAGCAACGAAGGCGCAATGTTCGGCCTTTTAGACGAAGATGGCGAACGAACGAGAGAGAAAAGGATACGCATTCGGCTCGCTTCAGGTTTCACGCGTCTTCCTCTTCTCTATTTCTGGCGCGTCTATAGCGCGTTCATGATTCGTTAGGACCTATACTGTAATTCGGTAATACGTAGATATTTTGTCAAAGAGAGGGTTGAGAGAAGGGGATAGTCCACGGCCGTATTGTCCCGTGAACGTTGCTTTCACTTCCTCGCGTGCATATAACGTATCCTGTCAAGAACGAGCCGGTACAAAGAGACTTACGTTGCGAACCGGTTTCGAACCGATGCGATTCTCCGGGATAACTGGCCATTCTTCGACTCTTCTCTGGACTTTGCCGATCTATCAGTTTGGCTCAGTTCGCATCGAACGATTGCGACTGCCGCTCAAAAGTTTCACTTCGGTTACTCTACCGGAGAACAGAACTCCAACCTTCAAATTGGGAAACGTACTCGTACGTTTCCTACGATCCTATGCGACAATGTTAACGCGTTTACCGTGGCACGGCACATATAGGGCCTGTAACGAACCTTCCTCTGGCCTGCCGCCTCTTTTTTTTATATTGCCGTCATATTTCCACGTTTCTCAACGAAATAAACGCTAATTAAGTATTTGCAAGATAAACTTACGTAACACGTAATAGTAGCGAGAAATTCTACGAGACTCATTTGCTCCTTAGAGGCAAAAATGTAACGACTCGTTGGTTGTACGGCTGTTATTTGTCCCGTGCCGCTAAGGATACTTTATATCGCACGTATCAGTTGGATTTAAATGAACGCGGATTAAAATAATTGTAATACGTTGTAATATATTTGACAAAATTTTCAAATGTGAAAGTGCGATACAAAACATACGCCGAGACGAGCATGGTATGGCAGAGTCCCGTATCGTGAAATAGAAAAGTCTTTAAAAGAACCTGTCGCAGTGAACGCGTCAAGCTATTTACGACGATGACCTCATAGCTTCGATTAATCGTTTTTATTTTTTCATATTTCCGCGTACATTTAAAAATATGTATCGTTTAAGATTACACGTGCGAACGAACGCTTCTCGAGGTGTCTTATCGCGATTTACTTATTTTCTCTGAATAGATTAACATGGTGGTGTCGTTACGAGGATTTTCTGCTTCAAAGTCTGTTGGCATAGCGAAGCGGTAAACGAACGGAGAAAACGAGACCCCATGCACCTGAAGGTTAAACGTTCAGCCACGATGAAAGCCCGCGTCCCGATAAAAATTCCTCGCGTGACGGATACTCGAGAAAGTTATTTCCTCGTAAACTATAAATAACGATAGCGAAAAGCGTTTCAAAGGACAAGGTTTCGGAGCTGTGCCAACGCGAATTTCACCAGAACGTTCGTACTTGACATTAATATTCAACATCACGAGGGACGATCGTAAAGTTTAATTTTTCCCACAGTTCTTTCAAATCTTCCCTGACCTCGTATTACGTTCCGCTATACGTTTTCTAACGTATTACGTTATATTATCGTAGGAAGTGATCGTAAATAAGGTATTTATCCAGATGTTCAATAGGAGTCGCGTTACAGCACGACGGAGCGTCGGATTACCATTCGGAAGGCAGAAAATAAAAAAAAAAGAAAAAAACGACGGTTTCGCAAATGGGAAGGAGATTGAAAATCTAGGAACGCGCTAGCCCCTGGTACTTATTGTGCGTAATGCAATACGGTAACGCAATACACTAATGCCTGAACAAGAACTTACTCATTTACATAAGTTGCTTCATCTTGCAATCAAGGTTGTCTCTTATCTCTAATTCGTTATGCTATTCGCAAATACCATTTAAATTTAAATCGAGATATTGCTCATAGAAGACAAACACGGCGGTGACTTTGATTAATCGCGGAGTCCTTGTTCGAGGTTCGACAATGGCTCTAATTTCGAGCAATTTTTAATAAGACAGGTATCAATGCCTGGAATCGCGCGACGTTAATACAAATTGGCAATTTGAAAATTGTTTGTCATAGTTGGCAAAGTGTTGCTTTCAGGGGTCATCGACTTCGTTATTCAATTAAGCGTAAAGGATTCTACGTCCCGATTAGTCGAAGCCGTTTCAGAATGAATTACGTCGCGACTTGGGTAAATTATCGAGGAGGAAGAGCAGCGGAAAATAAGCGCCAAGTCGTTGCTTGTAACTAAAGTTAGGCTCGACGAGATCAACGCGGCCCTTGCGAGTTGAACGTTTGAAAGATGCGAGTAAGCGAAAACTCTTAACGAGTGCGACAGTTTTAAAAGTAGGATCGCTGGCGTGTACGTTTTGCGCGCATTTGCTGTCGCGTTTCGTAATTTTCTGACACGATTGCGTTCCTCCAAGAGCCGTGGCTCGCTCTTTCGCCACGGTTTTACGAGTCTTGACCTCCGTCCTAGGAATCCTCGTCCGATATTAACGCCGACCTCGCGTAACTCGTCTCGATGCTTCGACGTTACTCCTCTCCGACAGCTCTTTTAAACATCCGTTCGAGAAAACGACATATCGGGCTATCGAACGATCATTTGGAAAATGTTAGAAGTTAATTGGATAGAATTCGAGATCTTTGGAATATGAAACGAGTCGATAAAATTCGTAGAACCTGGAAACGGACGACAGTGCTTTCCCGCTCGCTGCGAAACAGGATAAAGTTTGGAAAGCGAACATAATTACGTGACTAACGGAATAATGTTACCTGGTCACGAATTCTCGATTACGAAAGGAAAAAGGAATGAAATTCCGTCGGGTTCTCGGTACATGTACGTGACATTTGTAATGACATTTATATACACGCGTTATCCGCGAAACGTTGTATAACCTTCGACCATCGCGAAAAACAAGAAGCGATTGATTTAGAATACCGAGGCAGTCTCGATGTAGATAGATCATCTTGATGAATGACAGAACGTAAACCCCGAATGGCAGACGGTATAAAGCGGAAACTTTTGCTGGAAAAGTAATTTGAGCAGCGATACTTTTAACCGAAACATCGATCAACGATAGTTATTGCAAAATATTCTAGAACTTCCTGAAATTACACTCTACAGATTTCAACGACGATCGACGAGGAAATTAAGCAGCTGATCTGTTATATATTTCTATAGATACGATTTCCATTGTCCTGTTGCTTTGTATAATAGACGTTTATCGATTCAAATAGCAAGTCCATTCAACTTGCTACATAGTTTTGAAATACTACGAGAAAACAAAATACTAGAAATAAAGAGCTATTATATATCCAATATGAATCGCAAATAAAGGAAGTCTGTAATTGCGAGTGATTAATACGTGTCAGTTTTATTGGAAACCTTACCGTGCAAACAGACACGACGTCCCCTTTCTCCTACGAAAAGTAAGAATAAATTAAATTCTGCTTTCGTAGAAGCAGCATCTCTTCTTGTCTCGTCTCTAAAATGATAAAATTCCTTTCTCGATTAAGCCGAAACAACGTTCTGTCATTGATTTCACGACTCTCTCTCTTCCAACTTGAATAGTTTAGTGTTGAAATCTAGTGCGAGTGTATTTTGCCATGATGTTTGCAAAACGAGCGATGAATCAGACATCGAGCTTTTTGTTCTGGATCCGAGAGAGGCGAGCTCGTGCCTCGCAACGTTAAAAACTCGATTCGAATCGGAATTTTCTAAACGGATACGCCGGCATCACCGACGTTATACGTATTTCCGTTTGGATCGCGTACACGGTTAAATAGAGTCTTTAACGTGACTGATAATTATAAAGCGTCTTGCGCAATTTCGATAGAAAGTTACGCTCTTGTTTCGCTAGCCGAACGTATGGTTAATCGGAGTAGTAAAATTCGATTAGATCGCTGCTTTCTACGGTATGTAGACGTATTATTCGTTCGTATTATACTACGCGTATTCGCTTGTAGTAGAATCTATCTATAGTAGAATCAAACTAGCGAATCGTTCTTGCGGAAATAGAACGTGCACGTACATTATCGCCAAGAATTTATTAGCAACTCTTTCTCCACTCTACGACGGGCAATTTAGTAAAAAGATACTTCTTGCTGTGCTTTGGATAAATTCGAGGATATATCGGCGACCACCAGGTGCAGCGTGAAGGAATTGTTCGAACGCGTCTCAGGTATTCGCAGATGCTTCGAAGGTACGAGAGACGAAGGGAGACGAAGAAAAGGGTCCACCCGCTATAGCTGACCCGCCAGAGACCTCGAACGAGAGAAGCTAACAGAAGAAAGAAGAAGATAATTCTTCTTCGAGGTCTGTCCGTGGTTTATGTTCTATTCGCATATAGGTACGATGAACGCAAGGCGCGAGACTTCTACCGGATGTTCCACGGAGAATACGATCGTTATAATTAAAATTGACTGGAAGAAAGATTATTTTATTAACAACGGACAGCGTTTGACGTTCCTTAGACGGATGGTTTATGAGATTGACAATCGTCATACGCACACACTTTCGAAATGACTCGTTCATACTCTGCGCAGCTGTGATTCTTTAAACTTTCCGCTTCGACTTACGACGAACCGTGTCGAACGATCTCTGTTTTGAAATTCAACGTTACCACTTAACTCTCAGTGGTACCGATTCGTCCTTTGAAATTTTGCAACGCTTAATGGCTTCGTTGGACCGAGAAACTTTCTCGCAATTTCTGCCAAAGTCAATTCCACGAACGATTTCCGTTTCATAGTAAACCACCGTCATCTCCTTGTCATAAATATATTTACGAAGGTAAGTCGTTTGTTTTAAGAATTAACCGTCGATCGGGTACTTGGATACGACGAAGTCGAACATCGTACAAGAAACGATCGGTTCCGTTTCTGGTAGACTGTTATATGTCTTATCGAAACAAAAATACCACAAGGTGTATCGATACTTACGCGAATGGCTGTATACATCGGGTAGCGCTGAATTTTAAAGAGTACACCGTGTGTGTAGAAACCCGCGACAGGCCACCTAGCATGACGATATAACAGGACAAAAAGTTTACGCCTCGCATACGATATCCCCGTCGAAAGGTTTTATTCGAAAGCCGCGTAACTGAATTCCCGCTTACTTGGTCTAGCGGTGTCTTATCGTCAGTCCAACCCGACGATCTCGTTTCTTCGACCCGTAGCGGATAACGACAAAGCGGTTCGTTGGGAAAATGCATGGTTCGAGCGTCGACTAGCCACCAGCTTTTACGTCAATGCTCGCCAGGAACCTTGACTAGCCAGTTTGCAAAAGCGGATCGCCGTCTCTAACGTTTCTTTCCTCATTATCGGTATATATGTTTCTCTTTTTTCGTGCCCGTTCGTTGAACTAGGTCAATGGATTCGTTATTCTAGCGACATCGAACGCGTCGCTAGCGAGGATGGCTCGAATATATCGTCAAGGACGCGAGACCACTTTTTCGGAGTAGATTTCTTACGGTTTGCCTCTGAACGTGTTCGTTGTATGTTGCTTTTAGAGGAGAGGTTTGTGGGACGATGGTGTCAGATTGTTTGAGAAAGATTGTTTCGACGAAAGAGTTAGGGAGATTAACGTGAGATTCAGTCGAAGAGACGAGAGTTATAGGATTATCCGTAGGATAGAACGATAGGAAATTCGGGATTTCAAAGAAGAAGAAGAACCGAAACGAGACTGTTTATGTACGCATATGGTTGATAAGACACCGGGATATTTCTTTAGAAAATATTTGCCGTAGAAGCTGGATATATTACTAGAGAGCTGGTAGAGCAGAGAATGCTGTTAGGAGAAATGGTCCTTATCACCGTACCGCCTCCAGGCGCGCGTGTAAGGAACCCTTGCATTGTTCACCATGAGTCATCGGTATATTTTTCGACTTTGCAAGATACCAGAACTTATTTCTCGCGTGCTGTATCCTTATAAGATTCGCACGGCTTTACTTAAGCAAGATCGAGCAAGAAAAAGGGAATTGCCAAATTAGTAATAGTTGGATTTATTAAGATTCCTCGGGCAAGTCCGTAATACGCGATTCGTCGGTGAAAAGCCCCGTTTATTTCCGCGCGTCATTCAGAAACTCCGATTCGACGGGCTATTTCATTCGCGTAAGTGTCAGATTAGAGCGCGTAGCGTGAAAGTAATTCTTCCTTCGCTTTTTAAAGCGCGTTTATTAACAAATGCGCCTGTATTCGCGTAAAAGAAAATTACGATGAACGCAAACATACGCAATTACTATTATATAAATCGTTATTACTTGGAAGTTTACCTAAACCCATCTAAACTATCAACAAAAGATAAGAACTTGAGTCAAGCGTTACTTTATCCAGTCGCCGTAAGACGTACAATTTTAAGTAGAATCTACCGTAGTGGTACAGAAAAGCAGTTGTTCAAAGCGTTGAGTTTTACCACATACATTCGAAGATCATAAACGTTTAATCATTCGTCGCGACAAAAGGCTTGCTTCTCTAACCAGATCACGAAGCAGAGTGACTCGAATCGCGTGGAATCTCGGACGACAGCTGTTCACCGGTCCAGTACGAATTTCCTGCGATTACTTTGAAACCAAATCCCTCGGAATTTTGAGCGTCCAGTACCCACATGTTGTCAGCCAGTTTGGGAGCAAATTGAGCTCGATTTCGGGCGAATAGGTGCACGACCTGTCTCGAAACTCGCTCGGTTTCTCCCTTTAACTCGATTCAATTTGAGCCAGTTCGATTTCTTAATATCTTTGCTCAAATTTATAGATCGGTGGTCTCACGTTTCCCGCATTTTTAGCGGCGTGGTACTTTTACCGAAGAAGCAAAAAAACAAGAATGCAAAGTATTCCCCTTATGAATATCACGAGCCATTTTAATTAATAACGAGGTAAAATTCACAAAGAATTAGGTGAGTTATGAGGCGCGTATGAATAATTACCGTCCATGGAAGATGTACTTTTAAATAACGGTGTCACTCGCGTAACACTGAACTGCCTGTATTATGAATACAATCCTTGAGAAAATTCAGCGTCGATGACAGCGCAAGTAGGTTCCAAGGTTCTGTCGCTTAGGTTTACGCGATTACGCTATATTTTTCCCACTATGTCTTCTCGAGATCTTCTAGTTGATCTTTTAAATATAATTCTGTCGTCGACTTATTCGATATATCAACGGAGAAACAAACACTCTAAAGGAATTTATACAAAGAGGGCAGACGCCAAGAAAGATTAATCACGAGATGAAAATAAGCGGAGCACGTCCTTAGATGAAATTTAAAAAAGTTAGGAGATACGATTATAACAGGTTTTATGATTATTTTAGAACCAAAAGCCAAAGATTGGGATCATAGGTGGATATAAAAATAATTCTTGACTCGTCGATTGGAACTAAACACTGTGCCTCTGTTCAAAATCACCTTCACTTTTGACCTCAGTGGACTTTTTTCTCGACCATATGTTGTAAGTATATTTTATAGGTCGAGATAAAAAAAGATGTCAAGTAGATATATGTCACTGGCAGAATTGTTAATGAGTTATGGAAAGAAAAGGGATGTACGCGATCAATAGACACGAACGTGCGTTACTACGGTGACTAAGTATGAATAGATGATAGATATTTACACCTAGTAGCAGTCAGAAGCTGTACGTACTCATACGACTCCAACTGCGACTTCGTTTCTAAATATTTAATATTCCTGCCAATACAAGACTGATAACAGCAAAGAATAGAATTATTGTTTGAAATTGGAGTCGTAGGAATATTACGATACCTTTCGACTACTAAATATTCCTGATCTATTCATACTTTGTCTATTCATCTATTCATATCGTTCTTTTTGGCATAGCCAAGAGCTGCTACGAAAGACATAACTTCCTTCAGCGTGCATTTTCGATAATATCACAATGGATATTTAAAACATAGTTCCAGAAATAGAAAGTTCATTGGCCTTCGATGAATACATATTACAAGCTCGTCGATGGTAACAGAAAGCTTCCTATATTTCCATTCGAGAGTTGTTAAGTCGTTCGATTCAAGACTACAAGCGAGCGTATTATAAAATAATCTGAAAACGAAGAAAATAATCGATCGAGCTTACCTGTTAAATATTCTCGTCTCGATCGAACACAGACGCTTTTAACGACACATAACAGTGTAACAGTTGGTACATAACATTATCTCATAAAACGACACAGAAAGCCAGAGAAAACGTTACTTTTACATCAGACAAACGTCAACCGTGGATTACTATTCTGTTGCGAGTGAGAATGTAGTGAAGTTTACGTCCGATGACTAGGCACTACTGTTGCCATAAACGGGAAAATAACTCGCGTGTGTAATGCGTTCAGAATTTTGTCACCTCTCTTCTATAACTATTTAATAATGACATTTTTGTTGTTATTTTGACCTATAAAATATCGACGATATATGGCTGGAGAAAACTACGACAACCTGTACATGGTATATTAACCTATGCTCAAATATCGAATACCAGATTCTTCTTCTCTACAAAACGCGTTAGATACTTGTTTCCTTAAATAGGCGGCTATATAACACCGGGTATTCTTGTGTGAAAGATACCAGTTTGCCAGGTAGTTTTGTCGATGGAGGTCAGCGGAAAATCTGGGTCGAAAGACCCACTGTGTAGTCTTTTTTCTATAGGTATAGACAGTCTCACGCAATCGGGCCAAAAAGCCACGGTGTCAAAATGGTAGAAGATCGATGAAAATTTGATTACCCAAGATTCAATTAGAAGCGATTTGAGATGCTCGAAAAATTTCTTGAAAGCTACTTTTTATCCACGTGTATCTACGTAGGGATATTAGTGTACAGCGAAATTGATTAATCTTGTTTTCTTCTCCGCTAATTTCGATGAAAATCACTCGAACAGAAAATCATTTACAATGTAACAACTTAGAATGCATTAACACAAATCGTTCAGTTTCTAGCTCGTTGAGTTTCTTTTCAAATACAGTATGGAAAATCTCGTTAATCCCGTAAGACTAATTAAAGGCGAATAGCAATAAGGTATGGCAAATGGGCTGGTAAATATTAACTAATTTAGTTGAATAAAATATGGCACGATAACTGCTCGATCAACAAGTTACATAACTAACAAGTTACATATCTGCCGGTCTAAAAACGAATAATAATTTATAACAGTCGGTTTAACGTATCGTAACGCATCGCACTTTACGATCTCACTCGCTTTGTTCAACTAGAAATCAAAGATTCCGCAGGCATTTAAATTGACTGAAAATTCTTGAGATTTCTCACTCGAGATTGAAAGAGATTTTGAAAACAGATTTGGACCTTCGTAGTTGAAAAACTTGCGGTTAATCTTTTAATTGGTTTTTCTCTGTACGTAGGGCACTATGTTTCACGGGACTTTCTCCCTTTCGTTGTCGATCGATCGACAAGAAACGTTAAGACTAGCAGTCACAACGAGAATCGTTGATCATGGAGCGAACTCATCGCGATTAATCCAGGCAGCGGTAACGAATATTTGCAATTAGAACTCCGGTTTGCAGCAAGAACGTGGGAAACACGGAAACACGAAATAGTCGTGCAATTAATGCTTCGCGTTGATTACCGTGTAGTACGATCGTTGAATCGGTTAAGCTGATTAACGAACGACGCGGTTTAACACCTAGAATACCAAAGTGAAACAAATTCTAAAACGATACGCGGTCGAGGAGCGTGAAAGTTGCAACACGATGAGCATCGTATGAATAACAGATGAAACTCTCTCGAGTCGAAATAAAAACAGCAAGCCGCGCTAAACTGCACGATAGGATGGCTTCTGCCATAAAATACAGTCAACGAGGAAACCGTGCTAACGAGTAACCGCGTTCCGTGCTCCAGAAACTAGGGGATTAAATCTGGTCGTGATTTTTGTCTCTACTCGCGTTTGTATACGATGGAAGTCGAGCCAAGCAAAACTTATTTTGTTTCGGTTGAGATATCTCGCGAAGGCCATAAATCTCGTGTAGGTGAATGTGCCTTTGAGATTTCAAGGTGATCTTTGCTTTTCAAATGGAACTATACATTTTTTTATACACCATTCGGTGCATTTTTTAATTCTCTATAAAAAAGTATTAAGCTACTCGGGTCGAATAATAATTAGATCAAATGATACTTTAACTTTAATCTTGTAGAACTTATCGTAGGAAAGACGCGGAACGCAGCGCTTTTACCTTCACGTTCTCCTTGTTTTTCGAACACGCAATTTGATGGAACTCGATGCAATTAACATTAAAATATGTTTTGAACAAAGCATTTGCAGATACGAGTAGCTTGATACCTTTTTGTAGAGGATGAAAGAGACCGCATCGAATACCGTATAACAAGATGCGCAGCTTCGTTCAAAAAGCAATCATCTCGATCATCTAAGATCACCTTGAGATCCCGTCATAACGTGTAAGTTTAGTTTTCTGTCTAATCTATTAAAATTTTATAGAAAATAACGTAAAACGATATTTGAATTAATGGAGCATCGCTAATAAAATCAATCAGAATGTCAATTAAAGTTAAAGCAGCCGCGTGATAGAACGACGAAAACGAAGCGATATGTTGTTCGAACGTGAGAGAGTAGCCGAGGGTGAAACGAAACGTTTCCGAATAGTAATTGCGATTTTTGTATCCCTATGAACTTGAATTCTACTAGTGTGTAGTAGTAGATTGCTGAATTTATTTCAACGATCGCATATTTCATAGATAATACTTAATACTTATGATTGCGTAATGCAATAAAGAGTAAAATTGTGAGAATCCAGTGGCAATTAAGATTATCTCTTACCAGTGGGATGATACTTGAGAAATAATTGTTTCTTTAGTAAGATAATGACGAACATTCTTATGTGCGGTATCTCGGTTCGAAATCTTTAAGGCAACTTGAAATTATGGAAAATTTACAGTCAGTGAGAGCGAGTGAAAACACAGTAATAAAATCATTTTCGTCTTAGAGAGACAGGTGGACATTTTTTAAATTTCGGATATTTCAATTCTATCGAAGTAACATTTCTTCTTCCTTTCCAAATATCGCGAAGCTCAGCCGATTCGTTTCTCAATTTCGACTTTCAACCGAGTCGTCGATAAATCATCGCAGTGGTCAGAAACGCGATTACAAATAATCGATCGAAGAAGAAAAATTCGATTTGATGTTCGAAGATACGATTCGTTGCTTCTTCACGATATAAAGAACGCGGTTAACGCAATGCGCCTTATCTTATGCAAGATGTTCTCCATAAAGATACAAAGTAAAATCAAAGTAAACGTCTGAAACGTGATTAGAAGCAGTGTAATCAACCTTCGCGTTGAAAGATACGAGCAGTAACAGGCTTGAGCAACGCTGCTCTTGCGATAGAGACGTCCGACCTAAATCTAGTTTTTGCGATAGCTGACTGATAGGTCAAATTAAATATGTAAACGGCTAGTATTCGCGTAATACGGAAACGATTGTTGTATTCGCATTTGTAGATAACCGAAGATCGCGCTTCGTGTGCAACTTCGATCCAATTTTATTTTTGTATCGTTATTTGCTTTCACAAGAATATTGCAATCGAAGGTTGAGACACGCATTTGTGTTCTATTTATATGCACAAGTTATTACGTCGATCTATTTTTTGATATTATTGGTGTTGCCGTACCGTAACTATGGTTTTACGATACGTCAATACGAGATTTTAATCTTTCGGTATATTTAGATTTCAGTATCTTTAGAAAAATCACGCGTCTAAGGGTTAAGTTGAGTTTCACGCAAGAATCGATCTCGAACGGAACATTTGCGCTTCGCTTTCGTTGACCAATGCGAGATTTCGCGTTGGATCCCGATCGAATCAAGGACAAACATTTTTCACAAGATTACAAAAGCTGGTCGCGAACGGTCGAGACTCGACCCGGATCTAGACGCTATGAGTGGTAGTGCAAACCAGTCTTCGCGGATATGTACCGTCTAATTGACGTTCTCTGCCTACGTGTGTATTGTATCTAATTTTATGATTAGACAACTTCCTCTCGCCTCTTTGCGAGGAATTAGGAAAAATTGATGTATCCTTCTTAGAAATGTTTAAATAAACTAAGAAGACAGGCGTGACAAACTTTAAAATGCAATGACTCACGATCAGATTTGGTCGTAGTAGGCATTTTTACTCTTTTTCTGCCTTCCAATTCGTGGTTCAGTCCGAACACCGAAATTATCAATTCTTAACGTGTATCTAGATATCGGCCTTGGCCATTATTCAAATAAACTATTTATCACAAAGTAATCATTACGATAATATATCATATGTTTAATTCAAATCGTGAATCTCGGACTTATCCAATTAAATAGAGGATCTTTGAAAGCGTAAAAATCCTGAAAACTTTGCAACTAAATTAATACGAGCATACTGGATTTTTATTTTTAGTGATGTCAACGACTGAGTGATATCCTATTACGCGATTACCGAGTGTTCCCAACATATACAGATTTTCCTCTTTTATTACCATTCCTATTGTTATTACGATCAATTGCTTGATCGTGTAAAGAGCGTCGAAGTAATCGTTCAAATTCCTACCTCTTTGATATTCTGTTCGAATCCGATTTATTTCGATGTTTTAATTTCGCGTTAATTTGATTTAAAAAGCTTCACTTGGAAGAGACGATCGATTTCGAAATACGCTTCGAGCATAGTTCACGATGTTCACATTTTCTTTAGATCGTCATCGCCTTCCTCCAGCACCTGAAGCAACGCTGACATTTTCTACCGTCGAATACATTTCCATAAACTTTTTTTACGTACCAGCCTTCGTGACGTTCATTTACTTTCGATAGATACAGTATGTCTAATAATAATTACATAGAAAATTACACAAACAGGAAATTTCATCGTTGAACTTTATCGAAAGCGTAGAAACGCAGAAATTAATCATTCAGACCACTATCGTTCAAAAGTTTCTATCAATTACTACGATCAACGAACGACCATGCATCTACCAGTGAATAATCGATCGACATCGATTCGGCGTGAGATTTATTCCAATCAGAATCACTCTAAAATGTACGTCGCGTACTACCGAATTATTTAAAATGTTTTAACGAGTCTAACATGAATCGATCCACAAATCGTTCTCTTATACGGCTGTTTATAAAGATAATCCTCGGCAAGGAATTTCTATGTCATAGTTGCTACCCGAGAAACATTGCGCGCACGTTTTTCTCAAATTTCGCTACGAACATTCTGGACAACCCGTTATTATCGCAGAAATGTGTCAGCTCTTACCTTGCGGTACCGCGTGTTCAGAAGCGTTACGCATACCGATCGATGGATCGATGTCATCGATATCGAGTCAATCCTGCTTAGAATATACAGTCCCGTGTAAAAGTTTTGCGATTAAACCATTCACATTACTCGTCTTACAATCACCAGCTAAGAACATCTTTAGGGAATGTTCCTACGTGCTTACTACTCTTGCATAACCGAACTAATATCACCAGCGAAATTTCACGAATCGCTGATTAGAAGATCTTAATATCAATAGCTTCTCTTACATAACAGAAACTAGCTTGATAGCGATTAAGGAAAACAGGAATTTTCCTACGGTTTGGAGGCTCGAGCGAGACAAATGACATCACCAAGCAAAGATAGTTGCTCAAAGAGTGGCAAAAAATCGGTGTCGGAATACCTTCGCGTATATGTCGTCTCCTAGCCGGCGGAGGAGCGCCGGTTCGTCGCCTCCTGGCGTAGGTGTGAACCGGTACGATCAGCCTCGGTCTGGGTATGAGAAATCCACCTTGACTATTCCCTGTTTGATTCAATTCGCTCGATTCACTGTCAGTCGTGCTGCTGTTACTCGATCTCCTCGACTCGCAATCCTCCCTGACCGACGAGTCAACGCGGCTACCATCCAGAACACCCTCCAGCTGGGAGATCACCTCGGCATAAGGTTGTCTGTACTCGTCCTCCCTCGACGGAGGTTTGCTTCTTGCGTTATTTGCCCAATTGACGCCACACTCGCGCCAGCTGGCCTCGTAAAGAAGCTCCATCGCCCTTCCTCGAGTCGCGTCAGGGTCCAACAGCAACTCTGGGTCCTCCAACACCGCTCTGCCAGGATAACTTCTCACTTTCATGGTCGGACGAATCTCGGGATTTCCAGAATTCCCACCTCTTTCAGAGCTTCCTTCGAGATCGACGAGAAACGAGGAAACGGAGTATTCTTTCTCGTAGTTTGTCGTTCAAGCACGAGAGACTTTTACAGACAGAGCGATGAATCTTGGTCGTTGAACGAAATCAGATAGCAAGAGACACGTCGGAACGTTGCACCGAGACGATAGTTGGAAACGTTTGATCCAGTGGGCGACCTTGGACATGATTCACCGCGCTGGACATTTTCCAACGCCTCCAGCTCGCGTTTTTCGCTTCAGGATAGGAACGTAGATTGCACGGGCTGTTAAGAATCACGAGGGTTCCTGCCGCTCGTTACGATCGGAATCGGTGTCTGCCGTTCGTTTGGAAACCCTCCGTAAATTTGACCGTGGGAACGACAACTTCGACGTTGATCTGGCGTTCATCCAGTGGGAAGATCGACGAACGTTTCCCCCGATCGTTTCGTCCTTTCCGTTTGACTTTGCAACAACCCTTCGAATCGGAACTGTCGAACTCTTAAAGGATCGAGCGTTTTCGAGTCGTATAACAGACGCTGGGAAACACGTGTCTCTGAGAACTACCTGGATTGCTTTTGGAACGAATCGACGAGTCCAGCGTTCGTCGAAAAGTTCCAGCGACTCCCCACCGGTTCATGCTTCGGGACAGCGCGTAAACGACAGCCGGCAGCGATGGAAAACTGCGAGTTGCGCGATTTTCGAGCGGCTAATTCCAGGTCTGTCACGAAGCAGAACAATGACGCGCTATTCTTAGTCCCGGCTCGATTCCTTTCGATACAAATCGGACCTCTCGATTCTGCAATAACGGGTAAACGGTTCGATCTTTTTCACCGCCTCGAATCTATCTCGCCTACTTCTCCGCTTAAATCCTATCGTTTTCAGCTTTATCACTTTTCATTGCTGCCGTACCTAAAGCTGGTTATCTCTGATCGATGGAAATCCAAGTTTCCTCGGCGCTTTAGATCGAGGAATGTTGTTTTCTCAAGAAGTCACGTAAAAGACGCACGACGACCAGATCGACAGATCGTTTGCTTGCGCAAGAGATCCGATGGACAATGAAATCACGGTTCCGTCTTCACTCGCGTTTCCACTTGGATCGGTCAGTTTTATCGGCAAAGAAATTTCGATGGCTCGTTATTGGACGACGAGAAAATGATTTGGATCCCGTGGAGAAAGATGCGAGCGAATGTAAGAGGAGTAAGAGCGAATGATGTTTTCACAAAGAAGGATCCTGTCGCGAACGAGGATACAGGCAGGACCACTCCTTCGAGACTGACGCTCACTGACAGCGTTCACGACTGGTGAAAAGTACGCCCGCAAAGAGCGTGCACGAGAAACTCCCTTCCCCTCCGACTGCCAATCCCCCCACCAGTTCGCTGTTAGCGAGAGAAAGGACAGTGGTTCTCAGGCGAATGCGATTGCCCTCGGCGCGACCACTCCCACGTAAGTATGTACAAGTATATCGGGTGACTCGAGAATACCGCAAGATACCCTTATCAACCTGGTACGATATGATTGAAGTAGTGAAAGACTAGATATCGTATGTTTGTCGTATCAGCTGATGCGCTCCGAGCATCCGCGTTGAAATTCTTCTTTTTGGAGGCATGAAATTCCACGACTAATTCCATTAAGAGGCAACCATATTGCGTGTGACATTGCAGATTTGTATCGAATTATATAAAAAGAGAAGAAACAGATATACCACGGAGATATACGCGAATCGACTGCAACTTTTTCGATTACGCTTCGAGAAATACCTGTCTGGCAGTTTCCTTTTGTCCGTTTGTCTTGTAATTGTTAGCACGCAAGTTCAACAACGAACGAACGATCGGAAACGATGCACCAATTACGTTTCCCCTGAATCGACTCGTTTATCTTTCGTAAATCGCAATGAAATAACATAGCCTAATTGCGAGAACAAGTGGGAAACACTACGAGCAAAAGTGGAGCAATCTTGGTTGGAACTGTTTCTCGCGTTTTGCGCTCGATTCCCCGGCTTCGTATTCCCCTTTCCTTTATTTTTCTCATCGTGTCATTATTTCCCATTTGTGGAGTGCTTTACACTTTGCTTTTTAACGCGGATAGATTTCTCTAATAACCCCGATGTAATTAATTCTTTTTCTTCTTGTATCCTCTTTTTCTTTTTCCAGCAATTCTTGAAATTCTAACTTTCTTTCTTTTTGCTTCGATTCTACGCCCCGCGTTGACGTAATTTTTAATTTGCAAATTTGCTTCAAGATGAAACGGTTCTCTATAAGCCAAGAGTAATACGCGTGACAAGTAAATTTTCTAAAATAACACGTATCTTGCAAAATATGACAGACATTAATATTACGTTCGATGTTCTCTATGTTTTCTATACGTATATTTAAAAGTACACGTCCCGTTATTACATTTAAATCCACTCTCCTTACTGCTATAACGATGACTCATGATTTTATTATCCTGCAACGCGCATGATTGCTAAGGTTCGGATAAAAAAATAATTTCATGCAAATTATTACCAAGTGAACAACTTGTAATATAATTTTACCGTTAAGATTTTACTTAAATTATCGTGGAAATGGTCGAGTTTCCTCTATGTCAGGTACTAAAAACTATCGCTAATACATGGTTAATTCACACTTTCATTTGCTCGTCCCTCGTAATTTACTCCAATCATTATGATTTTCCTACGACCACGTTTCACTTCTATCGCTGTAATTTCATATATTTTATTCATATGCACAAAGGTTTCTAACTTTATGTATAAACTTTAATCGATTCGGCATGTACGCTCTTTAACGAGACCATTGTATCAAGAGGAATCCTTCTAAAGCGATTAACCTACAGATTTCGTTCTCCCTGCCAACGGCACGAACAAAATTTAAACCTACGCTAAAAGTGTTATAAGAGAAAGTTTAACGTTAGAAAGTATATGGTATATAATTAATTGCGATTAAAATTGAATCGAAGATAGAATAAGCCTATTATGTGATTTTAAATTTTAAAAATCCACGTTCAATTTGTTAGGTATACGGCTCTTATTTTCTCTCGACTCTCGAAAAAGTACGTAGCAACAACGAACAAAAAATCTAAATTGGTCATCGTTTGAAAATTTGAAATTAGCCTGACAGTACCAACCATGCTTTTCTAGTAGGTATTTTTATCCAAATTCAATTATCAAAAACCATCTAAAAGAATCACGGATTTGCTGTAATACAATTAAAATGGATGCTACTATTGTTACGATTACAATCATAGTAGTGTCAGAGTATAGTTACATAGGTACGTAAAATTATATGCATGACGTTATGCCGGTGATAATATGCGAGTGAAACATGGATTTGGTTTACACGTTTCTGTCAGGCGGATTTTGCTCGTTTCATTTCACGGATACCTTCGAATTGTCGCAAAATGATACGAAACAATTTTGTTTTATAAATACATTATAACCGTTGTATTTTTTAATTACTATGCTATCACGGTACACCAACTTCCGAGAGAAAGGCCAGTGATTCTCATCCTTCGTCGTTAGATGAAACTATCGATTTTCTATTTCGTTTCTATCGAAACATCGCGTCTTAAATAATGTAAAAACCAGCCACAAAGTAGGGAGGAAATTACCAAATAGCTTCTTATAGTTTCTAGTAGATACGAATCTCTTACGATCAATTTATTACAGACCGATTTAATACATTACATTTATTTTGTAGATTAATTCGTAATAATTATTGCAAGGAATGTACGAAAGAAAATTATGAGAAGCGAGGATGGAATTAATTGCTCCGAAATTGGTCGGCTCTTCCTCCAAAGAAAATCCTCCTTTTAATTAATAAATTGACCAGAGATTCTATCGCTATAAATACACCGTTCTATGCTGTATAATCATTGAATCTCTTCCTGTTCAAGAGACTCGTGTTCGTAATTATTTGCGCAATCGTTACGCGACTTGACGTTAAACGTTACACGTTTACACAGTTGGCTTAATCGTGGCTATTACACGTAAAAATTCGCGTTATTACGTTGCACGTGACCCATTGCGTTCGAATTTAATTGTAGTATCGTTGTTGGTTGCGCAAATCGTGTCTGAATGCGCTCAACCAGCACCGGAAGTAAAAGCAAATTTCGCCAAGAACGAAACTTCTTTGTACGACTATAATAAAATACTAGTATGAAATTGCCCGATGCGAAGAAATTGAAATTCGTCAACTACGACCGCTCGTCGCGAGGCTAGCTTGGTAGGTACGAAACAGATTTTGGTACGACGTCAAATATTTATAGAGAAGGAGAAAATTTTCAACGCGATTTCAACCGACAACGTTATATCAGCGCGCCGTCAACACCAGCGAATATTCGAAATTCATACGAAAATTATTACAAGTCATTGGATCGAATTAGAGAATGTTAAAGATCTATTTTTAAATATTTATATTCGCACGTATCAGGATAATTTCTCTCGTTACGTACATATGCATTTTACTTTCAGGGTAAAGTGAAATCGCGTATTGTTTGCTGACCGGAGAATTAATTTTCGAAACTTTTTAAATTTGTTTGAAAGAAAAAAGCAGAAAGAGAAGAGAAAGGTGGTTTAAAATTATTAATAGACATTCTACTTAACGATGGAGCGTAATTTTTATAATACATCGTATTTTTATTATACTTTCATCGCAATTCCAGAAAATGTATTCGCTAGTTCGAAATTTCGAAAATATTAGCATATTTTAAGCCGAGTTTGTCAGATATGGAGCGAAATTTGCTTAAATAGCAGATTGATTCTTATCGCTGGGAAAGAATGCCGAGTATTTTCAGCAACATTTTATTTATAACTACCGCTATGGGAACCGGTTTTTCGGAAGAAAAGGCAAAGAAGCTTGAATCATTCGGTTCCTATAAAGAACGATGAATCACGCGTTGCATAGTTTGCGGGATTAAAGCGAATTTATTGAAAGTTTCTCGCCAGTCAAATGGCAACTCTATCGAACAAAGAAAGCAGATAATATTCTTGTTCCGACGTACTTAGATATATTCGCAATACGGTCGAGTTCGTTGAACGTCGAATTAAAATTTCCTCCAAACTTGAAATCGCAAGGAACTCTACACGCTCGTTTATGATTACAACGGTTGCAGATATCATGAATTTTCCACGTGGAAAACGATATGACGGGGAGTGTGTAGGCAAAACGGCGAAGAAATTTTCGTGCGGCGACGCAAGAGGGCATAACGGTACACTATGCGGTCGCAGGGAACAATGATCGACCTCGACTTGCCTGACTTGGCGAATAAACTGAAATTGCACGGCGCGAGGAAGATTAACAGCCATCGTGATTCCGTCATTCGCGAAGCCTCTTCGTCAGAGACGACGATTTTCCGCCTATATTCGTTAAAGCATGGCCAACTATTTATAACCGGAACGCATGGAAAAGCGTAATCGCGCACAGTTTCCTCTAACGAGTCGGTTGCGTTCGACTGGAATTACTCGCGCGAGCCGTACGACGAAATCCTTTCGGCTCGACGTTCTTTCAATTTTATTTCGAGCGATTATTAAAATTCATATCCAAATAAATCAGATCAATTTCTTACGTTTTGGAACTACGATACTCGCGAAACAATACAATTCTGGACAAGGGAAAGGTCTGTGTGACTCACCCTCCATAACATACACAATGGACCCAACATCTCCTTCGCGAATGATGGTTGAACCTGCCGAGAAGGTAACAGGATACATGCAGTCCACGATCTCGCGGATTTGCGTCAGCTCCAAGTTCTTCATGAAGTCATTATCCAAAATGGCTGCTTTGATCAGATCACGAGACCTACGAAGGAAAAAAGAGTCAGACACCTTTTTGTCAAAGGTTTCCCTTTTAACCGTAAGAAGATTATTAGAAACGTCGCTTTGAACGAGGCTGATTTGGAGAAAAAAAAAAAGAAAACAGAAGAAAAATGATAAGAGAAAGTTTACAAATTCTGATGAATATTCATCCGTTAGATCGGGGTACTAAATCTGATTAATCGATAAGAATGGAACTGAAAATTAAGATAAAATAAAAAGTAAAATAAAAAGCGTTATCGCCACTCTAAATAAACGCAAAAAGTGTTTGACGTATACCAGGCTATCTTCTTGCATACTTGTTCAGTAAACAGCTTGTGGCCTGTAACAGGTGCACCATGATAAACACGGTTCGGTACTTTTGATGTTGCACTTGCAAAATAAACGCGAATATTACCATCGTAACGTCATATCCTTAACGTTAAACGTCTTACGTAGACATTTAATGCGAAAATTGCTACGGAGATTTCTACGACTTCTTCCTGACTGACTTATTCTAACTTCTTTTTCTTCCATATCAATCGCGTTGCAAGAGCAAAACTTATTATCCTACGTGCGACTCGTCTAATAAATAATTGTGAATAATCGCGTAGTAGATAAAACAGTCGTGTTTGAAATTTACTCGTTATTTTGCTTAAAAGCGCGTACGAATCGCGAAGCAAACTAATTTTCCAACCTTACTTTACGACAAAATCGTGGTTTTCTAAACGTTTAAGCGCTCTAACAGAACAATGGAAAGTTTAAAGAATACAGCGTTTGGAAAGTTGCACGAGTGTTACCTACGACCGATCGAACAGAGTTGTCGACGAAAGAGGTTAGTTAAGAAACAACACAGGTAAAGTTAACGAAGCCACGTGTCGTGAATTAAAAGTATCCTGAATGTAACACTCTGTCACGTAGTTGCGCGGTGAATGCGATTTGTATAGGTGAAACCATGACTGGAAATTGCGCAAGGAACGACCAAATTTCACTCTTAACGATACGTTGTACGATGATCGTTGAGTCATCGATCTCTCTATATATGGCCTTCGAATCGATAACAATGATAGATTAGTGCAATATTAGTATGAAATTTCGAATCGAATACATTCGACTAGATGGATCAACTATCGACGCTTTAACACGAGGAACCGTGCCAGTTTCCTTTGCGATAATGTGAAATGTTTTTTCCTTCGAACGATAATATGGTTAAACAGGGAGTTAAAAATCAGTTCAAGAGGGAGTCTACCGTGTCGTTGTTTGTTCTACACTCGATACAGATAAATTTCAGACGATAACTGTTCCTTGATACACGGCGATATGTAGCTGAAAATCGCGTTAGAACGGAACAAAAAGTGATGAATTCTGTACCTTTGCGGTTTCTGAAACTTGACGATTACTCGGCTGTCTTTGGTAAGTGGTTCAGCTGAAATTGCCTGTCTTTTGGATCTCTGACCCGGCCCGATAGCACCAGAGGCCAAACTGAAATCGACGATTTGCCGGAACTTGTCGATCTCGTTTTGAAGGTAACGAATAGTGGCATCCCGTTCTTCCAATGCTTTCTCCAGTATCTCGATTACATCGTCGCGACGTCTAAGAGCTTGCGTCCTCTCGTACAGTAATCGTTTCAGATCTCGTATCGAATCCATGATCGGAAAGATTTCCAACTGTCGCTTTAATTGAGATTCGTCTGTTCTTGAGATTTTCCTCTTGCAGTTGGTATACGCGTCATGCACCGAGATTCCGATGTGGTTCCCTTTATTCCTATGTGCTATCTATCTTCGACGATCCTTGTACTTCCACTTCCACTGCTGGTTTCTGTTTCTCATTGGACCATTCTTAGTACACGTTGTAATTTTTCAAACGTCTCCCTTGCCTTTTCATTGAAATATTTTTTATCCGACAACGTTTCCTTTAACGACAGTTTTCATCGAATCGAATCTTTCTCTTTTCTTTTTCAAGCGTTCGCTCTTTACATGTTCGAGCTTTATGACTGCTGAGGGTTGGAACGAACGTTTGCTCTGCCGGATTGGCAAGATTCGAGCGTTCGAAGGTGTTCTCGATCGTTGGGAGAGTTATTCCATCTCAAGTGTATGGAAAGGTACTTTTAAACTAAATATAGATCTTCAGAAAGCAAAAGTATCGTCAAACAATCGAAACTCCGATATATTATATCTTCGAAGATAGCTATCTGTTTAAACAACGGCGATACGAAGCGAATTTAAATCGTATACTCGCTAACAATAAGATAAGGTTGTAATATACTCTCGTACTTTCTAACTCGTATCACACTTTGAAAACGATTCCTAACAATTCTATCCACCTTCTATGATTAGACAGCTGATTGCGTGACGGTAGCCTTTTTCGACTACGTAATCTTTTTCAAATGTTACTTCTACTCTCTGTACTATCGCTATCAAAAGCAAATGAAGCTAAGTAGATTGAATTCCTACCGATAAAGATGTATTAGAAATGTACGATTCACACGATAGACATCTAATTGGACTGAAAGGCAAATTACACAAGATTATTAGAAGTAGAGTGTTAGAAATCGATTGATCTACCTAGAATCCACGTTCAAGATAACGATCTATTTTAAAACTGACATTGACTCCGACAGCTGAGAGAGTGTGGACGCGTGTTGTATATTATCTTAAAATCGAACACCGATAAGCGTAAATTTTAGATATTGTTCTAATAATTACGCTACCTCCGTTGTTTTCAACGATTCCATCAAAGATATTACAATTCTCAATTATTTCATAAATACAGCGAAACAGCTAATTATTATTAAAGCAGAAGGATAGAAAATTCGTCGTGCTTTAAATCGACGAAACAGTAGACGAAACAGATGCGACTAACGTTTTTACCTAAGCAAATATTTCTACGAAATCAGGTTTACGTTAAACAACGAGAAACTATAAGTTACTATAATGACGTGTTACGTAATAATCTTTAAAAAAGATTGTGTAACGAAAAAATTGACTGTTTTATTGGACAGTGTATTTTTTACCTTTTGCATCAATTTGTTCAAGCACGATGCTAGGTATCGCGATTATATAATGGCAATTTCAAACGCCGAGGCGTTCTTGAACATCTCGATAGTACCGAGGTAGGTATGTGGGCAGAACACTTTCGAAAATAAGAATGGAATAACAATGATCGACACCTTTAGCGACTGTCTGTGTTTAGCAAGCATTCTTTCTCAATTAGAATTAGAAACGAACGGTTTGTTTTGAAATCGTTCGAGAAAAAATCAACTGGTCCATTTTAATTCATCAACGAATCGCCAATACCAACGAAGTAATTGGCTTTAAGTTCTCGATCTTTACATATACACGTAGGTATATTTCCATATGGCTAAAATTGTTTGTTTTTCTAAAAGATACAAGTAGAATAAGATTATCGCGGGAATAATTTTCAACAGAGATAGGGACGAAAGAATAACGTGAATGAAGATCTTTATCACCGTGAAGTGGCAATGTTTCCAGTCACTTCGTATATTATATCGAAACGTTGTATCTGCTAAACAATAGAAAATATTTCAGACACTAACAATCGATAAATATACACCGAAAGAAAATTGCAATGGTAACGAATCGTCTATAGAAATTTATATTACGTTTATTTCATAGCGGTTAGCATAAACGTGTAATATTATTATTCGTGTTATAAGTTTATCGATTGAAATTTATAACAAAAAAAATTTCATGACTCTCTACGACATTAACGTTGTTTTTAAGGCAGCCACCTTATCTTTATCTTTATCTTTATACGAAGTATCACTATTTTCGCACACAACCCCACGGGTCACCGTAATCACCTCTCCGACACGATCCTGACAAATCAACAACAGTGTTCACGAAATTTACATAAATTTTAAATAAATTTTCCCTCGATACGATACACTTTGTCCTTCTCTTCTTTATTCGCAAAATACCGAACACCTCTGAACGCAAGAACTTAAAATTATAAAATGGCGCAATCGTACCATTCTTCCACCGAGTGCTCGATCGTTCGAAGAATTTACAAATAAATATCACCAACATCAAATTTAATAACTGTTTACATACACGGAATTACATATGTGTATAGATATCGATTTGTTCGATCGACCGCGAATGATAGTGGCTTGGTCGTAGAACCGTCACTTGCAAGAGTCTCCGTCGAACTGACAAGAAAGGCCGTAGATTTGATCGAAAGAACTCGATGCTTCGTGAACGATGACCGTCGATTAGCGTGAGGTTGGATGTAAAAAAGGGACTGTCTTAATTATACGTTAATAATGAAACGTAGCTAATGTCTATTTAATGGTGGCCTGGAAATCGACGTGATATTCCGTGCCCGTGATTAACGATCGAATGCCAAGGGCAGAGAAATTTCTAATTCAACTCTTATCGTCAGATCCTTGCATTTCCTAAGGAACAAATTTCTGGATCGTAACTAGTCAGTTAGTATGTTACGTTGCAAAATTGTCTTTAATTTCTTTTAATGAAATACAATAAGCTTATACGCGACTCGAATTAACAGCAAATTAGTAGATCATCGATGTAGATTAATCGATATTAATTCGTGGTACTTTCCATTTACCATATTTGATAACGTACTTGATGTAGAAATTGACCAATGTTTTAATATAAAACACGATTATTTATTTAATTTAAGCAACGAAATAATTTCGATAGATTAATATTTCGAAGATAAGGGGATGTTTCATTTGTTTCACGCGAACGATTTGATTTGTTCGTTAAAGGTAATTCGAATAATCGACGAACAACTAGGTCAATCGTTTAAATCCGCGCAAGTCCACGCCGACAACATTATTCGTTAGATTAATCAACAAGAATCTACAAATATCGTATCTTCTATGATTTTTAAATCCGCGTTACATTACTCGAACCACCATCGCTCGTAAGGACGAGAAACAAGGATTTCGAATACTTTGCGATTTCATATATCAAATACATCACACTATCGCCACTGTCTATTAAATTAACTAAAAAAAACGACATATGAACTACGGATACAGATGCGAGGTATGTACCGAGAAGGTGCGAACAACACCTCGGACGTTGAACGCGAAACTGGTCGGAAAGGACCAAGCCGAAGAGACTACGATCGCGTAGGGCGAGAGACTAACGAGAAACTCGAGTTCGCGCACGGTCTATTTTTGAGATATAATCGCGACTCGCGCTTCCTCGAACACAGAACGCGCTAGCGTACACACGCGAAACTAGCAGTCAGCACGTCGACCTGGCTGCGACGTATTTCGAAAATGGTCCCCTTTCACCTAGCCTATTGCTCGTCTAGCATTCGTGATCAGCCTTCGCGGCCATCCAATCTATCGTTTCGGGCAATTTCACCGATTTTCCCGACCGATTTCGATCGACCGATGGATCGTCGCGACCGAAACTACGCCGAGGAATGCAAAGGGATCGTTGCAGTCGCAACGAGTCGCTACATCGTCAACCCTCTATGGCGCCATGTGACACGAAAGGAACACACCTTACACGTATATCTATGATCACGTACCGAGCGGTTAAAAAATTCATTTAACGTCGTTGCCTGTCACGTTTCAGTTATGTGCGCGATTTTCTTCACACCTCATTCTCTTTCGTTTATTTTTACACTGACAGGAGCAGAGAGAGAGAGAGAGAGAGAGTGGCTGAAAGGTTACTGACTCCAAAAATACCAAAGATGTAACGATTCTTATAAAAAAATATTAACAACGTTATCAAAAAATTTGCAAAAATTGTTTAATTATTATACGCGTATAAAGATGCTAGAGATAGCAGTTCCATCAAAACATGTTTGAAAAAGATACGAGAAACGCGAACGTATACACACGTATTTAAGCCGTATAACAGGGAAAAGACATAAGTTAATACACGACTTAAGAAATGGTACGTATCTACTCCATGTGGTATTATAATAGGAAAGAACAAACTATTATACTGTGTTACATCACACGGTAGGCTGTTTCAAAAACCTGTACAGGGGACAAGATCGATGGCTTAATTAGAATGCCTCTCTCGTACGAGCAGTGACACAAATGATACAAGATATCCCCTTATTTTTAGAACAACGCTGGCAAGAAAACGAGGCTTTTTAATGATTTTCATAAAAAGAAGATATCAGACCATTAATACCAGCGAGCGAAGGAATCATTAACCAATCTATCATTTTCGCGTGAATACCACAATCGCAACACATCATTTCCCGGCCGCTGCTTCGCAAGCACGAGATTTCTATTTATAGTGTATCGCGTGTACGATAAATAAAAAAGATTATTAATAGTATCTATAGCATTATCATTAGACTCTCGACTAATTGCGAGTGTCGCTGAGTTATAGATGGACGACAGTTTAGATTAGAACTAAGTTTAGGTATTTAATTTTAGGTTTGGGCAAATTTAAAATAAAGATAAATACCTCACAATTATCATCTTGATTTTATGCTTATTTATGAATATATATTATAATTATTATCTTACGCACTCGATTATAATTATCATTTAAGGATTTTTCACTACAAATTCGTTAAATATAAATAATTTATGAATAAATTTTACAGAGGGGCAACGTTCTTTGGTTTTACAATTTATATAATATGTGTAATTAACATATAGCAGCGAATTGTATATCGTGATTTCGTAAGTCCATAATAGCCGAGCAATTATTCATTGTTCTTTTTTTCCTTACGAAACACCGCGGAAAATCATCGACAATAAATTACTGCTTCTAGGTCATTATTGATTCTACTACGCGAACGATCAGCCAGGCGACTATAATTGCTCGTTACCATTTTTAGAAATATACATCTATACGTATCTGTCTTTTTATATTTAGGTGCAAAGTTTTATTGCTTTTGTAACGTCGCGAAACAATCTGTTTACGCTCGAGATCTTGCCAAAGTAAATAGTTTATTCGATCAAGAACCAGATACGTTCTTTCTCTTAAATTGCGTTTATTACCAAAATTAAACTATTACGATAGAATATCAGTGTTTGCCGCGTAGTATCATTTAACGACTACGGCTATCGACTATAAAATACCTGTTGAAACACCTATGACCCATGCACCTATGACCATTCGAAAGATCAAGCGGCGAAATTTTTATCCTACGACATTCGTCCCAAATTACAGAGCTAAAAATGATTCATAATTGCCATAATCGCGACATCTAATCGCGAGTTCTGGACACGGTTGTCCATAAAGAGTAGAATGTGCGTTTCATAAACCCCGTGCTTTGCAGAAAAACGCTGGCACTGTTCCGACGAGGATGTACGTGGTCTCGAAACGAGACCTTGCCTCGTTTTTCGAAACCGTATCCACCACGCAATACGACGAGACGATCGTTTGTTTCGTTTGTTTGTTTGCACGTAGTCCACGATCCTGCGAATACACCGTCCAACCATTGCGGGACGTCCCGTTTGAATTATTTAAACGGCGTCCACCGAAACCTTCGCATTTCCGTTTCGTAATCGCGGCTGCGCAGCCGCACAAATGGTCACCGGGGGATGTTAGCTGAAATCCGACATCATTTTGCAAGCACCTTTGATCGGCCAGGAATTCGCTCCATGCGATCTTCTTTGTGGTTTTGCATATTTTTACATTTTATTAAAGTATCAATTTCCTTCTCTTTCGAAAGCGATGGAAATTTCGTTTCACCGATCGTTTCTTCCGCGGATCTCGTTGTCGAATCACCGAGGATACAGTGTATCGGGGTTCGTCGATTTACTTCGTCAAACGTTGAAACGAGGAGGCGTGGTCCTTAATATAAAATGGTTAAATTAATCTCGTGCACGAGACGTATCCGTTGCGATCGGACATTGGCGTAGGCCTATGGAATTTCGTTTGAAAAATATGAAAATTTCGAAGTTGAACGTCCGAAACAGAGAAACGGGCAAGATCTTTTAGCAGAAACAAGTAAAAATCTGCCAGCTGCCATTACCCATGATCAAATCGTAATTATTAATGCATCAAACGTCACGGTAACGACATTAGATAGATTCGAGTAGTCGATGAAACGACGCGTTAAAATATTTTCGCGCTACGATAGAATATTGCTACACGTATTAAAATTTTCCAATTGCCAATTAGAAACTTACTTAGCCGTCCTCGTACCGCCGCGACAACGAAAACGGTTAATCGACGGCCAAGGTTGGATCAAACTATTCGATGCTAAATTCGCTAAAGAAAGAATTTATCGCAGGGTCCTCTTGTAAACTGGATGTTCAATCATAGAACGTATTTTAAATTTAGATATGCAATTCTGTCGTATAATTCGCTTGCTTTCATCGTTTCATTCTATCGGATAAAAGAACTTGATATACTGCCAACTTAGTCTAGTCAAATACAAAGGGACACTCGATCAACGAGACTATTGTACGAGTCAACGATCGAAAGCAAATGCTAATCTCCAACTAACATCGTAGATCATTGAACACACTCAAAGGTACGTAGCCACAAAGGTATATGCTACCTTTTTATATCGAAAGAGCGAGAATAGCTGAAAGGTTGAAGCACATACCACTTATTTCACAATTATACCAAATTCGTAAGATTTTAATTCTACCAACGATAAAAGATTTATTTCTCCTTTTATAAACGTCCCTACGATACCGTTACCAGTCGATTCCGACGAAGATATAGAGTCATCGCGAGCAGCAGGGTATTTTTTTACGATAAGATCAACGGCGAAGAGTTCACCCACCGTAGGTCGTATTCTTGTCACAGTTGATGAAGCGGGAAACGTGTTGCACCTTCACGGACGGTTAAACCGTAATACGCCGAGAAACGCGGATTATACCAAAGCTGGTAGCAAATCGATTCGTTTTCAAACGGTTTAACCAGTGCATCGGCCAATTGCATCAACAGATACGTATATACGATAACGGTTTTAATGAAAACTTTGACTATTTTTATTGCGACGCGAAGCGATTCCACGCGATAAATGCGTGTGAATATCGAACGAACGCGGCTGGAATCAGCTTACCGTCCAAGTTCGTTGCTCTCGGAAACGATATTCAGATAAAAGCGCTTTTTCCCAGCTTTCGTTCGCCTTTGTTCGCCAGACTTTGCCAACCCTTCTTTGTGCGATTCCGGCGCGCGCTTGGAATTCACGTCATTTTTCAATCAACCACTACCGGAGGTGGACTGGAACTTAAATTTTTACCGGGACGTTACCGATACGACCAGCCCAGCGAAAATTTTCCCAAACTCCTCGATAGCCCACACTACCTCCAGCAATATTACGTTTTTAGATCGAGTGACATTTTCTGTTAAAAACTTTGAGTTTAGTTAAACGGTTAATGAGTTGAATGATCGTGGAATTTCTTGTATTTCGAAGGAACTCCACCTGTTTTATAGCAAGTCCTTTCAGTTTTTCTTTCTAGTATATTTATGTTTGTCGTTTCGTATATTTTTATTCTCCGCTCTTTCTCTCTATTCTCTCATTTTCTTCTTGCATTTATTTAACAAGTAGCTCCACTGATGCAGTAGTACGTTCGCTGATATGTTGTAAACTTTTGTTCTTCTGTTGACACTGACAAATTTGATACTAAATCTATATGAAAGTCGCAGTTCACGAAGAAGCCGATCGAAGTTAATGTTAATCGTTGCATGGAATTAACGGCACGAAAAGCGAAAATAATTGGTGAAATTAACGGTGGAAGTTTTCATGTCATGAAAAGTGTAACAGTATACGAACCCGTTTCCTCGTCGAGCAAGTCGGAAAGCGAAAGCGACACTTCTGATGCGTGAAATAAAATATGCACGAACAAGTTATACGTCCTTGATCGACTACATAGAAAAAGTGTGATCGGAAGACGGGAAAGAGCCTTGACAAACGACGAACCAATGACATATGCAAACCTTACACGGTTAAAAAAATGAATAAAGCTATAAATAATAGCAAATAAAAAGAAATCCACAATATATTCGATTTAAGGTTGTTGATCAATTTCTACGATAATCCGGCTAATTCCTAACATTGAAATGACAAATCAAACTTCGAAATCAAAAGATATTAGGAAGCTAAGTTATATAGCAGATTCAATTTGCAACAAATGTCGTAATACTCGTTACACGTGTAACTGTACGAAATCCTATGATATTTATGGATACATAGGAAATTTCGTAACGTATGCCGAATCGAGGCGATACATGGCCCAAGGCATCTCCCCAGAGTTTGACCTCCCTTTAAATATTGGCAAAAGTGACACGGGTAAATGGAACAACTTCCCTTCTCCCACCTACACGTGTACCTCTAAAACGTTACGTAACGTTTGGTCTCCGGGCTGTTACCAAAGAACACAGGTAATTTCTCGTCTCATAGGTCCGTCCATTTAACCTCGATCTACTGGACCGATGTACATAAATACATACATATATGCAATGGGTGTAGAAAGTATTCGTACACTCCTTAAAACAGAATAACTTTATTTAAAATGGGACCAAACCACTTGAACCTTTCTTTTTCTTCCTTTTTCAAAAATCGTTCTTATCGAACGTACTGCTTGTTGGATGAAACTGAATAAAACAGGAAAGAAGAAAAGGCACGTGTATTAATTTCGTTAATAACATCCATTAATCTTAACGAAGATCGGATCGTTAATTGTTAAATTAAGCTTTCTTGCGCAACAAATTTTTACGAAACAAAGCTACTGTGACGAATGTTTTAGTTGATAAATATGTGTCAAACTTTTATCGCGTGCAACGTTATCTTCGAGTAAATATCGCCTGACGTATCGATAGTATAGTATAGTATAAACTTAGTATCAATAACATCAAGAAATTCGTCTGAATTGTAATCCGCTGCCTGCGTTCGATGAAACTAACAATTTATAAGTCCCCTTGTTTTTCGAAATGTTTTATAAAAAAAAGATAACGAATAAAAATCATTTCGATATCAACGTTTTATTTTTCATATTATATGGTTCGATCTGAGAAAAAGTTAAAAAAGAAAAAGATTCCAATTGCGAGAAACGAAAGAGTAGAGTGGATCGGCCGATGAGAATTCACGATGTATTTCGCACGTACCGACGGAGCGCGATCGAAAACACAATTTGCAGGGAGCAACAGGTGGAGGAGCAGAAAGTGAAATATGGTCGCGAGAAGGCGCCACTGGTCAATGACGATATCTCGAGGAGGCGCTAATTCGTTCGTTCGTGGGCTTGGTTCGAAGCTCGTCGTCCGGCCGCCTGTGCGGCTTTAACTTTTTAAAATGTCGCCGATGGCCGTGACAGGGTCTATTTTTAGCCACGACGAGATAAGCGTGGCGGGGAGAACAGTTGAGGAACGAAGCCGGGAACGAGACGGAAAGAGGGAACGCCGTAGGTGAAACAGAGACAAGAAGAAACATCGAGAGTGGGACAGCCAGTAGCGTAACCGGATGGCATTTTAGTAGGCACTTGGAAAAACACCTGTTTAATTAACTCCCTGTCTATGCAATGATCGACGGAACTGAACGTATCGATTCTACCGTTTCTCTTTCAGCAACATGACAACATCGTTCCACATCGATTTACCAAATTGTTCTTTTTAAGGAAAATTGGTATTATTTAACGATTCTGTCTCGAAAAACAAACCAAATTTATCTCTTACACGCGTTGAAAGCGTAGACAGTTACGAGTAACATATGGAAACGTTAACCCATTAAACAGCGTGTCGGGAAAATGTTTCTGCTTCTATTAGTTGACACTAGGGAATTCATGATAATTTGTCCCTAGATGAAAGATTGCCGAACGATACATACGTATATCTCTAGACGATAAAACCGCTTGAACGTTAAGATTATCGTGCAATTTTGATTCTTTTTGACGTAAATTGCTGAAACGTAAATACGTATAGAACTATCGACTTGTAAAACAGCTTCGATTATGCAACTGTCGTTATCAAAATCTAAAACTGCTAATCTTCCAGAGTGATTCAATTACATCACTGTGAGCAGGAACGGCGGAGGCTCGTTGGGCTGGATAAAAACGACACTGGAGTCAGGGGGAGTCGAGGGTGAGGAAAGGGGGTGAAAGAGGTTGGGGAAAAAGAGAGAAAGAGATAGATAGAATCAAAGAACTAATTATACGTGACGTCACTCGACTGGTTTCAACACAGAGTCGAGTGCAACGAGTCGACTCGACGAGACAAGTCACAGCAAGTGGGCCAGAGAAGTCTGTCTTTCTCTCTTTATCTCGCTGTTCCTTTTCTCTGCTCGTTTCTCTCTCTCTCTCTCTCTCTCTCTCTCTCTCTCTCTCTCTCTCTTTCTAAGCTGCAGTCACAGCGGAAGCTGCGTACAAGTAGAGAAGGAGCGTAAAGGAGGCTTCTTCTCGCTCCAGATGAGGTGGGAGGTGGTAAAAATAGAACTCCGAAACTTTATGGACGGTAAATCACTGGCACGTTAGGCCCGCTGCCATTCCCAACGTCTCGTTCATCCCGTTCGGCCTGTTCAGTCTGGACTGACCAACTCATTAACCGTAATATAACGACGGTGACGAATAGGAAATTCAATGTAAGCTTAATTAACCATTAGGATACGCGCGACGTTAGGAAGTCTCGAGTTTACCCGGCATTTTATATTTTCTATTTCCTTTTTGCCCCTGTCTTCTCTCGAAGGAAGGCAGTTCGTGGAACGTTCGAATTATATGCACATATATCAATAAAGGACATCAGAAGATTAAACTCGATTTTAATTCGACCGCTCCATAAAATTACTTTTATTAGGGGCCGACGCTGCTACGTACAGTTTGGACGTCTGCGTAGCAAGCTTCTGACAGGCGAAAAAAGATCCGTAAATGGAAACTTGCCGAAGGTTCAACCTGTTGTACGTTGGCTTTCACGAATTTATTGATTCAGGATCAATGTATATTCTCTTCTGCGGATCGCATGAATTAAGGTGGGCTGGAAATTTCCAAAGCCTTTAAAACGAGGACTCTATTTGGAGCGCTTTATTAAAGGAGCCGTAGAAGCACTTACACCGAACAAATAAATTCTGATTCTTGAAATTACATTGAATAGCTTTTAAAGCTTATCTTTGAATCGACGTTAATAAATCCAATAGTCCAACGGGCAACTACGGAATATTAAAAGATAAATACTGATTTCTGACAGCGACACGTCCAAATGCGAATCATTATTTATGTTTCCTATATTTCGACGAGTTTTATATCGCCGGTATCAAATTTCGACCGTATGAAGCATCGTTTATAAAGCTCATTGACTTCAAAAAACAAAAGAAGATAGAAAGGAAAATGTTTAATGTATACATGAAATGAGAAAATGGCAAATTTAGGAATACGTTTCTATATTTACTTTGGTCATGCGACTTTTTATTAGAAATATTAGTCGATTAGCGACGATATGTTAGACAAAATTTATCAATTTTTACGGTTAACGTACAAGTCTTATCGAAACATGAATATTCATAAAAATCTGTTGATAATATAATAATCTAATATTACGATACCGGTTCGTGATCCGATGAAAGTGCATTATTTATAATTTTCTTGTATCGTTTCCAAGAAATATCTTCTCGCTGCTGTTACATCACGCCTGAACGTTGATTAATTACACGATTTCCATATTAAAATAAATTGATAATTTCTTAAAGAAACCCGAGGTATTCTGAAAGACGTCTAAATGTAGACATAAACAGTGATTCACTAAATTCTTTGAACTATTCATCTATTAGTCGTTGAGCAGCATAAATTTGTTACAAATAAATTATTGATGAATGGAAGTAACATATTATACAAGTATAAATATGTTGCGATTATACTGCTAGCGTTAAGGAGAACAAAAACAATATTCGCTGTCGACAAAATAATTTTCAGTGTACATCAAAGTTTACCATTAAATACATTTGCAATTCGTTATTTGAGATCGCGTGCTCAAAGATTATTTAATCGAATTTCTCCGTTTACGTAGAACTTGATTCTTTTATCTAGTGGCCCCTCACGAATCGATAATGGAATGGGATACAAAGAGATAATTCAAAGCGATCTTGTTTTCTAGATTATTTTTAGCCGTTGGACAATATCGAAAAGACACGAGTATCCATTATAAATCGTGTTGTTTGTTTAAACTTGTAGTAATTAGAAAGATTAATAATAATAATAAATTATTACTAGATCCCATTCTGTTCTATTCTGATAAACAGAAAGACAGTGCCGTAGGTATGATTTACCAACGACGATCGAGTCACAAATTCTTTCCTTCCTCTTCTCTCGTTCGAGTTAACGTTTAACACGAAAGACGAAAATTTACGACATGACATATAAGAATATATTCTGTAAGATAAAACGTAGACTCTAAATCTAAGATTACCTTACATTACAAAAAAAGAAATTCATTTTCTGATCAAGCGTTATGTAAATATTTACACAGCAAAATCGAATGCAAAAACCTGTTAACCTCTAATCCTGATTGCTTATATTACAACAAATTTATATATTTAAACCTATACAGATTCGTTTCGATATGACACCACGTGGAAACATTTCCTAATATAATTAAATACAGTTGTCCATACGGGTTCCTCGTCGTAAATGGCCCAAGACTTTTGCACGGAATCGCGAACGATTTCGTGAATCGTCGAGAAAATCCAACGAAACTGAACCAACCACTGGGCCCACTAGTGCGATGTCGTCACTGGCCATGACGAACGCAGCTATTTTCAGGCCCACTTACATATCCAGAAGACGTCTCCACAGGACGGGGAGAAGAGGATAATAGAGCCACGTGACTCATACCAACTGGTACCACGTTCCAATAAATAATCTCGAGCAAGCTGTACATACACGATCGTCGACGACGCGATAGTCCAATTATCGCGGCTTAATCTCGCGCGTCAGAGGGCCCCGATTATTTGCAAGCATCGATGGCGACTTCCATATAAATTCTGTTCAGTCCCAACGCGAGAATCATGTTCCGGATGAATAGACGGACGCGAAGGAAGCCACACGGCGGCATACAAATCTTTTTGCACCTTGTATGGCCATCCGCTAGCAACGTGACGATATTCGATCCTTTGTAAATATTCTTCGACTTCGGATCGCGGATGATTAGTTAGGTTCGGTTTGATATGCTAATCGTGCGATGATCTATAGCCACGCAGTTCCACGGCAATGTAACAATTAATAATGTATAGGGTGATTCCGGGGAAAGGTGGATTTGTATACAGTCGGTATTAAGGACTCATAAGGAACCGTTTAAGGATAACGTTAAGTTAAAAACGGCTCAAACTAAAACTACCATACGCTCGCCAACCGTAACGTATCGCTTTTCCACAACGTGTAATTAATAATTACATTGTGTTGTATCCAGTTACGCCGTATGATGTCGAGCGAAACGATAAACATTATCAGCTATCTATAGCTGATATAAAAAAAGTGATTGTAGTTCACTGTAATTTTAATTCTAATTTAATTGTAATAAACTCACTATTATCATTGCATGTCTCGTATATTTCTGGCACACTTTTTTTATATATTTCTATCGTTATTGCGTTATACTTTCATACTTTACGTATGCTACTTGCATATTCGACATATTTTATGATTATCATAATAAGATACTTTGACCAACTTTACAGATGTTTGCGGAAACGAAGAAATACAATTTTGCAGCGTAGCTCGTTTAAGATGGACCAGATTAAAAAAAAAAAAAAAAAAAAAAAAACGTTACACTGTTTCATCAAACTGATTCGTCAAATCGGCTCTGAAAGCGTTTTAATGTGTGTACGCTATTTGTTTTGCGGTCGTTAATTATTTCGATAGAACGATATGTTGCCGTAGCGTACACGACTTATTCATACGCGTTGCAAATATCAAGCGTTACTCCGCGAATATGTAGCGGTACGTGGTCCTTTCTCGGTTGTATTATTAGAACAAGCATGACGGTGCGTGTTCCAAAGGTGCTCGTTCCAAACACTTGCCGCGAAAGCTATTTTCTTCGCGTTACTGAAAAGAAACTTACAGTTTAATGCAACCATAACTGTGCCGATATCAGGATAAGATATACGATATTTCGTTTCTCTGAAGCGTCTATTCGACAAGCTAGTAAAAAGAAGCCACGTAACGTACGTACGTGAACGTATAACATTCGATGTAGTCGTAAATTTTTCGATAAGAACCATCAAATTTTGATATTTCCACGACAAAATATCGTTTTTCGCGGCAAAGGTACAGATAGATAAAAAAATTCAAAGATTCACGAGCAATATTGATTTGTTTATCGTAAACTATGTACGAAGGTTTGTGTCGATTTAATGAGAGCAGTTTATAATCGTTTTTCTCCGAAAGCCGGTCCGATTTTAATGGAATCGAAGAAACGGTGAGATATCAAAGCAAATGGTAGCGAAGGAAAATAAATGAATCGAAGCGGCTGTAACTCGAGCAGCATGGTAATAACGATAAAATAATACGAAACGTTTAAATATCAGAGTATTTCGCGGGTATCGAGGGAATTGCTTGTTTAAAAAGATGTTTTTTAAAGTTTCACCCAGAAATTTATCTTTCCTCTACATATTTCTTTCCACACTGTCAACACTAATAGCGGTCTTTTTATACGTTTTTAATTCTATTCCTAATCTTATTCGCTGCCTTATTCTTGCGAAAGTCGCATTAATATGCAGAGATATTTATAAAATATTCCGATTATACAACGTTTACGCGTTCAAAAGTATTTTCAGAATTGCGAGTTGTAGACAAGTCTTCGCTAGGTGTAGCTACACCAGGTGTGAGAATATAATACAAAATATACGATACGAATGAAAGTTTCAAAAAATGATTTTTAACGATTTTGTAGATAAATTAAAATTACGGTATTTTTCTAATCCACTTACGTGCAAAGCTTTTCTACTTTAACTCGATTAAGCCGATGGTCTTTCTCAATCGCGAAATATTTTATAGTCAAAAGTTAAAACCGATGTTCGCTAGTATGTATCGGACAGTGAAAACGAATGGCAGGCATTTTAATCGCTTAGAACCAAGAAACCAAGATACTAGGGAATTTTCACGTAAGTATGTACAAGTATTTGTTTATGGCCCTCCGTAAAAGGTACAGTCGATGATCAGGCGCACTGAATGAGGCCATTAAAGATCCGCTTGTGTTAAAGAGGAACGAGTTTTGAACGTGCCGAAGAAATAGAAGAAAGGCACGGAGAATGGAGAAGCAGCTAGGTGTGACCGGTCTATAAGACGCTCGAGAGCGCCATGGGACGTCGCATCGTAGCAGGTGCCCCGATCACCTTTTCTCCGTATCTCTTCTCCTAGAAATTTTATATACGAGACGTCCTGCTTTTGACAAATCATCCTGTGTTGTAAGTTATCACGCTCAGATCGTAACGATGAAATTAGATTCGATGTATACGAAACCGAGAAAGCATATTTCGAAGAATATTCGAAGCGAAAATTCAAGTGCATATTAATCAGCTTTCTATACGAACGTACGTTCTAGATGTTCTATCAGGCTCGATTTTAAAGGAGATATCGACGATAAATTGTTTTAAAGAGTCGGTTGCAAGGCAATAATCGTTTCCACCGTGGACAGAAAAGAAGAAGACTTCCATAAGAAAGAAGAAGGATCGACGACCATTCTTTCTCGCGTCCATGTTATTTCGCGGAGAAGAAACTTTGTAAACATACCAGTCTTTCAATTACCTATTTCCTTTTTCGTTTATCGTCGTACGAATTCGAAGGTGTATCGTGCTTCTCTCTAGTTTACTATCTAATCAGTCCACAGAAATTCTGAGAAACAAAGGCTCGTGGACGTAATCGTATCGGTATTTGAATAATAATAACCGGCGATGGTACGGCTAATAACACGTAATTACTTCCTCTTTGTTAATCAATTGTAAACACGCACCTTTCTATCGTGCGTTTTCCCTTTACACGCACATAGCTGTGAATCACGAAATTTTATCGCTCTTCCGCCTAATTAAATTCCCGCTCCTTTTTATTAAGCTTGTAAGCTTTTTGTTAATTACAGATAAGCGAGGAATCAAACGTTCCTGATAAAACGTTGAAATGTTTCTTCCCAGAGATACCGTTTACGTCATAAAGTTTCAACTTTACACACAAGCCTTGCTTTAAGTTGAAAAATTGTATCTTTTTACGAGCAATCGAGATTCGAAAGTCACACAGGTTTGTCGTGTTTCTGCTTGTAAGAAAAGAAGCGCAAAAGTCGGATAGTTAACCGATAAATATCACAGCCGAGCGTCATTTAATCGTCATTTATCGTAGATCGTCGACTACCAGTGATCTAACAATTATTTCTGCGTATTTTCTGCTATTTTTGTGATCTCTTATCGCGCTATCAAACTTCCGTAGACCTCGCGATACAACAAAGAATATCTGTTTTCTTCGATAAATGTTTCGCTACCGTTCGTTTAATTCATCGATATAAATAATATTAAAGATTAAAGACTATTGGAGGAATTTCGAATTAAGATCGTACGACGTAGAAACAACGTTGTAACCATGGTATGTGGAATGATTTCCCGTCTAAAAGCAGATCAAGACGTAGAACAGAATTTTTCTACTCGACACTTATCTTTTTGGGAAAACCTGATCTCGGAATGAACCCCGCTTACGCAAATAGATGCCAAACGGTCATTAGATAACTCTTGCAATGAAAACTATTATTTCCTTCTTATTTTCTTTCCTTTCTCTGCAACGTCATCGAATCGCAGATCGCTTGCACAGATCACTTTGAAAAATCTATCTCCTATTAACCGTCACAAAATTACTATCTCGTGCGTTATAGCGGAGTATCTGCTATCGTCTTCCATAAATCCAGATTCTTCAACGTCAACGTCCAACATCGCACGAAACGCAATTTCGCTCGATGTATTGCTCGCACCATTTGGAAACTAATCTGTACTTCCTATATCAGCTGCAAAGCACCTACTACTTCACCCTTCGCAATCCTTAAGGAAGATAAATCGCCGAAGGAATTTTTAACGACGATCCAGCGGCAAGTGCGAAAGAGCGAAAGAAGAGGAAAGACGAGGACAAAGAGACGAAGAGGGGGAAGAAGAAGAGAAGGAAGGGGCGTGAATGGAGCGCCTGGTGGAAGCTTCAAAGGGCGCTCGTGCGCGTCAAGTGCAGCCCCGGCCTGTGCTCCCGGTGCAACGACCTTGAGAATTCGGCCTCGGGTGCGAACGTTTCGAAGGCGGTTTCCTGCGGGCATGCACACGCTCCTATTGCAGGGCACACGCGCGATTTTATGAAAACGGTCGTTAGCTCGCCAACGGCGCGTAACCATGACGTCAGTCCGACATGAACGCAGTCTGCACTCGACGAACCTGAAACGTATTATTTTTCACGGCACTTCCCACACCAACGATCACGCTAGTCTGCGATCCGTTCTCGCCAACCAACTTCCAATCCAATATGTATCGTTTTATCGGAGTTCCCTCGAAATCGTTTTCGTCATCGTTCCTTTCCGAGAACTTATTCCATTTTTGCCTTTTATACCGTTGATCGATAACTTTGCCAATCGTTTCGCACGTTGAACGTACAGTGGCGGTATTCCTTAATAAAACACTTTGCCAGCAACCTTATTACCTTTGTTTTCAAAAAGAGAAAGATAATAAATATCTAGGAATACTCGTGAGAGAATGCGACGATACAATTCGATCGATTAATTATTCGGTATTAACGCGGTATCGCGTCTTCGATTGACAACGAGTAACGTGGCACGAAAGAACGCGCGGTGGTCGATCGGTAATTTGTAACCAGAAGGCGATTAATTCCGCCTTCGGGCCGCGCGCGAAAAGCATTCCAAGACGATCGCGTTGGTCCATTAAAAATCGCGGCCTAACGCGAATTAAAGCAACAGAAACGGTCATATCGGGTACGTTGGCATCGCGACGACAAAAATTCGAGAGAAAGAAAGAGAGAGAGAGAGAGAGAGAGAGAGAGAGAGAGAGAGAGAGAGTAAAGAAGAAAAAGACACAGTTCGCATAACGAAGCAGTCAAAGGCTAAAATTAGCGGCTGCTCCTGACCTGGGTTTCGATCGCGTATAACTCACAGTGTCAAAATGCGAGTCAAATCTCGAACGCGTGCCTACGGAATGCTTTCCGTGGCGCCATTCTAACGGCCGACCGCGTTTCTTCGCGACGAACCGGTCGTGCCTCGAGCCCTAATGCAGATCGTGATCTTCGTCGATCGATTACCTCCTTCCCGCCGCTCGTTTCTCGTTCATTCCTCTTTCGCACAAACAACAAGAAATATTTTAATAAACCAACGGCATAACTTCGTTATTAATAATTATCGCTTCTCAATCTGACGTTCAACGATGGAGTTCGGTTCGAAGCGCAAGCAAACTGAAACTTTTACCTTTTATCATACAGAGATAGAGCGAACGCAACGGATGAAATATCGAACCATTTGTGTTTTTTCCACGAAGAGAACGAGTTGTATTAATACATTTCTCAAAGTCCTTAATTATCACAGTTGTCCTGCTTCGCAAGATTGTCTGAGCGTTTACAAATGTAATAATTGGTGGGAAACATCGTCCGGAAAGAAAGGCAGGATGTGGCACGGTTTTGTATTTTAATTCAATTACCTTCCGAGTAGTTGATCTTGATACCTAACGATACATAATAATACTTGCTACGTGAACGTGTTATCGTTCATATCGACAGGACTTTAACGGACGATCTTACGAGTACCTTTCAAAATGCCTAAAAATGATGATAATTCTATAGAGCAGATAAATAAATAATTACGCGAACTGGTTAAACGGTTAAATTTAAATGGCTATTACGATAAATAGCGGAACGAAGGAAACAAGTCCATTTCCTTTGGTCGTTGTATTCTTCTCGACTATTTTTCTCGCATAGTCTTGTAAAAGTCGAGTCCACGATCCATCGGTCGACCGTTTTCTATCAGCACGTGGCCGCTTTTATCGTTGCAGCGTTTCAGTAAATAAGAATCACTGGACACAATAGCGTTTAGGAATGCAAGAGGGAACGATCCGTCTGTTAAGTACGCACGAAGAGTTTTAGCGCACGAGGCCGAGAGTGAGAATGAAAAAGAAAAATACACCGCGGTGAACTCAGAGGTGCAACGAAACGTATCGCGTTTGCGAAGCTAATGCTACACGCCTACCACGGGCGCCAGCCTTAGAAAGTGGTATGCAAGCGTCTGATGAGAGTGCAAGTCTAACGCCAGCTTTAGCTATCAACGAGCGTGTTGTTCGGTTCTTTGACGAAGAATCGAGAACGGTACGAGCTGGTTTGTCCGTAGAACGCGAAAATATTCGGTCGCAAAAATTTTATTTTACATTTTCTACCTACTTTTTTATCACATTTTTAAGGACCACCCTGTATAAAAGTCTATGAATTTGATCATATATATATATATATATAATTAGAAGAATGTTAATACACAACAAAGGAAGGATGTAGCGAGCGCATGAAATTAATTATCGTAAACGAAGTGAAACGTGATCCATTATCTATCAAGAAATAATAGTTAATTAATTGTCAGAGAAATACAGTTTGCTTTAGTCTTTGATCAATTCCGAATTACAATACGTAATTTTTCAATTATTCCTCTTAATTGTACGCTATTTCTATTTCGATCGTCGCACAGATCTAAAGATCGATTTATTTCGCTTGAAGTGTCTCTTTAATCTAAAACCGTCCGATGTTTATGCAAAGAAGGAGCAGATTTTCGATATGCCGAGCTAATATGCCGAACGAAAGCAAACAGTTATTTTTACTTCGATCGCTCCACTCCCACGCGATTATATTTGATCGTTCGCCATTGCTATATTGCAATTTCCAAAAACGGTGCTTCAAGATAAACAAATCGGTGTCCGTTCGCATTAAATGGTTTGTGGAGATCGTAAAACGCGTGATGCGGAATTCGGATTTCTTTATTATCTTATACTATGAATGGCTCAAAAATTCTACATTGGCAAACCAATGTTTCAAAAACCCATCTCAGAAGAATGTATGTATGTTTGAGCGTAATCGAGCGGATTAGGTTCGAATTAAATTCAAATTGCGTTGAATTTATTCTCCGCTATCGAGTCGAATAGCACCTATTGATTTAACGTTGCTTTTATTCGCGATTAAATCTTGAATAGTACTCGATTCGACATTACGAGGATATATGCAGGTACAGTGGAAGACGTTCGTGTTTAGCGAGACTAATGTAACGCCTACCATCAAGCGCCCGCCTTAGAACTTGGAATGTAAATCCGCGAGGGTCTCGCCTAAGCGCCGGCTTCGATACACGCGGCATCGATATCTGCACGCCCACGCGACTCTGCAATCACAGCACGTCCTGCTTATGCCATCAAAATTGCTGGACAAAACGGTGTATTAACATTCACCGACCGAACCATCAAGGAAACGTCTATTTTTGTCACGATTCTGATTCTACGCGTGCACGTGTTTATTGCTTGATTTCGCTTCGCTTTCATGGAGAATATTTCGATTCGCGCGCGGTTTATGCTTCTGTAAGGAGATCGTCCAAGAGAACGAAATTGCGATACGTGAAATTATTGGACCGCTACGATCCGACAACAGTCGTGACTTTGCGTTAAATAATGTGTCGGGTACGCAGAAATTTTATATGTTAGATACATAACACACATAATACGTAGATAAGCGTAAGATACGCAACGGCAAAGACGATCCTTGTAAATTTATATCTTTCGTAATGTTATTAAAATAAAAAAGAAAAGAAGCTGATGTCTATTTAATATTACGCGGAACTTCATAAACAAGTTTTTCTTTCGTATAAGATCTACCCGCTGCCTTCCCGTTTTACTCGTTGTTTCGTCATTTTAACGAAGTTTCAAGGAAGCTTGACACACGGTATAAAATGTCAGGAGTAAGTACTTGTCGGGTACGCAAACTTGAGCTTATGTCGAAACGCCCACAGGCGGCGATAGGACGATTGCCTCGTTTTATAAGAATCGATGGGAATTCAGCACGGTGAAAGTGCGTTTTCAGAAATATGGTGAAATCCCGGCTTTTTGTTGCCGACGACTTGCAGTTTCGATTACAGTGTACGAGCACTTCGAATATTCCACGAGACTCGGCTATTCGGCGTAGTAAATTTGTCTTGTTACGCATCGATTTCACGTGGAATATTTCAACGAATACTTCGAACGCTGTCCACTTTTTTCTATACAGATTGGTTCTAGAAACTGGGCCACCTGTACCTCCGTGGAATCATGCCAGCTCATTTATCGATGAAACTGATCATTCGTCGATTAAATAATTGTCCAACTATTAGAAATTTATATATACCCGAATGTTATCCTTGCGAATATACGAATATACGAAAGAGATATTAAGTATTTCAAAAATGTCGCATTTAGCGACAATCATACGATAACACGAAATTATACAATAAACGAAAAGAAATAAAAGTACATCCGATCATCTCGTTAGACTCGTACTTATAACTTATCTAATTGCAACTGTGAACAAGCGAAACGTATGTAAGTACTCTGTATTTATTGAAAATCGACGAGTTACACCATCGTACGTTCCAAAGCAGGTACATTCGATACGTGAAACTGCATGTAAACTGCACGATTTCTATAATTTTATGGAAATATATATATAATTATAAACCTATCGATATTCGAGCGTTTCTCAGAATTAATATTCATATTGAGATTTTATTAGAGCAGTTACTTCGCTGTTACATGTTTTTCAATTATAAACATACCAACAACGACTCGAATACGACTAAAACTTTTACTTTTATTTCTATATTTAATCGTCGAGAAATTACTGCTCTAACTAATCCCAAAGAGACGATGATGTATCAATAATTTATTAAATACGCGCGCCAAAGGAAAAACGAGCGTGTATTCTATTTCTATCGGGATAATATCCTTAATGGTGTATTTCGAAACACGTCACTTCCACCAGGGCTTATGAAAATAGCTGTACAAGCGACCCTTAATATATACTTGCGCATATTTCAATTACATGCATATATACACATAAATTGTTACGTTTTACGAAATACATGGAAAGAGCAAAGCAATAGCCAAACGTAATGTTAAAGATTAACTAAACGAAGATCCTCCCTGTACTTTATTTATTTCAACAAGACATAGAAAATGTTTCAAGTTAGAAACAGATTTTTCGCAGCATGTTTCCACACGGTTAATGATCAACGATCTTGATCCGTATGCGAGATCGCTTTATACCGAGGAATAATAATTATCGTGAACTTCAATTTTTTCTTGAAAAAATGACGAAACAAGCGTAGATTACACATGCGATTATCAGTATCGGTTTTGTGATTCTTTGTAGCTTGCTCCTCTTGCTCTAATACGTTTCAATGTGTTTATAATTTTATTATCATATTTATTTTTGAATCATCTGATATCATCCGTTGCCAAAATAAATTCCACCGATAACGGGTTCCAATGCTATTTTTAACCATATAGAAATAATTTACTCTTTATACGGATGATAAATTTTCTGTCATCCGGACGAACACGTGTTTAACAAGAATTTTTATCAAGAGTACATAAAACAGTCATAAAAAGGTCATAGGAACCCGTTTACTCTAAAAACATTCGCACCGTTATTCGCGAATTGAACGATCGACGAACCAAATTTCTCTTTTTAATCCCAAGATCAATGCAGAATCGAACCACCCAGTGGTATAAAAGTATTAAACCGAACCAGTAGGAATACGCTGCAAAAGAAGTACCTCTATTTTTATCGTCGTATACATATTTGCGAGCACGTTTTTTCGATCGAGTTCTTACCCAACGTATACTACGTCGCTCTATTATTCAGATAGAGCAGCGTTTAGAATGTTAAATATCTAAGGGATTTGCATATCGAGCATAGAATAATCTATCTTCAATTCGATTTGAAAATAGATCTACGTCTGTTATTCGCTCGTTATGCTGTCCACGTTTGTTATTTTCACTTAATTTTAAACAACTGTGTAAACAAATTGATTCACGAACAAATCGATGATGCCTGTCATATTAGGACGGATTCTTATTCTCGTTATTACTTTGATATTATTCGGATAAAGTTTTTAGACACATTTCGCGTAATTTGTATCGAGTGTAAGATTTAATATCGAATAAAATCACGCCACGGGAGGAAAACGTCAGCCGATCTGACGTGTTTTGTTTCGTTTTTGTTTAAAACAAAAAACTTAGTTTCAGTGAACTCGTGTACGGTGACCTTCGAATGATTCAAGGGCGTGTAATTACCGGAAGTGCAAGCTTCCAACGTATCCAGTAAATAAAATGCAAAGACAACCTGATTTGCGTATACGCAAATGAATCTTGCCTTTTTGCCAAAGTAAAAAACGGATGAAGCTTAACCTTGAACTAACATTGAACGAAAGAAAAGCTTCGCTCTCCTGATCTTGTTGACCAAATGAAACAAAAAAAAAAAAAAAAGAAAAAAGTAACGAAAAAACATTTCTTGTTGCGTTTACACTTCTTAATACTGTCGTCTGCTAAGTCCTGTCTTTCAGTGATCGCTTTGTCGGCACATAATTATTCAAATGATTCTACATACACAGAAAAAAGTGGAGTTTAATGGAAAATAATTGTATACTAATAGCGGTTAGTGATAAATAGCTCTATAATTGTGGATGAGAACATGAATTTAGAGGTAAAGTCATTTTTCTTATCATTTCGATACTGTAATCTTCATATCGTCGTAAAAAGACGACGATTATGCATGAGCAACCCTAAAGGAATGATATAAAATGTCACAGAATTTGAGAATATACCGACATTTAAATAGGAATATATTTTAGGAGGATAAAAGTTCTAGAGGATTCTTTTGCTCTCCCATAACGAAGATCGATAGTTATGACAATAATAATTAACCTGAGTATTTTAATTGAAGCAAAGAACCGTATTAATGAGTTGTAAAATAAATAATCTCAATGATAACCGTAATAACGTATATACAAGTAACATTTAACAATAAAAATCGACATACATATTCCAAATAATTTTAGAAAGATTTTGCTTCGGTTTATGATTTTGTGGCGTGATAGTGTTAAAAGAGAAGTTTACTTTGCCGGAATAAAAGATTCATAGCACTAATAAAGGATCATATCCATGGTAATAGGAATCAACGTAAGTACTCCAATTAACTCGTTGAATAGGCTTTAAATAGATATTGCTCTATTTTAAATGCTCTAAACGTGGTGATATCAGAAGGCAGATTCATCGTTTTACAATAAATGTGTCAATTGTAAAAGCGACTATTACCAATATTATTTTAATACTATGTCGATAGTTTAGTAAAATCCAAAACATTATATTTATCATATATATACGTTTATCGGTCATAGATCAGTCACTAATTCAATTTCTATTGGTTATCGGTCCTTTAAAATACATTTTGTTCGTATCTTGACGTCATATGCAATTTTCCAAAATGACGATATATAGCATGGACCTACTGAAATGTATGCGAATAAAAAGAATGGTCTAAAAAAAGTAAGTTACGGTTCCGAAGTCCAAAAGACACCATTGTGTGTTGAAAAATTTCAAGAATTCGTTACCACCTTGTTTTCTGTCATGTTCGCGTGAAAGCAGCCGCCGATAAAGATAATACGAATTAAAAAAATCCCGTACACGAAGCGTTGTGAAAAACGTCGCTACCAACATATAGAAACGGACAACCGCACACGCATTAATGCAACATCGAAACTAATCGCGAGCCAAATCGAAGGACAAGAGGACGAGAAAACATAACCTGTTACAATTATTGAGCATCATTGATTCGTAGATAACTACGTTTGGAGAATCCGAAAATAAGTATGATATCAGTGTCCGATAAGATGAAAGTACGCAAAACGTAAAAACTATGAATGTAAATAAAGAAGTTTATCTATATCGATTTTTCATATTCCGAGCTACGTTTTCTTTATATCGTTTCATGGAACAAACAAGTAAAACGTGGTAAAACGTAGCGCGAAAAAACATTTGGTCGAAATCGATGTAAAACCTCGCGAAATACGACGGTGTCCGCTGCATAGGAAGCGTTGGAATGGAAAAGCATTGGTTCGTAGTCACATGGTGGTCAGCCAGTGCAAAACGCGTGTACGCGTGTTCTCGTCATAATAAACACGTCCGCGAGCACAGTAGTAGCGCTGGTTGACGTTAGTAAAAATACGTAAAATTCAACCGACTGTCGCCGAACACATCCGAACGTAAATTATTCGCCGACACGTCACAGTCGCCCCAAACAAATAGCAAAAACCATATATTTGAATAGCAACGCGCGTGTCAAAGAGAAAATACGTTAAATATTTTTGAAAGCATCTCGTCCATCGATGACAATCGCGTGAATGATATCTCCATGTTTCTTTGCACCACATCGAAAATCAGTTAAATTACAGCATCAAATCGAACGCGAGCGCGAGTGTGATCGAGTAAAAACGCACGCACATAGACACACGCATGCGCGGCATTAAGTGGCTAACCTACTGCAACTTAACGCACTGTGTCCTATAGAGAGGTAGTCGAAACGAAGGTTATTTCCGTCGTGACGAAAAGGAATGTAACGGCGATCGAAGAAATCATGCCGGTTAACGAGTTTAATCGGTAGAGTAAGAAACGATCGTATGACACCAACCTGTCGCTCTTGTCGACGACCGTCAGCGTAGCGAGCTCCTGGAGCGGTGGTTCCGCGGAGATTCCCTGCGCCCTCTGCTTTCTAGGTCTTGGTTTGGTCGGTGTCAAGGGTGACTTGAAGGGAAGCACACTGAGAAACTTGTCGAGGTGACTCCGTAACTCTTGTATCTCGGCATCACGACGACAGAGAAGCGCCTCGAGCTCCGTGATCTTCTCGTCCTTGACACGCAGCAATTCCTGCAGCTCGCGAAGGGTGCCCATAGCTGTGATCGTGGTCGCTCCGGTGACGTTCGAAATGGCCCTCTGGCCGGCCGCGGCGACCACGGCCACGGCGCCGTGCGTCGGCAGCTGGGAAGCGTCCTCCTCGTCGGCGAGCCGCTGCTGCGTCGACGAGAAGCACAGGGAGTCGAAGCACACGCGCATAGACACGCAGGCGTCGCCGATCGGCACTCTGCACTTGGTACCCTCGTCCATTCAACCCGAACGAAACTACCGCGAGAAGAGAACAGGGCCTCGACGAGGAGCACGACCCGGACGGTGCGTCGTCGGCTCGCTCTACTCCACAATTCCGCGCTCTCCAATGCCGAAGGACCAACCTCCTCTCCACCGTCTCCCGTCACGAACTACCACGATTACCGCCGTCTCGCTCTTTTGTTCTTCTGCATCGTTCTTTCCCTCTCTCTCTCGCTGCTCATCCCCACTCTGCTATTACAACCGATAGCTTTCCTCGTTGCTCCATAACCTCTTTCTCATTGTGTCCCACTCTATCGATCGTGCTCTCGCTCTATAATGTCGTCTTTTCCTAACGTTGCTTGTCACCGTTTCTCTCTTTCTCACTCTCAGTCGATTTCTCCTTCTCGATCTATCGTCTGCGTTCTTCGAACCGTCTATCTTCCTCGCACGTTCTCTCCTTAACGTCGTTACTGCTCTTTATCCCTCGTATTTGTTATCTTCGTTAAGTCTTTCAACGTTTTCTCTTTCCTCTCGTACTTTCTCGTTTCAACGTTTGATATTTCTCGCTTGGATGGTATTGATGATCGTTTCTCTATTCTACGGTATGCGTTATTCTATTCCATTCTCCTTTGAAACGCAGCGCGATGCGGGGGATACAGAACCGAGTCGGCTGACTCGTGTTTCGACTCGACTCGACTGCCATCGTGCGCATCTATCCTTTTCTTGCATAGCATCGCGTGTAGCTTCATTTCTGCCTTGCGCTTCGACACGATTCTTCACGATAGTTCAAATTTACTCTTGGATTGCGCCACGTGACTGGCGCGCCATCTGTACTACTCTTCTCCGTCAAAAATGCTCCGCCGACACGAGCGACTTGTTTATCGGCTGCTCATACCAGATCATAAAAAAAAAACTATAGGCAAATCAAATTCCTTCCTCTATTCGCTTCGTTATGTAGTTAGTGTTTTCTTTAAATCTATGCAATGTTTTTACTGCTTCTATCGTAAAACTTATACATACCTGTGTAATTATTATCTTATCTTTTCTTTTATTTTCTAATAACATCGTTTAAAAATATTCTTTCCTTAGGTTCCAGCGTTGAAATTGTTCGCGATATCGGTACAAAATGTTTTAATGTACTTTCGCATCATAATTCCTCGACATTATTGTACGTATCGTTGTACATTGAAACAATGGTGCCTTTTTATTTACTTTGGATAAGAGTGACTGCATTTTTACGACACACTTCTTGCACATCACGCCACGCAGTGGCTGCATGGAATAATTTTCATAAGCCGTGATTTTATCTATGTCGGTAATTCAGTGCAGCCATCGTCAAGGCTAATAGCGGATTTCGAGTTTGATAACGAAGCACATATGTATATAAATGACGTCTTAAACGATATATCAAGTTTCTTAACATTTCCATTTTATTATTATTGTTTTTATTTTACTTTATGCTTCGACCGTATATCATGAACATAATCCTTGTAAAACAAATAAGGATAAATCGAGGATATGTTATAATATGACTAGGCAAACGTCAAAGGGGACGAAATATGTATCCTTAGCAATAATAATACGAATAATACGAATCTTTTAGGACAGCGTTGCTTTTCACGATCGTTCCACTTTATTGCAAAAAGCAAGTTTTGTCGTTACGTTCGAAAGGCATAAGTTATATCACATATATCAGCCAGTGGCAACTTTCGTAAGTAGAATACGAAGAAACGAGAAACATCCGTGTAATTGCAGTGATATACACATACTCAGAATAGATTCATAAAGCACACAGCAGTTGATCCCGTAGTTTATGTGCGTCAGATTTCTAGAGATGACGCCACGTGGTCCGCTGACCTTATTGCATTACATTATGGTAGTTATTTCGATTGAAACGATTAAAATGACAGCGATCCTACATTAAGGCTTCACCAGTATAATGTTTAAATAGCAAGAATGTATACTTCGTAAATCAGTTGATCAAGCGAATGTACAGCGAGCGCTGTTTTATTGAGTAGCGCGAGAAGCTCGTAAAATAGATCGAACTCGAGAGTTGCTGTTTCTGTTTCATTCATCGAATGGAATTGACAACCAATGAAATTTAATCTATCCTCGTCTCACAAAATTCTTATCGTGACAAGTTCTACTTGAAAAATCACTTCTTAGAAAAACGACGTCGCTTATGAGACATCCTCCCTTTCGTATTGCCAAATCTTCCAACGGATGATCAGATTTATAGTTTGCTCGACTGTATAAGAGTGTAATAATTACTCGCATCTAATTACGCGAATCCAGACAGTGAACCCATTACGCGAATCTTATTACATTTCGTTAAAGTTCATACATTGTTAGGATATACGTAAATCCGCCAAACCGTCTGGATACTTACGAGCGATGATACATATGCATACAAAAGGGAGAAAGGGAGAGACGATTAAATGCGTGAAAATAAATTGAGAGAGCGGCCTCGGGCAGCCGATCGGGCATTGTCTCTGGCGTCTCGATGACTAGTTACCGAGTTATCCCGAATCGAACGCCTGGAGGGAGAGTCCGGCCCGGTAATAGCCAGACTGCTGCTCGGGGAACCGTAATGTCATAATAGAATAGCGATGTTAGTAATAGCATCGCGTTGCACCGGCGTAGGTAACCGGCCGATTGACTGGTTCGCGTAGAGAGAGGCCCAATTTGCATCGCATTGCGTGTATTCGTTACGCCTTGGTCCGCGTGTTCTGCGTCTACGTGCTGTGCGCTCGGTTGTACACGACGGCAGCAACGGTGGCGTCGCCTCGCCGCGCGCATCGGCCATCCCGACGGCTAAACCGCCGCCGTTCCAGCAATCAGCGCCCTGGGAGATCCGTGGAAACCGCGGAAACCCCTAACTCGATTATCGTTTCTGGCATCGTTATCGTTATTAGTCGCCCCATCGGCAGACTAACGGGAAAACGAACTTCTTGCGGTTCGATCCTGTTTCTTCTTTTCACGTTAATTGTTTTTCTTTTCTGCCTTTTCCTTTTTTCTTCTTCTTTTTTTTCTGGTCAAGGCGATTCGTTCTTTGGCGATGACTCTTATCGGTATCCAGTCGGAGAATCGAGTTTTATAGATATTTGCGTAGGAATTCCTTTTGCAATTAGATGCTCGTGTATTTATAGCAATGCCTGTTCTTTTACATCTTGACAAGCCTCAATCCGATTATACGCTTCGTCGATGATTTTGCGCTCGATCGAAAGCTTAACTTCGTTGAATTTATTAGAGAATACGCTTTCGAGAAGTCTACGAATTCTCGAGTATTATTTCCGTTTTCTTAACAAATTCTGTTAAGAATCGTCTTGCTTTGTAATAATCACCGATGTTATCTTCGTGATTACGGTCGCTTCGTTCGATTGGCCAGATATCGAGGTACCGGCAACATAGTATAAAAATGCAGAAGCAACATCTTTACCAACCACCCCCTTGGAGGAACGACGCTTTGATCTCCCTCTTGCCTCCATTGCTGCATTTCATCCCCCCGCGACACTCTTCTGGTTGCCTGGATCCGTCCGCGCCCCTCAAAATATCAACTAAACGATAACCGTATTTATTATTCATTCGGTCGGCTCGTTCGCTGCTCCTCTCGCGGCTCCAATTTTGCAGAGTAGTTTTTCAAAGAATTTCGCGAGCGTGCCGGCGCATCGCGAGCAAGATACACGATGGTAAGATGAAATCGAGGGAGGATGAGATATTTCGCGTACACGCGAGACACGTGATAAGAACCGGAGCAGGTGAATTTGCGTAAGTTTCGCCTAGTTTTGGGATTAAATACGACGCGAGCGTGATGAAATTTCTAGCTTCCTCTTTCTATTCTATGCAATATAGGTCGTATCTATCAGTCAATCGTTGTAAATCGACTAATTATTAATAATTTAATCGGTTATTGATATCAACTCTCTACAAGTAAATCGTTGCTGACCAACGGTCACTGACAAAGACGTGTATATTTATATTTACAATGTATAGCAAATAAACGTATACAGAATTTCAAAAGTTAAACGAGAAAGAACTCGTAAAGAAGTTCCGCTTTCTAACTTCATCGATAAGAGAATTATTGCTTTTTATTGAAAAATTTTCCAAATATTTGGTTTAATTAACGATCGCATAACGTAAAAAAGGCGTTAATAAGTACACCGCGTGTACTTTTACAAATCTTTTGAGACTGCAAAGAATTAACCCGGTTTGCCCGTGCACAAAGTTTTGGTGAAAATAATCTGCGACAAGCTTAATCATATATGATACAACTGATATATTATAAATTGACATAAAACATTTCCTATTAAAATGACATGAATTTAGAGCAGACGAATTATATTCGAAAACGTATTGTTTGCACAGAACATAAAATCCAGTGTAAAATTTAACGCTTCTGATGTAATATTAATCAACGATTAACTTGCATATATCGTACGAGGATCGAATAGAAAATACTTGTAAATTGTAATTGCACGAAGTGCTGTTATAACGTACAGCTAAGTTTCTGTTCGCATGATTTTATATATGACGAAATACATAGTTCTAAAATTAGTAATTTTTCACAGCGAGAAAGATAGGCGATAGACGATAGACGAAACAGAAAACTTCCTTGTTTCTATAAACTTTTCGTAAAGAGTTTAATCGAATGATTCCACTGTATTCACTGTACAGTCGTTAACGATACAACAGAGTGTACCGAAATTACTTAGTTTCATAGTGGAAAAGCTCTCTGCCTCTCTTAAGGCCTATCGCCGTCATACTGGAAATAATTCAATCGTCGTTAGAGAATGGCGCAGTTTCATTTTCGGAATGAAGCTATCGCATATTATGTTTAATCTTGGCTCGCCTCGTCTTCGCGAACCACCGGAACGTCTTGGAAAGCTCAACTAGGATAACTAAGATTAGTGTCGAGCTCGTTGTGCGACAATTCATTTCGCGAAGATATTCGCAAATTGTTTCCTCTCTCTGTGTTAGCGTTACCTCGATATTTATTATTTTATTATCGTTTCCACTTTTTCTTTCTCGATGAATTTAAGAGGTCCTAGCCTCGTTACGTTATTATTTAAAATATATTATATAAAATTGCATGAAGAGATATTAGTATACTTTGGAAAATACGTCATCCTGGTTCACGCTCGATTTCTCTCAAGATTTCGCTCCTCTCAGCTTTATTTTAAAGGTAATGCTCCCTCTCATGTCACAAGTTTATCTTAACTTTACGATTCGTAGACGTCAATCCGCGTCAGAGAAAGACAATTTACGTTCTTCGTGTATTTTTGTTTTTAATTTCTTTATTGCTTCTTACGATATCGATCCTTCTACATCGTGTCGTGCTCGAGTTCCTTCGTGTTTATCTGCAAATTAAAACAGCAAAAACAGCTGCCTGAATTCTCGATTTGCATTACCGTACAACGATAGATAACAATCGAAGTACTCTAAAATACATAAGACGACCCAAAAACTTTTAGATCATCTACGATCCAAAGATAGCAATAAGAGTTAGAATCTACTAAAATGGAACACATGTTCCAGTATCACTCATACAAACAATTTCTCTGCACATTCTACGTTCCTCAAGACGTCAATCTGCGTCAAGAATATCATGCCAGAGTTCTTCGTGCTCTTTCTTTAATTCTACCCCTCTTCTTCCATCATTTCCTGTGCCCTTTGAACGCCAGGACGGCGTCGTTGATCCTCTTCCCGTCTTGCGTTCCCTCTGTGTCCAAGTCCCGGAGGATGAAGGGATCAGAGCAGAAAGAGATATGGATTGACACTCGAATTCCTTCGGTAAAGGATCCACCCTTCGCTCGGTCATTTTTCTTATCCGCCGTGCATCCGAGTCGCGATCTAACAAACTAGATTCATCAAATTCGACACCGATCGTCCATTCACGGCGGTCGTTTGATTTCCCTTCGCGGAAAGGCCGGAGAAAGAGACTCGAAATTCCGAATCCTTACTGCGGTAGGTACTACATTGTTAATCTTTTGGAATATTTTCTGACACTGATGTTTATCAGGTTGCCTCGTAAGTTTCGTATATTTGATAAGATATCTTCGATATCAGACGATAAGAACTGCAGCATCTACTAGATCCATTTGTAAGATTTAAAGGTTCCACCGAATGGCGAAATTAATGCAAAAGAAAATATTTTCATCCCCCATTCGAAAAAGAAGGGGTCGCAGGAATGTGTGAAATATCGAATTCTCCTCCGAGCTGCCAAGTTCCTCGGATGTTTGATACAGTGACACGAGAAACACCGCGCTAAATCATCTGTCGCCCCCCCCCCCCGAATTTACCCCTGCAGCGGCAGAAGCCTTAAGTCTCGACCTGTCTATCCGCCGTCACTCAAGAGCGTTACGACCCGACCCTATGTGGCTTTTCACCCTTAAAACATCGCGTTTACGCCTAATCGCATTTCACCAAGGCAATTTATTAAAAAGACACCGTCTACGTCGACAATCTGACTTTAATGGCAATTTTCGTCGTTGAGTTTGAAACGACACTGCGCGACATTTGCGCGTCGTGGATTTTACTTCGCGATAAATGATAATTCCTCGGATAGGTACGTGCGATTTTGCTAGCCGGAATAACTTTTTAATCGAAAGAGAATTTACTTTACGTTGCGACGAATTTCGATGTTCCGCCTCGTGATTTTTTTAACAGCTACTTACACCTACATTCAAAACTACACAGACGCTTGATCGCACCAAGAATCCTCGCTGCATTTTATTCTCGAATCCATCTCCCAAATGTTCGTTTCGTTGTCGCGAAGTCCCGCTAAAGAGGCAAAACACGAGGGTCGCTTGAGAAAACCGACCACCCTACCAAGAGAAAGAAAAAAAAGAGAAGAGGAGAACGAAGCAAATTGTCGCGATCTCGGTGTCGCGAATAAACCGCGAAACAAAGAGATTCCGCGTAGAAGTGGATGGTAAAAAGGTTGACCCAATAGAAGGGATTATCGAGCGCGGGTGAAAAATAAAAGTACCGAGCAACGAAGCAGCCGATCTGGGAGTCGATCCGGCGTGTTGCGGCAAAGAACGCCAACCCCCTCGCGCGTCTTTCTCAACGTACAACAACCGAGAAGCTTCCAACATCGCCATCGCCACGACCACCATCGGTACTAGGTACAGCGTCGGTACTACCACCACCGCCGCCTTTTGCCCTTCTTCGTTCTCTTTCACCCCGCCAACCCCTTCGCCAGCCACTGTTCCATCCAGCAGCGAAGGCTGGCTGACGTTCCCGCAGGAGGAACATGGCTCCCAGGCACGATCCATCCTTCCAACCTACCCCTCTCGACTCTCTCCGCTCCTCCCGCGGCCCGTTTTCTCCGACACCCCCATCCCCACCGGCTGGTTGGCCCCTCGTTGCATTTTAAATCAAAGCCCCGGAGGTAACGCAATCACCAGGCATCACGACGCTTCCACAATTTTCTACTTTAAGCTACTTTATGTATTAGTACTCCCCCCCTCCCTTCCCCTCGTGGCCGTCCGTCTCGCTTCCTCCGCAGTGGGATCCGCAGCACCCCCAACCCCACCCCCCGCGGCCCCCAAACCCCGTCCATTTCTCGTCTCTTACTGGCAAGCCAAGGCGAGCAGCCACCGCTGCTACATTAGCCCTCTACCGAACCATCCTCGTCCTCCTTCCAACCGCCACCTACTTCTCCGACGGCCTCGCGTTCCAGACTCAGTCTTTTACACTCCGACAGATCCTCTAGCACCCCCGCGGAACACCCCTCTCGGCTCCTAGCTGCGGCGTAACGAGGTTATTTTATTAAACAAGCTCCGCAACCCGCTCGCCGACGCTGTTGGAATTCTGGCTGGACAGAAAGACGAGAACTTAGGAAGAGTTACGGAGTCGAGGTTGAAACGGTGGTTGAATCTCGCGCAGCTACGAGTTACACCTGCGTTTTCCAGTGTTTTTTGACGGCTTAGCTCGCTGTGCATTAATTGCTTTAGCTTTCGTCTTCGCTGGACACAGAATAGTCGATGGAAACGTAAACAGAGAGAGAGAGAGAGAGTAGAACGTTGTTTCGCGATATTTTCTTGCGAGTAATTTTTTACCGTTCTCTATCGTTTTAAAAGCCAGCAAAGCGAAACGATTCGCGAATCTATTCCCTGTCCCCTGTCGCGGAAAGAAAATCATGCCTGTAAACGGTGGGGAAAAATTGGGAATAGATAACCGGATATTTCCAATGGAGTCAGTATCATAGAGGGTAGACTAGCTATACGCGGTATAGGTACTCTATACGTGGTATGTAGTTCGCAAGCGTAGACCGATGTAATCTAGTCATCAGGCAACTTGATTATTCTCCTAACTCAGTCTCTTGCTCTTCCTGTCTCTGTTTCCCTTTCCTCGAATTTAGTACTTCTGTGTTCTCCGATTGCTTCTCCGTCCGTTTTCGCTGTTGTCTTCCCTAATCATTTACTTTCGTTCTCTGCCTATATGTAGCTATTTAGTAGTCAATCCTGATTTCATATAACAGAATTGTACGTATGACCTTATTTCTCTTCTTTAAGTATATTTTAAAATTTTGGTCGTATTTTCTTGTCTCACTTTCATCGGATTTTAATTTCTGCCGGCAAACATATTTGCGTCGTTTCAATTCTATCCACTTTATCCGTTCAACCTTTCTTTATCTTTGCCTATATATCAATTTATCTTCACATTTTCTTCTTCGCTCTCTTCGATTCGCTCTTCTTTATTTCCATAGGTCTCGTCCCTTTCCGTTCCGCTCTGCGTCTTACGTTCTGATCGGCATCGCCTCACGATATTTTCCTATCGCGTTGATTTACGTACGCGCGCTCCCCGGGCATCGCAAATCAGGGCTATCCCCGAAGGGTTGGAAGAATCAAATGGAAAGAGAATATATGGACACGGATAAGTGCGTATTTGATTCGAAAACGTCATCGGCGAAGGCTCTACGTTTTTGCTTGGCGAATATACGAGTATCTTGAATTCCCGGCAAAGCGCAATTCGATAGGGGATGAAATTGGAACCGATCAAGCCTCGAGAAAATTGCGGAAAAATCGAGACGCCCGATTCCTTGTATCAGATTTTATCCACTTCTTTTTCTTCTTTCTCTTTTGTTACTTCTATTGGCCTTGAGACCCGACTCGGTCCAAGGTTGATTTCAATTTTTGTTCATCGAAAGAGATACAACGTTGCTTTCAATTTGAACGGAGCTGACGTTTCTTTCCGTGGTATTAGATCGGTTCGTACGATACGTCGTCCTTCCAAATAGGACTTTCAAAGTTTTTTGAAGTCTTCAGGTAAAAAAATGTCTTCGTAAAGAGAAATAGCGAAGACTCTTACGACCGAGTGTACGATATTCGGACGCGTTTAAACTGTCGAAATACGTAAAATAAAGATAGAAAGGGACAAGAACGACGTAACTCGTGCGTATAACGGATTAATTCGACTCAGTTGCCGAAAATTATAATACGTATCTTAAGAGCCTCTCGGCGAAACTCAAACACAAGAAAGCGTTCAAGTAGGTGCAGAGTGAACCGCGAAGAGGCAAACGTCGTTCACGTCCGTATACGTATATACAAACACGAGTTCTTGCGCTTAGTTGCGAGTTGGCCAAATGTCCGGCATGCAAGAGCCAGGAACGTCGTCCAAGATACGGCCTGAAGGAGGATGAACAGCACGACGCGTTCGTCCTTTCTCGGAGAGGGAGATTGTTCGCGAGCCACGACAGACAAGGATAAACGAAGAGCGACTCGAAGAGGAGAGAGAGAGAGAGAGAGAGAGAGGGGGTGTGGGTCGAGGTGGAGCGCGGCTGATACAAACGAGAGAATCACTATGGACGAGGGGTAAACACGATTTACACCATGACGACTATTGCCTCTCCTCTCGTCCAAAGTGCCTACGCGTAGATGCGAGGGTGAGTTACAACACACGGGGAGACACTCGGGTTGCCCACGGTAGGGATGTTTGTCGTACGCGTTATTTGGCCAATAAAACCACGTGGTGATTCCGCCACCCCCGCGTAAAGCGGTTGCAACGACGCGATCAACTCGGATGGTCGAACAGAGAAGAGAAATCGTAGACCACGCCTCGCGAGTCGCTCGACGCCTGCGTGGTTCCGCCTATCGAACACGCTTTTGCTGCCTGGCCGTCGAAGCGACACCGTATCGCGACACACAATCCAGCTCTGGGACCCTCTTCGACGCCTCGAATCGCGACTCCTCCGGTTTTTCGGCCAACACGATCACGGCCCGCGGATCATACTCGTTCGAACATCACGCAGCGATCGGATCGGTGCAAGCTCCGCTCGTAACATCACAGATGCTGTCGAGAAGGACCCGAGGACTCGACGAGTTAACAGTGTCGAGGACGAGATTCTCTTGGAAAACGTCTTTTTATTTGAAGACTCCGTGTTAGAACTCCAGAGAGAAAGAAAGAGAGAGAGAGAAGAGAGAGAAAGAGAGAGAGAGAGAGAGAGAGAGAGAGAGAGAGAGAGAGAGGGGACGAGGTGATCGAGGACTAGAGGTGAATACCGTTGTAAGATCGTTGGTGTTAAGATTTGTTAGGTGATCCATGTCATCTCGCGTCAGCTGGATGATCGAGAATTCCCGTAGAAGTTTCATTGGAGCTTGATGGAAGGAGGAGTTTAAAGATGGAAGACTTCTCGTAGAAGAATGACTAATTGCTGTGAATAAGGAGGGCTCGTGAAGAAAGTTTGAGGACATTGTTCGAGTAAGTGACGCGTAACGGATACTCGTTTCTTGCGCGTCGATCAGCTGGTTCGACGAAACTTTCGTATACCTCAATTCCGATCGGAAATTCACGTCTGCGATCTTCGGAAACTGTCGGGCATGTGCATCTGCCTCGAGGGCAAATCTAAGGATCGAACAGGTCGACCGAACTTTCAACGACTAGCCACCAAAATTCACGAGAGTCTACAGATACCAATGGAAACAGGCAAACTCCGCCACGTACGTCTCGAACAGTGCGTTTATTAACCGAACAACGATACAATTCAACAAGTGTTTGCGAATCAAAGTGCCGAAGCAAGAACAGAAACCTCAAAGACTCGTTGTCGGTCTGATGTTTCCAAAGTGTCGTCGACGAATATTATCCGCACGTCCAAGTATATATTATCGAAAGTAATAAATAATATACGACGAGAAACTGGTGTCAGTGTTAAACGAGGGCACGAGTAAATCATCGTTGTGTCAGTGATCGGGAAGACTGTAGGGGAACGGTTGGCGGGAAGAGAAGGTTCGGGGTAGATCGTGGATCTCGCGAGCGCGTCGCACGGTAAAGGGGTTCGGAAGGTCGACGGTGATCCGCGAGGGTGCGGAGGTAATCGGGAAAGTGTTGTTCAGCCACGAGTCCAGGATTCTCACCCCCGGAGGCGGTACCATTTCACCCGGGGGCGCGGGGCCGCCCGCGAGCCCTTCTTCGGGACACTATCATCCACCTACGCATAGTCCACCCCTGGTCAAGGTGAGCGATTGATATTCCAACTGTTCCCAACGATCTTCCTTTTCAACTCTTAATCCCAGACTGTACGACTGAGAGGAATCTAAAGTTTTCTTTCCTTACTGCAATTTGACGAACAATTTTAGCATCTTCGGCGCTCGAATTGTAAAAGACGAAAACTTTCTAAAATTTCGTTTTTTGTATAATTCGGTACAATTGGGAAAAAAATACCAGCAGAAAAGGTAGCAGAAGCCTTAGTTCGTCGGACAACGATGATCATAATACAACGTGTACGCATTAACAGAAATTTCAAATATACTCGTGAATTTTTAGTACAGGACATTTTTATCGACGACAAATTTACCAAAGGTTTATTAATAAAGTTTCAACGGACGACTTTTCAGTTGTATACAGCCTCCCAACAATTTTCGCGAATAAATTAATCCAGCAAGGGATTTCCTTAAGTGTAACTGGTTCGTACCAAGCTAATTTACCAGTTTGAACCCGCTATAATAGCATTTGGCTATATTTTCAATTATGTTTGATAGGGTGCTTGAGAAAATTGGATAATATTCGAAAGAATCAAGTGTTTCAATCGTTTCGGTACAATTGTAATGGCAGGAATTGTTAATATCGTATAATGCCTATGCACTTTAATGTGCTTATAAATTACAATCTCCGATAGACAAATACAGTATCATTTCTCATAACTTCTTTGCCGTTACTCGTCCGATTTTGCATTTGATATCTCCTCCTATTTCCCTAAATAAAATAAAATATATCCGAATGGTATATTTCAAGTAATACTTGCCAGGTGATGTTCGCGAGGAGTACTTGCTTATTTACGAACTACGGTAGAAAGTAAACTAACTATAGTTGCAGATCATGGCATCCGACGGATCAGAATCACCGAGTTCGACATCGAATAATTTGATCTCGTTTAAAGTAAACGATATTTTATAGCTATTAGCTGCTATTAATAGCGTTAGCAAACATATTGCAGAAAAATCGATATCGTTGTTTAATTTTGTATCGGGCGAAAGTGTGCGCGCTGTTTCGAAGATGATACCGTTCAATTCATGAATCTTTTCCAACATCATAAAATATTTCTCGTCTTTTTTCGAATTTTTACACTTTGCTGACGTTCGTCGTTTGTCACGTATCAAATCATTGACATTACTGACGCAACGCATCAAAAATATTTACCTCGAATATTTGCAAATGACGCAAGAGCACAAACGGTACTTTGAATCTTTGAATATTGATTCAATGCTTTAAACGCATTTCGACCAAACTATAGTAATTTGCGAATCGTTTAACAATTGTTTATACAGTACCTTTTCGATTCGATATCATTCGACTAAATTTAATCGGTCGAGTAATTTTAACTCCGCGCGTTATTCCCTCAAATTTTCAAATTTATTACGCGTATTTCTCCCGATTGCTATTTCTTCTTTTTTCACTTTTGAATCACTTGTTTCGAAGCCGTAGTACCATCAAAAACAACATTCCACAAACAGCCGAATCAAATGCAACTCAATTTTGCAGGCGTATCGGTCCTAGAGTGAACGCGTCAGAGTATTTAAATTCACCACCACCACAAATATATGCACATTCGACTATTCATTTGGCTCGGTCTTCGGTGCATCGTCTCTTTATCTGTTCGCGATTTTCCATCGTTTCGTATTTTATCGTCTAATAACTAATGCAGCACGATTGTTCGACGATCGCGTCGAATTATTCCAACACGATGCATTGGCCGACCTTTAGTTTCCGTTTCGATCGTTTGGCCGTGCGATTCCAGTAGTTTCGGCATAGAAAGCATCGTCGATATCTGCGACGCGATGCGACGCGACGCCATACGGTGGCCGTGGAAGGCGACTGTTTTTTATGGCCACGTAATAACAGGATAGCCGTTGAGGGGATTTTCGCCGAGAGAAGAAGCTGAACGAACCGCTGGAAAGAGGTTGACGATGATGGGTATAAGGGCGGCTGTCCGTGCTCGTTCTCGTCAACCGGCACCGTGAATCCCTCCGGGGACTCGAGCTGTCTACGGCCGAAGCTTCCGCCGGAGAGCCGAGTCGGAATTTAACGCGATATGATTTTTCCCGAATGATTCTGTTCTTCGAGCATTTTTTTACACCGCGACGATCTCGAGAACGAACGTCATTCCGCCGTGTTATTTGACTTGTAGCCACGATGAAGTGCACTCGAACGCCTCAAGTACTAATAACAGAATAAACTCGCACCGTCGATGTCTCGAACACTCGATTCGATCGAACGGTTAAAACGAAGGATCGTAAAAGCGTGGATGCAAAAAGGTAACTTATGAAATCTTATAATATAACGTATTAAGGCTATTGTCAACAAGACATTACGATAAGGTCGGGTTAAACGATTCGATGTAATTGATGGATTTAATTGACACGCAGGCTCAAGCTGACAATCGGTATAAATATAAATTGTGCTTCTATTCGTTAAACGGAATATTCGAGAAAGCCAAGCACGCCGTTGGAATCGATGGAATCGATCGAACGATTGCACCGTTGTCGAACGGATTAAAATCCGTGGCGCCGTGAATTAGAATCGATCGATAACGATCTTGAAGATCGTCGCATGATTCTTGGATAGAGGTTGCGTTAAAATATAATTTTGTTAAACTACGCGCGATCGTATAAAATTATTCCAGTGCCGAGATTCATTCCGATGGAGAAGCAACTTGTTCGAGTCTCGTCCGGTCGTAACGAACGAGTATAATATCATCGATATAAACGATACGTGTTAAAGAGATCGTAGGGCAAGCGGCCGCGGTAACCGAGAACGAAACACGATGGAAAAGCAAAGATTCGAGAAGACGTTGGAAAGCGCGAAGGGCCGTTGCGGCCCTGCTCGCACGCGCGCCCAACACTTTTGCTCTGATTAAGCTTAATTCATTCTCGCGACGAGAGAAGCAGCGGAGAGAAAGAGAGCAAACGAGAGGAAAGACGTTCCAGTAAAACGGGCCAACGCCGTACGAACCGGCGGCTCGCGCTGTCTGCCGTCCAATCCTGCCAACTTAACCTCATTAATAAATTAATTAGATATTATTGTGTTGGCAGCCAGGGCGGCAGCTGCGGGCCACCTCTCCCGCTCCGCTTCCTCCTCGTCTCTCCATGTCTTGGGCCCGCAGATGACGCTTCGGAACGCCACTATATCTATACGTACAAGTAGGGGGTCAAGACCTGTGACGTCATGTCTTTGCCTGTGACGATCACGCGTGTTCGGTCCAACCTACCCGCACGTTTTTCCATCTTCACATACAGTAGCATCTCGATTATAATTATCCGTACCTCGGTTAGATCGAATTATCCGAATAAAGTCCGAGTCATGAACGAGCGAAGAATAAATTACAGCACGTATTCCGTGTAACCCTGCGATTCTCTTACGCGGCGTATATACACGAGATGCTACCTCTTATCCGTTTTATAGATTAAACAAACGCAGGTCAGAGTCTAGTTCAGATACGGTTTACAGGCTTTGATCGATGGATAGAATCTCGTTCGATCTTTTATCATCGAATCGAGCTCTTTCGTCGTTCAGCGAAATCGTCGGTTTGTCCGGTTCGAACGATTCTCCGTTAGCAACGTAACGGAAATAGGAAAGAAAGAAGCGATCCGACGCAAAAGTGAGAAATTCCAGAACGACTCGTTGGAGAACCGGATGAAAATTCGTAACGCGATCGAGGAGAGAGGGTCGATCGCAAGATATCGGGTAACGGCGAATCCTAGCGAAGGAGCTGACGCGGCGATGCTCATTACGGGGTAGAACGGTGACTACTGGTAATGACAAAAAGCACATGCAGCATTATCATTGCGGAGTGTATGGCATTAAGCTGTAGGGGGCCAGGATTAGGATGTCGGCCATTACCGCGCGTCACTGACCGTTTATTCTACGCCGTGCACGGTGTGGTGACTTCCTCTAGACGCGTATGTATGCCTACATAACCGGAGGATGAGGACACTCGCGAGGTCGTGAAATCTCGTCGAGTGCGATTCACCTTTCTATTTGATAACCTTGCTTTTCTCGATATACACGTGTACTCTGTCTCCTGCTTTTTTCAGCTTCTACCGATAATCACGAAATAATTAGTGGAACGTTGCCGTGTTCTTCCAAACGAACAACGAACGACAGTTTTACCGATATATTCTTCCACTGTGTTGCTCGTTGTACACTGTACATTGCATATTGTTTTCGAGAATCGTTTAAATTTACTTCGTTGAATCAACCGCGGTGACTAAGCGTCATAAAATGTCAATAAAATACTTGAACGATCTTTATTGGCAACCGTGGACTTCTTTCAGCGTCGTTTTCAACACACGTTTATTTGTAAAAGTGTTTCCAGGATAACACATTTTCAATTTCGCCTTTTACCTCTCTTTTTTCACGTAACGATATCGTACGTTCACATCTGCGAGCGAATGAAGATCGCGTTAACTCGACTGGTCGCAAACAAAACGATAGATCTAAATTCGTGCTAACTCACACCTATCAAGCAGGACAGATGTTCGGATAAATTAATTATTCCCATCAATTTTCATTCGCGGAATGTTCGCTCCGAAGTCGGCGACGAAAATGCTCACTACGCGACGTTAACGCAATATAAAAACAAAATCAGTTCGATTACTTTATCTTTTACGAACGATTGAAATCACCGAGCAAAAATTAGTCAGAAATTGGATATTCGCGAAAGCTGTATGCTCAAGGAATCGATGTAAAATTCGATCAGACGTTGAAGTTAAATTTTTAACGAAACGTTTAATGGAAAAGGACGGAGCAAGGGAAAAAGAAAAAAGACACGATGGATCAAATTGCAATTATCGATCAACCGATGGGAAAGCACCGCGGAAGCCTCTTCTGTGAAGGCGACGTCGATTAAAAGTAACGCGGTTAAATAGCAATCTGCCGGCAAATTATGTAAGCAACGCTTGAAACTAACGCGATCACAGTCGATTCGAACGCAACGAACGATTAACTTCGTATCCGGACGATTAATACGAACTCGAGTTAATTAATAGCGTCGAGTAGCAGTGTCGTGTTGCCACTCGTCGAAAGACGTATGTATCGGAAATTAGAGTGAAAGAAGACTTTATCGCGCTTCGAAGAACGTTTACCTCGATTTTGCGGTCGTTTCATCGATTTTACGTTTAACCGAATCTATGAAAACGACGAGCTACGAATTTAATAGAACCACTGGCTAATCTTAAGTCGCGCGATCTACTTTTCCAAAATTCGTGGAATTTGCATAAGCTGGCATCCACAACCACGTATGTACGTAACGTATTACCTAACGTTCGAATACAAACTATCGAACGAGCCACTTTTTTTTCAACTGACATTCATCGAATTTCGATTTCCATTTTATCCAGCGCGAATGACTTAATTTAATGGAATAAATCGAAGAAAAGATGAAAAAAAAAAAAAAAAATAAACCGCCAGAGGAGTCGATGTTTAATTATTTTCGGGCGAAAAGTACACAGCTCGTCGGGATTTAAATCGAATTTAAATAAATCGACGGCGCTGCTGTTGACAGAAGCACTCGCGGAGAGCGCAACGAGCTCCCTGATTTAATTACAAATTGATCGATTTGTTTGTGCGAGCACTTTCCGACGCAGTCGTTTCGAAAAATCCCGAGCATTCGTCGAAAAAAATGGATGTTTTACACAGGAGAGACGAGGAGTGGGGGAAAAAAAAGGAAAAAACAAGAGAAACACGAGAGAAAGAGAAGCGAAAGGAGAAAGAAAAGAAATAGACCGATACAACATGGTGGACAATTGAACGACGGTGCTTAGAGAGGCTGGTGCGTTTAATGCGCTTGAAGCAAAGCAGATAGCTCGCTCTAAATTGCGCTTAAGTAACTTAAATTTAATTTAATTTCGCATTGGTTCATTGGTGTCTCCGTTCGCGATATTTAATTCAATACGGGCGTAACATTGTATTACGGGTACTTGCGCAATGTTCTCGATGAATGAAAGAAAATTGGATAAAAATATAGCAGTCGAGGATTGCTGATGGATGTAAGTGGCAACGATTAGAAAACTTTATTGGCAACGTTTAAGTATTTATTCAATGCTCCGCGTCTCTTGACTTCGAAAGAAATTGATAGCGTTGATATATAGAGCATCGAAAAAATCGAATCTCAGACACGAAAGATCGTATCACACTCGCAAAGAGAAATAGAACATTCTTAATCGATATAATCTGATTACTCGCGATGCTTCTCTTACGATCATTCTCTTCTTTTTCAGTATCGTTGACAATTAATCGACGACAGGACAAAATTGAATAACTACAGGACGGTATTGGTTCATGAAACTTCGAAGAAAACACGTATACGCTGACTCGATACTTTACGATCGATCGTCAAACGAGGAAGTCGTCGAATACAAAATTTATATACGTACGCTATATCGATCAATGTATCACGCATAATTCTCGTGGAGTTCGTGGCCCCGGGATCGTTCGGTTCGAGGAGAAGCGTCCGCTGGAAGACTTTCGACTAGCGTCGGTCTCGAACGAAATTGACTCTTAATCGCAGTGGCGCCACGCGGTCATGAATAATTGCCGGCATCAGCAACGAATTCGAGGACGGATAATGCAGCAATCCTCGAATCGGGTCGTATCACTTATTCAGTAGCTCGTGGCCGTCACACGGTGGCCGAAACTGTGGATTTGCAAATCGTATTAACCCGCGAGCGCGAGAAAAAAAGAACTCGCTCCCTTTTTGGAGCCCGCGCGTCGCAAAGGGATTAAAACGCCGCGATTTTTGTTCGCACGTTTTCAAGGTGGCCCTGTGTCATGATTTTTCCACACGATCGCTGATTTAACCTTTAATCGCTATCGCGTATCGTTGGATCGGCGCAATTCGCAAGAGTTTCGGTATCAACTCGATTTTCGGCTACTTGCTTCCCATCTGTATTTTACGTGTTGCGTGCTGCGCGTTGGAGGGCACCGATCCTCGCGTACGCGCTCTTCTCATAAAATAACTGTTATCAACTTTGAAAAATAAACGCTCTCCAGTAAAGAGGATTAATCGTACTACGTGTAATCGTATTCTAATCAACCCGTTTACTTACGTACATGCATCGTTCAACGTATTGATTATTGATCTCTATTAATTCGCGGTAGTACGTTACTCCATAGCGTACAGATCAACGCAACGATCGCATCGTACGCTTTTCGCTATGTCTATTATTAACAGAAGCATTACACCGTTTGTCCATTCATTTTAAATGATATTTACAAGTCTTCTATATCTCTCCTCGTTGAATATATATTTGATAGAACATAATGGAAAGAGCTAAGAATTTATGTATTTACGAAGATGGAAGGAAAGACCCTGCTGTAATATTTCACTTCGATGAATCTTCCACGCGTTCGTCACAAACCAAGAATAGCATCCACCTATTAGCCACACGAACATATCCAAAAACCAAGTCCTTCAATTTACTCTCGCGAACGCGTTCAAATCTAACATCGACGCATCCAAACGATGAAAGCTCTTCTTCTTGTCGAAACAGCGTAACGGAAGGAGATCAGAGAGAGAGAGAGAGAGAGAGACGAGAGACGAGAGAAGAAGAGGAAAAGAGAGAGTCGGTTAAGGGAGGCAAGCGCGTCGCGTTTACACGGTGAAATGCACACACGTGGCGGAGGGGGTGTGTAGGAGGGCGCAGACACGCCCCTGGCTCGAAAAGGTGCACCGGGGTGTGTGTAGGGAATTCGAGGGGAAAAAGGGGATCCTCCGTGGAAACCAAGGGAAGAGGCGCAGTGAAAAAGGTGGATCGAGACCGTTCCTCCTTATATCGGTACCCCTGGAGGATCTCCGCTCCCGCGCGTCCTGCAGCCCCCACTTTTCGCCTGGAGGCTGCTGTTTTACGCTTTTCGACTTTTTCAAGATTTATCCCTGCCGCTTCCTCGCTAAATCGCTTTCCGGGCGAAATTTACGGCCGGGCAATAATACAGCAGAGCGAGTGTGCAAGCGGGGTGCAAGGGGGATGCAAGGGTCCCGGCGGAGGTGGGCCAGAGAGGAAGCGGAGGATAGTAACAGTAAGGGAGCGTACATGCATTCCCGGCACGTTTGCCGGCTTCTTCTCTACCTGACTGACTGCTTCCACCTCTTACTCGAGCACTTTCTTTACGACTATCCTCCACCTTTCACCCTCCGTGCACCGAGAAAACTCCAACAGGGCCATTTCGGGCCTGCGCGCGCCTTATATCTTTTCTTCGGCGCCTACTCGCTGAAAATCGTTGTTTCCCAAGATTTTATGGAATCATAGAACGTGTTAATGGGTCCGAGATGGGGTTCGTTCAAGGGTGAGCGAAGGTGGTAGTAACGAGCAACGGAAGTAGGGTGATCGCGCGATTGTTAGCGACGTTGACGAATAACCGATGAATGCAAGATGAGTTCGGTCTTACGTAACTATTAGGCTTCGTAACGCGGGTGTGACAGAGCCATAAACGAAGGCTCGAGAGCCGAGGAATTTTAAGATCGAAGGTTCTTGATTCGTGAAAAAAGTTTTTCCCTTGTCGATCGTTGATAATGCAAGCACGTTGTTTTCGCTTTCGCGGTCTATTAAAATCAGAAACCCTGAAAATTTCACTGCAAATCGGAGCGTAAGAACGACCAAAGTAAAGAACAGAAATTGGAATCATAGAAAGAAATTGGATAGAATATAACATTTTTAGAAGTCGTGTTGACGAACCATGCCCAGTCAAGGTTCGACGGGTATAGCGAGGGTGGGCAAACGTGGTGGTGGAAATTTGGCTTATTCCCCTCTGTAACTCATTATGTTACGTTTACAAGCTATCCCCACCACGTAGCTTCCGTTGAGTGAGTTCACTCAGCTTCATCGAGCTTGCACGGTCTCTTCGAAATAGGTCACCGCCAATCTCTGCCGATTCCACTGACCGACGGAGGACACGAAAGAAAAAAAAAAGTGTAGAAAATTGAGAAGCATCTTTTCCTTCCAAAGAATCGATCGACGCCAAAACGCTTTAAAAGATTCGATCGTCGAAGTGAAATATTCTATATCTCGTTCTATATCTTTATGAAATTTCTTTGCGAAATTGTCGACCTTGTTGAGATTCGTAAAAGCATCGGTCATCCACGATCACAGGGAAGTTTCTTATGCATTATTCACCGAGGTATCCGACGAACAGGGTGTAAAAGTATACCAGGCCGATAAACTATATAAATGATGTTCTAACGCGGAAACACGACAACCAAACGAACCGCTGGTCACTCGTCAGCACGTGACCAGCGAATTTGGAGCTGGGATTTCCCGACGAAATGATTTATCGGATTCGATCGAGACACCGAAGCAGAGGGACGATAGAGAAAAGACGAGATTTAAAGTACGACAAGAGAAGAATGAGAATTCGTTAAAACAGCGCAGCGAGAAACGATCGATTACGCGTTTTTACGCTTGTTAGATTATAATCGAAAATTATAACGAAAGTAATTCACTTTTCATTCCTTCGAGCGTATCGCTGGCAGAATTGTTCCGGACCTACGTTCTACCATCTAAATTGATTTTCAGTCGCTAGATCCCGAGCGATTTTGAAAAATCGGTCGCTCCATGTTCGATAACCTAATGAAAAATTAGTTAACCTACGATAGAAGAATCTTCCAGTGGTCCACTGGACCGATAAGGATACCAAGCTTATTGGTTATCGTTACTCGAAAAGATTGGCAAGCGTTGGTCTAGGGGGCGCGACATATTGGACGAAATTGGCGCATATCAAACGGAGGGAAGCAATTGGAATATAGTAGGATCCAGATCCCGTCCCTGCTCGTGCTTGGTTTCGTTGGAAATGGTGCCCTCGGGGCGAAACCGGGAAGCGAAACCCTCGACTGCGCATCCCCTATCTCTGTTCCCTCGCACCCTCCGGCCTCACCACCGCCACCACTCCATCCTGCCACTTCCAACAAACCCCTCTGTTCCCGCGTTGCCTTCCGCCCTTTCCGCCCCCGCCGCGATATTATATCGCCGGGAAGAGCCTATCTACTCGCAAACGCGAGAAGCCCAAGTTCTCTCTCGTCTTGGAACGAACTTCAAATTAGATACAGCTACGAGCACAATGGAGCACTGCTGGGTAAATACGATAGCGTAATTTCGTATTCTCTTTGCCGTAATCGGCTGAGACGTACGATTTGCGGCCGAGCTAACTATTGTTTGTCGATTGGAAGAACGTTTTCGACGAGCAGACGATTCGCCGATGATCTTTCACGGAAGAAGATTTTTCGCAAACGCGAAGATACGAGACGGTCGAAAGTTACGAACAGACTTTGACGTTATTTAAATAAAATTATATCTTTGTATCGTCCGCGATTTGTATCAGGAAGTCCGAAACGAGGACCCAGCAAGCTGATTTCTCCGACGTTTTTCGATCAACGTATCTTCCAGAATCCTATCGAGGCGAATCACCAAAAACCAAAATCGCCGAATCTCCTATACCGTTCGCGATTCGCCGATCATCCCTCAAGATCCCAAGAACGTGTAACTCCTCTCGGCCTTAAAACAAAGACGACCGGTTGCTCGAGGCAGTAGCCGGCTCGTAGCTGTCTCTACTCCGCGACTATGTAACCGGAGAATCAATACGATCCTCCTGCTCGTTCGGTGCGCCAATTGAGCTCGTTGAATCTGTGCCCCGAGCCACGCGGTTACGTATGCCCGATTCCGCGCACAGACGTGCGCTGCCATACGCACGCCGCACACACGCACACGCGCACGCACACGCGCACGCACATACACAGACTTAAACACAAGCGTGAACGGAGCATAGGTACAAGGTGTACACAGAGATACACGCAAGCACACTAACACCGTTCACGAGGATTTTCACGCAGGCACACACGCATAGAAACATTCGACGATCCACTTGCGATCGATGAACGCGGAGGAGACGCACGGAGAGACGTACGCGTACCGCAGCCACCAAACAAACTCATCCGTGTAATTGACAAATTGACAGATTAATTCAATCACGGCCAATGCTTCTTCGTCCCGGCCTCTCGTTCTCGTTCAGGTTCCCCGTTTAATGTATATCGCTACATCGATGAAGAGCCATCACGGACGCTTCTTGTTGGGTCCGTTCCTCTCTATCCTCCGTGTTGCTGTCGTAGCGCGTGTGTTTGTCATCGTTGGAACGTTACGTTGCGAATGGAATCGCTGTCGCAAAGCGAGCGAACAAAGCGATAGCGGTTACACTTTAATCCCTTAAAACGAACACTTTTCCTCGAGTTACCAACGAGACATCCGTTAAATATCGTTCTTCGTTCGTCGTATATCCTAATTTACCTTGTCATCGATCTCACTGGACTTTACGTTTGTATAATACGAGCAATGCGAAAGCGTGGCAGGAAACACGACGAAGGCGACAACGTTCGATTGAATTTGGTCGCCGAGAGGCCAATCGTCTAACGCTTGGACATTTATTACGAAACAATCAAGATGTTTGCTCGTTCCCTCGAGATCACTGGCCGCGACAATGGCGATGCGTTACAAGGGGACGCAGTCGTTTAAGGGCTGTAAATGCATGCCGAATGGAACGGTATCCGGAAGCGGAATCTCTCCACGACCCATCGTCCGGAACGAAATCGCGTGGGACGTTTCTTCCTGCTGCAAAGATGCTGTATACGGGCTATTAATTGAGAGGGGGACGATGAATGGTCCCGGAATGATAAATAGATCGTGAAAAAGCGTGCAGGAACCAGAAATCACGCCATTACGGACCGCCTGCTCTCTCGGATCAAATTCCTTTGCTTTGACAGTGTACGACGAGAAAATGATATCGCTTCTGTCAATCTTTTAACGACGACGATGCTTATCTCCGACCGAAAAAGTCGTCAACATCTCTCCATTTATCTACGTTGTTTGACTCTACATTGTTAGAATCTTCGATTCTATTATTCCGTACGGAAATCTCCGGCGGTATCGAGTGAAAAGCGAAAAAGAAAAGAAAAAGCGAGAGAAAGAATCTAGCCCTGGAATCCGAGGGAGAATCAAACCAGAGAGTAATAAACACTTGATTCAACACCGCTCATCTTCCTCTTGTCTCTTCACACCGGCAGCCAACTCCATTTGACTCTTGCCTCTACTCGATTCCACCGCATTGCACACGCCCTTTCCGATGTGTACACTCCAGCGAACATCCATACTGCTTCCTCCGTACCCTCTGTTCTCGTTCTCACCCCTTTGTCCCCTCGCCCCGATCCTTCGTCGCCCTTACTTCACTCGACTTATCCCTCTTTCTCGCTCCTCCGTCGTTGCTTATTTTTTTCCATTTCGCACTTCCTGTCGTTTCTGCATTTTTTCGCGTTCGCCCCTTTTTACTTTTTTCGTCGTAACCGTGGTGGCGGCAGTCACCCCGCACGAAAAAGGGTGAGGATGGTCGAGGCTCGATCATAGCCGGCCGTTCCGCTTTTCCCTTTCGGTTCGAGCAGGCCACCCGGTGGTTTTCGGTTTATTTCCCGCTTATCCATTTATATTTGATTTATCCTGGCTGTCGCGCACCGCTCCGGGAGGGTTGACGCCTCGATTATCGCGTCGATCGTCGCGCGAAGCGATGCTTCCATCGTTGATCCTCGCTCAACGACGCGTTCTCAGCACTCGCGCTGATAAACGTTATACGGAATTGGAAAAATCCTCTAAAATCTTGAGAAAGAATCGCCGATTATTAAATGCAAACGCTAGGAGCGTGGTTGATCAAACGAATATTTGTTAAATCCGACTGCTAAATTCGATCCAATTAACCAGGATTGCGAAAACCTGAAACTATCGTAGAATCGAGAGGAGAACGATAAAAGACCGACGATCTTGATTTAAAGCTGTTAAAGCTGTTCCACCAAAAAGGGAGGAAAAGGGGGCGAAGAAGAAGTTTTTGTTGAAGCAACATCCGAGGCAAAAAACTGATACGATGAACTAAAGTAACTGAATACTTAACCGCATAATTCGATCAGCCGGAAAGATCGAGCGACCGGTTTAATAATGATGCCCGTTCTCCGGCAGTAATTTCGGGTAGTTTGGTCGTGAGCTTACGATCCGGGGGATGGTTGAGCGTGCGCGAGTAAAGAGGTTAGGGCACGGGGGAGCAATACCATATGCAAAATTAACCTCCATTAAATGCGTTAACTCGGCGACGAGCATGCTCCGATGCGCTTAACCAAAGTACATTACACCGTACTCGATGCGGTCTATAGACAGGGCCGTGCGATTCTCTACAGGGTGTTAACGAAGGAAACGATCGAAAAAGTGTTTCCAAATGTGAATCTCCGACGAGAGACGTTTAATCGTTTAATTACATCGTTTGACTCTGCGAAGATACAAGGGCCATCGTGCTCCACAAACCTAATATCGTTAATAAATTTGAAGAATCTCGACATTACGAGTTAATGTTCGTGATAAGTTGGTGATAAGTTTGACGGTAAAAGAAATACAATTTTCAAGGTAAATTTTATGGATTACCAGTCATATGATATCACGTAATACGGAGGATGCAGTTCGAGTATCGTAGATGGAAATAAATCAAGAGGAGAGAGACACCCTATTTAGAGGCATCTTTATTCGTTCTCTGAAAGCCTGATTTCATTGACTGCATCAAAGGTACCATAATCTAAAGTACACTTACGTACGAGGGTTTCGGTGGGGAAGCGATAGACATATACGTTCCTCGGAAAAACCAGATAAGTACAGAAAACGATATAACGTTCGAATTCGTCTAGAGGATTTTTTTAAATGAATTTTTACGTCCTTCTTATTTTCTCTAACTCGCTTTCTACCGTAGGATTTCCAGAAAACTACCGACCACGGATACGTTGACATTGCCGGACGAATAAGAGCACAGATGTGGTCTGTGATCAAATTTGAGACAAACTAGTCCGCAGATGTGTCAAGGCATTTGTCATCGTCGAAACGCACGCACAATCCTCTACGCTGTACGAAAGAGTCTCGCTGTCTCGCTGCACGTTTATTAACACCCTGTATATGTCGTGGCGTCTAATTGGCCGTCGCGATCGTCGGGGCAAAATGGCCTTACGCCGCGCATATTTACCCACAGTTCGTTTCGTCCTCGATTTCTTTTCAACGAGACGACAATGCGCGCTCTTAACCCGTTAACCGTCTATGCCGTAATATTATTGAAGAAGCCGATCTACAATTGTATTGTGCGCGACACGATATTACGTTCTGGGGCACGCTCTTCCCTTTTGACCCGTGCCAATCGAAACACTGCCTCTCCGGCATGCCTCTGGTCCGATCCTCCAGCCGGCTTTGCTCCAATATTGGACAGATTTTGAGAGCGAATTGCGATACGGCTAATTTTCTATCGCCGTTTACGATTAGCTTATTACTTCAACCATCGAGTAAAAGAATAACTTTGAACGCGATCGATACTGTCAAAAGTCACGGAACAGATATGACAATTATCTCGCAATATTTTACAACAAATTATAACTTCTGAAAGTTATACAGCAAAAGTTGACACTGCGAATTTATTAAATTTATTGGACAAAATAGCGCGGACGAAACGATATCCTACTCGAAAAAAGGCGAAGAAGACGTTAATGCGGCGTCGAAAGAAATAAAAAGAGCGGTCACATTGCAACGCAGCAAACGCAATTAACGAAAGCACGCAAAAGTTTGTTTCCTTTGCCCTTCGCATTCCTCTCACTTTAGAACCTAAGGGCCTTCGTCGTACAGTAGTAGATGCTTATTAAATTGTGTCATCCAGGAATAAGGGCTAACACGGTGCATCCAATTTGTGCCGCTTAATTAATTCTCTCCAATTTATTCCAGCCGGCCAATAAAGAAACCAGGACCCCGTCGGTCAACGAGCGCCGATGCGAGCGCAATATTGTCCCTAATGAAATCTTCGTTAATCGCGTCTCCGTCAAGTTTTCCAATGTACGACGACACGACGATGTCGTTCCAATTGCTCGCTCCACGAATTTTACGCAGTTAGACTCGATAGAAGACTCGGGCTTGATTTTTAGCCGTTCGTGACAGCTTCTCTTCGTAGGTAGGTGTATAGCTTGACACAGAGTCGAGTTCGATACTCGAAACGGATATCGAAAAACGTCCTACGAATAGATGATTCCACGTGGATGAATGGCAGAAAAATTATTGGAAATTGGGCAGAATTGTGGAATAGCAAATTTCAATACCAATAACGATATAAATATTAACGCGGATTTCAATTAATACTATTTACCGTTAATATCAACATTGGCACTAATATCAATTCCGTTAAATTCAATTATATCAATTAGACAATTTTAGTCCCCTCGGTCATGGGCATATATTAATTTATGGCTTTCTGTGTTTAACATTCGCTGGAACGATGAAACGTAGTTGGCATGTATAAACGGGACAAAGATTTAAAGCTGATCGAAATCTAAGTCGCAACTTTCCTATAGAATTAACATTTGGAAAAAAAGAGTCGATTAATTCGCTTTGTTCGTAAAGCTTACTTTTCACCCAAACTCACCCCTGTATCACTATCAACAATCCGAACAAACTTACCTAGCCCCGTTTCACCTCGTTGAATTAGCAGAAGGAATTAATCAGAGGATATAGCAATTGTCGAATAAACGCCAGTATCGAGTCTCGGAGAGGGACAAGAAAGCGTGGAATCCGTCGCGCGTTTACCGGATTCAACCCCCTAGTGTCGTAGTCGACTCGGGGAGGATGCTATCGCGTGGAAGCGAGAAATTAGCGAGAGAATAGCGGGAGAATAGCGACAGGGTAGCGACGGGGCGAGGCGTGACAGCAAGCTAATTACAGTATTATCGCTTTTAATTGCGATTCGTGCTATTTGCGCAATGGCGTGGCGGTGCAGCGCGCGATTGTCGTCGCGTGCCGAATTATTGGATGTTGACGTCAGCCGACGCGGCACCGCTTTGCTCGTAATTGTCGGCACCAATTATGCAATTAGCGCCGCTCTCTAATGAGCGCAGTGTTACACACGCGGAATCTAAACAGCCGGGATATTTGACAACCGTGCAACGTATCGCGCTTCTACGCGAATTTTCGCTTCGGCACGAATCGCTGCGAACGATTTCTGGATTACGAGAAATTTGCTTATTTACTCGGGGATTTACGCCTCGTGGCAACAGCTGCCTTTACCTTTTCTAAACTTCGTAATCCGCTGTCTTTCAAAAAATTACCAAATCGTAGAATCTTATTGGCGATACGAAAGGGAAGAGAAAACGAAACTGGCTGATCGTTACTGGCTGGTCTATCTCTCTGTTTGCCCAAAAATCTAATTATCTGCAGTATTGAAATCTAATTACGAGCTGTGTGTTCCGATACTCATAAATGATGCGCTATACTTGCAAGGATGTTAAACTGCAGTAACTCGATAACACTGGCCCCGCGCAATTAGAACTGTCGGTAACAAGATATTCCTACGTGTACCCAAATAATTGAATACCGGCATTACTGGATGTCCATAATCCGGGTTACCGAACCATTGGATGTGTACATTACTCACACACCGTTACGGGACTAACATCGCTGTAATTTTCGTAAACTTCGTAATGGACTATCCGGCACTCTCCGCTGCGTCGACATCAGCATCGATATCGATAGATCGGTTGCTACGCTCTCACGAACCAGTTTCCATGCCTATGTTAAGCACGGAAAAATAGGACGAGTTGTATGTTTGCAACCACCCAGAAGAAATAACTACGGTAATTCGATCGTATATCGTTCTCCTCTCTTGAAGATCGAGATAAACGAACGAACATTTCGCATCGTGAAAGAACAACGTTATTTCGGAAAACACTGGGAGAAAAAGTCGGATCGTATCTGGGTTAATGTCGTTTCAAATTCTTCGCAAAGATATACAAGCGCTTGTAAAAAGAGAAAAAAGGAAAGAGAAAAGGAAAATAGAAAATTTGGTCAAACACTCGAAAGTACCATGGTGTAACGCGATTTCCTGTAACGTATCGCCCGCGTTGTACGAATTTTCTCACCCGTCGAACCCGATTACAAGCGAATCATAGAAACCACGTCGACGCGAATCGAATTGCCAGCTACGTACCATCGAACCCCGCTAAGTGGCTACGAAAACTCGTAACGTAACGAGCGTGTAACAAATCCGACGCGTGTGCCAATGTGTAAACACACTCCACTCGAAGCCGCAATCCCTTATGCTCTTAGAATAGGGTGCAGTCGGATGATCGCACAATAAAACACTGGCATAATGTTTCGCCCCCGCTGGTTGAACACCGCAAATACACCCCTGGACCGCACGCAGGTTTATTTTCGAGGGAGCACGTCTGGCGTGTACGTACATCGAAAGGGCTAAGGACCTGCAGCAGCAGCCAGAGCTCGAGGGACACCCCGGGGCACCCATCGCGGATTAGCCTCGCTACATTTCGTCCCTTCTGTCGATGCGTATGTTCCGTCATTACGCGTCTAACTCGACCAACCTAGGCTACCAAGGGTTGTTACCGAGTATTCAGAGGGGTTGATTCGATTCTTTCTACCTGCGACTAATCGGCTGATCCATTTAATGGTGTCACTGGCTCGCGACGTTTGATGTTGGAGCGCGCGGACAGACGAGGGTGAAAAAGGGTGTCTCGGTTGATTTTTGGTTTGCTTGGGGTTATATAGAAAGAAAGTGGACTAGCGGATTCGTTCTTTCGGGGGCGAATATAGTTTGTCCTTTATCCGAAACAACGAACACCGGATACCGGAAAGTCTTTGGAACTTGTTGCGTTCTTTAATGAAATAAATTTGAAGAATAAAGCGAAACTTCGAATTATTGGAAATTGGTGGAATTTTGATAAACGATTCTAAACTGACCGCTATAGCATTAAAGTGACCAATATACGTAGGTAAAAATTCTAAGGAACAGATACAGACTAAGCGTTACCGTACGAGGTTTGAACTTTTCATCGACTTCCGGGAAAAGCGAAGACGCTGCACCGAAATGGTTTTACGGACAGCATCGAAATCACCCCCGAAATTCCATTTGCGATCCCTCGGAAAGGAGGCTGCGTGCATACGTAAAGCGAAACCCGAGCCAGTAATCCGTCGTCGTGGAAGGTCGGGCAGCCGAAACGAAAATTGGCTAAATTTCGTTAAGTTTGGCAGCAATTACTTTTGATACCCGACACGCGGCCGTAATTGCGTTGGGCCAAGCTGAAGCGAGCGCGCGCGACAGAGAGGGGTAATAATTCGCTAATATCAATTTCAAATTTCAATTAGTATCATCTCGACGTCTGCTCCCAGATCCAACCACCCGGCTGCCCCACCACCGTTATTCGTTGCCGTTCTCTCGCTCCTTCTCTCTGTCTCTCCGCCTCGGTTTTCTCCTGGACCCCAGAAGAGCACGGCATGATCTAAAATTCAATTTGTCCCTTGTAGCGGAGCCGCAAAGGGCGAAGGAGCAACAAAGGCAGAGAGAAACTAGTAAAAGAGAGAGAGAGAGAGAGAGAGAAGAACGGCGGGAACGATCGAGAGGGAAGGTTCGCGAGGCGGTGGGTTGGTGGTGCGGCCGGTGGTTGGAAGCAAGCAACGTAGAATCGCGTGTATATAGAGGAGAAGGTGGCGGAAGAGCATAGAGTTAGGGAATACACGGAGTTTAAAGCTTGCTGTTCGCGTGCACGCCGTTATGTAAGCAGAGCTACGGCCCTGTAGGCATGCGCATGCGCGACACGCCGACCCATTATAAATTGATAACCCCGCCGTTTATTAAGTTCCACCGACCGATGGCTGCTTAGGCAAAGAGCCCTCCACGCTCCTCGCCTATACGTGCATTATTTATTTACGGGAGTTTACAATCCCTCTAATGGGGATCGGCGTAATCGGCCGCCTATATGCCTCCAACCTTCTCCCCTCTAGATTCCACTGTGGCCCTCTTGGCCCCCGTGCCCGACGCCAACCCCTTGTCGGCTTCTCTCTCTTAATCGCGTTTCAGCCCGCTTTCGAAAATCCCAGTATCGCTCGGGGAAATCGCAAGTAGCCAGGTTACCGAGGTGCTCGTTACGAGGACGTTGCACGTGATAGCACGTACGTAACCAAACGAGAAACGTCAAGGGGCGGGCTTCCGGTTGAAACGTACGATCGGTCTCGCGAGGCACTTCGTAGTCACGATCTCGCGAAAAGATCGTAGTCGAAGCTCGGTTAAAAGATTTACCATTCGCGAGGAAAGCACGGATAGACAAGCTTGGATCGTAGGTAGCCCACAATTATCGGTACTTCATTGGTATCGATACCGCTTCGAAGTGAAAATGCGATTGATTTTTGCGTCGGTGGCCATTTCGTTACACAAACTTAATCTAAGGAGAACTTTGAAGATACGGTCGTTATCTCCGAACAACTGCTTTGGCAATATCGTCATTATCATTCTACGTGCACTTACGTAATTAGATCCAATTTAATGGTTAATTATTTCGTGCGTGTAAGTGGATAGAATCCGGTTATACGCGTGGAGGATTGATCGTCGTTAGGTTGAGCGAAATAACGAGAGCGAAATATTGCTGTCGCAGTCCGTAAAATATATTTTGAATAAATAAATAAATAAATAAATAAATTATTTACAGACGAATTCGTGAGTCGTTGGTACAAATACAAGTCGCGGAATAAATACTCGATAAATGCTCGGAGAAACTCTGTAGATTCACCTCGATACTCGTTTATACTCGTTGATGCTCTTCGATACTGTTCGAAACTCTTCCGCTCGCGACCGCGTCCGTTTATTTATACTGGTCGGAGGAGAACCGGAAAATTCGAATTCGTCTACGTTTCACGGTTGTACGTAGCGGCGACATTGTTTTGCCCGGAGTTTATTTGTTCTCACATTACTCGTAACAACCTAGCGGTCTTGATACTCCGAGGTAAAACAACAACAGGATTTGAATTGTCCTCTGACTCGTGCGCCGCTACATACGTTTTCTCTTCAACGTTATGAATGGTAATTATCTTAGCATATAATGAGGGTACATGTAATTGAATAGTTAAAATCTACAATCGTATTAACATTTTAACGAGCAAACTCAACTTAGTTTGCCATTGTAATTGTTTGCGCAGAAATATCTTATATAAATTAAGCGTAGCTTGTACTTTGATAAATTATAAGCGAATTATTTCAAACTAATTAATGAAAAATTATCTCGACGAGCATCGCGTATTCCTTTCTTGCTAAAACCGAGTTTAAATTGCGTTTACTCTTTGGGATAAACTGCTTTTACGATATACCGCAGCAACAATCGACTACGCGATTGTACGAAAAAGGATTAAAAATTTGAAAAATAGTAATTAACTTGCAAACGAAGATACTCCGTTTTAACGTTGTACTCAAAACTCTGTCAAAACACGAACTAAACGTCTGTTTATCAACGCTTCGATTCCGTTCTATCGTAGAAACCGATTAGCCTGTCCTCCAACTAAGCCTCCTACTAAACAATTGTTACCGGCAACCAGCAATTACATAATTCCTCCCCTCCCTCCCCGATAAATCTTCCAGAAATACCAGTGACTCTATTGTCTAACAACCTCTAATTCACTTTCTTGGAAAAATGATGCACGACTTACGTAAGTAACCCCTCTTTCTCTCTAATTGCAGATTGGATCAGTTCACACTCACCAGCCGAACAATAACCACCACCACACGCATCATCAGCAACAGCAACAGCAGCAACAACAACAACAACAACAGCAGCAGCAGCAGCAACAGCAGTCGAGTCAACCGCAGGTGCCAGGGGCAGGAGGAGGTGGAGGGCCGGGGGGTGGGACGGTGGCCAGGCCAGGCGGCATGTTCTGCTACCACTGCCCCCCGGGTCTTCCAACGCCACGGTTACCACCCACCCTCGAGTACCCATTCGCTGCCACTCACCCTTGTAAGTAGATATTCCATTTGTCTCTTGCGTTTTGTCCACGGATTTTCGGATAGCAGTTCAAATTTAAAGAAGTCTTTTTCTCTCGATGACTTTTTAAACGTTTGGTCGCGATGGAAAAATTTCTTTTTCAAACTACGCGTTTTATCGGAAACTGACAGGGCAGTAAACGAAAGAAAATTTTTTACAATATCAGTTGATTTTGCATTTTTCTAAAAGCGAGGACATTCGATTCCAATGGAAGGAGACGATTATGTAATAAAACAAAGGGAATTATAGTTTAATACAGGGTATAAAAATAATAAATTGCATTCCCTAAAATATCGCAAAACATAATAATTAAGTTGGCAAATACTATCGATATACCTCGTGCCTTCCGGCGACTCGATCCCCCAGAGTACCGTTTTGTTCCGATTTACCCCCGTAAGAAAAATTTGATTCCGCCCATAATCTTACATTTCTTCATCTATTTTCCCCCTTGCTATTCTTCCTCGATTTCACTCTAGCCGTTGCGAGGGTGGATTTTAAAGCGAGCTATGTCATGGAGAAACGTCGATTCAATTTCTCAAATCACCCTCGACATAACAAGAATTATAAACGACGATGGAACCGTCCATCAAAGGTTTAAGCATTAGTAAGAAATTTGATGTAAATCCTTAATGATTATTTATTATGCGATGCGGACGAAGAAATCCTGATAATTCTGTTCCAAGCACTCCTGAGTTCTGGGCCTAATTTTGAAGGTTCGTTCGAAGAAACGGTATTCCATGAACACCGATCTAGCGTCTGTCAAACGTATAAAAATATTCCCGATAGCGACGTTAAAAGAGAGTGAAGGAAAAGGCGATGATCGCGATGTAATTAAAGAAAATCGTGCAGCAAGGTGGATGGACGTTAGAAAGGAAAAGGGAGAGGAAGAGAGAAAAGGGAGATTGATTGTACCGGCACTTGCTCTGGCGGAACACATCGATGAAGTTACATTACCGACTAGACCGAGTTACGCAAAGTGGACGCTACAAACTGGACGGCCGCTAAACTTAATTTGCACTTCGGAGCAACTTCCGGCTAAACCGCGTCCCGACGGCAGTGCCGAGTCGCTCTTCGGAACTTCGACGCCAGTTTGCCTATTCACCGATCGCTTTCCAAGTCGAATCTCGTTTCTGTCGCGTACGTTAACTCCCGTTTGTAGATATATATCATTTTGCTGGAATGTCACGAGGTCGAAACACTGGGTTTCTTTGGCTCTTTACGCGTTGGAAAAACGCGATCGAATTTTGACAGGAAGCGCCATTCTCCGCGATTTTACGCGATGAATTTTATATGACGTTTTAGAATTGAATCCCGCAATATCAAATTTGATCGCGTTTTCCTTTGTGCGAGCTAAATTTTGTATTCCTATTTTTACAATTCTGCGGATTCGATCGTGTTATTTATGAAAATTATCCTTCCATAGCGCGATGAATTTCATACTTTCAGCGATACTCTGAACGAAAATAAAATTGCTACGATGTTCGTTTTATTTGATATTTTCTCCTAATTTAACAAATTTAATTCGTTAAACAATCAAAAGAGCAACGAGAAAAGTCGATTCTTTATTCTTCTTCCTTTTGTTTTTTTTTCTTCTTTTTTCATCTGTCCGAACATGGTTCATCGAGCCACGATGTGTATGCTCACTTTATTGCATATTATAAACCTCAATGAGATACATGTGGTAGGTAGATAATCGAATGGGGACCGTAGGTGAAGAGGGGAGAGAGATACGGTATCCTCAGGGACGTGTATAAGTGCCCTTCCATCTAGGCCCGAAATATAGTTTAAATAAAATATTGATTTCCCTGGCGCAAAGTGAAATTATGTTTTTAATGCGCATTTATCATTCCCTTTATCGCAGGCGCTCCCCGTAGCTCCACTTAAAATTAAGTGAAATTCGTACGCGCGTTTACCGTTGATTAGAACGCGACGAAAAACACGAAGAATTTCTTAAAGCGTTGCCGAAACTTTATTCTTTTGCCTGTTGATGATTGCGAAAATTGTAGAAATTTTATTTCCAGGTAGGACGAATTTAATCCAAGCCGAAATGCTATAATCGTTTCTTGGAATTTTCTTATTGGAAAATTTGCGTTACGTGGTTCGTTTAAGTAACTCGTTACTCGCTTAATTATAGTTTTTACCCTAAAAATACGACTCGATTTATAATTGAATTTAGAACAAAAATCTCGTCTTCGTTGATAACAGATACGAAGGACTCTCTTGGACTAGAGGCCGGAAACATCTCACACTCCGCTTGCTAGCTGAACGATCGAATTTAAAAACATTTAAAAACGTTTAAAAACATTCGCTGCTGCTAAAAATCACTATCGTCTGCGCATCTTGTACAACCTAAAACACGTAATTTCGACAGCACGTGTGTGTCTAAACCTAAACGATGCCTGCTGGATGGTAGAAGGGGCGCAGGGGTAGAGTGTCCTCAGGGACGTCCGTGCACCCTTCCAACTCCCCTGGTCGCTGTCCCCCCGCTCCCCCTCATCACCCCCCGTTGGGATAAACAGATTAGGTAACTACGTGATAAGTCGGTAAGTGGGTTCATTCGGCGCAGGGTCCGAACCCACCGACATTCGCTCTAACATCTAACTAGCTCGTTACCGTCATTAGTAACGGTCGGGGTGTCATTAGATTTCGTTCTGTATCTAGTTTTTCCAGCAAACCTTCCAACCCATCTACTCCGCCCGTTCTGCAACGAATTTCAGGCAGACGTAAACGTGATAATCGTTTCTATCATTTTTCTTCGCTTTTCTTCGTTCCGTTCCATTTTATTTTTCGACTAGAACAGAATGTGACGAAAAACGGAGAATACAAACCGAATCTTTATATAACGGTAATTTCAATTTAATCCCATTCTCTTAATTACAAGAACGACTCTTACGACAAGAACGAATCACAGGCCAGAAACACAGAACCAGTGAAACGACACAAAACATGATTCCCGACACTTAGAATTCGGTACCTGTCCCATCGGTACTGAAAGGGTTAATCCAGACACGCATTTCGAGCGGAAGCAAATCAAGGACGGTCCTGAGTGAAGAGGACAAAGTGTTTTAAAGGCGCACGTAGCGTGTCGGCGGGACACGTGCGAGCTTTCCGCGTCTGCTTCCTGGCAAGAAGAAATTAATCCCTCTATTGTTTTTCCCTCGGCGGCCAGACAAAACTATGACCCTTCTCGTGGCGACGTGTGTCGCTGGAAAAGGAAACGTGTACAAAAGTCAGCGGGACCTTCCTTGCGCGCACGGTTGCCGGGTACGTTAATAAATTGGATCAAGCCAGGAGTCTCGATGAGTTGTGCGAGTTGTCTGGATCCAGACTTCGTCCCCGCTCACGAGTCTAATCTAAGATCTTGAGTGGATTTCAGTTTCGGCCACCGATAAATTTATTTAGCCAACCGACGCGAGCTTCGATTCTTGCTTTCTTTCCTCTCTTCTATTCACCATTTCTCTCGAAAACGTCCCTTCTTCGATCTTCGAATTTCACGCTGGCCCATATCGTTCGCTGATCGTTGTCCCATTATTGTTGTCGATCATTAACTGCGTTAAAACCAAGATGTTTGCGCGTAAATAATACACGACGAAATTGACGCTATCGTTTAATAAACGAGTCGCGACGATTAGAGGGAACGTATTTGATGGAAGCAGGAAGGGGTTGGGGGTTGGACAATTTCCCGCGACGAGAAGGCTGTTATTAAACGCGAGGACAGGACATCGATCGCGGGAAATTCAATTGCAAAGTCATACATACTGCACGCGAAAATCCTCGCGAACGAACACATTAATTTTGCAGGGGCGGCAGACTATTGCCAATGACACGGTACGAGTTTGCTCAACGGTATAATTGTTCCATGGTAGTTATGAAAGTTGGTTTCCGGTATGGATGACTTGTTGCAAACAGAACAGACGTGCCGACGCAATCGAATTCCTGAATTCTCGCGTTCCCTACGAGCCGGACCCGGTTTTAAATTTAACCATACGAAAAACGCTCACGGAAGTGAACGTCACCGAACGCCTCGAGGAAATCCAATTAGAAATGTTCGGCGTCAATTAGCGTGAAATCTATGTGAAATTTTAGAACGAAGTGTACGCATACCTATGTGTTAAAGCTCGCTTGAAGCGCGAAATTATCGAATCGTCGTAGCGGTGAAAGCATATGTCAGATCGTTGTTAGGAAACTTTTCTACAAATCTTGCTGTCTATTTTTTTCTTTATTTATCCGCTACACTATGCTTTGTACTCTGATAGTATGTGTTTAGAACGTATCACCATGGGGAAACAAAAATTTATCACTTGGCATGAGACACAATTCCAACGATAAGTACAAAATGACTCGAAACAGAAGAACAGTTTAATAACAGAAGAAAGAACGGAGGAAGAAAACAACAGACAACAAACCAGCGAAGAAAAACGATATACTCCTATCCTGCAAAAGCATCCCAAGCCATTCCAAAGGATCCCTGATGGACCCGATAAAACGACCCACCGTATCGGAACCGTAAAAGCAAAACCATAATCACGGTGAAAATGGAAAATTGAACGCGATCTTGCAGGTGGATGCACATGCGTGAATCGTTAGGGCGAACAACAGTCGATACTCGCGAGGGTAGGTTGGTCGTGTTCGGCAGCCGAGCGAGCCGCATGAATTTTTATGAGCTTAGGAAATTAATTTGTGTTTTTCGCTAAGCTCCGGCTTAGCGCCGCGGTAATTAATTGCGCTGATTGCCCTGCATCATTGATAAGCGGTTCTCTGGCTTTCGTAACGTTTACCCCCATTGGGCCATCTCTCTTTCTCCCTGTAGCTTCGCTGTGCCCGTTTCTCTGTTCCATTTGTCAGGTCGTACGCGCAGCGTTGAACGCCATCGTTTCCCTTCATCCCCCTTCGTCCTTTTGTCTGCGCGTGCTTTGGCCAGCCCCCGTTTTTCCGATTTGCAACGAACGAACTGTGTGTTCCTCGTAATTGGCCCGCGAACGAGCCATCGCGCGTTAAATCATGCACCAGGCGATAGGGTGCTTTTGAATTTTTGTCAAACCTGCGGTATACGCCAGATCGGATGGAACGTTGGATCGAGGGTGAGGGCTTTTTTTATGGAGGGTTTGTTAAAATGTTTTACGACTGTTTTATGTAACGCTAGTAGAACTCCCCTACATATATATATACACGTTACATACGTATTCGTAAAAGCAAGGTTAAGGAGAAGAAAGTTTAATCGCGATATCTTGATCGTATATTACAGACACTAGTTACTCCGCGTATCATCCAGCCTTGCACGGAGTCGGCGAGGATTCTTTCGTGAGACGAAAGCAAAGGAGGAACAGAACCACGTTCACTCTTCAACAACTAGAGGAACTGGAGTCAGCGTTTGCGCAGACACATTATCCGGATGTCTTCACGAGAGAGGATCTGGCGATGAAGATTAACCTCACCGAGGCCAGGGTTCAGGTTAGTACGATGAAACGAATGAATACGAAGCGAAAGTTGCGACTCTCGTGACAAACAGATTTGGACAAGTTTAGTGGATGCGTTAAAGAAGAAACAGATACGGTGTGTAAGTAGTGCAGCGAACGAATAATTTTCAGTTAGAAAGATAGAAGAAATACGATGAAAAGGAGAATCTGAAAAATTTAATATTCAAATTGGAAAATTTTGGAAACTAACCCCGTATACCGAATAAATTGAAATGTTCGTATCTCGTTTTGTTAAAAGCATTTGGTATATATTTCGGGCACGCGAGTCTCTAATGATTTTGAGTGGCACATTTTTTTTTTCGCTTTTAGTCCAAGAAATCAATTTCAAACGGTGTCAAATGGATAAATGGAACAGCGACGAGCGAAATAAAATAAGGCGAAAATGTCGCTTGACGAGCGGATTTGTAATCGATTGACCTTTAATTTATCAAAATATACAATCATATGCTAATGCGAATGCACTTTAATAAATGCGTTCAATTTCGCCCGGTTCATACGACAAATTTAATGTTCCTATAATAATTTTGAATATATTTGCCGATTTCTGAGAAAAGAGAAAGTGCATAAAGCGCAATCGGATAAAGTAAATACTCAAGCAATTTACACCGGTAAATAATATGAAACGATGCTATGTCAAATTTGCGATCACGAACAACCATTATATCTTGCAAAAGTATAGAAAGATGCGAGAAAGCAGAAATCTACCACAAATCTGTTCACGGTAAACCACGATATATTTCACGCATTCCCTGCAGGAGATTCTAAAGCAAACGGTCAAGCGAGACACAATGTGATCGATTGTTTCGATGCGCGACGGTAGATCGCACAGTGTAAGAGAAAGGGCGCAAGATGTAGGGTAGTTTTAGGGTACACCCATCTCCCATGGGAGGTGCTGACACCCTCGACCTGACGTAATCTTCTGACAGAGTAAGCCGGTAATCTCCGGGATTACTTTGTACTCTTGGCTACGTCCTCCTGCCCATATTTACTCGCACCGGCGTAATTCGCGCTACACAGAATCCCGGCAGTAATAGCGATTCCCTGCTGAAATCCTGTTGGAACATCTGCAGGATATCCGATCGGTGATGTCAGATTTTTAATTCGTCCCCCCCCCCCATTTTTACGTATTAACATTCTCATGATTCTCTCAAGAATCTTTTCCTTCATAGCCACCCAAAAGTTTATAACGTTTCAATTCGTATAACAAATCGCGCAACCAATATCGTTCGGTATACTGTCCAATTTGATATTAAAATCTTCCATCTCCTATTGCATTCGGAGATGCACTCGATTTAATTTTTACTAGACCGATAAGGCTTTCTACGAGATACATGGTTAATCGATGCAATTATACTCTTGGAATAGTGGTTTTTAATATAAACAGGATTTGGGGGGAGCGAAACATCGAGCGATAAAGATTAAACGAAGCAACGAGAAGCAAAGACGATGGGATTTTAACGTCGAATGTAATCTGATGAAGAATTAATAAACAAGAGCAGCAGAATCGCAATTCACCGGATTGATACCGTACGAAGAAGAAATAATCCCAAGAGACTGCGCATTTTCATATCTCGTCCCGATATTGCATACAACCAGAAAGGTCCAGATTTTCAGCTTGCGTTAAACACGGTTGAACGACAAACATCTTTCTTCGTAATTAAGACGATTTGTTGAAATAGGAAGGATAATTACAAATCCAAATCTACAACGATCCTACGTCGTTCAGGGAGAATGAGTGACTAACAAGAAAGCTAGGAAAAGAAAAAGAATGGGGGGGGAGAGAGAGAGAGAGAGAGAGAGAGAGAGATAGCAGAGAGTCTAGTAAAAGAATCCTTCAGCGTGGTGTGTCCAGCAGAGGGGCACGGTATTATCCCGCTGCATTGTTCGGATTATAAGACGAGAAGGCCATGGTAGGCAGTGGTGTACACAATGGCAGGAAGGTAGGGACAGGACGGCTATGACGCAATTACGGCGCAGACTCATTGTTTCATTAGGGAAGACAAAGGGAATCTGAAATAATGGACAAATAGGCGCGTTTATGCAACGCCGGTCCTCTTCTCCTACTCCAATTAGAACCCCGTGCGGGGTAGAACGAGCGCGGGGGTGGCTGAACCATCGTCAGTGGATCGTCCGAGGTAGTTACCAACCTCTGACGTTTGTTCGTCGCCCCGTGTATCGTGCGCAACAATTATGCTACACGCACACCGCCGCTGCAGGGAAAGAAAACCGAGCATGCGCTACGAACGAGAGGCCACCACTGTCAACGTTACATAGTCGCGTGCTCTTTGGCCCGGTTGAATTTCAAAGCGTGCAACGCGAATTACGGCGCTACGAGACGCGAGCCGACACACCTAACTATGCGCGGCTGTGTACGTCGCTCGTCCACGATGAATTTTACACTCGTGGAAAATGGGAAGAACGATGATCGTCTTATAGCTGTATAATTCGATCTGTATGCAATGGAAGTTGGATAATCGAGTCGTCCGGTTAAATTGAACGATTCCTTGGAGAACAGTGGGACGATACCGTGGAAAAATTCAGATATAGAAAATTCCGATAGAACGTCAAAAAATATCCGGAAAGATTTATTTATCATTATTATTTCATAAAAGTGATAACGCTACAAGATTACGCATTTCAACAGTTTTAAAACACCGTTATCCTGTTTGAGAAAAAGGAAGGGGCCAAATGTAAAGAATAATTAAAAGCAGATTTGCAAAGCAAGTGGCAAAAAGATTAAGCGCATTTGACTTTGGTCAGAGCGGAACAATGCTACTGCTGACGTGTTTGGATTAAAAGCAATAAAAAAGGGGGAGGGGATGCGATTAAAAAATAAAGAAGAACAAAGGGATAACGGGAGAAGGAACGTATGAAATACACGGGGGTGAAGAACAGCGATGCCTTTTACCATTGGATTACATACCGTGCTAATGCGCTTATAAATTTGCAAGCAAAAATGTACCTTTCGTTTTTTTAATGAAAACATAATAGAGAAGTAAGAGGCTTTGGCACCTGAGTTTCGCATATATTCACCAAGATCGCGTGTAATTGATTTGCGAAACAGACGATTATTTCGTTCAATTTTTCCAAATTAAATGACGATTTAAACGTAACCTTTTCATATACATTACGAAGAACAGTAACCAATTTACTTTAGCTTTGCAAGATATCATGGAAACGATCGACCACCGTTAAAGCACGTTTCGTCGATCCATATCGATCTATCACACTTTTCTGTAAGAAGCGTCGAAAGATTAAATGCGTTTATTTCATGGAGGGAAACGAGTCGACGCCATTACCGACGTCTTTCGGATTAAATCCGTATTGAAAAAAAGAGGACATGCGCGAAGCGAGAGAAGAGGGAAAGAAAACGGGAACGATCCGGTGGAAAGACAAAGAAAGAGAGATTGGCAGTCCCGACGGAACCGCGGCTTTGTTCCCAGCTATTACTCGCCCCCGCAACCCTGAGGATATTATTATATCTTTCCCCGTCAGCCGGTATCCACCGTCCTCGTTTCCCGTGTACGAATTCGAAGGCAACGCGAAGCTGGCTCATCGTATTTATTTTATTAAACCATTTTCCAAGCTTCCTCTCGCCGTGAAACTTTCGCTCCAGGACAAAAGATAATCATTCGCCGGTACTCGACCGATCTCTAATAACGCGTTTTGTCTTTTAGAAGCAAGACGGAGGAAGAATTACGTTTGCGCCAATATAATTGACTTCCCGGAACTTTATTTTATTATCGATTCCAATCCGTTAATGAGTTCTCGTTACTTTTGCGCCGTGATTCTTCGAAACTTTCTTCGATCCGCTTAACTCTCGTCGAAGATTTTCGTGCGAAATAACGGAAGGGTTTTTTCAGTAATTTGCGATGATATTTCATCGATCCTGGAACGTCTAAGAAGGCGAATCGACTAATCAAACGACATAGATTAATATACGATCGTTCTCTGATCCTACAAATTTTCCAAAAGTGACGTTTCGATCATCGTAAATGTAATGTCTGTTTCGCAACGTGTAAAGCCTGTTAGCAGCGTGCTAGGTACCTTAAACTTGCACGTTGTCGCAAACCGTAAGAGCTTCAGAAAGTTCAAAGTAGGAACTCGTTCTGGAAGAAGCTGGTGTTAGGGTGCAATCGGAAAGCAACGACACACGGAGTGAACGAGAGCACGAGGCGGCGGAGGACCGCCGGGTATAATAAAGTCTATTTCAGTTGGTATTATGTCAAGTTAGGCTCGTTAGCGGAACTCGAGCTTTTTAAAAAACACTCGGCCGCTGTGGTTGCTGTCGGCTCGTTGAACATGCACGCGGGCAAGAGGCCCAACACCCCCTCTGGTCCAGCCGCGAATGCCATCCCCTACATGCAATTATCCTTCCATATCCGCACACCAGGTGTAGCCCTATAAAGCAGCTTAAGTGCCGCCTTCAGCGCCGTTCCTCGTCGTACTCTCGTTTGCTTTTTATCTTCCTTTCTTTATTTTTCTTTCTACACTGTATCGTACACCTTTTACTCTATTTACACCTTCGTCGTAATCAATTGCCGAGGAGTAGATTAGCCGAAGTGTCCTCTTCTTCTTTCTTTTTTTTTTTTTTTTTTTTTTTGGATCGATCGTTCGATCTCGATGTGGAATATTTGTGGGTTAAAGTTATTACGAAAAGTTCGTGGATTCTCGACGGACAATCTGCGATAGTATCCGTTAAGACATCTTCGCTCGTTTGTTTGATCATCGTCTAATCAAAAAATATTGGAAATTATTCCAGGTATGGTTTCAAAATCGTAGAGCAAAGTGGAGGAAAAGCGAACGTTTGAAGGAGGAACAGAGAAAAAGGGAAGGTAACGGGGGAGGTGGTGCATTGGAAACGACAGGCCTGGCACCGCCAACGTCTTCGTCGGCAGGTCCAAGTCCCACAGGACACGACCCTGAAGGTACGATCGTGAATAAAAACACGGCAACTTCAAACGTATTACTATTAATATCGATGTAATAAATTTCACGTTCTTCTTTCGAAGAGAGACAATTTTAGTAATTGCAGAAATGAAAAATTCGAGATCTGTCGTTTCGACGAGTTTCTTCTAGCGTTTAAGAAGCAAAACTAGCATCGTTCAGAATTGGTATTTTCTGCTTAAAAAGGAACAACAAGCAGCAGCGCCCCTGACGCGGAAGACGCCGGCCCAGATGGAGCTGGCGGATCGAGGAGTCCCAGCACGACTTCCGCGTCGGTCAGTCCGCGGCCTCAGCAGAGTCAGCCGTCCTTGGGTGGCGTCTCGACGCCACCGCCAACCCCCATAAGGGCGCCGCCGCCACCACCTAGCACCATGGGAGGTCTCGGCCCACCCGGCGAGAGGTGAGCTTTTAGCTTCGTTTGTATTTACGTCTTTAGGAAATATCTTCTTTCTTCATCCGCCCCCGCACACCCCCGCCCCGTTTTTCCCTCGTCTGAAACTCAGTCGTGGTTCCACGCTGCAAGCACCGCTGAACACGTCGACCGGATGCTTGATACGCGCCATTAAACCACTCCTCGTCGCTTCCTACCCGACCCCCTTTCAGCCCCCCAACCCTCATGCTGCGCCACGTTTTCGTCCCAGTATGCTCGCTGCCATTCGTATAATCGCGATAATTGTCGCCTCGTTAAATCGCTACGGGACCCCGAGACGAGCGCGCAAACGCGTACAACCGAACGAGTTGCATACGCGCGATTTAGGAGCTGACCGTTCCCTGCTGCGCTGTTTTACGATTCTTCGGCATGGTAGATGACTTGTTTGAGTTTAAAACATCGTAGACGAAGATCGCACAGGGTTGTCGACTGGGAATTAGGTTGAGATTTATAGAGAATATGAAAGATCGGCAACGACGAGCGCGAGCAAAGGAATTGGGTTTAATACCGTTACGTTCTTTAGGTGTGCTGTTTGAGAAAAATAAGAGCAATTGGAAATAAGGAAAATTTTGAAGGAAGTAGATAATGGGGAGAAATGGGTCGTTCTGTCGAGAATAGAGGGATTCCAAAGAAATTCCCGTAGAAGAGTGAAATTTAAACCTACTTCTTACCCGACACATATTCAACGAAAAAAATTCACGTACACCAAGCTGGAATATGAAAATAGATTTTCAACTGTGTTCCACCATTCTACTGACAAAAGAGATGTTATATTTATGAATTATGTAACAACGAAGCAAACGAAAAACCCCACGGGTTTAAAATATTCTTCTACACCGTTCTAAAAATAACAATGTCATAAACATAGGCATTTCGTGATACGTTGCGTGTTTCGTAGCGTGCATTAACGTAAATATTTCTTTGTATTATCATCGTTGAATTAATGATTCTTCGATCGAATTAATATTGCAACGATACTATTCCGAGAAAATCATGTTATTGGAAAGCAGAGGATAAGCCATTATAGCAATGGCATTAATGTCAGTATCAATAATAGCGTTTGTGATTAATATTACTAATATATTAAATGTTTGCCGTTAATATCAATATTCATATATCCATCTCATTCATTTTCAACGAAGCTTTTCCTCGAATAAAACTTCCGAATTAAGAATACTTTTGATACAATAGTATACTAGATTAAGAAATCCAAGCGTTAATGTTTCGAAAGCGAGAGATTCATTTTCACGTTCTTCGACAAAGAATTACTGCTTCTTACGCAAGACAGATACGCAAAAATCAGCATTTACACGGTCGTTCTAAAACGGGAAAGCCAAGAAAATAAATCCAAGAGACCATAACCAATTCCTGCGGATCTTGCATGCACACAGCCACGTATATACGTGCATATAGGGCTGAAAGCTTGAGCGAAAGAAACACGATTCGCCGATTTCCTCCCGACGACGGTAAGTATTCGACGGTGGCTCTTTATAATCCCAGACAAAGCTCCCCTCTCGCATCGACGGGAATGGTAAGAACAATACCCGAAACGTAGACACACGGAATACACTGGTAGCGGGATGACTCGAGTCAAGATGGTGGAACAGACCGCGGATGGAAACAGCAAGGGGATTCAGAGGGGGAGGGTTGAAACGGTAGGAAGATACTCCTTCGCCGTCTCCGCAGTTGTAATTTATTTAAAACCGCTCGCCGTAAATATATCCTCATCATTTATTCAGCGGCTCGGCAGCTTCTCGACTGCAGGGGTGTACGCTTTACTGCGTTCTTCCTTACCTACCAACCAGCCCAAGAACACCGAGAGACTGTTCCATGTGCAGTCGATTCTCGCGGAACAGGGGCGGATCCGGCACGGAAGGGTGACTCGTTCGAAACAGGCTATCTCTCTCTCGTCCTTCTTTTAGCCCGCGTCTCTCTTGTTTTACAGTAACGCTCTTAGGAACGTGGGATTTAAATTACTTGCGGAGAACAAAATCTTGAGTGGAATTGGTCTCCACTCCGGCACCTGTATCGATCCTCGTCTATTCGATGCATTCCGATATCCGCCTTGATATTTGGTAGAAACATATCGTAAAGAAAGATTCCGAATGTTAACGTCGAAGATGACAGTTGTAACGAGTTTGACGATCGTCAAGCTATCGATCTAGTCGATTCGCTGCTCGAATTGTTCGTCTCTTGGACGCAGTATCTTTATTTGCAACCAGTTAATACCCAGAGTTCAAACCGCGACAAACAGCGATCAGCAATTGCGCGTTTCTCCCGTAAGAGGATCTCGCGCTTAAAATACGCACGCGGAGTAATCGTAGAAGCTGCGAGTATGCACAGACCATGTAGATATTAGACGCGTAGAGACCAAGAAACAAAGTGCGTGTACGCAAGGAAGGGAAGCGAGCGAGTGTAAGTAACGTAAGTGCACGCTAGGCTACGCAGCTAATTGCCGCCAATTATCGCGCTTACCGCGGTTCGAGCTTTCCTCTCTGCGCCTCTACGGTCGCTTTCACCTCCTTCGCCACCCTCCGTTACTATCCCGTTGCGGTTTCCTACGCCTATCATCTTCCACCAACCAAAATCCACTACTAGCCCTAGCGCACAGACTCTCAGTTTCGCTTCAATTTTTGAACGATGATCCGTGTATCATCGTTTATCCTTTATTCTGTCCTTTGCCTGTCCACTTTCCAAGCAGAATAGACAGGTACGACGTCTGACGCTTACAGAAAATTCTACCTTAACGCTTTCATGGGCGCAATTCAAATTTTTGTGGAAAAGCAGAAATTTCGACGTTTGTGCTATGAGTTGTATGGATCATACCGATTTTATCTACCTATTTTGTATTTTATCTAGTTAACTTTTAATAAAATTTCATCTTTTAACCCGTAAAAGGTAATAAAAATAAATTAAATTCAATGCAATTTAATGCTTTTTAGCATATATCTAAATTTTTATATTATTTTCCATTATTTATTATTCATTAGCCTCAAATGCTTTCTTCTTCGTTATTTATCTTCGCAAAATTATTTATCCTCCTTCCACAACCCTGTATCTCGACTTTAACTCTCCTTAACTTTCCCTTTTTTTCTACAGATTCCGCCGTCTATTTGTACACGTTTACCCATCATCGTATCTCTCTGTTTACCATTTTCGCTTCGTCTCCGTTCGCCTAATTAAACATCTCTCTCGTTCCGCCTTGAAGACTCATCGTATCCGTGTTTCCGTCACTCTTGAGTTCCGTCTCGAGCTTCACCTCAGGCACGTTACATTAATTAAACAATATTTGCGATTAATATTTGAGATAATCATCAGCGCCTCGAAGCAGCCTCCGCCGGCTGTTGGAGGATGCGGAATATCGCGCGTGCTAATCGGGTTAGCGCTTTCGTGAGCCCTTCTGCTTTCCTCTTCCACCCTTGCTTCTCTCACCCCTCCCACTAACTTCCACAACTTTGAAGTCGTATCTCGTTTTTCTAATCATTCTCTGTTGCAATCTCCACTCGCTCGATAAAATTTTATACATCAAAAGATTCCATTTTTCGATAACGATATTCCCGATAAAAATTTTACCCCGATCGCTCGGTCCAAATTCCTCTTCCACGCTACGAGCACTCTCTACCTGTACCAGGTATTCCCCGTTCTCCGTTTTGTCCTAAGCAATTGCCACTCGTTCGACAAAGTTTTCTTATTCCCTCGATACACCGATAACGATTAATCAACATTGTTCCCTAATTGAAATTCTAGCGGCCCGGGGTTGGCGACGGGTTTCAGGCCAGTCGAACCACCCACGTCTCTGTTCTTCTCACCGCACTTGGCAGCGCAATTTTCTCCGCCACTCTTCGGTAACAAGGTGGTCAGTAGCGCGCCAACATCGCTAACCTCGACGACTCCGTCGCTCTGGACCTCGAGCGATCATCGACCTGGAAGCTTGCAGGACATGTTGTCCTGGTCTCCGGCCGGATGGCCAGGTTCCCTGTGTGGCTGCTGCAAGCCTGGAACCGGGGATCTCCACAGGAACAGCAGCCTGGCCGAGTTAAGAAGAAAAGCTCAGGAGCACTCGACCGCTTCCGCGCTTCTCGGTGGGCTGGCCGGTTTTCCTGGAGGTTTGCCGTTGCCGTTGCCCCTGCCGTTGTTGCCGCCGTTGTTGGGGCTGTCCAGGAGGCCTGAACACCATCATCATCATCTGCCGAGCATGGTGCACCAGATACAGCCGACCACAAAAGAGGATCCCTAGGATCGCGTGCAGCGCTCGCCTGACGGGCTCGTCGCCCCTTGACACTGGGCATGGCATGTATTTGTTTCAAGACGTTGGTTCATTTTTCTCCTATTCTTTTACGGTTTCGCTTCGGTTTCGTTTAAGAATGACGATATTAGGGGAACGGTTTGCGAATTTCTCAAGAAAAGGCCTAGAGGTTTGAAAACTGATGATTTCTTGCGTGGAATCGCGGATCTGTTCGTTTAATGGGAAATTTATTCGTTTCGATGTAAACGTCGTTCCTTTAGGAAGATACCTGGTGTTCGATCAAACGATGAAAACAAGCTGATAATCAAACGACTTTAAACAACTGAACGATCTGTTTGAAGCGAAATTTGCCGAAACTAGATTAAACGAAAGTACAATGAAAGCCGAAGCTTTCGAAACTTCTTTTACCTCGTTTCTCGTTTAGTTATAGAAAAGATTGAAAGATATAATTCTAATGTAACTAATTAAAATTTACGTCCACGATAACGAAAAATCAAACTAGGATACTAGGACACGATCATTAGACGATTTATATATTCTTTCAAATATAATTTTTCGTCCCTTGTCTCGCGTGAACGCAGTTTTGCCTTAACGAAAGAAGCATGATTAACGAAAGTCTAAGATCGCGTGACAAATTTTACTTTTATCGAAATCGAAAAACGCTCGTGAGAACTTTTACGGCCATCTGTAGATAATTCACAAATTGCAGTGGACTGTCGCCAATAAATAGACTATGAACGATTAATTGATCACCAACGCTGTACGACTAAGTACTCGTTTTTCTGGTTCAAATATGAGAACGGATCGTCGATCGCAAAGGACCAACACGTGCCTGATGCGCTCTATACTTATGGTAATTGTCTGACAGGCGAAATCAAATGTTTCGATCTGCGCAGGAACGTTCGAATATCCGTTATCGATCATTTTTTAACCAATTTCATTTGTAAACGAAATGGATATCCGTATTACTGTGATGACAAAGAAATTCTGTAGTTGCAAAGCAAGTAGAAAACATAGATATTTAATATCGTTATAGACGTAACATTTCGGTGAAATTTGTAATCGACGAATTAGAATTCACGATTTCATGAAACGAGATATCATTGCTTATAAACTCAATTGAAAAGTTAATTATCGGTCAATCCGGCGATTTTATTTTACGTATAATATTTTTTGAAGAATTTTCTAACTTCTTTTCCGTTGCTAATATATATTTAAAAAAAGCGTGCTTCTCTCGACTCTAAGAGGAGGAAACACGAATTAATTTGTATTCCGTGATAGGATAATTTCTATTATCACCCTTAAATCGAATCTATGACAATTTTCTTGAATTATATGATTACTCTATCGCATTATTCAAATAATACGGATATCCGTATTATCCGAGTAACACGGATATCCGCTTTACTCGCGCGACACAAGCACGCGCCTCGGATAATGTTTCTATCACTTAACAAGAAACGAAAAGAGAAAAAAGGAAAGCCGAGAAGAAACTAGCTCCGCCTCGTTCCTCGATATACTCGAAGATAATCGAATGCACAGATACGAGGATGTCCGTCACCTTAAATAACATAGCGTCCGGAACACTTTGAGTCTGTTCGTTAGAGAGAATTAATTTTTCAGGTAAAGCAAACTGTGAAAGTTTCAGCCGGTTTCCCAATCCTTTTATTATCCAAGAAGAAAGATGAAATCTTTAATCTTTGCTCTAATTACGGAATTCTTTGCATTATAAAAAGGGATAACGATATTGGATCAAGTAATAGATTGAATAACGAAGTATTTGAAGAGTGAAAAACAATTTCAATCTGTTTCTGTAATAAAATAAAATGGATAAAAATTACAAGTTGACCGTTTCCGTCACTTTGGTAATTCGAATGTTAAAAGGAAAGTCGAAAATTTCCGGTTGTTCCAGATCAAGTTAAGGCTGACGAGCATCCTTTAAAATCACGTTATGATTTTAAAAAATGGGCACGTTAACCACGAGTCGACGGCTATTCGTACATGCCTTAAAATAATTTCCATCGACGTAATGATGTAATTTTAGAAAAGTCAAGGGAGTGAAATCGCTGTACGAGTGCTATCCATCGTAGAGATACGAGCCAATGGTGTGTATATATGCACGGGAAATAACGATATAAGAGTCGACAGTCCCCTAAACAGTCACGTGCTATGTTCATTTTAATCGTCTCTACGATTCGTGCTCGTGATTAGTTAAGAATCGTTTCGATTGCGTTACAGTACGATCAACGTTCGTTCTTTTGGATTACGAAGGCGTGGTATAACGACATAACGACGAAAGACACGTAGATACTAGTAGAGACCTGTATATTAAATCCCGGTGAATTGTCAGTGCTAATCAAGGATAATCTAATAAACAATATGTTACAAACTAGCAACTATCATGTAGCTTGAACTGAATTATAGTGAATTATTCGAATAAACATGTTCTCTCGTGATAAAACGTGTGTTTAATAAAGACAAAATAAACGAATAAATAAATTGTCCTGTCCCGTGGCAATCTGTTTTCCAGAATCTTCTAAATTTCTCCCAACTTTACTTTAACAGAGAGTATTCCGTTCGTATCGCTTGTACCTTTCGCCGTTCCTATTTCCTTTTACTTTGTTTCTCACAGGGAAATACCGAAATTCGCTATATTAAGAATAAGAAAAATATGAAAATTTATCGATATCAGTCTTCGAAAGAAACGGTTATTGCGTTTCGATGGAAAATTCCATTTATAAATGACGATCAATGAAGATTCTTAGAAGCTTTATAATCCGTTCGATCGAACGAACTAAAATTTTCACGATCTAGTCGACGTGGTACGCTGCGAAGGATCAGGTGTTCACTTAAGGGATCCCAGAATCAACTCGGTACTGAGTGATCAAAGGCTATAGTGAACCTATCAGAGAGATTTACTGGAGTACTAACATCTAATAGCAATTGAGCGTTGAATTACACGCGGTGTACAAAGGAAGGGATTGATCGACAACATGCATCTGCCGATGTATTCGTAATCAGTTTGAAACAGGGTAAGTTAGACGTTCAACTTGATCCTCGGCATACAGACGAGTTTCTTACTCGAATAAAATTACCTACGATATGGACTTTCGCTCTCGACGATGAAATATATTACAAAGAAACGATGCTTCAAGTACTTCGAAAAGAAATTGAACAAAATTGAAGACTTCACAGTTACGTGTTTGATTAGAATCGCAGCGTAAAAAAAATTTGGAAACGTCGTATTTAGAAAATATGCATGCTCGTGCTCGATAAAAATTCTCCTCTCCGTAGGCAACGAGATAACGAAATAAACGTACCGATGATCGATCGTGATCGAATTAATCGATCCACTCGAGAACCGCTAAACACCGGTTTCGTACTACGGTTTCGTAGAAAAATGAAGGCAACGCGAATAATTCCGTTAGCGGGGTAAACTGATCCCTGGAAGAGGAGCCCTGCCGCAAACAACGGCATTCCGATGCGCTATATCGGGTCTTAGATCGAACAATTTCCCAGCTCGAAACCACGTTGTACCGCCGATTCTCCGAACGGGGGTTTTTTAAACAAAGCACGCCTCTAAAAACCGAGACGAAGTGCCATGACGCGAGACACAGTGGGCAGGGGGAGGTGGAAGGATAAAAGAGGAGGACCGGTTCGAGAGAAATACCGCCGGAGAGGATGAGGAAGGGGTTGTTGGCAATCAATGCTCCTCATAAGAAAAGCTCACCCTCTCTTATGGGATCAACCCTCCCCTAGCGAGGTCCGCACCGAAAGAAAGGAGAAGAGGGGCAGAAAACGAGGACGGAGACCTCCTACGTGGCATAGAAAAAGAGGAACCGAACGGAATCTATTTCAGGTAAAACGAGAGAAACTAATGCGATAGAGGGAGGGAGAGAAAAGAGACAGACAGCCGGACAGAGAGAAGAAACGAAGGAACAAGGCGAAAGAGGGGAAGTTCTGTCCAAAACGGAAAGAGACGCGCAAAGAGGAATCGCCGCGAGAGGAACGAAGATGGTTACTATTCGCGGGACGAGGACAGAGAGGATAGCCAGAGGGAGAGGGATAAAACGATACGAGGGGGTTGTTCCTGGCTCGACCAACCAGAGACAAGACGCCATTGATCGGCACGTGGCTCGGGGGTTGGTTCAACGGATTCCGGCAGGGTGGAGGATAGTAACTTCTGCTTCTGCTCGTAACCGTGGCGTGGTGGTGGCAGCGACTCGCAAGAAAGTGGAGGTGGAGAAGAGGTCGTTGCCGATGGTGGGAGTACAGACGTATTCTGCACACTCCGTTACACTTACTGGTAAACCGTATTAATCAACGACATCATGGTTTATCCCCCATTCCTCCCCACTCTTTGGCATCCATCTACCTCAAGCTACTCTATCCTCCGGCTCCGCGGGCTCCATCGCGATCTATGTAGGAAAACGTGTGCACCGACGTTGCCTTACTCCAGCACCCGCTCCGCCGGATACGGATGCGGTGGATGAACGGGGTGGGTGACTGGAGGGCGCGGAGCTGGAAGACTGATAGCGGACCGAGCCAGGGAACAGGCGTAAAGACGCGTATGCGAGGGAAATACCGAACGAGCGGCTAAGAAAAGCGAAGGAAAGGAGGCTGCACGGTGAAAAAGAGTGAATTGATTGTAAGGAACGGGGCGCGCTCGGAGGTGAAAAAGTAGAGGAATGAAAAGAAGCACGAGAAAACGGGAAACGATACGGTGGAACGAGCTTGAAACAAGCTTTAACGGAAAACGTGGATGCAGGAGAAGTTTAAAAAGTTTAACGGGGGTAACGAATACGTTCGACGATGAATTTCTGAAATTACGTAAAAAGTGCGTAACGAAGACGAAGGTCGTCACGATAGAAAGAGTTTGATTTTACGCGATTTACGAATACTATATAATATAGAAAAGAAATATCAAAGGTTTCAAAAAAAGGTTTCTCAATGTACTCGGTGTATAGAAGATATATATGTATTTTGATACGGAGAATGGAAGGGTGGCGAAAAATAAATGGGATAGCAAGGACGAAAGTTGACGAACGTAAAATAAGTATGGCAACAAAAAGCAAAATAAGAGAATCGGAGAAAAAGAGGAAGAGAAAAAGAGAGAGAGAGTTTCCGCGTGAATTGTAGGAAGAAAGAGATGGAAAAAGAGAGCAGAAGCGAGGCGCCAGGTCACTTTGGGGAAAGAGATCGACGCTTAACAATGTCTCTCGATACCCATTACGTGGCTAGCTGGGATTCAACGAGCCACTACTACCACCCCTATCAGCGTATATAGACGAAGGAAGATCCGATTGATCCTCTACCTCTAGCCCCTTCTATCGTAACTTTAAACGCGGCTCACACAATCAATTTTCTAAGTACATAATTCTCCTGTTTCTCTTATTTCGGATCGAACGATAATACTATATACGACAAATCGATATCATCGTCTACGTCGAGCTTGTTGGATCTCAAGCAGATCTTCAACCAGTTATGTTTTATAATTTTCCTGGAATCCTCCGTATTTGTTTAAAATCAAATATGATTTTACGCTGAGAGCTTCGGGAATGGAGAAGTTCCGAGAATTTGAATATGAAAAAATTACAATGAACAGAAGAGAGACGCTTACTCGATTGTTGGATTTTTATATGAGAGAAAAAAACACACGCTAAGTACACGAGTCATTTCTGTACGAAATTACTTCGGTGTCTGCTTTCGATAGCTCTGCGAATTCGTTTCTTCCTCTTGTATAAAATTACGATTCAAAATGTATATCTTCTAAAAATGTTGAAAACCCAACCACCGTCATTCAAACGCATATCTACGCTGTACGATTCGCAACGAAACAACCATCCTCCATCCTCCGCATCAAAATCGGATTAAAATAGCGTGTCTTCTAATTCAACTTGCGTCCCGTAAAATCCCGTACGGGGGAATCTGCCAATCGCGATAACGAGTTCCTGTGTAAGCGTTTCACGGTACTCAATTTCTTCCCGTTACAGTCTTTATCCCTCACAATCTTGTCACGTCTGAGTTCGGCGTTTCGACGGCAATTATTCCAGCCACGACGTTTATATTAATCACGATCCAGAGAAGGGCGTTACACGATCAACTTGCGAATCAGGACGTGGTAACTGATTTTATAGAGCATCGGAAGGATCCTGGCAGAATCGCGGAGGTCGAACTGGCGTGGTGGCCTGATGTCGGTAGACAGTGATTAATACGGTCAACGTCGTCTGGTATCTTCTTCCCTAACTGGAAGAGGAGCTAGGCTCGTCTGCGTAGGAAGGGGATGTGCTCGCGAAACAACGTTTTCAACCGAGCTGCCGGTGCTCTCGAGAGCGTACTCCGTGGTAAAAGGTTTTACGAAATTCATTGTCAGACAATTTGCATGTCAAAGCCGTTCGAGAGCACGCTCTACGACCTACCAGCCGGCGGGGGAGAAGCGTCTGTCTCTGCTCCTCCTTGCTGCACCACGTCGGCTAACCGACCCTCTATGGCCTACAGATCATGGAATTAGGAAAAAATGAGGCCACTTTGTGGCCAACGCACCGATCCAACCTACGCGATTGTTTATCGAGGGGATTATCGTCGGGGCTTGAAAGGAATGCTGCGCGATGCTCGCCTTTCGAGCGGTAAATCGAGCTCGATGGGATGCTATGTTCAGTTTGCGTTGGACGAAACCAAGTACCTCTTGATCGCGAACGTACAACGACACTTGGAAATTCTAAAAGAACGTTCGTTAGAGGTTTTTAATTAGCAGTAATTTAGTAACATCGAAAACGAGACAATTGAGTTTTGAACTAGAAACCCGATCAAGTTCTTGGCGGCACTTCTCTCTCGCTTGAGAACGATGGAATTTTGTATATTTCGTACTATTAGATATCGCGTAATACATATTAAAAGGATAAATTTTATGCCTAGAGAAGGGCAACGAAAAATAAACGATCGTTACAGAAATTCCGCGTTAAAAAAAGAAAGAAGAGCGAATAGGTAGCGCTTTATGCCGCTTCGTTAATTTAAATAAAAAATTGCTTGCAAGCATTATTCTCTCTCGTATTTACCGTGTTTCCATTTTCGACGAGAAAATCGTTTTTCCGGAAAATCGAACGGCAATTTCTTGCTGAATTATGAATTGCGATTTTGTATAAAAGCGGCATTACAACGGTAGAGAGGAGGGCGTTGTAATCGAATCACTTTATACAGGGAAATGAGGATACTTTACGGGGGTTTCGCGCTCGTCAAAATAAAACAATCGCTTCTGTGCCCCAAGAAAATGCAACCTTCGTTTTAGAGGCTGAGTTTTACACGAGCCGACGATTACTATCTCCGTTGCAATTTCTCGGCTTCTTCAAATAGAATCTATCAATTTACAATTACCGAGGCTTAATGTTTCGAGGATTTCTAATGTCTCATATTCAAGTCATTACCCAGCGTTGTGTCGTCCACCTAACAATTTTTTAACACGATTTTTCTACACTTGCGTAGAAAAGAAGTAAATCAGCAACTATTGCGTGCATTACCGATACCAATCTATTATATAATATCTACGTGCACACGATATTTCTTCGTTTTCGTTGATATACGATGGCGTATCGCTAACGTAGATGAAAATTCTTTAAAATTCAAGCGCCGCAAAGTGTATCGAGAATAAAAGGGCTGCGCGTATAATTTCGGGACAGGGTATCGTATATATTTTAGCGAAGCGAAGGGTGAAAGTTGCGCCGGACAAAGGGCGAGGGCGTAGAAGGCGAACGAAGAAACGACCGCCTGGATCTCCGGTGTAACGCCTTATAAAGAGTAAGGCCACGGCACGAGGGCGGGAGGAGAATTTATCGTGGTTGTCTGGCGGAGCTAAGGGGATCAGCGGCCGCAATGATTTTCAATTTTCAAATCCACTTCCCGTCTGTTCTCCTTCGTTCTTCTTCCTATCGGGATATCGAATCGGCGTATTTCGTATACAGACGGTTCCTAAGTTTTCGCGAAGACGTACAAGACACGGGCGGATACACGTTGCACTTTGAATCTATTTCAACTACGTTTGTGTTCGCTTCCGTGTACGAATATGTATACCTAAATAAACATTTACCTGCACAAGAAGAAAACGGTAATTTTCATTTTTTTTTTTCTCGATTTGAAATCCTTTCTTAAAGATTTCAAAATAAAGCTACCATTACAAGATATCCTAAATATTCGTTTTAATTATTTCCAGATAACGTGTATGTGGCAACGTGTTTCGAAGAGACTTGTTCCATCCGCATCGCCGCGCTGGAAATGAATCCTAAAGCGTCATCAGGCCAAAGGGAAAGAAGAAAAAGCGAAATGGTCGTCCGTAAAATTGGATTGCACGGTTTGGTTTTTTCTTTTTCTTTTTTTTTTTTATAGGCACGTGGTTGCAATACCACCGACATAGCCTTTACCCCGAGAAAGCGGAAACGGAACTGGATGAAGCCAGTACCGCCGGCTCGAAGTTAACGAGGTTTTCCTCGGTTGGTAAATTTGCCGCGGATTGGATCGCGCGAAAACACGCGCACTAACGTGGTTTCCAACGAGCCCCCTCGCCCCTTTCTATCCGTCCTCGTCCCTCGGCCGAACCATCCACCGGTGTCACCGACATTCTGCACTTTGATCATCGTGAATCGCCAATGATGCCTCGATGCTAAAATGCTGCTTCCGTAACGCGATTACCGCAGTCGACTCCACCGAATATTTTCGACCCCTTTTTTTCCTACTTTTTTCTCTCTCCTCTTTTTCCTTTCTTTTTTCCAATTTTTTTCTACGTCCCTCCTTCTCTTCTTTAATGCAGGATACGTGGGAACTCTGGAAGCTCGCTCGCTCGCGAAACCTGCCCTCGATATATTCGATGCTGAAGCTCGTTACACTTTGATCGCAGCCCGCCGCGCCGGTTCGCGAGGACGAAAAAGGATTCGCCGCGGTTAAGCTTTCAGCGTGCGGTTCGCTCGTTAATCGAGTCTCACAGGATCCGTTTTAGCGTCTCGCTTAATGCGACGACGAGGAATTCGCCTAACGTTTATTCTGCTTGGCAATTGCACTGGAATTGCCGTGTTTTGGATAAAACAGTGAAGAAGCTTTCATCGTTCACAGCAGAGAATCTTTTTAGATTGCCTCTACTGTAATTGTATATTTCACGCGTGTATGTTTGTTGTTAATGAAACAATTGCTACCAACTATTTAGCCTCTAGGACGCGGTATCGAGATTAAATTACCGCGAGGTCGGTGCAACGATGAAAAATCAGTAAAAACGTAAACGCGTAATTCGTTTAAAATTCGACGTTTCGTTAGGTAGCTCGCGTTGTTGAAAAGCAAAATTAAAGTCCATTCGAATTGAATTAAAAAGGGAAAAAGATGAAATAAGAAGCGATACGAAAATTATTCCTATAGGTACGTAAATTCTACGTGTTATTCATAATTTCTCGAGCGTTATTATTTTATCGATACTGATACAACGTATCGCGTTGTAACGCAACAAAAATGGCTGGCCGGTATAAAAAGCGCTGGTGCGTAACAAAATCGAAGTAAAACCTTTCATAAGTTTTGATTTAAACTCTCATGGATAACTCATTCCGTAAACAACATTTTATACTTGACGTATTACTACCGTTTTATACGGGTGCGCGGAGCACTTTGATCAGCGCCGGATAGCTGATGGAAAAATGCAGGCTGCATAACTCGGTTATAGTTTGCGTACACGTCAGCAAACGTTTTTACGCATCCCCCCGTCTCGAATCGGTATACAGGGTGTCCCATAATGGGTGGTTTACTACAACGAATAAAAGAGTATCCTGCATGGAAATATTCATATAGAATCGAATAGATATCTTCATATAGATAGATCAAGAATATGAGATGAAATTTTAGTCTACGAACCCGTTTCCCACGAAACCAATTCTATATCGATTTCAAAAATCCGATTATCGTATGAAATAAATATTAATATAGGTACATTTTCTGAAAATTTACATTTCTTAATACTCGTACCACATTACATGTATATATATATATATATATATATATATATATATATATATATATATATATATACACAAATATTTTTTTCGCCGAAAGCAAGTTTATATCGATTTCGACAAAGTTCATTTTTAGAACGTGTAAAGGGAGAAAAATTTCTATTCTGTAAAATAAATTTGGCCGTATACCTAACAATTGTACCGTTTGTTACAAAACACCCTATACATAGCGTGTATTAAATGTTACACCAAGTTCTATAGCAAAATGCTAACGCTCTATTTACCTATTTCAAATGGAATGAGTTAAAAAATTAATAACCCGAGGAAAAAAAGTTCGCCAAATTTTTTCGACAAATATAGCCGGCCAATTCGTAATTTGGCTGCATCGAACGAATGGCTCGTATAAAGCTTGATATTGGACGTTATATGTAACAGTAATCCTACTTTCATGTAGGAACGAAAAATTCATTAAATAAAATAATGAAATGCTCCTGGAAATGTTCCTAAAAACGAAAATTAACAGAAACAAGTATGTTCAGTAATTAATTACTTTTTTTTCATGAACGTCATCAAACACCACATTTTACAACGTGATTTACTTTACAATTCGCCACCCTCACTTTTCATTGTCTCTTTTATCCATCGTAACCCACCTCTATTAACCTGCCAATTCATCGCTGAGTTCTAACCTATAATTTCTAAAATACCGACCCACCCTTCTCCTTCCAACTTTTTACGGAACCATACTACAAACAATTTGCAACTTAAAACCGGAAGCATCCTGTATAAACACGCACACATACATATGTGTTATATCCTGTACGATGCGGCGGATTGTAGGCATCGGCAGGCGCAGCCAAGCGTCCGCCAATTATTCAGCAAATGTTATAATTGGCACATTCCATTACGCGTAATGGATCGCACTTAGCGGCTGCCGGTGTGATTGGGGCTCGAGAGCCGCGGAGAGAAACGCCGAGACGGGAACGAAACGGCTGGGACGTTCGAGGGAGCGAGAGGAGAGTAGGGAAGGAGGCGAGGCCAATCTCGATAATACGAGCGTAGCGAAGGATACGACCTGACGCGTGCGAGATACTCGAGGATAGCATGTATCTAAACACCACCGGGGTACTCCATGCCGGATTGCCACGGTTCAATCTCAATTCTCGATGACCGAGAATTTTCATACGTGTCGACGGTAAGCTGATAACTACACCGAAAATACGATAGAGGGAATAAACACCGATACAGATGTGTAATTAGGCTGTTTCCTTGGGATACTGATTTAGAGGTTAACATAGCTGATTGTTTATCGGAGCGTTGATCGTAAATTACACCACTTTGGAATTTTCGCAATTTTTTAAAATATTGACTTCTTTTGCCCGGGGCCCCCAGGGTCGCAAAACCTGTACCTATTAATGCTAGCACGCACTCTGGAGGGAGTTGCAATTAATTATGAATAAGCCTATGCAATCTTTGTGGCAAGGTGGCCACTATTATATTCGACATTTATAAAGAAGTCAATAATTAATGTAAATATAAGAAATAAAATTGGTAAAACTGACATAGTATCTCAAATAAAATATTATCAATAATAGATTTATCGATTATCACTACTTGTCTTATCACTTTATCGCGACTAAATTATGTAAATTATAACATGTAGTATAGATGTATAATTGTGACATGAATAATATAATTAAATTTCTGTTATATAAAATGTTAACACGTACATACATAACGTGCATGCTTTCATCGAAGATTCATAGCGCAAATTCAATAGATGTGTCAATAATGATTTGGAGGTTATGTAATTTACAATATAACCAGTCGCATTCATAAATATATATATTCGCAAATACCAACAGTCGAGCGAATTATAATAACAATCGATTTAAAATGCACTGAACATTAAAAGTATTCACTTACCCGAAACTCAATGGAAGACAAAAAATAACCTGTTCCTGTGCAATATATCCACGCACCGATCGGTCCTTTATTCTGCGTTATAATTATGTAGATAAGATAACACACACAAAACACTCCATATCATTACGTATTAGAAACATTATGTTGATTTTTATAACACTTACTCTTAAATATGCAACAATTTCGAAAAGAAATATACCGGTAACACTCACGCGTCAGGACGCCATTAAACTGTTTGAATCGATTCAAACAAAAGACAATCGCGATAAGCGCGCGAAACATGTGTTCATTTGATTTATATTAGCCACAGTCAAGTACATTAATAATGTTTAATAATTCGAAATAATGAAAATTTAAAAGTACTGACAATTTATCAAATGCTATTAATTATTCGGTATTTATTTGGAAGGGACAATTGCCGAATCTATATATCATGTAATAAAAGTATATAAATGATGTAGGAACGTATGGAAATCGACTAGGTAATAATTAGGTATTATTTAAGATACAAATATTCGTTAAATAAATTTTTTATTACTTACTCATTATCATCATTACATATCGAAAAAGATTATTATGTTTTTACTATTAATACTATCGCTCTTTAAACTTTCAACATTCCTTGCGTTAGTTAAGTGTTAATATAAGGTTGAAAAGAAATCAAACGACAAATATAAAATATTAATTTTTTAGACGTAACGTACAATCGTACAGCGACCTTTCATCTCAAAAAATACAATTCATGCGAAATAAGTTTCAGCATTGCACTTAATTATTTTATTTTCCTGCAATACGAACCCTTCATGAACTGGGATTTTTGAATTCAATTTATTACTTTACGCTATATCGACGATAAGTATAAGATGCTATTAATATGTATCGACTGAATCAAAGGATGTAATAACTAATATGACTACAGACGATACATCGATATTCATTTCGTTTCGCTTTCGATACAGAAATCTCTACTATGAAACAATTAAAAAGCTAAAGCATCGATCCTGAAACATTACATAAGCTACTGAAAATACAAATCAATACTCTTTCCTGGATTCGTAGTTGCAAAACTGCCGCAGCAGTAAACCAGTCAGCGCGCAATGTACCGTCAGGAATGATTTGTACTTGCACAAAGGCAGATCCCGGGCGCGCGAGAAATCTTCGGATATCATGTGGTTTCGCGCGATAAGCGTAGATTGGATAGCGGCCGGTGGTCATCATTTACAAGCGGAAACAGTGATGCAAGAGCTGTGAACGCTGCTGGACGCCGGACGCCGCATGCGGCCCGTGACAATTATTAGGATGGCAATTAGTGGTCCGAACTCGCACGAAACACAATGGTGCCGCGATAGAAGTGGGAAATCTAGCCGAACGCCACGAAATAGACTCAGGTGCGCTCACTGGCCGCTGCTGAATTTATAATTCTGTTAGACACCCTCCGCAACGCGTCACGTGCCGCCACCGCCCCCTCAATTCCGATCGCGCTGGATAAAACGCTGGAGAACGTTTTTCGTTAGATCGAAAACGGCATGCCGCGGCCATCTTTATTGAATTAACTCGATTGAAGGTGGTTCTATACCGTACCCTGATGGCCCATTGAATTTTCATATTGAAATTGATACGATACGGATAGGGAGTGAGGGCAGATTGTTTGATTACGAGTGATCGAAGTTTTGTCGGCAGTGACATTAACTAGAGAAACAAGCATGTAAATCATTTTACACCTGGAACGTTTAATACTCTACTTTCATATTTTCAACCAAAGTGTTAAAGATGAATTGCTCGCTATAGTATGGCACGTTCTAAACTTTGAAACTTTCTTGAGTAGATAGAATTAGACAAAAGTTCTATAATTTGTATGACATAATAATTCTATCAATTATGTGAAACAATTTACATGGTGTATAACGAGATTGTATATTATAGATGCCATGTATAATCATATAGTTAAAATTTCAGTCCTGGTAACGATGATTTCGCAATATTTCTTTCGTACATGACCATATGCATCGATGCGTCACGGCTTTTCGTTGGAAATAAACCTTTACGCGTCAATAAAATCAATGAGCCTGGTCGGTGGATTTGGTTTGCGTCATTGAACAGTGTATTCAACCGAGGCATGATTCTTGCTATCGAACTTCACTGACTCGTAAACCGAGCTCCCCTACTTCTATCGAATCCGCACAATTTAATTCTACCAGCATTCTTCCGGTTTACATTAAAATCGTATCAACGCGAATCTCCATTATATGTTTCCTCGTATTTTCTCACTATACAAATAATTTTCTATTTTTCTCCATGATTCCATGAATTAGTTCATAAAATAAATTGTCGTCATTTTCAATTTTCCATTATATTATCCATTTATATTTATTACTGTCTATAAATGTTCAACGTTTAATTACTATTGATTCGGTAATACAGATACCATTGCTCACGCAGAAACTTTTAGGTGAAATTGTGCTGTTAATAGTCAAAGGTATTACATAATAAAGTAGACGGCAAAATATTACGTAACAGAAAGTGTCTACAGGACACCCTGGAGTATCGATGCCACCCTAACAACCCCTACTGCTTCGTCGCACTCATCGAATGCTCACTGACACGTGCCGCGTCGTTATTAAGACTCGATCTTGGAACAAAATCAAGGAAACGTGCATGTTAACAGAAGAAATTATCACCGTTCAAGATCGGAACATTGGTTCTGTCGTTAGGAATATATTTCATCGAGACGAGGAGAGGGAAAAGATAGCAAAATCAAGAATATTCGAATTTTGAAGGAAGCGATTTCTAGCATCCAACCAATTAACGGCAGAAAGATTGATTTGGTAGAAAACGAAGATTTTTGTATCGAATGGCACGAGTCGAGCGTAACACGGTGGGCACCGTGAGAGAGGCATCTCTGAAGGAACGGCCTGTGCCGGCTGATGAGGCGGAAGGCACCTAAAGAGATAAAGCGGCGAAATGGAGGGACGAGACACACAGAGAGATGCCTAGGCAGCCAACTGGATGTTGGTGTGGGACGGTAAGAGGGCCGGCGAGCTGTAGCAAGAGAAGCGAGAGGGAAGAGAAATCAACTTTTATTTGCCCGGAACGTCGTTAGGGGTAAGTGGAGGACCGAAGGGTGGCCGGACGTAATGGCGCCCTCAACCTAACCTCGGCTCCTACCTTCCGGTATCTGTAGCGTGTCTATCGTGCCTCTTCATCCTTCCCTCTACAGCTACCTGCCCCCTTTATCCTACGATGCATTGGTATGTTGTTGGAACGATTGTTACGGTAGAGAGACGTGGAAGGTAGTTGTAGCGATTGGTGGAAGATGAATATCTTCAAACGAGTGAAACGAATAGAATAATTTGTAAGATCATAATCGTTAATAGGCTACGAACGCTTTTATTCGTTTATGAGAAACACGTATTTAACAAGTAGGGAAAATGTAAAAAATAAGCTACCTACTAACTTCGATAACTAAGGGATGAAACAAATCTCTATTTATCTTGTCGTTAGTTATTCTAAAACTCAATGATAACTTGATCAATTTTAAACTCCATTTACACCTTGAAGCAACGAAGCAATAATTTAACAGTTTAATATAGCATCGTGTTACATTCATTGACACTTGATCATTCCGATTACATTTTCAAACAAATCTCATTATACGACATTAATCGCGCGATTAAAATAAATCTGGCGTCGATGACGTTATGAAATCCTGACATAACGCCAGAAATCGATTGCCGGTGGACCATGTAAACGAGGGATCGAAATATCCTCGAACGAATTCACGTGACACGATATCACGCGTTTATTAGCGTAAATAAACCGGAGGGATAAATGAAAGTTGGTCGCGTTACGACGTAGCAAAGAAGAGAGACAATGGCTTTCAATGAAGATCATCGTGTAGAGAAAAGCTAATTCCGGAATGACTATGCGATAAATCTGAAGCCCGTCTGCTATACCCGGGGATATTACCATCACAATGGTAGACGTCGAGTGGTACGAGAAGAAGAGGGCTGGGCGGGACGTTGAGATTGCGATGTCCGGCGCGGCGTCCCGACGCTCCCAAATGCCGCCATACACTTCCCCTTCGTTGCGCGACGCCCACCCGATTACGCGCCCCTGAATACGTTGGACTTAACCGTATCCACTGGCAGAACAAACTTTCCACGGTCACGTGCCATTTGTTCCGAATTTGTGCTGGTTCAAGAAGGTAATTCATCGAGAAATTCAACGGCTAGCTACAAGATCCTTGATAAACTAGTTGATAAATTATAACAAAAATTTGGATGGTACTTGAATTTTGGCTGGCGAATCGATTCTTTCGCGGAATAATTCACCTCGCATAGGATATCTGTGTGTTGCGCATCGTCGATTTCAGAAGTATGTCAACGCTAGGAATTGGGTTAGAAAGTTATCGTGTTTTTATTTCCAAATTGAAGAGCGTGATATCGCAGAAACTTAAATTGCTATCCGAGTTCGGTAGATGGATGGTTCGCGATACCAAATCATTTGCGAAAGGCAAGGTTGCAAAAATTCCTTCCACGGATAAAATATCATATTCTCGATGTCATTACATTCGATCCTTTACTTTTCTATTTCATCTTGTTTCGCTGTCAGACGCGTAAAACGCTCTTACTCGAACGCGACATTTCATCCCTTTAGCGTATCGGCAAGATTTTATCTTTATGTCCTATTCTTTCGTTCTTTCGCCGCTGGTGGCCACGTGTCACGCGTCTGCACGCCTTAATAGCAGTCGGAACATTAGCGATCACCCTCTGAACGTTTACCACTATTAGGTCTTTTGTATATAAAGTAGAATGCTTGCATCGACCGGAAGCGCGAAGGAAGGAAGAGGGAAGACGATACTCCGGTGGTAAGAAATGGATGGGCGGGGTGATATTACTACGAGCAACTCCAACCCTCCACTTCCGTCGTGATAAATTAACAGAAGCTTACGACACTTCGAGGCCCTTTGTCGAATCTAAAGACAAGAGGAACAACGTTAAGGGGATGCTTAACTGGCAATGACATCATTTTTAATGACGCTGCACTGGTTTCAACGGATTGGTGTCGTCGCGTAAATATCGAAACGATGTTCCGAAAATCGTAACCTTTGTAACAGATTCTTTATAATATTCGATGGAAGGATATGCTCCGATCGATAAAAGGCTCTCGTTCTTGCGTTTCATAGTAAATAGAAGTAAATGTGTGTCTTTGCAAGATCTTTTAGATACGCTATTCAGACGTAATCAGTACCCAGTAGAACACCAAGTAAATTACGAAGCAAATTCCAAATCAGATCTGAAAGTCTATTCACCAGCTCTGTCAGCAAACAATCGTCCGTTCCCCTTCGGCCGGGTTTCTTACGTATTTGAGAAAAAACGACGCGGGTAAACGATGGGAAAGGACTGTTGAAAAAATCATCCTCGCGACTAAAAGCCCGGCAACTGTCCTTTTTAGCGTAACTAGCTTCACTCGCGAACCTGAAACCACACGGCTTCGCATACTATGTACCTCAAACGCGTCGCAGCCGCGATTTCGTTATCCGGCGCAAAGCATCGACCGAACTTAAAAACCGATCCCTAACGAACAACCCCCCCCCCCGCGTATCCAACATCAGCCCGTTAGAAAACGATTACTTATCGAACGAAGCAGAGCCAATTCGAGCGGCCAGGCTTACATATTTGAAGAGAGACTGCTGGCGCGCGCACGGGGAGTCCGCGCGGCGAAGTAACCTCGTCAGAGAGCGCGGCACTGCGGTTAGGTAATAATAAAGCCACCGTTAGGGTGGAAAAGCAGCCGCGCCGTCATGGACAGACTCTTGAAGGAGGACACGACGACCAAGCCCTTGGGGGGAGGACAGAGGTGGGGTTGGGGGTGGAGATGCCCGCGGCTTGGGCTATCATAATATAGATTAGCTCATATGGCTCTCCCCTTATGTTAGCTTGGATCCAGCTCATAGCCTCGAGTGCTCCGGGATTCACTATTCATACACGCGACAATTAGATAGGCATTACCGTACTGTGGTATAGGCGCGTGGCCTGGCCACGCACACATCGACGCTCGCGTTAGGAACGCGCGTACATAGGCGAGTCTCGGCAGGGGTGGCACGAAGAAGCGGAGTTGGTTGAAACCAAGGACCAGGAGGGGCGGCCTGAGTCAACCCCTAAGCCAGTGTAAACACGTTTTAATAGAGATTCGCTCGAGCGGTTATAATAGCTTTGCGGATGTAGCGGCCCGTCCGCCTTTCGCGCACCCACCCCCACCGCCAACCCTTAGCTTCGATGTCTGTTCTCGCTATGCCTCCCTCCTCGAGCCCCCGGATCGTTACGCCTGAGACAGAAATTTGATAAATTTTCTGGTGTCTCCGGTTTGACGACTTTCTTACACCGTGATCGTAGGATTCCGGCTAAGCGAGCCACCAATACGGCCAGAGATGGTCTCCAGCGGTTTGTTAGCGAGCTCGAGCGAACGACCAAGATATCCAAATCTACTTATACTATCGACCATGAGAAGTTATTCTTTAAATAGTATGAAAATTCATTAAGAAGTGGAAATGTAGTTCGTCAGTCAGAAATTAACCGGAAGTTTGTGGAATTTTTATTTATATTATTATGTAAATGATAAAATTGCGATTTTACGAAACTTTTTATCACATTAAGGAGACGTGATAATTTGTTTCGTCGATTAACGAATTGCTCAAGGCAAGAATTCTATTTGAGCGCGCAATGCATAATATATATTTTTAAATATTTGGTCTCCGCAACCCCAAGCGATTATTTAAGCGTAAACCCCCTGGAAATCGAGATGCGCATATGTTCCTGGACATGCTAATTCATTTGCTCGAAAGTTACAAACTTACAAAGTAGTCGGTTCTTTCGATTAAAATATTTCAGCGTTCTTTCCCCTAGATAATATATATATATATATGTATATATGAAAAAGAATGTTATTGATAATTAGCAAAATAAATAAAAGGGTAGAATTTAATTTTATATAACGTAGAAAGCGTTTTGTACGATCGTATAATAGATTAAATGTTCTCTCGACTGTACCAAAACACTCGTAAATATATCGAAGATATATTCGATAATTCGTCGGTACTAAATTTTATTGCGAAACGTTAATCTGAGAAAAAAAAATACCAAACAGTTTCAATCGAGTTACACTGATTAAAAACGCGAGTAATTAACGCGGTAAAAGTTAAACAAACAAACTACGAAGTTTGTTCGTTAAACAAAGACAAACCGTTTTCAGAAGCAAACTCGCGATTCTGCGAATAATCGTTAATCAACGCGACGAACAGCGAGCGCCTCGAGGAGCAACGAATTTGTCGAAGAGATTTCTTTTCAAGAAATTGCGAGATAAGATACACGTTTCCGCTTTCCACGAAAGAAACAAAGCTTCGAGGCTAATATTAATCCACGGCCATATAGAAATCCTTCCCTTACGAGTTAGAAACTCCATACGAAAGACTCGTAAACGTGGCCCCGTCGTCGACGCGGGGCATAGCACGTGGAAATCTGAAATGTCGGTTAGTTACCGGGAAGTTTATCGACTTACAGGGCAAGTTTTCGCCTCGTGAAACGGCAGCATAAAAGTAAGGCAACCAACGTGCAAGGAACTTTAATAAAACCGAGGTTCCTCGCCCCGAGTGTGCCAGCTCCAAACCCCCTTTCGCCTCTCTTTCTCTCGCTGGCACAAAAAGGATGAGTTTCACGATATCACAGTGCAATTATCTCCGAGGAAATGAGCTTTGCATAGGCCGCCAGGAACGTGTGCAATACCCGGTAGAAAACATATATATGAAAGAGGTCGCGCTAAGGCAAAGACTCGGTATTTATACGTTTCACGAGGTAAAACGACGTCTTGGGGCGTTCAAGCATTTATGGTGCACGTTCCAGTTTTGAAAAGGACGGGGCGATGCACGAATGAATCGCCGTTCTCTGGCCATGATTTTAAAATCGCCGGGGAAATTAGTTGACAGAAGTGGCCCGGCCAGAAGAGCGGTCCGGCGAAAAATCTCTTCGTTAGATTTAATAGGGATTCGACCTTCGCACAGAAACGCTCCACGTTGATGGACCATGAATCTTTCATGGGATTTTTGCGTGTGCCGGTTCTAGGTTTAAGAAACGATTTCGAAGGCCGGGATCAAACTAGGAAACTGACTGCGGCCTGAATACGCCTGTGATCGCGTAAAGGAAGTAGGAAAAGGGAGAGAGAGAGAGAGAGAAAGGAGAATTGAAAAAGTCGCTTTCACGTTGATACGCGCTTGACTGAAGCTTCTTGGGTTGGCCGATTCAAGCAACCCGCGCATAATAGCAGCTCGACTAACCGTAATTTCGTCCTATTTTGTCGGATAAATCCTACCGACTGTTTCCAGCGACTGGCGTAAAAAGTGGTTTTCCTTTTGGTCGTTACAATTGCAACCGTTTCGTTCCAAATTAATTTTCAATGTGTAACGAGGAATTTTTGGTGGTTTTACCTGGAGATTTAATAAATTTATCCTTCGATAAAAAGCGACAGAATTTAATACATTTTATGTCGGTTTATTACGTGTTACTTCTGTAAATTAAATCCTTTTGCTGTTTGTCAACGAAAGATTAAAAACACGATCGTTTCGTATATCGCCGTGTGACCGTGTGTTAAATGAAAAAGACGCTCCCAGAAACCGATAGAAGAGAAAAGAAACAAATCAATTTCGTCTGTCTGTTCGCTAAACCTATAAAGATCGTTCTAACTCTCGACTCCGTATGAAATTGCAGGAAATCGGCCTTAAGGACGCACGTTAATCTACGCATCGAAACGAACGGAGGAATTCTCAATTCCTCCAGTTTTCCAGCGTGTGCAAGCAGAGCCCCCGAGAAGAAGCAAAGAGAAGGAAGAGGAGGAGGTGGAGAAGGTGAGAAGGGGTCCTCGCAGAGAGGGGCGTCCTCTAAGCTGAATAATTCAAGCTCTCATTAGGGCGACAAAAGCACCCTGATGGATAGCTGCTTGGCTCCGTTGCCTGTCGTTTGTATGGAGCCACACGTACTTACACACTTGGCGTTTCATACGCTACCTGGCCGTATACGTATGTCAGCGGTCCCTTACTCGGTCCTGGAATATACATATAGGCGCGCAAACATCCCGTAGACCCGACCTCTCCCGACCACTCGTTACGTTTCTGCGTTCTCTACCCCCGTCCACCTTCCGACTCTCTTTCGCCCCGCTTTATCGCTATCAAGATGTGTTTTCTTTTGATTTGTTCGACCTGCAGGGTGTAGATTGGAGTCGCTGTCCAGCAGATGTGAGCCAGGGGCTGATACTTTAAGGGTGATACCTTCGCTGTGTCGAGGATTGGGATGAGTGAGACTTCTTCGGTCTTTGATTCCAGTTTGAATACGTACATGTACGTGTCTACATGTTTCTAGGTGGCAGTAGAAGGTTTAGAGCGAACTGAGAGACGAGGTGATCTTAAGAGTAAGATAACTCGTTTTTTCTACGAATATGTGGACTAGAAATGTTGCTGAAAAGCTGAAGGATACACGCGACATGTGAAATATACGTAGCAAAATGTAGGATTTATTTTTACTCCGTTTTCCATGTTTGAATAACAACCGTCTTATAAAAGTTACTTGGCGCGTTGAAATTCGCAAAATTTATTTAAATAAAAGTCGATACTGCACCGCTCGATCTGCGTAAATCCAAAACCGAGCATCAACTGGAAAATAAACTTGCTGCTTGCGTTTAAAATCTCTATTACAACCACCTGCAACCCGAGGATCGTTGCATTCCAACAGTTTTCTCCTTCTCATTACCACTTATTATCACAAAGACTCGTTCCCGGGATTGTAAATATCTTTCTACTATCCTATTTATCTCTCTAACTCTCCTCCCTTCGGCCTCGTCCCCAACCTTCTTCCGACTACCTTGTACCCTCCACCTGCAGCCTCTTGCCCATCCCCTGTCGCAGCCTCTTTGTTTTATTTCGAATGTTCTTTCATTTCTTAAAAGGTTCTCCGGTGATAATTAGCACAATGCGCGGCGGCATTAATTATTACCTGCGCTAATTACCCGAGGATAAATCGCTCTCGGCGAGGGGTAGCCGGCGTTGGCGGCGGATTCGAGGGTCGTCGGGGCGGTTTCGAGGGGTTGGGCGGCCGGTCGAGCTGGCCCATTACCGTTATTGCTGCAACAAACCGTCCAACAACAGCGATAAATACGGGCGAGAAGCTGGCGTTACAAATGTCTCTCTGAGTTATGATTATTTAGCGCGACTGCTGCCGGCCGGATCGTTCGTTGCGGCCTGCAAACCGACCGGTTCCCATTTCTGCGAGAGTTTATGCGGCCACAGCTTTTGTTGCTGCACGTGTTTCGCGTATTCCTTTTACGTTCAACTTGCTTCGCTTTCTTTACAACTCGTTTTTTCGCACGTGTTGTCTTAACAGAGTCCTATTCTACCGCTTATTCGGTATCTTGTTTGATTTAATCCCGTGATGCACAACCCCTTGTCTTATACGACCAATCGTTAATTTTATTAACCATTTATATATATATATATATATTTTCGAAAATTTCGATCTAGTCGATAACCGTCTAACTATCAGCGTGAAACGCAGCTCGGTATGACAGTTACTACAAAAATAACTGAAACAATTATTAAAGTTTAATTTAAAAATGTATTCCTCTGTATGTATTTACAAAAATAACTAAAAATATTTCATGCGAATTTCGACGATTTATTCATACCATAGGTGATACAGGTACGATATTCTGTGTATATTAAACGTATAGTGTATACAGAAACACTTTATATAGTGTATATAGAAACATTCTTATAATGTAAAAGTGTGTGTGTGTGTAGGTACCGGATTAGTTGGATTGGGCGAAAAAAGTGATACACGATTTTCATACCCACGACATATGTACGAATGCTCAGGTATCTAAAGTTGTCAGTGACAATCCACCTTAGCCCCTGACAAACTGTAACCACGTTCTGTCATTTGTAGAGGGGTAAAGATAGTTTCCGTACAAACCGCTAGAGGTAGTATACTTGCTAGTTTCCTTCTCACAAGCGAAATTATTCACTGTTTGATTTATAAAAGCTGCTGAAATTAATCCATTTATCGCTTCTCGGCCTTATGGCTAAGATCAAAGTGTAGTATCTGTTCTTATCAGCTTAATATCTGATACACTCCCCATTGGGGAGTCAGAATATTAACCTGATTTTTGAAAATAGACGGAGATGAAGGGCTTGCTCTTCCTCTGTCACGAGTCGGCCCGACATTGCAGTACAGTTGGGAACGGCTCAACAATAAAATTCTAAAATTAAATATTTGTAGCTAGTTTACCACGATTAATTTTTTTTTAGCAAATACAAACTCTTCGCTTCAATAAAAGCTTAGATTTGCAAAACGCCCCGTTGATTTATTTGTAACAATAGAACGCCTCGAGTATGGGCGGTTATACCGCGATCCTTACTTAGTCTTTTAGTACGTTTCAAATAATTCTATGCGATAAAGGGATGTGGTACATGTACGACAATTGTAATCATAAATAAACAAGACATCCCGTATTCAACAGTACTTATGTGTAGTGATATAGCTACAAGTAATAAGAGGACTTTTAAGATCTATTTAGTGTAACTTTTATTAAAGTTATATTGAAGATTAGGTTCGCAATTTTTAAGACCTTGTTAGTGCATCCTGGTGGAGGCTTACACAACTTGGTGGATTAAATAGTTATCTATCGAACACGTTTCTTTGCTTACTGTAGCTCAATCATAACCGTGATATCTCGACATTCTCTAGAGTGGCGCTAACTAGAGATAGCATAGAGTTTGCCATTTACCAACCGTTTCACATGTTCTGAAATACCGATCGTTCTGTCATTGACTTTAGTCACCAACGGTTCTTAGACATCTTGATTATCATTGAGTAAGAATAAGATACTGTATACTTGTCCGTAGTCGCATACACAGATGTAAAAACTCCAATGAAAGGAGTGAGATTCTTACAAGGGTCAGAAAATATTTCCCAAGGCGCTCCAATCGACTAGTTAGACTTCGTGATGTAGTACGCCATATGTTTGTAATCTACGACACACGAACGTATCTGTAACTGAACTCTACTCTATTATGTAAATTTATTATCATTTATTTAAAGTAGTTTAGTTTATACCCTTTATCTTCGGTGGTAAGGATAGTGAAAATGATGTTCAATGCGGAAGTTTAACAAATTTATCTCAGCGCTATCTAGCAGCCAATTTGTAAAACACACCACAGAGTATCAAACTATTGAGAATCTTAACCCCTCCATTGCAGTTTCCAATGTTCCAGAGCTATTGTGGTTGTGTATTATTGTTATGTTTATACGACCGTGCCTTAGTGCCTCGGGCAATGCTTTAGTTACAAACTATACATGAATCTATGATAGTTCCATATTATTATAGTTTACTGGTTTCGTTCGACTGTGATGATTGTGTTATATCCCTTACAAGCAGCGAATGTAGAAATTACATGAATGTATTTTGATATTTATATGTACTTCTTAGTCAAACGTACTTCATCTATAAATACCTCAATTTTTTAAAAATAATAGTAATGAAAGTAAAATAATGGCTAGTACGAGCAAAATACGTAATACTAGTGTTAAAGAAGCAAGTTTTTCTTCAAATAATAATGTATCTACGTCAGAACAGTCAAATTTTTCATCTATACCGATTATATTTTCTCCTTATGTAGTTTCTAGTCGTGGAAAATCCAATGCTAGAAAAGAACAGCAGCTAAAACGGGGTTTTAGTCTTCGTCATTCGCCAAGCGATGATGATATTCCTACCAAAGACACTATCATGAAAAATTTAAATGTTTCAGTTGAAGAAGAAGAACGTACCGCACAATATTTTCATTTTCTTTTGAATAAAGAAACGGATAGATTAACCGAATTATGTGAAAAGTGGATGAAAATTATGGTAGAAGCTGAAATTACAAAAAATGATCAACGGGAAATAAATCGAGTTATTGAACAGACACATTTGTTAATAAATAAAAAGTTTGATAGATTTCGTAAATTGGTTACTAATTGCGAAACAGGGAAAGGAGAAATGTTAGTTACATGTAAAGATTTGCAAGGATTTTGGGATATGATGTACATGGATATAAAAAACTGTGATTTACAATTTGAAAAATTGAGGGATCTTTGTTCACAGGACAGGAAAGAAGACATGCTTGTTAACAGATCAGTTACTAAAAAAACATTAAATTCTATTAAAGCTATCTTAACAAAAAGAAAACAGAAGATGACACCAAAAATTAGAAACAGTCGTGGTAAAAGTAAACTTAAATCTAATTTATATCAAACGTTAGGTGATAAATATGAAAAGAATATAAGTTCTGGGATAAAACACAAAATAAAGGCTATATTTAGTAGTTCTAATGAAAACAAACTTTCACCTGTAAAGTACGCTAAAAGATTAAGTTTACTGCAACAAGTACAACTATCAGAAACATTGTCGAAACAAAAGCCTTGCTCAAAAACGATAAATCTGAGTGAAATATGTAAAACACCAGAAGTTCAGTTAGATGATTCAATATCTTATATTAATTCTAATCAAACACCAGGAAAGAGCATATTAAAACAGCCAAAGAATTCAGCCAAAATGGGATGTCTCATGAAATTAACAAATAAAGTTAACTTTGCTGATCATATAGTTTTAAATGAAGTACCAATTGACGAAGAAACAGAGGTAAAATTAAATTTAGCTGCAGCATTGTCAAGAATAGATAATTTTGATCTTGATAGCTCTAATGAAGTAACAGCTTTTAGAGCAGAAAGAAAACTTTTTTTTGATGACGTTAGATCTGATGTACATAAAGATGATATCAAAGAAAATTCAAAAAATAATAAAATAACGTCTCCACGAACACAAATGGCAATAGCATTCCAAGAATTGAATAAAAGTCTCGGTACACTACAAGAAAGAAGCACGAGGGAACAAAATTTTGTAGATAAAAATGCGATACCAAGTCAAACTCTACCATTCAATAGAAATATTTTCACACCAATTAAAGAAAATAAAGATGTTGAAACTGTAAATACACTAAAACAGAAACATATTCCTATAAATGACAAAAAAGAAATCAGCCATACTGATGAAAATATAAGAATTTTAAGAAATAGAACTATTATTTCAATGGATACACCTATAGCTAAAAGATCTTTTAGCAAAATGTCTATGGATATAGAAGAACTAGGACATAAAGAAAATGAATCACCTTTAGAGAAGAAAAGAAGAACAAGTTCTTTTAAAATTAATGTTGATAATAGCGAAAAAATGAATATAGATGAAACTAATAACAACAAGGGAAGATCTATTAAAAACGTCAAATTTTCTGGTACTGATAATTCCCAGTAAACTAGTATTTTATTTGTTCTAAATGCAATATTTGAATAAGTATGTTTCATTGCAGGAAAAGAACATAGTGCAGAAAGAAACAAACCAACCCTATCTATGACTTCTCGTGTTCAGAGGTGTAAAATACATTTCAACAAATACATTCCAATAGGAGATTCTATTTCTTTGGAAATGCAAAAGAAAAGTAATTATTTTAGTCTAATTTTTCTTAATCAGAGATTATACTTAGATATTTCATTTATATGTATATGTACACAATTTAATTTCAGCTCCAGAATGTATTAGGAGATCTAGAAACAAAATATCATAGTTTGTATGACTGATGTACAAATATAAAGTTTTTATAATTTTTAGTCAGTTTAATGAAACTTTCACTTGTTACACTTTTTATCTACGAAAATCCTCAAGTGTTTATATGGATTGTTTTCATTGAAACTACATTTTTAAGCATTTGACGTCTTCGTTTTTAACTTTAATATATACTTTATACTATATTAATATGTAATGTTAATGTACTATATATTCTTATTAGATTAAATAGGATTTCATTGAGCAACATATTTGTTTATAAAGGGACAACCAGAGGAAGTTAGAAAATTTGTGCGTGTTGTATAATAATATTTATATTAATAAAGTTTATTTTTTGTCAGAATCATGTGTATGATTTATGATCACAGGTTACAAAGGATAGCACAAAAGTCGTTGACTTTGTCATCTATGGAAATACATCTTTCCTGTTAATCATCACGCAGTATAAGATTTCTTTACCTACAGTTGGGTTGGAGGAGGTAATGTCACATTAGGTTTAAGAATGTATCACTAGCACAGTTTTTAGTTGTTAAACAAAACCTTTCACCCACCAAGGTCATTTTGTCGATAAGTAATTATCGACATGTAACAGAATATGTTATTTTTTTCTATTTATGTCGATTTGGCGAATTTTATTGTGAGAGTGTAACAGCTTCGGGAGAATAAAAAAAAGAATAAAGCTTATCTTGTCATGTAAACACATGAATTTATATGTTATTATTGAATTGTTATAATAATCAAAATCGATTTTCGCTTCTGAATTTAAACATAATTTAAAAGTTGTTCTATCTGAAACTGAATATATAATCTCATCTTGTAAATTTCTCTTTCAAATATCTTACTTCATTTATTTAGTTCTATATTTTATTAATACTGTCCTTTCTTCCTAATATGGATATTTGTTCTTAATTAAATGAATAAAATATTTTGTATAGGCCAAAGCAAACCAGTACTTTTTATTTTAATTTATTATCACGGTTGTTTCCTTTGCCATTTCATGAAATTATATTTTCAGATAGAGTAATATTTCTTTCAAAGATCATTTTCTACATTTTCTATTTGTAAAATTCACTGTGAAATACCATTTTTTGCGAAGAATTTATCCAAGTAGACGATACATGATGTCTACGTTTCATATAAATTATCGTTGTTATGCACTGCCTAGCAACAATTACTCTTTAAAGTTATCTTAATCCCTCTTACTTCATGGAACGCATAATAGTCAATTCCTACATACAAATAAGACAAGACCTAAGAACAAGACGTTTCGTTTTCGAATGCACCGCGCCAGAAATCAGATCACCAAATATCCCCACGTTCCATTTATTCTTCTTCCACCGCAAAAGCAGGTCCAATGGAGGGGGTTGATACATTATCCTCGTGATATCGCGAGCAATGGAAGGGGAATAGTTCCGCGTGGTGTGGTGGGGAATGTTAGAGATGGTCGTGGGGTTCGATAACGCAAGCCTGCCTTGTCTAATTACTTTTACTTGTATCTGCTCGTATTTACTGGTAGAAGGAGAAGAGTCGTACGGAGCAGCATAGAACACGAGCTCGGGGCAGTAGGCACGAGGAAGGTCGTCTGTGAGAAACGAAGGATGGCCTGCTCGGAAACGCCGGTCACGACGCTTACAGTCTCCCTCGTTTATCTTCTGACGCTTTTCGGTGAGTTACCAACTTACAAGTTGGCCCACCTGCTTTCACGTTTCGATCTTACGTACTTTCCCGCGCGACGTCATCCATCCTCGTTAATTTTTAAATCCCTTTGCTATATTATTTGTCATTTTTCAATGTTTCGACCATCTATCCAGACAACTATTCATAGAAGTGCTTGACGTTGATTAAAATTATTCATGTTACTGTTTAAACAACTGTATTTATAAGCACAATAAGAACGTCCAATTTTCTTTACATCTTTGATGTTATAACTATCCTCGTGTAAGTTAGAAAAAATTCGATAACTTGTGAACCGCATCGTATTATATATAGGATATGTTTATGATATAGATTTTTATTTAATCACTTTTCCTCGATTGGTTCTATCGATAAGTAGCTAGATTAAAAACAGTTAAATTAAGTAAATTAGAAGTGCAAAATCGTTTAATACGTGTTAACTGTTATAATGTTTAACCGTTGCATCGAACAAAGAATAAAGTTTCGTCTTGTGTTTAAATGAAATCCGACGAATCACATGAAATTATCTACGCAGTGTTTGTTTCTTTGTTCAATGTATCTATACATTCGGTACTTTTTTGGTATTTCACTTTGTACTGGTTTGGTTAATCAAGGCTACAAAATTATTTTCTAACTTGGGGCATAGGACAATTATAGTAATTGACAACAGAACTATAGGACTTAAGAACAAAAAATAATTCTTTAATTACTTTAAAGTGCTACGAAGATCGTCTCTGATAGAAGTTTTTTGTATTTCAGGTTCCTACTGTCAAATGGCCCCAGGTAAATTAACATCTCTTTGTTTTATATTTGACGGACTTTAATATAAAAAAACTAAAGCAAAATAAATAATAAATGTGATTTGTCTCTGTATAATTTACTTTCAGAAATTCAGCTAAATTCGTCAGTGAAATATAAAATAATTGAAAACGTTGTACATATGCGGATCTATAAACTAAAAATAAATTTGAGCCTGTTTGGCGGGATAACTGATCTGAGATAACCTAATAGTGGTTAGGAATTCACGATTGGATTTTATTCCTTTTAGCATTGGTAATTTTACTCGAAACAGAAGATTCAAACGAAATCGAGCACCATATTCGAAATTCAATTTTGTTCATTTTTAATTTTTATTAATATACTTTGGTTATGGCTATTTTTGTTTAACTTTCTTTTCATTTTCGATTACAAAAGATAGCTCGATCCAAAAAATAGCCGCAATTCATCCTTTCATTAATTACGAGAACGGAGTTACTATTTCCGTTTCCTTGTCGTGTAGCAGGGACTTGGTGAATTAACGGTGTTTATCGTTGGAGTATATTGGTGATGTGCGATTATACATTCGTGTACACAAGTAAAACCTGTGCCTATGTATGCATGCATCTCGTATAGAGCACACTGAGGGCTTCGTCGCTTTTAGAAGAGCGATCCAGACTGTGACGATTTTGTGTGCGTAGATATGCGTACGTTTGTATACTGGGCGACTCAAAAATAGGGATTTGTATTATGTAAAATATGAATCCATTAAAAGTTTATTTAATTTTGAGAAAATATATCACAATGAAATATCTCCTTTTATTTCATTGCTTTATTTCCTAATTTTATTATATAAATGTTTATAAAATCACGCGAAGAACTATCTCTCGAGAAAAACGTTTATTTCTGCATTTGCAATAAGAGACTGTAAAGGCAATATTTGTGGAGGTAAGTCAGCGTGTGACAAGCAAATTCATTAATTTAATTATTACGGAAGTGAATTTCAAGGGATTAGTTTGAGTATTAAATTTGTTTATTGTACGTTTATACCAGTGTTATATCTATTTCGAGAAATATTATAACGATAATATTTTAAAGAAAGTCGTATGACTTTGTTATTTTTAAATTGGATTTATGAATGTGAAAACTGATATGTATCGTTTAACTGTGCTGAACTGTGCTGGCTGTATTGTAAATTCTTAGATTTCTGATTTTACCTTTTTTTCCCCTATTTTCGTCATATTTTTGAGCCACCTTGTATGTACAATCGTGTGAACATGTTTATCTTCGTGTACCCATACGCTGCATTTATAGATCCTTAAGTGCCAACGCTGATACATATTAAGTGTTTCCACAAACATGTAATTAGAATCATAGATCTTATCTGTTTTTGAAAATATTATTTTCTTACATCAAATTAACGACATAGAAAATAGCGTAGTAAAATACGGTAGAATGACTAATTACGAATTGACGATTTGGAAGCAGATTGGCAAGTTAATTTTCAAATGCAATTATCGCATCGATCGGCATAATTACATTTACGTACTAAGCGAAAAAAAGGTAGCTATCTACAAATTATTCTATTCTAAAGTTTCATATAAAAACAGCTCATACACTTACTAACGAGTACAAACTGGAATTAAAATAATCACTGATTCTTCCTTTTGTTCTTTGCAGCTCCATTACTCCACGGTATCAGTAAACAAAAAGGAAAAAAGAAAAATATATGTTTCATAACTTCGTAATCGCGCCAAACATTCTACACACACGTATCTAACCACACGCAAACGTCAGCCGGCGATCAACGTCGCACTTACACACAGACAACCGCTATTCAGTGTGTCCCATTCTCATTGGCTTATAGACGAGCCATTACAGAGTCCATGGAGTAACAATGTTTGTCAGTCGACGGGTAACTTTGCCAGATCACATATCGAAATTGTCGCGTCGATCCTCGATCGATTCTTCGCCGGGTTTTCTCGTAGGACAGGGCGGAACGATAGATCCACGTTGCTTCTGTTACTTTATCGATCATGTATTGGAAAGTGTGCGTGATTTTTGCAGCCATGGCTGGTGCTACCAGAGGCTGGGACCTGGCAAGCGGATTGAAATATAAACTGACGACAACGTTGCTGTTTAGCGAGGCAGCTCCGTCGAAATCCAGCGGCGACGTTGGCTTTCGATTAACCGGCGAATTGGATGTAACCGCCGTTTGGCAGAAACCGAATGATCCGAGTAGCTTTTTGCTAAAAATCGAGGTGGGAATCGTTACTGTTTTATACAACTTCATTTATTGAAACGAAATTTTGGCTAGTGTTCGATTAAATGAATTTCTGTTAAGTGGATTTCTTCTACTCTTGAATAATGAATTGCTGTCACTTTAATGAGAAGTCGTAAATGGCAGGAGACTCGGTGAATTCCTTGCTGTATACCTAATACGTAATTCGTGAAGTTTTGGTAAAATACGAATTATTTCTAACTCGATGTATACAGATTCCAGTTCTTATCTTTGCTGTTCCCTCTTTGGAGATATGTTTGTATTAAATTTCTTTCTTTATTCGCGTACCATTCGCGTGTCATTGATAGCACGCATGAAAGTTCTTATTCAAGATATAAAATATCTGATATTATCATTTATACATATTTGTGTTTTGTCAACAGCACAGTGTTTAGTCTATAATCGCCGAGTTCCATTGAATTTAACGAGAAAATATATGAAATCAAACAATTTATTTGTGAATTTATTGCATATAAAACACTATGATTGATAATTTCAAAGTTGCTACATGCAAAGAAAAATCTCAGTTTCAAATAGCATTTTTATCGAGCAACGAACGATAAGTGGGGAGTTCGTATTAGCAATATTAAGCTATGATAACCTTTTCTTAAAAGATTAAAGTACAGCACGTTTTACCAGATACCATGAATGTATAATAATATACAGTTGTCTCGACAAATAAGTTAACGGTCTTACGTTTAAACTTTTAGCTGAAACGTTAATTTATTTTCCCAAGCAATTATATATTATCTTCCGAGTATTCCGTTGATCACTGCCAAGGCTTTGATCGAGGTGGCCGCCATATATCAAGGCTGTCCTCGTGTCTCTTGCTTTTATAAAACTTCTTCCTTTTTCACCTTTTTCATATACTTACCATTTAGGACTTGGCAGGAAAACATTGAATAATAACTACATGACTAACCTGTGTACGCTTCCTGATGACTCACGAAGGTTACTGCAGAAAATATTTGGGGAATTGATTTGTTTTGCAGGGAATTCTGCTTAGATCGGTTATTATCGTTTCACTATCGTTTCATTTCTGCTACACATTTTCACAGTAATCGTCATGGATAAAAACAAATTTTATATTTTTCATAGCTCCTGCAACCACAACTGTGGATCAAATCTCGAAGTGCCTCAGAACTAGAAGGATTCGTCGAACACTCCTCCAGAATAAACGCCCTTGCACAGAAACCTTTGCTAATATTTTGGAGAAACGGCGACGTAAATTCCATCTTCATGGATCCTGCAGAGAGCGTTTCTTCGGCAAACCTCAAACGTGGCTTAGCTAGTTTATTCCAATATACAGTGTTCGATAACGACGTCGAGGAACGAGATGCTTCCGGTCTCTGCAACGTAACGTATCATTCTCTGGGACCGAGGACAATAGGAAAACGAAAAATATCCTGCAAGCAAAATATTCTACCACCAAAGAAACGGCATTCGAATCCATCGTTCGGCGTAAAGCTTACGAGTACTCGTAATTCAACCTACGAGCTCACGCAGCAGCTTTTGCCTAGCTTGATTCGCGATGAGGAGAGTCATCGAATGGCACTTACCGCCAGACCGGAAGTGGGCGCCATCGTCACGTCGGAGAGGACACTCGAGCTGCTTCCTGGCACGCTCAGCGCTAACACCGTGCAGGCTGATACCTTGAATCAAGCTCTCGCTGCTGTGCAACCTGGATACAGAGAAACGAGTATCGAGCTACAATTGGAACCGTTCTCGTGCCCTGACTACGGATGCCCGACGGTTAGTTCATAAAATTCTTTTTCCTTGTTATCTTTTAGAACGTTCATTTTCCCATTAATCTATTCTAATTTAATACACGCAATTTGTTAACCTTCCTCGGCATCCCATAAACATCTTATGTTGTTATGGAAACTGATTTCTCGCCAAAATCAACAGCGTGCCGGTAAGCTGGGATACTTAAAATTATCTTCGTTTAAATCAACAGGTTTATTCGTCGAGTGTTTCCTGCTCTTTGTTTGCTTATGAGTAACCAATGATAAATGAATAAGACAGGAAATGAAAGACACGTTACTCCATAACATCTTCTCATAAAGTCATCCATTTCATTATCCTACTAGTAAATTAATATATCTAATAGATTAAAAATTGTACAAACAGATTTGTGCTATCAAAATTATGGGAAATAATCGAGTATAAATAAATATTTAATCGTATCTTTGTAATATTTGATTTCAGATCGAACAAACGGTCGAAGAATACCGCAGCGCCCTGGAGAACAACGCTTTGGGTACTGGAAAATCTGCTTCGGCGTTCCTGAAGTTACTACCTCTAGTCAGATCAGCCTCTCCAGATGAACTGCAGAAGCTCCTAAAAAGTCCACGATATCGTCAAATAAAACCTCAACTATTAGATATCTTTGGCGCCGCCTCGACCATAGCAGGACATCAAGCAGCCATGAAAATTCTTCGGCAAGACGAAATAGGAAACGAGACTGAAAGATATCTTTGGGCTCTGTCTCTGTCTCCAACGCCGAATGCAGATATCGCCAATAATATTCTGAGACGATCGGAAGAGACGAATCCGAACGACAAAGTGTCAGAAACGATAGCTTTAACCGCAGCAGCGATGGCACGTCATTTAGAGTGTCCAGCTAGCATCGAGAAAGCAAGAACCAGTTTGGAAATCGGTCTCGATACTTGCACGGGGGAAGAGTGCAAGCTGAAATTCCTCAGGGCTCTAAGAAATTTAAGAACCAAGGCTGCGATCCCGACCTTGTTAAAATTTGCAACGAGTGAGAATAAAGCACTCAATGTCGCTGCTTGGAAGGCCCTGTCAGCGCTACCCAGAGATTCGCTAACTGCTGAAGTAAAAAAGGTAGCCAAACGAGTCTTTTACGAAATAGGTGGGCCAAAGAGAGACAGTAGCTCTAGGACTATAGCCTTGGATATTATTCTTGAAACGAATCCATCGAAGGAAGATATCAGACACTTGGTGGAGTATTTAGCAAACACAGATCTCGATTACGAGGTTCGGAAATATCTCAGTCAACGATTGGAACAACTCTCTGATAAGGATCTTCGATTTGCTAAAGATCTGAGCGAAGTTTTGAGTACGTGTGGAAAGGATATCGTTAATTACAACGTGTATTCCCAGAAAGGTCTTAGCACAGCGTTCACGAGAAACTTTCTAAGGTCGATAGATAGTAATGGATCATTGATAACTATTCAAGAGATTCAGTCAGGTTTAATGAAGCGTGGAATAGTCGACGTAGTACTTCAAGTTGAAGAGCACGAAGAGGCGCTATTCTCTCTTGGCCTGTTCGCGGGAGGCCTAGGAAGCTTCGTTTCGACTTCCAGCCAGGAAAATGACATTCAGGATGTCGAACCATCTACTGCAGGAATGGAGCTCGATTTCCTAGGTGTTGGTATCAGGCCATTCGTCTTCTTCTCTGGCCAAGGGGAACTTATGAGTCACGTCTGGTCTGGGTCAGCGTCCGAACGAACTCCAGCCTTTCAGGCCTTAGCTGCTCTCCATAACTACAACGAATACATTCCATTAGCCTCGGGAATCGTAGCCGAAGTCGACGTCCAAGGTGCGGTTAGCTTCGATTTAGCTGGACAAATTCAACTGAGCCTATGGTCCAGAAACGCTCAGTCACTGGTGGATCTGAAGGCTGGAATTATGATCCAGGGAGGAACGAAAGTGCGTTCCGACTTTGTGCAGAGCATGGTTGAGTTCTCCATGTCGATGGAACCGAAATTGGAGTTGGCCACCGACGTAGACTTTTCCGGGCCGGTATCTCTGTGCATGAGACTTAGCCAACCAGAGAACGTGGTGAAGTATCAGGTATATAAGGTTGAAAGGGTAGCTGGAAGTAGGCACAAATTGAGAAAAACCAGGAGGATGAGGTTGCATAATCCTGGGAGGTCTTATCTGTTGAACAGAAAGAATAACGAGATGTGCTCGATGGTGTTCAGTTAATCGATAAAGACTGTTCGAGTTTGACATAGAACTTTATAGAATTTACGAAGACAGTTTTTATCGAAGATGTTACTTTCTTCTTCTTTCAATCGTGTATCGTGCAATGCGTCGAGGAAAGGGAATCGCGCGTGCTGCACGAAAAGGAACTGTATAGGTATATTTTTGTTGTAATTTTGTATTTTGTAATTACATTTTTTCTATTTTGTTATAATTTATATAATTTATGTACTCGGTACATTTACGATTTACGGGGAAAAAGAAATTTTATTCCGATGAAAATTGCTCGAACTCGTTCCACTTTTATCAACGCTATTTGTTTTGCGACCCATTTTGATTCAATTTTTTATAGTTGAATGACCCTTAATAATTGAATTATTTCATAGCCTTTTACATACGTGCTTTGCATATTTAAATGATACGCTAAGCGTAGAAGCTAGAACGATTCTCATCAATTTTATTCAAAATATCTATGAGTAGTACACAAAATATTACTTCAAAATCGATATTAACAAGCAAAGAAATATCTAATACATTGTAGAGAGCTAAAAGTATATCGAGTTACTTATTTTTTGATGAATTTATAATTTATGAAACTTAATGTGATGCATGTTTTATACAAGGAATATTTTTATTCAGATATCGCTAGTTCAGAGAATATTATATGTTGAAAGATATTATATTTTATGATATATATAGGAAGAGCTGGAAGAAGGCAGATCTGGAATTTATAGAATGTATTGAAGAGAAATGGAAATCAGAAAGTTTATACATTTTCTAAATTAAATGGAGAAATTTTAATTTATTTGTCGGAACACGAGATAAGAGATATAAAAGCTGATCTTGCATAAAGAAACGCAAAGTAAATCGTTGGAATAAATTGATTGAAATATAAGGATTAAAAAATGTCTTTTCTTTCGATCTTTAAGAACCTATCTTAATTTTCATAAAAATTCATTTTCTCCTTACTCAATTGCCTAATTTTAAACCTATATTTTGAACACTTTAACGACAGCCACACTCGGCCACAACCATGTCTTCGTAGCCGTACTGATAAGTTAAAGTTCCACTGGCATCCAGATAAAGCAGACTGGTAGGCGCTAGTCTCGTCGGTACGCAGCAAGCTCTGCCAACAGGTTTGCTGCCGCCCTCGATAGCTTGGAGAGCACCGTGTACCAACGTCTGCACGATCGCATGCTTCGTGGGGCTAAGATGATCGCCGAACGGGTAAAAGCACTTGCCAGAGCACTGATAGGCTTCGTACCCGGGTGGAGCAACGACCCATTCGTCGTACGCGATCAGTGCAAAGTCTACGTAAAGAGATCGTCGTCTGCAGGAATTCTTACGTCTTCTTCGGGGACCGTCGTCTTCGTCCGTCTCTTCTTCTTGAATGGAACGCCTTAAGCGCCTCTTCCTCACTTTGGCGTAGCTCAATAACAAGATTGGGCCGTCTCCGCAAGGATGATAACCAACTCTACCGTATACTCGGAATCTGACAGCACTACCACTCCTTGCAGCCACTGCAGAAGTAACATTGAAAGCCCTCCAACTATCGTCCCTCCTCGATTTGCAGCTTCCAAAAGCGTCCGTATGATCTAAACGCACTCTGAGAATGGATCCAACAACGCCAAGCAACTCTGCTACCTCTAGAGCTTCGTCTGGGTCGATCGGAGGTATCGAGAATACCAGAATCCTGGCTCCTTCGTTGGTCGGACCTGACACATGGATCGGTTCTAACGCTCGAACTATGTCCACGTCTGATCTGCGGTGGTACAGCTCTAGCATGTATTTGGATACGACTCCACGATACTTTTTATGACTTTTGCCGATGGTTTTTCTGTTTGTTTTGTTAGAGAATCGACGGAAAACGGATGGAGAAGACGATGGAATGGAGAGGTCGAACTGAATCGACGCTTTCGCGTGTACCGTGGAGGTTCGCCAGGAAAGAGAACTGGTTTTCCACAATCCATAGACACAGAAAGTTCCAACGAAGAGTAAGAAGATATATTGAGGAGGGTTCATGGCGAAGAGCACTGGAGGGTTTGGTGATGGGTTTCAGGGATTTTAAATCGACGCGAAAGAGTGAAAAATTGGATGATTTCGAACCGAAGTCGATCGGATTTGGCATCCAACTGCCAACGAATCCTTGGCCGGTGGGTGAGGTTGAAGGACGGCTTTTAAATAACTGCCAATGGGAAGGAGAGATTCGAAATTGCTGCTGGAATGTCCTTATCATCGACAGACTGCCACTCGACCTCCAGGCTAGTCCGAGAGTTCGATGGTGCGCTATGAATCATAGTGGTGTGCAAGTCGGTCCAAACTTCGATTATATGACATGTTCCTTGAGTTAATTTTCACAATGGGATTTTTTGATTAATTAGGAAATTCGAACTAACTATATTTATACTAAGATCATTGTTGCGAAAAACAAGATACCTTATATTCCTCTCTACATTCAACGTTGATTTTGGAAAGATTTCAAAGTATGTATCGGTTGAAGCGATAGGCCTCGGAAAGACAGCTTAGGCAATAGATGCACAGCGTGGAAGGATGGCATAATGTTATCATCGTATCGTCGTTATAATAACTGTCTAATTTATAACAGTTAAATTTATTTTTAAAAGCAAACACTAAGAAATCACCAACATCGTCTCCAAGAACGTCTGCGCGTCCCATCTCGATCTTTTAGGGTGCTCTCAGACGATCAATAATATTTGAAATATTATGCTACCTTTGATACACCTTTGATAAAGATTTGATCGATTTTCGATCATTATATTTAGTCTCTATAAATCGTAATTCAATTCGGTTCGTCGTAAATCAATCTTAGCCGCTGCAGAGCGCCGCATGCATCAACGAAAGCGACTCGTCGGAAAACGCAGATGCAGGAAGATCAAATCACACTTAACGTCTAACGTTTGATCGATATTGACTCTTCTTAAATCGCTATCACCGACTGGAACGCTTACATTAATCAGTGGTGGTTGAAAAAGCGGCTGTCGTCGTTCACGGAAGAATCTTTAACGAGCGCTTTCAGCCAGCTCGTTCGACGTTAAAGTCCGATGGGTTGATCGATTTTTTCGCTGGCGATCATCCAACAAGTTCGGTGGCTGTTGAGGACGACGCTCGCTCCACCAGCGGTCCACTATATTTAAATATAGTCGAAGATCGTCGTAGAGAGATGAGCAGCTAGTCTTATGTGCGAGCTACTGATAGCAGCCGCTCCTCTCGGTGGAGCAGCAGCAGCAGTAGCACTTCTGACAAGCAAAGTGATTGAGAGGTGAGCTCCGACATTGAAGAGGTGGTGTCGATCCCGTGGCCGGTACGGGCCCTCGTCTCGTTTCAAGTGACCGTGCGTATCCCGGGCAAGATCTTCAGCTGAAAAGGAGCAGGACGTCGGCCCGTGGCCGCTCGTGCAGCGCGCTTTCTCTGTGCAGCGTTCATCGATCGTCTCGAGATTATGACGTCCAGTTGTTTCTCCCCTCCGCCTCTTCGACCACCGATCGACATCAGCGATCAGTCCGACACAGTCAAGGTGGAGTGTTTTCTTAGTTCTCCGATTCGATCGGTCCCCTGTTCAAACCGTCCCATTAACTTTCGTTCTTCGCCATCTTCGGGACCACCTGACGGCATGCTAAGTTAGATCTTAGAAAATCGTGAACAGATAACAATGCGATACAAAACCATTTCTCCTGGTTTATTCCCACAACAAATGGCCGATACGCATATTAGACCATAGAAGGTTCTGATGAAATCCACGGGCCAGCCTGTCCGATGTCGAAGCACGCGCGTGTGTAGGTGGGCAGACTTGTTGCACAAGCGACTTGGCGACGTCGAATCGTGGCAAAGGCGGTAGAAGAATGGTGGAAGGAAAAGCAGGGAAACGAAGCTCGAGCGACGGTCGCTTTCCATTGTAGGGGTTTCGTGATCTCGAGGGCGGGTCGATACTTGGACGTACCACCCCATTGCGTCTACGTGCCATGCAATATCCCCGTCGCACCACGTATCCGATATTCTTAGATTTGCACTTGGCATTCCGTTATATAACGATGAAAAACATACGTCGGATTTCACGTGCGCAAACGTGTGTGTTTTGCAGGGTACTGACCTGATCAAAGTGTCGAGGTTTTATAAGGACAGCAAGGAGGGAAAGTTCGTGAGCTTCTTGTACGAGGATACAAGGACTCTGTACGATGGTTTCCGCAAAGGCGCCAAGGAGTCCAGTAAGTTTGAACTCATCCCAGCATGGTTTGCGAATCGTTAACACGCGAATGGTCTCGTTTTCGCGTCTATTCTGTCACACGGGACTATAATTTCGATAGACGCGTGACTTGACAAATTCTCATTTTCGTAAATACGTGCCACCTCTTCCGGACGTACGTGGTTATTATTCGTTAGCTGGTCTTCTTCACACACAGACAACGGACCCTGTCTTGGCTGGCGGGATGGACCAAACAAACCGTACCAGTGGCTACATTACAACGAGACCCTGCTCAGGGCGAAGAATTTCGGTTCTGGCTTAGTGTCTTTGGGGCTGATGCCAGGATCGCACGCACTCGTGGGTCTCTACAGTCAGAACTGTCCGGAATGGATCCTCGCCGAGCAGGCTTGCTACACGTACTCGTTGGCAGTAGTGCCTTTGTACGACACACTGGGCCCTGATGCCTGTGCCTTTATCATTAACCAGGCTGAGATCAATTTAGTCGTCTGCGAAAACGACAGCAAGTGCAATTTGCTGCTCGACAAGGCGCCGAGGTACGTGCCTTTCGTCGGAATTTGTTCGAGAAGTATAATTTTATCGAACGTAAGCCTGTTGCGTTAAAAGAATCGAAGACGGAACGTTTCAACGTGTTTTCGACCAGACAGTGATACAAGTTACAATTCCGATCACTCGAGAACGCGATAGTTGGGTTGTCGCAGTGGCAGTATGCCACGAATCGATATAAACGCATTTTTTACAACATCGACGCGCGACACGATTTACAAATCTCGCGTGGTATTGCAAACAAATTTAAACGTTTCCGTGCAATGTCCTGAGACATCTTGGCACGGTAAACTAACGCGACTTTTTAACGTAATTTAACTCGATTAATTTTATTCGATTTAACGTAATAAACTAGACTAGATTTTCACGATCGATATAAAGTACATGCAGAAGTTCGTGCAAACAAAGCCGAATCTTGCTTATCTCCTGACTGGACTCGACCGATCGGATAATTGTCTTTCGTTCCAGATGTCTAAGGAAAATGGTGGTGATAAAAGAGACGAGACAAGCGACGAACCAGAGGGCGAAGAACCGCGGCGTCGAGTTGTTCAAGTTCGAGGAAGTAGAACGTATCGGCGCGCAAAAAAATCATCCGGAAGTTCCGCCCAAGACGACGGATCTGTGCACCATATGCTATACGTCCGGGACCACGGGGAATCCGAAAGGCGTGATGTTGACGCATCAGAACGTGATGGCGAGTATAAGCGCGGTTTTGATACAATTAGGCGAGCACAGGCCCTCGTACAAGGATACGATGATCAGCTTTTTGCCCCTGGCACACATGTTGGAACGGTGCTGCGAGAACGGCATGTACATGGTGGGCGCGTCCGTGGGTTTCTACAGCGGTGACATCAAAAGGTTGCCCGAGGATATGAAAGCCTTGAGGCCTACCGTGATGCCAGCGGTGCCGAGACTGTTGAATCGAATGTACGACAAGGTGAGCACAACCACTTATGAAATTCACCGATTTCCCAATCACCTCGTACCTCCTTGTTTCCAACTTATTCTGCTACCACCTGACGCTGGTAAATATACACTGAATCCATTGTTTCGAGTTTTGTTCGCGCAATTTGCCACGAAACCAGCACGGTAATTACCGGTGTGGTTGAAGTGGAAGTTGATTTTCGAAATAACCAATATTTAGATCATTAGTGAAAAACGCGCACTTGCGCTTCGCGTTCGTAATTATATTCATAAATCAAACAAGTAAAAACAATTACGCAAATAAAACAGTGATTTAGTAACTTATAACTTAAAATATCTTGAGACAGGTGTAACTCTTCGAAGAAGAGATTAATTTATGTTTATTACTACTTACCACGAAACCTTGTGCCTCCCTTCTGATATTTCTTTTCCAAACGTTCGTAAAACACTTTTCCACGCACTTGGTCGAAAATAACGCAAATATAATTATCTAAACAAAATACTTGACGCGGATGTGTTTAGAAAATTTCTATTCCGTGTTTACCATTTGGGTGGTAGTGGCGAGTGTTCAAGTGGTATTCTTGGCGATCAAAGTTACCGGAGAATCGAAAAAGATATTTTAGAGTGTGCTCGTCGAGATGCAAGGACGGATAACCCGTAGGGCGTAGGAAATCGCGTCCCACGGAAGTAGTGGAATTCGTGACTCGTTCGTCTCCAACGAGTAGCGATTTACGAGTGAAGTGATATTTTTACCCTTGACGAAGGTGTCGGAGTGCAAGAATACGCGCTAAGTAATTTATTCCCGGACAATTTATCGGCAGACAAGATCGGTCATCTTGTGAAACGCTTAATGAATTTCCCCTTGTACCGGTGGCTAAAAATAGTTTGACGAATATCACGAGTCGCCTCGGCTACATTCGAGTTTGATGGACAGTTGCATTAGCGAAATTATCCAGATGTGTTTGTTTCGCGCGAATGTCTTCTACGTACACGTATCTCTGCTCACGGTCGAAATAATAAACCCTCTTTCCTTGTCTATTTTCAGATCGATGGACGATTAACGTATTTCCATGTCGCGAGAAAATGTACTCGTTTTACGAGTGTCTTAAAGAGTGCCTTGCGAAAAGAAGCTGCGTTTTAGGAAATTTAGAATATACATATATTTAACGACTGGTATCGTAGCTATCCGAGATCATCGATGGTCTAGGAAAAATTTTTTGTTAAAAAATACATCGATCTATATTCCGTTCGCAACTACTTGGACGATTTATGGATATCCCTTCAGCTTCCGATTAATCAAAAAGGATTAGCAAGTTTCGCTTTACACATTCTTTGACAGAAAGTGATCTGTTAGTTGTAAATGTACGGTTCTTGGTCTATCGAGTATAAGTCTACGAGGATCAAGAGACTCACGAGAAACGTATGAATCAGCAGATAATATATTATCCTGAATCGATCCTGTCTGATTTTTCGTTAAGTATGTTTTAAATGATTCTTATTTAACGGTAAGCTTATTTTTTTAAAGTTTAGCATTCGATGATTTATGGAAACTTAAACACTGTTAGCAAAGATTTATTACCTTCGTTCGCTTCCAAACATTACAAATCTTTTTGAAAACAAATTACGCCGGATAGGATCCTATTCATCTCGTTGCTATTACGAATGAAATTAAAAGAGTTTCGATAACACAAGAATAATCGATTACAGATTTTAATTCCATATATATTTTCCTAGGAAGACTTTTGCACTTTAAAAACGAAAATATTTTCGCGATAGTACATCGACACGAAGTGCATACGTAAGAATATAAAGTCGCATTTTATTAAGGTCAATGTTACGTAATACATTTTGAGACAGTACTGGCAGAACCAGATCGAGGATGACAGGGATAGCGCGACGAAACAGGTGGAGAGGCAGTTCCATCTTCTACCGTGACCCTGATATCCCGAATGAATGGAATTCGTGCATTTTATGCTTTCATAATAAATCTACGTATCAAATTCGCGATGTGAATGAATATGTACACATGTTTTCTCTCGTTTCACAAGTTCGAAGAAATCGAAATATAATAATAATTGGAGCAAGAATGGATATAAAATTTAGCACAAAATTTCTCGGATATTAGATTCAGCAAAAATCCGCTACCGCTACGATTAATACCAGACTTGACAGTTGACATAGCGATACAGCCTATTAACGAGAATTTATAAAGACATCGCAATTTTCTTATTTATCTTCCAACGAGATAATTTTAATATCTAGTATAAAGATTACTCTGCTTTCGACACGTTCGTAACACGTAATCCGTGCAAAAACGCATAACTCTATTCTGTTCTTGAATGTGGTACGCGCGAATATATTCGCAAAAATAGCCAGATGGCATGACTTTGCTTAGAGCCGTAAATTAATGCAACACTCGAAAGTCCACTTTATCGACTAGCATAGGCTCGATGTTTTCCTCTGATTCTAAAGAACGACGATGACAGTTGAATATATAGAAAATACGTTGATTATTCGATATTATATTAATCGAATTTTATTTATTTATTAGAATATTATTCGAATTAATACGTTAACCATATAGAACGGAAACACAGATGTAAAATCTATATAAAGCTCCTATACTCCATAAATCTTCCATTACACAAAACTGACAAACTACCGAAACGAGCATTCTAAAGGTGTATCATCGCGCGATCACGTAACTCATCGATGCCAGTAAACAGCTTTTCTTCAAGGAAATCGTCCACTCACGCACAGTTAAGATTCAAAAATAAATATTTCGAAAGTAGGTTTGGAATAAACCGTAACAACCGTACAAGCCAGAAATTGAACTCCCTGGTAAACAAGTATGTCTTAATAGTACAGAGACATCAAAAAGATCGATTCTCCATCTCTAACGTTTCGAAGAAGCTCCTCGAATTTCAGAGCTGTCAAGACGATTTCTATGCTTGACTGTTCCGACATGGAAAAGCGAGAGATCTCGTTTCACTTCGAGAACGTGTCGATCGAGCATCATCTAAAATTTCTTTTCGGGTATATAAATGGAGCTCTATTGTAACTCGTTCACCCGCCGGTTGCCAGTGTTCTTCGCGAAAACAGTCCACCACCAAGCTGGATCGCTCGATCAACCACGTTAAATATAGCAGGCATAGTCACCAATCGGCATTTTGCAGGTCCAAACTGAACTTCAGAGTTCGTGCTTGAAGAGGCTGGTATTTAGCCTGGGTATGCGGGCGAAGGAGGCAGAGATCAAGAAAGGGATCATCAGGAACAACAGCGTGTGGGACAAGCTGGCCTTCGCGAAGATCAAGGAATCGACAGGAGGCAGGTTGAGGCTGATGGTCGTTGGATCTGCTCCATTAGCGGGCAACGTTCTCACCTTCACCAGATGCGCTCTCGGCTGTATAGTCGTCGAGGGATATGGTCAGACCGAGTGCGGTGCACCGATCACTCTTACTGTCCAGGTCAGAATGGTTCAAACGCTAATGACTGGGCTGTAAATGGTTTATACGTTCTTAAGTGTATCGCACAAATTTCGCTTTACGTTTTTCATATTTTTTTTACTTGATTAATTCATGCGTTAAGCGATCGATCATTGATCGGTGTTAATGGTACTAGACACTCGGCGCTTAACACCCGTTAAAGAAACAATTAATTTCTATGTTTCGCTCTAACAAGAGATTAATCAGTTAATTACTTGGATAGCTCGCGTGAAACGTGAAACAGAAATTTAGATAAATGTATCATTTGACTCGACGTAAACAAGATAATCGAGACTAACAGTTAACAAGATGTTAATTTTAACGCCAGTAATATTTTATGGTACCATTATTTGAATTATTTGAATCTTGAAACCTTTTTAAACGATATGTAATTAGTTCTCTTCCTTTCAATTTCACGTGTTGCACATAGCTGACTGAACGTGTCAACGTTGAATCGAAGACATGCAGTTACCTCAAAGTACGTTTGTCGTTTAACCGTTTCTTACTCGAGTAATGCTATACATATACATGTAGTGAATGGAATGCAATGAGGGGAATAAACGGGGTACGTTAACAGACGTTTCAACTCGAAACGGATACATAGCCGTATCTCTCCGGCGAAAGAGCCGGTCAATAAATGCTCCGTAAATAAATCGCGTGTGCACTCGCTGACCTTATAAATCGCGGGTTACAGATTTCAGCCAGCTAGAAAAGCAAGCCATTTTGTGTTAAAAAAATAAATTATCCGAAAGTTATCGTCAATTTAAAATACGATGTTTACGCAAAGGATTCTTGCAGCGTTTGATTTGCGAATAATATGTAATAATTTAATTTCGATGGAAAATTCGCTTGTTAAAACTGATTTTTTCTCTTCGTTGGAATTGATAGTCTCTAAGTGGAGACAAGTCGACAAAACAATGGTGAACACGCGATGAGATCATTCGATTTCGATCGAGTTCAACTGAACAACGATCAAGTGACACGCGTGGTCACTATTCTTGGCATATTTACAGGTATCGATGTATTATACGTGGCTAGACGAAACCAGCTATTATTTATACGCGGGCATAGGTATATTCTTGTCGGGCAGACCGGCGAGAAAAAAATGTTGCAACCACGCGCCAAAGCACGTGGTAAATCACGTCACTTGGTAAATCATCACGATCGACCGTGTAAATATATGTATGCATACGCGTCTACAACTACTGTAAAATATTCTATCATTTTGTACAAAGTCATTATGGTCTAAATTACGTTAAAAAGAGAACATTTGTAAAATACTCGGCGTACTACGGTACACGGTGTAATGCCGAGTGATGGTATAGAATAAATAATTGCTCAGCTCGCGATAACAAATAGCCGTTTTGTGTAAAATATGGTTTTACTATGTGTCGTAACTGACATTCCGTTATAACGAACAGTTCGATGTAAATTATATAAGTCAGATAAGATATTCGTAATTTATAATTTCTACTTCAGTGTTTAAACTGATAACTGGTAGACTTATTGTTGCAATCGTACAAAAAATACCAAATTTACATATTTCTCGTACGTATGTTGATTTGCAGATTTATTCGATTTACATAACACGTTACACAGCAGCTTAACAATATTTGCAGCGAATGTTTCAAGTAATTACGAAGCATTCACCCGAATGAATTATCAGTTTAAAAACGTACAATAGTAAAAATACAATTAAAGAATTAGCTAAAAATATTCTCGATATCTAATAGCGAGAATCTGAATTTATCTACCTTTATGCGTTATTATTATAGGGCGATCATGTACCAGAACATGTAGGTCCACCAGTCCCTTGTTGCTGCATTAAATTGGTGGACGTTCCGGAAATGGAATACTTTGCGAAGAAGAATCAAGGCGAAGTGTGCGTAAAAGGCACCAACGTTTTCGTAGGGTACTTCAAGGATCCCGAAAGAACTGCTCAAGTTATCGATGAATTCGGCTGGCACCATACCGGTGACGTTGGCATGTGGTTACCTGTAAGAGGAAACGATATAATTAAACATATTTCTCATGATACATCTGGTTCAACGCAAGTCCGAATTAATTTTTTGTTACAAATAGAATATTACTGCTATTATACTTTTATTACTATTTCCATATTTTCTATTTGAATTAATCAAATTAATACGATTCTTTCTTTCTAGAATGGAACACTTAAAATAATCGATCGAAGGAAACACACCTTCAAGCTTTCGCAAGGAGAGTACATAGTTCCAGAGAAAATCGAGAATATTTATTTACGCAGTCAATATGTTCATCAAGTGTTCCTCCACGGGGAATCCCTAAAATCTTGCGTTGTAGGAATAGTAATACCACACGTGGATGTTGTAAAATGTTGGGCGGTGGAAAACGGTATACCAGGTACACTCAGCGTATTATGTGCTAATCCGCAAGTCAAACAGTTGATCATGGACGACATGCTTTCGTGGGGAAAAGAAGCCGGTCTCAAATCTTTCGAACAGGTGGGAAAAATCTGCCAATATTTCTACTTAAAATAATTAATTTCCTTTCATTTGTTTACGCGCATAAAGGAAAACAAAAAAAGAAAGGTCTTTTTTATCGACGTAACAATTAAAAATATTTTTCGACTAAAGTATCCAAGACCTTTAAACGCACCGCTCACGTAACGTTTAAAGGATACAAATTTTACTGTAAAGTGAAATAATTTCGAAGTAACTTCTATCATTGACGCAGTTTGAAAGTTATATACAATACTATCATTTCTGTTTATATCAGGTGAAAGACATTTATTTACATCCGGATCCGTTCTCCGTACAAAATGGTCTTCTTACACCAACATTGAAAATGAAACGACCTCAGTTGAAAGACTACTTCAAACCGCAGATAGAAGATCTCTATCGACATTTGGACTGATTAGACTGAGCATTGTCTTTGATTCTGTTTTCTTTAGCATCGAGAACAGCAACGCGAAAAATCGAGACACGTTTGCGTCGCATTCATAGAGAAATCACTTCCGCCATCGAATATTTGTTACCCCGCGATACTTTATTATATCATTTTCTTCACAATTACATAGAGGCGCAAAAATAAAAGCAGAAGAAAAGCACCGTTTAGGCTACTAAGATAATCGATAACATTATAATAAAATGTGTTATTATTAGGCGCGTCTCGTTTTCTCTTGACTATAGTCATCCTTCGATATTTGTCGCGTGTATTTACAGATTTCTTCGTCTCCCTATTCCTGTATTTTGATACAAATTATTACCGCCTTTATGACACACTTAACGGTACATTATAGATGTATATTTTTATCGATAACAATAGTCAAATGAATTCTGAATTATGATTTAGTACAAAGTAGGATATTTAAAAACCAATAATCATTTATTACCGTAAAATGCAATCGGGTATATGTGCAATGTGTAAAACAAACTTGAGATTAATGTAATAAATAGATTGCAAAACCGGACAACTTAAAAACGTACTACAAGATGATTCTAAATACATGGGAACATTTTAATAAATTCCGTTTCTGTGAACAATGTTCACATACGGCGCTGGACAGATTAACTTTTTATAATTATTAATAATACATTAGAACTTTTCTCTCACTGTTTGACGTAATTCTGTCATATTTAAGCGTTTCTTCTTGTGTGGTAACATTAAATATATATTGAATCCATACGGAACTGTGATTAACATTAGTGAGCATAGAAGGCTTAAATTATAATGATACTAAATGCTCCAAATGAGTGAAAAGATCAATGAAAGGATGATGTATAACATTCCTTCGTGTGTAATTTAATAATCCCCTAACAAACATTGTATTCAATAATCATAATACCTGAAATTGAGTGAATATTAAATATGGCTTCTGAACCAATATCTCCCGACCAAAACGTTCGTTCTACTTTCGTCTTTAGCTTTTAGATTTAAAGCTATAGTACATGACAATACAAGCAACAATTATAAGCGTTAATGCCACTACTGCTAAAACAATTCTTTGTTGAAGACTTCTAAACATCATTCCCGAGAGTAAACGTGAACCACGACCTAGCTCTGCATCCGTATCTCGTAACTAGAACAAATAAATTATATTATCGTATTAATAATAACATTGTAACAGTAACAAAGCAGTTTGAATACTTATATTTGACAAAAATTTATATATGTGTATGTATATTTATATAATATATACATATAAGATCAAACTAATATCTTACCCTTGCTCTTCCTTTTTGAATCGTCTCTCTTTGCTCGTGCAGTTCCTTCAATACTTGAGAACCAATTTCTTCTGTTTCTAATACCATTCGATATCCATTCTGTAAAGTTCTACCTGTGCGGTCTATTTGTTCTGAGGTATCTAATAATCTTTTTTTCTGGTCCTCTGTAATATTATTCTCCCATGAATCTTCCCTGCTTATTTCAATACTTTCATCCTTTGCCTTTTTGGCTGATTGAAATTCTTGTGTCAATCGTTTTAATTCTGCCCTATGACTCTCTACCCGACCACGCAACCGATCACGTGCTGCACCATTCACCCCACGAACCTCCAATTCCATTTGCTCGAGCTACAGGTCAAACATAAGAACAACAGAAACTATCAAAACTTTATGTAGTTATTCAGTCTTTGATTAAATACTGTCGTTAAAATATATGATCTTTTCATTCTACTTATTTTCATATGCAAAATAAAAATGAAAAATCAATTTCACTCTAACCCTAAAACTGAAAATATAAACTTTCGGAATTTTTTAGCAAATTGAAACTTTGATGTATTAGAATGATTTTAAAATAGAAGACAAAATAAATATTTCATTTTACCAGTTCTTGAGCCTCTTCGATCTGCCTATCCACATCTTGAATGGACAGCCTTTTCTCATCTGTAAATTACGTCACGTGTATCGATTATTGTTGTTTAATAATGCCAGAGGATAGACAGTGTTCACTTTAAAAACAACGATTTGTGCTCCACAATAAGAGGACCACTATGATTCTGTTTTGATCGTACTTACTGCCGCTTTGTGTTCTTATTCTACCAATTTTTGCAGTAATGTCAGCTGTCAAAACGGCGTATTGTTGCTCATAGTTGTCAATGAGCGACGCCATCTTGAACGTATTTCCATTGGAGACGAATATATGGAAAAGAGGACGTTCACTATCAGAGATTACACATCGAATAACTGGTTACAGCTGCGTTCTGAAATCAGCTGAGAAAATGTATGTATTTGGCTTTGTATTTGCAATCATTCTCTACATGGAAAAAAATAGAAAAAAATGTACATATTAAAAGTTACATAAACAGTCGATTTTTGTATCATATCGTATCATATATTGTATCGACCTTTTTGCTTAAACAGAAAATAGAAACAATAAAATAATCATATGAAATATTAATATACTTTAGTTTTTTATATATTTACATATACTCCAATATATTCGAAAGATTTGTAAATTATACGTTTGTGTCTGCATGAACTATTTACATACATATTTTAAACAAGCTTGTTAATATTCGTAGGGATTATATTTTCTCTCTGGTATTGTACATATTAAAATTTAAAGATACGATCATTTTCAGATTGTACATGTAAAATTTAAAGATACGATCGAATACAAGGATAAGCAAATTTTATCAGTGATACATCAGCGGTTTCGAAACTTTCGCTTTATCAGCAACAGTGAAATAACAGTTTTATTTTTACTTAATTAAATATGCGCAATAAGAATACTAAAAATATATATGTACTTAACACGTTTAGTAAAAAATTCCTCAATGTATATGCTATTTTGTACTGTCTAAAGTATCTATAGTTGAATCATATATCGTCACAGAGTTTTATCAATAATTTTTAAAACTATTTATTCTGCAAAAGTTGCATTCATGCAATTCTAAATGAATGACGTTCATTGATAAATTCCTTATTTGTTGTTAAATCTACCGGACACTTGATTCATTATAACGCCATGTTTCTCTATGACACGTCCTCAAAAGACAGAAACATAAATTCAGTACATAAGGCTCATGGTAGGAAACTAATAAACTTCTATGTGATCCTTTTACCAAGTCGAATATCATAAGAAAATAAAAAGTTATAATACCAGTAAAATAATACAACAGTAGTGGAGGGTGAAATCTTCGAAATATGGCTACAAAATTGACACGTCATTGGTAATACACCAATCAAAAGAAGAATTCATAGAGAGTACTACCAATCGTTTTAACTGGTTGCAGAGTCGACTACGGTCAATCTACTTTCGATTCAACAGTCGAAATGAAGATGGCCGCCGAGGTGAGGTGGCTTTTAATTTTTCATGTATTTTGTGTAATTTATGCGGTTCTCGGTGAGACACCCCATCGAAAATTCGAATATAAATACTCGTTTAAGCCACCGTATCTCGCACAAAAAGATGGGAGCGTGCCTTTTTGGGAATACGGAGGAAGTAAGTAAAGTATCAACCTAACCAATTACGCGTGTTATAAAATACTGCCGTATGTTCTTTTCTTATAGTCGGCTTTTTGATTATTTAAATGGAAAGCGCTATTATTTTGCTTAGAAATTCCAATTTTAATTGAATTTCATGCTCTTGAATGAACTTATGCATTAAAATGATGATATTTACTTGGTAAAATTTGATGAAATTTCAACAATCACAACACATGTACATGTTGTTATTTACACTTGAAATACTAATTTAGTTTATTCTAAACATTTAAACACAGTTAATTGTTCGAAATCTGTTTTCACACGTAGGAATTCAATTTTATAATTCAATGTTATGATATATAGAAGTTTATTATCATATCCATGAACTTATGGTGCATCATATATTGTTTTATAAGTAATTTTTTGTTGTTCTATCATTTACAACAAATATCATCTTTATTTCAGATGCGATTGCTAGCGCAGAAAACGTTAGAGTTGCTCCATCGTTGAGAAGCCAGAAAGGTATGTGAAAAATTGATTTTATTAACTCCAATTTTAATTTTCTTAAATCATAATAAAGATTATTTCTTAGTGTAAATAAAGATATTTTAAACTGCCACTTGGTAGTTATTATATGACATCCAATATTATTATATCAGGCATATGGGCAATAGAAGTTAACATAATATAATCCTTTTATATTAATAAAAAGTGGTATGATATTTGAATTTAAAATAATATTTAGGTGCGATATGGGTGAAACAGCCTGTTACCTTTAATTGGTGGGAAGTTGAATTAATATTCAGAATAACAGGAAGGGGAAGAATTGGAGCGGATGGTTTAGCCTTTTGGTACACTGCTGAAAAGGGTGCTTATAATGGCACTGTCTTTGGTAGTTCTGATCAATGGAAAGGTCTTGGAATTTTCTTCGACTCCTTTGACAATGACAATAAACACAACAACCCTTACATCATGGCAGTCCTCAATGATGGCACAGAAAGCTTTGATCATACTAAGTGAATTACATTTCTTATTATATTTTTTAGTGTTTTTAGTGTTAATTAATATTTTCAATGAATGATTCTTTACCTTGATTTTAATATAGTGATGGTACAACACAGCTATCTGCTGGTTGCTTGAGAGATTTTCGTAATAAGCCATTTGCCACAAGAGCAAAAATTGAATATTATGAGAACATTCTAACAGTAAGTGTATTTATAAATTTATATGACTTCTTATTTGCTATTGTACTTGTCATATAATTTTTAATGCTTAATTAAAGGTGCTATTCCATAATGGTATGACAAACAATGAACAAGATTATGAAATATGTTTCCGAGTTGAAAATGTTGTTCTACCAAAAGGAGGGTACTTTGGTGTCTCTGCTGCTACTGGTACTTATTATAAGAAGAATATCAAGTTAATTTTTATTTCAATATAATTACAATTTTCTATAATGTTTCATTTAAGGTGGTTTGGCCGATGACCATGATGTCTCACATTTCTTAACACATTCTCTATTTCTTACTGGTCAGATGAGGACTGAGGAACATAAAGTATCTCTTGAGCTTGAACAACAAAAACTTAGTCAGGAGTATATGGATTATCAGAAAAAATTGGAACAACAGAAAGAAGAGTATAGAAGGTAAAGAACATTACACAAGCATATTTCAAGTATAAGGTGTGTTTTCACAAAATAATTTAATTCAACAGAGATCATCCAAACGAACATCGTGAGAAAGAGGAATTTGTAGAATATTTTGAAACTGATAATCAAAGAGAATTGCGACAAATTTTCTCTGGTCAAAGTCAAATGTTCGATGCGCTGCGCGAACTTAATAGGAAACTCGACGAAATAGTTGGAAGACAAGAGCGATCTTTAAGTTTAATATCCCAACTTCAAGTTGGTGGTAAGGTCTTGTTGAATTATCGATAATTAAACATAAATGTAAATAGGAAATTTAGCAACTATAAAATAAGTAGGTGTGCAAGTGGGAGGCCAACCAGGACAAATACAGCTTATTGATACGATTCGCCGACAAGAAGTCGATACTGTATTAAATAATCAAAAAAATATAATAAGTACAGCAAAACAAATAGAATCCTATATAAATGAGGTGCATTCCAAGACTGATCTTATTCTTAATAATCAGGCTCGAAGTCCTACCGCTCAGGTGTTTATTAACATTTAATTTTGATAGTTTTCCAGTAATATTTTCAACTAAAAATGAATATTATATAGGTGCAGCCGATGGGATATGATTATCATTCACTTATTTCGGAAATGCGAGATGGACTTAATACATTAAAAAGAGATATTACACAAATAAGTACTAAAGTAAACAGTGGTGGAACAGATTGTCCAACAACGAGCTGTTTAACAACAACGATGTTCTTACTTTTTGTGGCAGTTCAGATGATAATTTTACTAGGGTACAGCATGTACCGGTAAATATTTGCTTTATTTTAAATATTTACTTTGTCTTACATAGATGATGTAGCCATAGATTATCGAACTTAAATCATCTTTTTGTTTGCAGAGACAACAAAGAAGCACAGGCGAAGAAGTTGTACTAATGCTTGTTTTCAATCCTACAGTGCAGAAGTAAGGGTATAAAGATAAATTTCTACCTTTGCGTACTGATTTAATATTTTTATCACTTGTTAATCGTATTCGTAAAACGTGCATTTTTGCTGAACATTTGTACAATAAACACATTCTTCATCCACGATAGACCTAACGTGATATGATAAGGAGCAGTCAATGCTCCTAAAGTATGATAAAAAAGAAATCATTAATTATGCTCAGCTTGGTATAATTCAGTCATTTTGAATATAATTCTCAACGCGTCATATGTTTCTTGTCATTGTAAACCATAGACATAGATATATATAAAGTGGCAGAAAGTAGACGCGAAATTGAGGCGAATAATTTAATATCTCATTGATATTCAGTGATCTTCGAATGTGACAAATTTTGTTGTGTTTAGATGGTTGTGTACGATATATATTCTTTTATCATCGTTCATTAGAAATACTTTGTGTTATGTGCACATATTTTTTAACTAGTTTTCTTTAAAAAATTTTTCTTTAAAAAAATAATTGTTTTTTTACGTATTGATTTAACGTGACGTTAAAAAACGTATAAATGTTTATAAACAAATTTCGTATCGAAAATTGGCATATCGAATAACGGAAGCTGAGACAATTTTTTCCCCAAGAAGTCCAATAATTCTTATTATATTACTTATAATATTTGTCGATCTGGTACTACATTCCCTTAGGCGATCGAGCGTGTAGGTAAGTTCCACGTTTCTAACGTGTCAGATACTTAAAATTAAAAATAAGAAACCCGTAATATGGCTCTATCGAATTCAAAGTAAGAAGGCAGAGTGGGAAAGCGACGTCGAACAATCACTACGCCCCCGAAGCTCTATTATAAGAAAAGTTTTTATTAATCGAATACGTACTTTGTAAGTGTATATGGTGTATCGAGTAGAAGCGTAGAGAAAAACAAACTCGAATTATCCGCAAACTCGGTATTCTTGTCAACCTTATTGCATTTGTAAAAGTTTATCGAAGATTGTAAATGTATAATGAAATATATCTGATAATAAAATTACTAATCGAAAAAATATGATTTGAAGTTTAATGAACGAGTTGAACTTCAAAGAAACTTGCACGAGACTGCGATTATTTGAAAACTAATTGTAAGTGATACATCGATCAACTATAATCCTCGAAACCATTGAAGCGATCGATCGAAATCTGATGTAACGAGTAATGTAACAAATTGCACAACGGTTTTGCTGAGTTTTCTTATCAATTTTTGAAGAATTTGATATGGGTATGTGATTATTCTGTAAAGTTTTAAAACATACATTATATGTTAAACTTTATCAAATGTCTTTTGTACAAATAATTGCATTTTTATTTACTTTACAAATAAAATATAATTTTCTTTCGTACTACATAGCTCCCTGATGAAACGGTATAGGAAAGCAGATAAAGAGTGAAATATTAAAAGGCGTAAATTAAAGTATCATGGTTATAACCTATAACGTAACAACGAAACAGAAAAACGGTGAGGCTTCATAACTAATTAATAAAGCTTTTAGCAAAATTTAAAAAATTACCTATTAAATAAAACTGTTATTTAAATAGAATTGTCCAGCTCTGTTTATCAGTTTAAAGCTATTTGATTACTAATTTTATTGATTTCGCTAAGGATTATTCCATTTATCAGGCACTTATGCCTAAAGAAATATTTGTTTAACGTTGTATGTGTAATATTTAAATAGTAATATTTTTTAAAATTAACATTTTTATGGAACAACAAATTTATTAATTCGGTATCAAAAATTCACACATACAACAACATAAGTTTTACGATAGAATACATTCAAATGCATAATATTAATTTTGTAGCTTTTTATATTGAGATAGTTTTTATTAAGTTTCTAATTTAGTTATACATTATTTAATCGAGTGTTTCTTTTCTTATCAGTGGTTCCCAAACTTTCTTTAATCACAACGTACTTTAGAAAATGTATAAATATTTTGATCCATTTTGTTTATAGATTGTAAAATTTACTCGAAAGAGGTATTTATATGTATCAAGACTGGAGTAAATTAGAGATGTGTAATACAATTAAAAATACTGAAAAATCGTAGATATGTACTTGGTCTAGCGGCGGCGGCGGCGCACCCTGTGGGAACCACTGTCATAGACAGAGGTTCCTTCAAGTTTGCTTCTTCAAATTTATAACGCAATGGCAGAATTTTAAAAGTTTCAGTAGCCAAGTCACATAAATTCTGGATTACGAAACTTGTGATTTATAAGTTGGAATATTCTATCTTTTATTCATTCGCGAATACTCAAACACTTTGTAACAATCAGTGTCAAACGAAGCGAAAGAGAGAAAACGCGTCGTGGTTAAATTTTGCGAATGATTCAATGAAAGTTGAAACGATGCTTTTGGAAAGAGAAACTGACGCTTATTTGCAATGAGATAAGTACGCTGTCTTCGTATGGCTGAAAAGATAATCCTATTTTATCTTTTTTATAACGGATATTTCAACTTATATATGCAACGTTGTGCTTGATAAAAATGTTCACGTAAGATACGTGAGATAAGATACAGACGTACGGACGTTGTTTATGTTCGTAAATATTGTATGCAAATCTAGAAATTTGACACGTCTTTTAACAGATATAGCTGAAATGCAAAGCGAATAAACAGTACCAGAAGTCGAGGATACAACACGTTAGATTAGAATATACGATATTATATCTCTTTATCATTGCGCAAGCGAGATGTGAAAATGAATAAAGCGGTTCTAGAAACTGATAATAGAATTCAATATCGTTATATTTTGCTTAAATTTTGATAGATAAGTTTCATTTTTGACTAACGACAATACCTTGAAATACGAAGAAGAACGTACCAAATTCAGTTGCCCAATATTTTGCCACATCTTCCGTATACGAAGAAGAACCAATGACGTATCTTCTTCTACGGACCATTTCGACTATAAAAAATAAAAAAGAAAAAAGCAAAAGAAGCTCATCGAGACGTGGAAGTACTCGTAGATGCTGGCCGTTCGAGAAAACGCGGTAAGGGGTGAGGTAAAAATTGGAAATTCGCTGTATTTCACTCGGATCGTCCATTTCTGGGAATGTTTCACCCTGACACGGTGTACCAGCCCCTTTGGTGAAAATGTGACCAATAAGAACGGTTATCTAGTGGCGCAGAATCCGCAGAATTCAACCCTTGTTGCGGCCAACAGTCTCGATTGGTGCGGTACGATCCAATCGCACGCTAGCCGATATTGATCTCCTTGAACGGGGGTTGAATTGTTGAAACTTTTTTATTGGCAAAGTTGTAAAGTGTTTTATGGCTGACGGGGAAACTGGCGGCGGCGGTATTATGCGATGACCATGAGTTATTAAAATTGTCGAGGACGCTTCGATGCTTTTACGAATTAATGGAGAGGATTCGCTGAAATGACCAACGGAATGGTTATTATAATTTTCTATTTTGGAGCTTTTGGTAAATTTCTTTCTTCCTATTATGTTATCCGTTGCCAAATTTGCCATTTGATTTAAATTTGAACTCTTCCCTAGGTTATGCAAAATTGAAATATAATTACAAGCAAAGGTTTCTACAAGCATGTTTCTTAATACAGATAATAACTATTTGGAAATTGTGATTCGGAATTTCAAATGTTCTTTGAAAATATCGTCTCGTCGAATGTCAGATGCAGATTGTTGTCATAACGAAATGGATATTCATTGGGAAGGCGAAAGATGAAAAAACAGCCTCTCTTAAAATAACAGTTTAGAGAAAAATCATCGCCACTTTACTGTGTAAGCAAAAGTCACCCCCGTTGCGATATAATGGCATGTCGCACTCGATAGTATGACAAACTCTACAAAAAATGCATAGGGGAGAATGAAAATATGTCAGGCATTTATAAACCTAATCAAATTTATTTTCTATGGAGAAGATACGAATAGATTTGGCTTGATGCGCATGACGATGTTACGTTTTTATTTTCCGAATATATGATACGAACATTTCACAATGTTATTTAGAAATTGAAATAGAAGGAAAAAGAGCGAAGGGTAGATGAAGAAATAACAAGTTTTTCCTTTAAGAGGAGGATCGGCAAAGAGGGTATACAGAGTAAAAAGAGGGGTGGAAATGGAAGGAAAGAAGAGAAAAGAGAAGAAAGAGAAGTAAAATTCAATCAACATCAATACATGTAACAAAATCAAAAAAACGAATGCCACGCCTCTGCTTATCGATACATATGGGAATTTACTAATGTTTCAATTCGTTAACAATAATATAATATGTGTTAGTAGAAATGAAATTAATGATTCAATTATAAGTTAGATTTCATTTAAATTTCATTTTTCCCTCGAACAAATGTCTCGTGTGCGCGATTCACCCTAATAAATCAGAAATTCAGTTCTGCGTGTCCAATCATCGATAGTGCGAATCGCAGAGAGAATATCGGCTATAACGAATCGAAATATATTCTGTCACGTGCGTGCATCTGCAAGGGTGGAGACGATTGTCTAGTAGATTCGTACAAATAGACATCAATATACATATATAGATATACACGGTATTTCAAAATGGTTGAGTTGCGACCTGTGGTTCCTCCGAAATCATTTGCTCCTCAACAACCCTGTTCGAGACGAGTTCTATACGATGCAATAAAAAATTGATTTTAATATATATTAGATAGTGGTCAGGACGCTTATTTTTTATACATTCAGTACATTTTAATCGGTTATCGATGTTCCGAGTTCATCTTCTGCTTGATACTCGTTAGATCCATACTCTGAATTAACGTTTCCACTGCTCATTTTTTCGACAAGTACAAACTTTAGGCCAAGCTTTACGGAACACCCAGTATATACATTATATACGAAAGCGAGGCGTATAGAATGGCGCAATACACGAAATGCGCGATTTATGTAATCGGTCCCGATGCAAGGAGGATGATTTAGGATAGTCGGGGACGTAATTCACCGAACGATTTGGTTGATCGAATTGCCAAAACGCGTCTATCGGTTCGATTGATTAAAAGCTCGGCTGCACTTTTGGGGTGGCTCGATTGAAAGTCATATTCATACGGGAGCGGGGAAGGCTGCGTTTTGTCGAGATCGTGTTATCGTTCCTCCTGCTAGGATCAACCCTACGACGAACAACCCCTAATTTTATTCGTTACGTATCTGTTCAGTTTGGTTAAATGTTGGATCGTGCAGCGACGATTAACGCGCAATTTATTCGATTAACGAATGTGTTGAGTAATACGCGAATGGTGTATACGAACGAATAAATGTTAATTGGCAGATTTGAGTGGATTATGGAGTTTGTACGATACGTACGAACCTACAATCAGGCATTGAAAAAAATTGGATACACTGGGATCATCTTTAGGTGAAGCGAAGGTGTTATACAAAATAAATAAATAAAATTTCTCGGAGAGAAAACTTGTGCGATAAAGAATAAAAATTGATCGTCCATGGAATCGCAAGCCCGAGAGTAGACTTTGTTCGTCAAGGTTCGTCGGGCAAGGAACAATAAGAATTTATTGAGCAAGAAAGAACACTAGGGATGATGACATTTATAATCTTTCACGAGAATCATAGATCAACGATGTTTTTGCTCGGCTTACAGGGGTGTCTTTGGACACTGAATTCGATTTTAATTATTATTAATCGTCCTTCGTCACCGGGAGGGGTATTAGACTTTCCTCGCTTTCCCGTATAGCGTTCATGCTAATGTTCATTAGCTTTTAATCTTTCTGACAGCGAATACAAAGTTAGCAAAGAAATTGTTTCGTACGAATTACGCAATTTAAACGATCGATATGGCAACGATAATACGTTGACGTACGTGAAATAAAGATATCTATAGCGGCACATGAGTTAGCGAATATAGCCTGCATGCTAATTTATTATTTTAAATATATTCGACGGTTTTAACAACGAGTAATCTCGTCGTTAAACCTCACCGACCAATCATTCTCCTACACATAAACCTCTATATATCTACTATTTGATGTGCAAAATCTCGGAATATTCATACTCTAAATTGATTATTATTTCTTTTCTTTTTCTTTTTTCTTTTTTTTTTGCAACTCGTTGATACATAATTCATTATGGTGTTACAGAGAACGAACCACCGAACGTGGAAACGTAGGCTTTTATCTCCGTTGCAAAGTGACGACAGAGGAAAACAAAGTAGCGACTACTTAAGAGGAGAGTATCGAACCACTTAAGCAGTAATCTGTCGAGGAGCGTCCTCTTTATTCGGCCCTGTCAGGGGTGGTTTGTGTACACTGGCCAGTGTACGTGGCAACCCCTTGTAGGTGGGGTGTATCCTGCGTAGCTCGCCGCAAGGGTAAGTAACTTTTGTCTCTCGTGGACACGCGATTCTACCGGCGGGGGTCTTTCACGAGAATTTCGACGCACGTAGATGGAAGCTAGCCACTCAGAATGGTCAGTTTATGTGGTTTCTGGATATTTATGGGGTGCAGGAACGATCCGAGGGACCTGATCACCGCTGCCAGCTATATATCCTACAAATTGGACGCGGAAACTCGTGAAAATGCGAGCCAATGGCATGATCGAATTTCCGCCGTTCGCATGTATTCGCTCTATCGAGCTTTCGAATACTCGTATCCCATTTAATGTTTTCGAAAAGACGACGGGTGCTTTATCTATAGATACGCGATGACTCTCGAAAGTGTTGGAACATTTATCATAGAACATTCTATGCTAAACTTTTTGAAACATCACTGACGGTATAACGAGATGCGATTGTCATAGTTATGTTGGTAAAGTTTGAAATAAAAAGATAGAATGGAAGAACAGAATGAAAAGAATGGACATGAAAAAGAAAGGTGTTACTTAGGATCTTTAAAAGATACAAACTTTGAAAAAGCAACGACTCACGCGTTGCAAGGTATCGAAGCTTAATACGAAGCAAACGATACGATGAATTACGTGTAGCCGTATATGTATATTGCGTTATGGTGCGCCGTACGCGAGCACTTGTAATTTAATATTCGCACCCCGTGAACACGTTCATTACTTAAGTCCACACCCGGTACGATGCATCCCTTTGCTCGTATATCCATGATCATTCTACCAGGACTAATGCACCGTGTGGCCAAATGCTCGATGCGATTTAAATGCCAGGGGTTAGTCAAGTATCTCGTCTACGGTAGTTAACACCCTCGACACAGTTTGCGCCAGCAATTCCCTCTTCCTTCTTTCCTCCAGGGACTTGTTAACAGCCGTTTCATTCGCAATCCACGTCTGCTGTCATTTATTTGCATTTTTTGTTGTTCAAGCTAATTTAGTAGCGTAACGTTATCGTGTTCGGTCGAAAAAGTTTACTTCGTTCGGAAGCAATTACATCGATCGTTCTTTATAAGAAGAAATTCATGAAATTATTTCAGCCGTGGAATAAAGGACATAGATAAAGATAAAGATAAAGGAACAGTTTTTATAAACTCAATTATCGTAACGATCGTAGGATGTAGCAAGGTTTCGATAGATTTTCTTACGATTTCAACTTATGCTTGACGAATTATGCTATGTGATATTGCATTTTGGTGGTCGCTAGGGGTATTTCTTGCGTTAAAACATTTGACGCGATACATTATACGAGGGAGTTAATGTAACGAGCCAAATTACGAGCGACACGTGTGCTAATTCGAGTTTATAATTTTAACGGCGCGTACAGAAACGATGCGACGATTCTCGCTGATTTAATTAACCCCAGGGGTTCCATTTCGTCTGTCGTTTCGAGTAACGCGTCCTCGATACTTTTTAAGACAGTGGTCATGGAAATAGCGACCAACTGTAACAAACCAGTTTATAGTAGCGTTGTCAGTCGGCACACTGTCGCTATTAACAGCAACATCTTAATAATTTTTATGTTATAAGATACAGAATACAGCGAATGAAACGAAGTACTTTGAAATAAAATAACTTAACACGAACTGTCGCGGTAATCCACGACTCAACGATGCCAGTTGAGAATTCGTAGATAATAATATATCGTAACATTACGAACAAATGAAATATACAACGAACATGAATATTCGGATCTTATTTACCAAAAATATTAGCCAGAAAAAAATCGATTCGCGAATTACGTTATTATTTTCGCATTAACGGAAATGGAATTAATAAAAATTAATTATCGGAAACTCGTGGATATTTACGACGTCGACGAACTATCTACCGAGGCAGGGCCTTTCGAATTAATTACACTTCGATGCAATTTTTCTCTGTCCCATGGATACAAATCGGAATAGAACTCGAGGGATGCTCCTTGGTTTCCATGGCTCTTGGATTTTCGTTGTATCGTTAGGGTGGTACCCTGCCGCGCTTCCGGTATCCGGTTCCGCCAGCTATTTTTATATCAAGGGAACCAAGGGGGCGATGATTCCATGGAATCTGAAAAGTCAGTCGGGCGAAAACGGCGACCGCGTACGAAAAGGGAGAACGAATCTGTAAGGGAAGAAACAGTGGAGATAGAAGGGGGACGAGACAAGCTAGCGATACGTCGTCACATCCGCTTGGACGAACAGAGAATCACGACGTGTCATTTGTCAGCGAGATGCTTTTTCCGGAAACTCGTCGTTCGCAGGGAGTCCGCCGGAAGTCGCCACGCTAATCATTCTATAGAAAATGCGCACGCTCAGTGTTTATTCGATTGGATCGAGCCGTGCCTCTTTTATCCTATCAACTTTATTCTATCGTTGTTCAATTGTTGATTTCATCGAGTTCGTTTTGAAGTTTATATATTATTAAAACGATAACTTATATTTACATACTTGCTACCCATAAGCGAAAATCCTCTTAAACTCTGTACCAAGCAATAAAGAGAAATGAATATCGTAGAACGTCAAAGTGATTATAAAACATCGTTGTTAAATATCCAAGATCGTCGTGTTATAAATCATCGTCTTCATCAGGGAGAACTCGAGCAGAAATCGTTCTACGCATAAATTCTCTTCGAATTTACGATTCACGGTTGCCGCATTAGACACGGGTAACTTTTTATGGTGATTTCGATAGCCGCACACGCTTCGTTCTTGCTCTCGGTGCGCATCCCCCACGCGTACGATCGAGAATTTGTCGAATCATCCTCGACTGAACTCGCAAGGGCTTGTTCCATTGTACTCTTTTAGGGTCTTGTAACGTATCTGCATTCCCTTTCTTCCGGCGGCGAGAAAATCGTAAACTATATGAGGTAGAAACATCTAAATACGAACGAATTGTGTTGGACGAATATTATAGGACCGATGTGTAAGGTTCGTAGGGAAGCGACTTTCTAATAGATTTCACTATTACCACGAGTGTATATCTGGTAGATTATAATGCTGCGAACAACTGGAGAATTATGAGAAACATTTAAAAGGTAGCGATAAGATTTGCAGACTAGGAAAGACTTCACCTGAAAATTTTCTTTCTGCTGTACGTTCAGCGAAAAAACACAGACTTACGAGAATACTCGTCGTCTTTGTGACTCATCGAATTCGCGTGGAGAAGTTCCTTGCAACAGTTCGCACAGATAAATAGATCGAGATAAATGGATTCCTCGAATAAATTCTGAGAACTATCCTTCGAAAGACGTATTTATTCCCTGGCTCGCATAATGCAAACTTGTATCTTATCTACATATCTCAAGCAATAGCAGTGGGTAGGGTAGACCATAATCTGGCACGGAGACGATCGAAACCTTTCAGAAAAATGAATTTATTCCTGGATTTATGTCCATCGTTTGCCGTCGTCTCGCTCATAAATCATCTGTATCCAAAACGGAGATGAACTCGTACAGTAGCACGCGAAGGAACACCCTTTCGTACGAAACTTTGGCAAGTTTTCCCTCGACTGCGTATAGAATTCTTTCTATCCCTCACCCTTTGCTCGTGGTTAATCCTCTTGTATTGTTAAACGTCACGTGAAACGCCGTGTCCACAGAACGAATTACGATTCTCCCTCGAGAGAATCTTTCTTTCTTTTGTCACAAGTGCACTGGAAAATATAGTTTGATAACAGAAGTGGATTTTCGTAACGATATCGTAACAGTAGTGAGACGGTTTTGCCTTTTCTAAAAAGTAATTCACGTTGCTTTGAGTATTTATGCCAACTAAAATTATGTTACGAATAACACAGCATTGATTCCTTCTTAGATACAAAGCTATAACGTATCATCCGCGGTAAATAATCAAGAGGAAGAATCATAATATTATCGGAAAATATAACGATAATAAAGAATTTAGCAAAGCGAAAACTCAACGACGACGTAGTTTTTGGGACGAATTTCTGGGATAGAAGTCAGTTGGAATTGACAGTAACCAGGAGAGCCCGGGACATTGGCTCCAGACTTCCTGGCGCCGTCGCGTCGCTTCCCAGCTTTTGGCAAAACATATCCTATCTCGTCGTATCCTGAAGCGGGCGCCTAGCTTTTTTATGGCCACCGCCAGTACGACCCCCGGTTCCAGGCTTCCGAAGTTCCCCCATAAAATCTATTCTCCTCGTTGCTCTGCCCCCGACGATTTCTCTATATCTGGTTGCATCCTCCTCTGCAGACTGTTCCTCTTCTTTGCGAAAACTACCTTGTAGCTTGTGCCGATGGCGGATACTCTGTTCCTGGAATGGGAAACGGCACGTGTCGGTCTAGGAGATTAATTTCAGAATAAGAATAGGCTCGGGTGCTTGATCATTGAATTACTACAAAAAGACGATACAACGATCTAGCTTTAGGATCATGGATCATGGTTTAGACATTCGCCAAGATAGAAGTTTCGTAATCGTCAAACGAGATTATTTAACGAGAAGAATGTCACGAAAACATGATACGAAACCCTCGCACGTTATATAATCGAGCAAAGTCTTTCGCTAGTTTCGACATCCGCGACAAATTTCTGTTACTTTCAAAATTTCACGCTATATCTCTGAATCGTGCGCAAGCAAAATCGTAGAAACAATTTTATTCGACGATTTCATCTGAAACGACCCTGCTGCCAGCATATCTGTCGCAAAAGGAATAACGACGTTTTATGCCCCTGAAAAGGTTCAAAAGCTCCGATAACGTTAGAACGCTATGCTTGCTAGCGGGCAGACGTTCGGGTAGTTGACTCATTCTTACAACTTCCATGTATCTGGCTCCACTGATATCAATCTGATTCGGTCCTCGATAAAGTTTCTCCTAGGTACACGAGATGTATATAATGGAGAAAGTTTCTAGGATGGGTCTAGCAACGATTCGACGACAGGGTGTATCGCGAACGGTGGATAGGACAAAGGGGGTGATAAACTTGTCCGAGAGAGAAAGGGGCGGGAAATTGCTGGATGGAGGCATCTCCGGGGGTTGTTTCTATATTTATTGCCATTGAAGGGCCGAGGAACGGTGCTAGTATCTGCCGGTTTGCTCCAAAAATGAATCGCCTGGCGATCGCCTGGCAAACTGATTCATTCGTGGTTCCAGGAGCCACATGGAGATGTTGATCGAGATAGGACTTCGGAGATGGATGCTTGGTCTTCCGTGTTTGCTTTGCTGAAATAGGATGAGGGATAACAAACGATTTTTAATCGCGTGACAACGATTTATGGAAAAAGTGCGAAAAAATTTCGTTAGCGAGCAACAAGAACTTTGTGAAAACTTTAATAACTTCACGAGTTGCAAAATTATCATTATTAATACATTCGCATGTAACATATTGATCGGTGATATTATACTTTTTATATGCGCAACGTAAAGCAAAATAGAACAAACAGCAGGGCAAATAAACGAGTACCGCTTGAATATTACTTCAGCTTTGTGAAATTTAACGAATTCTGCAATTCTTAGAATGCACTCAGGCCCTGAGTAGAAGAGAAGTATATTATACCCTTAGGAAGTGCGATAAATTTTATTTTCCAATTAACGTTGATACCGTTTGTCGCGATAAAAATTTCACAAACCTTCGAACGTAGAATAAAAATTTATTCATTAAACAAAACGCTTACATACTCATAAAAATGTACTATCAGCTCGACGCGAGCGGTGCTTGCTCCATCTTGGAGTCTCCGCAGGAAACGGATGATAAGGCAGGCCAAGGCTAACGTTTTCCACAAGAGAGAAAACATTTTCCTCGTGCGGTAAAAAAGCAGAAATGAATGAAAATTGGATTATAAGCGCCGTCCTGGCAACTGTCCAACCGAAACTTTTCTCTTTGACGCTGCAAGCTCAAGATTTATCTCGTGCTATCCACTTTCCAATCGATAGTCGGTTTGTCCTGGTTTCTCAAATACATAGTTGCCAAATCCCCGAGAACACTCTCAGAATGTATTACGTTTGTTTCCTGTAAAAGCGTGTCGTAGCGAAATAACCTTTTCACGTAAAATGATAAAACGATTCTCTTTGTTTGCTGGTACCACTTGTGTATTTTTTATCGACGGAACAAGCGCAAATGTTACAGAGCTTTGCAAGACGGACGAATATAATTTGAAAAATGATGTGTCGGACGAGAATCGGTTGTTAAAGTTGTAACGTTGCTGTAACGACGACAAAGTAGAGGTAATTATTAAGATTTTGGCAACGAAATACTGGCCCCGTTCCTATTCTCTTCATGCGTGACGCCAAGTCCGCTATGAATACGCTTTTTCCGTGTCAATAGATCTCTCAGTTCTGATGATTTTCTTCTTAAAAAACTACTTCGTATTTTACAAGAGACGTTTGCACGGTTATCGCATAATTGGTACTCAGTTTCTCGAAAAATGAATGACTACCATAGGTATATTAGAAATAATGGGAAATTGCAACGTGTTTGGAAAAATATCGTTCGTAATATCGTCGCTTGCTCTCCACTTGCGATCGGTTCGTAACACAAAAGTTGCATAAATCGTACGTCGAACCGAGCGAGCAAGCGTGATTAAAGTTTCCGGGCTGGTTGAAAAATCACGTAAACGCAGTCGGGTTGTCCTCGAGGCATTTGAAATGCAGGTCGTGCCCACGTATCCCGAGCTATTTGCCCGCTACGTATATCGAGCATCGCCCACGCCCTGCCGGTTTATGCACAGGTGCATTCTGTTGGGCGACAACGACAACGTGAAAAGGACGCCTACGTTTATTTTTCTTTCGTAGCGCCGCCGACGCGCGAAGAATGCGAGGAACGCGCGAGCTTACGCGTCTTGTGGGTGGCCTACGCGATTAGAAGAAGCAACAGGCTGTTAATCGTCCTTCTCGTCATTTTATTCGCCACAATTTCACGGCGTGTCGACGGCCGTGGACGTTGGTCATCGCGTTGCGAGAAAATCGACGACCACTTCCTTCGTGTGTAGATAAATACCGGATGGCCGATATGTGTCATACTTTTCCGCGTAACTCTTTTAATTCCGACCTCGTTATATAATAATCCAACGAGAAACGGAGACAACAACGATTTTCGGGAAGTCGCAGGGGTGAAGCATACGGGAATCATGCTGGTACACGAACGTTTATTTTGAACGAATAATGAACTGGCGACTGGTACTTGGCCTGGTAAAAGTGGTATATGCGGTAGAGCGAGTGGCTCGTTTTAGAGGCTGTATAGTGGATTTAAAATGAAGCGTGAAGATTTATGTTTGTCCTGTGTACTTGATACGTGCGATATCGGTTTTTCTACGATATCCAGATCAAGTTGAAGTTCGTGATTAAGCTTGGCTCGAATCAAGAGTGTCGATTTTCGGAGGTATTGGACTTTTTACGACAAAGAAGTAAGTTTGTCAGTAATCGGCAATATCACCTATACAAATAACATCGGCGTTCGCTTCCCTTACACTTTAACAACTTTATAATTTATTCGTATCGTGGGTCAGAGATCGTGTAATTATACGTAATCGTGTATTTCCCGTTGGCAGACCGTAAGACAAGTTTCTGTATATTCTATGCTTCGAACTATACAGACGTCTCAGAAAACTCGTTAAACGAAAGACGAGCAGTTTTTTAACAACACAAACTACGCGAGTAATATACGATAACGAAAAAACGTGATGTCATCGACACATTCATACTGTACGAAGGAGAGTAATATTTTTGGATTTCAGTCTCACGCTATTACTCAGCAGGTTAAATTTGCATGTGACAAAAACAAGATAGAAGAATGAAAAATCGGGACGGAGATTCTCTTCCGTTTGTGTTCGTTTATAACGAATTCTTGTCATTTGATTTCACGGAATACGATACACGGAGTAGCGTAAAGCGCGTTACATCATTGCGTACTACGAAACGTACACGGTTCTGAATGGAGACTGGCTGGCATGACCAAATTTGGTGCGGTCTCGATTCTGTACCCGATGCTGGATTTGTTTCCAACTCTACTTACAACTTGCACGGACCTCCTAACACGTTTTTATGGAAATCTATTATTTTTCGCGGATTTTCTGAGATAATTCTCAGCGAACCAGCGAACTTTTTAAATCGTTTTCTTATTATCGTTAGATTTCACGGCTTTTCAGGAAGCGAGACATTCGGAGATCGTTCGCTGTGTTTTCTTGTCACGCGTATGATTGGTTCTTTTTATTTTTAGAGGAGAGTCTGTTTATTTGGATTAGTTATTTGGATGAAGCCAGGGAAGTGCGTAGCGCGGCGAGGCCCGCGCGAGATTGTTATCGATCATCGTGTTATTGAAATTTTCTGAAACGAAGAATATCGCGTAATTAAATATCTTGCGATTTGCAAATTACCTGCTGATATAATTATCAGAAATTTTCTGTATAATTTCTAAATTTATTTAAAGTACGTACTTTCGTAATCGGACAGTAAGAAACACATAATACAGTTGATTACGAACATTTTTAACGAAATATAAAATGTTTTTAACAAATTCCTAAATAAGCATAGTAATATTGATATTTTGAGGTAATACGATTTTCAAGTGAATTTTTAAGATCGAATGTAAAGATAAAAAACGTTTAAGGATTTAGTGATGGGAATGTAGTAGTAGTACTTAAGAAGATATACTTTATTGGTATTATTCATCGTATTTATAGACATACTAATCCGACTATATCTAATACACGAAACAAGATTTCCAAAAGATAATAGCACTTTTATTTATTTATTTATAACTCGTATAAAATTATTGCACCTTTTATAATTAAAATCTTCGATCGGATATTACAATTACAAATATTAGATATTAAACATTAAAATTTCATTGTTGTAAATATCGCTGCAACTATACGTTAGAATGCATTGAAACGGTATAACGAGTATATTCCTGATTCGAAGTAAAAAAAAAACTAGAAAACTTAAAAAAGAAACTAGAGAAAAAGACGTTTGCCAATTGCCGTCTCGTTCGGAAAGGGTACTCAAGGCGCCTTAATTTTTTCGTGACACGCGCCGTCACTGACCTTGAACGAGAGGAACGCTCGAAACTGAAACGGCGGAGTCGCAAGAGTGTTGTCGGACGTGTGGTTGTGCCCGAAGTGACAAATTGATTTTGTGCAACGAAACAGGGCTTCTTTTCTATCTATGGATATTTTTTACGGTGAGTAGAATGTACGAATAGCCGGATAATATCGCGAAACCGACGGCTGGTGGCGATGCTGCCGGTTCCTATTGATTTTTCCGTGATTTCCGACAGATGGGCGTGCTGCTCTCGTTTAGACTTTTCCAATCGTTCCTGCTCGTTTTCACACCGATAAAACGCGATCTCCCGTGTTACTTTATTAATCGCTTAGAGGCATACACCTGCCACCTGGCCGTATATGACCGTATACGTCTGAGAGTCGAGGCGGATTACGGGCGAGCTAACCTCAAAAACGAAGGGGGTAGGACCACCAAACGGGTGTCTCCCGAAATAGAGATGATTCACAACATCGCGACAAATTGACAGCTCGTGGCCTCTCCGCTCGTGCGTCTGTGCATCAACTTGTGCCGTTTGTTTCACGTTTCGCAAATCGATCATCGAAGTAGATTTCGCCAACACTTTACTCTGTATCGTACTCTCTCCTCGATGCTATCCTCTCGTTCCTCCCGTTTCTCTCTTACGTTTCGTTAAATGCGCGACGTGCCAAAACAATAGGACCGGAGAAAATCAATAGGCAGGCTGTAAGAGGTTAAATAGGGAAACCCATCTGCTACCACTGTTCACGAGACTTTATCAAGTTTCTGCGTTTGGCCATGTTCGGGACCCTAGAAAATTCCTTCTGATTTCGCATCGACGATTTGCCACGATTTTTAATTCCTCGCGATGTCACCAGGTCTTTTGTTTTACTTTGTTTCTAATCTTCTTCGCTTTTTTTCATCCGCCTAATTTTCTCCAGGAATCTTAGATAAGATACCCTTTCTCGTATTGTGCCCTTAAGGTCGTTTTTTATTTTTTTGTTTTTTGAATCCATCGGGGGAAATATATAAATCAACTCTCCTTTCTTCGGCGGTGTAGTAATAAATACGTAACACGTCCCGTATCAGTGTTCGATTACCTTAAATTCTTCGAGAATATCGTCGAAGTAAAATTGTCATAGCTCTTTTTATGGTCGTTTGACGGGTGGGTCATAGTGATTTTTTAAAAGCATATCGGTGATTTATCGGGTCGCGACGTTCGATTAATTTTTAGCCTTTGACGATTATTGAACTACTTTGCAATTCCCCTTCTTTCACGCGTGCCTATCTTTTTTCTTTCTCCTTTCTTTTTTGTTGCATTCATTTCGTAGGTTTTACTCTAACGCGAATCCTCCGAACAACCTGAAACTACCGAATTCTCTATTCTTTTACTTTTACTAGAATTTTTTGCGTTATAGAATATTATTAAGTTTGATAAGTCGTCTGATACAGTCGGAATAAACAAAATAACAATGAAATACAAATAAGTTGGTAAAATAGTAACAAGTTTCCAAACTAGGATTTTTGTAGAACTATATAGGCGTATATTTATAACAAATAGGATTTCTTTTATTTAAAAAAAAAAAAGAAACTGTAAATTCGAAACGGCAGAAAGCGCGATGATAGGAGAAACATTTTCTCATTGCAAATTGCCTTTAATAGAAAAAGGAATGAAAAAAGTTGGTTTAGTGGATGGTGAAACACACAGTTTTCCTATGTTTGCCGTGCACTTTCGGATTTAGAGTTCTTAATTCGCGCGGTGCGTGACCGATGCTCCTCCGCAGATTTATTTCCGTGGAATTGAGCCAGACTCACAATTTAATTACCGCGATCCACTTGGAGCCAGTTGAGAACTCGGCTTTAAGGTTTCATTGAGTTTATCCGAAGTGACGATCTTTATTCTCCGATCGACGCGAATAAAAAGGCCTCGCGGAAGCGGAAGGCCTCGAACAGCCCTCGTGACTCATTTCCAACGGAGATATCGCTCGGGATATTGCCATTCGAACGAATTGCACGATATCCAATCATTTGTAACCCCAAACTTCTTCAAATTTAATTATAATTCGTCTCAAATTCTCCTTTTTCTCTTCCTTCCTTTGTCAACGATATCGGGTATGAAATGTTTTAAATTCTAGCTATATATCTAGTTCTTTCTATACGCACGGTTGGTTAAAGGCTAGGAATCCCTAGGCGCAGGATTTCAATTATTCACTAACTATTTAAGTTTATTTGTCGCTAAGCCGCGGATGTTTAAGTAATTGATTTTCTAACAGACATAGAGATGAACAATAAACATTTATTTCGCTCCTTAAATATTAGTTAATAATTAAATATTTGAAATGCATAAGCATCCGTGTTTCTTGGACATACTTATCATTTATATAAATACCGCTTGTGAGATATACAGTTTTAAAATTCCGTCTTTGTTTATCAGGATAATGATCATGAGCAAATTGCATATAAAAATTGAATATACGTACCGAAGACGGCAAGCATATGTCTAACGTATATCGAAGATATCTAATGGAAGAATTTTAAAACGTTGGAAAGAAAAAATTCAGGATTTTTCTACTACCAAGAATTGTATTATATCATACGAAGGACTGTGAGTTACATAGGGTGTATCGAATTTGACTAAATAAATCGGTGGTATGTGAAAGTAGGTAGTCAGAATAAGATAGAATATATGTACATACATATATGGAAATAACAATCTAAGAGACATAAAAGTATCGATGCATCATTTCTTCTATGGACGATGACGTAGAAATCAAGATTGCGTTATTACCGATGCAGTTATTATTACCGATGCTTAAACGCTTCCATTCAGGAATTAGATATTATTATTCATGCTGTCGATAACTCTGGTAAGCTGAACGGTCGCGCATTTGATTTATTTCGTAGAATTGATTTACTTGCCATTGAAAGCGGATGAATGAACCGAGAAAACTAACTTTATGCTTTCGTACGATTTTCAAGTCGCGAAATCATTACAGGCAATTTAAATTTCTTTAGAATCCTCGTTTGTTTGATTTATTACCGTTTTTTATACGATAGTTTCGTTTCGAATTCTTGGTTTTCAATTAGAAATTCTACATATCCTCGATAAGATGTTAATGTTGATTTCTTAACGTAGTTATTAATGAGAGTATCAGCTAACTGAACGATTAGTTAGTCCAACTGTTATGTAACGTATACTACATTAAACTTACAGATTAATCAACTCGGAAATAACGATATAATGTTTGCAATTGAAGAGGAATCTGCTTATCCGTTGTTCTACTTATCTACGAAATAATTGATAGATTCGTAATATATTCGTAACACATCGAGTACGTAATATTTTCGCTAGCATTGTCTAAGAAATAGATAACATAAATAGCATAAATATAAATCGTAGTAACACTACTTTCATCAAGCATTGTAATAAAGAAATGTATTCATCTTTTGTCAAGTTATTCTGTTGTCTCACAACGACGATACACGATTATCGTCATCCTTGTAGCTACAATTAGAATAAAATTGAATTTCTCGCCAGAAATCAATCTTTTATCCGTGTATATAGCATAGGGCTATTCATAGTTTGCGAACGCTTGTATCATTTTTCTTTTCGAAACAAATGCCCGATTAAAACGTTTCATTGTAAAAGCTGGTGGGTCATTGTATGGCAAAAATTGCGTCTGTAAAGGGATTACGCTTTTGTCGAACGGAGTATTTCATTTTCGATTATCGATTCATTTTCGTCACGGTTGCGACAAAACATTTGGCTCGGCCAAAACACACGTTTGTGCCTTTGGAAGACACAGTTCCGGTACGAGCTGTATAAATAGAAGCATGCGTATGTCCGGTGCGTGTAGAATATGCGATGCTTCGAAATAACGCGTTCTTTGTGCATGAAATGCGTACGCGCGCGCAATACAGGCAGTGTGCACGAAGTAACTACAGGGTTGCTGTGCGCACGTGTCTCTGCGAAGATCATAATGGAGTTACGCGCCTCGGCCAACGCAGCCAGCGATGACGGGTAATCGCGTGAAATCGATTTTGTCATCGACTCGTTGTGATTAAGCCGAAATGGAATACTCGGGAGGTACAAGTTACGCGTCCGAATAACTTGGAACGTGTCATTTGTAATAACATAAATCAGCGATCGAAAGTGACGTGGAAGAATTTTAATAGCTTCTATTTAAAACATGGATTGTACAACCTCTTTTGGAACACGTTGTCACGTTCGAAGTTCCGATGAGAACAGACAAAGAAAAGTTCTTGAAAATAAGTTTTACTTTGAACAGAACGTGTAAAATATAGAACTAAAAGTGTTTCCATAAGAGGAACAGATATTTCGTTTATGGAGATTTATAAAGTTCTCAATTACAGTAACAAATATTGAATACTATTCGATGAATAGTACTACGAAGCGATATTAAATAATTATTACAGTCAGATTAATGTTCCGAATATGTTATTTATCTGTAATTTACATAGACAATTCACAGTTCAATGTTTATTCGTGTTTGTCTTTGAGACGAACGTTTGTCTTTGAAATTTCCTTTGTTTGGGAAAGTAAGAACGTACTGAATACATACACGATAGTTATATATAAGTATTGTACTAATGTAATATCATACTATTCGCATGTTTATCGAATAAAAGATATGAAAATCGTGACATATGTAATTAATACCTTCGTATGAAATATAAGCCGGTATTTTTCTGTTTAAGGGTTCGTTCTTCGAAAATAAAGTTCGAACGCGTTTAGTTAAGAATCGGCGCGATACCTGCGTACGATAAATAATCAAATTTATTTTTCCTGGAAGGAATCACGTCGTGTCGGCTTTTACGTGTTATCTGGCCGGACCCTATGTTATAGGATTGCTATTGTATTTCAGTTTATAACGTTCATCCTTTATGATTTTCATATCTTCTATTCGATAAACGCGTGAATAATATGTTATTATATTGTTACGTATAAAACTAGTACTTCGTCCGTTTGGTTCTTTTATCTATCGCTCGTGATCTTATTTAATACGCGTTCTAAAATAACTTGTGTCCATGGAACTTTTATTATACAGATTCTAAAATATCTGTTCACTTGTTAACATTTGTTTCGATAAAAATTTCACAAGAACAGATATTTTCCTAAACGAAACATACAAGTTGGAACATAATTCTTTTAAAAACGAAAGATAACTGTCTATTTTGATCTCTGGTGTAAACGTTTTGCTTTCGACCGTTTCATACCCTCTGCCATTGTTATCTCTGTTTCGTTGTTACATCACGTTATCGTTATCGTCATCGTTATCGTTGTTCTTGTTATTATAATAATATTACACTACACATTCCATTTGCATTCTTTTATTCGAGCTTGATACGTTTTGTTCTTGTCGTTGCAACTTATTTACTATTTAGCCCTGTGTTATTACGATTAAATAATAACGGGGAAATAGTTAGAGGAAACAAAACGTTGAGATAAGAATGAAAAAGAATAGAGAAAGATGCGTAGAACATTAAAAAAACATTGAAAGTTTCATAGGATATCGTCGATGGATAGAAATCCAAATGTTTCAACGTTGATAACCCCTGGTTCACGTGTTTATATGAATCTAATAATATTCAAACGATATACATGGCACTATTCAGCATTGACGCGTATCGTCAAACATTTTCGTATTATCTGTGCGAAAGGTCTGCGTAATTTTGGATAATCATGTAATTTCACGGTCATTTATTTAATATTCGTATATTTGCCCCGTCAGATTCGTTTCTTTTCCGTGGCTCCGTTTCCCTCGAAGGAAACAAACGACTTCGTTACGGGATCATTATGGCGATTGGTGAACCACATTGAGACGAAGTGGACTCTCGGAACCAATTATACGCCTTGTTACATTTAATCCTCATTAACAGGTTACGTCGCTAGTTTATGTATACTATACCAGTGATGCTGATAACGATAATAAATAATATCTCGATATCTTGATGTTAAGCAGAGTAACAGGATTAATGGTTATTTAAAAAGAAAAAAAGAATTACGGGAAGATCGATGAATCGATTTCGATTCGACGACACATCGTTTGAGAGACACTGTTTGTCACGAATGCACGATCTTGCACGATGCACGTCGAGACAACGGTATGCCTCGTTACTTTTTCTGCGACATTACACGGGCTGCTAAGGAATTTATTTAAAAGGGGACGATTGTTCCATTAAATTGCCTTCTTGAGGATAAAAGTGCATCGTTGTCCGTAGACAACGTTGTCATCAAGAAGGATTTTCTGATGTTCAGAAGGCAACGGTGATATTTCGATAAGATTGTGGAAAGCGAATTTCTCGTTATCTATCACGCTGTAGAGAAAGCAGATAATTATATCGTATTTATCGTACAACGTATATATAATGTCTAATGTATTTATTATAAATAACTATAGTATTTAGTATTTAACATTTAGGTACAAAGACTCGTGTAGTAAGTATATATGTGAAAATTGCTCTTTACGAACGTGAATAGGAAAATGAATAGAAATGAATCGCAGGTTCCTCTGCCGTTATACCGTCGCTTTACTTTTATTTCATAAAGTCGTTGTCGTCAGGTATACTCGTGTCTGCTTTCGATTTTTCTCATTTCTTATTCGTATGGTTACGCAAATTGCTGACTGGACCTTTCGCGATAAATTCGGTAAGGCTCGTTTTTCTGTGACAAAACCAACGATCGAAGCTTGCGTGTATCGTATAATTTGGACATACTCGTATAATTATTTCTAACTTGTTATATTATACACGGAGATATTCATCGGAGCGATGGAGGAACATTTGACGTTTTAATTAATGCGTATACGTGCAGATCTCGTTAAGCCAGCAGCTATAGGAATTAAATAGAACGCAAAATAAAGTGTCTCGGCTAATTGCTTTTTCGATTGTACCGAGAAACGCATTTGCGGCGCATGTAAATCAATTCAAAGAAAAATGTAAGCGTCTCAGCGACGGATTTTACGTCCAATCGGTATCTAAAATGTAAAGATATACTTTCGCTTATTTGATATTCACCCTCTGTAACTATAGAACTTTGTTTGCTTCTTTTACCATAGAAGTATATATATATATATATATATATATATATCGATACGGAAGGGCCGAATTAGCATAAAGTGAAAAATGATTGGGATATTAATCGCGGAGATTGCAAAGAGATAACGATATTTACACAAATTGTCTCAAGATAATAACTAATTGCAAAACTCGTGCAATATTCAAGCAATATTCGTCTTCTCCCATTCCATCTCTCTAAGAATAAAAGTATCGTTTCTATTTTCAGTTGTCACGTTGCGGTAATAATTATTATACAGATACTTGACGTACGCTTGCGTGATACGAAAGAAACTTTTGCAAATGGCCTTGTTGGTTATCGAAATTGCTAGTTTGTTATATTTGTTCGTTGTCATCGTCGCTCACCTGTTTCGCTGCGACTTATTTTCATTTTCCTAGCGGTATGTTCATCCCCACGATCCATCCGGGCGTCACATTTAATCCAAGATCACCCTTGTTTGCGCAGTTTTAGGTTACAACGCGTCTAATGGATTATCCGTACATTCAGCTCAAAGTACCTTTCACTCCGTTGTCATCGATTCAATGGAGGTCCGTGTGCTGCACATAAAAATAACAATGATTCGATGTTTACTCAACTTATTAGACGATTTTAGCGTGCTCCGTAGATCAGGGTGGAACATTTCAGCTGACGTTCCGATCCTACGCAGGAGTAACTGGCTTTTAGCGTCGACGATCTTTTCGAAACTGTTCCGTTTTGCTCCTTTTTTTGCCCGAAAAATGTTCTCTGTTTAGCGGTACATATCTCGTTAGTTAGTAGGAGCTGTATAAAGCATAGCGTAGCAAAGGATCGGATTGTTTGGAATCGTTGTCGGAAGAGGAAATGGCAAAGTCTACTTAGAAATTTCCGCCAAAATACTAAACTTAAGTCATGTTGCAGAAATCGACAACGTAAGAAGCATCGAAATAACTATATTAGACTGTATGGATTCAACGTTTGATCGTCTATTGGCCACTCGTCCAGCTCACCACGAGACAGCCTTCGTTTTCCACAAATTCGCTCGTATCTTCTCTGAGAGCCGTCGAACGTTCGAACATCGCATGGATTAGAATCCTAGATCAATTTTAACCGGCCGAGGCCATAGATCAGAGACCAGAATCGACAATGAAATCGCGGTCTATCGAGAGATCGTCTATTGATCGGTTGTGAAAGGCAGGCAAGCCATTAATCGCAAAATTTTGCGGAAATACGCAAGACATTCGGGGACGGGATGACGAGAGGGTGACGAGAGGGTGACGAGAGGGTGACGAGAGAGGGTGGATGGTACGAGGCGCGTGCCGATTGATCGGATTTACAGCCGGTTAGATTCTCTCTCGTAACGTAGCTACGTGTGCAACAAGCCCGTTATAAGATTACCCGTTATGAGCCGTGGCTTTATTAGTTATCTCTCGCGTCCTTTTTTACGATGGCCCAAGAGGACCTTTATTACATATTGTTCGGCTCGATCATTCCATCGACCGCGCATTGTTGCCTCCGCTTTTCGACAGACTTCCTCGTTACACGTGGAAATTGCAGCGCTACCGGCGATAAACACTATCGAAAGTGAAGTTTATCGGTGAATAAGTAGCCTCGAGTAAATTATTGCAAATAACCAATGTTGTAAGCAATCGAGGCTGAAAAATTACACGGTTTATAGGGCTAGGGATCGTCATGTCTTCGTCCAAAATCTTTTTAATTGCGATCGATGTCATCGGGTGAAGATAAAGGTCGAGAAATATATTAATAATTATATTAATATAATCGATTACATCGAATAATATATCATTTTCGTTATCGAATATATTTATTTGTTAGTGGATATATAGTGGATGAGAGAGAAAGCGTCTTTATCGATTACGAAAACGTAGTTTTTCCGATGTTCTTGTAAAATTAATTCGATGGGTGGCATTGCCTTGCCAAATTCAAATTTCGCAGAAATATCGTACACGCGCTAGCTCGATAAATACCAGATTAGCACGTGAAAGCAGGCTATCGAGAAACTGATCGTGCAAGAACTTTGCACAGTTGCCACACCCCGCGGTCCATCGAGGACCTTGACGCCGAAGCTGGCCTTCCGGGTTATAAAATCCAGAATTTATTCCATCTCTGTTCTCGGTGTTTCTCTCGGACCTTACGACGAGTCTCTCAACGCTCGCGAACGTACAGTACGGGGTAGTAAAGGTAGGAAGAGAAAAAAAAGACAAAGAGAGAAGGGGTGAAGGTGAAAGAGAAGGGCCAAGGGAGAGGTAGAAAAATGCACCTGTACATGTGAGAAATAGAATCCCGAACTGTCATTGCGACCACGTAGTTACGTGTACGTGAATATCGTGGGAGGGTGCGACATCGGGGGTTGAAATGTGTAGGTATATGGAGCCAACATCACCGGAGCGTCTCGGCGTTGGAGGCGCCAAAGCGTCGCGGCGCCACCCCCGGCGCCCGCCATAACGCCGCCAGCACCCACCTCCCTCGATTCTCTCCAACTCCTATCTTCCCTACTCTTCCTCGTTCTAGCGTTCTCCATTCCCTTTGCATCTCTTCTCTTGGCTTTTTTTTCTCTCTCTCGAACCGTCCTCTCTTTTCGTTCATCCGTGCTTCTTTCATATCGCTTTTTCTTTATTTCTTTTTCTACGGTTATCCCGATGATTAGTAATCGTATCAAATCAATCTTTATGTATCGTAACGGTGATTTTATAAATAAAATTATCGAGTAAGTTGAAAGACTGTGCGTCTGTGGTAATGGCAAAGATAGGGAAATCTGTAGCGAAGGGTTAATAGCTGACTCGTAAAATCTTCCAAACGTTCGACGATTCTCCTTTCGTTTTATAGAATATCTATTTTTTCTCTCGTCATCTTGTCTTTGCACAAGCTTCGTCCGTTAATTGTCGTCTTCGAGTTCGATGTTTGTTCTCGGGGATGCTGAATTTTGCGAAAATCTCGTTGGCGCCGTCTTGCTTGTTGTCTCGCGAAAATAGAGTCCTCCCGGTCCTCTGACGTTACAGCCGATCCGTAAACTCTCTCGGTCAACGATACATTTTTGCTTCTTTCGTTCTTCGTCTCTGTCACGTGTCAGAAGAGTCCCGGTTGCACCTGTTCTACCTCTGGAAGAAAATTTTCCCCTTCCCTTCACCCCTCCACCTTCCACCTTTCCTCTCGAAGAAGTTAATACTCGCTCGATGCGTTGCACGACGGAGTTATCGATATGATTTCTTTCCGGCCGTTTCTTTCTTTTGTTCTGGCCAAGAATAATTCAGTGCTTCTGTATCTGTTATTCAAATTGTGGCCGCGTTTTTCGCGCGTCTCACGCCGCGCGCCGGCTTTGAATTTCAAATCCGACGAATCACACGATAGATCGATTACTCGAAGTAAGAGCGACAGGATTTAGTTTTAGATATTCATACCTGTGACTTTGCGTTCCACGATGGCATTTTGTCCAAGTTCCTACTTTTCTTTCTGCTTTGTTCAATTATTTCAAACGAAATATTTTAATCGATCGGATACTAAATCGCAACAAAGTACGATTGTATAAAGAGATAAAAAGTAATTGGTTTACTTTGATTAGTTTTCAGAAGTGCCTGAGAAAGAAGCTGCAAGAGTTGTAGACACACACGCACACAGGAGGAACGAAGTATTCCGCGACGTAAGAGAGAAACGATTTTAAACTGTAAGTACCAACGATTCGAGCAGTCAGTTCCGATTTGCAAATCACGTTTGCTCGGTGGCCGGTTCGCTTTCTCGTCGAGATCCTCGTAAAGCTTTACAGGCTTCTGCGGCCTCTTCTCCGACTTTCTTCGTCCCTCTCGGTCGACTATGAGTCAGACGAATCGTGAAAGTGTCTACTACCCCCGCGGTATCCCATAAACTCAGCCCTGCGGACCCTGCCCTCGCGTCAAGTCCACGAATTTATCTCTATTCCGCGAGACAGCCGGCCGAACGATCCTTCCTGCAACCAATATGGAATACTTCTGGCCCATAAGCCCGAAAACGCGATACTTAATTGCGACAAATATGGCCCATAAAATTTGAATAGGCATCCGGCATGATGAACGAGGGTTCTTCGGGTCACACGCACCTTTTTCAGCGAATCGGTTGGAAGTTGATTCCGTGGGTTTGCTGTGTATACGACACGGATCCGAATCGGTACATTCTTTCAGTAATATTAAGTTTATCAAGACCCGCAGAAGACAATTTTTTATTCGTAAAAAGATTTCGTATATGTTTCGTAAGCTTGAAACTTTTTTGGAACGGGCAAAAATTCAGCTGGTGGATCGTAGTGGATACGGGGCGTGGAAACGAGGATGAAGTTCAGGTAGAGCATGGACGAGTTTCGCGAAATTAAATTCTTGAGGGAAGGTTGAAATTTTCGGCTCGAAGGGTTAGAAGCGAAAGTTGGCGTCTCTTGTTCTTAGAATTATTTGGAAATTCGTACGAACAACGTCCGTGAAAAGTGAATCTAGTGCTATGACGCAATACGTCGATACAGTCGAATTTCCCATATAGTATCTTTCATAAATCAAGTATAGAGTGCTAAACGAACCGTTGCGAACGGCGCCAAAAGTCGAAGATCTCTGCCGACTGATTTCGCTCGTATCTCGTTAAAGTATCTATATTCTCTGTTTCGTGGTGGTTGATCTATCTACGCATCTGTCGTGCTTTGCACGCGAACGGCGTTTAGCGTGCGTTGAATTTGTTTACTATTTCGTATCGCTATTGGAGTCGTTTTAGGACTTCGATCGTAAATTGCATAGTTTATTACCCGAGAGATACATCGGAAAATATATCGTATCAGTACCTTGTCGGACATGAATTTTTATGACAGCAGTAATCGCGTATCGTTGTTGAATAATTTGTATTATTTGTATCCGATGTTTATGGAGTTTACAACGATTATCGATACGAGTTGACCGTGACCGGCGACACAGGTCGCCCACGAAGTGTTAAGATTCTTAATATCGAGCAGATGTCAGACATCCGATTATCGTTTCCACGTTTTATATTTTTTCATCTGCCTAAGTAAGATATTTAAACGATATTTACTAGAAACAGAATAATCGCATTCGCCAGAATGCCAGCGTAGCGCAGAAATGAAAAAAATTTGAGCTTTTGAGACTGCTAATTTGGCTGTTAGGAAGGACGCGATTGGACACATTGATTTATCATGATGCACGAGGACACCGTTCAGAATACGCGTATCTCGGTGAGGTTAAACAAGCAGCCAATGGTAATGGTCCAGACATTTTGGCGCCGACGATACGAACTGTTGTACAAAGTCGTCTACTAACAAACAACCAGCGCGCCAAGTCCGATCCATACAGCACTTCCGGTTTTGCTGACGACCGGCTGGAAGTTGGGATGGCGAGTTTACGTAACCTCGAGCTCCCGCGTCCCTCTTCCCTTTTTACTTTCCTTCTCTTCCCTTTTTTTTCTTTTTATCTCCTCGTTAAATTCTCATTGACCTTTGTTAACTGCAAGGAACATTAAATTTTTACATTGTTTCATACTACAGTCGCTTGTATAACTACGGTGGATTATCGTTTAATTTAAAATCTCTTTAAACGATATCGCAAGTTCCATCTTCTACTTATAAGAAAGTGTATAAATCATAGTAGTTCCAAATATATATCGGCCAGTTCGTCGAAAAACAGCGTGAAATGTTTCAGAATATGTATAAACGTTATATTCCATATATATCGAAGGCCAACAATACCGAGCGTGCTTAATGAAAACGTACTTCTAAAAAGGTTGACGCGTGTACGACCACCGCGTCACGTTGCCCGATTAACGGTATCTCTAAGCTCGACCATGGTGTATCGACTTGGACGAAGCGGCACTTTCGGGAACAAAATTTTGCATCAGAAGTCGGGGCCATATGGATTTAGGGCGGGCGGTAAGTTGGATCGACAGGCGCATTGTCAGTGCGATTAATCGAACGATAAGTTGGACCGTATACGAAGAGAGTGATTGACGCTACCACGATAAGGCTTGATGGCTCCGAGAGAGGGACAGTCCAATCGAGAAAATAAGAGAGACGCGGAAGGAGCGAACAAAAACCGTGAAAAAGGGATACTCTCAGCGAGGTTCTTAGCTTTGTCCCTGAAGAAAACCACCCCACGTGTTCTCGCTCTACCTTTTTCCTACCTTCCTTCCTCTTATCCCCTTGCTCCTACGTTTAACAGAGTAAATCGTATCCACCCTCGTCGTGTTTCACAATTGTTTCGGACCACCTTGCGGCTCCCTTAAACGTGTTTCGATAGCGAAACCTGGTAGTTTCCCCTCGTTCTCTTTGAATCTCTGACGCTGTCGTTCGAAGGAAATTCAGGTTTCTACTTAATTTTAGGTCCGGTAATAGCCCGGGCTTTTGCTTAGATTTTATAAGTATTATTTGGATGGAGGATTCGTAGTTTGTAGTAACTGCGAGATGATTGAATCGTGTATCGCGAGAAAGAAATAAAACAGCCTTTACTGCATTCGCGCGGAATATTATACTGCTTCACGCTTCGATCTTCTCTGCTTCTCTGGAACTAATCCATTTTTGGCCCTGGAAGGGTGAATCATCCCTTGTACCATGACATTTCGTTGAATTTCGCCTCAACCACTTAATGGATAACAGAATATTCATGGAACAACAGCATTTCGACAATTTCCTCCTTAAATTATTGAAATAAAGTTACAATCGATTTTGCTGTTATTGCATACTTTTGAGATATAAAACACGAGGTATCTCACTGACGGTACGTTGACAAAGAGAAATGATAATTTAGTTTAATAATTTAATTTATCAATCTGTTACTTACTTCAGTCGGGCAGTTAAGGAAAGAAAGGAGGAAAATGTCGATTGTTGACGAAAAGAAGATCGTATCCTTGCTTGCGAAGGATGCAAGGTGTTATCATCCCCGTACTGTTTTGCAAGCATTCATGGTCAGCTAGCTGACGTTCGAACGAAAGTGCCGCTGCATAAATTGCCTGTACATCTCAATTCACCCCCCGGGATGGTGACCATTCTCTTACACGTCGTGCTCCCGAGTGACACTCTTCTGCCCCTCGATGGCTGACCTCCCTCCTGCGAACTCGCATTACCATCCCTTTGCACCCCCTCATCTGCTATAGCCCGATCCTCGTTCAACCTTTTGTGCGCTTGCTTGTTTAAATTCGGCCCCAAGAAAATGACCAAAATCGTTATGAAAATTTTCGACTGATCCGGGAATCTCAAAGCTCGTCTTCCTTTGACAAGAGATTAATCGAACGAATTGGCCCTATCCAAAGCGAAAGATTGCACGCTGTTTCTCCCCCTCTCCGGAATATTAGATTCTTTTTCGATTTTACTTACAGGGTTTACATACAGAAACAGTTCATACAGAAACACGGAGTTTCCATTAATGAAATAGCTTTGGGTTAGTCACGTTTATTTTTCATATCGAAACAATCATCATAATCAAGCTTGTATCGCTCTCCCAAAATTTATATTATTCGTTGTATCGAAAGAGAAGGAGCTGCGACTTTCTTTAATTATCAAAGCCCAAGGAAAACTTCCATCGTCCCTTAGTCAAGACAAAAAGGCGAAGAAAATGGTACTGCGAGATGATTCTTTGATACATTTTTCAAAAAAATGTTACTTGACAACTTCGTTTAGATCACCAAAAATCGAGACAAATTTTCATACCAGCCGATTCCTCGAAGTTAAAAAGAAAAAAATACGAAGAAGATCGTGGCGAAAGATAGCTAGATATTGTTAACTGAAATTTCAACAGAAGCGTTGTTCTTTCTGGCGCGTACGTATGCGTGCGCGACGATGCCCAAGAGGGGTGGCTGGATCGCTGGATACGACTCAAACTCAGTGGGGGTAGAAGGAAAACTACCACCATCGGTGTCGACCAATCGCCGTGTTGAATCAACGTCGTTCTATCGGCGCATGTGCATCCTCTCTGGTGGTGTCTTTGGTTTGGGTACCGCGCGCAAGGCCGCAGACCTATCACTTCTTTGGCGACAGCCGTCGGGGTAACATCCTTGTTCTCGTCCTAGTCCTCGTCCTTGCATTGCCCCTCAACATCACGAGTACCAAAGTTCTCTCTCGGTCTCTTCAGTTTCAATTTCGAATTCGTTTCTCCTATTATCTCCTTGTTTCCTCCATTCGTTTTCCTTTGCTCTTCTATATTTGTTCGTTTCTCATCCTTTGTTTCCTTCTTTCGTTACGGAAATTTGTTTATCCTCGGTTGAAGGTCCCCGTTGACTCTGTTAAAATCACCCGTCGACGCGTCGTTTGATTTGTTTTCGTCGTTAGTTCTCCAATTTTCTTCGGGGACGAATTGATTTTTCATTTTGTTACGATTTAAGATAAGTTCTTTTCCTTTCGAGTATTTTTTAAATTTTCTTTCACCGTTCGCAACTTGGGTGTCGATTCAGTGTCTTTGGTTTGGAAATTTGAAGGTTTCTTTCGAGATTTGCCTCTGTCTGGCTACTTCGCATTTTTCGAGGTAACAAATTTTTTATTTCTTGCGAACCGTTCTTTTAACACGTTTGATAATTCTGTTACATCGTGACTTCGGTTACTTCAACTGCCTATAGTACGTATTATATTTTTATCTCAGAGAAATAGAATTTCTTTCAAACGTTTATCTTCTTATTTTTCCGAATCTTGGAAATCATAAATTTCGAAAGAATCGTTTACTCGTTTTCAAACACAGAGAAATGTAACTTTGTTCGAGCAAGTTTGCCCACGTTTACTCAACATTTATTTCGAAAATAATTTACGTCGGTATTGTTTTTAATCGGTAATCGTAGGGCTGTCGCGACAGGAAAACATCTCCCGTGCCTTAAAGTGCCGTCCAAATTCGACCTGGTGACAATAAGCTAACGCTTTCATTTCACCTTGTTCTTTTCTTCTTTCTTTTTGTGGAAAAGGCCGTCCACGCTGCTCTCGTAACTCGTACAGATGACTATCTCAACTGGTCAGAGCCTTACCGAAACTGTGATCTTTTTAACCGATCGAACTCACCGTTCGCAGAGTTTCGATCGAAAAATTTCGTTTCACCTTTCGAGCTTACTTTTACGAATTGGCTTCGTGCCCGTTGTGCGCGAACCAGTTGCCTTAATTCGAGTTTAAGGGTCATTGAAACTTTATCCCTATCCCGACATTCTCCTCCCCTATTCTCCCTCGGATTTTTAACGAAATTTCGACGAAAACCTCGTCCGTCCTCTTCTGTGCCTTTCGAACTTCACAAAACTTCTCTCTCTCTCTCTCTCTCTCTCCGTTCTCTTTATTGCGAAATTGAAACTAGTGTCAAACACGCGCTCTTACACACCGATACAATCGTCGCAAAGAAGGAGCAAAACGGTGAGAAAGGAAATTTCTGAAGTTTTTTGAACTGCTTTGTGCCGTTTCGTACGAAAATCCAGCGAGAAACAGAAGAAACTCTGTAATCCAAATGGAAATCGAGACAAACGAGTGCAACATGAGTTTCGACCGGTGAGTAAAAATCGCATGCGTGTACACGTGTTGTTGATATTTTGTAATACGTATCTTATGGTAGTATTGGTAATTTTATTTCACTCGATCTCTTTTCTGTGCGTTGGTTTGTTCTATTAAATCTAGGATAAATATTGGCTCACTGAACTTTCATTCTGTTTCAAATATGAATTTTCTGTTGCTATGAGTATTGGCTTATCGGACTTGTTAATCGAGTAACAAGCTTTATTCATTAGGAATATTCCGATTGAAAAACTTCAAATCGATTGTTCAAAAGTTTGATAAACATTTCTACGTTGCAGAAATGTCGTGGCAAGTATTCGAATGGAAACAAGTATTAGTCAGGAAATTTTTCTGCATCTGTTTGGTGATATTAAGAAAGTGTGCCAATTTTAGTTAAAAAGATATTTACGCATACAAAGATTGCATTAAAACGAACAAGACAATTTTAGGGGTGTGTTGAAAGTTTTATTATATGTAGATCAGAAATTCCGCGAAACTTATCTCTGTCTCGAATAATCTTAGCAAACTTTATTCGTTCGTGATATTATAAAAAAACCGGGAAGACAAAAATGATAAGTTTCCTGGACAAGCGAACAAACGAGACTCTTTCATCCGAACAAAGCAATTGATTGCCGTGAAACAATCAAGATAGGGGACTCAATTATCGGGAGGGATGAATCGCAACAGACGATCTCGAAGGTCTCGAAATCAGATAGTATAATGCGAGGGTCAACTTTCCTCCCTTCGTCGAAGTCGTCGAACAGGGAGGGGATGGTAATGGTCAGAATAGAGGGGTTTCCAAGAGTATATTTTTTAGGCCACAATTAAATCGTTCTTCCGGATAAATCTAAATAGTGGGTTTCCTGTCAACCGAACCCCATGCTTTTGTGACCAATTAGTGGCTTGGCGAATCGCAATTATACCACGTATTGTGTTTCACGTGGCACCCTGGGGGGTTGAAAAGTATAAGTCGCTGGAATTTGGGGTTCACGGGATAGTTATTAACCGTGATAACGCATTAACTCGATGATTACTCTATGATCGATCTCCTCGCGATATAAGCTTTAATATCAACGTTGTAATAGAAGATTTTTCTAATTTAAAGGTACCGAAGTTTCTATCGTTTAATTTACTAAGTTTCTGTATGTTATTTCAAACGCAACTTAGGTAGCAAACTTCATCGCTTGATCGATATTTTTAATAGAGAATAACAAAGATTTCCACAGGAAATTTTACATAGGAATAGGAAAATTTTATAGAAATATCCATCTTTCTGAACAGTACCGTACTAACGTCAAAGAATATTTAAGTATTTCCCAATATATTCGTCGTACTTTGTTCGTTTTCCTTGAAACAAGCTTATCAACGCACCAAATACCACGGGTTCGACCAAACCAGCCCAGAATCTAGCGTTCCGAAGATTCAAACTGACCGTTTCCATACCGCAGAAACGGCCACTTCCTGTCTCTGCTTCTCACGAGTGCCCGACGAAAACAGAGAATTTGTTCCAGCTCGCACGTTGTTCGAATTTTCCACGGCTGGTTTACGGGGGTGTGTTACTGGGGCAATAGTGCGCAGAAGCTCCGAGCATCCCCGGTGTGAATTCACTAGCACCCTCCTGTCGTCTCCTTTCCCCCACCCAGGCCTTATTTACTTCCCCTTGTCCCTACCCCCCTCTCCTATGGCTCGAGGGGTGGTTTCCCAACAATCCTCTCGGTCACATTCGAGTCCCAGCCGAGACCGCGATGCATTCAGTTTCCGATCGTCGGTCTATCGGCACAACGTGTTAGCTCTGCTCGCGATTCCATCGAACAATTCGAACCACGCGCGTGTCTTTTAATCGGTTCGTTCGATTTGACCTGCGGTTCGCGATGTCTCGTTCATTCGTCGGTCGATCGTCGACGTTGAAACGTTGTGTCGGGTTTTGTGAACGCTTTTCGCTCCAGATGGATCCTCGACTTTGACGCGACCGAGTGACGAAATACGTAGCGCGTTGTTGTCTCCGTTCGAAAGCGAGTCGACGACGCAATGCTTCGAGGGTGTTTACAGCCGCGTGTGATGGTGCAGATGGTGCGACTGATGTTGGATCTTGCATACAGGGAGGCTTCTAGCTTCTCTATTGGTCACGTTTATTCAGCTAGCTTTGCATTTATTTCGAGGATGATATTGGACCATCATTTTTGAAATTTAACGTGATATTTTTGTGGGAAAGTTCGTGGCTATATGGACATCAGTTCAAACACCAATTTCGTGAGTGTTGTATAACAATATACATATAGGTTAGTTGGAATTTTCCCAAGCTTCACTTACTTCTGTCTACTTGCTTTTCTTTGGATTTATTTTTAAGTTTGATTTAACAAATTTATTCTTGCAGTAAATTAATTTTTACATTTTGATAGTTCTCGTACTTTCTCGTACTTTCTTGTACTTTCATACTTATATTACGCCATGTATTATCATGTATACGAAATAACCCGCGATTAGAGTAAATAGATTCGGACATTTAGAGGTTAAATGAGAATCTCGAGTATACGTGAACGCTTTACGAGGTAGCCTAAATATATCGCGTGTAATTTCTATTCATGAAGGAATAAAACACCTTACTTTCTAGTTTAGGAATATTTTAAGCACGAAATATCGTTATATAATAATAAAATAGTTTAATTACGATACAGGAATTTAAGAGGATCTTACATCATAGATACACTGTTAGGGATTAATGATAATTGTTTTGAGGTAACTCTTTATTATCCGTTGAATGATTTATTAATGGGAACCTCGATCGAACGATAAGCTTTCTATTTGCAATTCGTAACTGGGACAGGCCATATCTCTTTTTCAGTTGAAAATAGGAAAAAGCGACGGCAAAAAAAAGTTGAATGGTTTAACGAGGTCTAACTTTCTATAATCGTACTTTTTTCACTAGTCCAGCGGTGCAGCTGCAAAGTGCAATTGCATTCGTCACTCTAACAGAGCCATTTCACTTTTTGCATAAATCGATTGCCTTTATCATCCTATGTTTCAAATTTTTCTTCCCAACTTTTCTTTTCTTTCCTTTCTAAAAGAAAGACAGAGATAAAAAGTGGGACATCGATTATCAGATCCTTTTGCAAATGAAATATTTTATTATTTCTTTTAAAAACACGTTAATCCAATAAAATACTTGACACTATTAGAATACGTCGAAGATAGAGGAATTAGAAAGACCGAAGTTGATGGATGGTACGATACCAAATGTGTTGAAGTACTGTTCGTTGCATCGTTCATTGTTCGTCATACTTGTATACGAAGACGCATAGTCATAGTTTGTGCGTTATGTGCTGGTATAGCTTCATGCTGGTCACATGGTACGAAACGTATTCAATCTTGCGGAAGAACATTGTCAAAAAGGATAGATAACGAAAGTTCCGTAGTTGCAACATCTCGTAAAGCATCTAGCTTTTTGCACTTTTACTAGATTACGTAATTACATTTCTTAATTACATCTATACAACATTAAGCTATTTTGAAATATGTATGTATTCCCTTTGTAACGAAAGTCAAGACGTCGATTATATTTCAGATCTTATTTTACTATTTTACTTCTTTTTTGCTGTATTCAAAGCCTATCCCAGTTACTTACTCTCACTTGAATGCATAGATGAAATTTAAAAGATGAATATGAGGTACTTGATAGAGTCCAAGGTAGTGGATTAAAATTTGGGTACATAATTATATAGAAGAGGGTACACCTCACCGATTTTAGTGATCTTCAGATATGTCGTTAAGGTCAACATTCTTCAAAATATCGAAGATATTTCTAAAAATACCTACTTTTGCTATTTTTTATCTTGGTGTAGATTAGGTTGGATTAGGTTTATCTACGGATGATGTTATAGGTACGTTGGTGTCGCGATGGGTTTATACGTCTCGTCTTTCGATTTGGAACCACAGGGAGATAAGAAAGGAACTCAGCTTAGCTACGCGAGAGCTACGAATATTCATACGTATAATATCATCGTGTCCGTACATAAAGGTAATCCGAACCTAACTCACGTTAAGATAAAAAGTAGCAAAAGTATGAATATCTGGGAAACTAAAGCCGAGTTGCGGTTATACGTATAGAAGAAAAGTTGTAATTACCCCAAATGTAAGTTATTACGTATTTTTATCGTCAAACGTAATCTATTGTTCGATTGGAATCGACCGAATAGATTTGCTTTCTGATTACGCAAACAAATTCTATAAACGTTTCCGGCACGATATCGAAACAATCTCGGTGAATGTTTGTTCCGGATTATCAGACTCGTAAATAATCGGTTCTCCATTGGAAAAAACACGCGTTGTAATTTAACACAAAACGAGACAATCTTTCCACTTGCATGCCTTGTAAAGAGTTCCCCGTTTTTGATCGTCCGCTTTATTCAAGTCGATCGTTGATCGAGACTTCGTTAGGACGATGACAGCGATAAATACGCGAGTGACGTACACGAATCGAACGATGATTATATTTAACAGGCGGCTGTCATCGCGGGACGCGTGGAATTCAATCGAATATTACAAAGATCCGCCCAATAGAGGTCGAATTGCTCTTTTACCCCTCCTCTCTCTCTCTCTCTCTTTTTTCTTCCTTTTCTATCGTTTTAGCGAACGTGCCAAAATTTCCAGGTGGGTTTTCACGATAGTGCGAGAGAGAGAGAAAGGGGGAGATAAAGAGGACACAGCGGAGAATAGACGCGAATCCGTGCTGCAGCTTCGCAGGGATAGTTAATTATCTTTACACGAGGAGCCTGCACCGGAAACGAAGACAGTCAACGTCCACGTCAGCCGACATTCCACGATTCTGGGTATCAGAGGACTAGCCCAATTTCCAATTAGATACCTTGGATGCTGTGTAGTTGCTACTGCTGCGCCATTCGCGAAATTCAGTCGCACCGATCGTCGAGGTAGATAATCGGGATTCTTGATCATCCGTGACACATGGATGCCTCGCGGCTGGGAACCTTCACGTGCTTTGGTTGGCAAGGGAAACAGGGTTTGCAAAGAGCGTCGATAGACTCGTTATTATCTAAATCTACGTTATACACAAAAATTTATTCGTAATAACTAATAATTATCTACTCTACCTGACTGACTCCTTAATAGCATTTCTAACTGTAACACTGCGAAGCGTTAGCCTTGGAAGGGTTAATGGGTGAAATTGGCTACATATAGAATCGAATTTAAGCGAAAGGGTTGAACTTCCCTTTGAGGGAGCGAAAGGACAATGAAGTTGAATATTCGCTGTTAACGTAACGACGTTAAATTGATACGTAATGCGGTGATTAAAGTATATGCCACGTTGCATTTGAATTGCTACAAACCGAAAGTAAATTTCGCTTTGATCGCGTTCATTTACACGAATACGTCTGTAAATAACTAAAAAGTGTTAATCTTGACTAAATACCGGAATGTGCCTTTTTACCGGAAATAACTGGAATCATTCGTATTCGAAATAATTTAGTTATTTATATATTCGCCGGTTTACTTTAATTCGTCTTTCTTTCTGTTAGTATTTTTAACGATGGTAAGTACCTGCCGCTTTGGTTAAAGTTAGGCTTCCATTCGACGTTAGAAGGAGGAAATGAAAAAAAAGAAAGTAAGAGGTCGATGAGAATTTTACCCGACGAAAGAGTTGGGCAGAGAAAGAAGTTAGTCCAACCGTTTCAAAGACGTCTGAAAGTTTCTAAAAAAAAAAAAAAAAAAAAAAGAAACAGTAGGGCGTCGGTTTTCCCCGGGGTGTAAGTTAATAAGTCATTCGAACAGCTCGTAACAGAGTTGGTAGTTACGGTCGAGGTCGTTCTTTACCAACTCCTGACGGGACGTGCAAAGGAAAACTATGCCATTGGACATTGTTGCGGAATCAATATTTGCCCAGATGAAATTGTCTCGATATTGCGCTGATGGATTATTTGTAGAAGTACAATGCCATTATTAATAAAATACAGCAAGAAATAAAATAAACTTTAAAAGTATATCGATATGTGAATTTCGAGTTACAGACACATAATTGAAATATAGAAATCTTTCCTACGTTCAGCCAAAATCGCTGCAGAAATTTTCCAAACGTCTCGAGAAGCTTCCGAAATAATTTCGGAGTTGAACGAGAATCTTGCATAAATTGATTCGATGTCAGTGTGCCGCTGGTCGCGTCACGAAACGTTGCGACGAGCTGGTTCGTGACGAAGGGTGCCGAGGACGCGATAAAAGGAGATGGTCCGAACCACGTGGCTCGATAGGTGACACGAGGGTGGCAATGGGTGGGATAGCTTTGGAAAAAGACGAAGCTCACGAAGTGACGATGGAGTTAAAAAAGCTGACGATGCTTGGTTCCGACGCTCGAAGATGGGCGAAAATAGAGCGTTGCAAGTAGAACGCGGTGTCGATCGAAAGTAAATGGCCGTAAGTGGTTGCGCGATCTCGATGGTTTTTGATCGAGGAGAAAAGCGAAACAATCTTCCTTGTTTCTTCCGCGAACTTCCGCGGGTGGCGGAACTGCACTTTCCGTTACTCGGTTTTGCGCTTCGTGTCGCGACATCGTTCCTCGTTCCTTGGTTTCGCATCGATATTGCTTTTCACGTGCTTGGAGGTTCGCTTTGATAGATGCCTAATAAATTCAGAGCTTCTCACTGTGAAAATTATTCTACGAATTTTGGTAGAGATTTTACTCGGCTTTTCCCACGTTCGTGTGATCGAACGTTAATATTATCAAATTCATCGATGTCGGATACAGGAAATAAATTGTACGAAATAAATTGTCGTGTTTTTGTATCGATAGAGATAGAAATTAACAAAGTTTCGCAGATTATGTACATCGTTATGCCAGCTATGGGAATCAAAGGCTTATACATCGCTGTAACCCCCCTCCCCCATGGATCCCAGCCAATACCACGTACAGGCGAGGCGAGTGAGTTCGGTTAAGAGCACTTCACTGAAGTTCCCCGTGCTAGTTAGCGCTAAACAGAGGGAGAACGTTGACTCTATATTGGTTTTTGATCCATCCGAAATTAGTAGCAATTCCCATCTAACCGTGTCGATCGATATATACTTATCAATCTTATTCTTATTCGATCTTATCGCTCTATTCTACTCGCAAAAGATTTATGTAATTCCGTGTTTATCGAACAAATTCACTTATGTTCTAAACTCATCGATACAAAAATACACCATGTAAACGATCGAAAAATTACATGAAAATCCAAACTTACCGTCGTCCACGTTCATCGATTAACTAACTGATCGTCGTTCCGAAATATATGAACGTATTCTGTTAGTCGTTTGGAATAAAGTCAATGAACAAAAGTCGAGCTTAAACAAGCAAAGTTAAGCGAAAGATTATTTTTCATGCTCGTCGTATCAACAGCGGGATACCACGTGATTGGCACGTATGCCAGGTTCCATTAAGAGAACCGAACCCCTGATTACCGAATCTTGTAGAGCGTGCATAATCGTGTCTTCGTTACCTCGTAGCAATCGACGGACCCTCAATTAGTTGCCGTCAGGCGTCATCACCGTGGAAAGACACTGACGTCTAAATTTAGAGACTGCGATCGATCCACTTTCGGTTAACACGCGGATCGTATTGCTTCCTATTTATTTTCTCCTTGTTTTCCCTTCTCTCTTGATTGTTGTCAGCCTCGATACCCATTGCCACCCATATCGAGCTTATAACCCATTCTGCGCTAACGGACTCGTTTCGTGATTCGAAAGCAAGTCGTTGCTCCGATTGACTTACAATTTTATCGGGCTTTCATTATTGTCATTGCACGTAGCATTGGAATCTTTGCTAATTTCTAATAAATCACTAGTTTTTTTGTTCACTTGTCGGAAATTCCACCGACCTACTCCTTAAACGACGAAACGACGCGTTTCAGCCTATGAGGAATTTTTTGCAAGCTGGCTGTAAAATATTCATTCGTAAGGTCGTTTGGGTAGAACCGTGACCGTTTCACACGGTCTACTTAAAAGTCTTGAAGCTCGCTTGGTAGAATTTTTGGGTTATATACCAACGCTAAAAGTGTGCAACACAATATGCAGAAAGTTTGGAAGCTTCAAAAGTAGATATTCGCGTGATATATGTATGTATTACTGTATGACAGATTTTTAGAGCGCGGAGGATTCTTTTTTGTATCTAATGTACAAAGAAATTCAGACATACGTAAAATAACATGCGTAATAGCTTTTGATACGAAGGTCGAAACGTTCAAAGAACGATTCGAACGACGTTGGAGCGCATCGCCGTTGCATAGTTGCACTCATACGGTTGACCTAATTACAGGTAATGAGGTCATTCCTCTAAATACATTCCATGGAAACTGGAAAGTGACGTATCGCGGTCGAGCGAGTAACTTTGTAAACGACGAATCAGATCTGTTGCAAAATTTCGATTATTTCGCACAGATGTATCGTTCGAGCTCTCTTCCCTTTCGAGCCAAAAAGAGATTCTTAAATAATTCAGAGACCAATTTTTACCGATCTGAGAAACATTCAGCGAAATTTCTTGCTTGTCCTTATGTACGACTCTCATGAATACCGAACGACTGAACTCGTTTAAAGATAACGTTAAACGAAATTATTAGTCAAGCAATTGTACAGTATCGTTGCATGCATTATTGGGCGGCTGTTTTAAAGCGAACCCGAGACAAAGTTTCGTGCAAACTTGCACGATTATCAAAGCAGATTCGTTGCTGGCGTAGTACCGACAGTTTATTCGTCGCTCGAACCATTTTTAACCACCCACTTCTAAATTATAACAACTACCACTTCGTTTACCTTTTACGATCTTCAACAACGTTTATTCATTTACGTTTAGTAATAATAACTTCGGTACAATTCATCCTCCAGTTTACCTGGAAAATGATCTTACGGTAGATCTTGCGTTATTGAATTTAGTTAGTTGTTCCTTTCTTTTTAGTATAAATCCGTCAAATTACTCAAAGTCATTCTTTAGTGAATTTTTAACACGAACTCGGAGTTGAATTCCTTGGCGATAATTTGATTCCATTTACAACGGTTAACGGACTAGAGAAGTAGCTATAAAACAAGATCATGTTCCAAGTTCTGAGATACCGTTGAATAATGAATAAAGAGGCGCCGAGAATTATAATATTTCCTTGGAAATGTTTTCCACTTTGATGTTAATTGCTAGCCGCTGTCGTGAATTTGAACACGACGTCCTTCTTTTTGTTTACATTAAAACTAATCGTATCTAACTATATGAAAACGCATAAAAATCGAAGACGATAAAATTGGACGAAAGCAGAGGTTCGAGATAGTGTCACGGACGAATGTGAAAATAATGTAACGAAATGGAAGAAAAATAAGGACAGAATGAAAGTGGGAGAAGAGGGAAGAACTAGAGAAATAAAAATACCGATGAGAGATTTGCATGCGAAAGAGTAATATAGAAATTGGAAAAAACGTAGAGCCAAAAAGGGTTGGTAATAAAACGGCAATAGTAGTGACAAAGAAGAAACTAGCAAGCAGGAAAGCGAGGATAATAAGAGGAGATAAAGCATGAAAGAGAAACGAATCAAAAAGTGAAAAAGGAATGAGAGCACCGTTGAAAGCCGATAAAGAGATAACAAAGAAAGCGCTGCGCCGAGAATAGTAGAAAACGAGACACCGGAGAGACAATAACGCCAACGGTCTAACTAAAACCGAGGAAAAAGGTAGAGGAAGAAATAAAGATAAGAAACAAAGGAGCAAATAAGAAAGCAAAGAAAAAGAAACGAAATAAGACGGCAAGAACGGAAAATTAGATTCACGGGAAAGAGGATAGAAATAACGAAACGGGTAAGAAAAGAGGAAGAATGTATAAAAGTTGTACAATGATAGGTGTAAAGATAGAAAATACGGTAACCGAGGAGGAAAAGAGTAAACAAAAGAGGCCGATGTACAGCGGCGAAGTAAGGAAAATGGAGAAGAGAAAATGAAAAGAGAGAGGAACAAGGGAGGCGAGGGTCGACGGGATGGACTCGTAAGAAGGGATGGTCTGGGGTGGTTGTGCTTGAGTTTGACACAGTCAGAGACCGGCGTTGCCTGGCAACCTCTAAGGGTGGAAGTTCACATTGGCGTAGGGTGTACTTGCAACGAATTTATGCGCATGGACCACCCCCCTGCTCTGCCATCGAGACGGATATAAAAAAAAGGAGTCGAGTAAACGAACGAAACAGCCTATAATTGGCGACCTCTGCTCGTTTAGATCCTGATAATATACCGTATGTCGTGATAGTCTACGGACAATGCATTCTTCTTTCAGAAATTCTCGATTCACAGTTCTAAACAGAATATCGTAATTTCTCGTTTCTTTTATAAGCTTCGAATCTTTGAGATTTTCGTATCTTACGTCTGGGGTGAACTTTAGGAAGATTTTTTAGAAAAATGTCCTCTCCTTAGGAAGTTGACGGAATCAATGTAGGAAATCGATAGATTTATCTTTATTCTTCCATAAAATGATATCAGAATACGCAGAATGCCCCTTCTTGCTATTAAATTCCTAGATCTATTAGTTTTTGTTAGTAGAGTTCTCGGTCTGCACGAAGTAGCCTTACGTTGTTCCCTCTTGGGCCCAACTATTTCATCATGAACGGAACTTCGTAATTAATCAACTTTCCAATTAACATAACCAAGGCTGTCGACGGTCTTTTCATTCTCGTGTGAAATATTTTTCACAGAGGCACAGAAATTTTCTTCCAGTCAAGAATGCAATATTCGACAAAATGGAATTTTACATTACGAAATTTCCACTAAAATATCGAGGCATAAAATGTAGCCAACTTTTACTCATTTTTTAATCTATTTATTTCAACGTTTCTGACAATTAAATTGGACGATTAAAAGGGTTCTCGGCAAGGAGCGTAATGTATCGAAGTCTGTTTCATCAATGTGATTTATTCGACAAATGTACAGGGATTATTGGTAATTTGTTGATGCAAACAGAGCATGGCGGGCGGTATTTCTCTCCATGGGGAGTAGATGAGAAAGATTCGTATCCTCGGATCGATTTAATTAGCCCGGAGCCGGTGACAATTTATTTTTATTAGCCGAATACCGTGACGTGGGGTGGGTTCTACGCCCGTGCTGGATCCCACACTGCACCCTGTGGCAAATTCTATGGCAAATGTACCATACCTCGGTAGATCAATATATAGACAGAAGTCCCACGGTTGCTTCCTCTTTCATACGATAGCGGGACATTTTTAATCCGTTGCTCTGTTAGGTTTCTCAGAAAACCGATACAAAACGATGGAACGCAGGGCTTGAAAATTTCTCTCTCTCTCTCTCTCCCTCTCTTCTTATCTTCTTCTTATTCAGCAATCAGCTGGAAAAGATACTTTTCGATACTCGTAAATATGAATACTCTTTCGATCGATTGGCATCGTCGAATGTAAGTAGGTAATTAAACGATAATATCCCAGTCAAGAGTTATTTTATTTTTATCATAATTTTATATATTTAGTTGTTCCATTTCCAACAGAAATAGAGAATTTAACGATTTCTTGAAGCAATTATAAAGCGAAGGATTAAATTACTCTTCGTAAATCGACCTAGTTGTACATCCAAATAGTCTCATCATTCGCGATTATTACATTGAAACTCTTCGGTGTAAAAAGGGGAAATTAACGAGAGACAGAGAGAGAGAGAGAGAAAATATATTCGCGTACAACAAGCAAGAACTATCCGTTGTTTTATGATAATGTGCAATTACGCGAATGGTTAGAACGGTGACCCGCGAGCAAGCACAATGCTCGCCCTCTTGCAACTTGTTGCACTTGATTCAGTAAACTAGAAATCGCATATTCCCGTAGTATTTTATGTTCTTCGTAATACCGTGAGTCGTTCGACGATCAAGCGCTGCGTGTTTCTTGTTTAATACTAGCTCCAGTAATTGCGAACAAACACGACAGACGTGCATCTACCAGATCAATGTACTTTATTTTTCAACGTTAACTGTATCATTAGAACTACAAAAACTCGACAGAACGACTAATTCTTTTCATTTTACAATTGAATTGAAATTGTAACCGATATAAGAAGAAGATACAAGAACCTGTTTCCCACAGAGCTAAAAATTGCATTTCTGTCTATTTCGAGTGAACGACTTGCGTCGTTTATATATTTGAACAAAAGAAAGAGAAGAAAGCAGAGGATAGAAATCATGCTAACTAATCGACTTTATTTTTGTGTTTCAGTCGTGTGATTTCGGTGGTTTTCGTGCACACAGATCATCCCAGGCAGCCGCAATGGCCACCCTATCCTTGCGTATCTCCATCCCGGAGAAAAACGCCACGAAGATGATGCAATTCGACCCGAGCACATCCATTTACGACGCTTGCCGTATTATCAGAGAGAAACTCGCTGAAGCGGGTAACATGGGCCAACGTAAGCTCCTACTTGCACCCGAAATATCCTATGATGCTGTACTAACGAACAAACGAATTTGCATTTATCTCTTCCCTTCTGTCCTCTTTATTTTTTCATTTTTTCGACGATATTCTTTACGTATGGATGTTAGACGTTAACGACAAAATTGCTGACTAAGAAAAACGATTTTATCAAGTTAATCGCGTCGAAGATTCTGTCTTTTCCACAAACAGCCCCTTGCAATTCTACTTCGCTGTCTCGATCACTTGTCGCGAGAAACTGCTCCTACGACTCTCCAACTTTGCCAAAAAATAAAACACCTAACCCACTAAACCGCCAACTTCTTAATCTCTATTAGCCAGTTCGAGGCACAAACCCACGAAAATCCTCCCGGAATCCCTAGCAAATAGTCGAGCAACTATTCTATATAGAAACAAAGGAAAACTCAATAACGAAGGGAAAAAGCTCGTCTAAAAGCTAACGAGTCCAGGAGAATTCCATGCATAACCGTGTAGCATGATGATAATGACCGCGCGTTTTCCTCTTGCATCGACAGCCAAGGACTACGGATTATTCCTTGCCGACGAGGATGTGAAGAAGGGGGTTTGGCTAGAGCCGGGCCGGAATCTCGATTATTACATTCTGAGGAACGGCGATCTTCTCGAGTACCGGCGTAAACTGCGGACCCTTCGAGTGCGCATGTTGGATGGAACGCTGAAGACGTTGTTGGTGGATGACAGTCAGCCCGTCGCCAATCTCATGGTAGTAATTTGTACGAAGATAGGCATCACGAACCACGACGAGTACTCGTTGGTGCGCGAGTTGGCCGACGAGGAGACTGAGAACCAGAAGCCGGGCAATTTCGGCACCCTCACGCTCAAGAGGAGAAAAGAGGAGAAAGGCGAGCGGGACGCGAAGATGGATCAGTTAAGGAAGAAGCTTAAAACCGACGACGAAGGTGAGCAACGAGCCTTGATCTAGTCGCGATAAAAATTCGGACTTATTAAACTTGCGGAAACGAGGAATTTAATGTTTGCAGAGAAACGCGTGGAAAGAAAGTGTTGTACGCACGACCGGGTATTTCGTTCTTGCCAATGCGTTCGTAGACGTTGACGTATTTTTTAATAGTAGAACCTTTTTTTATCCTACTTTAGTGGTGATATAGACGTGCAACCTTAGTTTGATCCTCTCATACACGTGAAAAATATAATTTTCACGCAAGGAGAATTAAGGCTAAAGATATATATATATATATATTTTTTTTTGGTAAAGATTTTCAATGAATCGTCTGCGTATAAATCATAGATTTTCATGGCGTGATGAAATGTCATTTTGTTCTTCCAGTAAACTGGATAGATCCCAGTAAGACTTTACGAGAGCAAGGAATAGACGAGTCGGAAACGGTGCTGCTGCGGCGAAAGTTTTTCTTCTCAGATCAAAATATCGACAGTCGAGATCCGGTGCAATTATCTCTTTTGTACGTTCAAGCAAGAGACGCAATTCTAGATGGCACGCATCCGGTTACTCAGGAAAAAGCTTGTATTTTCGCTGGAATACAATGCCAGATCCAGTTCGGTGATCACAAGGAAGACAAGCACAAGCCAGGCTTTCTCGAGTAAGCTTTTTCAGATAAGAAATATTGATTTCTTCCGTTTCCACTTATTGCGATATTTTTAACAATAACTGTACGAGAAATCTGATCCAATTAGGATAAGAACATCGGCACAGTAAACAACGCGAAAAGATTCAAAATTGCGAAGAAGAATTTTTCTTTTTCTTCCTTTAAATAAATGACAACATTTTTGAGCATTTTTCGTTGAATCTTTGAACGACGATACTTGAAGAAATAATAAAAGGTTACAAAAATTCTGTAAAAGCTCCTTCGAAATAATATCTAATCAAGATTTTTCAATCTGATCCCGTAGCCTCAAGGAATTTTTACCGCAGTCCTACTTGAAGGTGAAGGGTATCGAGAAGAAAATTTTTGCAGAGCACAAGAAGCACATCGGTCTGTCAGAACTGGACTCCAAAGTGTTGTATACGAAAACGGCAAGATCTTTGAGTACTTACGGCGTCACGTTCTTCTTAGTGAAGGAGAAAATGAAAGGAAAGAACAAGTTGGTGCCTCGTTTGCTCGGCGTCACCAAAGACTCCGTCTTGCGACTCGATGAAAAAACGAAAGAAATCTTAAAAACCTGGCCGTTGACCACCGTCCGACGTTGGGGAGCCTCTCCGAACACGTTTACGCTCGACTTTGGCGATTATTCTGACCAATATTACAGCGTACAGACTACAGAAGCGGAACAGATACTTCAGCTAATCTCTGGCTACATCGATATCATTCTTAAAAAGCAAAAAGCTAAAGATCACTTTGGTATCGAAGGAGACGAAGGCTCAACGATGGTTGAAGATAGTGTATCGCCATTGAAGTAAGTATTACAACATACGTATTAATTTTTAGTACCAGTACTAATTCCGTTAAGTGAAACGACGATGGATTGTTTATTAGGGGAATTATCGAAGCTGATAGGTCAAGACTCACTTTGCCAATCTCGATTATCCAATATCGCTTATTGAATATCGATTTTTCGTAGCGAAGAGAGTCGCGGCGGTTTCTTTCTTTTTTGTGTCTTTTCTTCGTTTTGTTATCGTGGACGACAAAGTGATATTATGGAAGAGTTTTTGAACAAAAAGCAAAGAAGTTATATGGAAGCGAAAAATAGAGAGAAATATTTGAAGTAAATTTCCTGACTATGTGTGTTGGATGTGTATTGTTTCCAGTAAACACGCGGTATGTTTTTACAGAGCAACGATCATGCAACACGAAACGAGCAACGTCGGCAAAGGAAACGTGGAAGCTGTGTCAGTTGCCATACCTGCGGTTATGAGAACCGGTGCAGACGGTAAAAATTTTCAGAAATTTTTCCCAATTTCGTGAACCTCGAAATCAGTGTCTTGTATCATCCCTAAACTTAAAAAAATATTAATACGCAATTCCGTTTTATCGAGGAAGCTAAGAGAAAAATATGTATTAAGATTTCATAAATAATCTTCAACGAATCAGAAACAAGACACTGTATTTTGGCGTGGTTATTCAACGATTTATACGATGCCAAATAATATGTCGTGCCTTGCGCGCTGGCCTAAGAAACGTGTCTGATTTTTGCTCCAAAGAAAATTATTTCTATTTAAAGTCAGTTGGTTGTTTGGAAGCTGTAAAGAAGTAAATTTTATCGTACTATTTATTCAGCTATTTTCTATACATAAATAGATAGACCGGTTATCGAAAAATGTACACATGTCGTGTGGCTTCGATTAAACTCTGTCCTTGCCAAACTGTCAAAGCTGTGAGAAAAGATGCAGAAACTCTAGAGGTCTTTGCACGATTGCCTACTCGGTCTTTTACAATAATTTTGTATATATCTATACATTTTTCTATTTCTATTTAGTCATTCGTTATTCTTTGGATGATTTCCTTTTTGTATAATTGTTTTGTACATACCTATACATTTTTTAAAAGTCGCATTTTCATTTTTGTAAATCTTGGACCCTTTATTTTGTATGTACTAAACGAAATATTTGACGCTTATTCGTGAGAAATGCTCTTGCTTCGCAATTCATGGAGCAGATCTGTTTGCGTATTCAAGCTTCCCTATCGGACGATCAATCGATCCTGTGGATCGATCTCTGTAAATATCATTCGGATAGTTGCATGATACGGTTTGTAGGGGCTCGACCATATGGGACCGGGCACATGGGCGGTGCTCAATACACGACTGTCAGCGGCCAGGTGAACATCGCTCACGCTCCACCGATGGTAAGATTTATCAAAGGCATAAGCTCCTGCTCACGTTGAATTTTCAATGTTTCCTGACCGAAATTAAAGTATATTCGAGATTATTTTTGCCCATATCTCTCTATATAAATTTTCTGTAGAATAACACTGATCATTCGCTTGAGCGAGAGCTGTTGAACTGCTTTGTTATGGCATTAGTTAGTAGTACCATTATTGTATGGATCGCAGCGAATATCAACGGTATATTTAAGTTCAACATCAATATAATAAAACAATTTCGTTGCATACCGAAACAATTGCGTAAAACTAATTGACGGTTAAATTTGTTTTCATGCTAGGCGCCTTCTATTGCGGACACAGAGTAGGTACTCGATGATAAAACTTTTTGTTATATATCATTGGCATTTAAGTAAATTTCTGTTACATCATTCCAATTCTTAATTTCATTAAGTTTGATTTTCGTGACTAAAATATATTAAACTTCACCGAGGTATAAAAGTACTTGGATGGAATTTACCTAGTCTATTGGTGAATTCCGTATCCTAAGAATTTTTATTCGGCATATGCATTCTTTATTTGTACACTCGTCATTGAGGAACGATTGTTCAGTAGTAATCAATTTGAACGGGCAATTTGAAGGCGTGGAAAGATTCGCTGAGAAGACGGAGCGCCTTCAAATCACCTCGATCACGATACGTCGGTACAACACGCATCCGTCCGTTTATCCATCGACCGATTCTTAAGTTAATGCAAGTCTAACCGCAACCAGGTGCAACAAACCAAGGTCACATCCGTCCTGTCCGAACCACAACGTGCCTTACTGTCGACTATCACCGCTGGTCACGAGGTGATCCACATCGCGGAGACGGAGCTGTCCTGCAAGGCTCAGCTTCCAGAACTGGGCAACGATCCGGCCTCGTTGAAATGGATCGAACAGACGATCGATACGCACAAACAGAACGTTGGCTCTCAGATCGCGGCGATGAACGCCGCGACAGCTCAGGTGGTCACCTTGACTTCCGGTCCAGCCGACGACGTGGATCACACAGCGGTAGGTGCAGCTATCACAACGATCGCAACCAATCTGCCGGAGATGACGAAAGGCGTCAGAATGATCGCCGCCCTGATGGATGACGATTCTTCGGGAGACAAACTGCTGGATGCAGCGAGGAAGCTGTGCTCCGCCTTCTCCGACTTGCTCAAAGCCACCGAACCTGAAACTAAAGAGGTATGGTATCTTGGTATTCTTGTGGAAAACGCTGGGATATTCGTATGGATTTCTTTGATATTAGGAAAAATGTATTAACTCTTAACTACGAGTACGTAGTATCATTGACTCGTACGTGATCACAACAATTTGGATTAGATTCGCGGAGATTTTACAGCAGATTTAAAAGTATTTAACTGCGGCGGAAACTATTATACGTTAATAATACGTCCGATTCATTAGTTTTGAAGATTTTTTATCTTACACTGTACCTTTTTGTGCAGCCTTCCTACGTAGCGCTTTCTTCCTCCGAACGATACGTAAGCACAAATATCAGAGAAAGTTATAGAATGTTGCCAATTATTACGGTTCTCACTTTTTTTTAGATTCGTTAAATATCCTTATATACGTGGTTTATTTGTCACTTTACGCACAGTGTTAACTTGCAGCTTTTTCGGGATACTTTGATATAATTTGATGAATTTTTTCATTGCAAGCAGTGCAAATTAGTTTTTCTTTCATTTAGGATGAAAATGAACAAAATGTTTCTTTTCTCTTATGTTGAGTGAACGAATAACTTGGTAACAAGATAGATGCTAAAGCCATTTCACCAAAGAATAGAAAATAATTTATTCGTGATTATTTTGCCTGCGATTTACTTTGACCTTTTCACCGATATACCGCTTAATATCTTTATTTATTAAACTTTAACTTACTCCAGCCGAGACAGAACTTGCTGAACGCCGCATCCCGTGTTGGCGAGGCATCTCACCAGGTGTTGACAACGATTGGAGAGGAAAATGACTCGAATCGAGAGCTCCAGGACATGCTGTTGGCATTGGCTAAGGCCGTAGCCAATTCAACCGCCGCTCTGGTGCTCAAAGCAAAGAATATCGCAGCCACTTGTGAGGATTCAGCGACTCAAAATCGTGTAATCTCAGCCGCCACCCAGTGTGCATTGGCCACATCGCAATTAGTTGCCTGTGCAAAGGTCGTAGCTCCGACTTTGCACTCTCCAGCTTGTCAGACGCAGCTGATGAACGCAGTTCGTGAAGTGACAAAGGCAGTCGAAGGTCTGTTGGAAGTCTGCAATGAAACCTGCAGCGACGAGACTCTTCTGAAGGAGTTAAATGCTGCTGCCACTGAAGTTAAAACACGAGCCAGGGAGGCATGCGGCGGTCTGGAATTAGATGCAGCCGAAGAATTGATAAACAGTTTGAAAGACGAGTTAAGAGAGTTCTACAATGCCGTGGAAGCTGCTTCTCTAAGACCTTTACCCGACGAAACACCAGAGTCCACTGCTCTCCGACTAGGTGCTACCTCGAAGAACGTCGGATTCGCTATGGCTCAGCTTCTATCCGCTGCTAAGCAAGGAAATGAGAATTACACTGGAAGCGCAGCTCGAAAGACAGCTTCCGCTCTTAAAGATTTAACTTATGCTGTTCGCGGAGTGGCTGCTACTTCGCATCAACCTGATACGCAAAAGAAAATCTTGATGACTGCCGATGATGTTATTCTAAAGTCGTTGAGACTGGTTAAAGAAGCTCGAAGAGCTCTGAAGAACGCCGACAGTGTAGAGAACGAAGCTAATCTGGCTGCAGTTGCCAAGGATGTGTCGAATGCGCTGAATAAATGTGTGTCTTGCTTACCTGGACAAAGAGACGTGGACGATGCAATTAAAAATATCGAAGACATGACTCAGGTCCTTAGCATGAACGAGTTCCCACAAACCAATAAGAGTTATGGGTATGTATATCTCTTTTCACTGATAAGAGGCTTGTTATCAAATGGCACACTGATATTTACCTTTTCATTTGCCTCATTTTACTTACTGCTTATTATTCATTGACACACTTTGAATCTTTCGAGATAACGACCAACGATAAATTGTCATAGCATCAAGCATTTAACATACTAAAGATGTATGTAACTTTAAATTTTACGCTAAATATAAAATAAAATATTATATGTGAACAACGTAAAATATTACATTTCATTGTACTTACGCATTGCTTATACATGTATTATAGTTTCTTTGTTAATTTAAATAATAATCGTATAATATCATTTATAATAACTAAGGTTTTGCTCCGAATTTTTATTTCATTATCATGCAGGCAACCAATCATTTCTTTACAGACAATTGCAAAGCGATCTAAACAACGCAGCTGCGAATTTGAACGATGCTTCTTCAAACGTGGTGTCGTCAGTACGTTCTCCAGTGCAGTTAGCTAATTCTTCCAAACAATTCACCAACGCTTTTGGAGACCTGTTGGGCGTCGGCATGGAAATGGCCGGTCAAACAGCTATCGAGACTCGAAGTCAGATGGTGGTTTCTTTGAAGAACGTCAGCATGACATCCAGCAAGCTTCTGGGTACTGCTAAATCCGTAGCAGCCGATCCGGGTGCTCCAAACGCGAAGAATCAACTATCGGCAGCTGCACGAGCCGTCACAGATTCCATCAACTATCTCGTCGATGTCTGTACCTCGGCTGCGCCTGGACAAAACGAGTGTGACAACGCTATCAGAAATATCCAATCGATGAGGTCGCTTCTCGATAATCCTAGCCAACCAATTTCTGACGCGAGCTACTTCGAATGTCTAGAAACCGTGATGGAAAAGAGCAAGAGCCTTGGCGACGGAATGACGGGCATAGCTAACCACGCAAAGAAATCAGAGCACGAACAATTCTCGGTAGCAGTTAGAGGGGTCTCTTTGTCAATCTGCGGACTGATAGAAGCAGCAGCTCAGGCTGCTTATCTAGCTGGCGTAAGCGATCCAACGTCGGTGGCTGGAAAACCAGGCTTGCTGGACCAAGCTCAGTTCCTCAGAGCTGCACAGGCCATTCATACCGGTTGTCAAAGCCTTGGAAATCCTACAAGTACCGAACAACAAGTCCTTTCAGCTGCTACCATGATAGCAAAGTATACGAGTGCTCTCTGCAATGCTTGTCGCGAAGCATCGAACAAAACCAGCAATCCTGTTGCTAAACGTCACTTCGTTCAGTCAGCCAAGGATGTTGCCAATTCCACATCAGTCCTGGTGAAAGAAATCAAGGCGCTGGATCAGAATTATTCTGAGGCCAACAAGGCGAAGTGTGCAGAGGCTACCAGGCCACTTTTGGAAGCAGTTGACAACCTGTGTACGTTTGCTGGATCTCCAGAATTCGCTAGTCAGCCTGCAAAGATATCCGTCACAGCTAGAGCTGCCCAGGAGCCAATAACTAGCGCCGGTAAAGCTATTATCGATGGCTCTTGCGCGATGGTGCGAGCCGCCAAGAGTCTCGCTGTCAGTCCAAAAGATCCTCCAACTTGGCAATTATTGGCAAATCACAGCAAGAGCGTGAGCGATTCGATCAAGTCTCTAGTTGCTTCCATCCGTGACAAAGCACCTGGACAGAAGGAATGCGACGTTGCGATCGAGAAACTATCAGCTAGAATCCGAGAACTGAATGCCGCGTCTTTCAGTGCTGTTTCACAGGCACTGGTTTCACGAAGAGAGAATACGATGCAAGGATTCACGGATCAGATGGAGACCAGTGCTAGCGAGTTACGAGAAAAATTGGAACCTCTTCGAACAGCTGCCAAATACGAGGCTGAAAACGTAGGACATGCCGTCAATCAGATTGCTTTGTACTGCGAGCCTCTAGTTTCTGGTGCTATCGGTGCTGCTTCAAACATGGTGCACTCGAAACAACAGATAGTGCTACTGGATCAGACGAAAACCGTGACCGAGTCTGCTCTACAGCTTGTCTGCGTGACAAAAGAATCTGGTGGTAATCCGAAGGCAGTTAATCTGCACACTGAAGTTGACGAGACAGTGGAATCTATGAAAGATGCGCTGCAGGAATTACAAAACACTTTGGAGACAATTTCGACATCTTATGGAATTGTTACTGGGCTAATCGACGCTATTTCTCGAGCCATGGTTAGATTGGAAGATCACAGAATGTCTACGATCGATACAGTGGATTCTTACGTGGATTATCAAACGAGAATGGTGGAAGCTGCTAAGGAGATCGCTCGGCTGGCGCAGGAAATGGTAAGGAATAGTTATAATATTTTGTTAGTATTAGGAATCTAGTGACGTCGTTAAAGGAAAGAAACGATTAGTACGAAGATCATTAACGTATCTTACGTTTAATTTATCTCAATCTTTATCCATTTCAGTCAACAAAATCTAGCACCGACGTAGCCAGACTAAGTCCTCTTATAGTGGATATCTCCCACAAGTACACTCAGCTAGCCCGCGATACGTCCGGCGCTTCAGCGGCCGCATCTAACGCTGACGTGTCTGCGAGACTTCGCGCAAGCGTCCAAGAGCTTGGCAAAGCCTGCGTAGACATCGTTAGAGCTGCAGGAACCTGCCAAATGTCACCAGGCGACGCTTACACTCAAAGAGAAGTCGCAGAGCACAGCAAGATAGTCACGGAAAAGGTATCTCAGGTGTTAGCTGCGCTTCAGGCTGGTTCTAGGGGAACTCAAGCTTGTATCAACGCTGCAAGTACCGTGTCAGGCATTATCGGTGACCTTGACACCACGATCATGTTCGCCACTGCTGGAACCTTGCACGCAGAAAACGAAGGCGACACCTTTGCCGATCATCGAGAGAACATCTTGAAGACAGCCAAGGCTCTCGTTGAAGATACGAAAACGCTAGTAGCTGGAGCAGCCTCGTCTCAAGAGCAACTGGCAGTTGCAGCGCAAAATGCCGTGTCGACTATCGTTCAACTTGCCGAAGTGGTTAAATACGGGGCTGCCAGCTTGGGCAGTCAGAATCCCGAGGCTCAAGTAATGCTAATAAACGCGGTAAAAGATGTGGCTTCCGCACTCGGCGACTTGATACACGCCACTAAAGCAGCCAGTGGCAAACCTATCAACGACCCCAGCATGGCCCATTTAAAGGACTCTGCCAAGGTAAGGCGAATCGTTCCTATTCTTGTTGCTTTATTCGTAATTACGTCGGCGTTTTGCCGATGGTCGGGGGATTTCCTCTTATTGTTAGTAGCTTGATATTAACTTTGTCTTGGAGAGACGCTTGAGTTGGAGAGGTAATGGTAACGTTTATAACAGATTGGCAGCGTCTAGGATACATCAGGAAGTAGAGCTTTATGAAGGATACGTGTATGCGACTAATAATATGTGACTAAACGATGTTCGATCTTGATTTCCCAATTGGTATAAAATTAGACACTTCAAATTGAAACGAATCATAAGTATTATATGTATTCCGAGCCATTGGACCTGCAGAATTTTACATTTCTATAAAAATTTTCATAGAAATTATTCAAAGTATACATTGAAGTAGTGAATCTCCTTTTTATCGGTGTTGATTTAGAACGCACCACTCGAGCAATAATTTCAGGTGTTAAAGAAGTCTAAGTTGGGAAACGCTTGATTAAACGATATTAACCGCAGCAGGTATCGCTTTAATTGGAGGACAAGTCGAAGCAGGATACGCGAAATCTCATTATGACGGACCTAACAGCACTTTGTTGTTGTTTTACTCGTTAACATACTAAATTTGATCTTCACGCTTAACATCACGAACCAATTTCCCGTTATTTTGTGGGTGGACTTTAATCGATATACATTTCCATTTCACCTCTAACCGACTAAAAAGAGAGAAAGATAGAAAAAATACGAAAAGGTACAAGATTAAATCGAAAATATGTAATTGTCAATGATGTCACTCACTAGGTATTCGGTAAAACGGTCTCGACCGAAGATTCATTGTTAAAAACTATTAAAGTCCACCTTGCACTTTCCTACATCGTTCGATGTTCCATTTTTTCGTGTGTGTGAGACACTATACACTCGATCTTTATGTTCCCTTGATGGAAAGTGTGTAGAATCGCTGAGCGAGGCAGAACCGATTTTTGCTTCAACCACAGAGAGAATATATTCTTATCCGGCTTTGTTTTTTTTTTTCTTTTTTTTTTTCTTTTTCCTTGGCTTGTTGACGATAAGATTTACATTTACGCGATGAAAAGTAGCGAAACATTTTCTCTCATGAACTTGGTGGACTTTAATTGTGAGCTTTCATTGACGATTTTGGTCTGGCCGATCCGGATAGGTGTTAGAACAGCAGCTACACCAGCAGCTGATGCCTTTGAGTGACGTCGGTGGCTCGGAGTCCGAATGGTTCGTGTCCGATCAAGAGGAGGAGCTGATACGTCTGCTCTCAGCCTCAGAGAGCGAACAACCGTCTCAGAGAACTTCCGATTTGCTGTTACTCATGTAGCCGAAGCATTGATTTTTACACCTATTTCGTTCGGTTCTCGATGAACCTGACGTTTACCCTTTCGGTACATTATCGTATCGGGGTCAGAAAGAAAAATTTTAATCACGTCTGTAACCACGTATCTGCGTATAAGCGGACAAAAGCGAAAACAATTGATAATATTTCACTATACTGTACCGAAAGGGTGAAAACAAGACTCGTTATTCTTTTTACACTCTTTTTACAAAAAGAAAAGAAAAAAAAAATGAATATCTCAAAAAATTCCAACAGCACAATATTAACAAATATTTCCCAAATACTAATTCACTGCGAAGAGAACTTGGTGACGAATTTCTCGACAAATTTGCATTTTACAGTTCTCCTTCTCTTCGAGTATTTATTTTCGAGTTACTATACATCGAAGCATTTATAGCATTATATGATACTAATTGATATAATATTAAGAAATAGTAACACGTGATGCGCTTCTTTGCTACGTTTTTAGTTCACATGCATTCGTATTGTAGATATTCTTGCTCTGCAAACAATTGTATCGTGTTTCACTTGAGTTACTATTATACTTTGTAACATACATCATCATTTCTTTATACATTTTTTTCTCTCTATATTTTTTTTTTGTAATAAAGAAATAAATCATCAAATTTCTATTACGCTACTACATCCTTTACACGAATATCTTAATTCATCCGTGGACAGAAATTTTTTTTAAAACAAAGCAACTTTTAGGTACGTACATTCTACTTGCAAACGTGTGTGCATTAATGATTAATAGCACCGTGCTTTAATGCTTCGTCGACTAATCGAAGATTAATATGTTATTTAAGAGAGTTTGTTAAAGAGAATATGATGATAATAACATTTCTAAGCAGATTTCTTTTCGTTATTTCTAACGATATTCAAATTTTGGACGCGATGATTTTCAGTTTTTAATGATAATTAATAAGACGTACGAAATAAATGCAAATAAAGTGAAATAGCTGGAAAATATGGTCAAATATTCTTAACGATCTTGCGATGGATATCGGAGAGATAAAATAAGTTGTCGGAAAGGAAATTAGTTTTATGCGTGTCCTATTCTCTAATATCGTTTTACAGCAATTGATTTAATATCTTTTCAAATATTTTATCTAGAGTCTAGCTATAGTATTAGAAATTGACTAACAATATTTAAAGAAAAAATGTTAACTTTTCTCAAGGTTCTTGTGCAGCAGAACATATCATCGCCATCATTTTATTCAAAACACAAGTGATAACAATTGCATTAACACCGTAACATATTTTCTATTTCATTCGCAGTGCAATGATCTAAAAATCACGTAATTGACAACTTAATACGCGGTAATATTCGATAAAAGGGAAAGAGATAGCGATGAAAATTATATGATTTTTAGATATCCATTCATTAATAATTCTTACATCCATTTTCAACGATGAGTACGAAGAAACAGTACCCAGATTGTCGCATGTAATAGCGAATGGAACCTGTAATAATTTGCTTTATCTTTTCGTCTTCAGGTGATGGTAACCAACGTGACGTCCCTGCTAAAGACAGTGAAAGCTGTCGAAGACGAGCACACTCGTGGCACCAGGGCTCTGGAATCAACCATCGAGGCGATAGCTCAAGAAATACGCGCCTTGAACACTCCAGAGACGCAGAAGATCAACGTGACACCCGAAGATCTGGTTCGATGCACTAAGAGTATCACCATTTCAACCGCCAAAGCTGTAGCTGCCGGAAATAGTTGTAAACAAGATGACATAATTGCGGCTGCAAACATGGGACGAAAGGCCATCAGCGACATGCTGACCATTTGTAAAGGAGCAGCATATAATTGCGCAGAAACAGCTGAATTGAGAGAAAGAACTCTTCAGGCTGGTCACGACGTCGCCCTTAATTATAGGGAATTGTTGCAAGCTATATTACAAATATCTTCGAGATCTGGTGATGCGAAACACACTTTGCCACCCATTAGTAGAAAGATCGCTCAGAGCGTTACCGAATTGGTGGCTGTGGCTGAATTGCTGAAGGGCACCGACTGGGTGGACCCTGATGATCCGACGGTCATTGCAGAAAATGAGTTACTAGGTGCTGCAGCCAGTATCGACGCTGCCGCGAAGAAGCTTGCCAGCTTGAGACCTCGGAGAAGTATACAGGTGAGTTTTTCGGATGATACCGTTGTCGTTCATAGCGGCAATGATTTCTTGTATGATCTGAATTTGCTCGTAGATCTCGTCTCAGTCCAGTAAAAAATTTGTCTTATTATTAGCTGTAAAACGATAGAAATAACGCATGACGTTAAATGTTGTCTCAGTAATCTTCATTCGCTAGGAAGCAGTCTGATTTCCGTAAGATATGTTTGATATTCTTGGTTGTTTTTTTAAAGAATCGACCAGGAATCAAACATATTATTACGGCGGTCAGGAACATCATCGGCAGAAATCCATCGACGGTAAGGCGATTATTTACACGTATCATCCAACCGATATGTTAATTCAATGTTGGATTCAATTTAAAAAAAAAAAAAATCGTTAATCCTGTAGTTATCTCCTTCCACAAAAGTTTTCGTTTTTACTTCATAGGAGGCAAACGAAGATATGAACTTCGACGAAATGATCCTAGAAGCAGCCAAATCGATCGCAGCCGCTACATCGGCTCTTATAAAAGCAGCCAGTGCCGCTCAAAGAGAGCTTATCGCAACAGGAAAGGTATCTCGAACTCCCCTGACCAGTTCTGACGATGGTCAGTGGTCCGAAGGTCTAATTTCTGCCGCAAGAATGGTCGCAGCTGCAACTCACAGCCTCGTTGAATCTGCAAACGCTCTGGTACAAGGCGTCAGCTCCGAAGAAAAACTAATTTCCAGCGCGAAACAGGTAGCCAGCAGTACGGCACAATTATTGGTCGCTTGCAAAGTAAAAGCTGATCCAGATAGCGAGAGCACGAAACGTCTGCAAGCAGCTGGAAATGCTGTGAAACGCGCCACCGATAATTTGGTACGAGCAGCCCAACAGGCTATTCAGCAAGAAGAAGACAGATCTTTGATCCTAAACCGTAGAATGGTTGGAGGTATCGCTCAGGAGATAAACGCCAGATCAGAGGTCCTTCGTATCGAGAGGGAACTGGAAGAAGCTAGAGGAAGACTCACTGCCATTCGACAGGCCAAGTATAAAAATCGTCCAGATTTAGCTGACACCGATACTGATGCCGAACAGAGTGGCTACGAGAGCACAACTAGATACGAGACCAGAGCTTATGAAACTCACAATCAGTCACAGATGAATTACAGCACGTATCAACAGCATTCTACAACGCACAATATTGGCCAACTCAGTTCCGACAGACAAACTCTGGTTAGCCCGGAAAAAGTTTATTCGACGCAGAGCACGTTAGAAAGGAAAATGAAAGAGAGTCAGTATCGGTCTACAATGGAAAGTCAGTATGGGTCGGTCGAGAAAAAGTATAACGAAAGCCAATACGATAGACGGTATGTCTCAGACAGTCCATACCTTGTTACCGAAAAGAAGGTGACTATGGAAAGTTCATCTGGTCAGTACAGTTCTATCGAAAGGAAGATCAATAAGGAAAGTTATAATACCGAGGCAACCATGTTGTAATGATCGCAACATCTTTTTCAAGTCAATTCATTAACAACAGTGTTTAGTATAATGATAAGACAATGAAAAATCCAATAACGATCGTTTACACAATATCAGCACGTGCTCAGTTGAGAATAAATTAAGGACTGCCTTCTAGGACGAAAATGACAATCTTTAAAAAAAAATAGGGAAGAATAGGAAGGAAAGAAAGAGTTGATATACAAAGCGAAAATACGAATACGTGATATGGAAGAAGAATAACTGGCGAAGAAGTAAAAATTCATGAGGGCCTGATGACCAAATAAGAACTAAGGATTTAGATCTGAACGAAGCAAAGATTCGAAGTGAATGATTTCGTTAATGGAAATCGTACCATTTGCGTTCAAAAGTAATATCTTCAAATTTACAATTTAAGTTCATAAATTTGGAATATATTCAAGAAAAAGGGGGAGAGTGGAGAGAGTTTATGTTCAAATAACAAAGAACGACGCGCGTATTGAAAATTTTACAATTCTCGCTCGAGATATTGACAAGCTTACTTGTTTTAGTTTTTATTTTTAAAAGCAATCGTGATAAAATCTTTGTATGATAATCTTTGCGACGAGAAACGGTAGAAAAGTGCCCTTAGATAGAATTAACTATGTGCTTTCGAAATTAGCCTTTATAAGAATGACTATTGATTGGAATATAACCGTCCACCTTTTCCACGAACTTATTTCCGTTGATCTAATACGAACGATGCCACAAAAAATTGCACGTGATATATTTCCATCATTTTGCATCGACGATTCTTAATATTTTGATAACATATTCGTTTTCGATCTTTTGAGACATCTTTTTGAAAATATATTCGAAAGATTTATAAGAATATTTGTATTTATAATTGAAGGAGAATTTGACGGGGAATCTACATTCTCCGAAATATGTATTCGTATTTAATATATATAAAAAAATTGGATAATTATACGAAATCCAGCGAGAAAGAAAGATGTTTGTTCAAACCGATGTTTCTTTCTTCTATTCTTTGATTTTATTGACAAGCGATTAATAGCCATCGCATACCTGATTTAATTTAGATCTAATTTATCATAATAGTTTAAGTTTAAGACCACGGATTAACAAGAGAAGCAACATATCATTTAATTTTATTAACTTTCTGACACCATGTGGCCTGATCCTATGGTGTCTCCGTCTGTTTATCCTTAATATTTTCCGTTCTTCTTAATATTTTTCTTAACATTATCGTTGTAAGTGCGTCTCTTTTCGTTCTGGAATCTAATCGTTGCTTAAACTTACGTTTCTTCTGTATCGCGCGCTCTTTACCATTCGCTCGCGGTGGCTTGTTTTCAATAATTTCGCTCGTTAGACTTTTCGAGTCAGGACTGTCCAACTGAATTCAGAGGTTTTTAACGAGATCTTGAACACGTAATACGAAATCTTATTGTACGCGAGTAGTACATAGACTGATCCTGTTCATTCACATCAAGATTGAATAACGAAAGATTCACGGAGAGGTAGATCCAAGTAGCAACAATTGTATCATAATAAAAATTGAATTGAATATTTTGTCATGGAACGTTCTGGAGTAGGCAATTTATTTTTATTACTGCAAATATCGAGCTTTTCGAATAGAAGAAGTATATATTAACTCGTAAGTTAATTTAAAATGCAACATTTAAAGAGGTTCATCGAAGTTGCAAGATTGTAAATATTCTAATGAAATTTGTATAGAAATGTCAACAACGTTATATAAAAACAAAGTGCTAATAAGAATTGCAAATAAAATGAATCCAAATCTTTAATCCTGGATAAGAAACTAGGAACAAGATCTTTGGTTTCCTTACAATGATACGAATTATTGTAATTACTTTTTTTCTGACATAGAAGTTATAGCGAAGTAATCTATCGAGTATGATTATTTCAATATTGAGATATAGTAAATGATTGCAAAGTATTTATTTCAATCATGGATTTATATAAAAAAAGATCAAGTTTTACATGTAAGAATTCGATAATTTTATATATTTTTACAAATTTGTCATAATTTTATCTACGAATTTTATATGACACGTAAATTCTCAACTAGTGTAACCTTATTTGTTCTAAACATGAATTTCTTTTGCATTAGGCTTTTAATAATAATTTCTTGCTTAATGCTCTTTATCGAGACTCTTTATTATAAAAATAAGATTGCAGTCTAAAATTAAAGAGAAATTTTCACACGAAGAATGTAATTAAGAAGAGTAGACGCGATAAAAAGGAAAGTGCTTAAAAAGATGATATTATACTTTGAAAAGAATTATCTCAAACAAGGCGTTGAAGCGTGAAAATGCTCTTAGAAAATTTTGATTGGAAGGTCGATGGTTGGACAGACCTGTTCCAAGTGATAGATTAGTGCAATTATCATTAGTCTTTCGAAGGTCAAGAAAGAATTTGTAAATACATAAATGTTAAATATTTCGCGTAACAATTCAGTGTCTTGACGATGAGTCGATAAATGGGTGAAAAAAAAGTGCCTGAGTCTAATGAGCTACCGCTTTTTTCACATGCTCGTAGCAAACTCGTAGGATTCTCAAATATTACCAAAAAAAAAAAAAAAAAAAAAAAAAAAAGAAAAAAACTGATGCTTTACTAATGTTCGATAGTATAATTATAAAACGAAAAAAAAAAAAAAAAGAAAAAGGAGACAAGATGAACGAAGAATTCCTTTGTATGAAAAGATCGTTTTCAAAAAGAAAAAACAAGCGAAGAGGTAAATTTGTATTATCGAACTCTTGCAAAGGGATCTATATATATATATATATATATATATATATATATATATATATATATGTATACATTATTGCATTTAGTGTTATATATTTTCAGAACGATTGCCAATCGTGTTTTTATTTTATATACGTATACATTATACTTATAGGTGTGTGCCATGATATATAGAAAATTATATGTATAGATATAAATATAAACGAAATGAATTATACAATATATAGATTCTCTACATATATTATATATTAAATATATATGTGCCGTTAATATATTAAGAAGAAACAAAGAACAACGAGAGAGAAAAATCGACAGTTTTTAAAGCTTTGTATTCATTGGTTTTTGATGATTCAGATTTATATACAGGATATTTTTAATCGTTATATTTAGTACAATCGATTAAGTTTTATCGTGGAATGTTACAAATTGTAATATCATATTACATTATTATATTATATTATATTATATTATATTGTATTAATTACATTATATTAGTATTGATTTATTCTTATCATTAGTTATAATGCTGCTACACATGTATGTGCTACATACAATTAGGAGATGATTATGATAATGGATATCGTTTTATTATAATTATATTACGGCAGAACATTCACAAATATAGATATATTAGCTTTACTTACATTGAAATTAATAAAGAATTTCTAACATTTCGTTGATGTATCATTAAGAATGTATGTTTCCATGTGCATGTAAGACAAAAGTGTGAAGCGTATGATTTAAACGGGACATTCTATTTTAATTTATCGAATTATGTAGTCTCTTTTTCAGGCTGATAGCTTGATTGAATCGAATTGAGTTAACAACGATACACGATAATATGAATTCAATAGATATAAAAAGGTCTTGATAATTTCGACGCCACGTCTGTAGTGATGGCGCATCAAAAACTGCGAGAAAAAATTTGACGACTATTTTTTAGCCACGACTTCGTTCAATGCTTTTATTATAAACCTTGGGAGAACGAAGGCGGCTCGGTGCACATCGTCGTCATAATACTTCATGTTCATTTCATCGAGTTCTCTGTGGCTAAAAACTTTCTTCGGTTCTTTGAAGTTCGTTTCCTGAAGATGTATTTATCTTTTTATTTGTCTGTTTACGTAGAAGGACTAACGAAAAGAAGAAAAGAAAAATTAAAGAATGTACTTACAGGGTTTAATCCTCCAAGCACGAATCCAATTTGTCCTGTGGGGTAGGTAGGCACGGAAACAACGCCATAAGTTGCAACCGGAAATAGGGACTTGCAATGTTGCAAAGTTTGTGTCACATGGCTGAGATTCAACCATGCAGTACCCGCTTGGCTGCAAACGATTCCACCAGGTTTCAACGCATTTTTCATTAAATTGAAGTACGATTCGTGGAATAGGCACTCTGCTGGACCTACATTCGTAAACATTTTATTACTTCATTTCATTACACGTAAGAAAATACTCCTATTGTACATTTTCCGTTCGTTTTTCATTAATAAAACTGGATCAAAGTGTATTATACTACGGATGAAAATCTAAATGTATTAAGAAACGAACTGTAATTAACAAAAGTTTACTTACCGATAGGATCGCTACTATCAGTAATTATAACGTCAAATTCTCCACTGTGTCGCTGCAAGAACTGGAAACCATCGCCCACGTTAAGGGTGACTTTAGGATGATCGAGTCCCACACCCATCGTAGGCAAATACTTTCTGGACACCTCTAGTACTTTCGAGTCGATTTCCACCTGTACGATTCGTTCTACTAGCGGATGTTTCGCAACTTCACGAGCAACCCCGCCGTCACCACCTCCAACTATTAACACCTGACAAGGAAATAATCGAAGCATGAAGAGATACGAATACCTTTTCGATAGCTATACAATTTTTCAAAATATTTAACGTATGCAAGATCTTACAGTTTTCGGATTTGGATGGCTGCACAACGGCAGAAACGCGATCATCTCCTGATACGAAAATTCGTCTTTCTCCGTGCATTGTATGATACCATCTAAAATTAGGGTCTTTCCGTGTGATTTCCTGTATACGTGCAATTAAAATAAGTTCCTTTTGAAACAACGGCGAACGACTAACTTATCGGAAGTTTAGTTCCTTTCTGCTTTTTGTGCTTTCTTTTCTCTTTTTAGAATCTGACATATTTCACTAGATCAGTAGATTTATACATTCTTTATATATATTTTTTTTCGCTCTCTGCGTTAATACCAATATATAAGAAATAATAGAAGTAAAGAGCATCGTGTTACGGCGACAGTTATCAAGAGAATACATATTTCGTACAAGAGAGAGATTAGATATATCGTAACTTACGAAAGATAAACTTCTAAATCTGAATTACACCATAAAAAGCATCGATACAACTAAATTATGATAGTAATCGTTCGTATTTTTACAAGTAAAAAATATCGGTCTTAAAAATAACACGACGATACGGCGTTATTATTAGCTTTTTCGTATCGTTTAAAGGAAATTCTAAGTTGAAGACCATCTTATTTGTTTTCTTTCTTCTATCTTTCTTTACAGCTAAGTCGTGCTTGCCCCTCGATGTTTTTTTACTATATTAATAAAAAAATGTTCTCAAAACTAACTATTAAAAATCGCTCAAAAGTAACTATGAGACTCGATAAGAAAGAAAGATTAAAGAAAACTTGTTCCGCTCGTTTTTAAAAAAATACTCGTTTATAAAAAAAACTTTGCTACTGTCGTCCGACGGTCAAGTATGAAAATTCTAACTGTTATAACGTAGGGATCTAAGCCTATAGAAATGTCATATACGTCTGCAACTCTCGGTGCACCGTATTCAAAATGTCATAAACCTCCAACGCATATTTAGTTTTCTCCAATTATTTTTCCAATGAAAAGTCGATATCTTTTACGTTTAAAGAAAATAGAAAGAGTAGAATATTTACGTGTCGATCACCATCACCTCTTGATACTCGGATCGTTCTCGATGAATTACATCGAGGACCTCGAGAGACAATGAAACACCTGGCCACAGATCGTTGTTAATTTCACTGAACCATCCAGGTTTGATCGCATCCATTTCTTCTCTTACGCAAGTCTCGGTTGGCGAACCAGTATCTGTTCTTGTTTCACGATTCGACTGCAAGTAGACACTGTCGGTCGGTTAATCGTGGACGAGGAAAATAAAAGTGCCAACTTTTTTATGTGGCCAAACATGTTTCCCTACGATACGGATCGCCACTTCCACTCCCTCTGGAGCGAAGCTCGAAGGAAGAAATGGTGAAACTCGTTTGTCACCTGTGTATTCGTGCTGGTAGCATTCGGCCGCTGACACGGTATAAGTGTCACGGTTTAAGTGTCTTTGCAATGTCATTTGTTAAATTATTTGAAAGGGCTTGTTTGTATAAGAATAGCTTAAATTATGTTACATAGTATTGGCTCGGCGATTCTTGTTTCTTGAAATAAGTTTGTTGGAGATACGAAGGAATGAGAAAGAGTTCAGAGTTAATTGATGTACCATTGATGCATTTCTCGGATCTTTCAAATAAATAAGGTTTCGATCGAAGCTGTACCATAGGAGAACGAAATAAAATGTAACTTCAAATTTTTGCTTGGTTGTGTGTTTCCGACTTTCCATATTTATTGTATGTGACAACCTGTGTTTACTACTAAATACTACGTCCTTGTAATGTATTAATTCGAATGAATTTCAATGGAAGTTTCAACACGTAAAGTTTCCAATCATGGTAATTCACCATACTCAATTAATATTGGTATTAATAGCTAAAGAAAGAATTAAGACAGTATCATTTTGATCACGCAATACCTAAAGTACGAAAGCGAAGATCATGTTGCGTTAGAAAGTTTGATGAATTTTATGTATGCAACTATCGACTTGCAGAAGAAGCCACTCAAAAACAAGCTAGAGAAATGTTGTCTTTAAATGTTAATTATTTTTTTTACATACCAACTTCACTAAAAGTAAAAACACTGAAAACACAGTACTCGATATCAAATGCAGATCATCGCAAACAATGGGTGCAAGAATCGCTTCAACCCCTTCGACGAACTTCTCTGTAATTCGATATTTATTTGCAAATTGAAAGTAAAATTACGATACTATCAGCACGAATAGTGACAAATAATAATTTACATTCTGGCAAAACTAAAAAATTCAAATTCAAATTACTTTACCGATAAATACAAATGAGCAGGGTAGCCCGAAGAAAGAATTATTTCAGCCGCACCACAGCGTATAACCACACCATACGATTCTTCCAACCGAATTGAAATGCAGAAAGAGCGAGAAGCGAACGGTGTACAGTGTAAAAGTGACGACGAAGCAACGAGCAGACCTTCGAAACGGAAACACGAGCGAGAATGGAAAGTAGACGGGAGTTTACTTGCCAAACGGATGATGGCCTTTATCAGCCTCCGTCCCTCTACTCCCAGATAATGACGGTTCAACCACGGACAAGATAACTTGTCTGCGCTGTAGTATGCGTTGCCGAAACGGAAATCGGTTTTCTAATTCCAACCGTTGGAAAATATTCGGAAAATTCGGAGAAAAGGCGATAAAAGATAAAAGAAAAGCTCAGGAATCTTCCTCCGTCTTGTTATCGTTGCGATAACGATAATACTTCGTAGATTATGTGACGATACATATTTATATTGTGACTGCTTTGAACTTTAATCCTTTCCATCTCTCCATTAGCCTAAAACAAATAACACAGTCAACTCAAAAGACAACATTTAAATATAGAAGTATCGTTCATCGCTGCGATCATTTCCTCTTTTAAAGTTCAAATTCGCGTAAACCTATTTACTTGGCAACTGAAGTCATTATCCTCTTGTTAACTAAATAGATAATTCTCCTTCGAAGGGGAAAATTAGGAAAATTAGGAAGGGGAAAAGGGTTAAATAGCTGTTAAACGTTTAGCTATTTACATTCAAGATCATATATAATTAGCTATTTGTGTACATTGTTTTCTATTTTAACGCTGCACGAGAACTAAACGATTATTTCTGCTTCTTATCACTCAGGGGATAAGTTGTTTTCCTACGGAGTTGCCTTTTTAATTTTAAATTTGATAAAAATGTAAACAAAATGATAATAATGATAATAAATAGCAGTAATTTTACTTTTCGTTAAAAATTTAAATTTTATCATTGTCATTAAAAAATTTCATAATTTTGGGTAAAAAAAAACAAACAAACAATCGAATAAATCATTTTAGTTTGATAGATACGGAAAATCTCTCTCTTTCTCTCTTTCTCTCTTTGTTAAAGAGAAGCAAAGGTTACGTGGTCATTTCTTCGTGTCTCGTTTTAAACTCGTTCCACGATACCTTTATCCAAAACGTTTTCCTCAACTTATCGAAATGCATTCATCAAACGTAACTAATTTCATCAAATCGGAATTAATGAGGCCAACACGTGCGAGATTAAGTAAGTTCGACCATGACGTGGTCGGTATCTAAAGTCAAGGTCAATGTAATCACAGATCTGATTTAGCTTCGTAAAATTGAAGTAATTGTGATATGAGATTACATGAATTTTTTTAATGTTACTAATTATAAAAGATTTTGTTATTATTCAATTTATGAAATAACAACTTCTACTACTTTACTACGGTAATAAAAATAGAGCGTCTTTATTCAGAAAAAAGAATTCTGAGAAACTTAAAATAAAGAAACATAAAAATAATTGGAACATTACAATATTTTGCAAATGAAAAACAAAGATATGACACAACTAATTTTACAATAATCTCATATAACTAACGCAATAATATTATTTGTATTGTATACGAAAACGTATACAAAAAAATTATACTAGATTCCGAATGTAAATTAGCATATAACCAATAGAGTTCGAAAGAATTATACCATTTTTGAAGTTTGAATTTAAATACCACTGTAAACGCGCTTTAATAGAGCGCCCTAACCAAAGCAGTGCCGCAAATTTTGCGTCAACGTTGCGTTCGCATGTTTCAATCGTTTGACACGATATTTGTGCGATTTTTAAATTTAGTAGAAAACGTAAACTAAACTTCCTGCAATACTTATCAAATGACAAATTTTTTAATTAATTATTGCTTTAAAACTTAAAGTAACATGTCTATGCTCGCGGAACCACGTCGAAAACAAAAATGGACACTAAATCCACGAGGAAAAGAATGGAGCGAAGGTTTGTAAATATTTGAATTTATTTGATTTTACTTAAAAAAAAATAGTATGATGTTGTATCTTCGAAACGTCGTAGTGACATTTGTATGTTTCTGCAGATTCGAACAAATTCGGGCAGAAAATGTTGGAAAAGATGGGATGGACAAGTGGCAAAGGACTCGGAGCAAACGAACAAGGTATAACGGAGCACGTGCGTGTATCGGTTAAAAATGATACAACAGGTAAATATAATTAACAATTAGATTTTTACATTAACTCTGCTTACCGTCACTAATTCGTATTTTAACTATTTTGAAATTAATTCCAATGATCTAGAATTAACCTAGAAACGAAATTGCAAAACATTAAGGAAATCAAAATTGTTAAAGTGAAATGAAATTGCTGTCTTTCTCTTAATATTCTAATTTCTAATGTTTTTAATATTATTTGTCGTCATTTAGATAGTTGCAATATTAGTTATATCGAGAAAGATAGTTTCTAATTATAATGTTTTTAATAGTTTTGTGTCAAATTTGTTTATACGATTAAAATATTTGAAAATTAGTTTTTTCATAAATTATCATTAATGAAAAATGGATTGTTCCCATAGGTATTGGATATAAACAGGGTGCCTTAGACGAAGCATGGACAGAGCATCAAGATAGCTTTAACGATTTTTTACAGAAGCTTCAACAAAATGAATGTCACAATGTAGCGCAAACAGAGGAAAACAAAGGTGTATTAAGTGGAAAATCGTTAGAATTGAAATCTAAACAAAGCCGTGCTCGTGTTCAGTAAGTATTATTTATGTACATATAATGTATTAGACGTACCATTATTTTATTCTCTTCTTGTCTTTTTTTCTCTTATTACTATTACTAGTTATCAAAAGTTTACAAGGGGGAAAGATGTAAATAAATATAGTTCAAAGGATTTAGCAAATATATTTGGCCAAAAAGAATTGAATGTAAATAAAAGTAATAAAGATAAGCAAGGCAATGCCGAAGAAAACTTTGATTCAGTTGGCACTTGTGATAACAGAAACGGTGTTATTACTATAAATGGTGGTAATATGGCAGAATATTTTATGAAGAAAGGTCAGGATTTTTCTCTGGCATATAAGAATAAAAAACAACAGGAGGACGATATAGAAGAGGAATCTGAATATGCTGGATTTGGATTTGCATCAACATCTAGAAAAGTAAAATGCCATGATAATAAGGAAAGCATGGAAGTTAAAAGTGTTTGTAATTATGCTTTTGAAAATCCTTGTGTGGAGTTAAATAGCCCTGAAAATATTTCAAATTTTAATATTGAATCTAAATTTTCTAACAAAAAAAAACTTGATGACAATGAATTACGTTTAAGCAGCAAGGTTAAGAAATTTAAAGAGAACAGTGTAAATGAAAATAGGTGTGCGAGTGGTATTATCAATGCCGGCTTAAATTTAGAATGTCAAGCTGATGAAGTTTGTAATGGAAAAGAATTTGAAATATCTAGAGTACAATTTGGTCTTACAAATTCAGCTTTAGATCTAAGTGATGAATTAAATGATAAGAAAAGAGTAACATTTAATGATCATGTAGAATATAGTACTGATTGTGTAAAAAAAAAAAAAACATTAGACAAATTTGAGGTTGAAAATAAGAAAGCTAAAAAGAAGAAAAAATATAACTCTGATGTTAATAGTTCAGTGTTATCTGGTTGTGTTAATGAAGCTTTGGATGTAGGAACACCCGAGGAAGTACATGATAATGAAGTTAATGAACATAAAAGTAAAAAATCTAAAAAAAGAAAAAGAAGTCGTCGATCGAATTTAGAAACAATAGTAGAAACGCCAGAAGAAGAGAAAGCATACGAAAATGAAACAGAGATTGAGCAAACCAAAATGGAAGATTACATACCTGATGATTGTATACTTGAAGATGTCTCGAGTAAGAAGAAAAAAAGGAAAAAGTATAAGGATGAAATACAAGTTACCACTGAGAATAGATGCGATGAAAAAGAAAGTATGGAGAAAGAAACAACGGCAAACACAAATGTAATACTTAAGGAAGAAGAGTGCAAAATTGATGAAACTCAAGAGAATATTTCTAAAAGCAAAAAGAAAAAGAAGAAGAAAAATAAAGAGAGATATACTGAGCCAAACTTTGAAAAAAACGAGGATATAACTGAAATTGAAGTTGAACTGGAAAATGTAAAAGCGGAGGAAACAGAATTAGAAACTGCGAAGGCAGGAAAAAAGAGATCTAGAAAGAATGACAATGTAAATGATCTTAGTTCTGCAACAAATGTACCAAACAATATAAAAGACGAAAAGGAAGTTTCAGATAAGGAAAATACGAAAAATATGAATGAAAGTGAAACAGAAAAACCAGAGAAAGACAAAAAATTTATAGATAAATCTGCAAATTGTTCCATAGATGGTAAAAAATTTGTGAAACAAAGGGATAAGATATTTACAAATACACGTTCGAAGAAGTTGAATAACAGAAGATCTAATACTTCATCTAGGCCTTGGAATCAAAGATCCAGAATGACGAAGAAACTATTGATGTCTCTATTTTACTCAAAGTCAATCTTAGATTTTCCAGGTTCTAACATGCATGAAATAAAAGGATATGGAGCTGATCAACGTTAAAGTGTAAAAAAATTGTGAACATGTTTCTAATATTTTATGCATAATGTATACAAGACATTTAAATGATGAGCTATAACGATGTTTATCCAAAGTAACATATTTCTGCAAATGTGCAGAATTTCTTTTATTTATATTTTTATTTATAATGTAATTAATGTAATTATTGATAACTATCTTTATATATATATATGTGTATGCATATACATTATACATATACGCATATTACATATATATTTACAGGGATGCAATGTTATCCTCTATTTTTACAATTTCCCTTATTTCTGATGTAAGTTTTTGTTTGAATTTATTTATATTTAATAATTCTTCTTCAGTTACTTGAACTGTATCAGTAGGTATACATTTATTTTCTGTTGAAAGTATAGTATACCCTAGATTTTTTAATTGCGTTATAATTTTTTCTGGATGAAGAAATTCACTTTTAAACTATAACAAATAAAGATAAAGATACATTGTATGAAAATAGAAATCCATTTGATTAAATTGTTGGAATAAAAGGATTTAAATTTTAGTACCTTAAAATACGTTCCACTTTCATCCTTTATTTCTGCTACATCTATCGCATTAGCTATTATTGCATCTTCCATCGCAGAATCCAAGTTACAGTCTTTAGAAGCTATAACGAAAGTTACACAATCGAACAAATGTGAAAATGCCGTAGACTCTATAACTTTGGCACTAGAAATTATATACATATAAGTTAACATAATTTGACATTGTAACAAAGTAAATGTACATCTCAGAAGAAAAATTCTAGATTAAATTATAAAAGAGTACTCACTTAAATTTTTTTGATATATGTAGAATATTAATTTTTACATAAGTGAGTTTGTCAGTTACAATATGGATAGCAAATGTAGGTCCTTTCGTAATACGCATAGGCAGTATATGAGTTTCACCAGTTTGTACATTTTTTATTTTTTCTAAAATTCCTTTTAGCGTAGACATTGGCATGTTGGCTTTTCTTGCTTGTTCAACTAAATTTGCTAATTTTGGATTAGTGTTTGGGTCTGAGTTGCCACTTTCTGAGTTTCACAAAAGAATTCACTTAAAACTTTGACTAGATATGTAAAGAAATTTTTTTATGCACTTTTTTCAAATGTCAGAAACATACCTACTGCTGCAACTTTCATTTTATGTGATAGATTATTAAATATTTGTGATCTTGCGGTATCATGTTCTTGTTTCGTAGCTTTAATGTTTTGCCATTTGCTATGACCTGAATATCTTTTGATTTCTTGAATCAAGATATTTCTATATCTATTATACAATAGAACGTTTCGAAATTTCATTTTGAAAAAGAGAGGTTATGATATTCAGTTGAGCTAGCGCAATTTAGTAGCAGGGAAATTCTTAATTTAATATTGGTATCGACAAGGACAGACGATAATCGAATGTAATATCACATCTATTCTGGTAATTTCATTTCAATAATTACCGTACAATTATAATTTATTGTGACGCAACTGTTAAGAAGTATTAAAATACATTTGCTACTAAAATTTTCCCAAATATAAGATACTTCGAGATAGAAGATTGCGGGTATTATTTGTTATTTGGATAAAGTATGTTGCATAATATAATATATCTCCACTTTTCATCATATTTGCGATTCATTTAATACGTAGATGTTTATTTAACGTACTATTGTCTCTGCGTGCTATAATACTGTCATCATATAGAGATAAATTGTGAAAAAATATTCCCGACTAATAGGCGAGTTACAAAAAAAGTTAATTGCTTTTCTAGTTTTTTTAATTTGTAATTTTTTTTTAAGAACGTATACCTAGAACGTATGTGTATTAACAACCATAACATATAAAATTGTTAATGTCGATTTTTTAGCACGAAGAATAAAAACTAGTAAATGAGTTTCGGTTGTTAAATAAAAAAATTTTTATCTCAATAAAAAAAATTATGATTCGTCCTATTTTATGGCTGTCGCGATATTTTACAGGTAAAAAGCTGCGTTTTGCATGTGAAATTTGGTTTTAGACAACGAACGAAGCGCTTCAGAAAGCATAGCGACCCGCATGTCGTGGAATTGCGATGAAAAATTTCTTTCTACTTATTTTGATTTGTTCTAGCAAGAAAATTTTGAGCATAATCTCTCACTATAAATAATAATTCGATGTCATGCCGTATATTAAGAAATATGATCCGCTCTGGTTTAGCTCGTTTCACGTTTGAATTTTATTTAAAATAGGGTGGTTTTTATTGAATTAAAATAAATTTATTTCGATGATTTTAAGCTTCGCGTGTTTTAAATATTTCTTTTATAATCCTGCTTTAGTAATAACGGGCAGCTGCAATTGTTCGAAATATGCCAAATAAATGTATTTTATTATAGTAATTTAGGAATCCGTGAGTAAAAACGAACCCGTAAAACGTATTCAAGTTGTCCGTGCTATAGTTATTAAGATATTCTTCTCGAATAGATTTCGACGTGTCATAAGACTTTAGAAATGGACGTTGAACCCAAAAGAAGAACGATTGTCCCACATACAGTTGTGGATCGATCAGCGTTTGCGCGATTTCACGAGGCACTTTCGCTACCGAATCCTCAATTTAGTCAGGCTGTTCGTGGTCATTCTTTTTAATTACCCTCGAGCGACTTCCAGGGGACGGGATCTAACCGTGTTAACCCCACATTGGATGGTTCCTTTGACACAACAGGTATAGGACATGTACGTCGTGTCGTCATTGCCTTTAATTCACGTACGCTTGCCGCTTTCTGAACGGTTAACCAGACGGGGTAAGAGAGAGAGAGGATGGAGGGTTTTAATAAATTTTGCACGAGAGTTCACCCTCTACCTCTATTCCTATTAAGATGTATATATTCTTGCTCGTGTAAAGCGTACCTTGTCCGGGTAAAGGGACGTATTGGAGGGTCAACTTTTTATCACGAGCAACCGTTCAGGCGCGATCCGTGGCCTGCAAATTCAATATTTGCACGTTTATTTTCTCGTTCGTTTTCGAGGAAATTTGTCGAACGGGCAATTGATTGTCGACGATTCCCGCTTGGCAGACGTTTAAGGATCCATGAAATTTCGTATCGAGTGATTAGTGGTGTCATTCTCAAAAGTTATTTGGCAATTTTCACATTTTTACATTGACATACTTCTATATTAAATGTTAAATTTATCACGCAGTCGACAGAAAAGGCCAACGATAGTCTAGTAATCATTTTACGCACACTGCGAATATATTGGCGCGTAATTTATTCTTAAAAACGCACCGGATCTCTGTCCGATCGCGTCTCTCGCACCGCATCGAAGGCAATAAGAGTGTGAATAGCAGGCGGCTGAAAAATAAACCGTATTTATGCCTCGTTTCATTTGCTGTACCATGAATTCTTGCACCATCCTTGTCTCTTATCTTCGCTTTGGCCATTTCATCTACAGTTTAATACCCACTTTACCACCTTTAAAATGTTCTGCTCCCGCGCAGACTATTACCAAAGGGTGCGGAACACCGATATCGAAACTACTCGTTAATGGTTAACGTTATTTCTTATCCTCACCCCTTCCTGGAAATATATATAATTTTGCTTTTTGTCACGTTATCCCATCGTAATTAAAAGACTTCGAGACAGGGATCTAATAAATCCTGTAACTCACGTTGTCTTTCCGCCCTGATTCTCGCCAGATCACTTTAATCCCCTTCTCCTCCTCCTCCTCCTCCTCCTCTTGTGCATCTACCCTATAGTCACCCTCTTTCCCGTTTCTTTCACACTCTCCCTCGTTCATCCTGCCTTCGGTTCTCCCTTCCATTTTTTGTCTTTTTATTTTTATCCTCTGTATTTCTGTCGTTATATGATGTTCCGTCTACGGTAACTTTTTTTTTACCCTCCTTCTTTCTTCCTTCCTCTTTTACTTTCCTTCCAACGAACACGGTTGCATCATCGTTCTCCTATGTCCGAAGTGTCCATGGAAATTGCTGCTGCTGTTTTAGAGGGACGATTTGCTCTCTGTTAGAGGACGTAAATCTAGAACGTTGGAAGGAAAGGTATTCTTTTAATAATCGAATCGGATCGACCGAAGTACCGTGTTAAATGGAGGATATATACACCATAGGCCAAAAACTTTCTACCAATACTTTGAATAATAGAAATATTAAAAGAACGTTGCGATCGTATATTTGGGAGAAAACAATATAAAATTATGTGTATCGCAACTCGACGTTTAGCTGCTTTCGCGTTTTCCCTTGAATTCCTTTCTGTCTTTTCCGTTTGTCCTTCGTTTAAATTCACCACCTTGTTCCATCGCATTCACGCTTCGCTCTAGGTATTTTATGAATACAAAAACTGCGGATACATTCTGATTCAGGGTACAAGAATTTTATTTTCTTTGTTCCTTTCGTGCATTCTCCCCTTGCCTCGTTCTTTCACATTAGTTCTTCACAGGCCATTTGTAATTCTTTCTTCTTTTTTGTAAGAGACGAAATGAATTTTATTATTTTTCTATCTTTCACGCGTTTCTTTTTTCCCCGTTTCGTTTCTCTTCTTTCCTTCTTTCGCGAAAAAAGTGGTATGGCCGTGTACAACGAAAATCCAGAAATATCATTCTCAAAATACCGTACGATCACGAAACGATGGAAATTCCGATGATGTTTCATATGCATCGATTTGATACGAATCACTCGTCGTGAACCAAATTTCTCTAATATCTGTAACGTCAGCCGTACGAACTCCAACTATAATTGAAAAATCACAACGCGATATTTCGTCCCCTTTGTTTCTTTCCATTCTTTCGCAATTCATACGTTTCTCCTTTCGCTTCGTTCTTTTCTTTTCTTCGTTCTGCATTTAGCGACCGTTTTCTCTCTGTCCTCCTCTCTTTCCGTTTCTCTGGCCTCCCTTTCGAGCTCTTTCACGCGTATAGGTATGTACGCCATGTTCAATTTTATGAGGGGAAACATATACGGCGAGCCGACGGGCGACGTTTAATAAAGGCGTGGGTGTGTGCGCTAGGGGTGCTAGTTAGCACGGCGCTCGGCGCCGGCGACGACGTCGCCGTCTGGACGCCTATGGCCTCCTCTCAACGTCCTACACCGACGTAGACATAGACGTAGATGTAGACGACGACGACGACAACCTCGTCTCACTCACTTGAGGCACGTAGTGACACAAAGTGGTCGTTCTTTAAAAATCCGGCAGACGTCTCGGTGATTTGAAATAATATCAGCGCCAAGACGCTCAGCGTCGTTGCGTTTCGCTTTTTCATCGACGACGTTCTTACGCCCACCGATATGTAATGACAATTTTTTGGCTGTAACGCAACTTCCGAATTAGATTTGAAAGAGGATCTTCGATAAATATACGTCCGATAAAGCCAACTATCCATTTTAAACTGTAAACTGTAAATCAGAGGCGGAAGAGCATTTAGCAGTCGCCTCGGCAAATTAATTTCCATTGCTCACCTTCCACCCCGTCGTTTTTATCATCTTCGAAATCCAATATTTTCCACATTTTTGCCCAACTATTTTCTCGATAAACATTGGCCGCACACCCATGTAAAATGACATTTTCACCGGGTGCGTTCCTTTTTATTTTACAATTTAAAAACGGATGCGTCATGTCGCGACGAATCGAAGAGAAAGCGCGATCGGTTGTTTATGTCGTTGTCGTTCGCGCACACACGATTTCCATGTGTTTCCGTCACGGTGTGTCGCGTCACGTCAGTCCAGGCAATTTTGATCCGTTACGTTCTCGCGTTAAAACGCGCAAATTGCACAGCAGTTCTCGCCATGTTACGTCTCATTTAGATAAACGCTTGTCACGTTGATTAAAGCGTGCCGCTCGAAAAAATACGGTTTCACGATTATTATTAATTATGACCGTGTGCGCGCGCGCGCGCGTTTATGTTCAGCAATTAGAAATCGCGACTAGCATTCTCTGCAAGTCGACACAGGACGAACATTAAGAATAACAAGATACTTTTAAGGTAGCGACATTCGTAGGAAGCACGATTTCTCGAAGATTTAAAGTTCTGGCTTCGAGAGTCAGGATTTGAAATTTTTTAGTTTACGGATTGGGAAAAAGAAAATTACAGGAGGAAGATGAAGCAAAAATTGAAGCCGTTTGAACCGTTTTGAAAGGTGAAAAAAACTGTCGATAAAAAGAGAAAATCACGAAGTAACACGACTTTTCACGAGAACAATTTCTAGCCGACCCAAAAGTCATTTACGTGTTTGCTAATTGCAGGTATAATACGTACTCGCGTTCGACTCACGGTGATGACTTTTATATTTCGCGATTGGCCTCGATCGCTTCGAGAGGAGTCAGCGATAAAGCGATTTTATGGAAACCTTGGCGCAGTCTTATGGAACGAAGTGATACACGCACACGTTGAGACTTTACTAGTCGCCGGTAATGAGCCTGAGAGGGTGAACAAACGAGTGTAGCTCGGTATGATTCGGGTTAGCATTCGAAGAACGAGACTCTTCCCTTTCCTCTTCATCCTCTTTCAATTTCTAGCTCTTCCTACGTTGCTTTCTCCTCTCTTTCCCCCTTATTCCTTTCCTCCGATTCTCCTTCTCAACAATTCCTCGCTCTTCTCTTCCATCAAACTCACTTCGTTTTTCCTATTTCGTTCTGGTTTTCGATTAGTGCTATTACTTTGTGTATTATTTCTCGTTGCCCCTTTGCTTCGATTATTCCGTATACCGACTGTATGCGTTTCAGCGTATTTAGCGGCCAGTAAAAGCCTTAATGAAAAGGATCTCGAGTCGACGAGACAGTAAAATCGGCGTTATATCGACGCTGAAGATGAGAGAAAGAAAAAGAGTCGAACGAACGCAATTTATCGTACAATCATATAAACGGCTCGTTGATCGTTCCTAGCTACGATCTTGCGATCGATAAAACTTCCGATTGAAATCGTTTCGCCATTCGATTCTCGTAACTCGGATCGTGGTGCGATATGAAACATACGGTTAATTTGTATCCCTACCGATATAAAACAACTAATTTCAGAAGCTCCTTATTTTCAGCTTTTATAAATTAGGAATCTATAAAGTAGGAATTTTTCTTATTACGTACGGACGTATACTAATGATAAAACGTATTGGGTCGTAACTGCCGAATTAGATCGAAACGATATCATGGATAGTGAGGTTTTAGTCGATGGTAAAGCTGTCGTATGACGTACCTAATCGTCGTCGATTGGGTATCGGCATGGTGGTGGTTAATTTATTGCTGCTTTGTTTATAGTTTCGCACTTTCGGGAATCCACATCTCTGCGTTATTAAACCTCGAAACGAAGTATATCGTACATTTTCGCAGATTAAAAATTATTACGCGATTCTCCAAATAAGATACTTGGAACGACAGATCCTCTCGAAGAACGAAATGTTTCTTGGAAGAAACCACAAGGGGAAGAAAAACGAACGATACCCATCTACGCAAACTACATGGAACCGGTGATGATCGATATGGTGGCCCTTTCGATCGACCATTATAACAGACGTAGAACGACGAGGACAATGTCTGTCAACTATAATTTCTCCACAGACGTTTTTATACACGGCACGTGTGGGCGCGCGCGTTTAACGCTGTGTTCCCATCGTTCATTAAGTTAACGATCCATCGTTAACCTCACCTTTATTGGATGCGTTCGATGCGCTTCGTGGATGGGGCGAGGGGGAAGGCAGAACGAAAGGTAGAAAGAGAGAAAGGGAGAGAAAATACAACGTTTCCGAGCGTTCGACCCGCCGCGGTCGTTTCTGACGCCATATGACCGTGGTGTTTTGAGACGACCATGCCATCCATTTCAGGGATAGTACGCCATTCTACCGGGTTATGTAATACAGAGTTTAAGCATTTTCCCCGTATCGAAAGCACTCGGTATTGCATCCTGTCGTGCATGTGTTCGTACGTGTTTTTTATTTTCTCGAGACGCGCCTCGTAAAACTGTATTGGCGCGAAATCTGTTGCTCGATGTCCGAGAAACGCGAGCTAACTTGCTATTAACGACCGTTCATTCGAGAGTCTTTACGTTACGTTAACGTTGGATAATTGGAAATGTCTTTTATAGAATTTTAGGGATATTGGAAACCTACGTTTCTCATATTTCGCGACAATTTCCAAGATACCTCGAAGTAACTTTTTGCTAGAAAATTCGTTAACTTTCTGTGCGAAATGCGAACGAAGAGCGTTAGGGCAAAGTTTCGGAATGGGCCAACCCTGGATGAGGCTAAATTCCACATTTTCGGTGTAATAAGTGTTTGCAGAAGCATCGTTGAAAAGAGGAAGAGCGGAGGCATGCCGGAAGATGCTGAAGTCGCGACGAAAAAAAAGAGAGACGCGGTACGTGGATGTTGGCGTACGAACGAGGAAACAGATAGCGAGGAGAAAAGTATTTCATCCTTCTTTCAGGGCCTTTCCCTGCCGGATCCTTGCCAAGTCTGGTCCGGGTATTACCTCCTTTGAATCTACCACGAACAAGCCTTGGTCTTTAAGATGCTCGGCTGGGGTTAGGTTAGTAATTTGCGGATTATACGGCCAAAAGGAGGGCCTGACAGGAGATTGGTAGGGCAGGATGGAGAGTTTCAGGGAAGTGTTGGAAGCCGCGGCCTGAGAATTGAATGTTGAGAATCGAAGGACTAGAGGGGAAAAGCGTATATGGAAGAGAAATGGCCGTGGTTATGAGAATTTTTACCGTAATATTCGTTTCAACGTGTCTCCGATCCACTTAAAGTTTGAAACTATGCTAAATAAAGCGACGATTATTTGTCTCCGAACGACGATGGAAGGAGGTAGTGGAGACACGAAACAACCCTAGTATTGCTACGCGAAAGGCTGCGAGAGACAGAACGAAACGAGATAACGCAAATAGAAAGGTTGCTTCAACGATAGAACATCTCCTCATCTGTAATTTTCTTCGTTTTTTTCTCTCGTGTTTCTCACGCCGACATCTCCGAGATCGGTGTCCTCGTAGTTTAAGTTCATCGAGTTCGTCCGACGATGCGTCGCAACGAAAACTTTTCTGTGAACTTTTTCATTTCGACGACCCTGAAATCTGTCATTTAACCGGGCAAGGAGAGCAGAGTATTAGCTTTGACAGCAAAGTACGTCGTAATATTTCTTTTTCTTTCCTCGCGTAATCAGTCTGACTTTGTTTCCTAATGATTCTTCACTGATTAAAGAAACTCTAAGCAAGTAGAATGCTGCTCTGCTATGTCGTAATTTGTACCATGGTTTTTGCTTGATAGCTGTTATTTTCATAAATTGCTGTACATTCGGCAACTTGCATAATTTCTATCGCTCCTTCGTAAAAATAAATATGAAAGGGACTGAGATTATATTATAATTGTTTGATAAGTCTACATACGAGTTACGAGTAGTCTTACCGAAAACTAAATAGACAAGTATCATTCACTCAATAGACAAGTAATGGTTCAACCATTTAACGAATCTTGCGATTATTTCGGCATACGATCAAATTAAAAAAACCAGCGAGCGTTTCGCGTTCGTAGAAGTCTTGCTTCTATGCAAAAATATGACGAGCGTTTGTCTTCTTAATTATTCCTGCCAGACTATTCTCCGAGAAACACTCGCTATCGAGCATTCGCGCAGTCGTAACACGTACACAGGTATATACGAACGAGGACAAGCCGCGAATAAACCGCAGAAATTTATCGCGGCAAGCAACACGGTGCCTTAATCATCTGTCGCGTGGTCGTGCAACGAAGAAGTTAATTGACTTAAAGGCTGAATTACTAGAGGGTTAGTTCGGAGCTAGAACTGCCGTCGGAGGTTTGCCGGGCAAATTTATCTCTCGTGCATACACGCACGTGCCTTCGTTTTCGCGCGCGTCTTGCCCTTCGAGTTTCGAAGCCTAAACACAGAAATATTTCCAATGCGATGACAAGTCGATGAAGCTTCGGAAATCAGAATCACGCGGGGAAATCGTCTGAAGGTAATGCGCGGTTTCTTATCGACACTTTTCTCTCTGGCAAAGGAATTATCGCGAGAAAAATATTTTCAGGAACAATTTTGCCACTCTGCTAGTTTTCCATGACTAACTTTGAAACAACTATATTTCGGAGGGTTGAAATATCTTCGATTTTCAGCCTCACTGCAACGAGGGGAAATAGTAGCGGGCTGAAAGATGACGAAATAAAAATTGAGACGTGCATTAACCCGCAGCAGGACTCGAGTAATTTCGTCCTGGGTTATTCCTCGGATATTGCTACGTAAATAGATCGCATTTGGAGGCACTCAGCTCACAGCGTGAGGCCATTTCGAAACAAACGAAAAAGCCGCGGGATACAGAACCGACGTTACAAGCTTTCTCACCAAGTGTGTACAAGAATGACACGAGGGAATAAAGCGAGAAGAAGCCATCGATTTTTTATTAACGAGAGAGAAAGAAGGCGAGAACGAAGGCGATCGAGTAGCTCCGAAGTGGAGTAGACGCTGGATGGCGGATCGAGTAATCGAAAAATTAAGTTATTTCGATAACGTCCGTATATCGAAGGCCGAATCCCCGTGCTGCGACATCACAAATCACTTATTTCCAAGTTATTGCGTGTTTTCTCTCTCTTTGCCGATGGCGAGAAGTAGTTTGGAAGTTAATTCGATGGTTCGTGCAGGATCAGAAAGGATAATCATCCAGGTATTGAAAAATAAATAAAAATCGCATTTCGTTCGCATCGTTGACTTATACGTATCTGCAGAAAAACTAGATTGCTCCGTTTTCGTTGCAAATGCGTCGACATTTAACTAATATAGAAAACGAAGAATCCATTCGTCAACCTGATTCTACGTAAATTCATTCCTAAGAGAACCTCGTTCCCTTTCAGTCGTTGAAACCTCAACGAAGCTTTCTAAGTTCCTCTCTCGTCCCTTTTTTCCGAGAGGTATCACCGCTTAAAATTATCATACAACATAATTACCTCAAAGGATAGAGGGTAAAACGCGTTAAAACACTCTGACGGCGAGAGCAAAGTCACGATGGCCCTTTTAATTTCTCTGCTCAGCAAATTTTCCATCCGCTCACCCTTTTTCAGTGTCACACCCCTGGAAAAAAGGGACGTCGCGAGCACGCGAGTAGAAACAGCGGTCGTATCACGCGAAATGAAAGTCTCCTTCCGTGAGTTTAATTAGAGCGTGCTGAAATATCGGCACGACCGAATACCAGCAAGATGATCGCAACGGATTGCGGTGTGACGCATGGTGCAACGCGGATAGATTTCCAGAGTCGAATCCCGCGAAAAATGAAGCGCGCACCGCGTGAAAACGATTTGTTCGACTTACTTTTTTTATTAGAAGCCGCCGTCATACAGATTCTATCGCCGTTCTCGCTCGCTACAGGGCCTTTCATCCAGCATTTTTCATCGTTGGTCGCGCGATCGTATAGTGATGACGATTGTATAATCGTATACGTATACAGTATGTACCTGTCTCTCAGTCTGTAACGTTTCGAACACGTTTGAACACGTAGCTACGTAATAAAAGAGCGAGGCATCCATTTTAAGGATTGTAACGTCGCTTTTACAGGACGTTTCAAGGCCATTTCACGATTAAATAGATAAAAGTACAATACGCTCTCCTCGATATCATACGATTTTTGGTCCAAACAGTTTTTCCTCTCGTTCGTATCTTTTCCCGATATTTGGGCGTTTCAAGTTAAACAGAACGTATCGTATAGTAGAGCGAAAAATCTGTACTTAGAAGCTTTATATATTCAAAGCTGGAGAATCTTTTATTCGTAATCCTATAATAAATTGACAGAGAGCTTTTATGATTTTAATATTTAAAACGATTAGTTTTATTATTTCGTTCTAATATCCAAAATACGAATAGAATTGTCTAAAAAAAGGTTTGTTTAAACGCTAATTTAAACGAACTTTTCACGAAGCAGGTTTAGATTATATCGTATTGCGTTCCCTGTTGGTGAAGCATTTACGATTTTATCGGCCGATTCGTTCGTCGTGAATGATAAATGTTTATGGTTGACTGTGGGGTGGATAGTATAACCGTGAGACTGAATTTGACGAGCCTCTAACCTAAAATGAATGGGATATACCGTGTGTTTGTTAGAAATGGAATACATATACGCGTTGGAAAGGTGGCAGTTTTTAAAAGATGCCGAAGAAAAAAAAAAGAACAGAATTAAAACGATGTTGCGTAATTGTAGAATTTTTCATCGGGTACGCGACTTAACGTAAATACATTGAGATTTCCATTTTTCAGCTCGAAATTTTAGCAGCGATAATTATTTAAATATCTGTTGCATACCTGCGAAGATACCGAGCGGTTAGTGATTGCGCAAAGTTACGTTACATACGTAATATCCGACGAATGTGCATAATTAGCAGAAATAGCATCGTTATTTCGTGTTCGATATCGAGATTAGAATTATGTATTAATTATAATATATACGAATTATAATTAATTATAATATAAAATAGACATTGAACCCTTTCCCGAGGCCTGAAAGCGAACGCATTTTTAACGTAGAGATCGAAATCACGGTTAACACGGAAAGAAATAAAAAAAAGCACGAATGTTTAAGTACTTCGTATAATTATCCACTTAAAGTAACCGTATTATGGTCTAGAAATTATTTACAGAAGTCCTCGACGAGAGGTCTAAACGAGATATCCGATTAAAACGAAACTTTATATCCATACTTGATTCAAGTTTCACATGTGTAGGCTGTGCACATTTAAATAATAATACGCATAAATCAAGATCTTATAGCATGATTAATTCAACTTTAACGAGACAGATAATTAGAATGTGTATCGTCGAATTATTTTAATGCAATAGTAATGATCGAAATAATTAGCTTATCTGAGGCTAATTATCGAGCCTGCTGCGTGTAGCTTCTAGCTAGCGAGCTATTCCCTCCCTTGAATGATAATGCATTGAAATTTGAGGCGGGTACGTTTTAACTCTATTATTAATTCGGTTGGGACCGAGGTATGCACACGATCGTCCCTATGCCGCGTAGCCACGTTACTTTACGCGCTAATTATTATAAACGCGAATTAAATTCCTGGAATCAAGATTTCAGATAACGCGTGACGAATCATTCGTTGCTGGCAATTTTTTCGATAATTTGTTGTTTCATCTTGAAAGTGAATCTTTATAGCGTAGGGATTCAGCGATTCGTTCGACGTTACTATGTTATTTTAGTCTTAGTATCTCTATTGCCGTTATCCTTCGGTATCGCTACAGATCAACTAAACCGTTCGGATATTTACGAACGATAGCATGTATTTCTGCACTTTGATATCGCTACACGTAGTCGACTACCATTGGAATCGAATTTCGGTAGTTGTGCACGGCATAAGCAATCAGTTAGATAGGGTCTGTGGTCGTGAAAAATCTAAGTCTCACGTGAGGTAGTAGGAAGATCGTCATGAGGGGGTTAAAAGGGCCGAACGGTTCACGCGCTGACTCCAACTACTAGCTGCCTCTGCCTATTGAATATTCAAAGCCCAAGTTCCCGCTGCTGGGTAATTATAACGACATTACCGTTACTTGTACCTTGGCTGCGACGCGGAACCGACTTGATATCGGCGAATTAGCGCTGTACGGGCTAATAATTTTGAAAATATTAGCCTGGCCAGTGAGTCGGAGGATGTGAATCGAACCTTGGGAGGCGTATCCGCTCAGGGCAATAACTATCGCCGAGCTATTAATGTGTTTTCTTAAGGATCGCACGGCCGTGTAATAGGGACTTTCGCGTTTGAATTTCCAAAACGTTCTTGCCAAAGTATTATCGGTATCGGTAAAATGTGTTACGGTAACGTCGTTAACCAACCCTAGGAGTGAAACCTAGGATCGTCAAACTTGTGGAAACAATGGTTTTTACGGTATTCGTATTACGTTGTATTTCGAGATATCTTGGGACAAAATGATCGCTCGTAAACTGCTTTGCAAAACTTTCGTCCCTTCTTCGAGATACTCGATAGAGAAGAATTACATTGACAGACCATCGACCGATCGCTCGGTCGCATCGTTCCATCGAGGTCGCGGATCATTAGAACAAACGAGATCTCTACTCGCGACAACCGCCGCGTATCTATATATGCGCGAAAAAATTAAATTACAATCGGCACGCCGAGGCGGTCGGTGTCATCTGTTGCTCGAGCGTGCCGCCAACAAGTGGTACAGGCCGAAATTTAAGGGGTCGAGAAAACTCGGCTAGTCCTCCCCTCGCGTTCCATCGCTGCGAGCTTGCCCTCCTTTCGACATACCCTTCCCCCGTTCCCCCTTCAACACACACACACAAAGATACGTACGTACATGCCTACATACATAGGTATGGGTGTATACATAGACGAAGTAGAGCGGGTTCGGAGCCGGGATGGCTCTCACGCTTCCTGCCTTTAATTGTGTTCCGGAAAGAGATCCTCTCGGACTGGATATCCGGGCCGGTGTAATGACCCGCGAGCAGGAACAGCGGAAAAAGGAGCAGCAGAAGGCACGTTCGATATCCTCGGCACGCTCGTGTACGTACGTACGAGTTCGTGGACGTGGTACGCTCTTGGAATCATGATCGACTCGATTCGCTAGAACGTGTTGACTGTTTAGTGTAATGAGCTTGCTGGGGAGATGAGCGACGTGTGATCAAAACCTGGATATACGGAGTGTATAGTCAGTCGATGAAAGCGATACGAGCGAGGTCGTCAAATTAATCGGGTATTAAGGATTGCGCGGTAATTTCGTGAATCGGAACAGAAATCTAGCACATGCAGGATGTTTTATGAGAAGGATCTTTATCGACTACGACGCAGTTATCGGGTCGTATATTTAAAATCACGTACCTTTCGTTCAGAGTAGCAGTTGACTTTGCAGTCGAATCTTTTATATGAAAGACGTGAAATCATTGGATAAAACGTATACAATTTAAGTTTTATTATCGTACCAAAACTATAAAAGTGTAATCCGATATCTAGCGTTGAACGTATGCATACGGTGAATTTCAAAACATCGTCATTCGCTTTTTCTATCGGTTGTTTCCAACTGACCGTAACTGCAATTTTTTTTCCATCTAATCTTCGCGTCAGTCAAAAAATAAATCGCGTCAAACAATTCTGCATACAACATGGTGTAATTTTTTTTTTGTCGGCGAAAGGATAAAAAAAAAAAAAAATAAAAACGAGGAGAAAATGAACGAAAAATACAGTGTGACAAACGTCGCGTCGATCGATTCCGGTGATCGGGCACGAATCACGCGCGGAAAGCTTAATCGATTCGGCCGGAAATCACCGGCTCGATGCGAAGTCTCGCGCGTAAAATTCAGTCGCGTTAATCATAACGTCACGAGCATCCATCCCGATAGAGACTGACAAAGCACGTACACGCGCGTCCACGCGCGCTTAATGAATCCCCTTGTGCTCGATGTGTTCGGGCGAAAAGCACGCAAAATACACGACACGCACGCGAAACACACGACAACGCGCGCGTACACGCGCCAACAGACCTGGGCTGTTGCTGGCATCCGCTTGGTGCCACGCTTCGGACACTTTATGATATCGTGAAATAGCCATCTCGTACAGAAACGTTTCTGTAACTCGATCGCGACGAAGAGTTCAACGATTGCGAGAATATTTTTTCGAAAGCTCGTAGAATTTTCCGAAGAAAAAATCAATGTTTATAACAATGGCATTTCTATTTTGACACGAGTCGGAATCAAGGTCTCGTTTGAAACGTTCGACGGTAAAGCAAAGTTACATCCGACTATGTCTCTGGTTGAAATTGGACTGGTTTCGTACGATAAATACTCGATAAAAATGCTCGTGCTCAGAGACGGATTTGCCCAGCGTAGAACGTTTATTGATCCAGCCAGGATGTCCTATAATAGCGACGAATGCTCATAGAGACTGTTTCAAGAATCAGTCTCGTGTCCCGTTTAAATTTGTATCAGCGTATTAACCGCAAGTTACGAAGTCACTTCCAGTACTTAGCGAGTGAAACGTGCCTGGTCAAGTAATTCAATTGGTGGCACCGGGGAGCAACTGCTACTTTGATTAACCGAGAATCGGAATACCTATACTTTACTCTACAAATACTCCAAATGAAATTGTAGGATAAAGTGCGTTCAATACAGATTTTCACAGTTAAGCGTTTATAAGATTAACTGAAAATTACTTTGAAGAACTCGTGACATAGAGCGGGGTATCTCGTCGCGTCTAAATTGTTTCCACCGCTACCGAAGATAAGAAAAAACGTCGAATTGTAAGAGAAGTTGGAGTCGTTTCAAGAAATCTGGTAATGATGAAAAATGTTATTCTGAACTACAGCACGATATTACAGAGAATAGATGCTGATATACGAATTATTTGAATGTCATTCCGAGTTGAATAGGTTGTCTGATCATTGATCGACTTATTTCATTTTACTGCAGTGTCGTTCTGATTGCGTCAGAATCTATATATTTTCAGACATTTCATCATCGCTGTTTTTATATCTATCGACTTCTCCATTGCGCTTGCTTAGGTGAAATCATGCCGAGTAATTCTTACGCGTGAACCGTATCTAGTGTTTCCCTCGTATCGAGGCATGCTATGACTCACGCAATATTTTGCTTATACCATAGTAATCGTATGCAAAAATAGTGTTAACGAAAAAATGAGATAAAAGATACGTTTTCCACTAGATGGATGGACGAATGATGCAATTAAGTAAAAATGTGATTCGAAAGGTGTTTCTTTGTCTTCTCTCGTCGTGGAAGATCGTAGCGTGTACGAGAAGAGGGAACGTGGATTAAAACCCGTACAGGAGAGAGAGGAATATTTTTGGTGATATTCGGTGGCCGAACAAGGACATCCCTGTAATAGTGCGAAATAATCATAGACGAAGTGGTTGAAGAGGTATCGGCGAGGAGGGGGTTGTTGGAAATCGGTCGTTCGAAGAATTGGAAGAAAAGGCGAGAATAGTCTGGGGAAAAGACAGGGGACCGAGATGATCAAATGAAAGGGGAGAGGGATGAAGATGGTCGCATGAACCGGCGACGAATAGCAGGGGATGTTTCAGTTAGCGATGGGATCAAACGTGGCTCGGATGGTATTGATGTGCCTTCGTTAAATCGATATTTTAATATGCCAGCCGCTAATTATATTCTATCCTTCTTGAATTTTATCCGTTTTTCGATTTCGTTCCTTTCTTATTTTCCTCGAGACAACGTCGGCGTATCTCGATCGCGTTTTAACCGTTTAACGAGTATTTCTACATATAGGAATCCGAACATGTATTTGTTTCCCGGATATCGACGTCAAAAGACAATGTTAATTTACATTTATTCAAATCAAATGTTTCAACTTCGTGATTAATTCTCCGAGTTGTCCCCGTTTTTAATTGATTTTACTCCTGAAGCAGAATTTTCCTCGCGTTTGAATAGCTTCAAATCGAGGACGAATCGAGCTTTCAAACGCACGGTTACTATTTCTGTTGTGCCACGTTGAATTTGCAATTCGCGAAGCTCTTTCGTTACAATATCTCGCTCTTTTTACGCTAGATACTTTTGCTAAAATCACAAATGCATCTTAGAATCCTCTCCGATCGATACATTCCAAAACATGTACAATAATTCAATGTGTTCAATAAAAGAAAAAGAGACTCTCAATTTAGGTAGAAACCAGAGAAAAGGAAAACGGAGAACCGAAACAAGATCTCTGGAAACAAGTAAATTAATCGGCCATAAAATTCCTCGTACGCCGTTTCCACTATGAATTCGCTTAAAACTGACAAAGCTCGACCAATCAAACGACAAATCGATGAAAAATAGCAAGTAGGTCTCGGATCGGTCCCATCGCTATTCCACGATGGAAAGAAAGGAGAAAGAGGAAGGAACGAAGAGGCGTAGAGGGACGTACGGGGCATCCGAGCAGAAATCGCACGCGCAGGCGCCATTTCGCAAACATGGCCAGCCATCTTGCGATGCGTAGCGTTCGAACGGCGGAGAAGGGGTTGGAATATAACCGTTCTTGGTATCGAACTGCGCTTCAGTACCTACGGAGACAGAGACAGGCATAGAACGTCCTTTAACACCTCTGCAATCGCTACGCGTTCACCATTTTTTTCCCCCTTTCAACCTCTTTTCTCTACTCTTCCTCTTCTATCCCCCTTTTTTCCTTTCTTTACCTCCTAGTTTTACCATTTCGTTAATTTCTCTTCCACGTTCTTTTTACTTCGATTCTTTTCTTTCATCGCTAAAATCCCGTTGAAGTTAATCAAGTATGCGGCCACGCGAGTAATTGATCGCGCCAGTCGCGAGTCGGTGTGAAACTGAAACGATACATCGCGATCTCCGCTCCGACGTCTCGAACAAGGAAACGTAACATATCTGTCGAAAATTTTCAAAGCCACTTTACTTCTCTGTTTCTCTCGACGAATCTTGCTCAGCCTCTTTCTCTCGTTTCTTCTATATTCGCCGATCTTTTTCATTAAGTACAAGCTGGTACATTGTGTAATTAAGAGTCGTTGATCGCTTACGTGTGAAATTGAAGGGCTGGCACGTCGAAATTCGCACGAAACAGGTTCGACGTTGTTTGAAAGCTCCCGAATCGTTGCCTGCTCTCTGATCAACGTGTTTCAACTCGGGGGCCTTTCTTTCAACGAATAGTACGGTGATTTCACGGCGAACCAATGTGGTGATTCGATAGACGATAAAAAGTTTTGTTTCGGAAGTAGAAAGTTTTGCCGGTTTATAAATTGGAAAAAAAAACACGTCGAACAAAACGGGATTTAGTCGATTTAATATATGAAAATAGCAATCCCCGATCGAAAATCGATGGTATCCTGAGTTTTTCATTTTAAATGATTTTCGAAGTAGCTTTTCGTTCGCGGCTGATTAGAAATTTCTTGGCGAACGAGTGTGGCTGGTCATTTGTTAAAAGCGGCACAAAGCGTGCGCCAAAAACCGGGTCATCCACTTCTCGCGAAAAATCGATACGAAATGGTGGAACGCGATTCCTGGTCTGACCACTGGTTGACTCGTTCCACTTGCCGCGCCGTGGATAGTCATTTTTCAATGGCGAATTTTGTGGTTCGCGTTGCACTGGGTCGCTACGTTTGTTACGTGTCGCGTTTAAACCGAGTTTGCCAATATCGTGTCATTAGACGATTCCAACGATATGAAATGACGTTGAACGATCGGCAAGAATGAATTTTCGTCGAAGGAAACAAGATGTTTCGTTCGAGATAATCCGATTCTTCGATGAAAAATATTCCTAGAGATCGTATAGATATCACTATCCCTAATTGTTTCCTACGTTTATATTTTTTCACCGCCATATTCTTTACTCTCCAATCTTTTTACCGCGTTACTATTTCTCTTCTCATCCTTTGTTCGGACGAATTAAAATTCTTTTTATCGTTCTATTTATTGGATATCGTACAACGACGGATGCGAACTCTTCGAACATCGTTCTTCTGGAGCCAATTCGTGGATCTAATCAGGTGCACATGACAGTGAAATAATCGTCGTTAGAAAGCGAGACGTTGTAAGTCGGTCTCGAATAAAATTCCGTCGAAGCCAGCTGTATCTATTTGATCGAGAAGTTCCAATGCGATACGATTCGCGAGCAAGGCGACGTTCTCTACCTGTTGCACGTTGCTTTCATAGGAAATTGCCTTACCGACATATCGAACATTGTCATTCCTGTCTATGGATGGTAATCCTGTGCAGAAACGTGCCACTGTGGGATTACAACGCCTTCTTTTTGTCTTTTTTCATCGTTATCGGCCTCGTACGCGCGATAAAGTCACTCGTTGTTCTCATCTGTAAACGCATTTGTTCAGTGTGGTGCAATTTATCAACGTACTCTTCCTTTAGAGCTTATTATTGCGCCTGATATTTCCCCACGTCTGACGGAAGATCGTTTACCGTTCCGTAAATGGTATGCGGAGAATATTTACGAAGCTTTTGCTTTTCCTTTCTTTTAATCTAAAAAAAGATCTTGCTACGGGAGAAAGAAAACGTAAGGGAGTAGTTCTTGGATATTCGTAGAATTAATTTTCTCGTAGTTCGGTGTAGCAACGATAGGAAAAGTATTTCAATTAAGGGAAAGAAGTCGTAGAAACGATGCACCGCGAAATTGGTTCGTCTTGCTTTATTATTTTGATCGTTTCCAATGAAATCTCGTATTACTCTATTCGACGTTTTAATCTGGAGAGAAAAATTATTCGATCGTTCGAATTAAAATTCCGGAGAGCGATATTAAAGTCGGTAATTTTCGATTTCTTTAAACTCTGGATTACCGAACAGCCGAGAAAGATTCTCACGAGGAAAAGAATAGATGGCTCGTACCATATAGCTACACACGTTTCGTTCTGATAAACGTGGATCGCGTCGAGGAAATTAATTCCGCTTCGTAGAAGGATACTAAGTGTCTACCTGTTGCACCACGCTGCCAGACGAAACGGTCTCGATCGTTTTTGGAGAATCGCGAAAGTGAAGGCGAAATACAGAGAAAGAAAGAGGAGGAGAGAACGACAGCACTTGGCGAATGAAAAATTTTACGCGTCTACGCGTACGAAGAAACCTGCTGGTACGTGGTTGCCTTCGCAACTTGTTGCTAGTCGTTCAGAGATCTCTCCACTTCTCGATTCCCGGTGCTACTTCCTGCACACAGGTAATTTTCCCACTAATTTTCAAACTAGAAAGATACTCGTTTCTCCGAATAGACGTTATGCACGTAAATGCCTGAGAATGAGAACGCTTTTCATAAAAGACGCTGCTTACCTTCAATTTAGAAGTACGTATCGCTGAATTACGTCTCTGCTTGGCTCTAAACGTTTTCTTGGCAATTTTTTATACAGCAGTCGCTTTGATTAAATGCCGACTGACTTATGCTCCGAATATTCCCTGTTATTTCTTTCTATAATTTCTTTATAGACTTTCCTATAATCTTCTTCAGCCTGTGCCTTCTACTCGTCTATTCTCAGATCTACGTTTAATTATTCACAAAGCTGTCGTAAGTCTTCTCTCGTTTAGTCGGACCTTCTGTTCTCTGTGGTTTTCGTCCCTTACTATATACCCAGCCCGTGTCTCCACGTTAATTCCTTTTTAATTACAAGTACCGCGACATCTTATCTTACGTTCACGGTTCATCGATATTCCTTTGACATTCGAGGAAAAAAATTCGTTCGGCTATCGTTTCAATCTCTTCGAGTCTGTTTCATTCGGAGAGCTCATCTCCTTTGTCGACGATATTTCGTTTCTCCTAGTTTCTTTTTGCCGTACGCGATCCTGCGGATCTCTCGGATTATCGATCTCCTTGCTCGATGTCTGAAAGGACGGTGCACGTTTCTAATTCGCAAATGCAACATGCCGATATCGTAGTCCCGTGTAAACCTTCTGCGATTCGTTGCTATCTACGTGACAGATTAAAACGGTTGCGTTCATAGTTTCTCTCGTTGAGCGTGAGTTACGTAGCTCGAAGCGTGTTTTAAAAAGTTATAACAAAAATACTCGGCTGCTTTCTGCTCCTCGTTGAATACCGAAAGAAATTAAAAAAGAAATTTACGGCTTCCAACGGGATAACTTTCTCAACTTGGAGTCGAGCGATTGACGTTTCACGTAGCATCGAACTATAATCCAGGCTTAAACCGAGTGACCCGAAACTTTTGTCCGCCAGTGCACGTTCTCACGATACTTGACGCCATTTTCCTCTGACGCGACACCGAGCAAAGGTGTTGGTTCGTTGGTTCGTTCGACAAACGTAGGACGCGACAAAATGACGAGAAAGGATGGAAAAATTCGAAATATCCGTCTCGCTGAGTTATGCGCGGACAGTGTAGGGACTCACCTGTTGCGCGTTAATTCGTCGCCAGGGAAAGAGGGTCGAAGGGGACCGGTAAAGGGTAGAAAAAAAGACATCGCGGCCGCTCCTTTCGTGCAATATTTAAACAATTCTCTTCGACACGCGCCATACGCGACCTGTTGCGCTGTTAATTTAATGAAAAATTCAGGCTTTCCAGCCAGGCGCCGCCCTGGAATTTCATTGACCGACGTATGTAGGAGGTCTTGAGGAATGTCTCTTGCTTTATTCGCCTCGAACCAAGCCTCCGAGGCACGTGCTGGGGACTTGTCTCGCGAAATGAAGTTGAAATGTTGAAGAGACGCGCATCTAGGTTGATGTATAGCGACGGTTCAGCTTTCACGATGAGTCATTTCTCGCCTTATGTTTTTTCTCATAAGTTACTCGAGCGATACTATTAACCGTCGCAACACCGTGCCTCACGTACAATATCTAAATATTACATTTAACAGTTGTTACATCGAAACTTTTTTTAATTGTAGGTGCTGTAGCGGAACAAAATTCTCGTCGTTTCCGTGACACTGATCCTTCGACGATCGATCCACTAACGCCAGCGTGGTATTTTCAAGATACGTTCCTGTTTCCCTTCGACGATAGAAGCCTCGCCATTACAATGATTCTAATTGTATAGCGATCATGGTAAGCGATTTTAACTTACCCATAATGTTCTACGTAATGACGTTATATCGTTTTATTTTGCCTTCAGAAGGATTCACAGTAAATTCAGTGTATATTAAATACGATTCGTAACAACTTTAACGACCATCGCGATAACCTGCGTGAACTACGTACCAAACGTATAAAACATCCGCTTTTTCCCTATTTCGCTTCTCGCGAAGAAAATAACGCCAACGTACCGACTCCGTTAGGGGTGGCTCTAACCAATTTGAAGCCTGCTCGATTTTATCGGAAGTCAGATCGGTAGACAGTGCAGCCGAACAACACCGCAGGAATTTAATTCAACGAGCAATTCTTCCATCGATCTCGGCAACCACGAGAATAAAGTTTCGGGAAGAAAAGATCCGCCAGAGGCGTGTTGCTATCGATCGGCATGTTCGGTGTGCCGTTTTCGGTTGCGTGCCTAATTTCCGGCCGATTTTCTCGCTGTTATTCGATAACGCGAGGACTAATCGCCGAAATTAACCGGTTTAAAGAGCAAAACTACGAAAAGCTAAGAATAGAAAATGCCAAAATTCAGGAAGTATGGTCGATTACGTTCATTCAATGTTAAGGCATCGATAATCGCAATTGGAAGCAATGTTTAATCGCTCGAATCACATCGACTAATTGTTAAAAGTAGCTCTGAATGTTATTACAGACGAAACTGATTAAAAATCATCCGTTATCGATATTTCGTTTTGAGCTATACCCGTATAATACTTATTATTATTATTAACATTCGATTCGCATTAATTATTCTCAAAGATCCGTATGACACGTGTATCAGTGAACGCTCCTCTTTAAGACTCGAGTCGATAGGATTTCTGCCTTTTGAGACGTCGTCGTTCGATCCAAAGCATAATTTTGAGTACTTCGCTATGTTTGCTCTCGTCGCGCGTCGTCGATTTACGTACGAGTCGCCAGAGCTAGGCAACGACAGGACGCTGAGTCAACGTCATTTTTCTGTTGCCGCCAGCGACGTACGTAATTTCAGGAAGAAAAAGTAGGTCACTCCGTATCTTAGAATCTCAGCCACCGTTTTGCCATGCCGCGTGTCTAAGACGCTGCGCTCATATCTCGGAAACTAATCGAGTTATCGACTCGAAACAAAACCGAGATTAAAGAGCAAAACTCTGTTTCCTGCGCAACTCTTGACACCTTCCCTGACGGAGTTTCGCGTTAAATTTGGCTGTTCGAAGAAAGTTCCGCTAGTTTTGGTATTTGGTGGATGCCAACTTAGGTGTACAAATGCTTCGTCAACGTACACGGATGCTCGAATAAGCGTTGAAACGAGTAGATCGGAGACGAAAGAAAATTTTCTTTATTATTCCGAAAAATATATAATCCTCGAATTTTCTTGACAACTTCTGTCGAAAGTATCCTTCTCGCGCAGTCTCGTCGCAGACCTGGCATACACCCTTAATATTTATATTTATTACAACTATCCCAAAAGCGAGTTTTGTTGCTCGTTTAAACCATCGTATATAGCATCCCATTATCTACTTGGTCGGGACAGAGATTTAGCCGGTGCAGCGACGGTTTCGCGACTGAGGGTGGCAAACGAAGAGCGATAAAGCTCTATTTACGAGGCTCGTGATAGCAAAGTCCGTTCTGAGTACATCGTATACGAGAAAACGATCAAGGATGCGCGTTAGTCGGCCGCTTAATGGGCCGCCATTCTCGAATTCATTAGGCGATTGTCTAATTAAGTTAATCGACTCGAGCTCGTCTTGCCATCATAAAAGTGGCGTAGCGCGCCTCGACGCTGACGCCAGACACGTTTTCAGCGCCGAAATTGTTACTTTGCCACGGCCTAATGGCGATAGAAGTTATGACCCGGTTTATTCGATGGCGGATGACCAGGATTATGGCTACCCATGGACGTTCTATTTCTTATATCTGCGTTGTTATCGATAACGCGGGCCAAGCGTTTTTTTACCTCATACCCTTTCACGAATTTTCGATCGTTCTCGTGGTGACTTAACGTTGATATGGTAACGTACGATCGAATATTTTCCTTGATCCGTAAAATGTATAATGTCCGTCGAACGTAACAGCCGTTACATTTGCATATACCTAACAAGTAGCTATAAATTACCAGAATACCAGGAATTGGACCAAAAATCCCGCGAAATCACCGAATCAAATGGAGAATCTCGTTCCTCCTCTCGCAAGAGATACAGCCCCAGCAGTACCACTAACAAGCGTCGAACGATCGATACAATTATATTCCCCGATCATTGATATCCCTGCAGCAAATGATCCGGTTCGAAACGGGTCATAAATCCGTGGCCTATTAGCCGCCACGTGGTTCACGGATTCGGATTCAAGCGATCGTTCCTAATTATATGTCGCGTTTAATTGACAACCTTTAATTAAAACAGCCGCGAAATCGAGAATCGAACGAGCGAAACACGACCCGTTAGGTGAAATTCGTCGAACGATAAAGGAAACGAATGCGAGGAAACGCGCGAGAACATACCTTGGATCATCCGGCTACCAAACAACCACATAGTTCCAATTTAATTCCACCCGCGAAACGTTTTCTCCAGTTTTCTCTGTCCCTCTTTTCTTCCATATTTTTTTTATCGTTTCTTCGAAGCAATTTTCCGTTTCTCGCCGTTTCCCTTTGTCCTATCTATTTCCGCTGGAAGCTGCGCAATCGGCTCGATTACACGGAGCGTGAGGATGCGGCAGCGATATTTCGTCACGAGGATAATCCCGAAGCTGGTCGAACGTCAGTTTCCATTTGCACGTACGGAATTAGCGAACCGCGTCGGCGAAACGCATCGATCGGCCGGAGAGGATCAGAGTCGCGCTTCGGATAATTTGTCGCGGTTTTCTATCCACCGACAAATGGTGAGATGCGATCTCGTGGCAGAAATAAAAGGCTTTTTGGGAGAAACCACCACCTTTCGATAGGGTTATAGGTTTTTACGGCGTTTTTAAGCCTCGTAGAAGGTTCGATATAGAGTAACGGAACTGGATATACCGGATATGCGAACGCGTTGAATATGTCTTAAAACGTGGTGGACAAACCAGCCTATATTTCGTCCTGTCGTGCGATGAAATTCCTCGCATGATGCGGCTATAGAGTTTCCTGTTAACTATAATATTAGCCTGATGCGCGTGAAATGCCGTTTATACGAAATTTCAATTTTACTTGGTCGTTAAATTTTGCCCTACCGTCCATTATTGTCATTATCGATCGTTAGATCGTCGTGTATTTTCGTATATGGCTTCTAGGGTCCCTTTAAACATAAAACCATCTTAAATAACTTGATTCGTATCAATTTTGTCATTGATTTAAGACGGCAGATAATAAAATATATTCGCGACATTCGATGCTTCTCTTTTATCGGAAAACTCGAGCGGAAAGCAAATCTCGCTTCCATTTAGCAAAAGATCGAAGTGTATTTTCAATCGTACGCAAAGAACGGATACTCGCGCAACGAGAACCACACGAAATACAGCGACGTACACGCGACTAAACCGCATACGGCCAATTTATTGGACCGTGCCATCGTTCGGTCGACGAACCACGACGATGAACAGAGACGGAAGTGCAGAAACGTAATTATACGTAAATGGAAACTTCTACGTACGTAGAATTTTTAATTACGATACTCTGTTGATTCTTGGCCAGGATTATCGTGTAAAAGATGCTCATCAAAACTGGGTGTTACAACGACATTCCATGAGATCGACCAAATTGACGAATATTTCGGACGAGTGGAGAGTTCAACCACGATAACGTTTCGCTGAACGTTTTAATTTACTTAACGTTCTTGTTTCTGGCAAATATGATTCTACGTAACATATAAAAAGCATTCGCTGAAATACTCTAAACGATCTAATAGAAAAGAAAATTGAAATTGCATTCAATTTAAATCGATATAATTTGAGTCGTAAGCGAGTTAATAATAATTCTCGAGTTACGGTAGAATTTTTATAATCTTCGAGCATCAGTTAAGCTAACAGTGTTCTAGCTGCACTCGGGTCGATTATAATTTTCGAGCTATAATTAAAGTAACGAAGCATCCTTTGGGAGCACATTTTAGTTGAAAGTACCGGGCTGTTTATTATGGATATTAAAAGCTGCAGACAAATTGACCGAAAGAAATTTGCCAAATTTATTATCGGAAATATATTCTCATAAAAATTCGGCTGATCGAAATTGTTGGCATTTCTTTTGGTGGGAAGCGAAAAAAACTATAATCTCGTAGTTCTTTGTAATCGTATCGTGTTATAGATGTTACGACAGAGATTCGACAGAGAACGTTGTTTCGACATGGCTGAAGTAGTCTTAAGGACACTTGTACGAGCTTTATTGCAAGTTGCACATTGTTTATCGACGCCCTTTCCTCGGGGCACGGCGTACAAAGCCTGGCTCTGTCGTGAAAACAAGTGAAGCACGACGCAGGACAGTGTACGTGGCGAATACATCTCGTTGCACACTACACGGTAGCAAGCTGACGTGATTTTTGCTAATCAGCCTGTCTCGATGTTTACTCGTCGCTCGCAATGCTAAATTTATTTCACGATAGTCGGTCTATTAAATTGATTTCTTCGGGAAACTTAAACTCGACGTATATATAATATGTCGATACATGTTTGGTATTATATCGCGTAACAAATCGATGCCTATGTACTATTGCTCGTCGTACCGTAAAAGCCGGCATTAACACATTGGAAACATGATGCATAATTTATCCCAAATTGGGAAAGAAGTTTGGCTACCCGAAGATTAATTAGCGGGGAACGCAACAGCCAGACGCAAACGGCCAGAGAAATAACGATGATAATAGTTGATTTGTAATTCCCGATAGTATTGATTCAGATAATAGACGAAGCTACTCAAACGTCAATTTCCATTTGCCTGGTTAGAATTAGCCACGTTTCGTGGAACCGCGTGAAACGCATCAATCGGCAAACGAACGAAACGCATCGAACCATTTCTCTCTCTCTCTTTCTCTCTCTCTCTCCCCCCTCCCTCTTTCTCCACCCACTCGAGTGTGCTTTTTCGCGTGGGAATAACGGGGATTTATTTATACGTTGTGCACGGAAATTGCTATACATGATACGATGCCATAGATTATATCGAGCGTAACGGACGTCGCCCAATAAATCATTATTGCGAGGGCCAATTATGATAATTACAACGGTTGAACGTCGATAATGTCGTTACGATGACCAGCCATGTATTAACGCTCGACTCGACTCGCCAACACACACTCAACCATGTTTTCTTTTTTTTTATTAAATCGTTTTTAATCATCTTGGTTGGGGCCGAGTCATTGGCGTTGCGCAACGTCAGCTTTATTTCGTTGGTTTGGAAGATTGTCCGATTATGGCCAGGAATGAGATCGAGCTCGATACGTAGGCGAGACTGGGAAACCAGATGAAAAGAGTAACTGAAATTGTTTATTAAGATGATTTTAAATCTTTGGAGAATGTACTTGCAATACGTACGAATATAAAAGAAGAAACAAACGTAATATGCGACAGAATGGATGCGGGATACGCGTATAAATTACGATGCATTCTCCTTTAGTTTTGTTCTCCGTTCCAGTACACTGGCATAGAGATCGCATCAAAATAAAAGATGCGAGTGTAAATATCGCGAAAAACGCGGGGAAAATCCGGCACGTGACCTGAATATCAGACGGTTCGGTGTTACATTCAACGTGTGAGGTAAACGGTGAAATATAACGTCAGATAAGCGCGAAAAATAATGTCACGCTGATGCAACATCAAGCTGTAACGCGAAGGGTTGGGTAAAGATCGTGAGAGAAAAAAGGTTTTCCGATGCTCCGCGTTTGCGTTTTACCTGGTAGTGTACGGGTAGATTGAAAAAAAAAGGGAGAAGAGAAAAGATACGAGGCGAAGTAAAAACAAAACGCGACGATACGAAGCGGCGGTACGATACGAAAGATAGAACAGCTGGTGAAAAGTTTTCTCGGCCGATAGAAAAAGAGATGTGCGGACAGGAAAGCACCGAATTCGGGTCAATGGGAAACGGGATAGGGGAAACTGGAACGTTTTTGCTCCTCTTTGAAGTTTCCACGAGACTCCTAATCTCTTTTTTTTTTCTTCCTTCTTTGTTCTGTCGTTTTTTATTACGCGTTTTACAGTTTCGTACGACGCATAATCCGTCTTTTTCCTTAAAGCTCTAATTTTAAATGTTTCGTCTAAGATCGTTCAATTATGGCGGATGAACGTCACGTTATCCGAGGTGAAATCTGATTCGCGATAAAGTTTTGCTACCACGATGCATGGAAGAAGCCGTCCTGGATAAAAAATATACGGTTATCGTATTAAAAGGTTATCGCTGTTCGATCCGAAATTCCTCGACGAAGCCAGAAATCTCTCTCTCTCTTTCTCTCTCTTTGTTTCTTCGTCTAGAATCAATGTTGTATCGCGTTACGCGAATTCGATGCCAAAGTGAAGGAAAATACATTTAATGGCTTGCTGGCTTTTTTAGGTCACTTTCGTGCCACATCTCTCCAACGCCGCCAGTTTCTCCGTTGCGTTTTTCTACCTGGTTGCCTTTTAAAAAGCGGACCTACGCGGCGATAGGATTCGCCCGGTAAAAAACAATGTCTTGTTACGGAAATTCATCACCGGTAATTAATCGTAAATGTCGTGCTTGACACCTGGCAGGCCACATACGTATCGTGTAGTTTGGTTATTTCAAACCGTCTACTTTCTTCCTCGAAGAGTCCCTTGAAAAAACTATTTTTTGAAAAAGGATTTCCGCGCCAAGAAAGAAAAATGGAAGAAAGAGGAATGGGAAAGACCGTGGCACCCGCAGAAATTACTTGTCGGCGCCCCCGGTGACTCGATAAAAGTCAATCCGTCGCATAAAGCGGCTAAATAACATCCCTTCGATCGTATTTGAAATCGCGTAACAGGGGATGAAAAGCCGTGACGTGCAGAAGGGTGCAGTCACCCTGCTCCATCGCCCTTATTCGTCTCCCTCTCTCGCATTTGAATCGAGTTAAACCTTAATCAGGCGTAAATGCCGGCACAAACGTAACTTTTAACAGGCCAATAAAGAGGAGGAAATGGAAATCGTGGACGAGCTTGTGTCTTGCGCTCGCGCAAAGCTCATCGAGATAATAAAGCGCGTGAACGCGTTCTGCAGAACGTTTTAAAAGCAACGTGCAGAGAGAGAGAGAGAGAGAGAGAGAGAGAGAGAGAGAGAGAGAGAGAGAGAGAGAGGGAGAGAGAGAGAAAGAGAGAGAGAGAGAGAGAGAGAGGACAGAAAGAGGAGGAGGAGGAAGGTTTATCGTGTCTGAGCCACGAATCGCGTGGTCGGTGACGCGAACGAATTTATCGATGCTATACGTCGATTAGAATTGTGCGAATTCGGTGAACCGCGATTCTCTTTTGCTTTTTTCCGAAAATCCTTCGCCTCTACGTTTCGTCGAGCTTTTTACAGGAACAACGGCATCGCTGATCGCTCGACCGAGGAATCGAGCGAAGGCCAATTCGCATTCAACCATCGCGTTGCGCTGTTGCGACTACATTCCTCTCGATTCCCGATTATTCTGGTATCTTGGTTCGATGCTGATAAACTCGGCCGTTTCCTCGATTCCCGCTTGTCGTTCACTCGATCGCTCTATTACGGTAGTTCTCACTTTTTCAATTTTATGCCGCAATTTCAATCGTTAAATAACAATCGTTAGCACGATTGCATACAACGACGCGTGAGATTGTTACGAATTACATCGGCCGATCGTTTCTTGTTATAATTCTTGCTGTTGCTAGCAGTGCAAAAGACAAATTTCGTTAGAACGGGTGAGCGGCAGATCGAAACGTCGAACGATTGACTATTTGACAGAGGGTGGCCGATCGAAACGTCGAACGATTGACTGTTTGACAGAGGGTGGCCGATCGATTTTTCGGCGTCGCCGCTTTGGAAGCGTGGAACGCCGACAGGGAGTCGGAACGTACCGATGAATATCGGATGGAATGCTACGAGCTTCAAATATTCGGTTTCGGTTATGATTTAGAGCTGTTTGCTGATTGATTTTTATTTTTCTTGGAATGCTCGCGCGCAATACCCGCGGCATTTCGCGTACGTCGATATTAAAAACAGATACGCGTGAAATTGCTATGGGGGTGCGGGTTATTGATAGCTCGCAGCAGCTGCGGCGAGTTCACAATGATACTCGATACGCTGGATATTTCCTGGTGATAACCAGTGTGTACGCGATATGTTCGTATAATTAGTGGGCGAAAATTTATTCGAACGAAAAAATATGAAAGAGCGAAATTTCGAAGGGACAAACTTTTCGAGACATTGGTCAGGATGCACGGTGTTTTAAAACGGCTGTATCGTCGCGAAACGTTGCGATCTCGATCCTTTTAATCGTGCAAACCGCTATTGTCGTTGTACGCTTCTATTTTCGTTTGAAACAGATCCCCGAATCGTGGCAAATCTCGCACGTACAAATACAATTTCCAATTGCATCAATCTCTGGCGCACATTCTCATCTATGGAACCAATTCGTTCGTCGTTTCATGAAACACAGGCTGTTCCCCGTTTTGCCAGAGTGGCGAAATATATTTTTCTCGGCGGCGTTGTCGCGGCCGTTTCCTCGTTTAATGAAACTCGAAGTTGTGGTGGCAGAGACGCAGCCACCCGGAAAACTTTATCGGGTCATGAAGTGTGACTGGTAAATGAAACGAAATAGAAAAGACGAATCGGAGCTGGCTTGGCGGATATACGTGGCTGGCAGCGAATACACGCGAGATAAGAAAAAACTTGGAAGTGAAATATAAGTTTCGACAGAAAGAGATACGATGGGGGAATGGGAAGGATGGTCGGGCAGGCAAAAGCGAGCCGGTATTACCAGAAATTCCGGAATATAGGCGGCAGGGTAGCGAAGGAACGGGAAAAACAGAAGGCTATACAGACAGATAGTACATTTTTTATTTGGAATTCAAGCCACGCCGAATAGAACCGATGGGCCGTGGATTCGAACGATAGTTGATTGCAGCTTGCGAATCGGCATGAAAATAAATCACAGGCTCTCTGTCGCGAAAGAGATTCCTTCGAGGTCATGCTCTCGAGCTCGACGCGTTTTCCTTATCTTCTTTCTCAAGTGGGTCGAGTTGGTCGTGAGGATCCAGTCGAGCTAAGGTTCGAAGATATTGCTGGAAAACTTGGAACATGTAACTTTTGTAATCATGGTACAAGCAGAATTACGATGTACGCTTTTCCTGGCTCGTACTTTCCAAACTTTGTAAAACAAATACAGCTAGAAGGTAAGATATTTTAAACAATCCTAAATTTTCGCGCTTCTGCTTACATAAGTTCTATGCAAACAGTACAGTATGACAGTTTACGCGAATACAGGCATCGAAGATGTCCGTGAGCCGTTGACGTTACGGATGTCTGGACTCTGATCGAGGCACCAGCTTGTACACTGTTAAACACGGGGTCATTCGCGAACATGATCGTCGAGTCGCGCGTAAATAAATTTATCCAAGCGCCATCATGGGATATTTGATAGCTGAGATAACATCCACTGTGCGGCCAACTCTGATGAAATTAACTTCACCTTGCGTCGTGTATAAATAACTAATCGTTATTAAACGTTAAATGCATAGAAAGCAATTTACGCGGGTGTTGCTATTCCGAGTGGACGAGTTAAGTAAAAAAGTTCGTCATACAGTTATCATTAGCAAATATACCAAAATGGTTTCCTCTTGGCTACAAAATTTCGCTATAGCCATCATAAAACACTTGCCGCACGATCTCCTTGGTCAAAGTATAGGAGAAGCGGTAACCCGGTTGCGCGGTTTCCAGAACTATAATTCTCAGCCGTCCGTTCTGATACTCTTTGTAGCCACGGCACAAAGGTGGCGGCGTTTGCCGCTTAAAACTTTCATCCGGCAGGGGTCCGCAAGTCTGTAACTTAGATTTGAAGGTGGGAAACGAGGTTGGACGAGGACTCGCAGCGGCTTGCGGTGCCCCGTGCTCGAGGTCGTTCCTCTTTAATTCGGCCACGCAATCATCCCACTCGTCTGTGAAGTAGTCTCGTCCATGTTTTTGCGAGTAATCGGCCGAACCCTCGGGTCGACGTTGCACGTCATTGGGATACTCGCGGCAGCCTGTTTTGCCCTCGAATCTTCCTTCCAGAAGCGCAGCTTTTCTCCCTCGCGCGCTAGAAAAAGGCCGAGGAAGAGAACTTCCACCAAAGGTCGCAACTACCGGTGTTGGTATCGGACAGAATTTCTCTAACTTGGAATTTTCTACCGTTAGCAAAATAAATTAGCTCGGCAGAGACCACCGGAGACAACGAAACTCGGTGGTTTTTACATTGGACAATATTAATCGTCTCGTTGGTGATTCGTTCGATAGAGTTATTGATTCGTAGATTGACAAGAATGTACGTTCCGTGACAGAAAGGTGGCGTGACCTCAAATACTAATATTTCTTATACGCACGTCCGTCCGTATGTTTTTTCGCTTCTCAACATTTCTTCGTCAAATTCTGACCGAGACTGCTTCTCCACGGCGAAGGAACAGAGTTTGCGAACGATTCGAAAGCGGACTTGCGCGAAAGAAACAAATCTGACGATCATTCCGCAGCGTTTCTCGGCCGTCCTCGAAGAAGTTGGCTGGCTCGCTTTGGCCGATCGATCTTCGCTGAATCGCGGCCAACCCTGCCAACCGGGAACCGCGTGACCTTTGTCGACGCGTCGCCAGGCGTCTCGGGAAAACGTCGGTGCGGCGAGAAAACGCTGGCAAAAACGAAGGCACGCTTTAATTTGAGACACCGTGTCGCGCTCTCGTGCCTCTCGAGTGGTCTCGCGTCTTTGCCAGTACGGTCCGAAGAGAGCCGCCTCGACGGCGGCCACTTGTCCGACGAAAGTCTGTCTCCTTCTACTGGCAGTCGTGCGTTCCTCGCGATCAACGCGGTATCGACGAGCAATTCCGTCGTTTACGTTTACGCAGTGAATGTGATCGAGGCGATTACTTTTGTAGAAATTATATTTCGAAAGTTATCGGACCAGTAGAAATCACGTTTCAATTGTACGCGATTGTCCTCGAATGTTTAATTTGCTACGTATGCTTTTTCGCACCGTTAACGCTGAAAATAATTTTGTCTGAGCGAGCATGGTCCTTGAAACTAGACGTGCTTGCAACGCTGGCAGTCGTTCATCCGACGCAACCAATAGCTTTCTCCACTCGGGCTAACTCGGACGGTCGAGTGCGTGAACTTCTATTCAAATATTATACGCTTACAATTTCGTCGATAAAAAAGCAATCGAACGTTGATATTTTATATTCTTATATTTATTCGAATATCTTATATTTATATTAGTAGCTGCTGTCGAAAGCTATCTTCGAGAAAATAAAAGTCAAATGGGTTTCGGAGGCTCGAAACTCGGTTCTAACTTTTCGTCATTCGAAAGCATCGTTTATATTCTCCCGAATTCCACGAAAATCCCTTAATTCTGTAATTTCGAGGAAATTACGATATTTTGTCCGAAAGTCATACCCCGGTATTCCCATTCGAATTCTTCCGGTTGAATTCGAAAACGTTGGCAAGTTGTTGGCATTAGCGAGCAATCGATAGGCGAAGAGGGGTTAATTCATCGTGACGGAAACTCGGCTGTCGAGTTGAAAACCGGTGCGAATGAAATGCAAATCGTCTCGAAAAAATGTCGGACAACGGCAGGTTGTCTTAATTATTTATTTATACGGGTGGCCGGAGCGTCGCGTCGAAGGAAATGTTCCATTAAAGCAGACACGCCTAGGCGTTATTCGACAGGGTCGAGCAAGCCTCCAACTCAATTCACTCGGAATTCAAATTACGGCGTGCACCGTCGGAGCCCGGCTTCCTTCTCTTCCGTTACGTCGTTCCCCACCCTCGCCCCTTCTTCCGGCACCCCCTTTATTTTCCTTCGCCCGGTGCTTCCACCGTCGTGTACGAAGGAATGCGTCGCAGACGATGCGCTCATGCGGTTGAAAACGAGCAGACGGTACCTTACGAACTTGTCGCTGAAATAGGCTGATCGAGGGGGACCTTAGTTCCTCTCGAGGATCTTTCCAGGCTTACTACAACTAAAATTTTCTTTCTTCCTACGAGAAAAAAGTCGTACGATAGACTTTCTCTTTAATCGGTTGTATTTTTCGTTGGAAGATCCAGCAGGATGAACGAACAAACTTTTCAACGTTAGACTGAAATAAAATACTCGAGTCGCGCGTGAACCAAAAAGAAGCGATTTAATACTTTAATCGGCGAATTTTTAAATAAAATGCTCGCGTCGGCTTATACGTTCGAGTGGACGCGAGATACCGTTCGATGTTTTTCGTCCAAACACAAGTCACGATTTCCTTGTTCATCCTTCCAATAACTTTAGCCGTGCTCTTTTATATCGAAGCTCAGTCGCGCCGCGGAGCATAGCCCGTAACCAGCGAAGCGAATGCTATTGCGGCAAGCGATAAAGTTGATGGAATCGATGTTTATTTGGACAATGGTAAATGCTCGTTTCTTCCGGTGGCCGCGAGAATAACGGATATCTCGAATACACGCAGATGCTTTCGCTATCGAGATACTCTCTTTTAACTGTTATCCTTTAACCATTCGGGCCATATTTATATATACTATTATATATGGTAAAACTCCATTCGTCTGAACGAAATTTTAGTTAATGCCCGATTAACTGAACTTCTGCCGCTCGAATTCATCTGTCTGAACTTTATCTCCTATTATACGAACGAAAAATAGGTAGGAGGGATAATTGGCGAGCTCCTACAATACGAACTGCAATTATGTGAACTGTTTGTCCTCCGAACAAGTTCGGATAAACGGAGGTTCATCGTATCTACCGTACAATGTTACATCGATGAAATAAAAATTCAGTTTTGTCTCAGACATCGATCGTAACGAGGGACAATCGGATCCAGCGAAAACATCTAACATCCGGCTCGTTTCTCTTCGGAAACTTCTGGCTGAGCAACGTTCGAATAAGAGGAGGCGTCGCGGTTAGAAGTAAGATCGGCGAGCGAAATGACTTTATCGAAAACTGCGCGCGACGTTTACTATGCTCGCGATAAAGTTTTAATCGGTAACGATAATTTATGGGCCGGGCAAGTCGGCTAGCCGAAAGAAGATCGGAAAGGGAGCGTGTTCATCGAGAAATTCGAGCGTCGATAATTCACAAGCGGAGTTGGAGTTTACGAGAAGTCGTCCATTAATCGCGAGAGTGCTTTTAATGTAAAGTGGGCAAAGTCGTAAAGCTCGGGCTAGATCCCATCTCTGCCGTTTCATACGTAGATCATAGAGGTTTCCTTCCTTTTACGATCCCTTGACCATCATGGACCACTGATCGGTTCTCTATCTCTGGAGCATGTCAGAAAATCGCCTTTAAGCGCTCTAATGTATGTTTTCCCCTTCGCTTCTTTGCCACTGACCACTTTGACTTTTCTCCTCTCGTTCAAACTACTCGTCGTTACGTCAAATATCTTTCATCGTTTTTGTACATAAGTACGTAACGTTTATTGTAATTTAAATCGGAGGAGCGTGTGCTCCAATTCCATTAAGAACCAAACTGTAGAACAGGCGTGGAAATTTTTTGCCCGGAAGCGTAGTTCGTCGGGAAATCTCGATAAGTAGATCAATTCGGGGGAAATTGAGAGAAGCCGGAAACCAAGACGCCGACGGAGAAGAGTTATAATCGGCAAGGAATTTCGACATCGTGCATTTAGTTTATCACGCCTGTGTAGCTAAAGCGTTCCAGTTTGTCCCTACTAACGACTCGCGGACCCGCAAAAAGCGAACCAACAGGTTTAGTTGCATAGTTACACTATCTAATTAGTTTAATTAGAGAGAGTTTATTACGGAGTACAACTAGAAGAATGTTTATCGTAAAATATTTAGTTTCGAATTGTTTAACGTAAACGTGTCAAAAATTTCGTAACTTTAAAACAATCCATACATATTTATAACATTTATAGAACGTTCTAAACTGTTGCCGATAAAAAAATCGTGCCTCATCGATGTTTTATAAATACCATTAATGCCTCTTCTCTTAAGACGATTTAAAAATAATCATCGCCGTAATAAATCGTTATAAATTGGGTTGCATAGTTCCACTTCCACTTACTTTCCTCCTCTCTCCTCGAATTTTGACGTAGAAATATTCTGTTGCAATTACTGGAATAACCGAGACACGAAGGAACGCATCGACTAATCGATAAATTCTACCAAGATATTGCCAGTATTCTGTTGCAATTACCGTGGTTTACGTAATCTCTAAAAGAATATTATGCGAGCATTGATCAGATCTCGGGGATTTTGTAGCGATACGGTAGTATCGAATCGACTTAATTAAACATAAAACGCTCCTCGAAACGTACATCGAGTATTCAAATTGATCCCACTGTATATTATTTACTTTGGACGTTGCTGCGTACCGAGTACTCGATTATTCAAGCGAGGTTTTTCGATTAGCAATTAGCGTCCCGACAGAAATTTTCTATCCAATCGAAATTATTTATTATTAGTTTCTGATAAATTATTCGTTAATTGTCGAGTTACGATCAGTTGATGCGAAAAGAGTATTAATTGAAAGTGGAAATTATTATCGTTAACACATTTTAAAGAATTTTATAAACGACTTCAAAGTCGAATATATGCGATTTATGTAAATGCGTCTCTCACGTTTGACCGTGGGATCGATTCTAAAAAGCGTATCCGATATTTCGAATAAACTTTGGAAATATACAGAAAAATCGATCGAGAAGCACGCGACAATATTTGATATGTGTTTACGCAAAATTCCGTGCAAATATTGAACGTAGTATGCATGTTATATAAATTCTGTTACTATCACGCGATATTCTAAATATTTATCGAAGCTGTTCGATTGTTGGGACAAATTCACGCGCAGCTTGTCTATTCTGTAAAATTATTATCGCGATCTATCAACTTCAACTCGATCTCGACGAGGAATTATATCTTAAACGGTCTGTCCTATAAATATTGTGCTTTTTTTTTAATAAATTCCGCTCCAGTTGTACAAACGTTACTCGACATCGAAATACGATTTGCATTATTTATTTTATCTCTATAAATTCTACTTTAAAGGCGCGTCGTCTTCCAGCGAAATAATCTAAAACATCGTAACACGAATATTTATATCGAAAATCGCCCTTTAATTAATCTATTCTACTTACTTATGGTGTTAATATACCATGAACTTAGACACGGTATGTAGCAGAACTTACATCTTATCGTTAGACAAGAGCTGACGCGATGCTCGTTCACCTTTGTACTAAATATGTACGCAGGCACTATACAGGCATACATGACACGCGTACGTGTACATAGTTGCATGAATATGCAACGCCGAAATGCGTGTAATGTTCAGCCATCGTAGCTAATGTACGCATTATAGTTGACGCGCATATAGACCTTACGACAGTCACACTACAGATACACAAACCGCTATGTAAACTTTTTAGTAGTCGACGGTAACGGAAAATTTGCGTTTTCGTCGCAAAAAGCGGGCAGAAATCGTTATTTCTTCGTCGATAAGCTTACTCGAAACCCGATAAACTAGAATCTCTGCCAAACTCTTGGTAAATTAAGCTCGTGTAAGCAATATTCTCTACCAAAGTTATCGATCTTAAAACCTATATTGGTTTTTCACTTTTTATCTTTCTTGACGGGTATCGTAAGATTTCAGTGTAAACACTTTTTAAAAATATCCCCCGTACGACCTATTACCAGACATATATTTGAAAATGAATGAAAATGATATTTTCTCACTGAAATTAATATTTTTACTTACGTTATAGATAGTCCTTCTACTTCAATCTTAAACGATATCTCAAAACGAGTTTAAAACGTCGATATTTCGTTAAATCGAAATACAACTTGGTTCTGTTTCTACCCGATCGAAATACCGTACTATTGTTGATAACGCTCGTGCATTATTTATCTACCTCTACGAAGGAAAGCGTAACCAGAAGATATCGTTTCCATAAACCTCATTACGTACTTATTTCATTATCCACATTGTTGCCGTAAGAGATTTCAATTTCTCGTTTGAATTACGGTTACACGAAATTGCGAATTTTGCGATCCGTAATCACACTCATATTAATTACCGATTGGAATGAATCGCGGATTTGCACGTTCGTTCGTTAAATATGGCGAATAAACGTTCCACTGCTATTTTCTTTCCTATATTCGTCTACCGCATAAATTACGCGACGTACAAATTTCGCATCGTATATAGGTATGTAAATTATTAGGTTCAATACGATATTTTCACGCTGTTACGAATCTTTTTCTTGCATAAAAAATATTAGCGAAACTTACTGTTTTCACTTTCTATTACATAGTACGTATAACCGATCCCCCGGCCTTATTTTCCAACATCTTTCTTCTTTGTCTCTGTACATTCTCTTGTTATTCCTATATCGCTTTCTCAGCTCGCTCGCGTACTCTCTATCTTTACATCACTACGTTGATATTACGCTACTAAATTATCTTTGCCATGTGTGTAACACGCACATACGTCTCATTAAAAAGCTACGAGCTCGTTTCGTTAGAAAGTACTTGCAGTCTATGGAATTTCTCTGTCCGACAACCTCATAATTAATTACGAAGATTAAACTCCATATCGCGGAAACTTCAGAATCCTGTCGTTTCCTATTTATTTACGAGCCGTGTCTCTAATTAACAGTTCGCTTAAATTTGCGACAAAGCGTGTCTTTGCTTAACGCGTGTCAATCATAAATTACACGCGAGTACACAAGTTGTATGCTCGTTTCGACAATGTCGAGCAGTAATTATTTCTGAAACTTTCCCAAGTGTATCCTTCGCCTGCGACATGCACGTGCGTACTTATACTCTAATACAAGAAAGTTTCCTTTACACATCGACGGCCGCCGATGCCGACATTTTATTCAAAATAGATATTCCTCCGTTCCAGTACCTTTAAAGTTTTACCAATCGTTCGAAGCGACAATTAATTAACAATTCCGAAATTCGTTGAAGCGCGTTCTCTACCTGAAATGCTTATACACGGACGACACACTGTGTATCCCGATGCAGATTTTTGCGTACGAAAGGGTGTTAACGCGGGTACGCGTATATCGCCAGGAACCGAATATAGACCGCTGGCTGATCGGTTTGCATGCAAATGTACGGGGGATCGTAAGACGATCGAGCGATAATTAATCGCGCAGAGTGTGCACGAACGTGACGCGTTCACATTGTTACACGCGTTCAGTTGTGATTGAAAGCCTAGAGCGGAAACGATAATTGCGAACATGATCGTTGAATCGCGACCAGAGGCTCGCGAGACTATCGGCAAGTTTGTTGTTAATTGTAAATTAATAATCATGTACGGTCGTCGTTAAATCGAGCCTCAACATTTTGAAGTATTTATTTCTGAATAGCTTGGTATTACGGCTAATTGTAAATTGCCCGAACACACACATTATACAGTACATAATTAATAACTGTAATTGAGGACACTCGAAGATACGCGGAACAATTTGTCAAATTTACTTAGCAACGAGTGTACCGTATTTATGTGTATGGCAGTGATGCGTATTGATGCATTGCAAGTTGAGGGTTGATCGATCTATCTGCAGCTGCATAACAGCCAGCAGAGATAATTAATGGTTTGCGTATGTGTTTACGCGCGCGCGCGCGCACGTGCACGTATCACGTGATACAGAATTTCGTTTACTTTGGAAACCGTGCGAACCAGTGACAATAAATGTCGATCGTTGATTAATTTTCCTTCTCGATTTAAAATAAGGATGTCTCAAAGATGTTTCTCTTGTTTTCTACCGTCATAGCTTTAAACGAGTTTCAATTTTTCTACTTTAATTTTCCTCGCACAGAACTTATTTACGACTCTTCATCGACACTTCGTGTGCTCCTGTATAGTTCGATGACAGCAATCGAAAATACGTGGTGGTGCAATTTTCGAGATTTTCGATTTTATAAAATCACGGCTATCGTTAAATACGGTTTTCGTATAGAGACACGGACCACGCGTATTTTCATGCGCATCATAGTGGAATAACGCAGGTAGGTGTATCGTGGGCCAAGGGCCGGCCACGTAGGTACAGGTGCACGAGAGTGTAACGCTATGAGGCATAATTAATCGTCGCTACGAACTGCGTGCGCGTATACGCATTCGATATCGGTCGAAATTTTATTAATAATTAATTAATCGTACGATGGTCGCCATATTTCGCCACACTGGCGGCGTTCTCTACAGAGACGGCAATTCCTTTCCAAATTGAAAATCAGAATTCTTTGTACAAATTTATTTTTACGCCTACCATAAACTTGTTACTGAAATATCTCGATACCTGTAATTTCATTTCTGCGCGAGTGTACAACGTTGATTATCACTTTCACGTACGAAGCTTTTCGTTTTCTTCTGTCAGGATTGTACGATGGTAAAAGCGATCGAAATTCGAAAATGATGTTAATAAAAATCAGGTTGCTACTTGCTTGCTTCAGTTCGCGTAGCTTGGATAGCTTAACTTGGTCTTTGTATTTATGGATGTCTTTTTTATATATAGAGTTTACCCCCTCTGGATTTATTTTTAATATCGTTCCATCGACACCTTCATCTCTTATATCCTTCCTTTTCCATCGAGCTTTTACAAGAGTATCACCAAGGATGATAATTTCTTCTTCGTAAAAGAATAACTTACAAGTAAGGACAGAATCAACGTTTAATCCTAAGGAATTTAACTTTCATTTGTATTACTTATTACGAATCATATTAAATCGATTAATTAATTATTTAGTTGATTATTCTCTATAACGTTACACTCGCGTAATTATGGAACGCCGTAAAATAGTCGCGAGGTTATCAATTGTTCGTGTTCGTCAATATACAAGCGTGCACGTGCGTGTTACACGTGATGCTGCTACGCGGAATAATCGTTATCATCCCTGTCGTCGCGTGACACGTTACTTTCCTCGGTGCTCGTTCATAATTAACAATGGATTTGCGTTGATTCGATGATAAAATCCCGAGACTGGTTTCTACCCTGCCAAACGGACGTATCTAATAACGAAACGTACGTATGCTTTCTACGACGGAAAAAGCAATGCGGAAACAATTGTTCGATGTGCTAGCGTTCGATAGGGATGAAAATGGTATAAGCTAGAAAACATTTTATCGACGAAAATATTCGCGTAGCCTGCAATTCTAAAAACGCGAAACGGAGATTCGCTTTTGTTTCGTCGAGGATTAAAGATAATATTTTTTTACAATTCCCTTCGAAATCGTTCACCGTGTATCGTAATACCGATGCGTTAATGGCAACGGTACTGTAATAATTAGACATTATCAGCGTTAGCAATTATTACCGCGATGGCCGATTCCGCCTGCTTTCCGTGTCGTAATTTTCTTCGAAATTAAAGTAAATTGTTTAAACGAGGAGAGAGGCGCAGCCCGCGCTTTTATACGCCTAATGTAATGAGATCCTGCGCGGTCTCCTGGTATAAAGTCCGCCTCGTAATTCCGCGAAAAAACAAGATATTTTCATTTTACGCGAGCTTAGGGGCATGCGTATCATCAAAGAGAAATAAATCTCCCAGAATTTTCGGGGATTACGTTCGCAGTTTTTACTATGTTTCGCTGCGTTTTACGACGCTTCTATTAATTTGTTTAATAATCGCGGTTCGACGTTGATAAATTCCGAGCTTGAGAGATTTGACGTTTTTCAGAAATTTTACAGATTAAAATCTCTTGTTACGTGGTATTAAAATTACTAACCACATTAATGAGATGTGAATATAAATCTAATCTTGGAAAATTCATACGAAATCGTAGCATAGCCAGGTTATTCGATAAAACGAACAGAATTAGAATCCCCCTAGTATTCGACAATTGTATTATTCCAAATTGTTGTCAGTCAGAATTGGTAATTGTAAAAATTGGGGATTAATAATCATGGGTATACACGTTGCAAGAGCTTACTCGAACGTATTTGATCCTCGTAATTCAAATAGGTAGACGTAGCGTGTTTGATAATTTTCACGTAGTCATCTCGCAGATAATTTTCGCTACGCTTTACGGAAACATTTTTAGCAATATAATTGCACGATACGCATTCGCGTGTGCATAATGATCACAAGGTAAGATTAGTGTTGTAATTTCAAGGAAAGTGGGACAATATTTCTTCGGAATAGCGAGTACGGGGGCGTGTCATGTATACGTACGCGGACGTGCAATCTTCGTGTAATTTCGCAAATTAGCAAGATACTCGATGAAGAACCGTAAACTGCTTTGCCAACCTTCGGACAGACACCTCGACATCCGAATACGATCTCGTTACTGCGAACGCGATCGAGCGTTAATTCGATATTTCTCAATTCCGAGAGAAGAACAAAATAAAGTAACGATAAATAAAAGGGATAGCAACACCGTAAAGTGTAATAAATATTCGCGGTGATAACGTGCATTTCGTTTCACATCAGAATTTCTTTAAAAAATCTTCATCCAATTAAAATACGAAACTTCGTACGTTAGGAAGCGTGATGCATCGCCGCGAGCTTAGCCATAATCCCTTTGTCACAATCGTGTCACCCAGTGGCTTTTGCGTAAAGTCGACGTTAAACCGAAACGTTTTTAATTAAGTCTCCTACCCTCGAAACAATGCGAAAATTACGCTTCGGTGTAAGATTATCAGGAAGCAGCTTTTCGTTGCATGAATTTTTAATGACGCGAAAGAACAGGTAGGCGGCAACATTCGAATAAAGAAGGTCGTCGAATATAAAAATTTCCGCGTAAGCGGGACGTGGCACTTTCATAAAGCACGAACACGCGAAAGCGTTCCTTTTCCTTCCTCTTTCTTTTGCCGCGTTCTTCTTCGCTCCCGCTCTCCAGTTTTCACAGTCCTCCTTTTTCCTCGTTTTCGCGCGGAAATATAAATTCCGTGTAATTTCCGCAGATTAGTGCCGCGTATCCGGTGCAAACTCGCAGCTAGTATAAGTTACGGGGAACGTGCCTCGCTCTGCCGGGCAATTAACATGATCTATCGCGTAAATGTAATAACTGGCATATACCGGCCGCGTGTTTTAAGTGTTCCGTTCAGACAGCCCTGAAAATTACGATTCTCGTTATCGAGATACCGCCCAATTTTATCTTCTTCCTTTGCCGTTTCGCTTTTTCCAGAAACTGTTCCCTTTTCGATCTTACACGCGTTTGCGAGCGAAATACTGCACTTTCGATAAGTACGATCGCTCTAGTCGTATCGTACGTAGATCTCTGTTAACGGTGTTCAGTTTAGTCTTAATTTTCTCACAGTTCTTAATTGCGATAAACGATCAACGATTCGACGAAAGCATCATCGTTACACGTTGCAGCAGCGTCTTCGACAAAATGGACCAAACTATGAAAAGAAAGAAAATAAATAAAGGAAATCCTGTCGAAATGGTAGAAAGCTCGAGCGCCGCAACAGGCGGAATCAAAGGGATGATGGCCGGGATTGCCTGAGCTCGAAGAAGAAAAAGAGCGGAGAAAGAGAAAGAGAAGGAGAAGAAGAGCGAGGATTCGGGGAGAAGTTTGCTGAAAAATGCGAGAGATTGTTCTGGCGGCCGAGCCGCAAACATTCCGGTTCCTCCGCCCAGTTTCTCCTTTCTTTTCGTCTTTCTTTTCTCTCTCGGAAAGCGTCACGACGTCGTCCAGCGTCGATGTACCGTGAAAAATTCCGGCTTCTCCGCTTCTTCGGGCAAATCGCACGGATCTTACGGCGGGTCGAGTTGGTCGCGTTGGCGAAAATTTTCTTGCCACGTCTCCGAGTTGAAGGTGGAACCGAGACGGTAGATGCCCCGTGGCGAACTAACGCGTTCGACGATTTTCCGCTGAAACTGCCGGTTTCACCGTTCAACGATATAGTCTCGTTGGCGATTTATTTGCTGCGTACCGCTTTTCGAATCTCGCGTTATCCCGCTGAATAATTACGTGGATATCTGTTATCCGTTGCTTTTCCTTCTTTCTTGTTTTGGTAAATTCAGTTGCAAGACACGCTGTTTCCTATAAGTAGTTGTTTTCAAAAGTTTTGACAAGCGTCGGAGTGATGGAGAACCGCGCGGAAAAGCAGAGCTCCGAGTCCTTAACCAACGTCGCAATTACCTCGTGCGTGGCACAGAGTAAACCGTTTCATCCTTAAAATTTACACGAAGAAATCACGTCGCTAATAGGCAATTAACCCCCCAAATCGGAGGTCGTGTCGCCATGACAGAAATGCAAATGCGATTCAGGACACGATCGCCGTTGTGACCCGAGTGAATATCGTCGTAACTGGCCTGACTAAAAGAAGAAGGTCAGCTACCAAAAAGTGACGAGAAGGAAGAGAAAGAGAAAAATGACGGAAATAGCAAAAGAGAGAAACGAGTGGAGTACACGTATCCAGGATAAATCCGGCATTCATGCCCGTGGGGCGATATCAGCGCGAAGAACGCGTGGAGAATTTCGTTACGACGATCCAGTAGAAAAGCATGGAACTTTAGAAACGAGATAGAAAACGCGAAGAGGGAGGACAGCGACGTCGAAAGGTGCGATGGAGGCTGATTTTCTTCTTCTGTCCTTCGAGGGCCAGACTAGATTTAATTCCTCTTTTTATCTTTTTCCGTCGAGACGTGCATTTCCAACGGAGAAAGAGGAAAGCAAGATTAATGAATATTCAGGAGCACCGGAGTACAGGCAGCCTGCTGGCTGGTTCGACGAAAAAAATAGGGCAGTCACGAACCGAAGGGAAAGGTGAGAAAACGTAAAAGAACGTGGAAGAAGGGATCCAGGAAAAAGGGTGAAAGGGTGCGTGTTCTGAAGACGCTGGCGAAAATATCCTGACTTTAATGCGATTAATTTGTCAGGAACTTTATACGTATTTTAATATTCATTCGAAGAGGAACATTGTGCCTTTTTCAGCCGTAGACTTTCCTGTTGCGCTGACTCGTCGTTCCTTCTTCGCTCCTATGTGCTTTCGCGTTGCAACATCGCACGCAGCGTAGAGTAATCGGAACGAAGGGTCAGGAACGAGGTTTCTTTAACAACGAGAGACGAGGATAGCGGTATATCTGGATATATCCGGACATATCTGTACATCTGAACTTGAAAAGTCGCTAAAACTTACTTTTTGCTTATTCGAGACGACCGATATTAAGAATATTATCGCCAACTGTCTCCTGGCAATTCATAAACCTAACTTTCGCTGTAATCAACGCCAACTTAGCTTCGCAAAGAGATTTCTACCTCCATTCAGCCTCGAGAAACAAAACAAAGAAGGAAAGAAAGAAAAACGCTTGCATCCCCCAAGTTCCCCAAATTGTCCTAGAACGAAACTAAATCGCATTGTTCCGCGAATTCTCGAGTTCGCGTGACAAGCAATAGGAAGAATCGTCCCCGAACTTTCCTTGGCTAAACACCCAAGTCACGCAGCCGAGTGTCGTGCTTTAAAGCTGAAGATTCCTCGAAAGGAAAGAAACTGAAGGTCCGAGCGATCGTGTCTCGAGAATAGTCAGCGGCGAGAGAAAAGGAAAGGCGAAAAGTGGCAGAGGATTTTGTCTTCGACGAGCTTTCCTCTTGGCCGACAGGCAACTTGCGATTCAACATGGAAAAATAAATAGGAAAGCGATTTGCAGTTCCATCGAAGATAAGAATTTTTCACACGACGTAGTGAAATTTGAAAAGAAGATGAATACGTGGATACGTAACTTTGAAATCGTAGAGTTACGGAAGGTTAAACAAATGGAGAAATTAATCGGATTTATCGTTATACGGGAAACGGAATTTGCCAAAAGCGCCATCCGGGGAAAGTTTCTTCAGGCGAAACTACTGGCACGGTTTGCGAAAGAGCACGCGTTTCCTTAGAGCGTTCCATATTTGTTTAATTAGTCGAGCAATGATGGCACGGGGAGCACTGGGGTATTGGACACTGTAGATAGATTGCCCGGTAGGAAGCTCCGTGTGGAGTTGCTAATTAAACTCAGTACGAACTACCCTCGACTTGGACTTTCGTCGTGAGTACTGGTTTTAACGACGACAAGCCTCGTTCCGTAGAAATCCTCGCGGAGAATCTATTTGCTATTTCCCTTTACCCTGTATCTGGTTTCTATTTGGTCTGCCTGGCTTCTTGAATTTTCATTTCGAACGCCTTTCTTAATTCGTCAAAGGAACTCGTTAACGGATTCTCAGCCGCGATTCGTATTATCGGGTCGTAATTTGCGTCTACGGTGGTTACACGGCGATTCTGTAATTCGAGTCTCCTTCGTTTTATAAAACGAAGAGCATCGAGCAAATCGGAAAGTGTGACAAGTTCCGCGCGATGTCAACGTTGATAAAATGTATTCGATCTATTAATTATCGGACATCTAGCGCAAGATGGTTGAAAGAAGTACAAATTACGAAAAAAAGTAGAAAATTTCGAATCGGTTCTAGTTCGATGTTCAAGGATTTAAAGTTTTACCCAACAGGGTAATTAACAGTAAACTCTTCTGATAATATGATTCCTCTATCGGGCGTTCCGCTATCACGGTCCGCCCGTTGCTGTCAAAGATCGGTAATCGGCGATATCATGGAAATTGCGGCTGATAATTTCGGAAGGGCGGGGAATAAGTTTGAGGCAATAACAACGGGAAAAGGTTTCATAGATTATCCCATTGGAAGAATAAAAGGCAACGCTGTGGACATCTTTCGTGCTTGATCGTATAGTTCAGAATATTTCGAGGTCTAGGTGTTAGCCTAGAATAGTTTCGAATGTCAGGCATTTCGGAAATTTCATGATAAACGAGCCGCATTCCCAAGTGGCTCTCGAGTCTCGAATAGCTGAGAAGTTTCGACATTTTTACGAGACTCGATGTAATTAGTGTGAAAATCGCGGTGGTAAAGGTACGTATGTATTAATGTTCGTGATTACGTATGTAGTTAATATTATATTTTACATTAGAAATATAAAAGAGGTAGTCTCTTTTAACGCGAACTCTAAAAAGAAATAACGTTGCTCTTCTTTACATATTCGTTGAACGATCAGCCTCCAAGTTCCTCTTTATTCTTTCATTTCTTCATCGTCGTCTGAACTTTTCCCCTCCATAATTTTATTTAACGCCACTTCTAGAATCGCTAGTTCGCACTTCTTCTCCCTATCCTGTACATCTTTAAAAGCACTTTCCTTCACCATCGTCAAAGGAACAAAGACGAAAAAAGCCAGACTTTTAAAAAAGGCAACAAAAAGAACCATCGAAGAAAGGGGAAAAAAAACAGGAAGAAAGTAAAAAGATTAAAGGAACGTCGTCGCTAGGTTCGATCTTTTCGACGTCGTTCGATTCGACGGGAAATCATCTGGCCTTCTAGCCTACTCTCCTCTCGACCGGTTGCATGCACGAACCCGTAATAATATGGATGACTTCGATGCGATTAGGAACGCAAGCTCGCCGAGGATGGCCCTTCAGAGGTGCTTACCAGGCGTTCACCTTCTCTGTTCCGCTCTTACGAGTTCGCTTGCAATATTCGAGCCTTCCTACCCGTAAGCATCCTTTCAACCTCGCCCTTGTCATTCCCTCGCCATACCGCCTTCGCGTCATCCTCCAGCCTAAAGGACTGCCAGCCCGAGAGTATCTGCCTACTTAACACAAGCACCGTGCATACATTTTTAATCGGCTCCACGTGATGCCCGACATCTTTGCGTTCATCGATCCGTGCTGAGATTCGCGCAGAGCATTTACAATTTACAGAGAATTCTCTCTATGCCGCTTTGTTTAGGTCTCCCTTTCACGTTGGTCCGTTTGAACGTATGTCTGCCAGGTGCTAGTTCCGGACAAAAGTAGGAAATATTTATCGAGGCGATACTAATCTCTCGAGTGAATTTTTGTCGATCGTTTGGAGAGAGGTTTCGGGGGTTGATCTAGTTGAACTAGTTAAATGAATTTTAACGCGCATAGAGGTATTTGCGAACGGATAAGCGAAACGACAATGTTCGTTGCAACACGATTAAAATTACGAATTGTAGCAGATTATCGCAGCACAGACTCGTTCAATTTACGTTTCCTACGATTGTCGTTTTTTGACGCTGTACAATCATTATATATCCTCGTAATAACATCTACACGGTAATTTGCATTCGCTCGATCACTACATTTATGTAAATTTAAGATTTAATTACTTTTGATAATCAACGATTGAATACAGAAATAAATTGATATCTGACGATACAAAGCATGTAATAATTAACGTCGATCGTTCATTTCTACAAACATTTTTAGTTTTAAATATTTAATGTAGAGTGTATTTCATCGATAAATTTGATGACAAATTACACACCCTGTTTTTGAACACTTGTCCTCTCACGTATCTCCGCGGGAAATAAAGTTAAAGGAGTGCGAAGTGCTAAGATTCTCTCCTATCGCGTATCTTTATATTTCTCTTTCTTACTTCGCTCTTCCTTGTCCGAGGACCGTTTGTCTCTTCTTACTATTTTCATCGCAACTTTTCATTTTTTCTCCTTCTTTCGTATATCTCGCTCGCGAAGGATTTCTTCTGGTCTACAATTCGATTTTCCTTCGCCCTTTTGCCATCCGCCACCTTTCAATCCCTCGTGTAAGCTAGACACGGTGCACGTTTAATTTCCGCCCTCTCGGTTCGACTGTACGCTCGGAGGTCGTAGAAACGCGGGAGGACCTGGTAAACGATAACGACGAGTATATCTTATAATTCCGCGAGGTTGCGCCAACTTGAGTTTCGTCGCTCGAACTTCCGCCTAATTGTTCCATCGAATATTATCCATATCCATAGGTAACGTGACCACGTATTACCAAAATTGTCCGATCTCCTATTACGATGTAACGCTTTGTTTTGTGAATGTTTCGATCGATAGGCGATCGAACGAACGAAGGAACGAACGACCGAATAAAGACTTTGTTCGTTCGTTCTTTTTCGTTCCATTAATGCGAATGAAATTTATGTTCGTAGAAACGTAAGAATAAATGCAAATCTGATTCGCGTTGTGCGTATCTGAGCGCACAGTCACTAAATTTTTTTACACAGTAAAATTACGTGGATAGAGAAAACCTCCAAGGGGTAAGTCAATTTTAATACTTTGAAGCGTTTAGCGTAACGCCGCAAACAGAAGATTAACGTAAAATTATGTAATGTATATAATCGGATCGCTTTCTCGTTCGAACTCGCGATTCTTAAGTACTTCGTTACTTAACGAGTAGTTAAGTAATTATTACATCGTCCTTACACGAGCCTATTAAAACTTGCTAATTTAACACCGTTCTCTTATAAAAGACTCCGAAGAAATTTCTCCTATAATCGTCGTAAGAATGCAATTCGCGGATTTCTTAAATACGATATGTTTTATTCCTTGCAAATTGTGATTCTTGTCACTTGCCGATTCGTCGATGTTAGTTAGCAAATTGTCATACGGAAGGACCTTGAATTACAAAAGTCTATCGTTAGCCCGGTAAAAAAAAATAACTATTCTAAAAAATAAGCACCAGCTACTCGTTGAGAAAATTCTGACGAGCTCCCTTTAAGTCTTAGGGGGTCACGCAGTCGACTAAACGAACATAATAGCAAAATTCGAGCCGTTGCAGAAGGTTCGTGGCAATTATCATCGTGAAAGGTAAGGGCAAACGCGAGGCGTTTCGTCTTGAGGGCAGAACGCTGCTGGACGTAAAATTTCTTTAATCTGGCGAAGTAACGCGCGAAGAGTCGGTCGCACGCGGCCGTAGAATTCTTCGTTTCGCTAAGTTGGTAACAATTAGTAGTTAGTAAGCCCCGAGAGCTGGGTCGTATTCTCTGGCAGCAACGATTATTGCGGGCCTGGCAATGGTACTAACGATGCGTACGCAAACTTTACATTTATCGTTATTGTGCCTCGTCAACCCGCCGTGCCAGCTGCTCTACACTTCCGTAGCCACTCCTTTCTTTTGTTCCTGACGCTAGTGCCGGTTTTTCTCTATTCCGTTTTCTTCTTTATCTTTAAGTCCTTCTTTTAACGGATCCCATACGTTGTCTCGCTGTAATACTCTTTCACGATCGTTACGACCGTCGATTTTGTTCTCTTCTATTCTTTAATTCTATAGCTACTACATAATTTCTTTTATTCTTACAGTTAGCTCTCGCGATTGTCTTCGTTTTCTGATCGTTTTTGCTTTTAATCGTCAATCTTCCTTGCAATGGATATCAAGTTTCTCCTCCCGCTCTTGGTGCTTATTATTCCTTTTTCTTTATCGTTTTTTTTTTTTTTTTACTCCTACGGGTACTTACTTCTTTCATCAAGTCATTTTTCTTTTCAGTTTTCTTCATCTTTTCACATTTACGTCGATGGATATGTTTCATTCTTTTCTTTATGGCCGCTTCCTTTTATCCTTTGCTCGTTTCCAGGGCGATTTTATGTTTATGCTATCTGTTTTCGCAAATGCTTCACTTTTCCGCGATTCCTTTTTCTCGGGGGGTATCCAATTTTTCTATTTTCCGTTTTTATCGATCATTACCTTCGCTGAAGGCTATTTCCTATTATTACTCTTCCGAGCCTCGGAACGGAGCAACCGAAAACACCGAAAATCTATTCAATTCTTTCTTATTCTTTAGCATTCTACAAGAACGAACAGTCAGTTAAACGGTTCAGGTTTTGTGCGATTAAATAGCGTCTTTCTGTGTGACTTCAAAATTTTAATATTAATTTAATATAATATAATATAATATAATATAAATTTAATAATTGATTCCTCGTTGCTAAGGTATTAAATAACAATATTGTGTGTTAGAGTATTTTATATTCAAACGTTATTTCTTTCAACGTACGTAAATTTTTCCATTTGTCACAGACTGACCGAAATCTCTTTAACGAAAGAACAATCGTTTTTATGAATCGTAGTATATAACTTAAATAGGAACAGCGATTCGTTATTGCAATTAAATATTATTCTTGCACATACGAAAGAAATACATATAAATAGGAACATTTTAGGAAGAGCCAGATAGAACGATCTCTATAAATATCGATAACTCGTACAAAAGCGTTCATAGTATAAACATGAAACGATCTTCTTTATTCTAGAATCTCTTTGATCAGAGGTATGGCTGAGGTTAATAAACGTAATACCGGTTTAAGTCTTTATTACAATATGAATAAGAATTCGATAAAAGCTTATCTTTTAAAACGTATCTTTTTTCAATATTTAGTTTTATTCGCTATTCCACAGGATTCACCGTTCCTTTCAGGTTCAGGCACAAATCACCGTGATAAATACATTTTCACCATCAACGAAAAACGTAAATGGTAAAAGCCCGTTTCTTCAAACGGTTCAAAATGTATCTTAAAAAGGATTTTGCATAGGAATCGTTCTACCTGGAGTAGATTACCGAGTCAACCTATCGAGCAAATTGTCAACCTTCTCACAGTGTAGTACGAGAGAAAGTTAGACAAACCATGGTTAGACGATACCGTAACGCTGTACTATAACGCCCAATCAGAAACCAAACACCGATCAATTCTGTTTTCTGGAAATTACTTAATTTTAATGTTAGAACGAGTAATTGTTCATCTCCATAGAAGTCCATTAGAAATTTTACATCTGGCTTGACGAATTAAAGAAATAGTTTGTTAGTCGTTCCCTTTAGCCTTCTTCGTCGTTCTACTACACTATGAAGGAATTCGGTTAACAAAAGTATTACACAAACGCGATTATGTTACGGTGCAACAAAGAATTTCCGATTTCCTTTAACGCATTCCCGATCCCCTGAAACCGATCTTCGACACTCCTATCTAAAATGCGATAAAACTGAAGGTCGGAGGTGGCGAACACGGCAGTTGCGTGGAATTTCGAAGAGGGGATGAAATAAGTCGAGGAACGTGTCAGTTTTTTTGTGGTTTTATCAGCCGGCTGGCCGGGGGTGGTAATTTGTTGAAGCCAGCGTTGTCGAACACCGGAAGCAGATCCCTGACTCTTTGTCCAGCACCGACGGCTGCCAGCTCGAGCCATCTGAAACGATGGCGGATCTTGTTCAAAAACGAACCGCTTCATATTCGATTTTTATTACTTTCCGGGCAGTAAGAACTCTGCCAACTTTCGTGCTAGTAGCGTTAAACTCCGAATTGGCAGAATAATGATTTAGTTCGATTAATTGGACAGTGTATCGTGCGTAGCGCTGTAAGACAAGCTCGGCGAGTTTCAATTAAAGATAGAACGTGCCGTGTTTTAGTAAGTGCGGGTTAAATATAGGCAATATATTTGATATTATACAAGGCGGGCAAAGATGTTAAACGTTTGATGGACTTTTTGAGGAAACGCGACTACGCGAAATCACGCTTACCCAACCATACTTCTACGCTACAGAGTCTATAGGACGTCGTAGTTATTATTTCGACGTAAAAGCGACGGAGGATATATCGTTGAACGAACCAAGTTTAGACTGGAACTTAGATATCCGCTTTCAGCTTCAGCGATACGCGGTCGCTTTGTCTCCCTTCGAGCAGAAACAAACGGAGATTTCGATGCCGCGGTTATTTTCGGCATTTTCAATTTACGCTTTAGAATCGAATAGCTAAAGCGCGGCTTTTACACGATTCTATAAGCGCGACGCGTATTCCACCAAGCGATACGGTTGTCTATTTTCCGTCGACCTAATAATCTCGCGTCTGATAAACGGCTAAACTCGTGAACAACGCCGTTCCGAAGTATCGTCGTCTTTGATGAAACGTACCAGACACGATAATTGACGTTTGGCGGATTAACGTCCGCCATCTGCATGCATAAAGTCTGGTTTAATCGGTGAGAGGGTTTTAATGTTAATCGCGTTACTCGGTCGAACGATCGATTGCTCTTTAAGAGCAACGAATAAATTAGATTGCCGGACGTACTAAAGAAAATGGTTAATTCGTTAATTTCTGTTTCCGTCGACGCATATCGTAATTTTGTTCATTTTCATGGTAACAACGCGCGAGGAAATTTGAATTACCCAATTGCAACTGGATAAACTTTATACAAATATATTCGATATGTGAAAAAAAGAAAGGGCATGATTGGCGGGCGCACGATGCGGCGTGTAACGAATCAAAGGGCCAATTAAAAGCACCAACACAGAAAGAAAATTGATCTGGCGAGAGCGGAAACAAGGGAGTGAAAAGCGGCAACTCCGATAAACTGAAATTGATTTGGAACGACGCGGGAAAGCGTATCGCGAGCATATGCAAGCACACACATTCGTTTCCCACCTGTTGTTTTTGTATTTGGCCAGGGGCTGAGCAGCTGGATGGGGAGTTTCGGTGGGGAAATATGTGGCTCCATAAAAATCCAGTCCACGGCTGAGCAGCGTCGAGGTCTCTTCCACGCTGGCCAGGGTAACCCTTATAACGGGTGGCCCCGTGTAAATCGTCGCAGGCTCATTCTGGCTGTGAGCGTCGCTTTTCAACTTGTCGTTGATCGCTTTCACTAATTCGCAAAGCAGACACCGGGTCAGCGGGCACGCGGTTTGGGAAATGACCGGTGAAAGAGGGGAAATTAATTCGATCAGGAACGATCCAGGCAAACGCCTGGAATTAATGTAATCGATTGCGTTAAACCCGTGATTTCCGTATCATTGTACGAGCGATTGTTCGCGCGTTCCGACCGATATGAAAGTCGACGGGATCGATATGGAAACCGACTCGAAAAGTATTCACGATCCAACAAATCGATCCGATATGAATCGACGATGCTGCGTACGTAGGGTAAATCTGTGGCGCGAAAAATTTCGAAAGATCCGACGTATCGTCGTATCGCGATGACGAGCATAGCGACGATGATATCGCGGAAAATACTCACGAACAGTGCCCGTGTTGAGAGGTAGCCGCGTAATTTCGACTATAGACCGGTACTTGTAGAGAGCGTGTCTAATATCCTCCTCGGGTAATTCTTCAGGTACGTCCAAAACGTAGACGGTGAACGTCTTCGCCGGTCTGCAGGGTATAGCGACCTGCGTTCATGAATACGAAACGTCGTATTTAGAGGCGTTCTGAAGAGAAGGGTCCTTTGTGTACCGAAAGATAAGTACCTTCTTGTAGAAGCGTGCCCCGGTGACTTTGTGGAAGCCCTTTTTGTAGACCGCCTGAAAATCGTCGATGTTGCTGAACTTGAAGAGTATACCGGTGGCCGTTTTCGTCAAGGAGAACGCGCCACTGTAATGCAAAACGACAACCACGCTTTATCTCCTATCTCTCTTTCCTCTTCTGCTCTCCGTCTGTTCTTCGTCTCCCTTTTTCCTCGAATCTGCCCATTTTATTACAATTTTCTCGGCTACTCGGTTTATTCGATCTCCGCACGATTGTATCTCCAAACAATTTAACGGATCGATTAAATTTAATAAATTAATCAATTGGTCATCCATCGAAATGGAAACGTCGAAGGCAACGAGAATTTCAATTAAATCGTCGTCGTACTGACTTGTCTCCGTTTAGAATTAACGAGAGACTCCCTTCGCCCTCCTATCTGTTGTGATTTACGCCTGCCGAATCATTAGAGACATTTCAAACAGTACGATATACCATTTTACCGATAGCGTACGTTTATAAACCTTTACGTGAAACGAAAATTTATCGCGTAATGAAGTCGTAGCTTTATTTGTCGATATTATCCAACAGACACATCGAAATGCTATTAGACAACGAAGTGACTTATATCGATAAGATCGAATTGAATTAGTAAAAATAAAGATTTATCTTTTCGAGATTAGTTCTTAATCGAAATTCGAAAGTTTAATCGAATTCGAGTTGTTATTTCGAATTATCGACTTTCGAATTTCGAACTTTCGATAAACAAATTTCTACCACAGCTTCGTATAGGATTTTACAAGGAAAGCTAACGATTACGGCAATAGAAAGGAATCTGCGTGAACCTCACCGAAAATTCATCTTCTCGCATATAGTGGCTGCCTTCTCGATGCTGAGCTCGTGGCTCGGTGTCAACAAAAAGGCACCCTTGGTGAGGAAGTCGGTCTCGCTGATCTCGGAATCGGTGTCCTGATCCTGCCAGTCACCGGAGTCTCGTCGACTATCCTGATTCAATCGGGACAGAGAGCTATTTTTCGACGCGGACATGTCGTTTTCGCACGTGGCACTGCCATCCTGTCCTCTCTGAGACATCTTTTATAGGGCGTCGAAGGTGGGATCGGCTGGCTCACGATCGAACGTAACCCGTTACGCGAGATCGACTCCTTGCAAGACACGTTCTCGACGCACTGTCGAACAGTTACGCATCGATACGCTCCTTTTATACAGAGCGCAAGCTCTATGATTGCTAATCGTCGATCGTTCTGCCCACGATCTTGCGGCGATCTTAGATAGATGGGCTGGTTCGAAAAAAGGGGAGTCGTTAAGCGTCGACCGATGAAGTTTGATGGATGGTCGAGACGTTTTTCCTTCGAGGATGCGAATTTAATAAAGAGTAACGCGAGATCGAAGAGAGGAGAGATGTTCCGGGGTGGAGATAGAGGAAGGTCGACTGGATGTTTGAAAGTACAGCAATCAGAATAAATATAGATAAAATAGAGACGAAGTATCGGGCGCGCGATGGGCAGGAACGTACCAAAGTTATAACGAAGTTTAGTACTAGAACTACCAACCTATATTATATACCGAAGCATAATTAAACTAACAGAGGGGCAATAATTTTAACTACCGAACTAACGTTCTCTGTATCGTAGCAAACCAACGAGGATAAACGACGCGATAAAAAGTTGTAGTTGATTAAGTTAAAGAAATAGGGGACAGTGTTAACTCGGATCAAGGCTAATTATCTCCAAGACGCTTTAGATACGTGGGCAGAGCTATTACCTACGTTATTATTAATTATGGAAGAAGCGATACAGTATATATGTTTTCATATATCTAAATTAGTTAATCTATCGTGAAACAGCGTTGTTCTATTAATCAAATATTCTGCCTGTTTATGGTAGAGTGCGTGACATGTCATTTAACACCTACCACGGAATATACGTATGTACACGCCCGACACGTTTAAATCAATTTTTGCATGCATCATTAACTAAATGATGATGCATTGCTTCCATCCACCTCGCATACACTTTTTTTAATGACCTTCTATCGTATAGAAAACACGTCGATAAATATCCCCTAGCTAGCGCAAGAAACCATTTTAAGCGTAAGATGGAATTCCTAGCTGCGCGTTCCAAATTTTCATTTCTATTCGCGTTTAGCAATATTTCGAACGATAGTGTCGGTAATTAACCGTGGCTCTCTTTCTTCGACCAGATGTATTTTGATTCTCGGTAATCGAACTTTGCCAACTATCGGTACCAAAAACGTTATAATCATATTCGAAGTTTTCTGAACTTGCGAATTCTGAACTTATGAAACTCTCGAACTCTTGTTAAACTTTATTACGAACTTTAGCGAAACTTGGAGTGCTTGTAACTAACGTGAAGATCGGCCGAATGAAAGACAGAAATTAACAGAAGTGGTTCGTTACACGCTCCTCGAGTTTAAGATACAATGGCCAATTTTACATCGATACGGAAAATTTTTTGTACATTTAATCACGAGACAGCTTCTCAAATGAAACTAGAATTTTTACATCCTTTCACTCTGCTTGACCTTCGTTATACTTAATTTCCTTGTAACATCCACTTAATCAAAGACCTGTCGTTTCTTAGGTTTTCACTGGAATCGACGATTCCAGCGACGCTTAAGATCATCCGACATTCGTTTAAACAAATCGTCGTCCGAATGCTGCCGAGACCGATCGTCGAGTCGATTGAAATTTCATTCAAGCCGAGCAACAATAAGATGGAAACCGAAAGCGCCAATTAATACGGCTTCATCGATCTCTCTAGCGACAATGGTGCCAAGCTGGTACACAAAGATGCAAACAAGCATGTACACGAGACAGAGCATGTACAGAGCGTGAGGGTGTTTGGCAAAAGACGTGAGAACCCGAGAGAGAGAGAGAGAGAGAGAGAGAGAGAGAGAGAGGAGGAGGAGAAACGTGCGAATCGCACGTTCAGAAGCTTCATTTGAATTGAAATCAAGAGAGCCTCGGCTTCTGGCAGGATATTCCGGCGACTGACTGCGACAAAGCGACGAGATGCATCGATTTGCACTAATTATCGGCGCGGTAATTGCCGTGAACAAGATCGCGATTCATCGAGCCATTGCTGCTGGAGATCGAACCGATCAATCGTTAAATCTGGCGTTAATGAAATGGAATAAACGTGCGTGGATGAAAGTACTCGACTGCATTGTGCCGTCGCAGAGGCTCTTCGCTTAAGAATCAAGAGTCCTAAGTCTCGCAAAGTCCTTTGAAGTTACGAGTGACACTTAAGATAAGGAATGTACTTAAAGAGAGGAGAATTGCGAAAATCGGATTACTTGTGCCGTTTTATGCCGCGTACCATATTTGATATTACATGATTCGTGCGAAAATTAAAAGGCGCCATCGTATTGTATTACTATCAGAAAGAACCGATAAATTATCAACGATAACCAAATAATTAATCACGATACTATTCATTTTCTCTCGCAACTATAAATTAAACGCGATGCATATACCACGCGATATTACATTTTTGTTATAATTAATACGAAATCCTACAAACGCGAAGATCGCGAACGTGCCACGGCCATTAATTCGGAAATGTTCGATTTGCGAAATCGTCGAGTCACAGCCGGTCTAATGGAATTCATTATGCACGGAGACTATTCTTATTGCATCCAGGCTAATAATGATTTATGGTAACGCTCGGTATCCACAACGACCATCTGTTACCGGTGCGTTTCGCGGTGCACGACGCAAGATGTGCAATAAACTTCGCCGCGAAACTAAATTGCTGCCGTATTATGCGGCCGCGTTTCGATTTAATGACTGCGTCTCGCAACGATTCGAAACAGCGAAAACAGCCAACGTTGCCCGAAATCTGTAACGCTCTGTTCGTTCGCCATTGAATCGCTTAACGTCCGGAACAATATCTATCGTGGTAGTCGATCGTGCTTCGACGATGATATCGGTCCTGCGAATATCGTACCGGGAGATATCGTTATCTCCTGTACTTTGTCGTTCGATGATCTTTTTTATTTTTTTATTTCAATTTGTCATCTTTTACTTCAGCTACAAACGAAATTTGCGCGACACTTTGTAACTTTCGGAACAATCTGGAAACAATCCGGATATAAAACTAACTTAGTCGATCAATTGGTTCGCGACGAAGCGCGAAGCGAAGCGATGGTTACTCACCCCGTAATTTCCACGCGACGAGCACTTAACACGATTTTTTCTGCTGGATTCGATCGAACGTGGCGCGCATCTGTTCCCCAATCACGAACTGGGGCGGCACGGCCGATTTGGTAATCTCGAATCAATTATTATCGATCGGAGCGCTCGCAAATTCCCAGTCGGTATTGGCAAAGGGCGCACCAGATTACCAGGGCAAACGGCCGTAACGCGGTCAGCATAATCCAACTAAAAACGAATATGTATCGGCATCAGGTGGAAATTGTCGCGAAGCCGGACGTCGATTGTTCGTTGCTCGAGCGACGATCGTTTACAGTTACAGCAAGACAGAAACACGATTGTGTCGTTAGCCAGCTGCAACCTAGTCCTTCCACCGTGTATTTCGCTTTCGCGCAGTTTCGTTTTCCTGTTATCGCCCGATGTATTCGATTTCTACCACAACCCAATCAATTTTACTATCCTTTACCTTATTTTTTCGCGTTTCGCCAGATCTTTGGCCGAAGATTACATCGCGCTCGACGTTGCTAATTGTACACGGTCGAGAATAACTTGCAAAACGAATCGATGAAAATCAGTCGCATCGAAAATATCCTCTATCCGATCGATTCTCTATTCTTGTTCCTTCTCTGGTTCGTTCCACGACCGTGAACTTTTTTTTAGCAATTTAACGACCCAATTCAGGAACGAAGTACGTACTAGAACGCAATTACGATTTGATTTTGAACAAGGACCATAATCGGCGATCGTGGTTGGCGATAATTCACCGGAAATCAACGAAACCTGTTCATCGATAATATGTCGTTGTATTATCGATAATGCAGCCACACTATGCCACGGTCGGTCGATACGTGTAGGCGGCCAATCAACAACTTACTTTTTCAGTAAAGACGCAAGGAGAGGCGTGGGCGCTTAATTGGATGATTGGGTCCGACGATATATCATCGATAAATTGGCGTAAACAGAATGAAAGATAAAAAAAAAAAAAAAAGGAGAAAGAACGGAGGATCGTTCGACTCTTCTCGATATCGGATCTTATTGTTTCGAGTGGAGACTGGTTTGGTATATGAAACTCGAAAGGGAAGCAGCCTAAAAATTTACAACGCGTACGTTGGCTAGACGAAGGCACGCGCGAAGGATTTAATTGAAATTGGATATCAATGCATGTCGGATTCGATGCAACATAGAAATTATGTTTTCTTAATTACCGTGACTGAATCTTTTGATTAATTGGCTGCGAAAGCCAGACGCTTATAGATGTGCGTGCTGAAAGCAATCACAAGTCGTCGGCATATAAATCTAAAAAATATAATAATCAGAATATACAACTTTAAGTTACACACAGTTAAGGTAATCAACGTTTCATGGGATAATGTCGATTCGCAGTGGTGAAATTGTTCGTCGTGGAAACTCGTTTACATGGCATTGTTGATTTTGTTTGCTCGTGGCATGCATGCATCCAAGTCCGATCCGGAAAACATCAGAATGCGCATATATTTCGCGCTTCGCTTTTCGAAAAATGATCATCGAGTGAAAAGACCGAAATTCAACAGGCCGGGAGGGAAATATATCGATGGACTTGCCTCTCGCGAATAATTGAAATTCGGCTGACAATTTTTTTACAAATTCGACGATCATCGATCGATTTGCACGCGAGGATCTTGAAATTTCGAACTTCGAATATATAAACAGTTTCTTTTTTCACGTTTCACACGATAACTGACAGAATAAAGCGTATAATATTCTTGTCAGCTTTCGTATTCAATTTTTCTATATCCTTTTAGCTGGCCGTTTTTCTCTTTGTCCGAGTGGGATTTCGTTCAGTCTTATTTCGAACCTTGCGATCAACGATCGATATTCTAGCCTGATCGGAAAGTTCCGTCGTCAAGGGATAAAAGATAACGAGTAGCCCAAGATCTTTCCCTTCCTTCCATTCGTTCGATCTTGAACGACACCTGTCTCAGAATGGAACCTTACCATCTCGTTCCTATTGTTCCTTTCGGCAGAGAGTCGAGAATAATCGCGAAAGAGGGTCGAAGAACCATCCCTCGATTAGTCGTGATCCTCGAATCGACACGCAGCCATTAGCGGCGGCGATGAACGTTCCTTCGAATCGAGCGGTAAGAGTCGAGCATTCGTCATCGAAAAATAGTGGGCCAAGAGGGTGACGGTGATGACGAGCACGAGGGTGACAAACGTTCGTTTTTGACGACCGCGCGTCACAGATGAACGCAGCGTGACTGCCGCTTTGAAACGGGGATGAATCGTAATTGGACGGAAATGGAATTCGGATAGTGCAGTCCTCGCCACTGCGACGGAACGAGAGAGAGAGAAATATCTATACGTATGTATATATACACACACACACACACACACACACACACACACGTTATATATATAACGGAGATAGCGAAACAGAGAAACTAATAGACAGAGCGTGCTAGGCTGAGAAGTGACCAGAAAGAGAAGTAGATAGTCGATTGAGAGAGGGGGAGAACGATGGAACGTTAGGGGTTGGCGGCAGGGGGTGAAAAGGCCGACGCCACTGGCCTGTAACTCTATGCTTCTCTGAGCTCCGATCAATAGACGCGGTACAACATCGAACCGAACGCAGCTGGCTAAAATAGTCCGTACAAGTTGCACGCAGCAGCGGCCAGGCAGTTTTCAAAAAAGAAAAAAGATCCTCGTCTATACAGCTTGCGTTCGATAGGGAGTGGGGAGAGGAGCGGAGGGATGATCGAGGCGAACGATTTTTCCTTCTCCACAGACACGCGAGAGGAACGGGGAATTAAGGGGTCGACGTTGAAGCAACTCGAATTTTGGCAACGATTTCTGGCGTGTGTTTAATTGGGTGAGCCTGTTAGTCTGGCTTTCCAAAAGTTTGCGAAGGTCGAGTGTTTTAGAGGGATGGTAGGGGGTGACTTGCGCACCGACGAGAAGAAGCTGCAACCGGAATGAGCAACGCTATTACGAGCATCTAACTGTTACGCCGCGAGAGCGGATGAAAGGGGTGTCGAGAGTTTGGAAAAACAGAGGATGCCGAGCGATGTTGAGAGCAGTGGATCGAAATCTAGCTGCGGGTGAAAAATTTCACTTAAAGAGAAAAAATATTTTTGTAAACGGAGCGCAGATGAACTCGACGATCGTAAAACCGGTCAAAGGGTAGTAAAGGTATTTTGCGCTGCTAGTTTCTCGCAGTTATTCGAAGCGAAATAACGCATAATGGTCGGATCTTTTTCCAACGAAACGGCTTCGTCACAAATAGCCTTGGGCTGACAAGAATCGATCGGAAAGCAGTTTTAGTAAGTTATCTTCTAATTTCCTGCGCCTCGACTTATCATGTCGTCGATGGTGTTAAGCTAATCGTGTCGATAGCCCGCAGGCAACAAGTACGTCGTACCACTGTTGTTGGGGTTAAGAATATTTATATAACGTTTATACCAATTTCCTGTTTTCGCGTTAAAATCTCCCGATAACTTGACTACGACGAAGCGTATAAAATAATGTTACTGTAATAAGCAAAAATTTATAACATGGAAAATAAGAGACGCGCGTCGAGCTCTAACACCGATTGAATTATTAAACGACCTGAAAATTAGCTCGGTCGAACAAAGATCGAGTAGTTGATCGGGATCCTAATTGTGATCGTTGATCGTTGATCGTTAATTAGACCAAATATCGCTGTGCACCGACTTGCAACGAGCCGGGGGCACGTGAGACAGGAAAATCTCAACGTACAGGAAATAGGGAAGTAACGAAGAAATTAATGTTCTCCCGGAACGCGTCGGAAGAACGGTGCCTCTTTTTTTCCAACTGGTTGGCTTCGTGGGCGAAATTTGCCACGACACCGAGCGGATGCTTCTCCCCGATAAATAAATGCACGATCGGGAAAAACTACGACCGCGTTGGGACGTAATTCGATTCGAGAGCCGGACAGGACTCGATTGGCAGAAGTCCCTCTCTGGCGCGCGCGCACCCATATGGAATTACTACGGGGACGACGACGAAATTCGAACTGTCCTATCGCTTTGTCCATCAACGAAGACGAAGTAGACCAGAAAAATCTCCAATTCGCTCGGTCAGCGATTTTTGCGGATTGTTAAAAAATAGAGGAAAAATGAAATTGGATCGAATGGAGAAACGTTCATCGGTACGCGAGCCGCGTGATAAATTATAGAGAAACGAATCCTCGTTAGTTCGAAAGAAAGCCAATTTTAATCGAAACAGGAAAAGCGTATAAATTTATATTATACGTAAACAGGAAGATTTCTATCGTATATGTTCGTTATTGTTAAAAATATATAATATCGGAATAAAATATCCGGAAATAAAATAAGTGATATTTTATTGCGTGACCACGAACGAGCGAAAGATCGTACGTCGCGTTAAAGCGACCATTTTCCATAGCTACGGAACTAAAAAATATACGAGATATATTTCGTGGAAAATATATGCGACGCCACGTGAAACTTCTCGCTTAATCCGAGACGATCATTCTCATAACTCGATTCCGCTAAAAGATGGTAGGTCGGGGTTACGTTCAATAAGGGCAGAAACGGGGGTTTGGTTCGCGGGTTGTGTTAATCGCTTCCAAAATTAAGCCACGGGGAGAAAGACGATGTCTCGGAACGAGAGTGGAAAGATGATCCCATGGGTATTGAAGCGGCTGAGACATTGGGAAAGGACAGAATCCTGGAAAAGCGAAAGGAAATCGGAGTACGAGGGGGAGACGGCGGTAGGAAGATTAAAAGGAACGAGAGGGGACGTAGGGATTGGAAGTAGTTGAAAAATTCAGAATATGAACGGGCCACGAACGTGAGAAGAGTAGAAACGAGAATGAGAAACTAGAGTGACGAGAAGGGAAATCGAGAAGATGTATTACAGTTGATGCACGTATATAGAAGATCCTAAGTTTTGTAACAATTATGAAAATAAGCAAAATTAATCATGGAGCAGTTCATTCCTCGTTTATTTTCGTTTCAACTGCTTCTAGAAGATGACAGCCCTTTGATACTTATATCTCTTCTCTTTTCGATCTGTATTGGATTATTTTGTACAATAGGAGAAATATGAGAGGAGCAAAAGTAACGACAGCGAAAGGGCGGGGAAAAATAAGAGTAAGCGAGGATGGGAGAAAATGAAATAAAGAAAAGGTATGACGGGAGAAAGGAATCGAAGAACCGAGTGGCCAGATGAGAAAAGGTACGAAGAAATTAAAATTATGGTAGACAAAAGTTTCGGAAGAGATGCGTAGAAGAAATATAAAAAAAGTGGAAATGCAAAGTACGACGAGAGAGACTAAAATATAAATATGTGAAGTCTTTCCTAATCGAAGTAGAACTCGTGGATGAAATTTTGCTTGTCAACGGAGAATAAAATATAGGAATACGAATCGGTCGCCTATTTCGTAGCGAGCTATTCGAAGCTGACTCTGGAGAAAAAACGACGAAAGCAGAGGCGCGCGGGTCGAACAGGAAGCCAACGAAGGCAGGATTAATAGAACCGAGGGAGGAGTGTGGGAGTGAAACTCGGTGGTCGTCGGAGTGAAGAGAAGAGATCGCGACGAGAGGTTCTCGCCACGTCGAAGAGAATATAACTTAACGGCATAGTTGGCCACGCTGGCCGAGGATTAATTTAAATATTGACATGACCCTGCAGCCGGCCACGCTCGACGAAGCGTCGCTAAACGTTCGTTCAATTTGCGTGTCGCCCTTCGTTTCTCAAGGCACGATCGGCGTAAATCTACGCCGTGAAACGTTTCGTAAACGGGACGGTTATGCTTCCACGGAGCTCACGAGCTTTCACCAGGGGCGATTACACCGAACAAGGTAAAAGTTACGTAAGTGTTCGGTTTTTCGAGCGTTTCTACGCTCGACTTCCTGTATTCGACGCGAATTCCGGTCAGTGCAATGGAAACGGAGATTGGCGTTACGTGGAACGAACGTCGAGAGACTCGATGGAGTTGCAGGATGTTTATCGGTGTTGCGTTGCTGTCGCTGTTGTTTCGATGGTTTGGTAGGGAATCGAAAAGCGATATCGAACGGCCGTACAGCAATCGTTGATAACCTGAAGCGACGTTTGAAAATGTAGTAACGAAACGTAGTACCTATATACACCGCCGACTAAAACTTCCAAATCGGTATAATCATCGATCATAAAATTACATATACTGAAATCGAATGAATCTTTTATAGAAATTACGTGATACTTTTTGGATTGCCAATTAAAGTAAAAAATCATAACCACCGATTAGAAAATGAATATTACTGTTCTGCTTGAAACATAGGACTATTATCTTTAATCCTAAAAGTGATTCCGTCATCGTTCTTATGCTTAATATTTGTATTTCTTTTCCAACATGCTCTGGCACGTCCACGACATCAAAATTATCTGCATAATAACTGAATAATATCGATTATAATATTGATCTTCGGTCGAAAAAAATAATTTAAGAAAATAGAAAAAGAAGAGGTATTCTGCTCGCAGTCTTTTAAGAAAATTTATCACGATCACGCGAATGAAAGATTTCGTTTAATTTCCTACGTCATTATGCACGGTTTCGCCCCGACAATGGATTTTCTTATTACCGTTCGACATTATGCATTTTAAAGGTGCGCTGAGACCGGTGCACGTGATCGCCCACTAAATATAATGCGTCCGATCGAGAGCGAACACGAAGGGGAGATCGTATTAAAATAGCCGGTGATTAACGACATCATTCCTACGAGCAAGAAAGTGAAAAAGAAAGGGTGGAAGGAGAATGGAAAACGACCGGAGGAACGTTAGCGACGAAACGAACGAAAGATAGAATGCGAAATCGATTGCGCCCGCTGAAATAAGAATATTTAAGGAAACGTCGAACCGAACGTTCTATGATTAATTCGTCGAATTTCTTAGGATTCCTTAAGATCTGCCGGAATATTACGTCGGACTTAGTCCGCGATAGAAGAGAACATCGTTGAAAAATACTTATTTCATGCTTTTAAGACATTTCGTAGGATGTAAAAACGTTATAATTACAGGAATACGAACACGAACGAAAACAATCGCGGGAAAGAAGCAGAAGAGAACCGAATTGTCCTTATCCCGTGGTTAACCTCGTCCTTTTAGAAAATAGAATCCCTGTATTCGACGATGCAAGTGCTCGTCTGAAATAACCGATCGTCGAAGCGTGAATTTTTGCGTATTGTCAAGCGATGAAAAGGGAACGAATTTCGATCACGAAAGTAGCTGCAATTTCAATATTGCCGAAGCTCTCACCGACCTATTCGACTATGACGACGTTCATAAAAAAGTTGCATTATTATTCGATCTTTTGCAACGTTTTTTCTCTCTGTAGATTCTTCGAATACCAAATTTCATCGAGTAATTTTCATAGTAGAAAAAATAATATTCCGGAAAGCTCTTAATTTTCTATTCAAAACTGTTTTCGCCGAAATTACAACTCCGACTGCTTATTGCGTTTAATCAAAAAGGAAAAAAAGAAAGAGGAAGAAAAAAGGAAGAGATCCTATGAGCTGGAAACGGAAGGTTGCGAAATGGACTAGCGTAGAAACTAGTTAGAGAGTAAAGAGTGGTAAGACGATGGTCGAGGCACAAGTATGTAAAAAGGGAGAGTTTGCATTAGAAAAAATTAGACTGCCGAGAGGAAAATGAAAAGGACAGAGGCAGGATTGGAGAGCGGACGCAGGTTGGAAAAAGAGAAATTCTCCGGGGTGTCGTGACGGATGAACGTGTTGTACCAACCGCCGGTTCATTGTGAATTCATCGAGGATTTTCCAAGTGATTTCCTCGGTTATGTCCGAGGGTTATGGCCGACCCTCGGCAAGCAACCGTGTCGTCACGAGGGGAGAACAAGGCAGACATTGCCAATTTAATATTTGATCGCCTTTTTCTCTCCGTTCCTTCGTTTTACGTCTTCTTTTAATGTTACATTTCTGTCTCTATTTTATAGTAAACGCATTGTGATGTCCGAGTAAATGGATCGTCGAAAGCACAACGTTCGATGTTTAGCAATTGTCAGGGACCTAACTTTTTAAATATTTTGATAAAAGATACCCCAGCAGAAGAACTTTTTCTGAAAATTTTCATCGAATAAGCGACCCGAAACTTTTACGCGACAGTATATTTTTTCACAGAGAGTCGTCCTGAACTTTTTTCATTATTTTTCTATGGCGAATTAAGCATCGAAACACCTGTCGTACGCGAGGAATAATCGCGTACATCGATGAACGTCGACACGCCTATACCGTTCGTTGTAATTCGTCGATAAATCCAGCGGTGGTTGTCCCAGGACCATTTCAAGCCCAATGCCCGGATCTTAACCGTATCGTAATATTCCAGGGATGCCTTCAAAACATTCCCCGTTCGCCGTTCGAATGCCGGTCGTATTTCGGTCTGACAGTAAAATTCCGAATTGCCGCGCGGCAGATTAGCCTCGGTTAGTTGTACGTTTATGATTAGTCGGATTCATAGATTGCCCGGTTCGGTGAGTATAACAGTCGACGGCAATCTGTATGGTAATACGGCTACCGGTTTTGGGCGGGTTCCGCGACACCGTTCCGTGTACCTATGGAACTCCAATCAGAGACTTCCCATAATCCGGAGGTTCGTGGTAATGCAAGACCACTGAGGGAGAATGCTCGTCCGAAGATTGCCCGATTCTAGTTCCACGTTTCTTATTTTTCTTCCGAATAACCCGTGTAATCGAATACCGCGTTGATCTCTTTTTAGCCTTTATACTTATTTCTAACGAGCTTTCAACTTAAAAAAGGTCTTAACGAAATAATAAATTTACCACGTGTCATACCTCGCCCGCGTCTATTTATTTCGTTGTCGCTTCAACGATGTACTAGATGTATCGACAAGTAGTATCTAGCTTCTACTCTTTTACCTCGTCGTTTATCTCGTCTTTTGCGCGTAATTTTGCGCTAATACGGTTTTCGTTGTCAAGAAAACCCACTGGAAGCGGTCTCTCCATCCGTTAACAAATGGTCCTTCGTTAATAATTGAAATTTGCCGGTCGCGCTAACGTTTCATTAAAATTGTATCATGCGCTCGGAATCGCATATTCCGCGTAGCTTAAAAATGGATAATTATTTGCCAAGTGTTTTCGGTGAAACGATAACGACTGCTCGACTTCCGATGGCACCGTTGAAAATTCCGAGCCCGACCGTTTCGCCGCGCTCCTCTCTACCGTTTTAATTAACGTTCATTCAGAAACGCGACCAAATTAATTATTTACACGCACCCGTCGGGCTAATTATTTAATGCGAGAATAGTACGTCGCGACAGTTCCGTGCTGTATTTATAAAAGTATAGCGGACCCGATTGTTGCTGCGCTCGGAGCGCGTCACTTGAAATATCGGCTTTGCAGTGTTGCGGAATTGTACGATCTCATTAGTTCGCGATATGTATCATAAATACGATTTTGGAGTCTTTGCTATGGGAAAATCGACGTATAAATTCGCCGATCGATTTACATTTCAATATCTTATTTAATTTGAACGACGAATTTGAAAATTTCAAGCGGAACGATTACACGGTCGGCGGAATATTTTCCAATTTCGCTAATTACACGACAACATATTTCGTGGTCGTTGAAATCGGCGAGACGTGCCCTGTTCCGTGTAATCGGCCCAATTTCTTCTATCGCATCGAGCGATCGAAGTGGTAAATGACATAGGCGTGGATAAAATAAAACAAAGAAGGGAATCGTCTAGCGAGAAGAAAGGACGACTTGGTAAAAGGACATCCGTGAGAGAATTCAGACCATCTCGTTGGAGATTGTTCTTCCGCAAGCACGAGGCGCAACCAGCAGTCCGCTGGCCAATTAAAGGGAAACGAACCGCGATACGCCTGGAATACCGGGCATCTGTTTTCGAATTCCGTGATCGTACGCAAAAGAGGAAGCCCTTCCGGAGCCAGTAACGAAAGGATATCGTGGTCAGACCTCCCTCGTGGCGCGTGTTTAAATTCCTAGGTCGCAAGACGTCTTTTTACCTGGTCGATGCTCCGAGGCGAACAGGAAAAAAGGAACCATTAGCCCGCGCAATTATCCTCGGACGGACAAGGCTAGAGTTACGCCAGCTAATAGCGCCGCTTCCTGGCACTCCCTCGGGAGACACGAGTGAACAGGGCAGAAAACAGAGAGGGAAGCCTGCCAAGGAGAACAGAGAGGGAACGCGAAAGGGTGGCCGAAAGGACGAGACGATGGAATTTAACGAGACAAGAACCGCGGCAAGGGAAGAAAGGGTTTTTGCGTGATAGAAGGCGAGGAAGAATACACGAACCGAGACAGACAGACAGACAGACAGACAGAGAGGGAGAGAGAGAGAGAGAGAGAGAGAGAGAGAGAGCAGAACGGAACAAATTTGACGTGATAGGAAGAAGGCAGAGAAGAAGAAAGTGGAAACATGAAAAGGAGGATGATCGAGATACGAGGGGAGATATTCGACGAGATAGAACGGTAGAACATGGAATAATGAGTTTGCAAAGAAAAGTAAATGGCGTGAAAATATAGAATGAGCAGCAAACGTATAGGGAAGACCTAGAAAAATAAAAAAGACCAAGAGAGAACTACGAAGTTACACGAAAGAAACAAGAGAGGGAAAAAGTTTGCTACGAGACATAAGAAAACTCGATATACCGAAGAAATAAAGAAGAATGAGAAGGGGAAGAAGAAAGGAGAGGTAAATGCGAATTTTTAAGCGCAAGCAGACGGAGTTTCGAGGAAACGGGAAATTTAGAACGCGAAACAAGTTGAAAACGTATAGAGTTATATTGTCATCGTAGACGTACTTATTTAATACGGATAATACATATTTTATAATATATGTGATAACATATGCAATAAAATTATTATAAGAATAGACGATAACGAAGAACAGGGCTTGCAAGGCCAGACAAACGAAATATAAGAAAATATACGAGTGAATTGTCGCGATACGAGCATTCGAGAGAGCGGGACGGGATAATAAATGAGAAAGAGACACGACGTAATAAAAGGAAGAAAAAGAAAGGAAGAGAATGGAAAAAAGGAAGCGAGAGAATCTATGCGAGGGAAGAGTAGGGGTCGATCGAGAATAGGAAGAAAAGGGAAATTTAAAAAGAGAAAAAGTAAAACTCGGATAGGGGAAAAAAGAAGAAGAGTAACTCGATCCGACAGATAGAGGGAAGACGAACGACGAGATATCTCGCATTATCGATACCGACGTAGCTACGATCGAAAGGATTCTCGGTAGAATCGTGAATTTCAAATCGTGTTCAAACAAAAGATCCTTTAAATTAAACTTCTCGATGTTTCTTCCGAAGCGGACGCATACGCAGGTCTACGCTGCACCAAGAAATTTAATAGCCAGAATGGAAATTATTTTAGAAGAGGAACTTTTCCATCCAAGAGAATATATTCGTGCTCGTGATCGGTAGATATGCAGAATTTCCTCGATATTTTGCAACTGAAGAATCGCATAATTCTATAAAAACGGATCATCGTATATACCTTTTCAATTTAAATATTATGTAGAATTTATTATTACTTTTCTTCTTCGAGCGTTTCTATTTGTCTATTATATCATTTTAGTACGAGCAAACGTCGTATTCGAGTAAAATAAGTTTCTCCCAGTATACTTAGCTGTATATCGTGTAATGGATTCGCGTGGCCATCGCGTCATCGAAGCTCATTGATTACATGTCAATAACGAACAGCAGCGATAGTAGACGGTATAATAGAGTTTATGAATACGTATCAGATGCGAGTTACGTGCAAATAAATTTTCTAACTTTGTTCGATGTCCCTCGAACAGCAACTTCCGCGAACCTTTTGATGTAAGAAGCATCTTAATTTATTTCATAACTAAAGTTTCCACGTCGAAATTTCTTTCATTTCTGTGGATTTACGACATTTTGCTAAATTCTAAAGTATCTCACGGAAATATTACGGACAAGGTATAGCTTCTAAAATAGCAGTAACAAACCCTAATAACCCTTTTGACGGTGAACGTATCTATAAATTGATCGAGACATAAAAATTTCTACACGCAAGTTGCTCTATACGCTTTAACAGGTTTTACATAAATTCTGCGCAAAGTTTTTCTTCCGATTACGAAACTCTATTTCTTATGCAATCTCTGAAATCAATGTCTGGATGATATTTGATAGGTCACGATAAGGTAAAAGAGGGAGGATGATTTAGCGTGGCTAGCTCTCCCGATCCTTTTTACAAGATTAAAGTGTTCCGATGGAGCGACCAAAAGGTTAAATATCGCATACCTCATGCGATTCGAGGAACCACTTTCGATTAACCGACCGTAATTTATTCGGAATCCTATTTCCGGTTATTTCGAAGCCAACGAAATAATTCGTTCCTTTGTTTCGGTGGTTCTCCATACGCGTTATTCATCGGGTTCAACTATCGTAACAATATGGCGATAGCTAAATATATTGAGATAAAGATTCATCGAGAGAGAGAGAGAGAGAAAGAGGGAGAGAGAGAGAGGGAGAGAGAGAGAAAATAATTGCTCCGATATCGAATATGCGCAAGTACTAGAATATTAAGAAAAATATATTACAAAATATTTCTCGAGGATATCAAATCTTCCGCTTGAATCGATTCTCTGTCTCGTAGATTCGATACGACGATAAAGCTGAGAGCACGCTCAGAGACTTTTTTAACAAGAAATGTGCAATAATAAAATGAAACGTTTCGACACGTACGTGGAGACATCGGGGTTCGTCGTCGATTTCGGTGCATAAATGCGCCTATAGAGAATCGTAATTCCTGGCGACATGGTGCGGCGCGGTGCGACGCGGTGCGGCGAAGCGATGGATCCCATGGTGGCTCATGTCATCGATGGTGCGTGTCACGAATGCCAACTGCGCTGAGGACGCTCGTCTATCCATATCCTTCGTGGGCATGTACCGTGTAACGAGCGGTCCTCGCCCACGTTATTGTCCACGATCAAGGGGCAAACTTGCTCCAAGTGGCCGCCGACCACCGGAAATGTATCGTCGACTGGCCGCCTTCCGCTGGTCACGACTCGTCGCACATTCCTTCCGTTCTTCCTTCCTTCCACCTGGCCCCTGACAACCTGCCAAGGTTAAAGCCCAAAAAGATCAACTTATTTGACGTTTTGATTCTCTTCCGGGCATAATAGCTGTAATCGGATGCGACTGGATGTGTCGTTGTGATTGGATAATTTTATAATCAGTATCGTAATTAACACAGCGTCAGGTTAACTTGTTTTCGTTATCAAAGCGTTTCAATTTATGCGAGAAGCGAGTAATCGAAAATTCCATTTATTAAAGCCGACGAAGGACAAAGAGACGATAAAACGAATTTAACGAAGTCGGAGATCTCATTTTCGTGCACGCTCGCGCAAGTAATTACATAGTACGATGATAGACAGATTGATAAATAAGTAGTCGCGTCTGTCTTTGGGAAAATGTGGTCTTTGCAATTAAACGTTATTCGCGGCTCGTCTCGTTTCTCGTCAGGAGAATACTAGTGAAGTATAATACACGAGGACGGTCGTATATTGCCTCGTCGATTTCCGATACTCAAAGGAAAATATTTTACAATTTCGTTTAAATGTTTTCTTATCGATATGTAAGTATGTACTGTAAGGTTTACAAAAAGTAGGAGGAGACATATCTTTGACACGCCTTTCGCATACGTATCCTTTTTACTTATGCGCGTACTTCTTGCAATACCTCTCGCAACGATGGATAATGCGCATTAATTATGTTACTCATTCAATGATAATATTACACGTTACACGCGTAGCTGTAACAATACGCAATTATTCTAATTCGAATGCGTTATGAAGGGTGATTTTCCATCATATTCCGATAATTTCGGCGCCTGTTAGCACTCCATTGTTCGGTTCGCGATGTTAACAAAATTATACATCCTGAATAACAACGATTGTCCAGATCTGGCAGACACGGTTGAATACGATGATCCGTGAATCACGAGAAACGAATCGATCGATGTTTATTAACCGTTTTTTGTAACAAACGTGTAACAAAGTTGTCGAACAACAATTTCTGTCAGTTCGCGCAACTCTTTTGCGATAGTTCGTTTCAAAGCTCTATTTACGGGCTCGTGCTACTCGTGCTCGTGATTGTCTCGCAAAGCAAGGTAACTCGCTAAATAATATTTTTCATTTTCTAGTATCTTACTCCATTTGAACAACCGCAGGGGAGTTAGACGAATTACTTGCAACTCGATTGCGTTATTTAATCGCTTGTGTAATAATCGTGATAAATAATTTCATTCGCTTGATTCGTATCGCGTACGGATTTCGAAATATCAATAATTTATTTCATTTGCATAATATTAATTATATAATATCCAATCAGAGAGTAATAACCGACATCTTTCCTTGACAAATTGTACAATTAATATCGGATTGGTTGAAAGACATTGAATAAATCGTTGTTATTCGAAAACTTTATAACACAAATGTAGAAATTATAAAATCATAAATTTATTTCTCTCTCCGATAACAATTTTTTGGGTAACGCCATACCCCGTAATATAGATAGATCTTTAATGAATATGTTGGTAGAATTCCAAAACTTGCTTCGTTATCATTTTACCACAAAAATTATAGCTTTTACAGAGGCGATAATTTCCAAATATCGGCCTATATATCACGTCAAAATTGGTACAGAAGGTTCCCAATGTAACCGCGGTAATAAATTTGATTAATTTTGGAACTGGGAACAATTACTTTACAACGTATGTATAGCTCGTAGTGATTACATATAATTACCATTTGATAGCTTATTACGGTTAGAAATAGATCGATCCACGAATTTATCACGTTCCATTAATTATAATATTTTCGATAAAAAGACATACATATGTCAACTTCTGTCAATCGATGAAACACTAAGTTCAGACAGGTATTGCTCCTGGTATACTTGTCCGTGTTAATGGCTGATAAGATTAGCAACTCGTTTTATAAACCAACGCAACGTTAGATATTCAGTAGGCTGGAACGTTCAACCCTGACATCTCCACCTCGTTCATTGGATGCAACATATGGATATAGCATTGGATATATCCAGGCATTAGTTGGCTTCTGTTCCCTTTTGGTTCTATTAATCGTCGATATCGTTATTCGAAACAAATCGTAGTAAAAAAAGTTGCTCGTACGTTCATCGATAAAAATGCTGGCAGTTGTATAATTGCAAACCAGCCACCGTGATATTTTCCCCAAATTCACAGCAATTTTTCCATTGTTTGCTAATTGCAGTGTGTTTTGGTAGCAGGAATTTATCGATCGCAGTGGGAAATACACGCGGGAATAGACGTATCGAAAAAATTTCAGCGTACCTTGCTAATGAAGATTCGCCGTAAAATATTCACGTCGATGACCCAATGTAGCTGATGCGGGAAAAGATATTCGACCGAAGACTCCAGAAGATTAGCGTGTAATATCGTTAGCGAAAGATTATTTTCAACATAGAGTCTTTTCGTTTAACACGACGTTTTTAATACGGAATACTCGTTGAAAATTCGTAGACGAGATTTTAAGGTGCGATAATAAGTATACGTATACAAAAAAAAAAGAAAAAATATTGGAAAATGGATAAGTACAAAAAAGACACCTGCGAAAGATTGCAAAGACGAGACGCTACAAGCTCCGATCTCTTTTCACTCTCCATTTATCCAACAATTGGAAAACTTTAATCATCCATCAGCCAATCAACGTAAACGTTGCTAATTTCCATCCGACTATTAACTACAGCATGCGACCCATCGAGTTAGCAACAACCAATACACAGACTCAATCCCTGGCAGGACAATGTTCTAATCCATCGTCCGAGTGAATATCGGGCTTTACGTAATAATCGATCTCCACGATTATATTCGCATTAGATTGCGCAACATGGGGCGTCGATTAGGCGAGCGACCCTCACGTGGTCGCTCGATCGATTTTCATCTTTCTTCCTCTGTTTTCTTTTTTTTTTTTTTTTTCAGTCGGCACACGGGCCACTCCTTTGATCGGTTGGCTTTGTTGTCTTGATCGGCATTATTGTTGCGCAGGGTTTAAGGCTGTTCGAGGCCATTGACAGATGAAACAATTAAACGGCGTATCGGCTAATTAGTCCGAGCTGGTTGGTGTGCACGCTGTAAACACGTGATCCACGTGACTCGACCCCGCAGCAATCGAGGAATAAAGGATGCACATTGGGGCGCGTGCACGCGTATTGACGCTGGCAAATGAACATTGTAAGCGGTTGGTAACGAGCCGCGTAATCTCGTTGACGACCACTTTGGAATTTCCAAGGGAACATTGGCCGCTTCGTTGTTCTTTCGGTGTTTTCAGCAGTTTCGGATTAATTGGAATCGTTTGTTTCTCTTTTGTTACCATGTTTTCTATTATAATAAGGGCAGAATGTGGCTTTTTAATCCCCCTATAACCGCGTATTGCGTCGACGTGACTCGTTATTTCGAATAGTTAGCCTTTACTTGTATTTCGAGTGAAATTTATCTAAGTTTGGCAAATATACGACCGGCGATATACGATTGGCAAATATACAATCAGTACATGTACCGATCCATGAACAAGCCTGCCATAAAATATCGCTGGCGAGCCCCTCGCAACCATTCGATTAGCTTCGAAACCCCGATGAAAGACTGTATTACCCTTGTATGCCATGCGTTTAAAAAATAACCGGTGCATGCATCGTACGAGCTTTCGCATCTTGGTAATGTTACGCGTCGTATTCTCCTAATACGAAATCCTAAATTTCGAGTAAAAATCCCCGCGGATCCCGAGAAATTCATCTTCGAAGATATATGCGCGAGAAGAAGCGCGTCAGCTAAGATGTATCTCTCCTCTATACGGGTGCTAGGCACGATACAGATACGTTAGAATGTACGTAAATGGTACATTGAAATAGGTATATTTGTACATTTAGACGTAATCCGTTGCAGGCCACGGTCTAAAGTAAAATATTACGGTTAAAATTTCCATATGCGAGAACGAAAATACGTTCCCATAAGCACAAACGTTCAAACCTATCGACGATGTCGTGGCTACGTCAAAAGCTCTCGGGGAAAAAACTAGAATATATATAGAATACACGACCACCGACGAGACTTCGAAATTCAATTTCTTTGAGAACGAGTCTCCGTACGAAGACACCTTTTCCAAGCATTCTTCCTTTATCTCCGCGGATAGAGTCACCTGGTGCCCCTGGTGGCCGTAGAGTCACATAGGGGTACCCTCTCGTGAAGCGGTACACGTCGCTAGGTCGCCACATCCGATATTCGTGCTATCGCGACGGGATAGGCGTACAGCCGGCCGACACGCATATCCCGATGGATGAACGGGAAGCACGATATTACGCGAACGCTGTGCTGGATAACCGTGCGACGCGATAAAGCCCCAACCTGGGAGGGTCCTGCCGTTTCGAGGAAACGATGCCAGGGGGATCGAAGAGTGGCCGACACGGCAATAAACAATTACTTAAGGCAGTGTTACGCGCGCGGCACACCCACGCATTAGCCCAAGTAGAATGCCGCACCCATCCGTGATCGTGGCCCGTGGGCTTGGTTCCTCCATTAGTATACGGTATACACATTGATGCGGGTGAACACGGTAATACCAGGGAATAACTATGTACACTACCGTTCAAAAGTATCCAGACGCTATTTTTCGTTGGATTTATTAGATTAGATTAGATATATATACTATCATGCAACCATAGTAGCTCCTTTACGACTTCCCAAAGTGAAGACTATTTTTAAAAATACGCGATTCATCCTACTTCCAAACAACGCGCTAATTTTACGGGCGACACGAATATTTCGCCAACAAATTATTCAACATACTTCACGCTCGAAGAACATTGCCGTTGTTCGACCAAGTTGCGCGATAAACTTATAATTTAAGCGCATTACTCTGGACCGCGACGAAACGACCTCGTAAACGAGCGGTGTTTAAACAATTCGACGGAAAGGCATTACCGGAGGAATGAAACAAGCTGGCGTTCGTGTAAGTATGACCGGACACACCGGAACGATCAATCATAGTTTTCAAACAACGAGTCTCGCGGAAACGAAAACTCGTAACGGTGGAGCTTTCTCTCTAGGAGTAAGAGAGAAAGGAAAGAGAGTGGCAGGTTTGGTGGGACGATGCGCGTAAAAGTAATTGAACCAACAGGAACTTTGTTTCCGCAAAGAACGTCCGAAACGTCCGAGAACCGGGCTGCTAGCCGCGTTTTATCGATCTTACATCCTTTTCAGGTCATATCGAACGGCTGATTACCGGATATTAGGAGTTACGTCATAATCAAGTTCGAAATCTCACCGATGGATAGACTGAGAAACAAAGTTTCGATGATAAAACGAAGTTTCGATTGGTTTTTACCGGTACACGTGCTTCCATCGGTGCTTCTGCCTTTGTTCTCGTACCGGCGATGAATTCGTTAACCCCCTGAACACGGCGTTTGCCCTTGCTATATTTCACCTTCCTATTGTATTACTCCGGGAAATTAATTTTTATACTTGGATAGAATTTTTAGTAGCACGCGAATATTTGGATCATAAGACGTCCGTGATTTAATAGAACTAATAGGATTAACGTTGGAAAATTTATTGTGTAATTTCTATAATGCATCGATGGATGCATTATGGAATAGCTTCATCGATTTACACGAGCTCTATAGCAGTCGTATCATAATTTAACACTATTTGATCAATTATTCAATTCGATTATAACATGCTAACAAATTTCATTATGTACGAGCCTGTATAACTGGCTAATTATTCAACGCAAAATGATTAAATTTACGTATCTTTAAAATTAACGTATACGATAATCGTTACTGATATTGTTTAAAAATATTCGATGCTACTATATTACGTAGTTGGTAAAATACAAATGTAAATACGCAAGAATGTACAAAGATATGCACGAAGAGAAAAATAAATTAGTACGTGTAAATGCACGGTCGTGCGAAACGTATCAGTGATACAGGTCAATGATAATTCAACCCAACTTCTATCGCTTGTTTCAAACTCTAGTCCAGGATTCAAATAACGATTTAAAGTTACTATTTCAAACAGTTAATTATGCTGTATTTAAGTTTTAGACTCGATCGTAAGTCCTAATACAGATTATATTAAAGAACAGAACTAATTATGAATAAATAGCGTAACGATATCGGATTTCTTTTCCCTTGCTTGGAGCCGTAGCAGTAACAATGTCAATATCATTCGATTACGAATGGCAGCGGAACATTTCCAAGACAAACCTAAGGTGTGGTAATCATTGGAGTTTCCGCGACTTTAATGACCGTAGTTAGGGCCATACCAAGGCAATTTACCGTGAATGCAAACGCATATACGTGACTCATAGTCATTCCTTCTAATGTAACTAACTCCCATCGCGAGAGTGGCTAAAGGTTTCGGTCTGTTTGGACCTTCCGTCGTTAGCTTCGAAAATGAATTGAACTATAACGCGGCCTTAATGTTTGATCATTCATAATCGTTTTCCCTTAACGACGCTGCTAATGAAATAAATTGATTGAAGAAACTACAAAACAGCGGTTCTAGTCGATTTTAAGGAAGAAACGAAACTCGGAACGTACCGAAGAATATGTCGTTTCTGTATCTTGGTCGTTTAAATATTATTCGCGCGATCGCTCGTCGAATACTTTATTTCGCTTCGTTTGCGTTCAACGTTATCGAACGTGCTAAGAGAAATTACAGCAAAAATTCTTCACGGTGTATTTACAACGCGTTCATAACGATATTCCTTGAAAGTACTCCGCGAGTTTGCCAGACACGGGGAATTCCAGCGGACGACTTTTTAAATTTCGCGTTCTCCCGGTAACAGGAAATTTTCTACGTGCCACCGGCCGGTTCGTATGGCGCAGGAATTAAGATTTATGTCAGATTCTTGTCAGCGCAGCTGTGAGCTGCGATCTGTCGCAAGAAAATGCTACGTACATCCTGGCTGCATTTTGCCACGCATCGTTATAATATTTAAAAAAGAAACGGTTACAGATAGAAGTTTCCATTTTTCCTCTTATTATACGCATATTATTTCACGTATTCTTTGTTTTTGTCTTTTGTTTCTTTGGAATAAAATTTACGCTTCGAATTTGAACTTTTTTAAATTGCGAGAACGCGACTTGTAAAGCATCTTAGATGAAAATCTTCGAATCAAAGTCTGGAGGATTTTCTTCGGGTTTGATAGAACGACGTTAATCTTTCCTGATATAAAGGGAAGTTTGTAATTGATAAAAGAAGCGACAGATGGTGCAATTAATCCGGGAAATTGAATTAGTTTTGTCCGCAGATGGCAGCGTGGAAATACGATTGTAATTTGAGCGATCGATGTTTTATGTATCCATAAAGTAATGGAATTAGAATTTTATCCTCTGCTTAAAGTTGTTAACATTCTCGTCGATGAATTTCTTACGAAGAATCGATTGAAATTTCTAAAAATATCTCCTCGGAAATAGCAAACTCGTCCTTTGTCTCGTCGGTTGTATACGATACTGGCAAGAAAATTCAGCCGAATCTTTACATCGCTGGAATCAACGACGTTTAATAATTCTGCCTGAATAGAATAGTCGTTCGTTCGTAGAACGATAGAGCGGACTATCGTTAGTTTCCTGCTCTTCCAGGTGGATCTGGAAATCGACGGCGAGGCTGACAAATAGCCTAATTAATCGACCGAATTTAATTAACTTCGTACACCCATGTGCACCGACACCGACACACCGTTCCAACTTATGATTCGGGTTCACGCAACTTGGCATGCTGCATCTCTCTCTACCTCTCTCTTTCTCTCTCGCACACCGTTTCAATCGTTCGATTCGCTGTCTCGCTCGGGCTTCGATTCGTTTCGAGCCCCCAGGCCATCGAGTCCAGCCCAATTTCGTCCTAATGAAAATTGACTTTCGGGAATTCGTGCGACGAGTCCCAGTTTTGACACCTCCATCGTTGTCCGGGCTTTTTTTCCATTTTCCAGAACCACGGCTCGAATTTTCGATCGAAATTGAGATCGACACTCGGGAGAGCGAACGGAGAGAGTAGAATTTTTTCTGCCACGGAACTTGTTAACCGTTAGTCCGTTAATTGTTAACATTTCGGAAATTATGTACGTCTATATCTCTGCTTTACATAAATATTTATGACGTTGTTGTGTTTTATGTTGCAGGTTTGTACATGACGGCGCGAAACAGAATCACCACCGGAGTATTAAATCGGTGAGTGACATCCGTTAAAAATATATTTACGCGATAATCTTGCTACACATTCGCAGATGATCAATTTTGATAATTCGTGAATTTAACTTGCAAAGTATCTATCGTACTATTCGATATATTTTTCTATCAAAATTATACTTTTTCTTTAACCGCAATTTCCATGAAAGCAATGTTAAACGAATTGCGCGAGATAAGCGCAGATAATTTCGCCCGTGATACGATAAATCTGCTGATAGAAACATCCGTGCTCAGCAAAAATACAGTTTCCTTATTAAAATTAATAGAAGAATGCGAGTGTTTGCGTTCTCAGCTATTTCCTCGCGCGCTGACATTCGCTGGTTCTTAGCATTTAAATGCACGTTTCAACTTTTTCAGGTCTCTTACGTACTTGTACTATACTCCTAACGATCGATAGTCCTAACTATCGATAGTTGCTTTTCCGCGTGATCGAAATTACCAAATACAGCCTGTGATTTCAATAATGCAATTCCAACGCGCAAACTGTCGACGAAACCATACCGCTGCGATTCCTACTTTCTTTAGACTTCGATGCCCTTTCGCAGGTCCATGCGTAATAGCTGCGCTGACCAAATCGATATTCCTCGAACAATTTCTCATCCCAATGGTCGATAGTCGCGTTACGCTCAATCGGCGCATAACGACAGCTGTGCTGCGTTTTCGTCTTGGAAACCTGTGGGGCCGCTATTAACGACGAGATTATGGTGCGTAGTGCGTAGGGCTCGCAAGGTGCAACCAGGGCCTTGCCATCTGCTCGTGCACGTGGCCCTGGCACGTGCCACCAGCTGATAATAGCGCCTTCGATCCCGTCGCCGCCGCGCCGCGACGACACGAGCACTCCTGCTACGTGCCCGACATTTCAAGCGGTGGCTGTTTAGGCGATAACGAAATTTTCGGCCCGCACGTATGCTGCTCGATTATATCGAATATCGCGCAAACCGCCTTGGTTAAACGATTTAATTTTATCACCTCCTTTTTCCCCTTTTCGAAGAGACATTGGGGACACTATCGCGAGCAATCGTTTCGGGGAAGTTCGAAGCAGCGAAAGAAATATCATCAGCCGCAAATACCTATATCTATATGGAATGGCATTGCGAAGCAACATAAAAAAAATCGCGATTTTCGCGAACGTATCGCGCGATTCATCAAATTTCCCCGCTGTTTGATTTTATCAAGAATAAATTCGTCTTGCATATTTGTCTCCGGCATGCGATAGTCTTTTCAAATATTAACATTTTACGGCCAACTATTCGCTCCACAAGCGATAAGCGTCAGGCTAGAGATTCGATAGATTTGGATTACGACCAAATTCGTATCGTACGTGGTTACGAAGCGAAGCGATAGCTGCTAATCGTTTGTCTGAAAAAGTGACGGGGCTTACAATCACGAGCTTCGACGTTAATAATCGTACATTTTGCAAAGTGAATATTACCGACGATCTACGCGACCTGTTGCAAAACCCCGTAGGATCGATTTCGAAGAATTAAAATACGCGGTTCTTTAGTTAAATTCGATTCGAGGAAATTACGAGACTCGTCGATCGCGCTTAGGGGTGAAGGAAAATCAAAATAAAGGACAAGAGGAACACGGTGTTTCTCGGTCCCGGGAGGGGCACGACGATGAACGTCACGCAAATCGTCCGTAGGAAAAGGGAGAAACGGCGTCGACCCCGTAAAATGAAATTCATCGCTTAACCCCGTGGAGTCTTCTCTGCTGTATGACGGCGGGGCCGAAGGGTGTGCTAAGGTTACTTTGCGCTTTCTACGTTTCATTCCCCTAGCTTAGCATACGTGTAAGGTCGTGGAAGCTCGGTTACCCTGAGTTACGGCCGCATAATCCAGCTCCCCGTGGCATTTCCCTTGCATCCATCCGCGCTTCCCCTTCAATTCATCTCAGGCCCATCCCCGTGCAACTTTAACGTCACGAGGTCATCGTAAAACGTATCGCTATTCCGCTGAAGGCTGAGCTGCGACGCGGATCCAGTCGCACCGCCTCTTACCCGTTTTTACACGTAATTTTCAGTCTCGGATCGTCGATAGAGGCGTGCATCGCGAAAAGTTAAAGGAATTTCGCGTAGGAAAAGGAACAGCGCGAGGCGCGATTTTATTCGTTCGTTGGTTTCGTATCTTCTCTTCTCTTTCGTTCTTTCGCTACGACAAGCGCATACAGAGTTAATCGCGCAGTTATCTTTGTATCTCGTCCTGTAACGACGCGCGGAGAAGGACGAAAGCTTGCGAGCACCGTGTTCTAAGTCCACCGGAATGTCTTGTAACCAGGCAATTATAGCATTCGTCGACGCGTGGTCCGTTTTGACGCGCATTCGAGCAGGGGTGGTAGGAAATTTCTGGCGAACAACAGCTGTCGGGTCACCTGTTCAAACAGCCGTATTTCGCGGCACTGTAAAATCGCCTCGTGCCATGCTGAGGCCAGGTGAGGGCCGCGTTGCGGGCATCGAGTGGCGTTCGATATTATCGGAAAGTCCCAGTCAGCGTGACGGACGTCCTAGGAAATTTCCACGCTCCTTTCTCCCTACCACTAAGTCGAATTTACGATCCGTATACCGTACAGGACATTACAGAAAAAGGAGGCGAGGTCTTACGAGCTTAGGGAATTCATCAAGGAGATAAAAAGCGTCTAATCAACAGTATTCAGTCTCGCGTTCACCAAGTTTAGAAATTTTATTTTACTAGTTTCTTGTCATGGCATCGTCCCTTTGATCATTTGTTCTTTTCGGCAAGATTACGAAACATTAGACGAAACGAAATATCCGGTGATACATTGTTCCGACTTTTGATACGATAGAAGGGCGTTCCACTTAAAAACATAGTAATTGACTTTGAAATTATGCTTGACCTACTATTCCCCATATGCGAGGCCCATTCACCATATGTTCAAGTTCAAGCACTGCCACTTAAACTACGCTTACATTCGAAGGCACGTCCATTTACAAAAATAAAACGCTTGCGCGTTTATTCGCGTTAATTTAACTCACTACGGTACAGACTATATGTTACACGTAGTTTCGAGAAGCACGATACATAATCTCTAACCGAAATAACACACTTTACGGACACAGGGTATGTAACAGCAAGATTATTATCGGATATTTATGCGGAGAAGTCAGAGGGCACTGTTGTGCCATAATCTCGACGTGTTTAAATTTGCTACAAGCGCCCGTTTACCTAGATAAATATCCCCAAAAATACGATTACTATGGATTTTATCAAGCGCGTTCCGTTTCGTTGCATTCCGTTCTTCCAAATACATACGTAGCTATGAAAGTCGAATCAATCGCATCGATCGCGTCGATATCGAGAAATAAATTGCGTCTACGTTATCACGGTTGTAAAAGAGAATGCGCGTGTCAGGAGCCGCATAAATTTCAATTAGATAATCCAAAAGTGACGTTTAAGGTTTGCAGCGGGCGCGGCAGTCCTAAAATAACAGGGCAAAAGGAGGCGTCGTTGATGCCCGCAGGCTGAATCCGAAAAGAGACCGTCGCTCGAAATTCAATTCTGCGGGCATTATAAATAATCGTGAGCGCCGGAAACTCGGTCGATCGACAATTATCAATCGGCCATTGACGACGATGGCTAGCAGCTTCGTCATGCCGTGGTTAATATCGATGTGTTTCTTCCCGCGCGATGACTCGAGAGATCTATGGACGAAGTTAACTGCTAGATTTCTCCTTGTTTCGTTTTACTCATGAAAGATGGAAGATAACTGTTGGAAATATCAATTCGGTCATATTATATACACGTACGATGATTATTTCCAGTCTGTTCCAATTTAACGAATCGATCAGTTGACGATTTTCTAATACGATAGGAGTAATAATGAAAAGCAACGGAAGCAAAAAACAAAAGGATAGTAGACCGGAAAGTTACGCGAACGTTAATCCGCTGCAAGTTAAGATTCGTTTAATACAAAAATGATGCAAATAAATTCGCAACGAACTTGCTAAACCTCTTTTCAAGTTAATCGCTCTCCCTTCCCCCCGTGTACTTAAACACTTTCTGACTTTCGATCCACGTTCGAGTTGCCGGGCAAAGGGGCAATTCAGTTACGGTTTAATTTCGAACTCTCAACTGGCTTTGTAGCCAATCGGATTATTCCTTTGCGAGCTAAAAATTCAGCGCTCTCGTAGGAACACGATTCACGGTGGCAACAGAATCCAAAAAGAGACGGAGACGCGGAGAGAAAAAAGGAAAGAAGACGGCAGAAGAAAGAAACGAAGGGTGAAAACAGAGCTCGCACGGTGTTAAGTTTGGCATTTCGACTTTTCGGAATGGAGTCCGCCTTGTTTTTCTAGTCGCGAATCGAAACACGAATGATGATCGCTGGGAGAATAAAAACCCATGGAAATAACCGATTTCCTGGCTTCCATTCCGATGTAAATTTCAATGGAAATATAATTGTCCTTTTCTCCGCCGTCTTTTTTACGAAATCTCTGACTCGGAATTCAACGATAGAAGAAGGAACGAAACGACATCGAATAATCGTGTTTTCATCGGCGATACCGTATTGCAGATAAATAGGTATTATCGTTGACGCTATCAGAGGAAAGGTAAGAATAAAGACATGTTCCGTGTACCGTCCGTTAAAGACGATTCGCTGGTTCAGCTATCGAATCGACGGAAAAGCCCGATCTACAAATCTGAAAGCCTAATCTCGTTTTGAAGCGAGGTGTCGCGTCGTTGGCGGAGAAGCGTGGATAAAGGCGGCGATGGGTTGGAGAATAGTAGGAAGCGAGGGTGCGGCGACGATAGCGGTTGCCATAATTTAACCGGTGAGTTTAATAAGGCATACCGTAGCTCAAGCCTGCCGGGCGCAAAGTGTCAATATGTCTGAGCCGCTGAGTGATATACTTCCGGCGTTCTTCGTAAAATTGAAGAGTCTCCCAGGGGCGAGAACCGCATCGGTCCATTCTACCACGCCTCTCGCTCTTCCGCCCTCGTGTCATCGCGTCGTATCGCCGATCAAAGTCACGAGACTCTCTTTTTCTTCGGGAATCACGGAGAGATCGGATTAACGACGAGTCTCCAGACGTTTCCAGACGAGTTTCCGCTAGTTTCGGATCACCGATCGCTTTTCCAACGATTTCGGCAACGTCTGATCACCGATTACGAGCTACGCAGCTAAGAAGGATGGCGTTATTAAGACGCGAACGCGAAACGTCGCGTTGGCATCGTCGAGACGAGAGCTTTGAGAGATCGAAGAGGCCTCCGGTTTTTGACACTTGCCTGGAAATATCGCGAAAAGCGGCTTTATTTCTGTCAATGTCGCGTCTTGATCGGACGTGGGTTGATCCAAGGTAGACTTTGCTAAGAGAAGTTTCGTTTCTTCGCCCTTTGCGGACTTTTAAATTTTTAACGAGTCTTTTCGGGTTCCTAGGTTGTTCCTCGCGTCACGGATCTATTCGTACAAGAGCGCTTCGAAATTTCATGGAAAGGAAGCAAATTCACGCGAAGTGGAAACGAACGCAAATGAAAATGAGAAAAAGCGTGGGATAATTAAACAAATATTGAATTTCCGTGCAAACTAACGCGAATATGAATCCGTATAGACACGAATTTCAAATAATCGCGCAGCTTTTATGTTCGTATTTCTGGCATGTTTCCGAAAACAATGAGCCTCGCAGCTGGCTGATGCGTACATCGGTATACCGGGCGTCCTGAGAACAAAGACTGTCCTGTCAGCAGACAGTTTCAATCTTGAGCGTATTACGTCCACGAATTTCCAAGTATAAGGATGGAATATAAGCCGATTAGGAGAGTATAGAAGACAACAGAGAATATAAAGGACTGTACCTAGATGAAATATAATCAACAACAATTTCCATGAAAAAATTATAAGCTTCGCAAACTTTGACAGATTTCTTCGAATAACCTCCTTTTTCTTCTACTATGTATCTTTTCTAGGAAATTCGAAGGTTCGTCGATCTCTTTTGCGTGCAAAACCAACGACAGAAAGATTCAATAGAAAGCCGATAACTCATTCTTCGAAGTAAACAACTTTATTCGCGTTTCTCTTTGTCTCGTTTTCCTATACTATACTATACTGATTTCGTAGCGTGACAACTCGTGCATTCCCATTATAGCGTCGGAGGGTCGTTTAACGTTTTTTTTTAAATTACGCTCTCGCACCGTTCTCCAAAAGAATACGTTGGTCGAAAGATTCGCGACACGGAAAAACGAGAACGGCCGGAATAGTAACCAGGCATGGTCGCTGGTGAAATTAAATAAAGTTTATTTGTTTCGAATAGAGGTCGATTCATAGTTGGTAGCGGCGTCAGAATGTAAAAGCTCGTATATAACGGTCGCGCGGTTCTAACGAAATTCACAATGCGCCACGTAATTTTTGCACCATTCGTCGCCTGGCACTTTGATGTACCTAAGAGGATAAGACCCAGAAAACATTCTCTGGAACACCGGGAACAATAGCGCATCGTTTGTCCGATGAAAATTACAGAGCGATGGTGCCCGAAAGGAATTACATCGCGTCGCGCGCTGTGGAAATACGAGACGAGGCTGGGGCTTTTTCATAAATGAACAGCTGCATCGGTTTCGGTTAAATTCGCCGCTTTGATGTTGAAAAAAAAAACAAATATAAAAAATGGCGTGTTACGGAATTGATGCTGCTCTCTTTTTAATATTTGATATTTTAAGTTAATATTTTTACTGGAGAGAAAATTGGAAAATGGCCGGTAGTTTGAAACGTGATCAAAGAAAGCTCGATACTTCGGACTAGGAAATTTCACCGCGGGTACTCTGAAACGCGTAGGAGATACCTATATTTTTATATAATTAAATTCCTTTTCTCGAAAAAGTTCCACAGACTCGAGTCGATCGCCTCAAATTTTAAATTAAATATCATTGGTTGGAATCGATTTTATCCGAAGCCTTGTTTTTTGCGGACAAATTTAAAATCCCCGAAGAATATTTCCCAACAGCACGGTACGTGGTCGCGTAGTCTTATTTATGCTTTTAATATTTTCATTAAAATTTATAGCGCACGACTTCGCTGTGGCAACCGGCCGCTTTAAAATAGATGCGTGACGCATAAAAACTTTTGACAGTTTGTATGGAGTTCGAAGGGGAACACGATGTGCATCGCCAATTTAAATTAATCTGGAAAATGAGAAAGAGGCTGTTCTTTTAAACTTGAACGAAGGAGCAATGCGTTCCTGGAAAATAAATACGAATTTAGAATATAAATGACAAATAATCGATCGTCGCCTTTTCTCTGCCTAATCTGTCACAGTTTCGGACGTTGAAACGACTACTATTCGAATCCTTGGATTTTCCAGGAAGAATTCTACTATTCTAATAAAAATATATAGCGAAGCAAAAATTGTCGAGCAACTTGTACCATCAAAGAACAGAATGCTAAAATAGTCGCAAGTTCGCAATAAACTTCGATAACGGCATACAGAATTAGTCAACTGAGAAGCTTTGCACGTTCCGTTATTGTGTATGACACAATTTTGAAATTGGGTTGAGGAGTTCTGTATTCAGCCAGCATTTCAAGGTTTATCGTCGTCCCAGATCATTAAACAGACACGTGTAATGCCGAGAACGGGTAGTTAATTTCTCTTTTAAACGCATCATTCGCTTACATTTTGAATCGGACCTTTGTCATTAAAATTATTAATACATAATATATATGTATAAAATCGCGTTACGTTCTACGTTATTTTATCGTATCTCAAACACGGTCGTGTAATCGACAAACCGCGCTAAACTGAATATTTTAAGATTACAACGTGCAGGGACGGTGAACGGACAAAAGTCAGGTTTCGAATACGATAAAGAACGTAATATACATATTTCTTGAAACTGCTTCGACGACGAACGTTAACAAACCGGCTAAGGCCGGGATTTCCTACGTGCGTCCAAGGCGCGCGTCTGCATCAGGAAGAGAAGCGATCTTAAACCCGAATCACACGAGTTACGCAATCTCGCTACGACGTGACAGCGAACGTCTGACGTACGTGTCGGACACATTTGTACTTGTACCGTTACAACCAAGAAGCGTGCTTTGTTTTCGCAGCGTCGTGTGATTCTGGTTTAACGCTGCTTCTGCCCTCCGACGAAGACACGCGCGTTCGTCGAACGTAGCAAGTCTCTCGTTACTTATTGTCCTACAGCTATGTTCCTTCGTCGACTCGATGAAATTAGCAAAGTATCCTGTAATCGCCTGCAAATGGCACCGTCGCTATTCCAATTAACCGGAGGATAGGATCGTCCGAATAAAGGAATATTCGGTGCATCACGGTCGAAAATGTATCGACCGTATACGCTGTCAATAGCTACAACGTTTCAGGAACTCCTCTAATCTCCGACTCACGACCAAAATACTCCGATAACGCGATATCATGAGCTTCGTACCACCATAATAGCATCAAGCATAATATCCTATCAACGCTCCTGGATGGCTGCACCCTCTCCAACAACACCATTGCCCTTTACCGTCTCTTTCAGCGGGAAAAATCTTCGAAAATCTTGGAAACGAACACAGCACGACGGTACTATCCGTAAGCCGATACATCGAACGATACCGCAAATAGCATAACATTCCGCGTCCATTAAGCCCCGTAGCTGAGCAAACAGCGGCAAGCAACAATCGGTTATCCATCAGAGCTGGACGAGAAAGCACGCGAGACAATTTTTTCACCAAGTTTCGGGAAGATGGTCGAAGGGGTATAAAGGTGTCGGCAGCAAACACGGAACGCAAGAGCGCAACGCGATAGACTATTAGAGGAGAAGACACGTGAAAGAAAACGAAGAAAGGGGATGAATGTGGGATGGAAGGGGGAGGGGTGAAGAGAAGGGAAATAGGGAGCTAATCGATACGACCTGTTCACGGGACGGGAACCGGCCAGACTGAACGAACCTGCTCGACCCTGCAAAATATTATTACCCGCCCCAATGAATCCGATCAGTTTCCGGCATTGCATAAGCCGTCATCGACAGCCGGACAGGACAGAGGGGATAGACGGAGAAATGGATAGATGAATAGATAAGGGAGCGCGTAGATACACGCGCGTGTAGATTAACACGCGGATCGATCGGAACCTGATGGCCCTCTCTATATCTGCTGCATATCTCGGTCTTACGCTTTCTAAATAACGGAGTGTTTTTGGTCGCTGAAAGAACTTCATCGGAAACGAACGAAAATTGTCGATAATCGAGTTAAACGAGAGAACGCGTATTCCAACAATAACGTTGCGAGCTAGAACACGACTCGGAATTTAAGAGAGAGCCTGTCATATTTATAAACGGGGGTGTACATCGCGCGGGATTCTTCCAAGATAAACGTATTATTGATTTCGGCAGCGATTTAGCATTAGAATTGCTTCCATTGGACGTGAAACGCGTGGTGGTTCCACGATCAGCGTATTCACGTTCAATTTGGTACACGAATTGGTTGGATCGAAGTACGAGCAACGATCGGCTAGTTGGTTGGCGAGGCGTGTGCGACTTTATTCCGCGTTCACCCTGGCGGAAGCACATTATTCCCGTAATCTAATATTTATTCGCGACATGGCTGTTTGGCGAAACGCGGTAAATCTTTATCTCGACGCACGTATCGCGCAAAAGAGAGAAGCTCCGCTGGTGAACCGAACGTGAGGCCACTGGAAATCAGGCCAACGATCAACCACGAAAAACGCGCTGTCCGATAAAAGCGAAAATGGAGCAGTTCTATCTCTGTATCTAGCGTGATTATTCATTCGTGCATATGTCGAAGAAGAAACGATGAAAGTTTCCAAGGAAACGTCGTAGCTCGGCCATTTTTGTTGCGACTTCGCGGAGAATTCATTGCACGATGTCGTTCCAACAAATGGCACACTCTTGTACGTATCAGCTTACGTAAGTTTTTCAGCTGTTTATGGATAAAAAATTTATCGTTGGAAAATCGCGAATTCTAAACAATCCAAGACAAAAATTTAAGATTTCGTATTAAATATGAAATCTGTAGTCTTAGTCTCGTACTATGTTCTTCGTGCTCTCTCTTTCTATAAAATGATAGGATCACAAACAAAACGTTATTTATTTATACAGTCTACTCGAGGGACGCGATGCAAATTTGATTCACGACTCTACGTTCTTAATTTTTATCGTAATCAAATCGCGCAACGATACGATTCAATGAAAACTGGAAACGAAAACTGTACAATGCGCGAGCAATTGGTCGAACAATTTCTATATATGTAGGTACGTGCGTACATTCAATTTGCTACAACTACGCGGCTATTACCAAACAAAACTGTACACGAATATTCGTATTTATGTAATTTTATTAACGCGTAGATGGCACGAAGAAAAGATGACGAGAATCGACAAAATTGACAGAGAAAATTGAAATCGTTGGGAGGAGGAAGATGGAACGTTGAAAAATATTTGTTCGTAAGAAGTAGATATCCTAATCGATTTTCAATATTTGCATCTCTATATAGATATAGCTTCATCCTCGTATCTGCTTTACACGTTACAAGGTGGATCATACACGTTGCGAAGATGGAAGGCAATCGACGCGACGTTAAGTTGCACGCTAAGCGCGACAAAATTTCTTTTCCCTCTTGCGCTTCTGCCTCGAATCGAAGCAGGGAAATCTGACTCTAAAATCAGGCTTGGAAAATTTCGAACAACGTCCAACGAATTCCACTAGCGCGTTCCACGAACATTCTATGCTTTACGTTTCGTTTTACGAAAAATCGTTGAAAAACAGTAGAAACGGAAGCTAATGCAACTTGCGCTAAATTTTGAGAAGACAGCTCGCAACCGGCTTACGCAACCTTCTCGCGATTCCGTTAATTCTCTGGTCTGTGATCGGTACAAAGAGTGGCACTGTGGCATGCACAGCCGTAACTGTTAAGCGTAGATTGCAAAACTCTTTCGCGGATAAACGCTCTACTCGGACACGCGATGCGCATTTATTTGCGCCGGAGGTGGCTGTTTTTGTCATTTTGATTAAAACCGGCTGGCAGGGAGAACGAGGGTCTGCGTAAAATCGGGAATCGTTGCTCGCGACTTTCGTCGCTAACTTCGCACTCTGCGCGTATTTTTGCGCATAGCCTACTCGACCGCGTTACTTTGGGCCGTGTATTTGACGGGCGAGAAGATAAAGCGGCCGTTTGCTTTTCCTTTTTCGGATTTTGCACGAATTCGTTTGAAACGTCGATCGAAATTCGATACTTTGAAGTTCGTTTTCGGGATCCGACTCGGCTGCGTGGTTCGCGAGGATGTCTTGCTACTCTTTGTTGGTACCAAGTACGAGGAAATTGGGAACGAGGAAGATGTCGCGAGCCTCGATCGAGAACAAAACAGAGAATACGCGAAATGGAAAGAAAAATGCGCGCGGTATTACGAAACGGTGCAGGATCGAAGGAAACGCTGAAACTTCGATGAACCATCCGCTCGTACCAGCGTACGAAGTCCCCGGAACTTCGATTTATACCTTTTATATATATATACCAATGTATAGCTATAATTTATACCTATTATACGTACCAATTGCTTTGCATTGTTCGCGTATCCTACTCCCGTGATATTTAATCCCCTTTTTTATACGCGATTTTACAGAAGATAGAGCTGCACGCATAATTCGAAACCGTACACGCCAAGTGTACATAATTGTTTTGAAATTGGCGGATATATTAATTCCGCGATTTTATTGCAAGATAATTGAAAGAGATGTCACCTGTCACCTGTTGATTATCTTTTTACACACACTGCTTCATCTAACAAATATTGCTAACGAGTATATTAAGTCTGATTATGACAGATACGCGACCTACTTGTTCCACTGCTTAAAGCACGTATATTACGGCTAATTAAGGACATCCAGCGTTTGTAATTTCATTTTTAACACTCGGATAGCCGGCCATGTCCGCGTTACCGTGACACGTTGGATCTTCAACAAAAGCAAAGATAACACGATTGCTCTTACGAAATCTGACGTTGTATTATGCAGATACACGCTACCGGTCGTCTGCTTTCTTTTCTAATATCAAATTACAATTGTTTCGTATATTTAATTGTAAATTCATAGAACGTAGATGTCAGGTTAAATTAATATATACCGATCGCGAATGTTTCGAGATGCAAAGATAGGAAGAAAGTGATTTTGCGTTGAAGATTGCGATCAGCGCGCGTTTGTACGGAAGATGAATAACGTCGATCGTATCGTAAATAAGTATACGTGACTCGTGGTAAATTTCTTCTTCTCCGACGTGGTTGATAGATTAAAATTTAATGGTACCGATTTAGCGGGCAACAGGATGTAACAGATTGGAAGAGCAACGTTTCGCGCGTTAATATCTTCGAGTTGGAAAGCAACGATCCAAACTCTATTATCAGGATCTTGGCGTTGTTTTCTCGGCGTAGAACGCTCGTTCGATCACCGTGGCACGAAATTTTTTCGCTCGACTCGACTCGACTCGACTCGCGGCTCGCGTTTGCCCCCGTTATAAACCTGTCACCGGGACAAATATTACGTCGATAAAATTTCACGCGGTGTGACACTCGGCCGGATTGGTAATCATTTTCTCGGGAACTTTCAACCCTGAATACGAGTATCCTCGAAAACACGGTTGGCTGTGACACGGTGAGGGGGTACAGAGGAGCTCGTATCACCCGGTACCAACGTACGAGAATGGAGAGAAGTATTAAAAAAAAAGAAAAAAAAAGGAGAGCGAGAGAAGAGAAGAGAGACAGATGGATAATAGAGTTCCAGTGTATGCGTCCTGCTTCTATCGCGAACATCACACCCCACGAATATATGGACGACCCTGCGCGCTTCTTCGAATGGGTCTCCTATCGAAATACATGGCCGTTCTGCACCCTCTTCCACGCGCTTTCGTATAGAGCGAGCCATCTCTAAGAAAGGGTTAAAGTTCACTTTATGGCCATAGAAAAGAGCAGAGTAAAAGCAAGAATGAAACAAATTTATCGTACGCGTCGTATAACGTTGGAAATCGTTAATTGGATGGAACGTCCGCTCGATCGCGAGTCTTCTCAGGTCGCGAAACTATCTACGATGAACGATTTACTCGACCGTGTATTCGTCTCTGAGGAAAAATCGGGCCGTTGGAAAATGTCTCGCGCAGTGACTCGCGCTTCTCCTTTTCTTCCGGCAGTTACGTCGCACAGGTTTATACGAGCGTAGACCAACGGGCGAGGGCTTGCCGCGTCTCCGGCGGATTTTCTCGTAAAAAGCGCCCTTAAAGACGGCTCCATGGCTGGTGGCATTAACGAAATGTCGCCGTGAATGGGGAGCCGCGGCGCAACGGCCTCGGCCGTCTTAATGTCAATCCTCAAATGTCACGTAACCATCCGAAACCGGTGTCCTTATCGTTTCGACTCTCCGGAGACTGGCGGCAATAACGTTTCGACACGAGTCACGGCACCGTGTCTCCGAGCCGAAGGGCTGCACGGAATAACCAGCCAACACGCCCACGACGCGTTCATTTTCTTTCAGTGGCTCGTTATTCCGGCGAGCGGCCCGTTCTCGCTAATTGGATATGTATCGCCATTGTTTGCCGCGCGACCTCCTTCGACTCTTTCGTTCCAGCCTCGTATAATGGAAAACGCGGCGAGTTTCGCGTTGTTATCGATGGACCACGGTCGAACGCTGATTTTTCATAAGTATAAGAAACAGGGTTTTCACGAGATCGACGTGTACATAACGGACGAAGGGAAATGGCCGGTGTACGACCGACCGTCGAGAGTTTCGCGTCTGGAAAATTCATTTCGCCGGGTTTTCTCCTTGATCCGCGAGCTATCTACGCTATACGAGGATTGATCGACGAAGGTCTAACGCAAACGCGGACGACCGGAATCGAAGATTTGTTTCAAACTCGACCAACGTGATCGTAGTAGACGTTGACGATCGTGTCATCGCGAAACAAAGGTCTTGAAATTCGTTTCTCGATCCATCTCTATCGATATCAATACTCGCGAATAGGAGCGAGAAGCTGAGAGTATAGCGTTACGTGGATCAGATTGCCACTCCCTTGATTCGTTTGCACCGCAATAGGATTAATACGATGCACCACAACTATCTACTTACGCGTGCACACACCAAATCACTGGCCACACGCACAGCCAAAGATACGATTATACGTCGTGGCAGACGGGCGTACACGTATTCAAATTCAAGTTACCGTCGCTATCTACGGGACAGACGACGCCCTGTAGCGTGGTTAGCCGCAGACTCGGTACGCACTTCCACCGATTCTCATCGCTGGTTACGTAATCCTCTTTGGATCATGGATCTACTCTTTGATCTACGTGGACCGTGGATCCAGTGGATCGTGGATCTTCTTGTACCATCGTCCGAGGCTTTGTCATACGTTTGCGTCGGTTAAGAAGCGGATAGGTTTCTACAGGCTGAGTCGAGAATCGTTTGAAAGATACTTTGGTTACCTTAAAGATTACGAGACAAAGAAGGATATCCTGTATCTTTGACGACTCGATTCATATATCGAGGGCGTTTATCAAGAAATTTCCTTAATACTTAATATCGAGACTCGTATATAGGACTCAAGGCCACCTCTACCGAAAGGAACCAAACATTTCCTCTATAAGTTTCTAGCATGTTACGTCGCTGTTAACATATTGGAATAACAATTTCAGAGAATTGGTTTGTTATTAAAACATACATCGCGTTGTTTCCGATATTACGTTGATCGTCGATGAATTTTACTTGCTGAAACATATACAAATAATTAAAGGAAGCAAACCAGAGCACCATATGGTAACGTGGTGTAAAACTAGCAACAAGATTTTTTTCTCTTGATCGCAGGAAGTAAGACAGAGAACACGGAGATTCGATGGATGAAATCTCCGCGGCTGAACGTTCAATGGCGGATGCGTTTGCTCCTTGAGCAGTCAAATTTATCAAGAGCAAAACGTTTCGAAGGAAACTGAAAGCAAAACAACGTAGTAGTATATAGCCGAAGCAGATTTAGTCGGCGCGGCTTATGGTGCAAGCCAAGCCTAAATTTAGCACCGATTGACGCACGGCACGAGTTTTATCGCTCGAACTCGCATCGATGCGATCGATTTTCACCGGTCGAACACCTGCACCGAATATCGATTTCGCGCCACCGATGTATGTATGCTTGTGCCGAAAAGTCGGATATACATTACGAAAAATTACGTACAGTTTCGCGCGAAAGCAAGACCCCAAAAGCCGAGTCGAATCAACCCACTATCGATACCAGAGCACGCAGAAGTTTGAATCGTGACTTTGATTCGTCGTACTTTGCTTTGGAATATTTCGTTTTAATCCGCATTCGGTACTTTGAACGTTGCCGGTGAAGTCCGTGGCAAGTTAGAGTTCGGACGTACTTGGGTGTATGGCTACGAAATTAGAATACCAAAGCATCCAATATCTCTAACACGTATAATATAGTCAATGCCGAGGTAGCTGTAGCGTCTGAGAAACGTAAAACTTGCTTCCGCGTGATCCATCCAGAGGCAGAGCGGCAGGCTAGGGATGGCACTATATGTAAAAGCACAATTCACCGTGAAAACGTCTTCTAGGAACGTTTCGCTGACGTCGTACAATCGGGCCGATCTTTTTAGTCGAACTTTCGTCTCTCGCCTGGAGGGACGTCTTTATTTCCTCGGATACTGTCGATAATTTTACGGGCTTTCGAGTCTGGCTGACATCGGGAGTTAGGACGGGCGTAGATATAACCGGAAGTATCGGCTGGCAATCTCAATACGTTCCGGCCGCCGTTCAAAGACGTATAAATCGCGAATGCAATGCGACGGTAAAATCGTAAATGGCCGCGCGTAAAGCTCTCTCGATCGACCGATTAAATTCGATTCGATTTCCTGGTGTTACGGTGTTAAAATATTCCACACCGGTGTCGCACCAGATTGGATCGAAATAAACCGACAGGGATATGCGGCAAGTATGTGAAACGTTCGGCTCGACGCTTCGAGGCCAACGATTAATTTCGAAACGCGTTCGACGCTGATGCGGTAAACGAGAAGAGCCTGCAACAGGAGTTTTCGATCGCCTAACGAAGTCGTTCGTTGGAGTGAAAGACCTTGTAACTTGAAATACGTTCGGAAAATGAAAATCTAGCTTCTCGGAGTATCAGTCTTTTTTCGTTTCCGTCTTAGTATTACGCGTGAAACGGAACACCGAAATACGATTGTATTCGGTAATCCATTGGTACCGTATTGGTAGGCCGCACCACGAGTTCCACTCGAATTACCCGTAAGGCAACGAAGCCGGCTCTAAAGTGTAACGCGGGTTTATAATTTATTACGTAACCGAATATGCTTTGGATAATTTGGTACGTATATCGATTGGCCGTCGTTCTTTAAATTGCCTCTCTCATAGTAGCTTTCAATATCGGATCGACGTCCAGAAGTACCGGTAAGTGGTTTCTAGATTTTCGAATAAAACGATATTTAAGAGATATAGAGGTACGGTATATAGGATGGCCAAGTCGTTCCAATAACGTTACAAAGGATTAACTTGGATTTTCCATTCGATTCATAAAGGCAAAAATAAAAAATACCTTGCAACGTTTCGATCTACTTGTCGTTCATTTCGCTATTCGCTATTCGTTTCGTATGGCAAGGAACGGTTTGCAGCCGATCCAGCCGAAAAGCCGCAAGGTAACGAGTTAACTCTTAACCACACACGCAAGGATCCCCTATCACGATGCTTCCCCCGGAAGCGAGAACCCTATTTTTGCCTCTTGAATCGGCCACTCGTGCAAACAATCGGTGCTCGAGCAAGCAAACGGTGTACCATGGTTTTCACCTTCTCTCTTTCTCTTCCTGTAGAGTGGCGTGATTTCTCTCGAGCATCCGGTCAAATCCGGCTATTTAGCATCGCTGAACCGGCGTTAGAGAATTTCCACGGGCATGCCGGCCTGTCGTTGAAAATTCCGCCGTTCCACCGGTTCTGGAGGCTGACGTCTACGCTCGATGTCCACGCGAACGTCACCCACGTCTTATGTAAATGGCCGTATAATATCTGTACGGTTGTATTCATGCACGACTCGCGTACACGCGCGAGCTCGTCGACCGCTGCTGAATATTCAGGCGAGCGTGCAAATATCCAACGGACGTTTGAAAACAGATATTTGCCTGGATCGGAGCTTGGCGTACTGCAGCCGCGCGAAAGGGACATTAAGGGATTAACTTTCTCGAAAAGCGCGTTAAGCGCGCGAAGAAGCGTATTTTCTATGAACAAACTTTCATTCGAATTCACGTCGAATCAACGTCTTCTCGTCCTAAATCTACGTACACTTTCCTCTTTGATTTATCTCTATTAATATTCGACAGAGGCAAAGGTTATTTCCATTAACTTGGTCGATAATTACTCGCCGTTCTATGAACGTCGTTTCGGAGCATCGTTAAGAACATCGAATCCATGTTTAATTCATACTCGACACGTTCGAAATGAATCGAGATTGGTTCAACTATTCTCGCGATATTCCTACCACCGTACACAATGCTCCCTTTCTCATCGGACCGAATTAATCTCCTTGACTTTCAGCGTTACCCTTATCAATCCACGATATACACACAGATAAGAGCGGTGGGATTATTGCAACAGCTGCAACATCGTGTACCATTTATTCTCCTTTCCCACCTCGGTCTTTTCATCGCGCTTCTTACCACCGGAGAATTATCTATCCTCGTGTTTCTTTCATCTTTAATATCTCTTCATTTCGCTTCCGGCTAAGGGAGATAGCCAGCGAAAGAACAGTATCGCGTTAAAGCGATTGCACCCTTGAAAGACTACGAATCGTTAATCCTCGAAATTGAGTTTCCCACTAAGCACGCGTGAGTAACATTTCGCATCGTTTCTTTTTCCCTGCTATTCTCCTATTTTTTCCCTCCTTTTTTTCTTTTTCTTCTTTTTTATTACTCCATCTGTAATCAAAAACCGCATGTTTTTCGCGATTCGTTCGCCAAAATATTTAGCTGCTCGTTCGAAGCTATTTATCTTTTATTTATCTAACTTTTGCAAAGACAAATTTGCTCGTCCATATTGTAATAGCGGTTTATTCGCGAAATTTTATCGGAGAATAACGCTGTTGGAGTTAAACGAATTTCGTTTTGCGTTTTATTTTTTATTCCTCTCGCGTCGATAACCAGAGTGTAACTACGCGATAAATAACTATCAGAGAATCCTAGAAAATATAGGACATTTCGAAGCCGTAGTTTATTGAAACAAAGCAAGCAGTGGAAATACATACGGCTGACATTTTTTGAAATAAGTCCCGCTTTATCATCCGATAAAAAACGACGTATTGTGCTAGCAAAAGCTAAAATCCGCTTAACAACGATGCACGTTCGTACCTAAAAAGTCGTGCAACTTGAGGTACGCGGATCAATCCGAAGAATCGACTACTTGCCAGTGAATCAGACTTTATCTAATAAAAATATCCTGTCATTTAGCAAGAAGCGTAAAAATAACTGAAAAGAGAAACGACCAAAGTCACGAAAATACATTCCGAGATACTGTGACGTAGAAGCGACTCGAGTCGTATGCTCGAATACCGAATAATTACACTCTCGGTTATGTTGCAGAATTTATTGTTTCCTCGGAGTACTGTCTCGACCAGCAGCCTCCCCAGGATATTTCATTTTTTTCCGCCGCGTACGGCTTCGCTAATGAAAAAATATAATTAGCAGACACGCCCAGACGACTGGTGCGGTCGTCTTAATTCGCCAGGATGTAAAGCGAGCAGGCATAATCAGCTTTTGCTGCCCTTTCACGGCAAAGTTTGCTTATGTTAGACCGTTCGTTCGGTCCCCGGAATAACTTCGATAAACATTTCGACTTCCTCCTTTCCCTCCACCCTCGTTCCGTTGGTTCCTCCCTTTAGAGCTGGACGCCATAAGCTGTGCACGTGGACTACACAGCCAGCCGTTGCAGTTGTACCGACTGTTTCCAAAGCCGGAATTTTATAGCGAAAGAGAAGGGACAGTTCTTACGTGGAAGGATCCAAGTTTCGAGTATTTCTGGCGCTATCGTCAGCCAATTCTGCCACGCATATTTCATCCAAACGTACACTTATTTCGCGAAGAAAATTATTCGAACGAACGTTTAGAAAATATCGTAACAAGTTCAAAGACAAGGACGGTGCTTGCGGCTTCGACGATCAACAGATCATGGAAATTCGGCTACTAAGATAGTTACTTTCAAATAAGAACAAACTTCGCGAGAGTCGTCTCCACTGTTTTCCACATTCGAAACGAACAGTCATATGTCAGAGGCTAGAAACGTCGTCGAAAAACGCGTTTCAAAGCATTATACGGCCGACCGATCGATACGGATCGATACAGATCGATCCAGAACGACGAGCGTTGTCTTTTCGCCGGTTGTTTGCCGGAATTGCGGGAAGCCAGCGCGGACGTCTCGCTTTTGCGAAGCATTCCGTCAAATTAATGCGGCGATATCAACTTTCGAAGTTTTCAAGCAGCGGAAATGCAACGGTAGAAGCACGTCTGGGTCCGAACTTTGGAAACTTCTGGTATCCGCGCATTAATTCGGACTCGAACAGTCGTCCTACGAAACCGCTGTCATTGAATTTCATCTGCGCGAATTTCAAATCGCGTTCGCCCAACAGCCGCTCCGTTTCGCAGAAAACCACCCGTTAACGATGTTTAAACGACCCCGACCCGAGACACGCGATATTTCAAACAATCGCATTGTTCGTCTTTTACAGGCCATTTAACCGTGAACACGACTCGAAGCTCCGGCTTCGCTTGTAATACATCCAGACCACATACCATTCGGAGTTCTTGCCTTCGGCAACTCTTTCGTCGGCCTTTTATCAGTCGATATCACAGCTGTTTGTGCGTTTGCGTTAGCCGAGCACGATAATTGTTTAAATATCGTCGAGCTGTTGTCGGCGAACGCTGTGAAGAGCCGATGATGAATCGTTTCGGAAAACTGGCCGAACGACGATAAAGATCTTATACATGTTCTTGTAACATCGAGGAAGGATATTTTCACTTTTTCACGTCGACTTCTAACGATAATCTGCAAATGTACTTTGCCATCATATCGTAACGATAATTGGTCAAGTTCTCATCGATCGACCGAATCTCAGAACTTCGTTTCGTTAACGCTAACCTTATCGGGACCGCTCAAACGACAGGTTTCAAAATTTAATTTAAGATTCTACGTTCGTCGTTATTTCTTCTGTTCGTCTAACTTTATGTACATTCTTCTATTATCCGGTTAATCGAGTTCTCAATCTTTTGTCTGCTTCGTCTTTTTAGCGAGGAAAATTCGTCACCTGGCTCGTTTGCTGCCGACAAATTTACGGCTTTTTCTAAAGTTCTTCGTCTGGGTCCTCGGCTCTGAACTCAAGTAGGATCTAGCCAGCCAGCTATAGTTGTAGACATCTAAATGCGGCACGTGTATGGCTTCGTCGTAAGCGCTTGAATAATCTGACAGACCCTGTGTCAGGTAATGCATAAACACAACGAAGTCTTGTCGGAGACTCTCGAGAAATACTTCTCACAAATATACTCCCTCCGTAATGAGTTCTCCGTAGCTAGAAGAAATCTAAAGGCAGTATCATTTTCAGAGTCACAAAACACAGATCGAAGCCTAGGAGAAATCAAATACGCCAAGGGGCGAGCAAATCTCATAAAATTCGGTACATTGGTTTTGTATTCTGTCTTATCCCTGAATATATCCCCGCGTTCAATGAGAAAGTTATTGAAAAACGTAGAAAATATAAACGAGGAGTATTCAGATGGACGAAATTCTGTGTCTGAATATGAGCAAATCGAAATTGACCAGTTAAAAATAGGCATATGTGGGGCGCCGGTACGTTCAGTGTTAAAGTCACTTCCACTGTACTTGATTCATTTGCTCGAACCATACGGTCACCTCTCAAATATTTGTAACAGCTCTCCGGGTGTACGAGAACAGTTATCGACGTTGCGAAATGTACGCGCAAGCACACCTACGGTGTGAAACTGCGCTGATCGATACGCGTTTCTCGATTTAAAGTAAATATAACGCGTTCCTGAAACGCGATATTAATTTCGTTTGGAACGAGATCTATACAAAGCCATCGTTGTTCCGGCGATGTCGCGCTTGTATTTCGCCGCTCCTTTGACCAACGATGTCGAAGGACTGGCGAACGTCCCTGTACACTCTTTCAAGGATTCGTTAGAATTAGCCGGATCGAAATGAAAGAAAAAATATTTTGAAAATTATTTTCATTAAAAAAGCCAACGATCCGTGTTTGTTATAAAATATGAAAACGTTACGCCAAAATAAGCAATTACATATTTAATTATTATTCATTGAGTTTTTTCATCACTTTGTTCCAAACTTCCGCCGCATATATAACAAATAAAATTGATGAAAAATTTTCATAGAAATACTGCCGCAGCGCGTATTTTAAAAAGCCTGGAAAAACATAACGATAGAACGTAACGAAACGAAATAACGAAATAAATAAAAAGATTTGTCACAGTTTTGAACATTTTCGTTTTGTTTATTCAATCACGAATACTCGGTGTTGTCAACGTTTCATTGTACAATCTGAATAAAATAGCATATTCCGTCTTTTTCTACTCTACGATTCAGCTTCTAAAATTAATTCTCGTTCGATTCAATGAAAATTTTATATATAAATGAAATTTCTATAAACTCGATATCGTAACGTTTATTTGTATCGGTATTAATGAAACCCGACATTTTTTCATGATATTTCAATTAGATATTTCCTTTGGTATAATTTTATACATTTTCCTAAAATCAATGAACTGCAAATTGTTCTAAATTGGAAATCGATAACGACAAAAGCTACGACGTTAATAATTCTCGAGTTAAATACTCCTGAAAGAATAACCATAGAATCGAATACTACCAAGCGTCCCTCTAAATACGAAAGATTTCTGTTTTTGTGGTACGAGCTCTAAGACTTTGCACCGTGCTCTGATACACGTCATTTTCATACGCTTTAATTATATTTAATCTTTTTGCGAGTGAAATACGTTACTCTGGAGCATTGCCGCGGGCCAATTAAGTTACACAAAAGCAACTACGAAGAGAGCTACTTTAAACTCGCGAATGTATTGTAGGTTAAAAAACCATTTTAATGGGAGCAGTTCTCGTGGCGGTTGCCTTCTGCTACTTTCCACATCACGGTATCCTCTGGCTAGAAACGCGACTAAAACAGTTTTCGAAAGCAACTCTCCAAACAGAAATGATTAACGTTCTTAAACCCATTAAAAATGGATAATTACAAACGCGAAAGTATTTTTCTTGAATAAATCTAAAAGTCAACTTTATGTACGTTGATATAACGTCCATACTCGAAACAGCAAAGACAGTGTGAACAACCTATATATGTATATATATATATATATATATATTTTATATATATATATATATACATACACACACACACTGTATATATATATATACAGTTGTTCTTAATGACGTTCGAAAAGTGTCAACAACCGCGTTGCTCGAGACTTCAAGACCGAAGAAAGGCAGCCACGCGCCAGCGATTCCATGGTTGGCGAGCACCTTGTCCAAGTCGCCCAGCAAAGGAAGAAAGTGTTTTTTTGCGCTGTACTTGTGATCTCATTGTCGGTGAATCGACTGGTCGAGCAACGGGGCCAGGGGCAACGAGTCAGACTTAAAGAACAGAGATAGAGGAGGAACAAAACGGATTGGGTTCTCGTATATTTAGTCACGGTCCTGAACGCACGTGTATCTCGAGCCATGATTGAACGAGCGATGATATCATCGGCACGATACACAGCCACACAGGGAATTCCCTTGTTTCTCGTGACGCAGAAATAAGTTCCTATTGGCCGACCTATTTGCCTACTAAGTAACCGTTTACACGTTGCCAGCAAGGCAAGAGGAAAAACGAGAGAAAGAAAAAAGGCGCGAGAGTATGGTATTGCTTCTAAAAACGAATAAAAGTGACCAAAGAACGATATAACGTGTATCAAATGTATTACGCGTTCAAGCTGTCTTCTTCTTATTCCAGGCGTATTACACATTCGATCTAATCTCAAAGTCAATTACTGCAAATTAGTATCTCCATCGCAACCATGTTACACAAGCAATTTCTCGAGATCTCTATGTACATAACGCGTTCTGGATTAAGAATGATTCAGAGCTAAATTGTAATAGCTAAATTCAAAGTTGCCTTCCAAGTTCCAAATCTGCACATTTTGAACGCTGACTAAAGCGAAATTAATTTAGAACGGTTTTAACGGAAACTACCGAAAGCTATCGCTGGAATCGCAAATTTTCGAGTTGCTCGTAAAACCTCGAGTAATTCGCCGCTCAAACTCGTCGAACATTCCGAGATCCACCGTGTCGTTAGGTGACTCGCTGGATAGAACAAAGTTTCCCATGTACCTGACGTCCTACTCGCGTACGTGTGCATGCGTACGCGTGTTTCAAAAATATAAATCGGATAGAAAATCGCGGATAACGACGGTAGATGACGGAGAATAGCGTCTAATCTACTCTAAATAATTTCTTGCGGATCGATATGCGTAATATGTAGCGTTTGTCGATATTTGTCAAACATATTCGTTCTATTATTATTTAAAGGAAACCGAAGGCAGAATAATTGAAAATATAAAAAGAAGAAAGGGGAGAGTTTTACGATAGGATAAAATGAGTCTGATAAAGGATACTAATGGTCTGCTATAGAGTTTGTACCACACAATTTCGAAGTTTACATGCGAGTTAAAGCGTCGCTCTCTTTTTGTCCAGAATTGTCGTCGTTGCGAAAGCTGTCTCGCAATTAACATACAATTCCGTCGAGTATCTTGTACAACTTTCGTACGATTCGTAAAAAGATCGGAAAAATCCTAGAATCCTTTGATCGGCTGAAACCTAACCAAAAGATCCGCCGACGTTATAAACCGTTCGAACTGAAGTTTCGAGCGTTCAAGCTCGAACACGATTCGTCCGGAGCCTCCATTTCCATCGTGCAATTTCGTAATCACCGTTGTTCACGGAATGCATAATAAATCGAGGGCCACTCTGACAGTCGCTAGTCGGAAGGAATGCCCATCGTGCCCGTGGGACACGCGTTGCAACGTGGCGCGGCGTTGATTGTTCCAGTTGACATTTCCGCAGCGTCTGTGCGAATTACGAAAGTTTGGTCTCGCGTCTCTACCCGGTTAGACTGCGGCGCGCCGTGTGACCGCGTTTTTCGAGTCGAAAAATTGGGTTGTTGGCCGGGCGCGACTTCGTTGAAGAGAGAAAGAGAGAGAGGAAATCCCGTGGACGGTGTTTAAACAACGGAGGACGAACGGAAGTAACATCTGCGGGCTCGCGCGCTTTTTTCGGACGATACTTCGGAAGTGTTGATTTATCGCCGTTGCGTTCGTCATTCGTCACAGCACGTGTCTCACAGTTTCGCATACGTATATGTATATAATACCCTTTCGTTTTCTTTCTTCTCTCTCTTTTTTTACGTAATTAGCGACGACGTTTCGATGAAGGGCGATGTTTGCGGTTCGACGCTTCGTCGATCGCTTGATCGCGAATTCAGATTTATATCTTTCGAATGTGTCGCGTATATATCTTTTTACGAAGTTTCTCGTGATTGTCGATAACGAATGCATATATGATATCCGACCAATTGACGAGATACGTTTAAAAATCATTTCTGTCGATTCGAAGATGCGTTCGATTCGACTCAGGAATATCTCGAACCTACTGTCTCATATCAATTGACAACGTTTGACAGAAAGGTAGTCAACTCGAATCCCTGGTATTGCCGTTTTCAACTTAATAAACCGATAGTCAATCAGCCAGCCGAATACCACGCTAGTAGCATTATCATTTCAAATCCGAATATCGGAGTATATCATCCGGGCGCCCTGATAAATCAACTTGGAACGCCACAGATCAACGACGTGCGAGCCCAACGTTTTGCGAAATAGCAGAATCGAAGATACTCGAATCACGTTTTTCGCCATTTTAAATCCGGTCACAGAGATTCGATACGAGGCAACTTGAAAAAATTTTATTTCAGCATTAATTCAACGAAGCTAGATTAAAGATAGGTATTATTAAACTTTCATACTCCACTGGCACTGTCATTTTTAAATACCATTTCTTGGCAAGTTCAAACAATACTGTGCGAAATATCATAAAGAAAATAAATATTAATGAGCTTTAGCGACAAAACGTCGGATTAATAACCTGCGTTAATTACCATATTAATTAGTATATTAACTCTCGTAATATAGCTATGAATTTATATCGCGATATAATTATTTTCGAAAAGGGAATTATTGGAAAATTTAGACGATTAATTTTATTACTCGTGGTTCTCGATAAAAGTGTTTATCTTTTATGGATAGAGCAGCGAATTTTTTTTCTTTTACTATTTTTGCAAATCTCAATTTCACGCACATTCAAATTCTTTCACTTCGCATCGGAGTTACTACGCTCTATGTTGACCCATCTCAAGAGTAAAAAAAGTAAATGAATAAATCCTTCCGAACTGAATTAAAAGAGTCTCTAATTATGTAAAAAAAAAAAAGGAAAAAAATGAAAGATGACGAGGGAAAAGTAATTAATGTACAAGCAAGTTTCCGGAGAAATTTTCTTCTTTAATTTTCTCGACCGAGTCATCTATAGAACTGCTCCAGTCTCTTGCATCATCCAACGCACAGCATCGCAAAAGATAACAATTTCTAGCATATTCCCCTTACGCGATTTTCGTTCCTAATCATTTTCCACTTTGATACGTAACTTTTGATAGCGTGACTTGTCACGAGTGGCAAATTTTAATATTTCTAAGTGGCTTCCGTCGAAAAAGCTCTGCAGTTGGACGGTGGCAGGGAGAAAACTATGTCGAATTGTTTCGTAGCCGAATGCTCGGACGAGAGTGCACGCGACCCAGCTACGACTTCCGCCTTGAATCGTCCCCATTTAAATGCATTGTTCCCTTCCATTTGAGATGCGTCGCTCGATGTGACGCTTTAGAAGATCAAAGATATGCGGACAAACGAGGAACGAGGAAACGAAAGTGCCGCGCCGAGCATCTGTCTGGTAATCATACGGCCATCGGAATTTCTGCACGATCGTCCGGCAAAACGCGTACGAATTTTCTGCTTCTCTGGGTCTTCGCGTTTAAAGAAAACGAGAAGTAGGAAGAAGCAGTTCTATCCTTTTCTTTTCGAAAAAGGAATAAAAGTAGTGGAAAAAAGACATGGATTTATAGATGGCCGACGAAATACGTAGGTACGAGAAATCGTGAAAAATCGTTGGAATTTGTAAAAGATGAAAAACAGATGGCAAGAGTCGATTTTTCGGCCAAATCTGACCTATACCTTCTTTCAAGCGTATCTGCCACTGTTTGTAAAGGTATCGCTGTATAGTCCCACCATCATGCTGAAATTCTACGTGCATTCCAACGTAATCGCGATCCAACGATTTCGTTTGTACGACAGCGCGTGCGCCGGGACTCTGCCAATACGGTCTAACAATTTGCAACGGTTCCTGCTCGGCGCAGCTAGGCCACAAGGGTGCACTCGAAGAACTAATTTTAGTTTTAAGTAATGGTGGCGCAACACGCGGCCCGGCCAGCCTCGTTACGATTCCTGGAAGGTCGGTGGAAGTCACGACGACGAAGGAACCCGAGCGAGTCCAAGTGTCGTCTCCGATCCATAAACACTCGAGAGAGAAGAAGCTTGTAAAGACCGGTCTAGAGGGACGGTCCAAGGATGAACGGGGTGGATGGGGAAGGGTTGCAGCAGGCTGGAATGGTGCATCGGTTTTTAGGATCGTCATGGGAGAAGAAAAGCTCACGGGTACGACACGCTCGTTTCCCTCGCTGGACCCGACCCCCATCTCGAAAAGAGTCACCGGGGACTGCTTCCGGCTACTTCCTGTCTACGTATCTCCACGAGCAAGCTTCGGTTTGTTTTATTCGAACGTCGAGAATAACGTCCGGGGAATACCGCGTCGACGAATAAGTTATCGCTGTAACGATAAGTTTTCGAGGAGTTAATTGAAAGAATACGATGCATCGACCGATGCGTGGTTAAGCATCGTGGCGATCGGTCGAGACACGTGTGTCGGTCAACCTTCTGACGTAAAATATTTGGTGCGTTTAGGACGAACGGACCGATCGATCGTTAGCACCGAAGCTTAAAAGGACGTATTCTATTATCAACACGGAAATGCATCTCTAGCGAAATTTTTGAACAAGCGGATTGATACAAAAATTTGTTCAATGCGTTTGTAACTCGTTAGTGGAATACAGCTTTTCTGGATTTGGATTCGATGAACGAGGCAACGTTTCTTGCAATTAATTTAATTAACATCGATACGACTAGGGACAGGGTGTAACGTTTCTCGCGATACTCCAAGGAGGAGTGTCGAATGTGTGTCACCTGCTTTTCGTTTTCATAAGAAGTTTTTAATTAACAAGAACTGTAGAACCGCGATAGAACTGCAAGATATCGTATTTACAATCTTTATCTTTAATAGATAATAAATAACCTGTAATGAACCTTTAATAAATCCTTGATAAATCTTTATATAAATAGACGTCTTCGATAAATAATATCTTTGATAAATGTGAAATATTATCACGTACGTGAAAGCGTGAAAAGCTTTAATCTGTAACAACTTGTTTAATAAGAATTTCATTCTTTCGTTGCAGAGCTTTCGGCGAGAGTTCATCGTGGACGTCGACGATCGTTGTTTCTACGTTCTACGTTCTACGTTCGGTGAGTTAGAGCTCCGTAGTTGGAAACCTGTTTCGTAATCAGAAGATATTAGATCGATAATACGACTATAAAGTACAGTACCTATATACAGAAGTACATTTGCTTGTGTACAACGATCATTTAGCTGCTAAAAATTCAGCATTTTCAATGGACTCGTTCTTGTAAAGTATCCATGTTTCATCGTCTGTTACCGTTCGCTCCCAGAATGCTTCGTATTGGCAACGAACAGACGAAGCGAAGGACAAATGGTCAATCGATCCGCTAAATTCTCGTCCGTTAGTTGGTGCAGGACCCATTGGAAACACAGTAGAACGAATCCATTATACGAAATACCTCTTATCGGAACGTTCTATTATTTCGAATAAAAGCGGGGAAATTCTTCGGGTTTAATCGACACCAGACACTCTCGTGCCGACGTTGTTCCGTTACGACAACCGAGAAAAACCTAAGAGGGAAAATAACACGTTCCATCGTTGCCTCGGTTCAGGCATAGAGGAGACGACAAGGTTGGTCAAGGAGTGGCGAAGGGCACTTTCGAACTCGGAAGGGTTTATCGCGTATAAACGCGACGCTGCGAGGCACTTCCACTCGGCACGTTTACTGCTGTCCAATAAAAAGAGTCAACGCTCGATCTGGTATTGGGGACATTCTCAAATGAGATCGTAACTCTCGAATCGCTACCTTCTCGAAGACACGTCGAAACGGCTTCTACGATTATTACGAGAAACTTATGCAGGTTGCGAGCTGGTTTTTAAAATAGTACAAATTATAATTGCTTATATATTTTTGTTTCGCTCGTCTTCCGGCTTTGCGATGATTTCCGCTCACAGAACCGCTTTACACAAAACGGAACTCAGCATTAATGCCGAAGCTTTGAGACTCGTCGCCTTCGAAGCACTCGACATTCGAGCAAGGACATTGATGACAGTTCTGTAAAACAACGTGATAATTCCATGAAATACGTGATAATTCAAGTCCACGCGTAGTCAACGTTTCCAGAGATTGTTTACGTTGTTGGAAGCCAGAGTTCAATCTCAAATGCCTTGATTTTCCAAGAAAATGTTCGCAATTGCGTATAATGATTCGAAACGAAATCAGAATACTGATAGTAATAAGGAAAACAGATATTATTCCATATCCCACGAAGCGTACTTTGCGAAAGTAATTTATGTATCGTGAACATGGAACAATTTTAGCGGGAATAAAAGGCAACCTCAGCGAAGTCACTGTACGCTCAATTATTTCAAGTGGATCTTAAAGTACAATAAAACGTTTTTTTTTTTTTTAGCGAAGCAGCGGTATATCAAGAATATCAACTATTTTATACCCGTCCGTATTGTCTGTGTTCTTTGACAAAAAGAATTCCTTTCGTTAAAATCCGTGAAAGGACAACAACATAAAGATAAGTAGCTTTTATCCATCGTAATTTCTCTGGCGAAATTAGCGAATCCACTACTGTACCGGCGACTTAAAAAGTTAAATCACTCTTTTAAATTTCAGGAAACCGTGATATGCGAACAGGCTCGCTTAGTATATTCCCATGACAGCGCTCAGATACCTTTTACCCTGAGCTGTACGAGTGAAATTTCACACGAGCGACGCTTATCAATTGGCAATATTTCTGCCGCTTAAACGAGTCGGCGATTCTTTCTCTCTATCTTGAGTCGGCGAATATCTGTCTCTACGATAAACAAGCGGCTTCTCGCTTCTTCAGTCCCATTTGGTGGCCCTCGTGTTCGCTCTTCTACCTTGTTCCCATCTTCCATTCAGCTGGCGTTGCTGCCTTCTGAATTCTATTCCGACTTCCGTTACGCCGTTGAAGATCGTCGCTGGCTGGCTGGCAGAAGCGTGCCGTGACGTGGAAATGCAAATTTCGCCCATGCGGCTCGTTGAATTATTATTTTAAGTCCCGTAACGGCCATTCGCTACGGGAAAATCTCATGAAAATTAATTTATTTTAATGCACTCCTCGGTCCAGGCCGGGGCTGCAGCTGGGAAACGGGCAGACGAAAGTAACAGAGGAGAATCGAGGGTGGTGGAGAAACGGACGAAGAAGCTCGAAGGGAAACGGGTGGTGAAGAAGCAGAGAGATAGAGAGAGAGAGAAGACTAGTTTTTCAACACCCCCGTTCCAGACTCGACGACCGATTCGGAATGCCGAATTCACAGCCGCTCTTCCACTGCGGATCAACCAATATTCCGATCGCGCCTCCACGGACCTGTAGATCTCTCGAATACCGTGTTTCGTTTAGACTTTTTGACGTTCGACCGAGGCACTGAAATTTCAAAGCGTAGCAGAGAAATTCTCCAGACTGACAACGAGAGAGCAGACTTAAGAAGAATAAAAATAAATTCGTCGGAAAGAACTTATTTACGCACCACGTTACATCGTTACGTTTGAGCGTTTCCAGTTAAACAGCACATACTGTATATTCGGGTTTCTTACGTCTGGTGAGAATCTCGATTCACCGATGAATCTAGCAGAGACCTTGCTCGATCGTTTCTTCCGTGCAATCCCTGGATCTTGTCGATCGCGAGGAATCTATAGACGCGGAACTGCGTCGATCTCGCGACTCGTACGGAGAACTTTACGGGACGATAATGGACAGATTTATGAGACGGCTTATCGATCCTCGGGTAAATCCAATTTTCGAGGTCGACGCTCGCGTGCAGCCAGCAGCGTTTCCCTCGCGAGATGCGTCGCGAGTTTCCTTCCGCCCAGGGAACGAGAGGTTAATCGTCCCAAGAAATTTCGAGACGTTCGCGTGGCTACAAATTGAAATTCGCACCATCGAGCTATAGGTATAAAAAAACAGGGAAGCTTAACGATCAACGAGAAAGGCAAAACACGATTTAAAGGAGCGACTGTGTCGATCGTGTCGTTAGATGTCTCGACAAATTGGAATATCGATTTTTGTTTCGGCCGACAGGCGGCGGGCTAGGTCGATGGAAACTGATGAATATGCACTGTGTTCCTTGGGCTTTTGCTTTGATCTCGCGCTGGAGTTTGTATCGTTTTATGACTTGTTTTAATTGGTGACTGTAATTTCATTTACAATTTATCGTTTTTCCTTTGCCACTGTTCCTTCAAATTTACTATAATTTCACGCGAAATGAACAACGTTCGGCAACGTTTTCGTTCAACGAACGATATACGATTTATGTTTGCTGGTCCGAATGTACTTGCCTAGCAGAAAAATACTACATATTTGGATTTACGCTCTTTATTTATTTTACGCGAGCCAGGGGATGTAAATGGCGTAGAACGTTGTAATTTGGACAACCGACGCAAGGTTGCATTATACCGCAACGATATGGAATACGTAATAATAGATGATACTCACTGATTCAAGGGAAGAAGGAACAATGTTATCGTTGAAATTTCCAGATCGTACTTAGAAATTCGTTGGACATGCGTCTCTCCAAAAGACGAGAAATCGTTCGAAAGATAGCAATTATATTTAAAGAAACAGATTCCTATAATCTAAAAATAAAGCGTTTGCCCCGATATATCCGTCTCTTAATTTACTTAATAATTTTCAAGCAAGATCTCGACGCTTTAAATTCCTAATTACACTTAAAAGTAGAAAAGACTAAAAAGAAAGGAGAAAAGTCATAAAGATAACACATCTAACCATTGAACCGGTGGATAGCAATTAACGCCGCTCACCAGGGTCTGCCGTGGCTCAAGAATCGAGCTCATTCAGCGGTGGAAATTATTTCGGAAACTCGTTCAAAGCTCGTCGACCGTGGCCGACGAAGGGCGATGAAAACGAACGAACGAACGAACGAACGAACGAACGAAGGTAAAACTGCGGTCTGGTCGTTGAAGCTGGCGCGCTCCTTCGTCGAGACCGAAAGAAGGTGAAGAACAAGTGCGACAAGGCTACCACGGCGGATCTTCATTTCCGCGAACTCAGCCCTTGGCTTTCGGACTTCTCGAGCTTTTTCGTGGTTTAAGGACAGCATCGAGTCAAGAACGTCTCTCCTCGCTCGCCTCTCAAATCCCATCACAAAGAATATCCACCCTCTGCTTTCTATCTCTCGTTCCAATTCACCCCTCGCCTCGCCTTTCATCCTCTTCGTTCCTTCTACACGTTCCATCTACTTTTCTTTCTCGCGATAGTTTCTCAGACGTCGTCGTCGACTATCGTTCGTCCTGTTCGCACGATCCTAACTTCTCGTTCGTTCCATCTCGCTCGGTCGTACTCGCGGTACCATCGACATCGAGAAAGAAAAAGAAAGAGTGGAACGGCGGCAAAGATAGCCACCCTTAAGTCGCGAGCGCTCACATCTGACGGTCGATGAATAAGGGAGTCGCTATTTAAATTGTAATTTCGGCCGTGCTAAAGATACCGGGGGATTTGCTGAGAAATTTTTACGATCCGCCGCGCCGCGTTCCTACGCCGATTTAATAAGAAAGACGCTGCCCGCTTTTCCATCTGCCCAATGACAGCGGCAAATTTTTTATCTCTCTTACGTAGTTCCGTCGAGTCGATTGAATTTTTCCAGTTAATCCGTACGAATCGTTGTCACAGCGTTCTCCGAGCTTCCCGGTAGCTCAATTTTTCCTTTAACGTATTTTATCGCTCGATCGAACGTTTATTATCTTTAAAAAATGACCCATAACCACTCCGCTTTAAATCACCGCGTCCATCACCATTTCTATTCTAGCAAATACTTACTTTTTCGCTCTTTTACACTCTCCTTTTTCCCAGCCAACATACACGTACAGAATCAGGCCAGGTTATCGCAATTTACATTCTGAATGAAATTGAAGAGACGCACCACTCCGAGTATCATCTGACGGATTTCAAAGAAAACTTGTACACGGAAATGCATCGTGCCTCCTCTCGAATTTCTCCGGTTCTTCCACGAGGAATAACTCTTTGTATCTATGTCATCCTTTATCTTACTTCTCCTTCTTTCTTCCCTCTATTTATATCCCTCCCACCCTTCTTTTCGGATTCTTATTATTCCAGTCGCATTTTTTCCTCTCCCGCAAGCACTGAAAGAACACGTCTAAAGGAGGAAATAATAGCTTTCTGGCATCGTGGAGCAGCTTCGATCGGTTCTACCGTTCTCGAAGATCATCGTTTATTACTTACATTTTATTACACGGAACGATGCTCTTGCGAAAGCACGTTTTAAAGCAACGATATTGCACGCAAATAATTGCGCTTTTAAACGAAATGAAAGCTAAGCTTTCCGATGCTTTCGCAAAAAATACCGCGAAATTACGAAACAGATTTATTGAAATTTCCTTTCCATTCCCATTATTATCCATTTCCATTCTTTATTTATTTGAAATTTGGCCGAAGATCGATTTGATAAGTCGTTTATCGCGATGGGCCAAGATTTTTAAAAGGCCTTTACGCAGTCCTTCTGCGATTCGTAATTGGACTACGGATGCTTGTACGTTTATGCTTAACGTTTGAAAATCGTACACATTAAAAACTGTACAGAATGCGCGTAATACGTAAAGGAAAGTATAGTAAGTAAAAGAAAGTCATGATTGTCCATTTTCTTCGTAATCGATCATAATTGTCAAATAAGAAAAGAACGATGACGATTATTACGATAGCTATGAGATTTCCAGCTGTGGATTTGAATCGGGTTCGATATTTTTAACGAGGTCGTACGAACGAACGCCTTGCGCAGCTTTGGATGCATGCCACTTATTAAGCCGCGTCATCAAAATAAATTCCGCGTCTAACAGTAAGACGGATAGAGAAACGTTCTGAAACTGCTAGTACTAAAGCGCTACGTTTGCCATGGTACCACCTAGATACACGTAGACGAATGAAATATCAATTAATCGCCATTGAAACATCTGCACTAGTCGTAGAAATATTTCATCGTTATTCTGAAAGAAAGGCCTCGGATCGAGGACAGTTTACAAGTAGATATCTCCAGACAAATTTCGTATCGAGCTTCCAACATCCACGGAGCCGAGACAGTGGGTTTTATTCGTTCTACGTATATTTCCTTGGAAGATTGAGAAGAAACGAAGACGAGACGCGTAAGGAAAAGAGTATTCCTTCCGTTTGAATCGTTCACGGAGACGGAGAGGAAGCTCTTGCCTCCCTCTAAATTTCCATCCTTTGCAAAGACGGTTTCCTCGTCCGTTATTTGCTCCTTTCCTTTCATGCTCCGCCAGCCAACAAACGTACACGTATATTTAATAGTCCATCGTGACACAATAGCCGGGTGAACGGGATAACGACGAGACATAGGAACAGCTGGGATTCGGAATTTCGTTTAACCCGTATAGAAACGCGCAAATACGAAATAGTTTCTGCTTCGAGGCTATCGTTTTTTCTTCGATTTCGGTGTGATCCTCGCGACAATTTTCCGCGGATCTTTCGCTTCCCTTCGACTCGAAGCATCAGCTTCTTCTCTACGCGCAGAGATAACTTTATTTTCGGATTGAGAGCGCTTCTAGGATACTTTACGTCGAGAGCCAGGAGGATTAACCGCATATGAAACGCCATTTTCACGGAATGTACGTAGTACGTGGTATCCAGTTTTCGCAAGAATTTTCCCCGAAACTTTTCGAGACAGCCGACTCTCGCGATATTTTTCATTTACAGGATTTTACTCTTCGCTCGATTGTTCATCGTTTAGCGTGAGTATTTCGGTGTGTAATTTTGCGCATAGTTCGATAGAGATAAATAACGCAACTGGGATAAAACTGATGGTATCTATTCGCGATAATGGCCACTTAATCGCGATAAACGTCGCTTAAGCGCAACTCTAATCCATATAATCGTAATAAATTCGACGTGGCTTGAATATTAATCCGAGGTTCGGTATAACGTTGATATATGTATTGAAATTTTAGTACATCGGGTCGCTTGTATCTTTAGCGCCGATTTTTAGGTATTATACAAAGGAAGTTCGACGAAAGATATTTGGAAGGGGAATAAATGAGCAAATTTTCTTTAATTTCCGAATTTAATTCGCAATTTTAATTTATAATCTGGCGATACCGTTACGACAGATTGATGAAAAACGATAGTCTCCGATTCGTTTGTCTTGCAGCCAACGAATAAAGGAGCCGTCATTTACATTGTAGATGACCACGATATCCGCGCGAAAGCAAACCTTCAATTAGACTCGGTTACGAAGGTAGACGCGAAACACGCGGAACAAGTAAGCCATAGTCCCGACTTCCTAATAGACTCGGAAATCAATTACACGGTATAGTTTTCGTTTTTCTTTTCTCAATTTCGATATTTTACCAGGAAGCGAACGCGATCTCGAGACGAAACACGCGGCCGTTTAAGTTTTAACAGCCATAAATACATGGAAATACGTGGAAATACACGGAAAGTTTATTGAAATGTCTACGCTTTATTAGGTTGACCAAATTTCGCAAATCTTTTTACGATCGTAAATTGTGCAATCTCGAAGGGAATATATCTAGGCGATCGTAACTGTAAGAGTCGCATAAATCTGTAAGAGGCAGCACTACGTCACTCGAACACGTTAATTATTCTTTTCACGTTGAATTTCTAAGAAACCCTATATTGGATACGTGATACGACAAGAGGCAGCTATACGGGGGAAAAAGATTAATTTCCACGTAACAAAATAAATCCTCCGATACGTGACATTAATGACTCAGCCCTGTTCCGTGCAGTTTAATCGCTCAAAGGGTTACCGAATCTACGATAAAATATTTCCGATGCATCAATTTCGAGAAAAGTTTTAGGTCGTACTACCAGGTGCTCGAAATCAACGCGAAATTTATCGTGGCGTGCGGCCATTATTGTCACACACGTGTTCGCTAATAAGGAACGAAATGGACTCGACCGCGTCGAACCAGCCGGAAACGATCTTCAACGAGTCGTCGAGTATTAAAATCCAAGAGAAACGTAACTCGTTATTTGTAATGTCCGATTCGAGATCCGAGGAATAAAATAATTATTCAGAGAATACTGATACAACGCGAAACAAACATCAATATCCGACGTTGTCGATCTACGATAAAGTCGCTATGAAAAATTACGAATTGATTGCCTTCCACGCTTAAAATTATATTTTTCCAGTAAATGAAACTTTAAAGATTTTATCACTTAACATGCTTCAGAGACAAGATTGGTTTTAGACGTTCAAACGATATCTTTTCCACGAGACAGATCGATAGAACTCGATTCGCGATTAAATAAAGCGGTTTACAAAGAAACCGCAAGCGACGAGAAAAGTCGAGTTAATTATCCGGTACTTAGGGACTCTCGATGACTCGGAGCACGCTCTGTCGTCGCGAATCGCTTTTGCAAATGTTCGAGCCGAGCTATCAAACCCTAACGAAACGTAATTACCTGGTTGCAATAATTTTCTATATTCTCTCTTGTACCGTGAAGAGATTGCTCGCGATCGGCTCGTCGTCGGTACTCGCAGAATCCAGCTTCAGTCGCGAAAAACAGCCTCTGAAGTTTTATTTCTTACTTTTTCTCTTCTTCTTCCTGGCAAAAAGAATTTCCATGATTCGCGAGTATATCGGCGATCTGTCTCGAAACAGATACATTAATATTCCACGATCTCATTGATATCACAGAAGACAAAACCGTCGAAACAAAGCGACTCATTTTCCTCGTCGCATGCAAAGCGAAACGAAACATTGTTTCGCTCTCACGTGACAAATAATCATTAGGAATTCTAATTCAAGGCGATATATACGTCGACGTTATGGCTAAGTTCGGATCAATTTATCTTCATACGACTACCATCACCGCCACTTTTCCAAACAACGTTTCGCGTTTCTCATGGAAAATCGCGGGAGATGAAACGCGGCAGCCACTTGTTCGTCGTTACGGTCGTTTGCCGTAACGTACTCGAGCTCGGAATTCTGACGTGACGCATAATGCAGAATGCATTCCATTCAAACGTACATATATGCAACTTTGTATGCGTGTCCGTACGTCAACGTTCCGCTGGCTGTCTCGCTCGCTGAAATGTAGTCTTAATGGTGTTACCATTCGGCATACCGGATTATGATTTAGATCATTGTTCATAAATCCATCGCGTTGTCAACGAACGAGCTACGTCCTTTTTTATTTTATTTCCCAAATTCTAGAGATTCGAGATTTTGCAGCTCCGAATAATTATCGCAATGGAGATTCTTCGACGCGAGTTGTTGCGTTTTTAAAAGAAATATTACGATTAGCAAGAGCCTTCGGCAAGGATAAGAGCGTCGGTTTCTTCGTAAGAACGGTTTCGAGAATAAGTTATTTCGTTCGCATAGATTTGCGGTCACTCGAGAAGATCTTCGTGCATCCCATTTAAGCGAGATGTTGAGCTTTTTGGCAAGCTAGGAATAGCTCCGAATGCGTTTTTAGACGGTTGCTGTTATAGGGCGCTTGCGAGGATTTAAAATTAAAATGCGAATTCCAATTTTTCTCGTAGTAATATTTTGAGGTTTATATTTTAAAATATTTTAGTTGCACGTGACATCTGCTACTCTGCATTTATAATTTATTTCTCTAATAAAATGCTCATGAAATATGAAATAGTTGCTCCGGCTTTTTAAATAAATTCATGCTTACGAGAACATAAAATTGAAACAAAATTTCTTTTGCCACTGTACCTTATATATTTTACTATAAATTTACATTCGAAGAACTTTATTCGTTCGCGTATCGAATTTTCCACTTCTTTTAACGAACTGTCTCCGAATGAGTTACCGTTTTTCTTTTCCAATTTACTCCGGATGAAATCAGTTTCTTCTTTCCCAAATTCTCACGCATTTTTACAAGAACGTAAAGTTGGAATTCGCTCAGCTATTCTCCCTTTTGCAAAAATTGATTTAAGAAAGTTGATATCTGTGACATCCGTTGCTTATGGTAGCCTTGCAAAATTGTTCTATCCACGAAACTATTGGCAAAAGATGTGGGTCAGGAAGAGCGGTGGAATTTTTTAACCGAGCGCCGCATCGAATTACATTACACGCTGAAAGCATATAATTTTAGGTTAATGCAAAAGTTCTGTCATCTTTTTGGGCTAAAAGGGCACTGTGAATCTGTACGCGCGAAGGTGCAATATCGCGCAGAAAATTGCATTAACAGTGCAGAACGTGTCTCGACCTACTGTCGCGTCGGCCGTGTTTCCAAGTGACAGTCATTGAACGCTTATTACATATTCACACAACACTGTATCACCTCGTCGAAACGATCGTTTTCCTTGATTCGACGTACGCGTATGCTTATTGTTAGTCCCGTAGCTCATCGTCGAGTAGGCTATTATTATTTTTCTACCATAGCTGAGCTTCTAATACGATGTTATTTATAGAAAGACCGGATACTATCATCGTAATTCGAAGCGAAGAACAACTTCTCGATGGCACTTTTACACTTTTCGCTCCGTGGAAATAGTTGGTTTCGACAGAACTGCATCCACGACGGAATTGTAACGGCACGGCGAGGTAGTACGTTCAATGATCGTTCGTAAAACGGATTCCGCGTCTCTTCTCACGGACGGCAGACGCTTGCACGGTTGATTTGTAAAAGAAGCGTTTGCGAAAAAGCCCGACAACGTCCGGAACCGTATGAAACCGTTCTTCTTTTGCCCGCGCTTTTATCAGCGTCGAACGTACGCTAGATAACATCCTCGTAAATATATGCGTGTACACTATACGCTCTTCTCCCGTGCATATGCACCGCCGGAAGAACGCGCAAGAGACCCGTTGTTGCAACCATCGATCGCAAAAGTTATGTAATGAGTCTTCGCGAAAACTAGGTTATTCGAGTGCTTCTACCCCTCGTCGACACGCACTTCAACCCTTCAAAAACCTCGTACGTGCAAAATTCCATCCCCATCGCATTTAATACGCAATTCTTTCTTATTCTTGCCTCGATTTCGCCCTAGTATCGTTCCGTATTCGTAAACGTGGATCTTTCTTTTTCAAGTTGTTTCGTTCCAGTTGTTCGAGAGAACTTGAGAAAAAAATGTTCGAGAGAGACGCGTTTCTACGTGATTGGTGCAAAACGAAGGGTCGTTTCCATAGAGAATCGGAGAATTTGAGACGAGGATGATTCGTCCTAAATCTTGCGACACTCGAAGAGTTTATTCACAGATAATAATCCTTAAAGAGCCGGAGTCGCAGGTGCGATTAGCTAGATTTATTTCAGCTCGCATAAGTACATAAGTACGGAAAGGGATACGCGAATCGACCGATACTGCTCCCAGTTTGACCGGTAGTTTATGATCCGGAGGGAACGATATTAGGACTCGAGGATTAATTTTGCAGTTGCAAACTCCCTAAACTAGAGGGTGCGATACATTTACTTGTATTGCTTACCCCGAACGTTATGCGGCTACACCGAAATCTGGGTTATCGAGTTGGAGTTGTTGAATTTCCTCCAAAGGCAGTCGTGCCTCTCGTCAGCACATTTTGATAGTTTCTTTGCTCGCACAAAGGTCAAAACTGCAGGAAATCCCCGAATTAACGTAAAACGCAAAACGCAAAAGTCGCGAATAACCAAAAGAATTACATAAATGGAATGTCGTTTTCGATAAAATATGCACTTTCGTTGAATATCATTCGGAAATAACGTCATTTCTCCTCTTCTTTGCATCGAAAAAATATACCGCTTTTACTACAACTATATGTCACAGAAGTATGTCACAACCGTTATTCGTTTTTACTGTATCCTCTACGGCTTTCGTATTTCTTCTTACCTCTTTTTTTCCTTCTGTCTCCTCTAACACGCAACACGCGTTATCAAATTTCAAGCCATTACACGCGATGCAATTAAATCGAAAATCTCTCTACCGTTCGAAAGTTCACGTTCGGTATGCTCCGAGTTGCTCGTTTTACGGATTTAACCAAACGAATTGAAGCTCGGTTCGGAACGAAACAGAAACGATCGGGGGGAAAACAGCCCGAGAGAAAATCGAGGCCGTTTAAAGGCATGACTACGATTGGCCACGACGTAGCGTGCCAATTAAATTTTATTATGATAATCGAGTCCGCGTCGGTGGCGGCGGATCTTCAAAACGTTGCATCTGGAAGCAGCCGCGGGCTGCGAACGGGGCCGCTTCCTCTTTCATCCAGAAACTAGCTACATAGGTCGGCTCGATTAGCGCTCCAGGGAACCAACTTTGAAAATCCGTCCAGCTCGATAACTTCTCTCTTTCTTTCCCCCCTCTCCCTCTCTACCTTTTTCTCATTCAACGAGCAAACTTTTCGTAGGAATCATCACCACCAGGAACCACAAACGTACGAGTGAAATAAAACGACAAAGCAAAAGGAGACAAAAAAGAACAGCGTCCAAGAGGCTAAAGCAATCTCATCGAGAGAAGAAGGATCGACGCATAGTTTTAACGAGCACGTGAGATACGTAATATTCGAGATCGATGTCATTACCGCGGATGAATAATGGAACGCGTGCAAATGCGTTTCGAAATCGGCGCTACTCGCGCGCTGTACGGATTTCGCGATCGTACCTTCGCAGCTTCGCCGATGATAATCTTAATGAAAGGCGAAAGGAGAAATTGGAAAAAATCGATACGTGTTTTATATCGTTACGTACTTCCTGGAACTTGGCGTTTTAGTTCACACGTTGAAAAGTACCTCGCTGTTTCGATATCGGAACGAAGAAAATTTCAATAAACGTATTAAACTCTGAAATAAATGTTTTCCTTTACTTCTATAGGCATCTCAGAAAATAAAAAGACAGAGGATCGTGTTCGTTTCAACGTACGCAGCGAGATCCACTCGCTAAAAACCCTTACCGCGATCCAATTATCATTCCGCCAATCAGCCCCGCGAGAAGGATATACGTACTACCTTCGCGCCAGTAAAATTCAAAATTACTATTCCCCGGGTAACTTCCTCGGACGTGGAGGTAGTAAAGGAGAGGACAATAAAAAGAACGATAAAAATTCCGCAAAAATCTTGCTCCTTAAACGGGGTCGCCCGGTTGAAATCCGACAGGCTGGCCGGCCTGCCAGGCTGTGCGCACGATCCACCGACAAAATAATAAAAGTTTCACGAAAAATCTACATTCGAACGGGGTTAAGGCCGCGAGCTCACCGGTTACGACTCTCGGGACACCCGTTAGAATATCGCGAAGAAAAATGACATAAGACATCCCTGTTCCGACTCGGGCGCCATATGACCGTCTCTGTCGCAAGCTCTTCCCCTCTGCCGGTTCTCCTTCCCCCACTACCGGCCGCCGATATCCTACTACCGTCATTCCTTGCCCTCTCCTCCAAGCCAGCTAAGCCCCCTGCCCGCACCCACTCACCCACCCACTTACACCCCCGCACTTTCACGCACACCACACATAGAACCAGCGTCGTCAACACTACTACGCGCCAACGTCGACCGTATCGCCCGTACTACTACCACTACTACTGCCACCACTTCCACCAATCCAGTGACCAACGCTAATTGCAGTCAGCTCATCATCGTTTTCCGTAAGCATAGGATAGTCGGTGCTGAAAGAAAGGAGCATAGGCGACGCGAAAAAGCAGGACGAGCCGAAAGAGCGGAGAAAGATAAAGATAAAGGAAAGGAAAGGAAAGGTCGGAGAAACAGGGACGGAGATAGGAGGAAGAATATCGCAGGAGGAAAGAGAGGGAAAGGAGGAAAAGGGGGCCAATTACGCGAGGCTAGAGAATAGAAGACGGAAGAGAGAAGAGAGTAGTAGAGCTTGGAAGCATAGCTTAGCGTGGACCGACACGGCATATCCATAGACATATACACTGTGTCTATGGGCATATCGACGAGATCCGAGAGCGGCCGAGCACGACCGAGCCGGGCCGACTCGGACCCTGCGCGCTCAACCCAAACCGGAGGAAGCATAGTTGCATTTAAACTGCCATCCCACTGAGGTCTCTCTTCCGTAGTGTTGGAGTAGTCTGCGCTGGCTGGGCCAGCCGCACTCGACGAGTACGTGTCGCGTACCTTGCACCGTTCACCCGCACTCTCTTGCACCATATAACCGGACACTCTCTCGCGTGTGACACTTGCTTCTGTCTGTCGCGCTCACCCTCTCGTACGCTTCTCGTCTCGTCTCGTCTCGTTTCGTCTCGTCTCGTCTCGTCTTGCCTCGCCTCCTCTCCGCTTTGTTTCGGGGAAAACGTGCGTCGGCTGGATTCTCAACTTGCAAGAAAGAAAAAGGGTTTTCGTACGAGGAACGGACCCGAGCGTTTTCACGCCGAGTTCCTTCTCTATCAAGACTCGTGTGCATCCTGCTGATTCAAGAATGAAAAACTTGGGAATCGAGAAAGGAGAAGAAAGAAAAAAGGAAAGGGGGACGGCGGTATCGGTCGTCGAGTATCGAGATCGAAACGTTTCCGGAATAATAGCGTTCAGTCGCGATTTTCACCAATTCGACTACATGGCCAGAATCTCGTGGAAATCCAATCGTGTCTACGGTGTCTGGAATAATCTTCTTTGTCTTGTTCGTGTCCGAGGAAACTCCAAGTTGATTCAGTTGAGTGGACTAGCCGGGACTGTCAAAGTTGCGCCTCGGAGTCAGCTGCTTCCGTTACGTCGAGCCGCAGACCCGTGTCTATAGGATGTGCTCGAAACGCGCATCGAGGTCTTCGTTTCTCTTTCAAGCGATTTCGACCGATCTTCGGTGAAAAAGAAAGAGACGTTGTACTTCTCGGGCATCGAACAAATAAATACGAATGGGCAGATTTCGGAAAACGGTCGGGAAAGTAGACGTTGCCGTTTCACATTTTCGTGTTCCCTTTGTCCAACTCGGTAGTAACTTGTTAGCCGGGCGCCTTGAAATTTTAAACTCCGCCGCTCGTCGAAGAAAGAGAGAGCCTGCTCGTTTTTCCTCCGTGAATCCCGACAGCTTTTCGCGTTCCCACCCGATCAGCGAGAATAACTTGTTGACTTTTCTCTCGCGAGGGCAACCGCGACTTTTTCGTCTGTATCGCACCAATCGAATTTAAATTTCTACAACGATAATATAATAATAACAACGATAATATTTTCCAAGAACTCGCGCTGAATCTGCTTCGACGCAAGCCATCGTGTTCTTTATTTCCGCAAAGATTCTTCGATTTGCTCGCAACGCTGTATGCATGTTACGCGGGGCCACGTCGATCAATAAAACACGGCTATTTCGATCCGTGAATTACGTAATTTCCCGAATTTCCCTAGCCAATCCTCGCTGCTCTTCTTTGTCATTGTGCTAACGAATTTTTCATGTTTCTAACGAACAGAAAGCAAACGAGACGCAAATAGCATCGGAATTTACCGTAGCCGCCTTCACCGCTGTGCTATTCTTCTCGTTCAATTTCATCGCCGGTTTCTTTCTCGCAATTTTCGCAAGAGAACGCACAGAGAACCCATTATGCCACTACGGTAGTCGTCGACTTGAAATTATCGATTCCATCGAAAACGTTTCTTTCGCTTGTACTTCTCGCTCACCACCTCGCTCGCCAAGAACGCTTTATCAGTTAATTAGCCGAGTTAATCAGTGTCGTTTCAAAAACAGAGGGGCAACGAATTTTTCGGGAATCTGTTTCGAGATTTATCGTCACTTTCGATGTTCTTGTGATTTTTCGTCGAACGCGTTCGACCGATATTTTCCAACGCTTCGACGTTGGTAATTGGACGTGGAAATCACGTATGACGTAAGATTTCATCGAGTATTCATCGGTGTGGAACAAACAGGAAGATTCGAGGCGAGAATTTCTTACGAGCTTGGTTTTACAATGCATTTTTCCCGTTCTCCACGACGATTGGTCCATACGAAAGGTATCGAAACGCTGTTGCTACGTGCTCCGATGGGGGCCACCTTTAAAGCCGATATCACGGAACGAAGTACATACTTACTTGCTATGACCAGGCGAAATGCTTAAAAGTCCGAGACCGATGATCTCGATAATCTTCTACGATTTCTGTGCAAGTTCCAACATTCTCGATCGAAAGACACTCTTCGTTCCACTTTTGACCTTTCCCAGCCGATCGATCGGTCTCTGCGATTTCAAGACCTAACCTGCTCTTTCCTGCGAACCATTCTTCGTTTCTCCATTCGTATTTTAACGAATTCTAATCGTTTCTCGCCGAAATGACGACCCTCGTCGAGAAGACGATATCCTTCGACCGATGAAACGGACGGAAATGTTAATCGCCAACAGATTGGAAAATATTCGAAAATCGAGAGAGCTGACGCGACGACCATAGCCCCCAAAGTGTCGTGTATCGTGCGAGGTTCGTTTCAGAATGATTCCTTTTCTTCCGTTCCATTCGCACTCGTAAGCGCGAATTATCGGCACGAGGCCAAACTCGCGCCCCTTTTTCGCGCCTCTGACATTTAGTACGACGTTGTGCCAGCTTTGCCAGTCTCTTTACGTTTCTCAAAATCGTCGCCTCTCGATATTAATACATCGTCGGAAATCGGTCCGATATCGACGTCGAAGAGAACATAAATGAATAAGGAACCGCGCGGATTAAAGCGAATAGTTTCAAAGAAAGATGAATCGATGTGCGGTGCTGGAGTTAAAAGCGACATCGTTCGGTGGATGGCGCGCCGACAAATTGTAATTCCGATTCGCAGCTTCTGCAGTTGTCGGTTGATACCCGGTTCCGTGTCGCGGGCTCGTTACTAGCGACCAAAAGGTAATTTCTTACTCGGCGTAATAACACGTTCCTGTGTACACACATCGTCGGCCACTTTTCCGCAACTATTAGCCCAATTAGCTCGGACCAGCTTCACCGTCAACTGTTGCACGCGAGTTCTAACAACGAATCGACGGAATTGGACGCGGCAACTGCCTATCGATCAATTAGCCATTTCGTCGCAACTTTGCCCTTCCGTTTTTGAAAATCTCATTAATCGGGGACGGATAATTTTTCGATGGTTCGCAGCAATTTCTAACTTGGATTTTCTGGCCTGGAGACGCGCTTAATCGTCGCGTCTGTTCCACGTTGGCGAGCTTTTATCGATCAAAAACGATCTCGCCTGTAATTCATCGTTTAGAAATTTCCAAGTATTTGTACGAACGTCCCTCGGGTTTTATATTTACATTCTTCGTTTCTATTGTCTTGACATATTTCGTAGCTTTAGCAGGATATTTTGGTGCGAAACAGCTCGTTTTAAGAGACTTCTTTCAAGAGAAAGTAAGTAGTTAATTAGTTCGTGATAATTAAAAAAACTCGTTTCTTCCTTAATGTCGGTTGTGGCTTGCCGATTTCTAAATAGTCAGTAGCTAATTTCTAATCTCTTAACTTCAGGTTCCTTAGACGCGAAATAATTCGTTTTATGAAACGAAAATATTTTTTACTTCGTATCGTTTCGAACCTGTCGATTCGCTAGCCTAATTCTTTATTTTCCATCGATTAAATCGAAGAATAATAAAAAACATTTGCCTCCGTCAATTAAAACAGGTATTCATCTAAATTCATTCTCCCCCGACGCTTTATCCAATTTTAACTTCGATCCTTTTAACTCCGACAATATCGAAAAACGATTAAAATCTTTCGATGAAAATCTTTCCAAAGCGAGGCTCTTCTTTCGTTTTCTTTTTCCTTTTTTCTTTTCTTTTCTTTTTTTTTTTTTTTCTTGTTCGAAAATGGTCTCTCGATACTCGGCGCAGGCCGAGAGAATTCGTCTGCTCTGTGAGAAAATGAATAGAATCGATCGATCCGAGAAAGGGAGTAGTAAATTCACGTGAGTGATCGGGAAGGATTGATGAGAACGGTTCTTTCCAAGAGCGAGGAACAGACGACGAGCATCGTTTTTCACGTTGGACGAAATCGGTGAGTAGAAAACAAATCATTTTTATCGACAATTTACACCCTGCTTTTCTTTTTCTTTCTGTTCGTCTGTCTCTTTACGTGGTAGAGTTTAGACGCAACAGGGTCACATGTGACGCCATGCGATCCCTATGGATGTACTCCAGAAGGGACTCTACTCTAGTTCTGGGAACCGATAGACTTGATAAAATGTCTCTGCGTATACGAAGGCGGAGACGTTAAAGAGACACGAGGACATAAAAGAAACAGAGATAGGATACGTTGTTGAATAATACATGCCATTATATCATCGACGAAAACAAAGTGAAACAACACAGAAGTTACATCTTTTAATGTCGCTATTGTCGGCATCAGAGGAATAGATGGGATAAATAAATTTTTGTAAAACTAACTTTCTTTAAACCACTCTTGCCACGAACTTCCCTTCGATACGACTGTCGATCTGATGCGTTTTTCGTATAGGCAAAAGGATAGTATTCGACGACGATTCTATAGTCTATTCTACAAATGTTACTATTTGCTATGGACTGTACAATCCGAGATGAGCGAAGTACGTGATACGGCGATAATTGATACAGCGCTACGCTTAACCGTATACGCAACGATCAGGTCGTTTATTCGCATTTGGATCGACCGCACGACCGTTTGAAAAATCTTGTTCGACGATAAATAATGCTCAACGTGTCGCTGCCTAACTGTAAAAATACCTGGCAATATCATCGGGACAGAAAGCAACAAGAGACCAAACGTTTCATCGGTGCTCGTACTGCCCGGCCATAACCGCGTGTGTCGCGTTCGCTGCCAAATATTAGCTAGCGAAGCGGCACGTATACGCGATGCATTATCGCGGACACGTGACACGGGGGTGAGATCGTTGGTGCGGGGGCGGAAGATCGATAAATGCAGATAGACGCGAGTCGCTGAATCCTGCTCGTTCGAACGAACCGTGTCGGCCGTTACGAGGAAATTACACGACGCTTGCCGAGCAAGCTTGCAAGCTTCGATATATACATACTGGAAATTATTTGGCGCGAGATCCGTGGCAATCCGCTCTGCGTGAATGTAAAGAGCCTAAGAAGAGCACTTCCTGTTTCCTTCCCAGTCTCCCTAATTGTATACCTGCACTCCCGTTTAAAAGTACGAGAATTTGCTCGATTATGGCAAACGATAATTTACATTCCAAAACGAGATACGATAAAAAATGGCAAGTGTTCTCATACTTTTGCACGGAGGTGTATATCCCTCTCTCTCTCTCTCTCTCTATATATATATATATATATATGCGCGTAGATGTTCTTCGTGGCAGTTATAATTGCGTCGTTCCAAGGCTTCGAAACGCAAAACACTTCCCGGAAAATTGAATCGACGCGCGCGCGAGCTTCACTGGTAAATAGATTTCATCTTTCTCCATCGCTGTTCAGAATTTTTTTTCTCTTAATTCTTCCGATGCCAGCTCTCTTCCTTATCCTTTTCCTTTTCCCCTTTTTCCCTCTTGTTTCGAGGATGGCCGAAGTGGGAAAAGCGGGGAGACGGAGACGAAGGGAATCCAATTTGTACGGATTGCTAAATGTCTCGCCGGTTGCATTCGATGCAAACACCGGGGGTCAGCATAATCTCGGCAAAGTAACAGAGATTAGAGCTGAAAGGCTCGATTATCTGATGTCTCACTCCTACTCCCTGATCTGCATACTAGTCTTTCTAGGCAGATTTTTATCGCCACTCACTGGAATTCGATCTAGTTATCGGATCCAATCATTGGCCGAGCACGATCTCGATATCCTTTAGATAGAAATCGATGGAGATTCAGTGAAATAAGACCGGTTTTTAGAGACTATCGCTTACCGCGACCAAAGGTGTCGAATTGGTTCTTTGATCTTTCAACTTTCTTCGCAATTGGTACGAGGTTAATTATTCCCATTCTTTGCTGGATACTACTATGAAAAGCGTAGCAACTGCTTTGCCACGAAAAAAAAAAACCGAAAACCTGTTTAGCGGAGGAAAGTCGGGAGTGATATCGGTATCTGACGATCGTCCGCCACGTTTGTTTTCAGTCGGAAGACGAACGAGCGATATTGTGGCGAGCGTACGACATCTCGAGTTGTTAAGAAGAGGCGTTAGCGTTTGGTTTTAGACCAACCTGTATATTAAATCGAGACATAACTTGGGAAACTTTAGAATCATTTGAAAAGTTCGTCTAATAGATTAATCGTGTTGCGTCGAAAAAGGATGAAAAATGTCACCGTCTACGTCGAGTTTATTTATAATTTCTACGGAAACGTTTCTAGAGATATGGATATCATACGCTGTCGTGAAATCATTTACCTTCGTTCGTTTCTTGGAGAGAGGAACGGAGATACGTCCGACGTGTTATTTTTCTTCTCCAAATGAGAAATCTAGTTTCGCGTGCTGCGAGGTAACGGATATTTGCTTCGAGCGAGCTGAACCTTCTGTCTAAAACGAAGGATAAAGACGTTGCATGGGCAGATTTTATTTAAACAGTGAAAAGGTCGAATCAACCTTGCAAACAAGCCCTCTCGGAACTCTTTAACATCGCTAGATTTCATAAACATGTTACAGTCCTATCACAGTATTCTTTGATCGCGTGTAATATCAATCTATTTCTGCTTCTATTTCCTTGGATTTTATTATCTCGTATCATCAATTATATATTTAGTAGTAGAATCGAGATAACAATTTCGATAAGTTTCTATAGTTTTTTTTCAGTTATTCTTTGTACATTTCTATAGTTTCGATGAATAATTTGGCGAATCGGCAAAAAGGGCGAACGATTAAACTATAAAATTATTCGATATATTTCAAGCATCCTTCAAATAGTTGGACAGTAAAATGAACAGAATAACTTTCGACGAGTTGAAATTTCGAGCGCTCGGACTATTCGAGGGTTGCTCTATGCTCGATCCTGGCACAGAAACTCGCGCATTCTAAATCGAAACTTTATTTTCACCGAACAAGATTCTTTCATTGAAACTTCACAAGCGTATGATCTTCAGCCTTCAAAGTCAGATTACGCGTCCGTATTTCACCGAAGAAAAATGCAATTACTTCGAGATGCATCCGTTCGTCGAAGATGGGCAATTCGATCGAATCGCGATCGTAATTATTACGATGTAATTAATATTTACAAATCTACGGTCTGGTGAAGATATTAGTTTATAATCGATCGTGACATCGATGTTTCGGTTTTCTCGTTAATTAAAATTTTTAAAATCTAAATTAAATTTCGAACGACTATCTCAAAATTATCTGAGCAGCTAACAAGCGATTAGAGGTTTCCAAGCAATCATTATTATTATCGTTATTATATGAGTAGAATCCGATAATAAGCCGAATAAAATACAAAAATGCAATAATAAATACGATAAGAAAAGAATCGAAGAATGAAAAAAAGTAAAGCAAGAAAAAGGAGAAAAGAAACGGGACAAAGACCATGAAGAAGTAGATATCACATGATAAGAAAGTATTGTAGGGCTCCATTTATTATTATTAGTGAATAAACAAGCGAATAAACATATAAATAAATATATACATAAATAGTCATAATCATAGCCTGCGTTTCAAATGTGGTTAAGTGGCTAGAGGAAAGAGGTCGACGTTTTCAGCGTATCGATTTTCTACTTTAGTAATTCTACTTAATGAATTTCGCAAATTATAGCATGTTCCGTCGATCGATGACAGATTTCTTTATTCCAAAAGAGACGCGCAATTTATTATTTTACCATTAATGACTCTAAATAAAAACGAATAGTATGTTACGATCCTACGGTTCCCGAGAGTAGACAGGAGGATATCGTCCGAAATAGGAAGCTGGCTGTGATCGTATAGAGATGATAGAGATGACACTGTAATATGTAACATACAAGCAGCACACGTAGGAAATCCGTGTTGGAAAAACAAATTATGCGAAACCGTGGGTTTGTTCCAAAAACGAAGGCGGGGAGATGACGCCGAAGAAACGGAAAGCGCCGAGAAAGGGGAGGAAAAGGAGTGGATCGTAAATTCGACGGTGCACCAAATCGTTCGTGGGAAGGAATGTCAGGTTCGAGATACTCTGACCCCATGACCTTAATGGTGGTGTACGCCATGGCGGTCGGGCGGGCATGCGCAGCCACGATCTAAAAGAAAATGAGGATCGTGCAAAAGCTGCCGCGTGCTTCGTCGTTCTCTCTCAACGCCAACGGTATTCTAACTTTACGAAAATGATCAAAAACGATACAAACGCGAAAGAATAACGGAGAGAGAACGTCGTAACCGAATATCGAGTATCGAAAAATGCTTTTAGAGGCAACGATCGTTTGCATCTTCTCGTTGCAACAGGCGAATGATCCTTCGACGAGCAAATCGAACTGCCGTTTAAGATCGAATCGCTCTTCGGATCGTACAACTTTCCACTTTCGATTCTCTTCGTTCATCGATTCATTTGCTTTTATTATGACGGCTTAGAGGCGAATCAGCAGAACATGCAAAGCATCTACAAGCTTCTATCCTTGACAAAAAAATAAATAAATCGATCGATTCTCTGTATATATGTGATCGTTTCTTGCAGGAAATCAAATATGCTAATGGATGTACGAATGCGTACGAGGTCGTACGATACGTACAATGATATATACGGATGATTTTTGGTCTAATCTTCTCTTCTCATTAAATATTCTATTTTACCCAAATTTAAGAAGAACAACGTCTCTGCTCCCTCCTTCAAGATCCCGTGCTACATATATTTAAAAAAAAAGAGTTTACAGAGTGGAAAATAGATTGTAACTTCTTTTCTAACAATCAAAAAAGTCGTGGAACTTTAATACGAATTTGGAGGAATAGCCTCCCCTTAAAGGTAGCAGAGGCGGACGAACGAAGGGATTTAGAAGGATAGGTCAGCATGACGGAGGAGGTTGGTAACGCGGACGCGCCCCCAGAGAAGATTGGCAATTTTCGCAAAATTAAGCGAATTGAATCGAATTATGTCGAGCCGATGACGTCAGCCTTGTAACTCGCTGAATTGGCCAGAAATGTGACTCTCCGTGTCGCTTATACATCGATGTCTTTATACCGCGCTTGTTGCGCTCATAAGCCTCGCCAGAACGTTTCTCGCTGGGCTCTTAGAGACATCGATGATTCATTTTTCATGGTTTGCATCTTGGTTCATTCTCTGATCGAGTTTCACTTCGTGCGCAACCTTTTCTTCAGTTCGATGAATTCGGCCTATTCAATCGTAGCAAGTTCTCGTCTTAATTTTATGAAAAATATCGACTGATTACCTTATGCAGAAACTAACGCGTATCACCAACTATTTCTACAATTTCGAGTTCGGTTCGGTTCAATAATTAATAATAAATAAAGCGAAACGCGATCGGTGATATTTTTAAGTCGTAAAGTGGTTTCGCAAAGTACAAAGTACAGTCGCCTAGATTTAAACTGTTTACTTGTTCAGTCGTAACGTTGCGTCGCGTAATCTATTATCGCAAAACTTCGAAACAGTTAATCAGCTGTTTCGCTGAACTTCCCAAATTGACGAGTACACAGGTTCATCGATGTCGAAGCTTAATTATCAGCTTATCGATTAATATTCAACGGCAAAACTTTCCATTCCTGCGAATCTGGCCATCGATAACTCGTATCCCTGTACGATTGTTACAAGTTTCGACCATTAATCCTTCGAACTAAATTGACCAGCTTTGTTTCCGACAAATCTATCGAAGCTTGTCGCGAGGACTCTTCGAGGAAGCGCTAAAAGTCTCTTGAAAAAAATATCGTACAACCTGACGTACGGGTGTCGTCACGGCTGGTGTACACGTTTGTCCCTGTAAAAAAGCAAAACTACATCTCGCGACGCTAACACAGACTGCGATATCCGCAGGTTGAGTCCGCGGTTCGTTTAGGAACGTCGACGAAAATCGATAACTCAATCAGACGAGTTGAATCCGACGCTGAAAATAAATTCATCAAACGCGGAGCGGCGCGAGCAAAAAGAAAGAAAAATCGGTTCGCCGGCTGCATATCGAAGGAACAATGGAATTCGACGCCGAGCCGGTCGTTCGTTGATCGAAAAGGTCAGAACGAGCTGTCTCGGGGAACGCGTTAATTGACTTTAAACCACCATGGTTTACAGTGTCGACCGTGGAACGAGAGAAATATAGAGAAAAAGATAGATGGATGGGAAGTCGAGGGAGGAATGCGGAGCATGAGCAAGAGAACGGGTTGTACGCCGAGTCAATTAGCATAGGTACGAAGTTTGCGGCTCGAGGCTGCCAGGTGACGGGGGTGACTCGAGGAAGAGCAAGGGTGCTTCCGGAAAGGGGGATGTCGACAGGGGCAAACGAGGGCAGAAGGGGATGGATCAACTGTCGGGGAAGAGAATGTTACAGGCCGCGGGCGGTTGGCGTCGGCGGCGTCGTTGTCGGCGTCGATGACTTTATACAGTCATCGTCGGGGATAATTGGCACCGCGAATCTTAAACCGTTTAATTGGCGGCCGGTTCTGCTCGAATCGCGTCGGTTTAACCTGTCACATGGTGACTGGCGATCGTTTGCTTGCTTTTCTTCCAGGACGGTTAGTCGAAATGCTTTCGAAAATAATTGTTAATAATTACATACGGAGAGCCTGTAGCAACTTCATTCTGTCATAAGGGACCGAGATTTCTAATTACATCTGTCTCGCCGCCGTTTTTCACGCCGTGCATAAATGTCCGTTGTATTCTCAACGCAACGCGTCCATATATAAATTGACTCGATAGAGTCGTTTGTATAGAATATAAAATCGAGGCATAAATTACGCGAATAAATGGAAACGGAAACAAATATCAATGGAAATATGTATATCGATTCGTCTTTATTACAGATTCGGAATATACAACCGACACGATTTGCGAAAGTTCGTTTCGTGTAGAAATATTTTTTATGCCAATTCCATCGAAAGTATAGATCGTTCTATTTCTTATCCGATTGTTTTGTCGTAATTGCGCTACAAAGTATTTGCCGCCGATTTGATAAAGTTCGTTGCTGAAATTCTTTGGATCGTTCTTAAAAGGCAAAGTACCGCCCTTCTTCGCAAATAAGACGTTAGAAAGATTTACGAGCGGTAACTCGTCTTCGGCACGTCAGCAACTATTTTACGAAGGTTACATGCATTTCCGGCTCCGTGTAAACATATTTCTGCACTTACAGCGTGAGCACGGCGTTTACGCGAGATGCAGTTTCACCGGAAACAAGGCAAAGATGAAACCTCGACACTCGCCGAGTGCCGCCATATGTTGTGTTTCAATAGCTTCTTGCGTAAATACTTCCGTTGAAGCTAAACATCTGCGGCGTTAATACGTTGCGTAAATTCCCTGAAATCTCATACCGCGAAAAATTGCGCGAAACGTGTGCACGAAAGAAGGTCGGATGCTTTGAAACACAGTTTTCTTTTTACTGCCGATATTTTATATTTTACGTTATTCGCGGCGTGTGCGTTTTTGTTATATATTTCGAGTAACGGTCGAGTTTTTTCAGTAAAGAAATATTTTCTCGGCGCAAGCTTGAAATACAGGAACGACAAAGCGTTCGTTGCCACGTCGTAGCTAGTAGTTTAAAGTAAAGTAACAAATTAAAATTACCAAATAACTTCATTTCAAATTTCTTCTTATCCTCCGAGTTACCGAATTCTCATCAGAGCGGAAAGAATAACGGCCAACGAATGCAAACGACGCGACGAACGAAAAGTAAGAGGTGGGCTCTGTGGCGAGGTCGAGACGTTTGATGCGCGCGAGAAATGGCCTCCGTTTCGAGGATGAAGAAAAAAAAACAGAGGAAAAGGGAAAAAGCGAAATACGAGCGCGGAAGACGGGGTCAGAGGTCGAAGAGGATGTAGAGAAGAGAGAAGAGAGGAGAGAACACCGCGCGGTAGAATGATGGCAGGGGTATGAGACGTAGGGAAGGGGACACGAGAGGCACGATGAAGGTTTTACTGCCGCGGTTATGCCCGCCGGTTTGCGCAATTTCGGTGTATCTGAATTGGCGGAGGAGTCGTATCTAAACGAGGCCGGATGAATCTGCACCCTCCTACTCGGATTCTCTCCAGGGGGCATGTCCCATAAAAACGTTGTAACGTCGGTTTCCAGCGTAAGGTTTCGCGAAAAGGAACGAGAACAGGTCAGGGAGGGACGGCAGGGAATAAAGGAGACCTCGGAATACTCCGAAGAGCAAAGAGGATACGCTGCTACGATCGGTGTGCGTGCAGCTTTGTTGGAATCCGTGCGAGAGACAGGAAGCACGAGCTGTATTCGCGACAATAAAATGTATCTTCGCTCTGGCGGTTTCTTGATACGGCTATGAACCGTACGCCAGTGGAATGGGAGTTCAAAGATGTATCGATTCCACGAATAAAGCGAATATAGACTCCTTTCGAGTTCGGTATTTTATTTCTCGAAATTCTTTCTCGAGATTCTTAAATGAACAGAAGCGTGACTAGGTGTAAGCGACTACAGGATTGAAGTAGAAACGATGGCGTGTAAACGCTTCTTGCCTTTAACATCGTCGTTAGTTTCGACCTAAAAACGCCTTATCAACGCGATCGATTAAAAACTTCTCTAGTCGATATTCGCTTGACAAAGGTGCTCGTCTCGATCCTCCAAGTTTCAGAAATTACTCTCAGCTTTCGAGGGGACGATCATTATCCTGCCTGAATTCGTCGAGTGAAAATGTGTTAACGACCATAGTTTCGACGGTCATTCGCATGATCATTCTTTATAGAGCAAAACTTCTGTACTTTGGGAGATTACGATGCGAACAAGGATCTTACGAGCAAGAGCAAAAATGTTGGACCGAAGTGGGGTCAAGTGCCATTAAGTTCCTTGCAAGCTCCGCAAGAATTTCATTTCTTGGCAAGAAAATATTTATCGGCGATAAAAGAGGACAATAAAGAATAAAGAACAACGCCTTCGTGGAGTCTCGTTAAATTAAAGACGTAGAAACTGCTTACCAAAGAACCTATCAACCAGCTATTTTATTCGTTCTTTCTTAAGTAGAAACCGTTATCGTTTTGCTTCGTGGCGTCCTCTCCTTTACATTTAGCTACAATTTGTCGGAGCCTGCGAGACGCGTATAATTGCAAATATCTATTTGAAATCTAACTAAAAACGGGGAGTCGATCGCACGACATAATTCGACGTTTTAATTCCTCGAACAACCAATCCGTCTCTATCGAAATTATAAATCACGAAAAATGATTGCGACATTAAACGAACCTCGTCGAAACACGATGACTCGCGCATTCACGCCCGCTCGCGCTTTTCGCTTTTGTCCCCCTTTTTTAAAGCTTTCAAAAATTCATTCGATCAAGGACTCGCCAGCGAGATCGGTCCATCACCAGGGGAATTAATAGTGATTGTTATTAATTTATCGATAGCGCTTGGTGCGTCGCATAAAAAAAATGGACGCATCGAACAGTGCTTTTTCGACGTCAATGTTTAACATCGATCGCTCGATACTGCGACGCGATATTAAAGGGTTAAATGTTAAATTTCACGCGCCGTTTACTTTTATTTTCCACCCATCTATCGTTACCAGGTCCCGAGTCCAAATATCGCGGAAAAACGACGTCGATTAAAATAATTATAAATCAAGAACGTTTCTATAATACGGAACAAATGCAAAGTCGAAGCCGGTTAAATCCAGAGCTCCGAAGCATAGCGAGACATCGAGCTTTCTTCGCGTTATGGGTTCGATAACAGGAAGACAGAGACGAAACGATGGAAGCCATCCTACAGACAGAATTAAAGCTGCCATGGATACAGCCTCCGCTTCTATCGCCACCTTCGAGAAGCACAGCCAGCTACTTGCTGCCTGCTATCCTTCTTATTCCGACCAGACGCGCTTGACACGCCGAATCGAACGAGATTTCGCGGAAATTCGATGCAGAAAGATCGGCGGCAAAAAGTTTTCCTCCGCGTGTGGCTCGTTTCTGAGGACAGATCGAGCGAGTGGCCTGGGCGCTCACGTTTGTCTTGCCTGTCAGAAATTTCAGAGACTAGGCGAGAGACGTTTATGAAGTTGCCCGTGCAATCTTAAAGTTTGATAAGTTTGCACACACGCGTCACGCTGCCGAACTTTGGAAGAAACGGTTCGCCAACTTCTTAGAGGCGGCAGGCTTCGCAAACACGATCGGCCATTCTCCCGTTTATCGCTGATCCCGTTTCTTAGGATCTTCGTGTCGTTTATGGGAGACAAGAAAGCGTAACGGCGGGATTCTTCCACCGTATAAAATTTACATCTTGCCGCTATGACAGTCGTTGTTCGTCGTTTCGACTCTTCGGTCATAGCGGGCAATTCGTTCGTCCTTAAAAAATTTGCCTACTTGCGTCTTAAAATCAGTCCGAGCGAAGTCAACCAACTTACCCTCGAATACTCCGTCTGTCCCGTTTAAGAAACTACAAACTACATACAACCTACACGCAACCTGGTGTAAAGTTATACGAAAGAAAACACATAATGATAGTCGATGGACCAAGGACCTCGCGACCCTGCGACGTATCCGAGAGGATACGAGACCGAGGACGAAACGATTAAGAAAGGAGGGAACGAAAGGACGAGGAGACGACGTCTAACCTCCGAACTGACCCAAGTCGAGACTCGTTACGCGTAATTTCGATCGAATCGTTCGAATCCTCGTCAATGTTTCACGGGCCGGTAATCATGGTTGCGCTCGGCGGAACAAGAGCGCTAGGAAACGCGCAGCTCGACAGTGGGACGCGGTGTCAGGAAAGAAGAACGAGAGCTACAGAGGGTAAAAGGGACATGGGTTGAGGTAGAAACAATGCTGCGGGCAATTTGAATCGTCCGCCTTGTTAGCGGCGATAGACAGAAAGAGGAATGGCTGTGTTCTTGGGTCCGAGTTTACTCTCGTTGTGGAGGAACGACAGAGAAAAACAGGGAAGTCTGTTCGCTTTAAGAAGCAGTAAAAATGACACAAAGGAACTAGGAAGAGGGAGAGAGATGGAAGAAGAGGGAAAGGAAGGAGAAGGCAACACTAGGGAAAAAGAAAATGGAAAGACCGCGTTACGTCGCGTGAAATTGAAGTGGATTTGTGACAAGTGGCTGCTAACGACGTGTACACAAGCTACGGGACGACGCGACGCGACGGGGTCGCATGGAAAACGAGGACGGAAACCTGACCGAGCACGTGGTTGTCCTGGCGATTCGCCGCTTCCGCGTGCCCGACGCCTACCCGACGCGGAAGTTCGACGTGCGAACCTGACTATCAAGCCGACTCGTTTAGTACGAACTCCGACGATCATGGTTAACCGATCTAATTCTATTCTCGCCTTTTTATCGCGTTGATGCTCTTATCGAAATTAGAAAGCGAATTATTTAAAAAATCACGACGAAGATGCGTTTTTAACTTGGCAAGACTGTCGTCTCGTTACTTTCTAATCTGTTGCGATACTTGTATCGTAACCTTTTTAACCATTCTCTATAGATAATTGCCCAACAAAATTTCTTCTCTTTGTAACGTGATATCTTTTCTCTACGCTCTGGCCATTTTTCTTTTATACATTGGCGAACATTAATCTACAACATCGGTTGTTTCACCGTTCAGACAGGGTAAAACAATCTTCCGTGACGCTTCGCTTTCAAGAAAGACTTTCAGGGTAAACTTTGCCACGGTTCTTTCTTCGGTTTCCTCTTTTACCAGCCTTCGGCGGCGTTACGAAGAACCTGTAGTCTCCAACTAGCGTCCGTTGTCGTCTATACGGTTAAAAGCCGCAGAGAACGAAGGCAAAAGAAAAAACGAAAAAGAACGAACGACGAAGCTGGTAAAAAATTCTCAGAGGAAATGAATAAAAAGAAGAGTCGATTCGTTCGACGTAACGAACAAGCGATCGCACGTGCGTGCGAGGCATTAGATAAAAGCAAGCGGCCAAGCCGATACTGACAATGAGTTTGATAGATAATACGAATCAATAGGAAGTAATGGGAACGAAGGATAAAATCGCTTAAAGAGAGAGCTTAAAATTCGATAAAATGTCGGGAATAATCGATAGCGAAAGAAATAGAATTATTTAATTTCAAACTTTGATTAAGGTTTTGCTTGAAAAATCTTTCTTTTTTTTTTTATCTTTTTACAGAGATTCGGAGATAATCGTAAGAATTTTGTTTAATATACCGAATAATGGAAATATCTGCTAAAGCTAGAAACGATGAAAAATCGATGACTCGAAGAACTCGAATTCTCAGGCAGGAAATATAGGACGGAGTACACGTATCGAAAATCGTGGTGCAAACTGAACTGTCGAAGTTCCATCGAGTACACGTGCACTCGACCGACGAGCGCTACAAGACTCGATCTCCTCCACCCGTAACTCCGCTGCCCGTATCTGTCACAATTTATTAGTACGGGTCGTATTAATTAATCAAGTTCTAATAACGCGTTAGATTTTAGGCGGTGGGTTTTTGGCAAATAAAGTTTAAGCAAAATGCAAGTTAGTTATGCTGTCGTACGTTCTTCGTGTTTCGAAAATTATCCCAAAATCAAATAGAATAAGTAATTAGTTGATCGCACATATATCAAAGAGGAAAGAACGGAACGAAAAAGAGAAAGAAAATGACATGAAAAGAGAAGAATAAAATGGTTGTAAGATCGTAAGGAGAAGCTCGCGAAGTGACTAACGATCCCCTCCTGACTAACATTCCGTCTATCGACGCTGCTAATTCGTCATTTCTCGCACGTCGAGTGATTCACGAGCCTCCAACAGGATAACGAGGAACTGGTCGTCAACGGTGATACACACAGGCCGGCCATTATGCGGCTCCATTTGGTCGCTCTCGTTTCGACGATCACAATGACTCGTTGTGTTCCGTCGCGCGACCGTTTTACCGAGGATGTGCGTACTACGTTCAAGGTTCGTCGTGGCTTGTCGGGATTGCACAATTACGTGAAATATCAGAGTACCAGAACGGTGGCATAGCATGAGAATTACACGGCCAATAATAATTGGAGCAGAGGTCGTTGAGTTGAACTCGTTCTTCCGAGGCGAGGAATTGAAACAAATGATTATTGAATGACTAACCGCGTCTCGGATCGACGTGACATCAAGGTTTCAACTGTTATTCCATGCAAGCGATGCTCTCGTCATCGAGTTCTCGCGTTTTGCTATCGTAATGAGCGACGATCGAAGCTGATGCAAGTCTCGCGTACGAACGTACGGTTCGAAATTGAAATATATTTTTCCTAGTCGAGAGCGAGAGTCGTGGTCTGGCCAGTTTGGCATACAGTGGTTAAAAATTGTATCGCTTAGAGACTAAGGAGTTTCGGGTATTCTGGTTTTTTTTTTTTTTTTTTTACTTGATAGTAATTTTCTCGTAAATTCATCATACATCGAAAATTGAAGCTTTATGCGCGTCATTCTCGCATCGTCTATCTTTGCTCATCGATCGAGTTTTAACACGACATGAAACAATTATGAGATACATGGACGACTCTTGCAAATGCAACAAAATATAATATCCGCAGGAATGTTTATTTTCAAGAAGCCTAATCTCTGCTTTTCGCGTTTGCTGCGAACGAGCAATTCGCCTAAATAAATCAACGTAAATCGCCGCGCCGCTTCGAATAAGACGAAACGCTTTTAAAGCGAACGTGACTCGATTTCGTGAAACGTTACGATCGTGAAACAAATCGAAGAATCTATCTCTGTATTCGTAAGCCAAATGTTTCTCTGCCGAAAGTCTAAATTCACTGCGGTGAGACGTTTTTAGAACGCAATGGTGTTGTTGTTACTCGAGCTTGTAGCGGCACATGAGCTACAGGACAATTCCAACCATGTTTTTGTTTTACCTCGGAGTATCAACACCGTTAGGATATACAAAATGTAATAATAAACAAACTCCGGGCAAAACAATTTTTTGCCGCTACGTGCCGTCAACCGAAGTTGTACTTACACTTTTCGCTACTTCCCCGATCGGTATAAATAAACGAACGCGATCGTTAAGACGACCAGTTTTCAGTCTCAGTCTTGAGCATTTTTCTCGACGAATCAGTTAGTATCGTGCGTTCTTACCCGACATTCTTATAACGACCAGTATCGAGCGATCTACGGTTGACTCTGTATTTTCTATCGTATTTATAAATATTTTCAAATATATTCGACGGTTTCGATATCAAGTAGTCCCGTCATTAAAACAACAACACGACCAACGGTCCTCCGCAAGCTATTATTTAAGTGACTGGTAAGAGCGACGTTGAGTTGTTGGTAGAGTGCAATGCTGTCGTGGCGTGTCCTTGACGAGCTTGTCATTGGAATTCATGGTGAGTGACACAAAAGAAAGAAAAAAGAAACTGTAACGACGAATACTTGGCTTGTATGTATCGCGAAAGGCGTCGGTATGTAGGAGAACCACAATATGCTACGTCGTGGCATAACTTTGCAATGGGAATTATCTCATATTACGTACTATACCGCCGTATGAGTCCGAAAGAACTTACATGTTTTTTCCATCTTTTTTCTAAGCATTCAATTGCTAACTCAACGGACGTAATCGTCGATAGCTATGTTAGAAGCGTGATTATACGTAGCGAACAACTAGATGTGTTTAAAATAATTCGTATGGAGATCGTAGCGATTACCATGATAATGGATGCAGTTGTAACGCAACTGTTGCATTAAACGAGTCTCAGTTCGTTACGGAGAGATTTCCGAGAATTTTCTGACCATGTTGTATATATATATCAATTAGAAATTTAAAATCCAACAAATTTTTATAACTCGCTAGCTTCGACGCGCGTTGGTGTTTTTTTCCTTTCACAAAAGCTCTGGTACTAAAAAAATAATATTCTAAAACGATAAAACATTACGTAAAAGACATTAGTATACTAGATATCAATGCGAGATGTGTATATTATATATAGAGATATGTAGTATACTACGTGTTCGTGCATATCTAATCTTCAATTCCCGTAGAATAAAAAATCAATCAAATGCACAGTGTGGCACGAAGAAATCGAGCAGAATCTAATCGACTTTCCTTTCGACGAAGCGGACGAGCGATGAAAAGATATAAAATACACACCGCTTTATACGCATCGCCGTTTTCACGGTTCTGCTCGTAACATTGCGTAATACGCCAATGATTCACGCGTGTTTGTCGCGGCGCAAAACCGAGAACACGGCGTAAACGTGACTCGACGTTCAGGAACCAAAGAATAATTCAAACGTTCTGTCCCGATATAAATATACATACAGGGCGTCCCGTTTTAATAGATCCACGAAGATATCTCTTAAGCTATACGTTATTCGAAAAAACGATTCGACTGAAACTTGCTTTATAGAGAATTAAAGACTGCGTCGAACGGTATACGAAAAACGTATGGTTCCATTTGAAAAAACAAAGGTCAGCTTGATGCGTCGAAATCGCGTTCACGTAATTGTCACGAGATGTCCTCCTCGAAACATAGTAAATTTTGTTCGAATCACTTTTTCGGATAACGTATACCTTAGAAGATATTTTCGTGGATCTATTAAAATGGGACACTCTGCGTGTTATGTATCTTTACGACGGATTTACGTTTAAAGGACATCTAAAGTTAATGCTTTATCGTATTATTTCGCTGCTCGATGTTCGATATTCTAAACTTTTATATCGCTTATCCAAAATAGAGTCTAAGGAACGATCGACGGCAATGGAAGCCACAAAGCAATAATAACGGGAAGTTAGAAAATACTTGGGCGTGAAAAGAAATCATAAAACACTGGCGTGAAATTACTTCCGCTATAGCAGTCGGGCGAATTTCATCAATTAGAAACACAATCGGTTGCGCGAAGATAACAGCTATAATTCTGTGAGCCCGAGTTAAACAAATATCGTAGGTGTCGTAACGACAAACGGTGGAAGATAATTTCCATACCTCGAAACGAACGTTCTTCCTTCTTCCAGAGTTACAAGATCAAAGATATCTACTTTGAAAAACTCTAATCGTCGAATTTAAATCGACCTCGATAACTAATTTCGTACCACGTCAGTCTTGAGTAGTTTTGACACTGATCTCTTTCTTTCTCTTCGAATCGTCTCTGTACAACTGTTTACAGAAACGTAGAGCGATAGTATCGCATTATCAACGTTCGTTCGTTGTAAAGTAGAATTTTGAATTTCGTAGAACTCCTTTCAAGGCCCACGACCATTCAATCGAGTATAGCAAGCGACGCACACACATTCTCCGGTTTCATACTCGCGTCATTCATTCCGCCGCTTCTATTTAAACCCCGCCGGAGCGAATAACAAACGCGTTGCTTATTTTAGCATCGAGTTGATCAATTGTATCCAACGTTCTCGTCGAGGCCTCTAAAAGGAATCCCTTTAAGAAACCATTCTCGCGTTCACGACGAACGAAAAGCGAGTCTAGCCGCGCGATACCGAGGCCAATGGCGCACAATGCTATCGACGAATCGACGGACCGTGAAATGCGACCGAACCCATTTGCATCATAGGGAAAAATGAACAATATAGCCTTATTACGAAACAAATTTTCTTTCGTTATATCTAACGAGGACAATACAAAACGTTCGGGTTATCGATTTCGTCGAAACTTTAAAAACGCAACGACTACTACTCTATCTGTCGTAATATTTAATTCTTTCTAATTTTTTCTAATTTTTCTCCTAATGCTTAACGGCAGCTCACACGATACCAACAACATTACGATAAGCGTGAGGAATAGCGAGCAGGAAAATCGAACGCGTATACGCGTTAGAGATGCAAATGGGTTAATCGTCGTTACGTTGCACGATTCCGTTGGTTGGCTCGAAATTACCGTCGGTCAAATAGTAAGCGTATCTTAAAAACTTGGCGTCATGCGTCAGGTATGCGGCGCACGACCTTACGACGAGGCGAGCGGATACAAGAGCTCGTTTATGTGGGCGCTTCCGGCAAGGGCATGGGACCCGACGTAATTGCATTTGACTGTTGTTAGTTAAAATAAGCAACGCGTCCACGATGCCTATCGTTGAAAAGCGACCGAATCCTGTCCAAGGGCTATGTATACTGTACAGCGCGATATTAGATATAGGCGAGCGTTGAATTATTCTACGTGGAAAAATGAGTCGAGAAGAAAGAAGAAAGTATTCAAGGAAATGCACGCTCATCGTTAAGCGACTCTCGATGAAACGCGTTTAGCGCGATCGTCGACGACACCGGTATAATCTACATGCTTCGAATACTATTTTCTCGAGTGCGAGGCTTTCTCTGTCCCCGTGGTATGTATACGCGTATATAACAGACAAGATAATAGAGACGAGAAAGAGAGAAAAAGGGGAACGGACGTTTTTTCCTGAAAAACTATAATCGAAACGCGCGTACGCGTTTGATCTGTCCCTTTCGAACGATCTATAGTCTGTTTCCTTTTCGTTGTGTGTATTTCTTTTTTTTTTTTTTTTTTTAGTTTTCGTTTATTTTAAACGTCATTTGTTTCGAATAATACAAGCCATTCCATGGTACAAACGACCAACATTTCCGGTGGAAACATTGTGCGGTTGACGCGTGCAAATACTTGTCTGCGGCAAGAGTTTCCATAAAGGGCATCGGGATAAAAAAAAGAGAGAGAAAGAGACAAAACACGGTGAATAAATGTTTTCATCGCGATGCGATTAACGCGTTAATAAAAAAAAATGGCAAGTTCAACATCGTCCTTGGTAAGAGAAATTCCTCGTTATTTGATTGACAGGTAATCCGCGGATAATAAACAACTGTTTTAATCTGCGTTCGCTTTTACGATGTTTCGCAAACAACGATATGTAATGTAAGTGAACGATTTTCTGTATGTTGCCTTTTAGTTAAAACTTAAACAATTCTCGACTATATAATTATCATTTGAATCCGTGTCAATTTAATCGTATGCCATGCGCTAACGTTACGAATTTGCTTGAAAATAGAGCGCGTCTAGGAAGCCTGACAAGAAATATCGAAACAGGGAGTACAACTTCGTTTTATATCGGTTTTTCAATTTCGTCCTGTAAATTATCAGAGTCTGTAACATTTTCGAGAACTTAAAGCCCGTTTGCACAACAAACGCGATATTTCGAGGATAACTTCTTTCCTTGCGCTTTCGCCCGCTTATCTCGAACATTCTCCTCGTCTACCTCATCTTTCCCTTTCGCAAACTTTGCATTAATTAAATCGCGTTGGGAAGCGCGCTGAACGCAATTATGATTTCAGCTCGAACAACATCCGCAATTTTTTTCTTTCGCGCCAATTATTGCGGCGTAACGCAAAACTGATAAGCTTACGAATATCTTCCATAACGAGTTTTTAATCTCCTCTATAGGCGTCGATTTTGTCATTAGCTTACCCTGAATATTTGTGCTTGCAATTTCATTTATCAAAGGACGAAATTTTACGTAAATGTCTAAGTTGCGTTTGTTGATCGTGCGACTTTTTAAATAAACCGGCCGACATATCTTGGATTAGATATTCAACTTGCACGAAACTTGCAAAGCAATTTCAAGTTGCAGGTAAGGACGTATCGATTTGGTTAAACATCGGCATGGTTGATCCTAGGGCGAATCTTAACAGGTGTTAAATAGACCCATTTTGAGGTGTTTAATGAAACAGCGGGTAACTAGTTAAACGCGTTAACTATTCTCGTTTGAGGTGACCACTTTGGTTGCTTAATCGTTTCGAGGCGGCTGATTTCGCTACAGTGCAAGTTACGTCAAGTCAAATAGAGTCTGCGCTATTGACAGAGGATTAGCGTGGTTATAGCACCGTCTATAACTGTAGATAATTTTCTGGCAAACGATCATCCCACCATCTTCCACCATCTGAACGCCACTTAACGTGAAAACGTTGTTTAAGGAAGGAATCGTCAGGTCGTTGATTTCTTTCTATCGTTCGAGTATCGACTACTCTTGATCTTAATTAAAAAAAACTGTGAAAAAATAACGAGAGAATATCCAACGATTTATCCAAATTTATCTAGCGCAATAGCGTATTTACATCGGACTTGCTAAAAAGCTTTTTTACGGTACTGTAAATATAAAAAGAAGGAAGCAATGTTAAGCGAGAGACGAGAAGATTCTCAAAGTCGATCGAATGAAGTCCGCGCGACGATAGCTCTTCGACGTAACTAAGCGCAAGGTCGACAATAATCAATATCGAAACGATGTTTTTTTCCTTAATGTCTATGGAGAAGACTATACTCGTGGGTGTGCTTTAAGTATCCGTAAATCGAGATCCAGAAGTTCTTGCTTCTCTCGCAGTCCGCCTCCGCTCGAGATATCGCGATACCAGATACATACATACCTACATACATACATACTTTTTTTCTCTCTTTGTCCTTCCCTGTCCTCTCTCTCTCTCTCTCTCTCTCTCTCTCTACCTCCCTCTCTACCTCTTTCTGTCTCTTCGACTTCTTCCTCCTCTTTGTGGACCTCGAGTGGAATTACACGAGGCGCGTCCGTGTGTCCTTGCAGACAACACCCACGTCGAGTTACGAACGCTTGCACTTCACGACGCCGTCTCCTACATTTTTATTATCTTCTTTCCGTGCGATTCTCGCTTAAAAGTACGGAATTTACTTTTTTTTTTACCTGTCGCTTTTTTACCTACAGCGACGTTTGCAGCAACCGGTCTGCACGATTAACCGCTTCGCCCGATTTTTGATATTTACGCGACAATCTTTCCTTCGCGGTTTGTTAGCTCCGCAAGTATTTAGCTCGCTCTCTATGGTAATGCTTGTCTAAGGCGAAGATTTGAATTCCAACGCTACAGAAATCCGATCGAATACACTACGACTCTATCTATAGATTTACTCGATTGCAAGCCACCTAATAGCGGCCAGAGAACCGTAAAAACGTCACGTGGCTAGATAAATTTACACCGTCCAAACGCGAGGAGTTCCTCATGGTCGATTCTCGTTCCTCGATCGCGAAGAAAGAGTCATCCTCCGTGTAAGTTTAAGAAGGTTTTCACGAGGACAGGCGGCTTGGCAGGAACTTCGTCACCTGTTAAGGACAGGTGTGAACCAGCTGAAATTTCGTTGAAACATATCCTGCAGGCGTGTTGGGATCGTGAAAAAAGGCCACCGCGAACGAAGAGAAAAAGGTTCAAAATCCCAACAGCTGATGCAATTGTAGCTGACCGTCTGGTCCTTGTTTATCGGGAGATAAAGGATAAAAAAGGTACGGTTTTACCGTTCGACCTTACGATTCGTTCCGAAAACGAATAGAAAAGTGAGGTAGTAACGTTTGGAAACCGAAGGAACGAAATTTTACCTGGTGCGATACTTTGGGTGATTAATGTTTCCGAAGGCGGCCAAGATAGCCGGATAAGGACGAAGTTCGCTGCCTCAGCGTCTGACGATGATGACTATGTAAGGGCCGCGATTATGCTTTTACGTGGCACACAAAGTTAAAGGGGCGTCGGGATTAAAGGGGCACAATGAAATTTTTAACGAGACTATTATATCACGATCCTCGTGCACGATAATAACGAGTTGTATATTATTTTTTCTTCTTTTTTTTCCCGCTATTTCTCAGCTTTCGGTCTAACAGTTGTGATAATACATACACACGGCAGTCAGGATAAAATAATATCCTGTCTCGTTTGTCATTTTGTTAGGAAGAAACGGATGAACATAATAGAGCATAATTTTTAATGACCGATTTCCGTTAGAATTTTCATAAGAGCCCATACGGTTGGTCAAATTTCTTCGCTCGAGAAGATAGCAGTTCCGTTTACTAATTATTATGTAAACACGCGTGCTCGTTAACGGCGAGATGTAATGGCGCGTGTACAGCTACTCGAATGTTCATTAAATATTAAATCGAACGAAAGCACGGCCGCGGTCGTAAAAAGAGCACACGCATCGGGGCCGATGTGTTTTCATTTAGTTTTATTCGAGGACGATTTAACGATCTCCGGTTTTACGTACTTTCCCTGCGAGATTGGCATCGTTTATTATGGTACAACCGGTTGTAATGGTCACCGACGATCGATCGCAGCACGCACTGTACAAAATTATTACGTCATTATGCGCTATTAAATGGTGATTAATCGCGTTCGTTAGGTAATTCGATTGAACATTTCCTCGAACGAGTAAACGCGATAAACGTCGATTCGTTCGAGTCTAGGCTTTGCTTTTGGACTTTTTCTTTTTCTTTCGATCGCACTCGACGCGCTGTATCTCGTTTGTCGTTCAATTTTTTTCAAATTTCTCATTTCGCTTCTTACGAATATTTCTTGCTCGAAAGTTAAATCTCGCGGGGGCGTAGTTATAAATTTTCGCACGAAGGGAATAAAAAGTGTACCGTGTGTACTTGGTTCTTTCGAAACGAAGCCGTATTTTTTCTTATCTGGTCTTCTAATGTTTCCCGACAACAGCCATTTAACATGGAAAATAACGGTTTACACGGGATACGCAGCGTATCCTCCGGTTGCTTATGACACGCATCTCCACTCTGTTTGCCGCGTAACACCGCTCCGGGCGAGCGAGGAATCGACAGTTTGACGGATCGATGACCGAGCACTGGATGGCCGCGGCGCGATCGTCGTTCGTGTGCATAGATTCCTGTGACAGGATCGCACGGAGGCGCAAAGGGAGCCATTATTTATGGGGGCGTAAATCAGGATCGAGCAGCGATCCGGCGGATCGATCACACGTCAACCACCGACAACCGTGTTCTCCTTTGTCGAGGAAACACTGACGAGCCGCCCACGCGTAACACGCCTATCATCGTCGTCGAACCAACGAAACGCGTAGCGTAGTACCTCGATCCGGAGCTCGATCCGGAGCTCGATCTTTCGCTCTTTCTCTTCTTTATGCAACGACCTGGTTGAACGTTCTGCCAGATCGACGGAGATCTCGACCAACGCCGGAGACTGAATTTACATTTTTCTTAGATTCCGTTCGCTTACGGCTATCTTTAGATTTGCATGAGACTTATGAAGAATCGCGGAGCCGTTCGTGCAAAGATGATGCGTTCGATCAGTCAAATCATTCGGTCTGGTTCAGCGGTGTTAGCGTACGGTCTACGATAAACGAGTCCAGTTAACCCAGTGAAGTTTGTTTCAACGAATCTTCGTTGTGGCATTACGAGGGATGCGAACTTTGATTTGACTCGCGAAGAACTCGTATACCTACTTTGAAAAATTTGGAGAAGCGTATACGCCGTATATTAAGAACATTGGAACTTCCACGCCGAAAGAAACGGCCAAGAATAGTTGGCATTCAATCCGTTTAATTGCTTTGGTCATTTCTCTGGCCAACGCGTTCCAACGGAAACAGCAGCAGTGGAACACCAATGGATCGTCGTCCCGTCGTTCGATCTAATTATTCTTGCCGAGTGTTGTTAATTGAATTACGCGATAAATCTGAATAACCGGAAATTAACGAGCTCGAGTAATGGTGAAATAATTTCTTAAGTAATAATTTCTTATGACGCACACTGTACCTAATTGGTCGTTATCGTATCCGAGAGATCGGTCACGCAATTATATGCGACGGCGATCTTGTCGTGAAGTGTGGAAAACCGGTGATCATTAACCGGATGACAATCGCTGTTCAACGGAGATGAAATGGAAACTGAGTCGCGATACGAATTTTTATTGGCATTTCTTCGTTCGACGTAAAAAAGAAAGTAAAAGAGAGAACAAATGTATAAAACATAAACATATGTGAGAACGCAGAAACTAAATACTTACGCCATCGACGGATTAACAACGGTTTACTTGTTCGTTCAATCCGATTCTGTCATTGCGCGTATCAACATTTTTTGCTTTTTTGCACTTTTGTCCTGTTTGTTGCTTTTTTCTTTTTTATCCTTTTGTCTCTTGTTTGTCGGTTTTTTGAATAACGAAACGGCTCCGTGCTTAGCATGAAATTTATGTATTAAATTTGTAGCGCGTCGTAAATGTAAATTGCACGTGATATTTTACAGAGAGCCAGTTGGATTTGCAGGACTTTTATTTCTGCGTAGAGTTTAAACGTTTACCGGGGTGGAATTTCTTTGATCGTTGAAGCAAAAAATAACGGGCCAAGAACGTAGATTTTTGTACTCCAATCTCTTGGTCTCTTTCGAACATTATATACGTTTTTAATAAAATTCTAGTTTCAAAGATATATAATACTACAGGTAATTTACAAGTAGAATATTGCAAGTAATCAAGGAGTTAACGTTTGCGTTTGAAAATTCGCAGCGTCAAAAATCTGACGAAATTTCCCTCGATAGAACCAATATGTAGATGAAAAAGTATCGTTATTCAAACGTCTTGGACATCAACATGTTTCTAACGTTCGAACGTATCCTTCTATTTCCCAGGAGACCCTGCCGTTGCTTTGCAAACGCCGTGAACCTTGGCAGTGATCACCCCTTGATCAATTATCCATCATTCGGCGAAGGACCAAAACTCGTGCCACAATCCGTGCAGTTGGCGATCGAACGTCTATAGTGACACTTCCCAAAGCGAAATTATATTTCGCGACAAGGGCGTTAATGAACGAGCTCGGGCTTCGAGCTTAAAATATTCGAGCGATCTAAGGTTCTCCAGAAGTCTGTTCTCAAAGTACGTATAAAATTTTAAATTCGAGTATTCCTGGCACGCTGATTCACGAGCATCGAATTCACGGAATTCGAGCGCACAAACGTCCGTTTATTAGAGGAATATTCCGGCCTGGTTGTGCACGTTACTTAACGCAAGGTTGTTTAGCACTTAAGAATAATTTACGAGGCTGGCCTACCGTACGTGCAGCATCTGGCCGGCGATTTGGTCGTTACAGAAAACGCCAGGCTAAAGAACGTCAGAGAAAATATTATGATTTCGTTTCCTCAATTGGAATTCAATTCTTTGCGAGCGATTCGATTCGCGACCATGCGATACTTTTACGCACATTCATTCGTGAAAACATTTTTCCTTCTTTCTTTTTCTGCTTTCTTTAAATAATAAACAGATGGTCGATTGAAATTGTTTTTGCACGATACATTGGTAAAAGCTGTTGCGCTCTTGTAAGTCGAGTTGTTCGTGGTTTCGCGATCAACGCATCTTGCCATTAAGAATTTGGCCTTCGACATTATGCTTTATATTATTGTCACAGTGTTACGTGTTGCTTGTCCTTGGTTGACTTTCTGAGACTTAATGACACTTAACACGTTTAGGTTCATCGTGCAAGCAAACCTGCCTTTATTCATGAATTAATTACGACTTAACGACGTTTTTGAGTCACCTATGTGACTCATTTCCCGTTCGCAATTACACGAACGTTCGTTCAAAAGGTAGATTCGTGTTTTCAATAAAAATTGAAAATATCTGTAAACATATATAGTTAGAAAGCAACCTGTTACTTGGAATTCTGTAACTGTTTTATAATTAAATCCTGATTGAAACAATTGACAATTGAAAATTTTCCGTCCAATGTATGCGATCCTCGACTATTCGTGCATCGAATTTTCACTCGTCAAGCGCTCGAAAATAAGCGTTGTCGATTACGACGCGAAGAAAGCAATAATTATTATCGACGAGCTTGCAACAGATTGCACCACCACTCAATTAGCACGCCGTTCGAACGCGATAATAAAATAAATTACTTTGTACCGATTTATTTTCCGACAGGTTTATAGACGATCGATACAGAGCGAGTTAGGTGACGTTTTTTTACAAAGCAATGATAATAATTAATAAACGATCGAAAGATCTTGTGTCATAGTACCTGAACGAAGCTTGTTCGCTAACAGAGCAATTTTGTTTGACGTCGAAATTTTTACACTGTAAATAATATATGCCCATCGATGAAACAATTCTATCCTAGTATAAATTATATAAACATATTACTAGTATTTAAATTACCCATAAAATGATATTAAAATTCAGTAAAATTTTGTTCAAAGTCAACAAATCAATCGAAATAAAATCCAATCAATCGGGCAACGTAAAATGCATATCAGATTTTTCAATAATTTTTCAATCAAATTCTATTCGTAATTAATAGAACGTGCAAGTTTTTGCATCTTTCGCTTCGCGCGTATTCATCGTCTCACAATCGAAACAAATAATAGGATTCTTCGATGAATTTCGTGCTTTCCTATCTAACTCCGCTAGAAATGACGATGTACCTGCATTCAGGCAGCTCTGTTAACGACTCGTCGTTAAAATTCAATTGGTTTCGAGCGGTTCGAAAATGGAAAGGGGAGACAGAATGTGCGAAGAGGAAAAACCGGGTGTTGCACGGGAACGCGCCATATTTTTTTCTCCGCGATTACGATTCACGGGGATTAATCTTTTTGGAGTTCGAACGAAAAAAGAAATACGAAGAACAGCTCTGGATGGATGGTGCGGGGCTGTGCAATTTTCTTCTCTTCAGATTTAAAGATATTTACAATTCGTTCGACGTTTGTACAATGAATTTTTATTATCGTTAATAAGCGCTCAACAGTAGTCAGTAATCATTGCAGCCATTTCCTTTCCTTAGTGTATATACCGCTTTCTATAATAGAAATTTCTCGATTGATGCGTTCTACCGGTCCATTCGTCGCTCGCGTTATCAGACTTTGAAAGAAAGTTATCCAAACGTGAGCGCAGAAAAGGTACTTTTCAGGACATATTCTTCCATCAATTCATGCGGAATACAATTTTTCCATTTTCGTTTTCCAAGGAAGCATTGCCTCGTTTCTTCCAAATAAAGTACATGCAAAGTCTTCCCACGTAATTTATTTGTAAAAGTTTCATCGTTTATTAAGTTTCTTATCTGTGGCCCGATAGATATGCCTCTCTTTATCTTTGTTTTCAAACGAGCAAATCCTGGTCTGCTTTTATTCCTCGGTCGTACAGTGTTTATCGTATCTCCTAATTTTTTGTATAAGCGGTGTAATATAATGTAAGCGGTTTATATATATAAACTTTTTAAAGTTTCGTCACGGTTAACGTTACGTTAAAAAAACTTGTAAAACGCGATAACGAGTAAGATGCTTTACGTTTTTCTTCGCGAATCAGACCAATTGCATTTCTCTCGACAACTTTTTTACACGTCATCTACTAAACTAATCCTTCCAACTTCTTAGCTTAGAAAAGCTCAAATCGCTTGGTCGAACTTTAAAAATGTTATTCTGTTTCAAAGAAATTACGAATACTTTCTACCGTACTTACGACGTATGTACCTTTTCGAAATTGATCGCCAGTGTTTTATATTTTTTTCTCCTGATATCGATACGTTTCTAGGTGACCGATCTTTTTATACAGCGCTGTCCCCGCACCCTGCTGTCCCACTCGTGAAGAAAATAGCGATATCTTGCATATCTTGTATACCTTAATCGGTAGTCAAGTAAATTAAAATTCAAGAGACGCATGTACATTATTCCGATATCTAAAAACACTTTGAACGAATTTCCACAAGACACACGAACGAATTTATAAATCAGCGTAACCCGATCGAATGCATAGAGGCCGGTTTTCGTTTAAAGCCCAGCTAAAGCCTCGAATCTTTGATCTTAATTATAGCATTAATTAAGAGTTTATCTGACTGGCAACTAGTCGACGATTGTCTGGGTTCTAACGGCATTTCTTCTTTTTCTGTCGCGTTTCGTATCAGTTCTCTCTTTCCTCTGGATAATCGGCCAGGCACTTTTATAAAATGAGAACTGGTCCGGTGGCACGGGTAAACCGCACGTGTTGAGCCCCATGGAAAATTAGATTTCGCGTAATTGGGTCGAATAAGTGGAAACGAGCGAGCGGCCAAAGGTAAAAATAACAATCACGATTTTACGTAGCTACCCTCGCGCGCCGTGGTTACCGTTCACGATGTAATTAACTGTGGAATGCTAAACAGCCACGATTTCGACCGGCCACTTTCCGAACCGAATACATATAATCCTGCGATTATTTGTCGTCTATCGAGCCTTCGTACAGTTACTGCTACTTTATTTTAGAGATTTAGAGATCAAAAACTACGTTGCATTTGAGCAACATGATTTCGTTGGAGGAAGATTCACGACGACAAATCTCACGATGTATCGTCGCTATTTATCGAGGGAGCAATGATCATCGGATTAACACGGCGTATACACAGGCTTTCAACTCAATAGATCGTGTTATTCTAATTCGTAAACCGACAACCATGATCTTCGTCGGAAACATCGTTGTCCGGATAGCTAGCTACCTCTCGAACCGTCACCTTCTTGTGAAATCATCGAATTTAACCATTTAAATGCTCTATCGGTTCGTTGACTGTCCAGATATTCGAAAAGAACGTCTGAAACTAAATGCTCCCGGGATTATTCATTAGAAGAAGCCAACTTCTTCGTATCGCTCCATACCGGACTAACTTAAGTAACTTCGATCGTATCAAGAGACGTTGCTCAACTGCGAACGGCGTTAGCGAAATCGCCGACTTGTTTCACGGATCCCCTAACTTCCTTTAAAGAATCCGTATTATGTGAAAGTGCAGAAATCGTAGCTTGAGATTAACGCTCGCTCTTTTATACTTGGGTTCGTGCGCTCGCGTATTCGACGCAAAAGGGCCCGTTAAATAAACGAATGATCGCCGATATCTACGATTGTCTCCTGCTTATGTATTTCGACGAGCCGACAAAAGCGGAAGAGGATCGCAGTCATGGCGGCGCTAATAGAATAGAAGAAAGAAGAAGAGAGGGAGAAACGAGGAAGGAACTGGAACAACGGAACGGATTCGGGGCTCTGTGCTCGCAAGATGACGTCATAAACCTTATTTATACCTGCGCGTGTTTCAAGCGTACAAGAACGGTGCCGTTATTCGGGGCACACCTCGTCTCAGTTGGCGCGGGTGCGAGTGCGAGCGAGAACGCGAGCGAGAACGCGAGCGCGAACGCGAACGCTCGGATGCGGGCGTAAATACGTGAATACCCACGCCTGTGCACGTCCGTGCTTTGCGGTTGAACACGCACCAGAGCACATCCTACACTCGAGGATTGCATCATGCAACCAGGCTGCGTTGTTGGGTTACGAAATCCTGGAAAATCTACGAGCCCACGCGAGCCAGGGTCGCGTACAATCGATTCCTTCAGCGTTCACCCATCGGGGATTCAACGTACAACATACCAATACCATCGAGGCGGTAGGATCGTTCGTTTCCTACATCGTGTTTTTCTCGTTTATTTTATTTCTTTTTAAATTAACCCAGATATTTCGCAATTCTTCGTTTCTTGCTTTTTCCTTACACGATAAACGCATCTAGATTAAATCTAGTCTGAGGTAGTTAAGTTATTTGGAAAAATCAATTAGTACTTCGTCAAAGTATCAAAGCATTCGCGGGTATCATTTAGCCTGCAACTTCAATTACGTTTGTCCGTGCAAACGTTCATCAGCAATTTCGCGTTCGCGCTGCTAAGCTGCGTATCGCGAAAATTTCCCCCGTAGTCCCGAATACAGTGATTTTACGATAAAACAAGAAGAGCAAAAAGATAAAAAGAGGAAACGAAAAAGGGGGGGGGGAAAGAGGAGGAGAAAGCCGATTCTCCGGTACGGAAATGGAGAGAGTCGAGGTGAATCCACAAAGCGGATCGCTACGGAGAGATTGTGCAGAAAAAGAAGTAAAAATTAAAGACCGAGGGAAATTCGGTTACGCTTTTGCGAATCACGAGCTCGCCATGACGTTTATGTGTGTATGCTCCTTTATGAATGAGATAGAGATAGAGATAAAGAACGGCGAGGGTCTGTAATGTTGCGACGCGTTTCTCCACGCGTGTGTTAGTTAACAGGAAACGGGGGAAATATAAAATGAATTACGAGTGGAGCGGACACGTTTGTGTCGGCCATCATTTACAGTTAATACGAGAAAAATGCATATTCGTGTTTCCCACAGACGATGTTTTAATCTTGCCCGTTTAAACTTCCCTGTGAGCGCGTCTCTGTGTTGACGATATAAGATAAGACGCGGCCAGAAACCTGGGAAAATGTGATTTATACGCGACGCGACCGAGTCGTTCTCGTCATTAATTTCGGCATTCACGATTTAAAGTGTACGAGTAAAAATGATTGCGATTCGACGGTTAATATCATCGGATCGATAGCATCCATCGGAAAACGTCAATTGCAATTAGCTGTTTGCCAGCAACTTGTAAAGCTATTTTAATTTATCGATCGATCTACTGCTGAAAGATCCGGCGTTCTCGAATTTACGAATTTTTTGAAATCTTGGTCGTAATCTTTCCAACCAGATTCGTCGCTTTGTAAAGTTACAAAATTTATTATTAACTCGCGTTTTACGAGGGGAAAACCAGCCAGTACGAAATACCGAGTCTCGTTGCAAGATACGACGTATCGTGCATGATATTAAAATAAAAATCAAGTTGCTACGAAATTCAACAACGAAAGAGGAAAGGGATGGAACGGTAGGGATATTATTTCATATGTAATTGTGAAATAACGAACGTCTGGACTCATAATGCAGGTGGTAGAGCAGCGTGCAGGCCCTGAATTTAAAAGAGCTCATTAAAAGAATGCAAAGAGTTCACTGACTTTGAGAACAGCCCACGAAGAAATGTTGCAGTCGTTTTTTAAATTACGTCTCACGCGTCCCGGTGTTTAACAGGTGCAAAAGTCAATTTACCATCCATCGATTCTACGCTTTTATCGCTGACGAGATACTTATTGTTATATTATACAATGATATGTATATTATACGAACATATCTATTATTCGACCTGCAGTTTCGAGATTACGTAACTATTCTTGTAAAGAGGACTACCTCTATCTACTCGTGCGACACAAATTCTTACCAGACAATTGATCTATTTTCATAGCTCCACTGTTTCCGTCTAAGTGCGATTTTATTCATTTCGGAATTGCAGCGACTTTAGCGATTTAAAAGGATGTTTGTATCAACAACGAATCGTGATAATTTTTTAATTATCTATAATTAATGCCCTATTAATAATAATCCCAATTCGCGTATACCTATTTAATAATATTTCGACTACTATTTAATAATATTTCTTACAACATGTAAACGATCTTGTCAGAATTGGTTGGACCGATCCATAATAACGCACGTGTGCGGACGTCTTAAAGGGTCTATAAATTGGTCAGGTGGGAACGGCCATTTTAATCGTCACATTATTTATGTAAATTCCAAATGTGAACACGTCAGCTGTAAACTGAAATTTCGTATCACAAAGTCAATATCGAAAGAGGAACGTGTCATGTACGAGCAATTAATTAGAATGAAATATAAAATTTACAATAGAAGAACATCTGGAAAAAGAATTTTCTTTAAGAATATTCTATTCGATGAACGATATCCTGTTAATCTAAAATAATGTAAAAGGAAGGGATTAATCCAGGAAAGGGATTTAATCGAGACCGATAAATTAAATAAATAAATGAATTTCTATCGGTAATTAAAAAGCCAAGCAGAAAGTCGTTTCTTTCGAGACGAATATGGAATATTTATAGCCGATTAAAGCGTAGCTTTATTAAAAAATTGATGTCAGGTCGTCTAGAAATTTAAATGGAATAGAATTCGAGAAGCGAAGCTTTCAATTATCCTCGTAATAGAATTACCCTAACAAAATGATCTAATAAAGATCAAACGGCGTTCTGCAACTAGGTTCGAGCCAGAGTACTTCCCTTTTATCAGTGCCTCTGAATTTAGGTCATGTTTTTGTAGGGACAGAAAAGTCTTCTGCTAAGAGAAGAAACGTATTATTCTTTGAAAGCGCTATAGCTCGTTCTCGCTTCTTTCGCTTGCTTCGTAAACATTTATTCCTTATAATGCTTTGTTCAGAAGAAAAACGTAACATTTTTCTTCTATAGAAACAATTGATCAAATATTCATTGATCTAAATTTTCTTTCTAATGCCACAAACACCTTGAAATAACGAAGCTTTTCATCGTCATTTTCATTGCAATCTTCTTTCTTACGATACAAGTACGATAACGTACATTTAAATACAGGCATTCCTCTATCTTCTATCGTTAGCTTATGTTAATAGAAATCGTTGCTATACAACAATGGTTAAATATTTATTTTCCAATTCCTTTCAAGATTTTCTACTTTTTGAAATACTTCTGAAATAGATTCTTGTCGTTTTTACAACACTTCCGCGTATTTTTCTAGTTTGCGAAATACGTATCTTTTGTTTTCTTCCGACGCTTGGCACAATCACGCACTTCCTCTCTGACGTCATTATGACGTCACCAGATAATGACACTTACGATAAACTTGTAGAAAGGACGCGTAATAGTAAACGGCGCAAAGAAGAAATATCGTTCTGTTAATAAAACCTTCGAATAGTGGAACTTTCGTATAATACAACATTCGGATAACAAATTTTCGAATAGCGAAGATGTCGCTGTATCGGTGTATTCTAGATGATTGGACATTCGAATTAAAAGGGTTAAAAGTTCGGTAACAGGTGACAATTTGTTTGGTGACGTTACAAATCGCACGGTGTACCAAGGAAATAAAACAGTTCCCAGTGAATAATTCAAAAGCATCAAAATCGAACGGCTACCGGGCAGATATTCTCTTTTGTTCGCTTTAGCTTGCCTTCTCCAATCCGATCGGAAAAAATTCGATTTTATCATAAGCTGGTGTCCGACTTGTCGTCCCTTTCTTTCCTCGTGTCAGACACTCTTCTGTTATGTCATAAATAACAAGGATATGTATGGAGAGTCCGAGAAAGGGACACGTGCGTCCAACGATTTCATCTGCGAACGTTGCATGCCATTATATACAGTTCTGTTTAACATACAAAACAAATAAGATAGAACCGTTCGTATGCAGCATCGTGTTCGCCTGGGGATCTCTTTTCTCTGCTTGCCTCGTGAATTTTTCCAACGAAATTTAATCCAGTAGTTCCAGGCGGACCTACGAGACCAATATGAACATTGCCGCACTCGGCATTCGCCTCTTTTGTTCGTGTATAGACGCGTTTAAAATATTTCCAACCCCGCGTTTCCTATTCTCCAGATATCCAGATTATTTATTACTGCATTATACGTTTCTGCTAGGAAATTCGAAGAATCGACGAGCCAAGCAAAATTTCTCTCTCGAACGATTTTCAAAAGAATTTTTATTTTTATCGATATAAAGATTTCAAGCGTTTTAGTCCGGTTCTTTAGTTTAACTGCAATTTGTCAACAGACCGCAAAAACAAATGTCTGCATACGGAAGTAGAATTAAGAAAAAAAGATCGTCTGTTTAGCCATCGTCTGTTTAGTCTTTCGTATGTATTCGACAAATTGAAAATCTGGATTTTTCTTCTGGTTGCTTTTGCCCTATATCCGCCGACTCTACCCTTCCGCATTCCTGTGTTATCCGCTACTATCTCAAACTGCATCGAATTTGTAGGCAGAGGTTTCGCGTTACGCTCAAGAGCACTGGAAACACGAAATATGTACCAAAGTAATATCCAGATTTGCCTGCGTGTCGCCGATACGTTTGTTTGCTTTTCAGACCATGTCATCCAGGGAAATGGTATTTCTTGTTGTTGATTCTTTCACTGATTTGACGAATAAATATTTCTTCTGTCTCCTTTCTGCGAATTTTATTCGACTGTTACAGCGTATTATTCTTTAACAGGTATGCAAATCACCTCAATTATGGGAGAAACAAAAAATCCGTTATTTATCTGCTATTAGTTCGACACTTTGGCAAATCTCGAAAGCTTTATACGACAAAATCGAGTGGGAAGAATTCGCGTTACGGATATTTTTTCTACCAAAAGTTCGAAGGATAAATAAGCGAACGAGCAACGTATGTTGTAATTAATCACGAGTGTTTGCGTTCTCATTTTTCACACGTGTCGAGGTCAACTAATGTATCATTACGTAGCAACCTGTGTTCTATTCGAATTGACAAAGATGATCATACAGTGGTAATCGAATATGTTTCTCTCGATAATATAGGTTTGTTCTTTCTTTAATATCGTGTACGATAAGCAATATTTAACAAAAGGATTAAATCAAAATTAAGTCAAATCCATTTACTCGAATGATCATAATTGACCATAGTTAATAGCGAACGAAGAAACTTTTAAGGAACAAAATCAAATATATTCGACTATGGATTCCATTTTCCAGCAGGATCGAATACAGCAAAATACAGTTTGACATTAGCGTATTGATTAAATAATATTACGAAATGGTATTTAATAATTATTGACACAAAGAAATTATTAATTGTAAACGAATTCAATTTCACGTCCTGTTTTATTCGCAACACGCAGTAAAGTCGAAGATGATTTGTTTATCCGATAGAGGTATAAGGTCCCCGATGGATACATACATCCTCTCGGGAGTAAGTAAATGGAAAAAAATACACGAATCGTATTTAATCGGAGAAAAGGCATTAGCAAACTCGTATCATCGAATGCTCCCGGCGATAAAGAGGCATTTTAAAGCTAGTAATCTCAACATCTGCACTCGTATTAATAATATAATTGGTCTTCTTTTGTTGCAGGTAGAAATCGGAAAAATCGGAAAAATCGGAAGTCGAAAACCGTATTCTTGGAGATTTTGGTAAGCAGCACGCGCGAGTCGAAGAAATTACGTACTAGCGTACCGATAATATTGCTGTCAATGATCCTAAGAACATAACAAATCAAGTTGCATCACAATCGCTTCGCTTATCTTCGAAACGCATACATATTACGCAGGATTCCTCCGATTTCCTCGAGATTACCACCACTGTGCTCGTATAATTTACGTTCTATATTCTACAGAAAGATAACAAGCGGAGTGGAGCAACGATTTCTCATGGCTATGTCCGTGCCATTCTTTCCATAGAAAGTAGCGAGCTCGAGGCAACGGTTAGCCCGTAATCTCGATTTATCAACGGACCCTCAATTTTCCTTTGCCGAAGAGCGCGCGCCGAGTGGTTGGAATTAAAGCATCAGAGTAAACGCAGAGTTCCTCGCATTAAATTATGGAAGAGAGTTGTCTTCTTCTATCTAATTTACCCTTCGCCGCGAATTAAGCTGACGCTTGAAATTAAGCCAGCCCCTATAAATTCATTGAACGGTAACTCCACTTACATTCAACTGTAATTCTTGGATTTTATACGGCAAGTTGGCAGGCTCGAACAATCGAGCTCGGTCAGCCTTCGAAGCGGGTCATTGTATTTCTTTGGGTGCAAAGTCTTGGTTTACTTTACTCCGCCGCGCCGTACCGCGCAACGATGAAAGAGGGTGTTCGTCGAGAGTTGGAGAGATCGACTTATCGAAATTGACGTTAAGAGTTTCGGCGGCAACTAAAATACTCGACAATGGAATTAAGGCTTTTGGAAGCGATACTGGAAAGATAACAGAGAAATCTCGAATTCATTCTCAGAAGAGGAGATGAACGAATCGCGTACTTACGTGTTACGTAATTTCGTTGGACGAGCGACAGAGATTCTGGCAGAATGTAAGAATTGGACGGGCAGGTCGATTACTCTTTCGTTTTCGGTTTACCGCGCCTGCGATTGCACGTCTCCGGAAGCTGACGCGTTCAGCAAAGAGCGTGTATGTATAGGGTGACAAAGGCTTTTCAGTCGAACGAAGGACAATCAGTCACAACCCGTTGTTGCATCACAATGTTCACGGAACGAGTGTCTGCCACAGAGAGCCTTCTGTATAAACGAGACGAACATTATCGATCCACATCTTCGCAATGAAAAATAATACATTCTCTGGAGGAACGCGGCTGCATCTCGATCCAAAAGAAAATACGCGCGAGCTGAGAATAAACCGTTTCGTATCTCTTTTTCCCTTGGAAGTACGAGCAGTAACGGCTCTGGGTTCTTTCAGCCTTGCTGACTGCTGTTCTCAGACGCATCCATTTGTATCTCAACCTTTCACCTGATTTCTCGGCTCGTTTAATCCGTTCCGTTCATTCAACATAGTCTATCTTCTTCCCCGAACCAATTGATATTTAAATTGAAACGGGCACGCCGTTTCCATGTACTTGTTTCTCGTGAAATTTAAAAGGAAGGTGCCGCTCGATTTCTGAAAAAGGTTCGCAGTTCTCGATGCTTATGTATTTATGTTTATTTATAGAAATTTTAGCTTGTACGGTACGCTTTTGTTCGTAGAATTTTACGATTATTGTTTCGAATTTGATCGATATATTTTGGTAGAAAAGAAAAGAAAAAAGAACAAACCGGACTGGGCTGGACTCTTGGCTGAAGTATTCGAGAAATATCTCAACGAAGGAAATAAAAGATACGAGTAAGAAAACTTAATTTGCTCGTAAGTAGATATTCGAGCACACACGAACGATACAAATTGCGAATACCTCGCGAACTTTCCACGCAGCTTATGCAAATGCAAATGTATCGAGTTTCATCGGAGCCCTTTCGTACCTCGACGAAATATCGAATTCCAGTCGACAATTTCACGCAACCGCTCGATACCTGAATAAAATATCGAAAAACATTTTGAATCGGTTATTCGGAATCGAACGTGGGCAATTTCTCCGAGTACGGTAACATAGGCTATTCTCCTTCGAGCCATTCCATCCAGTGAAATTCCTTTCCAACTTACTCCGATAATCTAGTTACCAGAGGAATATCACCGCACGAATGACGAAGCGACACACGGAGAATCTACTCGATTCGATCCTTCTTCCAATTCGAATTTCAGATGTTCCAGCTTTCCGGCCTCTACCTTCAATCCGCTTCCGTTGATCTCCTCGAATTCCATACGTTTCGTATAGAGATACAGGAGCCAGGTAACGCGAAATATCAGAAATTTTCGCGGCAAGGGTAATGTAGGGCAAACGCCTGCAGATTTTCGCTGGCTTTTTTTTCACCGGCAGCCCTTTCAGCTTTCTCATCCCGTCGGCGTACTCCAGGCCTCTGATATATAGCGCGTTTATCGACCGGTTCTTGTCTCGTCGCGGATTAGAAAGAACGGCCATACCGTGTTCAAGCGTGATTCCAATTCCTCGATCGTGTCTGCCCGATAATCACGCCACCGGATTTCTTTCCATGAAGGAACTTGGGACGACCCTTCCGTCTCTCCATTCCCTATTTCCTTGCCTACTATCCACTTACGATCGATTGCTTTCCATCGAAGCTTTAATCCTTAACATCGGTTAAGGTGGTCGAACACAGCTGGCTCCGAGTCGACCGAGGATCCATCTTCACCAGACTTTTGCCGTTCCATCCATACGAATACCCTTAATGCCGGTTTACTTTCCATTCTGCCGAGCCGTACAACCGTAGTTCGGGGACTTTAAAAAAAAAAAACTTTACGGTGCGGTGGTAAGGTCGTACGTACGCACGTAACGGTGCGGATCGTAAAAGATCGGAGATAGTAAAAGCGGCGGTGGTATCGCTGCTTGTGCCGGCTGGATATATTTCAGAGTTCTTGTCCATCCGTTTCTTGCGCGAGATATTGCGAGAAATTTCTGCGCGCGGAGCTTTTCTTCTATCGAAACGATTTGGTTCTATCGATTTCTCGAGCGATTCGTTGCTATCATTCTGCGGATCGAACCAACCGACGTTAACCTCCTTTTTTTTTTTTAGAATCCACGAACGCTGAATTCACGGAGCGCGCACGAAACGCATAACGCGCTATGCAATTAAACGGATAACAGTGATTAGACAATTACCGCTAGACACGCTCGGGTAATACACGCGGAGATTAACGGTTCGCGGCTCGGGAGATTGAAAATCCAACGAACATCGTCGGATTACAGCGTCTGGTGATTGGTTTCGCGAGGTGGTCGTAACGCGTGATACTGTGCAATTTCGTGTTCATGATTCGGGGCTTGATCACCGTTGCATCAAACGTTCCTCGTTTCAACGCGATCTTTCTTTATCTTCCCGACAGAGAATAAAATTTGAAAAGTAACTTTCCTAGTTAGTCGGAAGAATCATAAATTCCGAAGCGGATATAATTCCAAGGCCAGCTACAGGTTCCCCGAGTTGTAAATCTCGAGAATTATTTCTTTCTCGGAGGACAATAGACCCCAAATTTCCTTTCCATTCGTTCCGTCGAACCGTTTAAATTGGAGGTACAGGTTGTCACGGGATTCCGGCGCGGGAGCGTGTCAATTTTGCGCGGCACCCGCTGAATATGCATCCCCGTGTGTAGCTTGCGATCGAACGAGGGTTGTGCGCACACACCTTGTCGCATTATCCTACGCTCGAGTTCGAAGGCATCTTTTATTTTATCCGACGCCAGGACCGAGAAACAGTCGTGCATCGATTTCACGGAAGAACATTCTGTTCCCTCTGTCGAATATATTGTTAGTCGAGCATCAGCTTAAACAGACTGCACAACGTCGACGGGACAAAGCGATTGATTGTAACGCGATAGCGAGGGAATATAAAAGACGAGAGGAGAGAAAGAGAGAGAGACACGACTTTCCTCTTCCTCCATAATACTCTACAAAAGAAATCCAGCGTAGTGATTACCGACAGACGCACTCGAGGAATTGGAATAAAACTCCAGAGAAATGATATTTCTTTTTTCACTCTCCTCTTGTTTCCTTAATTTCAACTTGGAGCCGATTAACATACCAGAGCCTTTCACCTCCTGTTTTCATCTTCCTCCGCTTTCAGAATTCCTTTTGTATCTCGAGCGAGAAACTTCAGACTTTCGGATTATTCTCCAAAGATGTAACGCGTGTCCACGATGATCTTCGGGCAAACTTGGTACGCAATTTGACTCGCTCGTATCCACGGTTCGTCTTTTTTAAAAGCCCGCGATCTCTATAACATCTTCGGAAATGTGAAACAGAGTGTCCCATACTCGTCCGTTTAAACGCATCTCCTTCTCGCTTCTTTTGGCCGTCCAGTCCATCTAACAACTCGATCGCAAGTGCTCGTCTCGAGCAGAGCAATTGGCGTTTCGCGTCATTTCGCGCGAAACAGGGGAAGCTGGAATTCCGTTTACCGTCGAACGCGTCATGGAGACGAGCGTTAAAGAAAAAGGGAAAACGTTCGAGCGAGAAGTCTTCAACGAGCAAGACAATGACGATTTGAACAATGCTCAAACTCGTAGAAGCTGCCAGTGATTACATAATCATAGCCTAGTAAACACGTACAATGAGAACGAATCGTTACGTGGATGCTTGGTGGTGGTGGTGGTGATGCTGCTGCTACCGCCGCTCTCGCTGCCTCGTATCTGTCTTTCTCGTTCTACGCTGTTAGCTATAGTGTCTGCGGACGAAAAATCCGACATGGTACTCGTGGACGTTCTAATGCCGTGCCGTGGTCGGCGAGCTGAGAGGTTTTCATCGTAGGCTATCCACGCTCGTGGGAATCAGGGCTTTTTATCGGGCATAGTCTGCCCTCTCTTTCCCTCTTCCTCCATCGACATCGCCATCGCCATCCATCCTTCTTTATCGTCCTCCACCTTTCTCTCTCTGTCCCTTTTTCTCACCTCTTTCTCTTACTCTTTCGTTCGCCCCTCTCCTCCGGACTCTCTTTTCATCTCTCCACTCTTCCTCTTTCTCCCAGCCTGGCTTTGTACACGATACAGACTTTCTGCGGTATTACGTGGGTATACAGGGTGTCCGATCTAACGACCCTTATCCGATTCTCGCGTTTTCCAAAACGATCCTTCGTCTTTTTTCTTTTCTTTTTTTCTTTTTTTCGAATATTCCCATCCGGTAGATACCGGCAGCTCTGCTTTGTTCGTTTGTTTCACTACGCTCGTCCTTTCTGACTTATCGCGTGTCCATCGTCTCTTTTTTCCCCTTTTTTTCGTTTCGTTTCCTCGATTTCGTACGTGGAATCGTCCTCGGCTCCATGTTTGACGAATCACGGAACAGGCGCTTTTATGGAAGAAGAACTTTTTCCAGCTGGACTTTTTGCTTCGCGCTAGATGGAATAATCTGCGCTGATGACGATTTTCTCGGTGTTTCGCGTTGCTCGACAGGTCGATTTGTTTCGCAATTTATTTTTCGTGGAAACACCTAAAGACGGTTTAAATCTTTACGAGTGAAATTTTGCTTGCTTCGTATAGGAGAAAGGCGGCTTATCGAATACAATCCACGACGTCGCACGAGCCATAACGCATTCGGAATGGTAAACGACGTAAACACCAGAAACGAAGATTTTCAATAGAAACGAAATACCGTACAAGTTAATTGAACATCGGTGCCATCGAGCCGAATCCATGCGTTCGCGAGACACCCCATATAAACGTCGGGTCATAGGCTTCCTCTTTCTCATTCGCGAACGCCACTTTAGATCCGCTGTTCTCTTTCTCTCTGTCATCTCGCGACCGTTTCCTTTCCCCGCGTGACAGCAGCGCAGCCGTCATCGGTATTAGCTTCAGTTCGAAACTAACTCCTCCGCGGAAAAAATCTCAACAGACGCGACTCGTCTCCACTCGGTTTCCACTACTTTTCCATTGCCATGCCACCGCGAAACGAGGAGAGCGAAGAAAGGAAGGCTCGTGCCACTTATCCAGCGCGTACCATCGAGACTCGTATGCGCGAGCTCACGGTTTTACGACGGAATCTGTTTATCGCTGGAAAAGAACCGCTCCTCGGCGTGTGTTCACGTGAAATTGAACGTCGAGTGGCACTTCGTCGAGCGTCGAATACACGCAGGAAACGGGAAATTTTTCAAGACGAGGCAGAAAACTTTCCTTTTTCTCTTCCACATTGTACACGTCCGTCGATTTGTTCTTTCCCTTTCATTTTTCTCAACCCTTTTCTTCCTGTTATGTATTTTGTTTTTTCTTGCTGTACTCGAGTCTGCTCGAAACGTTTTCCACGAACGTAATGGCGCGCGCACGGACGATGGGCGATAATGATAATAGGAGAAGCTTTTTTCCAAGCTTCGGAAAGATTCAAAGAAATTTGTCATTAACGAAGGCTATGCCGCTGACGGAAGAATAACGTGAAAGGCCAACCAACGTTTGTCGTAAAGAGGCTTCTTCGATCGAAAGGTTTCTTTACGCCGGTTCAGGATCTGCTCTGCTATCGACTTTTACAGAAGGCAAGAGAAGCGATTCTTTTAATTGCCACTCGGTAACGATACTTCGACCCGGTCGCTCCTTCCCATTCGATCCTTCGCGTACAGGCGCGTAGAGAATCTATTTCAATCACCGCGTGCTACGCGCATCCCTCTCGCAATTTCTACTCTTCGGCCTTCCGAACCGCTCCAAATCTATCAGAATTGCACGATTTTTGCCGAATCACCGATCATTTGTCCTATCGTCTTCCTTTCCTTTCCCTCTCGCCCCCCCCCCCTTGATTTCGACAGAGACTTTGAAAATTCTATGTTATAATTCCGCTTTACCGTCCGAAGAGTCTCAATTTCTCAAAGATAATGTTTGCGGAAAACGTCGTTTCCGACACGCGAAAGCTGTAATATCGGAATTCTAATTGGAGAAGCTAATATTTAAGTTTGGCTCGAATACATATCTCCCTTATCTCTAGTGTTACGCGATCGTAGGATAGTTAGAGAGAAATCGAGAAAATCGGGAGCCAAACTTTCCAAGCGTTTTCAGGTCGTTGGCTGGCGGGTCGTTCTCGTTCCATTAGCATCCGAAAAGTGAGGAGAGCGCGTTCGAGATCGTCGAGAAAGATGAAAGAGGAAGTCTGTTGTTTGAATAAAGGAAAGAATTATTGTAATCATGGTTTGTCATGCCGGTCATGATAACCTCGGTTTTCTGGTGGAGCCCTCTGCTCGTGCCACGACTATGTGACCGAAATCAGCGGTTACGATCGTTTCTTCCTGTAAAATTCAACCGCTGCGGGTAAACGTTCCCATATCTGACCATCTTCCTTTTACTATCTTTTGCCCTCTCTTGTTCGGTCTCTTCTTTTTCGGCTGGTAGGTAAATACAGCTCGCTGCTCGACGAATATTTGTACGTAGGTTGCATTTTAATTAAGAAACGATGCCATCTCAACGAAGATTTGGCCAAGCCCGACGGTTTTAAAGCGAACTACGGGGGAATAAAGTTTACAAGTTAAGACTCCCCGGAAAGAAAGTTGCTCCGCGTTTTGTGAACGAGTTACGCGTCGCGCCGTCCCAGTCATACGCAGATATTTTAACTTTTTATGTCGGGAAATTGTTTCGTACGCCAAGCCGCTGAACTTTTATCCTCGCGAAACACGATAATTTTCCCCCCCGGTAAGGGATCTTTCCATGGTCGACCAATTTTCTTTCGTTTGTTTTATTCGCTCTGTAAGCGTCTCTCGAAAAGCGAAAATAATCGTGCGATATTTTGACAAACTCCAGCTTCGCAAATACCTCTTTAACGTAACGTTGATTTTCTTATAAAAGTATTAGCGACACGAAAGAGTAGAAAGAAAGTAATTCGGATCAAAGAATATAAATATAAACGATTTTTGTCTGTATAAATACGAATTCGAAATTTCTGGTTGGCAAGATATTTGATCGATCGATCGACGGTCCGATCGATGTTTACGAACGTTTAGAGTCTAACAAGGCAATAGAGAAAAACAAAGGAAGGGGATCACAACAATGACATCAATGGTAGCAGCGGCAGTGGCGAAGGATGTAAAAGCAACGGAGCGTCGAAACCACAAACTCGTGCGATTCGATAGCCGTAACCTTCCGGAAATATATTAAAACAGGATGTTGGTCCCGCTTCCTCTCGAATTACCAAGTACGCGTGTCGCTATTCTCGTTCGCCCGATATTACCTCTACGAGCTTCCGTCAATTTTTATTTTTATCATCGACTTTCGGTCCAAGCTCCTATTCCTTTTGTTTCTTATCTTAACTGCTTATTAGTTAATATCTTCAAACTTTATCCACATTCTATGTTTCGAGCTACGCGTGGTACTCGCGTTTCGTTCGATCGAACCTTGGCACGTAGAACGCAGCTCGGCGTTCGCTCGGTGAGCGAGCGTTAAATTTGCACGGTCCTTCTTCGTCCCTTGCATCCCTTTCGTTTTTTCCTCAGTTTCCTGTGCGATCCTTCCTTTAGCGCATAAGGCTTCTTACGCGTATCGTGCGATCATTGTTATCGATAGGGACGAAGGTGCAAAAGAATCCGGAGGACGAGCACCGACGCGGCGCGCTTGCGGTACTCCTTTACGATCGCTCCATCGTATAATCTTATCTGTCGGGAGATCGATCGATTTTGCCAAAAGCGAACAAGACAGGAGGAGATCGAGAGAGCCGAGTCACTCGAAAGACATTCGATAGCGGTTTCACAGGGATGACAGCATGGTTCTGAAGCCTGGTTTCTGAAATAACTGCCGAACAACTGCCTTCGTGTAGGACTTTTCTTACGCTTATCTTCCTTGCCTCATCCGTCCGTGTATGTAATTCGATGCCGATTCCACAACCGATTCCGCTTGATCTTCTCGTGGTAGAGCGAACAAATTCTCCCTTTCGAGCAGTCATAATCGTGTACTCTGGTCAAATATTTAACGTTTAAAGAAAGAGTTTAAACAAAGCTTCTGAAACAATCGTTTAAACGATAAATTCGACGGGTTTATTTACGGCGATGAAGCCGAGCAATTATTATTTTTCAGCTGCTGGAAAGTTATTAACGTTCATCGGTGAAAGAAACGTCAATCGTCAAAGCGATATTTTATAGTTCGTACAATGAGAAGTTTCGAAGGCAACTGGCAAAAAGAAACGTAACCGCGTACAACTCGTCGAAATCGTTTTATACGAAACAACCACGCGATCCATCGGTGTTCGGAAGCAATCGCTAGTTCGCGCGGCAGGGGAGGAAACACGATTTCCGCGAAGCAAACGAATTCCGTGCACGTTGAACGCTACATACGAAACTTCGCAAATGTATTTGCTGAATTTAATTTAACGCGATGTTTTCGTTCGAGCTTACGAGAGGAAGCGGATCTGCGAAAAATGATCTCAGTCTGCGGTAACGCACAATCGGCCGTTTACACGATTCTCTTATTTTAATGCTGCGTAGGTAAACCTGAATCGTCGCTGACGTTTCTTCCTACAAAGAGACGGAGTTTTTATTTCTATGGAAAGGTGTTTCGAGGATCGGGAAGGGTTGAGAACAATCGGATGATTTCAAGACGAACTCTTCGTTGTAAACGCGCGTCTTGCGATTCGATTATCTCGTAGCAGGCTTTAATATCGCCTAGAAGACCGGCAGGCCGTTTCTCCAGCGAGCTCATCGTGTGGGACGTTAGTCGACGTAAAACCTGAAACTTTCTCTTAATAACTCGTAACATAAATACACGGTGGCCGGCCGGTACCGGATAGAGTGAAAACTGCCGCGTAGCGGCCTGTAAGAAGAGCATAATTTACACCCCCGTAGAAAACCGGGTTGGCTGCTTAACGCCGCGTCGTCCTTTTTTTTCCTTCGCTAACCCTCTTTTTCTTTCGCTTCCGCAGACTCTCCCATTGCGTGCAGGAAATTTATTCGAAAATATCCGGTGAATTATTTTTCTCTTAAGCCCGTTCCCGTTGGAAATTAGAATGAAGTTACCGCGAGAGAAACTTCTCGACTCTCAGCCCTTACACGCGCGCACACACGCGCTCGTCCACCATTCTCCCCCTTCCTATTCCCTTCGTGGTATTTCACGTAAACTGGTCGGGAGGTGGTGCTTCGTGTGGTAGAAAAATTTCCACCAGGCGGCAAACGACGAAGCGGAGCCGAAATCTAAATCCGTACGCTTCTCTAACGGCTCGTTTGTCATCGGAAAATTTCCGAGAGGGAGACGTTTGCGGGTAATCTCCCGTGGGAGGTGCACGAGGGGATAATAGAACGTTGTTCCGAAAGAAACAGCTGGAACAGAGAACCGGCTGACTGGCCGATTCGCTGCTTAAAGACGACGATTCCATTCGATCGAAACGACTTTTTTCGCAAAACTTACGCGGTGAGCAGCGACAAAACGGCCTTCGAACCTTCGTTCCTTCTTCCGCCCGGACGCTTTGCAGACTCTTTCTTCGTCTTTCCGTATCGCGTTCGCGCCAGTCGGCCAACTTGAAGCGAAAATGGAAATTCAAGGGTGGAAAGGACGGAAGTTGAAGGAAGGCGCGGGCTGACTACCGGAACGAGGCGGGAGTGAGAGATAAGTGGGAATACAGTTTACGCGGGGAATGGGAAGTACTTAAAATTTACACGTTAGCCGGCGTTTTCGTTTTATCCTGTTGCCTTCTTCTTATCTATCGTGGGGCGCGCATCTAAACGGGAAATAGTGGACGTAGCGTTGTTGCGTCGCCACGTTTACACGTAAAGCGTGTTACGTCCACGATTTCCGTTACGGTATAACAAATGGAGTTTCCTTCTGGCCGCGCAAAAACACGAAATCTGCTTAAGAAACCCGAGACTCGACCCTTCGGTATCCTGCTGCATTATTGCGGCTAGTCGTTTTGTTGCTTGCGAGTCGAGCGTTTTTTAACTTAAGGACGTTACCGAGCGGTTTATAGCACGATCGTGGAGACCGAGATAAGCATTTTGGATTCGTGAACGAAATGACGATCCGATCGAACCGTTCGTTCTATAGATGGCTGTTACCTTGACGATTAAAAGTCTGTGCAAGCGCGGTAGCGCGTGAATCGCTGTTCGTTATTGTGGCTAGATTCCATTGGCTAGTACCCTGAATATTAATTAAATCGGATGTGCGATTAAATTCAAAATCTTTGCGTCCACGCGTTAATAATAAAGACGATAGAACACAGCTTCGATCTTGAAAAAGATGCAGCATGTATTTTATAATATAACGTATTGTATTGTACGTTATATAATAATATATATATATATATAGGTAATATAGGAAATTACGCGTGGTTCTGCTTATGGTTTCCATTAGTACCAGTGGATTACGTATTCATAGATACTACGTCGAATCCCTGTCAAATTATGCATGCTATTATGAAATAGGATTTCAAACTTTTTACCCAACAACTTACTTCGGTAGTTACTAACAGTTTGATTAAAACTTTCAGCCGCTTCTTTCCCGGTTGTAGATACGAATAATTGGCATTCCTATCTATGAATATTCTCGGTTATTAGATTCGTTAAAGGTATTCATTCTCTGTTCCTGCGGACAGATTTCGATGACGTAGAATGTCAGCGATGACGATGACAATAGTATTATAGCTGGAGCGCGCGTCTAATAGGTGGAAGTAGTAGGCTTGACCCACTTCGATCGTGACAACAAAGAAAAAAAGTCTCGACGATTCCCCGGGGTCATGAGCCGCGGACGCGAGAAATTAAAACTCGTTCTTCCTCTTGGTTGCCTTAGTGGGCACAGCCTGCCAACAAAAGTCACATGTGCCTGCTGCACGATTCCCCTCGTACACGCGGCTCTCGTTTCTTCTTCCTTTAAATCCCATCTGCGTCCAATTTTCCTGTTTCTTCGAAGACGCGGCCGGTTAACACCGGTACCACCGGAGCTTCGCCTCGTGGAGAAGCTCGCGTCATTGTGATCTTGCGAGAGCCTATTACGCTCGAGCTTGATTAGTCCAACGACACACTGCCTTTTCTTTTTTAATCTTACGCCTGGTGTTTCGCGAGATTTATACGGTGTCAAAAATATGCTAAGAAAATTCCTGCTACCATTTTTCGTCTTATTTAGATGTCTCAACAGTGCCTTTTAAATTTCACCGTCCAACGCGAATTTTGTTCCGCGATATTCGTCAACTACACGAATCCGTAAGCAGAATTGCTCCATCGAAAACGTGAATTTTTCTAAAAACACTCGACTTTCTACAAAAATTAGATGTCGCGTGAAAACTAAAGATTTACTTTTTCGACAAAGTTATTGGAAGAAAAGCTTTCCGTATCGTTGCGTTCTTTCAAAATTCTTGCAAACACAAAAGGAGAAAGAACGCAATCTGAATTAAAGATCCATATAACGGCAAGAGATTTCAAAGCGGCAACTATCAAGAATCAACGTACCCATTTACATCGAAGAGCGTCCGATGAATTATTGAAACGATAGATTTGAAGAAAAAAAAAAAAAGAAAAGAAGACGAAGAAAAAGAAAGGGAAAGAGGAGGAGAAGGAAAATGTGGAACAAGAACGTCTCGTCGTTCGTTCGTTTCCCATGACGATGTCGTCGGGCAATTAGATTTAGTGCTTCTTGCTCGTACTCCATTTTCTTTTGTCTCTGCATTCTAGAATTCTTCTTTTCTCTCGCATCCTTGTACACGCACACGGATGGAAAGAATGCTCACGCGACCGAACGAAAGGGCGCACAGTTTCGTTTATTCTCATTGAAACTTTCCAAGCACATCCCCATTTGTCTCCTCGCATTCTTTCGTCTCCTCTTTTTCTTCCGCCCTCCTCTCTACCTCTCTACACCCCCTTTCCCCACTTCCGCCGTCGCTTGTACCTTTTTTCCATGTAACGATGAATCTCGGATTGTTATCAAGCTACGAGGGCTCTTTAATTTTTCGCTCGAAACGCTGTTAATTTTAAGCTCGAAACCTTCTCGTACAAAGAACCTATTTTCGTTACTTCTATGGTCATATTTGAAACTGGTAGCAAAATTCTAGAAATTCGCCTTTCACAACGACACAGAGAATTCTCTTCGAGCTTCTCTAAAAATCATGGAATAATAAGGTTTTTAGCTTTGTTATCGAAGATGGTACGCGATCTACGTTCGATGCGCTTCTTGGTATTTCAAACAGCGTATAATTTGCATAACGCGTTAAATGAATAACGCGAAAATAAAAGTTAGTCTCGTTAAATTCTTAGATCGACGTCTTGATTTAATTCGAAAGATACGACTCGAACAAGATCGTAGTTCGTGGTAAAAGCGCGCCGTCGATAATAGCTTAAGATATTTATCGTATTTAACGACTTGCCATACTGTCTTTGAGAGACTGACAGACGGATCAATACACGCTTTCAAACACATCGTTCTATTACCTCGAGCACTGACACAACAATAACCTATCGATAACTGATCCTAATTCGCTCGAAAAGGACGATAATAACGGTGTCTTGAAGCTCCTATATCAGTTTTCGTAAGCTATACCACTGAATACACAAGTATCAAACGAACTTTATATCCATCTAAATCGAATAGCAGTTATCCGAACGGATAATCAACCGTAATGGAATTACATACTACCGAGCACGATCCAACGTGAATAATTTACAGGATCTTTAATACCGTCATGGATCGCTGATGGGCTGATGTAATAAATTAAATTAGAAGCAGACACTACGGGGATTCACGCCTATGCCACGCCTCCGTGACACGAGACGCTAACATATATAAATCACGGGAAAACGATGATTTATGTTCCGACGACGATCGTTAAAAATGCCTTGGGAAAGTAGCGTGTCCTCTTTGAAACTCGAGGAGGTCGATAAATCTCGTCCAGCTCGTACTACATAAGTGTAATTACGAAGCACATCAATTTTTATACCGTTAACAGCTTGTTTCAGACATCATTCGCACCTCTCTACGAACAGTCTATGAGATAATCGATTAAACGAAGAGCATTTACTGGGACTAGATTTTGTCGCAAAAAGATCGATGAATATATGAAAGAAAATAGAACTTTCCTTCCAGGTTCTTCGTCGACGAATCTTACAGCATATAGAACGAAGAAGCAGAATTCGATAAAGATCGACTGAGAAAAAATTACGTATCGTTAGTATTTAATGGATTAAACCGGATTCGTCCCTGGATACGTTATTCGTTTCTTCCCTTCCGACATTTTTATTTCGTTACGCCGTTTAACGCACCCAGAAGTAATCGCTCTACCATCGAAGGAAACAATTTGTCTTTTATCTTGCAACAGCGTAATTTGTACGATCTCGTTCACGTTGTTCGATTAATTCCACGATTTTCAATCCATTTTCGTTCTTCTTCGATAATATCGAAAGTTCCATAGTTCACCTTTTGTTAATGGCCGTGTATTCAGACTCCCGCTTTTCGAAGCTACGCGTGCGTTAAACGGTCACGCGTAAGTCCCATACATATTAAACGATCGTGTAATTACGAATGTTTGCATAAACCCTTCCGTGCTGCTGCCGGTAGCGCCGCTACTGACCCCCTTTTCGCTAGTTTTCTCCTTCTTCGTCTTTTTTTTCGGCTTCCTGTCACATTTCGTATATATATGAACACCTCACGGCGCGGCGTCTGGTTATGGACAGAGGCAACTAGATAAAGTGGCAACGAAGTCACTTCAGAGCGTCTGACGTGACATTTTTAACCGTATATGCGTTCTTCCCTATTGCCATTTCTTTCTCCCCATCCCATCTTTCCTTTTCCTTTGTTTCGTTGCAAATTTTTATACAATATAAAGCACGCCAAACTCAGATTCAAGTCTATTTACGACATACTCGAAAACACAAACGCTCTCTTTTATTTTTCTATTTTTGTCTCACCTTTCTCTTCTCCGTTTTGACGTTTATTCTTTCCTCTCGTCGTTTTGCCGTCATTCAGACTCTCCTCCTGATTCACCCTGATCCCCGTTCGTTCACGCAAACACGCATCCACGCATACCAAATGAAAGCGCACTCTGTCTCCCTTCGTTCTCTGGCACGTTCATAATCGCTCTCGTCATCGCATGATTCCGGCTGCATTACTTCGAAGAAAGACCGCTTTCACAAACGCTGCCAAACTGCCTGCGGTCGTTAGCCTTTATGATGCACGGGGCTCAACAATTCGGCGTCTATCGATCGACCATAGCTTCGTTTCTTCCCGATCGCCGACGTTGTCGCCGACCTCGTCCGAGGCGAAACTCAATTTTATGACCACTGCTCGTCAAATCGATTAACACGCTAAATTTCTAACAAATATTTGGGTAGCATAAACATAACGATACTGTATCGTACGTTGCTATTCAGAGACAGTTGTTCGTATCGTAACAGGTAAGAAGAAATGAATTGTTGTTTCGCGTTAACTCTCAACTGGTACCGTTCGATTATACGCGATTACGACGATTTCGATTAGATTCGTTGTTCATTAGTTAGTACTGATACAAGTTTCCTCTCCTTTATCAAAAGTTAGGCTTTCGTAGCTAAAATTCCGTATTTCTAATTTACCGAATTTCCATGATTTAGAATGTTATATAACCTGCGAAGAAGAGACAGGTTTTTCAAGTTAATAAAAACATCGAACGTATTAGTTTCTCTATAGAATTTCACGAACGTAATTTTATATGATCCTTATTAGTACGCGTGAGAAGATATTAGTACGGAGGTGATGTAAAGTGTGCCAATTACACAAGATACGGTTGGATCGAATCTCCTACCATGTTACACGTAATCGGAAACAAGCTGGCTTGGATCTTTTTACACCATCAATTACACAATTCGATTCACTTGCGTGTTATTAATATTATTATTCCACATGCACTCTGGGCGCCTCGTAAAAGCAATGTTTCGAATTCGCAAGCTTTCTCCCATCTTTTATCGCAATCCTTTGATTTTTGTCATATCGCTAATCAGCGAATCGAAGAAGGGTCCAATCGAACGATCGTTGTTTTTATCCCGAATCGAAATCATCTTAACTCGAACTTAATTTTCCAAAAATAGAGATAGCAATCACGACGGCTAAGCTAGCGAATTTCCATCAACCATTCGATTAAACATTCAACGATAGTTGAAACGAAGAGAGTAGGTCATCGCGTGGCTGGCTCATCTCTCGTTTAGAGGCTCTGATCGCGCTAATGAAAATCGCGAACGTAATTAAATTCAAAACGCGAATTTTTCTCTTGGAACATCACCGGAGTAACCGTAGAACGAAACCAACGATTAATCGAACAATCGATCGAACTGAACGACGAATCGTACCGGATCGAGGAAACGAATCTTTGGTTCGGTCGAGGGAATCCTCGAGGTGGAAAGCAGCTTATTGACGGGTGCATTTGCAACTGGAGACACTCAGGTGTTGCGGCCACGACGAACGAGAGACCGTGCGTGGCTGTGCGGATGATACAGGCCGACAGAAAGGAGCCAAGCCAAGAAGGAAGACCGTCGATGTAATGGTGAAACTATCTTGGGTTTATGCTCCGGTCACTGACATCCAACCGTAACGCTATACTCTCCGCTGCTGGACACCGAGTTTGCCCTCTGACAAACTGCGTCTGCAGATGGCGGATCTCTCTTTCGTGCTACCATCTTCCAGGCTGCCACGGACACCAAACAACCATCAGATATATATCTCTGTATACATAGAAAAATACCAACTTCCTGAAATCTGGTGGGTGCGTGGAAATTGACCACTCTATCTCTTCGGGATGGAGCGTGGAATCGGTCAGGTTTGACCTTAGCGGACAGAGCAACGGAAGAGCAGGGACACACAAGACCGAAAAACCTTTATAACGTGGACACTTGGCAAATTAGAGTTATACGGTGACTCACCAAATTATTTCAATACCTGCTACAAAAACGTCTTACGAATACGTTACGCGCGTCGTACAAAACATTTTGAAATCTCATTAGCACTGCGGTGAGTCGTGATGTCGTGAATGTCTTTTTCTGTTCCAAGAAGCATTTAATGAAAATCCGATTTCCGCGAATAACAGGCCGTAAATATCGAACGAATACGAGAGATAGAAATCGCTATATATAATAATAATAATACACATATACATATACATATAAGAATCGTGATCCCAAAATTTTAAATAAAATTTCTATCTTCTCTAAACCCGGTGTGAAGATGTTTTATCAAATGTTCAAACTCTGAAGTTGCAACGTAAATTGCTAATTACTTTCCCGTGGAGATTCCCATCGTCGCGAAAGTGGAAGATTAATAACCATCGATTAATTTGAAATTAGATTGATCTTTAACAGGCTTTCGGATACATTTAAGTTGCTGTTAGGCGCACTTATATGGGTGGCTGTTACTACGGCACAGCATAAACTGTGGTAATCGGTTTAGGGGCCCTCGCTCACGGTCGATCAGGTATTTAGCAAAGTGTATGTAACGATGGGATTACGTATGATTCCGACACACGAGAAACAGAACAGTTACAATGTTTTTACATCGTCTTATCGAAAAGAAGCGTTTGTCGAAAATCTGGTTACTCCAAGCTGCTGACTAAGAATAAAAGTTACAATTGATTTCGATTCAAAAAGACATAGAAAGACTAAACTCTTCGTAAACTTGGTAGCTATTTCCAGCGATAACGCGGTAATACCACGATCAAACATTCGGGCCACCGTTTTATCGATCATCGAGTTCACCGTTTCAAACACAATGAACTCCTTAAAAAAGTCTTAAAAACGATTAGAGTCCGTTCTGCTAGAATCCGTTCGTTGACCCCGTCACCCTATGAATTATTTGCGGCCTGAATGGAATCTATTGGTAAATATCACGCGTCTTTTCAATTCTGTTTCAGCCGAACCACGAACAATGGAGATTCGAGTGTCGTCTCTCGAGGCAAAGGGAGAAAGAGCGAATAGTAGGATGAAACATGGGTACGGTCTTGATTCCTTGGCCGCCACTGCTGAGTGCGGAGCTTCGCACAGTTCTCTCCGCGCTCTTCACTTCTTTCTTTCCCTTCGATTCTCTCCTTCACTATCCGACAGCCTATTTTTCCGCAATTTCTGATGGCTCTCGAGGTCCCTGTCTTACCGGTAACTCATTCCCTCGGATCTACTACACTCTCGATGAAGAATCTCTGCGCCTCTATTTTCCAGTGTCCTCGTGGCGGCGCTATTGCGTAAAATCCGAGAAGAGGTAGCGAGAGTTCCTCGCCCGGAGCAACGTGACAACGGAAAGAAGAAACACTCGAGCATGTCCCAGCAGTGTAAAATTCGAACGTTACGGTCGGGCCTGACTCTTTGCTCTGCCCGTACATTTCCTTCTGGGTGAGCAAAGTTTCAGGTGTGTCCGTGACAGTCTATCGTCGCAGCGTGTGATTTCTTACCTCGGCCTATGGATCCATCATAGTCGATGCAACGAATAACGAACAATAACAATCTCCAGTCGAGCGTTGGCATTGAAAAACTGCCGTCGACTGGAAAACGTCCAAACTATACTAAAGTCCACCGTATCTAGTGATAAATCGAGTCGTAAAGTTCGTTGTGTAACGAGGAGAATATTTCTTGTATTGGCTCGCGAAGCGATATACAAATATGTACAGGGACGAACAATCCATTCGTGTTTTTTTAACAAAAGCTATACCGTTTTCATATGCAAAAAAAAAAAGATCCGTGATCAACGAATTACGTTTCATATGTTTATTATAAATATTACACGCGAGAGATAATACCGTATCGGAATGAACCGTTTTCAAAGTATCGATGCCAGAAATTCGATAAAGCGTATGAAAGCTAACGTTTCCTTGAAAAGAGTTGATTTACGAGGGTAGGCAGGGCGAAGTACGCGATAAATATCTAGGTGGAAATCAAGCATACTCGACAGTACTCTTACGCCTGAAATTTGCTTTTTACCTGGCCCTCGTGCTCTCTTACTTTGAGAAAATAAAGGTGAGCAAAGTTTCAGGTGTGTGAGTGCGTTGAAATCAACAAGTAAACTCGAATGGTAAGACCTTAGAATAAAATTCGGAATTGCGCTGCTTCGATGGATCTCTCGTAGACAAAAGTTGTAATCGTATCAATAGGAGACATTATATTCGCCCAATTTTCATTACAGCGGAAACACGATTAAAGACATTATTATATATGTATATTATATTTGCGAATCATTCACGTACATTTTGTGATTCGAATAAAATATCAATGCGCCTAACCCCTAATTGAAAAGAAATAGAAATTTTTTCCTAATCGCAAATTTATTTCTTTTGAAAATTTGAGAATTTCAATGCTACGATAAACGACTCTAGGAAGAAAGCTAACCTTGTGGAATAAAAAGCTTCGTCAATGTCGCAAACGATACGTCTAAGAGTTAGTCTAAAATTAGCAATGAAATTAGGCAGGCCTTGGAAAGACTAATAAATCAACTGAAGCGTTACGATCTGGTTTCCGTCACTGTCAGGCTTCCTCCTATATATGTAAATCAATAACCAACTGGTTTAAAGCCGATGTGGTTGAGAGAATCCAATTTCACACATTTAAACTTTTATATTTAAAATTATATTCCATCACATGTAAATAACGAGTCTTTAATTCGCTCATTCTTGTATGTGAAAACCAAGCAGATATTGTACGATAAAATGTAACTGAAAGAACTATTAAAAAAATTAAGAGAACAACCTGTCCAAATTATTTAAGTTGTAATAATATCCCTAACTTTATATCCTGAAAACGGTTATAATGCTTACATATGTACACGCGCGAATCTCATTCCTAACATTTTCATGTAATAAATAAAAATTATTTATCACAAACGAACCAATTATTAACGCGAAAGTAAACATGTAGACGAGCTAATTAAAATTTGTGAACCCTACTCGCGAATTAAGTTATCACCATCCGCTACTTAAGAACCGATTACCAAACGAATTAATTATCCAATAATATTTAATCGTCTTCGGTAAAGTAATAACGACAAGGGACAACGATAATCCCACGAATTATTTCCATTTAAATACGAGTTTACCCCAGGCAGTTAATTCATCAAAAGCGTCCCATCGCCGAAAGGGGAGCGCGCAAGAAGTTATTAGGACTTTTAGGTTTATGCTCGGCCTTTAACTTTCACCGTTCAAAACTAGAAAAGCAACGAATCATAGTCGCGAAGGACGAATTTTAGAATTTTATGCGAAGAAATTGCGTTTTTAACGATTATTATAGCAAGGTATTACATCGATACCGCCATTATACCGACGATAACTTGGCAAGTTCGTTATTACCAAAAGTTCCTATCATATCGGCGCTAATAATATTGCAGGCATCGAGTTTAAACTGTTAACACGTCGACCAGCCGGTATCGTGCATTCGAAATGTATTATTCGCGATAAGAACAAGCCGAATTATCGTACTTTGGACAAGTTGTGTGTGTGTTATCTGCTTACGTTCTTTATTACACTTTTTCAACGGCGTAGATTAATTGGAAAAGTTGCTATCCGATAGTTGAATTCTTTCTCCCGACAACGTTCGCCGCGAATGAACAAGGGAAATTATTTCTATGCCGTAAATGAACACGGAACGTGAAGATGATGCTATTGGCAAGATATAAGGGGTATATTAGTTTTCGAAAGAAACGCTCAAATACCTTCTCCTACGAACGTATTGAAAACCGAATAATAGATATTTATTCACTGGCGACTATTCGTTTTCTATCTTTTTTACGGCTTTAGCGTCAAACCGCGTTCCCATTCGTCCTCACGTTCGTGAATTAAACGTATGCCGTATGCGGATAAACGCTTAACCGGGGATCGGACAATACAATTCGACGTAAACGGATCCTCATACGTGATTCCTACGAAAATATACATGTTTTTATTCGTTTGTCAAACGCAACTCGTGGAAAACAAAGCTATAGGTGGTAATCGATGCGGATACGCGTACGTATGTATTTGTAGATAGAACGATTATAGATTGTCGTGGAAATAGAGAAGATCACGATCGTAACCGAAGAAATAACGCCACAGGTCGACCTTCGTAAGAGAGGAATTAGTTTAAAATTCTGTTTTGGTTAACATCTCGCAGATTGGAAAGAACTATAGTGGTCGGTCGTTGCGTGGGTGATTGGTGAAACGACAAACCTGAAGCGAATATACAGAAGTAACGTGGTAAGCTTTGCGCAATATCTTGTCAGGACAGAATGGATATCTCTTGCGCAATATCTATAAATAAACTAGTCCATAGACAGACCATAATAACGAACCTTTGCATTGCACGGGACAGGAATAATAAATCTCCTTTTAGATTGGCAAATTTGCAACAATATGCTTCATTGCCGAGACCCGGCCGTTTCTTCCGTGCGTTTCACGGTTTATCGTGGATAATTTGTCGACTGGTTCTCGCGGCACGGAATATATAAATCTATCCCCTATCGACTCACCCACCTGGATTATTTGTAACCGAGTACATAAATTGAGAAATTTCCATCTTCGATCAGATTCTACTTTTTAATTGATAGTACTCAATGCGAAATACGTACGAAATAGTAATGTTAAAAGTACAAAATACAAAATTACTTACGTTCTTGGTTTTCAAGCATCGTTAAAGTCCTTTCCAGGTTACAGGAAGAAGAGGAACGAATGAAAAACCTTTAACAAAATATGAGTTATTATAATTTGTTCCGTGAAACAGTGATGGTTGTTTAGGAAATTTGAGATAACGAAATATCAGATTCTATAAAAACTTGGAATTTTAATAATAATAAAAAAAAAATATTCTAACGAACTCTAGTCTCTATGAAACTGGAACATCGAAATTGAAAATTTAGAAGACTTATATATATATATATATAGAAATCTTTTACGAATTAGATTCGACATTATGATTATGGTGATATTTGAAACCAATTTGAAAACGTACGTACATATTTAGTGCAAGTAAATATTTCGTACAGACGAAACAAATATTTAAACGGTCAATTGCCCATTACATTAATAAACTTCAACACTTAGTGGGGCCATCTTTAACGCTCGTTACGTGTTTAAGATGGCTGTTCATACCGCATATTAACTTTCTAATAAATATACATTTGCAGTAGATATCTTGTAACTTTTATACATTGTACATTTCTAGATTGCTTCTAAATTTGTTCAACATAACCACTAATAGTCATGACTCATTACTGAGTCATTGCAGTGCTAATACTTTACATGATACATATAATATACATAAAAGTTTTCTATGGTAAGTATTTTAATTTGAAATACTCTTGTCGGCCATTGTATATGGAAGTTATACGTACGTATATTTACTCTTAACCAACTTTAGTGCTCAGATTGGATATACATACGTGTCTATATAATAACTCTTCTAAATAATGCTCATTGTTCTAATCGTAGACGATTTCGACAATATGAAAACAAAGGTAAAAGCTATTGATCGTATTCTTTACCTGATAACTTCTAGATGAAACGTTTACGCTTCTTCTTCCTGTGCTTCCCACCTAAAACTGACACTTCTACGATACGATAGATCGATCGGAAGAAATTATGTATGTATATCGATTATAATTTACTATCGTAATATATATTTGCATATTTCGTCGTTCGATCGACGTTGTAATCTTTATTTAAGATAAGATCATTGCGCGCACATTTCGTACAAAGATACATATCAGATGACACTCAAACGTGGGACACGAAAAAGCGTTACATGTCATGACTATTTTGTACTTCATCCATAGCAAGATCATGTACTTAGATGAGTTTTAAAAGTTGTTCCACCATGGCCGTAGTTTCTTCGATGAACATGGGATACCATCTAACAGCTAATAGGTGGAACTAATCGCTTCATGTCCATATAAAAACATACATACGTGCGCACGTATAAGTACGTATAAGTATAAATTTCTTATATTCACACGTTTGAGCATTTTACGCGCGTATGCATTTCAAACTTTCCACTTTCAGCTGTTCACATACGATTTTAATCATAGTCTCAAGTGTAGTTTGCACGGAATTAAATATTATTCATGTGAGTGCTTCGATCTATTCAATAGAATTTGCAAATATTTAAATATACATACATTTCGTGTATTTGTTACTTGTATATTCGTTACTATCGTGTATTATTTTTATATACATTTGTAATTAACCTTTTTCGGAAATGAAAAGTTGATCGAAACTTTCATTTTATTATTTGAACTTTGATCATCCTACGTATATAAGCTTGATACATTTATGCAATACATATTAATACTGTTACAATTGAAAGAAGAGAAATAACAATGTAATATTACAATGTATTGCTATATACTTTATCATTTGCTTTAAAACGATCTTTTACTATTCTAATGGCTGGTATATCAAGACTTTGTATAAATGATTCCATTATTTGAACAAATGCAAGGCCTTTTCTTTTACAATCTGTTTGTCATTTTCTTCATCAAGTTAGTATACAACCGATAGTCCCATATTACACAATTTAATATAGATCGATAAACCAAAATATTCTGCCTGATTTAAAGAAGACGGTGAAGTATTCAATTTGTCTTCCGAATCGTTCCATATTTTATATTTCAACACACCGTAGAAATCTGAAAGAGGTAACTTCTTCATACTGTCTGGTTGCTTGATCGCGGCTCCTTTGGCTGGTTGGTCTGTTTTTTTGTTTTCAGGAACACCCACGTGTGCTAGCATCCAGAAAATTTGCAGTTCGTTGTCTTCCATTCGTGAACCGCAGTTGCAAATTTCATGGCGGACAATGATTGCCTCTGTGGGATTTGGCCGTAGTGCTTTGGAACCATCTGCAAAGGTACGTATGTAAGAAAAAAGTAATAAATTTATTATGTCTATGAATTTTGTACATGGAGAATTTTAAATAGTTTGGTCAAGTAAACTGTGTATATTCACCTAAGTGCGTTGTATGGTGTAATTATTTTCAAATATATTGGATACATATTCAGATACATCAGGATGGCACGAACGGTATTGTACTTTATCCGTATGTTCGATCCTTCTCAGCAGGTTTTCACAATTATTCTCCTCTTCTTGTTGAGTTGGATGTTGTATAAGACAGTTTCCTCCAGTTCTATGTATTCTTGAATGTATTGTGCCATAGAATTGGTTAGGTTGTTCAATGTTTTCCGAGTGTATTTACCATAGAGATATTCGATCCTGCCTCTTAAGTAATGGATCTCAGCTTTTGCAAGGATTGCGTTGTTGGGTGTGATTCTATGTTTATCCGAAGGTTAGTTTGATAACCGTACTTCCGATTCTTGTCCAAATGTTTCTTAATTGTCTGTTGCGAGAATTCTATCAAAACATAGACTCTAAGATATAGATAGATAGATGACTATAGTCATCTAGCGGTGAAAAGATGGTACTAATGGTATCAGTGATATTAGCTTGGCAAAATACTATTTTGGGCATAGTGCCGCATCTACCAGTGAACCGGCGATACTGATTAGTAGGTAAATGAAAAAGGAATACAAAATTAGGAATTTAAAGAAATACATATGTTTTTAAGAGCAGAAAAGGTAATAAAATAGACGAGAAATGGGTCACGGGGTAGGAAAAAATCTAAAACCTATCAAGATGACGAGTTTGGTACTTTTAACGTTATAGTAAAATAAATCAAAATTTGATAATTATTCCACATCTTTTATTTGGTTGTATACATCTATAGGCCCTAATTCGGCGTGAGCTGTATCATTTTCAAGTCGAATTAACAAGTCAATTCTCCAATAGTAAACGTGTCACGATCAATGATTATCTATGTCGTGATTCCCGAGACGTACAGTGTTAATAGTATATGTACATACGCAGAATTGTTTCGCCTAATTAAAGCGTTTAATCGTTCGGTCATATCTTTTCACCGTTCAGTTTTCGATATTTAATATCGGTATTGACGAATGAACGCAACACCCTCTTACCGTGAAAAGTCGATACACTTTTAACGTTTGTGGTATTAATTAAGTCGATAAGTTGACTTCCTACTTGAACGTCGAGAGATCAAAGGTAGATCGCTTTGAGTTTGTAAAGTAACGCGATCGATGTCTTCCAAATCGTTAAGCATCACGCTGCGACGACCTGTTGGCACAAAAATTCCGCTTCAAACTAAGAAATGACGTCGGCGAATCGATAAAAATTACATTTCTCAAAACGAATAATTTGCGATTAACGAATGTTTGAATTTTTCAAACAGCAATAGAAATCAAAGCTGGCCCGCGAAGTTCGTGGAATTGGGCAGCACTAGAAATCTCCGTTACGAATAAATTAAATATTACAGCTTTTAACAAAAATTGTTGTTTCGATAAAATATACAGTATTTTATTTGCTGCTTATAAGAATACCGTTTCGAAAATAGAACAAGATACCGTAAAAAACGGTCCAAAGACATTTTCTTCTAGAAAGCTCCATAATTGTTCGTCTCGAGTAAGAAATTCCTTCTGGAAAGCGCATTTCCGATCTTCTTTCCGATTGTTATCTCAGAATGTAGTCTATTCGTACAAATGATATTCGCGATACGCTTAATTGTACGACTCCACACATATACATATTATTACGGAAAGGATGTTCACGATTTCATGCGTTATACGACCTCCTTTTCAAACACACACGTGTGTTTCCTGTATATATATATACAATATCTCATTATCCACTTAACACTTTTATCATTTACTGTATATATATTTATTTATTTATATTTATACGTGTATATAATAGGTATGCGAATATGTATATACAATTATATGTATATATATAAATACATGTATGTGGAAGTCAAAAATTAATGAAGTTAAAAAAATATAATCTTCAAAATAGAAACTATAACCGTCTCTTTCTTCTCAGCTACAGCACTATTGTGTCACTTATAAGTCCCTTATTCTCATACTTCTTTGTTCTTTATTTCTTTGAAAACGCATCAAACATTTCTCTGTCTTTCTCTCTCTCTCGCTCTCTCTTTCTTTCTCTCTCTCTCTCTCGTTCTCTCTCTCTCTCTCTCTCTCTCTCGCTCTCTATTTTCTCATTTTCTTTGTACGGAATTGCACGTGTACTTACTATTTGCGTGTTCATTGGTTCGAGAACGAAGGAACGTCGACAACCGATTCGCCGTGATCGAGCGAGTTCGAGGTTGCCTTTTTCACAAAATCTTTAACAAATCGGTCAATTGCATTCGAAAAGATACAATAAAAGCGACACAGAGAAAATGGCGAACGTTCACCGTTCGCATGTCATCATTTTCTACTGGTGAAATCTTACAAGATCGTTTTCTAGTATACTAGTGTACCAGTATCAAATAATCGATCATATCGCATGATTGTGTTTAATTACACATAACACAGGTTTATACAACGCACAACACATCATTCTGTACATTCATCTCAACGAACAAAATGTTTTCCTTGTTAGGTAATTAGTAACTACTGTTACTGGCCTCTCCTGCACCTATTAAAGGCAACTGCACTCGTTTCTTCGTAAATCTTGATGTTGTTCCTCGCGATAAAATAATGGTAACTGAGCAACAGGTTTTATAGAGTCCTCCAGAATTTAATAATCTCTTCGCAGATTTCAAAAACTTTATTTCTTCGTTAGCAACAATTGTAAGTTTCTTTTCGGATGAATTTTAGTCGAGGAAAATTATTCAACAGTTTACGTTATTCACAAGCACTCGGAAGCATTGCAAAACTTAACGATATCAAACAGAATGTAGCGATTTCGTAGATATAACAGTACGGTATACATATACGTTACGTATTTAAAAAAGAAACGTAGACAATATGTATCTGTTAAACAAAACCTGAACGTAATAATTTCTGTAGATTAGTCGCTTAACATTTGTAATTATTTGAGCTTGTATCGTTAAATTATTAATAGCTAGTATCGTTTAATCGAAACGCGTTTAAATGTACAAATTAATTTTTTAAATAACGACTAACTTTTTACGCTGTGTGTATTGCTCTAAAAATACTGAACGACGTTGTTTGTAAAGATCGCAGAAAAATTGGCGTGAAAAACATTGCGTTCGATTGTCTCCTAAATTTTGTTAAGGATGTCGTTTTGCGGCCATCGCTATTTAATTACACATAGAAATACATTTCACTAATGAAAGTCTTTACACCCTTAGGGAAAATGTATAACGCTAAAAACGCAGTTTCTCCGTTAATATTAATATCAAATAACGCAATTTGCGAGACAATTCGATCAATCGTTAATCATCCACGATGACAAAGAGTAATTAGTAGCTGGTGATTTTAACTCGCTACTTCCAATATTACCTGATATATTCATTAAAATATGAATATATCTAGAAAATATGCGCTTGAAACTACGTACAGTCTTCTTACGCAATTTTTATGCACCTAGCACACGTGTTTTTCGTTTTAAATTAATACAACACTTTTTCTCGTTAGGAAGCTGTCTTTCGTAATACATGGAAGATATCTGAACGTGTTAGTAATTAAATAAGTACCAGATAAAAATACGGAAAGAAATATTTAAACGAGTTGATCGCTATAATTTATATTACACGTGGGTGAAGAGAAATCCTCGGGTAATATTACAGGCCGTCTTTAACGAAACATTCAACTCGCATTATGAACCGGGACGAAGAGAAGTAAATCGAGAACGTTACTCATTGAATCGTACAATCAAATAAAGAAATAAAATATTGAACGTAAATGATATACATGATTTTCAAAATTTTTCTGAAAATATTTGCTCGCAAGATTGCTTCTGTACGTTTCGAAGCTACGATCCTCTTGATGTTTCGTTCGAACGCAAATTGAAGCGAATCGAGGAATAAAATTAATTTTCAATCTCCCATAACGGTAAGTTTACAGCGATCGTAGACGAAGCGACATATTTTCGAAGCACATCGGTGCTAGAAAATTTCAAGGTGCGATTCTTAATGACATTTGAAGAAAATCGGCCAGATATTTGTAATATTTTACGGCCATATACAGGAGCGTATTGTGTACTGTATGCGCAGTGTAGAAAGTTTAGCAAATACATAGTGTGACCGAATTAAGGAGACCGCCGACATTAACGTTTGACATTCGTTTCGACGCGTCTGTCGTTAATATCGATTGATTTTTAAAGGCGTAACACGTCGAAGTATATGTCGAAAATGTCAACTGGAAACTCACTCGCAAATTATCAGACTGTCTCAGTCGGAATTTTCGATAATCGCAAGACCCTACGATCTTTCTACTACATTTTCTACTTCGCTTTTATAAAACCCTTAAACAAGTTCTTACTTTCGAGATGACATATTTATATATTCTCAGGTTAATTTCATTTAAAATCCGCTACGGAGATGACCAAACGTTTAATTTCACTTTCTCTAATAAAATACACGTGTTCGGTCGATCGTGATCGATAAGCGAAACAAATAGTATAGAAAGATTGCTCGTTTCTCTAACGATTCTGTCATTCGTCTGTTTTTTAGAAACTGTCTCCCTAATCGGTCATCGAGGTACGTAATTTTGTTTTTCACTTATATATATATATATATATATATAATATATATATATAGATAGATAGATAGATTTGTTTCTTTAGTAGCTCTTTTGTAGGAAAGAGCTCGAAAATTCTCTGATAAATTTACGACTCTCGACACGTACAGGGGATATGCAAGATGCTTTGTAAAAAATCATTAGAACTTTCTGATATTGTGAGATTAGCTTCCGTGCGATTCACTAATGTAATGGAATAGCCAGGAAGTATCTACATACTGGTAATCAAACGGAGTCCTTTCGTCGTCGAAGAAAAATTCTCGTTCGATTTTTAAATTCTGTCGATAGAAATTTGATCATATTATTCCAAAAAAGATGCATCTAACACGTCATGGTCCGACCAAGTACATATTAATTATGTACTATGTTTGGTAATTATAAATTTGTGATTTTAAATTAATCGACTCGTCGTACCAGATATTATAATATATTGAAATATCGAAGAATTATCCAATGAAAGATAACGTCTCGATTTAAGAGAAAAGATGAGTAGTTTGAATCTCGTTTTTACTTCATGCATGGGAAGTTGGGGCAAGATGGAAATGCTAAAACAAAATTTCTCTAGAATACTAGATTTATTGATGTTGTATCTACAAAAAATATCATATATAATATCAATGCCTGTTTATCGAAACATGTTAAAATAAACTTCCAAAACTTAACAAAAAAGATAGAAAAATATAATTTTGAAAGTAGAGACAATGCCCTAGTGACGGGGAAAGATAGTACCCATCTATTTGTATATATCCATTGTTGTTAGACCAAATGGTAGGCCCGTTTCATTTAAATAAAATACTAATTTTTCTTTACTATATGTGTAACGTGTGTATGGGTTATGATCGTGTATGTATGTTCCAGTTATGATCTTACATGTGTATACATGTATATATATATATATGGATTTTACTACATTTCGTAATACTGTATGGTGGTACTATATGTACTATACATATGTACTATATGTATAATGGTAGTGTGTGGTATTTGTGTGGAAACAGAACATTGTAATCCCGTAGGGAAAGCAACAAAGATTTAGGCAGAAAGAATTACTAACTCTTGCTCTCGTTCGATCGAAAACACAATTGAGAAATTGTTCCAAAATTGTCTTCAACATCTGTTGAGAATTTTTTTCGTTAGAGAGCCAACCTCTTCTCCAATGTAGTTTTAGGAACATTAAAGGCCAGAATTGCTTTACGATAGCCCATTTTTTTGTACAATCGCTTCAACGGCTCTTCGCATAGATTCTTCGGTCCAACTTTGTCACTCTGTTTTTCTCCTGTACGTCCATATTATCTAAAAATGATCGTTCATGGAAATGTCCCCATCTTGCTCCAAACGTTACATCCAAACTAATCGAATGACGATGCTTTTATTTGCTTACGAATAACATTCATAAACGCATAAATAAGTACTTGAAAAAATTGCCTAACTTACGGTATTAAAGACATAATATTGTTGAGAATCGTTACTTACCTACTCACGTTGAAAAGATGGTAGAAAATAAGGTCACAATCGTTAGAAGTAGAAAAAATCATCACTAAGCGCACAAAGACGCTATAAACTATTGAATGTAACTATTTGTCTCGTACAAAATTCACCTGTTTCTTACGATTTCATATTCATAAATGTGACGAACAAACGCATACCTCGATATTAAATTTATAACGAATATTCGCCGTCTTTTCATTTACAATTTTCATAAAACATCCGATCATCAGCGAAGAACGATTCCTTTTCCAAACTTTTTTTCGAGGAATTGCTTTATATCCAGCAGGATGTCACGGCACGAATAAAATATAGTATAGACACAAGCATATTAATATTAATATCGTATATGTATCGATATACATACATGTGAAATAGAAAAAAGTATCTAGTAGAATCAGTAGCGGTGAAAATAACTTTCGAAAAAGTATTCTACGTCTTTATAAATTATATAATAGAAACATTTCGAAGACTATTGTCGCGAGTCAATGATTGTAAGTAGTCTGCAGTGTCAGACAAAATTCGGCGAAAATTAATCGGACCACAACACGCTAGCGCAACCTAGCAATAGGATAAGACTGTGAACACGCGAAAGCCGCGTCGTTCTTTTCAGTCGTTTTTACACGTTACGTCTCAATTGTATTTGCAGAAAGAAGAAGGTATACCGAGGAAAAATGTCCATGTAGCCAACCTTCGAAAGCTGGCTATCTTTCGAACCATCTTCTCCGCATAGATCGAGCATATCGGAATCAATGAAAATTCACTTTTCACGTCTAGGTATATACAAATTATAAGACAAAAACTTTAGCTGGAATTATTTCCTATGAGAAATAAATCCTTGGTAAGAATTACGTGACTCGCGTTCAGAAAATTTTACGTTCGTTAAAACATCACCGAGATTGATTCTCCACGAACCACTATAACCAAGTAAGCGAAACAGCAACGAAGCAAACGATAAGAAGAGAACGATAATTATTCGATCAGTCAATTCCTTAAAACGGGGCTTTCAACGCTCGATTAAACGAACCCGAAAAATATTAACCGGTATTCCCAACATCTCGATGATCATTCGTTCGGTGTTTCACGCGAAGTACCTAAATCTAAACTGACGTACACGTTGTAAAAATATGCGAATCTTACGAGCTACGTGGCTCTCCCATGGTTGAATCACGATTACTCTTTTTCCTCGATTTCCTGGCTTTCGACGCCCAACAAAGTCGATTTGTCCTCCTCCTGTCCCTCCACTTCTGGTTCTTCGACGCTTTGACGCAGGCGTCTCGTGGTCTTTCGCACGTACAACAGCAGAGAGATGAAAATGCTTGCGAAGGTGAGGAACACTGCCAGGGTTATGTAAATCTTCACCGCCATCCGGTTGAAGCTCTGTGGAATAACATAACGGCACCCTTTCTTTAATCTGTATCGCTAATAATTCTAATATCGGTTTAAAAAAATGCGACTGGTTTGTGGAACATTTCTAATAGTAAAAATAGCCGAGAGAGACCGACGATCAATCCCTACTGTAACAAATTTTTTCACCGAAAAGTTGACGAAAGATTAAACGGTATTACCAACGACTGAGAGGGGAACGTATAAAACCTGAGCTGAATTAGTGAAAGCATTGGATCGCTATTCAATTTCCTTATATCTTATATCGGATCTAGGTAACATAAGCCAAGTAGGTGCTTAAAAAGTAAAGGGGATTATATTTCGAGAACACGACCGACGATCTGTAGTTGAAAATTAGCGTCAGAATATCGCAATTAGTTAACCAAGATTGCGCGACAAAGTTTAAACGACTAAATGGACACGATGTTTTCGAGAGATGGACGCACGTGTTCGCGAACGATACTCGTTTAAATACTTCTATGACTTCACGTTAAATTTATTCGTCAGAACGACATGAAACTCAATATCGGAAATTTTGACCCAGTTAACTAACTCGGTATGATAATGGTTTTAAGCTTCGTGTCTATTAAATCGACGACTCCCCGATACACGTTCCATGTTCCATGCTTGAGAAGTTGTCGAAGAAAAAAGATAGTTCTGAATATGAATGTCGTTATCCGTTTGTTCAAAATGAGAATCCGTGTCAGCAGATGAGATGGCAGATTTTACACGAGGGATTCGATAATTTTAACTAAGAAACTTCCCCCTACATAGGGACATAATCAAACTATTTAGATTTTCTTCCCGTTGTTATTCGCCTTGAAGTATTCTTAACAGAAATTATTCGTCGAAAATCGATATCCAATGGTATTTCCATTGAAATCGAACATTGGTTCCGCGTGTTCCCATAAGAAGATCTTTAGCTCCGAAGAGTGACGAGGATAACGTGTTTGAAATTCTGATTGTAAGGGTCGTCCAACGCTCGAAATGCAGGATAATCTCCTATTTAAATAACGTCTACGTGCCCTTTAAGAAGATACATTTTTCGCAGAATATAATTCAATTTAATCTACCAAATCGAACACCGTACTCCTTCGGGATTAATTTTTCACAGCTTTCTTTCGCCGCGAACGCGTAACCGCGAAAACCTGTTTTCGACACCGGAATATTGATATTTAATGTCATTAGCGCTGGTCTACATCGGAACGTACGATCCGATTGGAAAATGTCTGATTGGAAAAACTTTCTATTTAACGAAGATTACAGATATACATGCTTTTAAGTAAATTTAATCATTTTTTCTTTTAAAATGAAGCTTTTGCCGCACTATGTTGGTAATGTAATGCATAGAAATATATTAAGTAGGTAAATAAGTACAACAGAATAGTCTTACTTCCGCAAGACGAATATCTCCGTGAAAGAAGAAACGAATATTCAACATCGAAATAAGTGACAGCCGGTTACGTAAATGGAGAGAAAGAGAAACGATTACCCGTCGAGATCGTTTCAGCTGTTCAGATCCTCCATCATTGTTAAGAGTTGAGAGAGGCAAGCGTTATATAATAACCCCTCCCCCTCCCACACCTCGACCAGCTAATGAACCGTCTCATTTCGCGCACAGCTGATTTGCTTCTTTGTGTCTGCTACCTCAACCGGAAGCTGTGATAAACAGGTGCGCGTTATCACTGCGTTAACCGCGTTTGGCGCGATTTATGAAAATTACATAAGGCGATAGTCTGTTGCATCTCGAATCACGATAAACATACTAAAATATGAGAGGACTTGAACGTTGTGGGCAATTAATCGATCGAAAATAGAGCAGGTTTTTCATGATACAGTGCCACTAGATACCGATTCGCTTAATATCGAATATAAAATTGTGTTACGATGCAAAACCAACGCTTTATCAATAACCAATTTGCATCGACTAATTTCAGACGAGCTACGGTTTGTTTACGCCGATTTCCATCCATGGTGTTAATTATTCCTACGTCGTTAAGGGATGTTCGAACAGAACGAGGCAGCCGCTAGAAATGTGCGTTATTACAAATTTCCACGCACTGTCGTATAACGATCGTTCCCATTGCCTGCTTTTCTTTTTTAAAAATCACGCAGCAAAAAGTTCGTTCGAGTAATCTGTAGCGGCTAGAGGAACGCCGGTACTCGGTATTCGGTGAGCAAGAAATTAAGAGATAAGAGACAAGATATAACCAACCACGTTGAAAATAAGTAGAAAGACGAGAACGACCAAAGTAGTCCGTAGCCTCGCGGCGAGAAAAAGAAAAGATAACGACAGCCTAGCTGAGGAACCGCGGAAGAAGTACATACGTATAAAAGGAACCATGCTGTTAGATTCTCCAACATGTCCTATCGATCGTCACCGGTGCCATTCGGTTTGGATGTCTTTGCTGCGGCGCGATCGATATTTATACAGAGTACAAATTAACCTTTGGGACCCGTAAAGATGCTCCTAAAATTTTCCATTCGATTCGATGCCACATCTTGCGCCCTGTGTCTCTCAGAGCGATACGCACGAAATCTTGAGGAACCTTATCTGAGATTCTCTTCTACTCGATACCGAATCTTTATTAGGAATTCTTCTTCCACCGTTACACGTCGAAACAAGAATGAAAATACAACGCGGAAAGAATAAATAATATGAAAATCCACGCGAGAACATTAAAGCGAAGGCCTTTTCAAGAGACCGGTGTGAAAGTTAACAATGAGCCGTAGAGTTCATGTGGTTTTTCGATGTAATCGCCCGCCATTCACCCAATGCTTGTAAATCCCGCAGCAGCAAAGTTCTCAACTATTTGAAGCAGAGAGAATGTAATAGGTCGTACGGTCTACAAGAGATAAGAAACGGCAAATACGTGTTAGTAGAAATTCGCGTTATTCGGCGACATTGAACGATAATTTACCAACAATTTTATAGTATCTGTGTTGGTAAGAAAAGACACGTTGATACATTTTACGCGTATACGATATTATTAAGAATTTCAAAATTCATATTCAGTTTCATATCCTTTCGTCAGTAATTCTCTAATACTATTTAATCTAACTAACTCTATAATCTTGTCGAAAAGAAGCGACGGCTTGCGATACTTGCGACCGTATTTGATAGCTGTATCGGAAACTAGTAGCGAGCGTGCAAAGTATGCAGCTCGACCCACTTATACTCGAAATAACCAGTACTTTTCCACGTGCCATTACTCGTTAACTTACTTGCCGAGACAACTGTACCTTCCATTGAAAGTCGGAGGAGGGATCGGTGAAGAACCACTTTTGCGGCCAGGGGTTTATCGTTCCCTCTGGCGTCTTGAAGATCAACCCTTCCAGGCTTAGGCCGTGTGCCAGGACGCTCGTAGTGATGTTTCCTTTTTTGTATGACGCTATCCCCGCCTTCATGTACATTTGTGGTATCGTTTCGTTCTCCCTGAGCTTCAAGGTCACCCTTGGCATCTTTGCCTTCCTCGTTGGCGCGCTCGACGTCATCTTGGTCACTTCACTCGGGGTGCTGGTTAACGTTTTTAAACCGGTCGACCACGTTGTCGGTAGTATATACGTAGTGCTGGACGTGGACGTCTGTTTGACGCTCGTCGTCGATTCCGTGGATGTTTTCGAACGTTGCGTGCTACTCGTTGTGGAATCTGCGAACAAAGAGCGGACGAAAAACAACGGTTTTAGTAAGAATTAAACAATTTTAAATATTTAAACAACAACGATCGGTACTTACGGAGAAATTCCAAATCCTATGGAAACATAACGACACACGAACGGACTTTGAAAATGCCAAGAAGAGGGAAACCAGATGGTACAATTTTGGGATCTTTCGTTCAGCGAGTTTAGTAAGTAGCGTATTTGATGGTGAAAAATAAAAAATTTATCGCCATGGTAATGGAATATTGGATGGCAATTGAATAACGTTTTATCGGATAGTATTTTTCCAATACCCATTTACAATTAGGGTTAGACAGAGTAAATGATAATCAATCAACTGTACAAGAAACACGGGAATCGTATTCATCGATAATAACAATGAACGATTAGTTTACTAATAAACATTCATTTCCCCATAAAGCAGCTTATTATCGAACATTTCGTTATTTAGCAGCAGCAGAAAGATGATTTATGGAAGGGAAAGCCGAGTATATATTATAATACAACGACCGAAGAAAATCGATAACAGTGGACGCGATAAAAACGATAAATGTCACGCGGTAGAAACAGTTAAATCTAAATTCCGTGGTGCTCTATTAACATCGTGTTGCACGGAAATGTTTACATAACGAAGGTTTCGTATGTTAATCTCTTTCTTGCCACGGCTCGAGGCTCCCTAGTAAAACATTCGGGCAACTTTCAGAAGGCCGATTGAAAGATAACGTAAGCTATTGGCGCTTGGAATATGTTGTCAAATTAGCCAGCCTTGCCAATCCAAATTGATCCGAAATCGAAACTTCGTAACCGGATAGCTTAATAGATTTTACCAACATGTAAATAAAACACAAGAACTTGCTTGGACCATAATTGTCGTATATCTATCTTGTACATCTATCGAGTAATATCACGGAAATGGTATCTCATTCATTTTAAAATTAAGAAACACTGTTATCGTCTCGATCGTAATTCGATTAGAAATCAACGCAAATACGCGTATTATTGCGTTAATTCTCGACATACTGACTTTGATCGCGTTGATACCTGTGGTAATGAACTCCTGTGACTCTTGTTCATCTACGTTCGACGCCTCTAACAACGTAGTCATCTCGTCTTCGATATCCTGCTTCTTGTAAGCTTCCGTAGATGAAACCGTGGTCGTTACTGGAAGCCTGTTTTTGCTTTTGTTGGCGATGTCTTTCTCCTGACTCCTCGACGAGTTTCTAGCTATCGTGTTGTGGCCAACTCGACCTATAGCCAGCACCGTACTGGCGAACAGCCGCTGGTCGCTCTGGTTCATGAAAAAAGATGCCACCACGTAGGACAGGATGATCAGAATCGTCAACGTGCATATGAAGTACTTGAGGATCGTCAGGCCCGCCTTGCCCGATGTCTGAGGGAACCCGGATGACGAAAACTGGTCCGTTTGCGGTAGGATTGTGTACTGCAGGCTGGCATCGCCTTTTCGTACCGTTTTGTACATAATTGATAAACCTGTTGGAAGAATCGACCTGTGAATCTCCGTGCTGCTTGACAAAAGTTATGTAGGAAATTTTACAATGTCTGATTTTACGATCTCCAAACTGAATATTTTGAATTACGACGAGCGGCATATTTTCGCACCTGTACAGACTCGAAGAGGCAACGTCCCGCTTTCGACATTGTTCTATATTAACGAAACGAAGGTAGGTTTGCCTGTCTAAAGACAAAGTGACCGTGATACGCGACCTGTTGAAAGCAGTTTACATCGTAGAATTTACCGTCCGATGAAACCCGGTTCGATCAGAACTCTGTTTTCTTAAACAAGGACGTAGCGAGGCAACAGAAACTCGATCTGGATAGAAGAAATAGTTCCCATTTAGGTGACAATGTAAAAATAAAATTTGACGGCCGTAAAAGATAAATGTGTTCTACAAAGCGGAGTTGAAACCGCGACGATTTTCCATGCGTCAACTGCATTCAGTAGAAATCATCTTTTAAACAGAGAAACGCAGACGTTTCTTTCCATCCTTCGTTAAAACGTTTTTATTCCCTTGGAAATTATATAAATACCCATTGATCGATTCTCCGAAAAATTGCTGATAGAAACAAAAAGATCAAAGGTAAAAACATTTCCAATTTTTAAAAGCTTTAAAGGCGAGTTTTTCTACTGATTATTTCAAGTATTATTTGAAAAGGCTTGGAAACTGCGTACTAATCTGAAGCTAAATGAAACGCGTTTAGAAAATAGGTAAGAAAATTTTGTAACGGTGTAAGCATCCTTCGGCGAATTTTAAATTCCACAACGACGAGGTAAAAAAGTATGATAACACTAAGGATAAAGGGTAAGGGTTAAAGCACCAAACAAACAACGAAACCTATTCTTTAAGACGGATAATATCGAACGATGATTTAAATATTTGTAAAAATACAAGATATTAAAATGGAAAATTTCAATTCTCCGTTGTAATGGTTATACTTCAATAGCAACAACGACCCATATTTTTTCAAAATTCCCAAGGGATTATCGAGCGTGGCTAGAGAAAAGAAAGGACAACAGACGTCGATGTCTTCCGCCGGGAGGAATCGATTCGCGATTTTCCACGGCAAATATTAAATCCTCAGGCAGCCTCGTCAACATCGCATCGGTCGCTCACGTACGAAGGTTAATACCGCCGAATTCTCGTAATGCGATCGAAAGGGACAAAGAAAAAGAACAAACGGACAGAAAAGGGACGAGAAAGGGACAAATAAAAGGACCTTCGGTCGAGAATCGAAATCGAATTTTTCCAAAATGAATAAATTATTCTTTGGTACCGGAACGGGGCAACGACTTTCGCGAAAAGTTAACGAGTAGCGGAACAAAGGCGACGACGTCGATGAAAACAAACGAACCGACGACAATCTTAACGAGGCGCTATTCCTTTGCAAACAAATGGCAAGATTCGAGGAATGTCGTCCATTGGATGAGCAAAAAGATCGCGCAGCGTGTAAATATCGTTGGATAAAGAGCGGAGAAGAACGAACGAAAACGTGCAGATACTCACGATATGTGAACAATCGAAGGGGTTGGTTTTCTCCGTTTCGACTTCCGGCAGCCTGCTCCGTCGGAACGAACGCGACGATCCGGGACGGGCAGAACCTCGCCTGTGAGAGAAATTTTGTTGGAAAATGCGCAGATGCGCCTAGCCAGGGGGTGCTGATGCGGCTGCGCAATGCGCACACGTCACAGCCAACATCCGGAAGACCGTTACTATTTCAATGTTTTCGGACGTCGCGTCGACGATCGACGAGGATGCGAGCAACTAGCTTCGGTTCAAGGACGTTGGAGGACGCATCGACCTTGAACTTCTCTCGTTACATACATGCAGCGATGAATCGTTTGTCTTCGATCTTGGATTTTAGATAGAGACCTTTCTTATCTTTATTTACCGGTTGGTGGTGGTGGTGGTGTCCGTAGGAGCGAGGGCGATAATCCGACGTATCGGTGTCGGAGGAATTGCTTTTCCGCTGGGATTAATTTGAAACAGTAGGGTCGAATTAAATAACAAGAAAGGTATAGTTATATTTGCGGATACATAGTTACATTTTTCACAACTATCGGAGCACGGAAGATTACTAAAAAAAATAGTACAAAAATGTACGTTATTTTATAAACGTTACGTTATATGTTCTTCTAGAGAATATAGAACACAAAATTTCATCGGTGGTATTTTATTATTTTGTTACAAAATATAAACAAACATAGTAAACACAATGGGAAGCGTATTTCTTTCGATTTATCCGACAGTAAGCTATTTCGGACTAATGGAAGACATTGTTCGTTACAGTAGTATTAGAAAGTCATCTTTTTTTAAAAAAGAAATTTCGTCTGTTTATAAAATTTCGTATGGAGTATACAGAAAGATTTCCAACTGTAACGCTTTGTATCACTGTAATCGAGGAACATTTATTTTACTGCATGGTTGGCATAGCCGTCGAGGATGCGATATCACCAGCGTCTCCGGATCTCCACAGCTGCGTTATCGTTTTTACTTGCGTGTGGAAATTTATACCCTAGAAAAATATGACACGCGCATTCGACGAATATTTTCAAAGTTCATAGAAAAAGTACGATAGTTTGTGCGATGTTACTTACGTGCTTTCCGTAAAAATGATTGTCGCCTAAGAAAGATCCCTTGTTTCCGGTGAAACTAAACATGGGCAGCGGCACTGGAATAGGAACGTTTACGCCAACCTGACCAGCCTCTATTCTATTTACAAATGCTCTAGCCGTTGCACCGTTTGACGTAAACACAGCAGTTCCATTTCCATAAGGACATTTGTTAATAATGTCGATAGCTTCGTCCAAAGTATCAGCGAAAATACACGAAAGAACGGGCCCAAAGATTTCCTCCGTGTAACATTGCATCGAGGTCTGAAACGTATTATGCGATCTAACATAAATCAAAGCACTTAAAGCGCTGCGATCGATGATGCACAGGAATTACGAAGAAGCTACCGCGATCTAAATTATACGCAATTTTAAATTACCGTACGAAACATCAAAATGATGACATCAAAATCGATAGCCTTTTAAGGAAACCTTTTTTTTCTCTCTTTCTACATCGATCGATGGTGACCTTACGGTAACACGAATTTCCTGCATCATCATCGAAGGCATCGATCGTCATTCGCGTTTTCATAACACGATTGTATATCGTAGGTGTACCACCTTCACGTTTGTCAATACGGTTGGTCCAACGAAATTTCCCTTTTCGAAACCACTGACAACGAGACCTCTGCCGTCGAGAGCCAACGTGGCACCATCTTTCACCCCTGTCTCGATCAGATCGCATATCCTCTTCTTAGATCGCGGAGATATAACGGGCCCGAGATCGGTTCCAGGTACGTGTCCCGCATTCACCTTTAACTTCTTTGCGGCTTCCACCAATTCTGTCACCCAATCCTTCGATTTACCCACGAATATTGCCACAGAAAGCGCCATGCATCGTTGGCCGGCAGCCCCGAAAGCAGCACCCACGATTTGAGAAAGGGTTTTATTCTTATTCGCATCTGGCAACACCACGCAATGATTCTTCGCACCCATGTTGCATTGAACGCGTTTTCCATGCGCGCTGCTCTGTCTGTAAATGTATTTTCCCTGTAAAATTAGACATACTTATCGTACACGCATATTTTAGTTTCAAACGGTTTCTTAGGAATTAGACACGTCGATTTGTGGAGATCGTTCGTACGCTATCGTTTCGTGTATTTACGAGTTCTTCCATTATTTTCCTTTTAACGAAAGAAAATAACGATATAAATGGGAGAGGAAGAGGAACAGATTAATCTCGATTCACTTGCAAAATGCATTCAATATGGTTGACGGTTATTACGATTTGATATTATCGATGGCGTATAGACACAAAGCAACGATCGATAGCAACGTACCGCTTGATCGGAACCGACGAAAGAAACTGCCTTGATATCAGGATGCTCGCAGATGAAATCGACAGCGGCGTGTTGACCGTGGATAACGTTCAACAATCCTGCTGGAGCACCGGCTCTGGTGAATAGATCAGCCAGGATCATCGAAGCTCCTGGTACACGCTCGGACGGTTTGAGAATCGTGGCGTTTCCACAGGCGACCGAGACCGGAAACGACCAAAGAGGTATCATCGCGGGGAAATTGAACGGACAGATGGAGGCAGTTACGCCAAGGGGAACTTTGTAGGAAATGATGTCCATATCTGTGGCGATGTTTGGCGTGCTCTCGCCCATTTGCAGGCAAGGAATTGCGGTACACGCGTCGACGACCTCTGTAACATAAATCAAAACCAGGCGTACGATCTGTCGCTTGTACGATGATGCGATTACGTTTATGGGACGGGCAGGACACGCGGAACGTAGTTACGATAGATCGCTTCGTCCGCGTATGCGTGTATGCGTATTGATCGAAAATTTCAGAACGAATTTACGTTGTTCACATATACGTGTGTGTAGCCAGTTTGATAAAAGATCGACGACTCTGAAATATCTTTCGTTATCGAGGTAGATCGAAATATTTACCAGGACTATGATATAGTACATTTTTCAAGAAAACTCACGAAGCCCTCGAAGAACGTCGCCTTCAGCATCAGCCATTGTTTTCCCATTTTCCTTTACCATGTTCTCTGCGATTTCTTTCTAGGGAAGATATCGATATTTCTATTATAAATACCATTCTTCGTATAAACATTTCTACGTATAAATATGAAAAAATATCAGCGCAACGCGTTAAATTCTGATTTGTAACAAATTATAGGATCTTGGCCTATCCATTTGTTTTCGCCTACTAACTGAATAAAGTTGAAATACGAATAAACTTACCGAATGTTCGCGTATGAGAGTTTGATATTTAAGCATCAGCGTTTGTCTAGTTAATACACTGGTATTTTTCCATTTCTCATACGCTTCCTTCGCACTTTTCACGGCCGTCTCCATTTCCTCTTTCGTGCACTTTGGCGTGCGACATAACAGCTCGTTCGTCGCTGGATCATGAACGTCGGTGAACTCTGTGGCCTTCGATTCTGAAACAGATCGAAACCTCCTTACGACTCGATCAAGCAATATAATATCGATTTGTCGACGTTTAATTTTAGATTTTTCCAAGTGTAGCACGCTGAGAAATTTTACGAAAAGAAAAATATGCACCGTTTCTGAAACGGACGTAACGCGTTTTTTTGGAACTTTTCCCATGCCACTTTTACTCGAAGCATAATTATTCCATTTAACTTTGATGCCTTCTTTATAATCGGTGCTATTTATGTCATTCGTAAACGTTCCTCGTTAAAGCAATTCTTAGAATCGAATTCGCCTCGGAACATAGCGCCTTTTCTGTACAGTTTCAACGAGTGCTCCAGCGGTATTCATGGACCACGAGCTTCGATTAAATGCCTTTAGAAGCACGCTTTAAATATTCATAACGAGCTGTATCGTACGAAAAAATAGGTTCAAGAGCGCTTCGAAGATCAAGTATCTGTTTCATCAAGATTGCACGTCTCGATCTCGATAATGCCAGTCTTAGCTGTCTTACTTTCTGGCAATTGAATCATGAATGAACCAATTCAACCAAGTAAACACGCGTTTCAGTGCTTCAACGGATGCATTAAACACGGCTAAGCAACGTTATTTCCTATTGAACTTGTAATCTCAAAATGTCTATTCAATCGGGATTTAATACTCTTGCGTCTTTTTTTTATAATCCGTACCCTCTTGGACTAAGAACTTTTTCTTTCGTATAACTCTGAAAAATTTGCAACGACAAGCGACACTGAGATACAACATTCGTGAAAATCGGTACGTAAATTTTTAATACCATAAAATAATTACCTACGAATTGGCCATCAATGTACATCTTAACGGTCGGTACGCTACTGCTGTAAGTCCTTGCGACAAATTGCGCCTAAAAGATCATTCGGTTAATGTTAAACAATCCTTGTTTCGATATTATGTTATTCGGTCAAATTCTACGACAATAAATCCACGTATGTTTCTAAAGACGTTTCGCTACAGAAATTAAGTATTATAATAAGGTATTGGAATTGTCGAAAATGATTTTCAATTGTAAAGTATTTAAATTCATGACCTTTGCTTCCCATTCATTTACAATTACAATTGTTTAAGATTATAATGCAGCAGTTAAATAAGGCAAAGGAAATGATAAATATTGAACTAAAATATTTAGGATCGAAATACGACGACTTAACGTTCAATGTTGCCGCGGGAAAAAATGATGAAATAACAAAATAATTTCACCCGTTTTTTTTCTTTTTTTTTTTTGAAAAATTTTTAAACGTATAGATATGATAAATTTCAAAGATTATACATTTAAGATCGTCTCTATTAGATTGCAAGTTTTGCCACTCTTCGTCACGTAGAAATAGGAAGGAATGATAGAAGAAAAGCAATGGAGAATACAATCCTGTAATTTCATATCAGTTTACAATTGACGATCTTTTGATGAAAAAACGACAAAAGTTATAAAACGCTCTAATACTTTTTGCGCAGCCTGTACTTGTATTTCGTATCAACTCTATTCGAATCAGCGAATCGTAAACGAGCGAATCAACGTTAGTTCACTGTAAAGTAATCTCGAGTCCCTGATCGATAGTCCAATTCTATCTGTCAGATAACGTGCAAACGTATCACTTCCACGGAGACCCGTATGTTTCTTGCTCGAAAAAGCTTAAATACAGCATCGGAATAAATTCATCCAATTGGCCTGCTTCTCCGAGCGAGCGTGACCTCGATAAGAAACGAAATCCATCGGGAGCGATTGTTTGCTCCACACGCGATAAGAATCGCTTTGACGCGGTACTCTTCTCACAGACAAATCGGTTCGTTCCCAGTTACGTAAAGTATGCAAACTCTATTGCACTAGATCGATAGTTGTATTGCTCTTGACTAGCGTTATTAGCACCGGTGATTCTAGCTTCGTAATCCAAGTCAATTGCAGCGAAGACGCGTAGTCTCTTTTCAACGACGTCAACTTTGTGTAAGGGTATTACAGAACGATCGAGGTAATTTTTGATCGAAGAGATGACTTTAAATCGAGGTAGTTACATTTCTAACTACTTGCGTATTTACTTGCGTAGACCACCCTGTACATATTTGATATTACGAGTAAAGTACGTGCGTACATTCTATACCTGATCAAGTGTTAACTAAAGTATAAATCAAAAATTTGTATTTCACGTAGCATTCTGCGTAAGGGAACATTGGTATTATTTAATGACGAGGCAACACATATACCGATAACATCTACGAATAACAGTACATAGTAGGGATAATAACGTAACATTACCACTGTTTACAGAAATAATACAAGACGATGTAAAGTATGTGTGATTCACGATAGGAATGGATATATCGCGATGAATTATGGTACTTTTACTATACAAATGACGTATGTACAGTTGAATATTTACAGCGATAATATGTTCGTCGATAACACGCGGCATTATCACGAGAAGAATATTCCACGATAGTTCGAAATTCTTCATCTAACCGAATATTCCGGGGTATTTCGTCAATGTTTGAGTTATACTAATGGAAACTTGTTAAATATATACACATACTTAACGTCTTAATATTTATCATTTAATCGTTTTATAATACATAAGAAGAATTGAACGTAATACAGATAGACATAAACTTAGTTAAATAAGTTTACAATTTTCCACGTCGTTACATTCTGAGAATAAAATTTTATTTTCTGTTGAAACAATTTAACCGGATATAATTGTATATTCGCTTTAAAATTCAATTGAAATCCTATAAAAAATTGCTCAAACCATTCAACTATTTCAAATACTTTGTTTCTAACCTTACGTCTGAAGAAATTTCCATACAATCATATACACAATCATATGTACAATCGTATAGTATAAGATCATATAAATATATCGATGCAAATCATAACGTAAACCAAATGAAATTTAAACGCGGAATATGTTTATCGAATCGAAAATTGTAGCAAGCATTTATTCGTTTTTATAACATGAAATATATCGAACTAAAACTCTCTGATAAGATGTGTCAGTAATAAGGTGTAAAAGTCGAGCGAAAATATTATAAATGCTAAACGTACCTCGCACTTAACGATTCTCGCGAGGAACGCCATAGCGGTAGAGCAGGTCCGTTGTTGTCTGTACTAGAACTGCTTGATTCACTGAAAAAATGGCCTTGCCTACGGTTGTACCAGCGACCGTACGTTTTCATCGAGGTTAATCGCGTCTGTTTACTACGTTCTTCAGGCTCGATGTTTTTAGCATCGTCCTCGTCCGAACTGGTTCGGCGATCTCCGAAGAATTTACGAAGATAGCCGAACGAATAGCGTAAGCGTCGCTATTGATTCGAAGTACAATTACACCGGGTAATTGATAAAATAACGAACGCCGCAACCAATGTTTTGATACTTTAGAACAACGTTTAGAACAACGTTTAGAACAACGTTGTAAGAACGTTATGTTTGTGCTTAATAAACGCGTAGAACATTGTAAAGATTTTACTAGCGAGCCAATGTAATGATGGCGCGAAATTTAAAAAATCCGTAACCTGCTGCCCCTTTTAAATTTCCTACAGAAGCGAACGTGATACGATAACGAATAGGTCGATAAGGAGGGAAATTTGAATTGGAATTATCAGCGGTTGGAAATGCCGAAACGTGTGTTGTTTGAAAATTTTAGATGCCACTACTCGATAGTAATATCGCTCGCAAAATATTTATCGTATCTTTTGAAGCCTTTTATTCGAGATGTTTACGGATGTCGAATATTATAGCCCTTTTATTATCGCGTTTACAAGAAATTAAGACATTGTAAGACGCTGAAACAACTGGTGGAAAAATGAACATCTTGTTAGAAATATCGAACACGATGAGACGGTCGCTCTTAATTGATTAATTTATAATCGATTGCCGTCAGAATAATGGTATCTGGTGTGCAAAAAATGGTACGAGGGATAGGAGAAAGCAAGAATGTTGGTAATCGTTAGGTGGCCCAAGGCATGCGTAACAACTAACCGACCGATTACACGGAAGTCGATTGGCAAACAATCGTTAGAGCCGATAGACAGGTTCTGGTTGCTTATTGAAGTCTCGTGCGTCGTTCGTTCGTTTTATATGTATGTGCGTACTTTATCCGCCTCCGAAAGCAGTCTATCGATATAGTATCGTGATTATGTATGGCGAAGAAAGTGAAACGCGATGGAAATTCAGTCTAATAAGGTGAACAAAACGTGCGCCACATTACTTATTAGCGATAACTATCGACATGGCGCTAGAAAATAATATTACAGGTGAGATTAAAATATGAGAGAAAATTGCTCCTGATATGTGTACAGAAATACAACGAGCATTGGAACACAGTTTCTCAAGATGCTAATAAATTTCAACGAATATTGCTAAAGTCGAAGTAAGAGCTTTCGTTGGCTATGTTGGTTATGTTGGTAAATTAATTATAACTGTAATTAGCAAGCGGGCGACCTGTTGTTTCTAACAGATTAAAGTTAATCACTATTTAATCTTTCATCAAGGAATCTCATTAAACCCGTTCTCGTAATCTGTAAAATTTCCCATCGATCGAAAAACTTGTCGCAATTAAACTTGATTTTAGATTCGATTTCATAATCGCCAACGTATTCTTTTAATCGAAGTAATCGGAGTGATGAAAACGATCGTACGAACGATATACATATAGTACGTTCGATAAACTAAAGTAAGCTTGAATATCGAGAAGCAAAAGTTACGTTACGTTCGCGATGGGAATGAATATGTTACGGGAAAACGACGTTGGAAAACGAGTTTGACTCGGTGAAAGTAAAACAGAGTCGTTAGCGAAAATTTCATTCAAACAGTTTCGCAATATCATCGGATACTTCTAATTATCGTAATTTTATACAAAACACGCAATTACGACAAAATTCATTACGTAAAATCCACTCCGAAGTTCGTAAATATGTATTTCTCGATAATGGAATAAAATGACAAGCTCCTGCAGATCCTGATTAGTTGGTTAGAAATAAAATGTTCAGCTATGTGGTTATAGATTCTGCTTTCTTTTTAAAGAAATTCAATAATAACTTACAGTTCGATCTAGAACTGTGCTAACGAAGAAGTATAGCAAGGAAAAACTATAACCAGCTATAAACCAGCGATAAATAAAAAGGCTACTCCTTTCTCGTCTCAGGCTTTCAACAACTATAATTCTCTCGTAGCCGCCGATAAACGTTGGACAGTGTTTGAAGAAGTGAAACCTCGAAACTAGTCGAAAGTAGCCAGCCTCGTGCCATCCGTCCCGAGCGGTGGAATAGAAGTGAAAACGGAACGAAGTAACGCTTCTTGTAAACAGTACTCGTCGTATCGAGCCGCGTGTGTGACATAACGGCGACAAGATCGTGTTCGACGCTAATCAACGTGCGTGCGTCAATGTTTACGCGTTCGTCGTTACTTTCTCGTTCGAAGGAAATTCGAACGAGCTACGATAAAGGGAAACAAAGTTCGTGCCAAGTTCTTCGGCATCGCTATCAATTTGTACTCTCGATAAAAAGAGCAAACCGACTTTCTATGCTTAAAACTTTGGAATCGTTACTAATGTTCATAGTTCACGAATCGTCGTCATCTCGTCTTTAGTACCATAAGCTACGAATTAAGCGAAACGAGGCGTTCGACGAGTACGATCTATCGGTCAGCTAAACACGATGTTTTAATGCTGACATTTACTCGAATTTCTATTTTACCGAATAAAATCAACAAATGATATTCTACGACGTTTACATGCGCAACGAGAGCTTCTTGAGCGTTGTGCAAAGATTATGTTATCGTCTTGGCAGGGATATCGTAACGTGTTTTGTAACTTGTCGCTTGGCGTGCTGAATATTAAACTCGCTTTACGATGCTCGCTGAGAACTCGCTAAAGAAAATTAAGTAACATCCTTACCATTTACGAATGTTCCTTGACGAAATCGGGGATCAATCGTGAAAACAACTTGTACGAATATCATACTAGATGCTAAATGTTAAACTTTCAACAAATTTCACGAGTTTGTGATACGTAAAGCAAAAAAGAAAAAAAGAAAGAAAGAAAAAAAGAAAAAAGAAAATTCAGAAAATGATTACTCGAAACGTTATGACCTATTGATATTTCTAATATTATTGCCCACTCTTTTTTACCTTTTTCGTTAATATAATTTTTCATTCGTCCACGTCTGAAGCATTCAAAAGCGCGAATTAAACGATATTTCGTTCGATCCTAACGTACAGATTTCCGAGAGATTTCGGCAGAACAATTTCGCGTTTCACATTCAGGGACCACTCTTCGTTAAACAGAACGGATCCTTCAACATTGTGCAGCACGATTCGTGGCCGGGACAATTCCGTAAGGAGATATTTGTGAAAGTCCGTCACCTACCTAGACATAGTAGAAAGTTCATTTCTTTTTTTATCCGGCCGGTTAAAAAACATCACATATATAGTACGTATTTGTCGAAAAGGGCACTACTGCTCGACGAAAGTGACCGGAGATACCCGAACGTATGGACCTTCGAAGCGTGATTTGGAAATACACGTGACTCATCAGAGTGGAACACGCGTGATGTATAGAGAATTTCTTCTTCTTCTTTAACGCAGTTAATATTTAACGATAGGAGAAAATTTGATCGGTGGTAGTTGTCGAGTTGAAACTTTGGAGAACGATAGTTTATGTATCTAGTGATTCTTCTCCGCTCTGGATCTCCTCGTGTAAGCTTCCGCGTGAATCTACCGATGGGTAAGGCTATCGATGGACGAGCAACATTTTAGCAATAAAAATTCGGAGACTCGGGGCGCACGTGCTTAGTCACGAAGAGAGTTATAAGTGAGACACGGGCAGAGCGCGTGCGACAATTCTCGCGTAATACCGGCTTAATATTCAGCGCAACGGAACGGCCCGATTACGAAACTGCGCCGCAAAACACCTGGTAATTCGATAATGATGTACGTGGCTGCGTGCAATGCTACGGGACGACACGCGGCGTCGAACCATTTCGAAATTGGAACCGAACGACTCTCGACGTCCGTGCACTCGTTTCCCAATTGCATCGAGTCTCCGACGCTCCGTCGATCCTTCGTCCGTCGCGAATCAGCTGCAAACATTTTTCCATTTTGAATCGATGATCGTCCGTTTGTACATGGACTTTCTCGTTGCCGGTTTGACTTGTTGCCGAATGCTTAATAAAATGAAACGACTGGCTGCGGGGCTGATGCGCGAAGCAGGTTTCTAAACGATACTGAATATTAGAATTCTCTTTATTAAATTCCACATTAGGATCGTGAAGTCGAAGATAGTTTTAAAAAGCTTTATAAAGTAACAATCGAGTTCTGTGTTTCGTTAATTTTTATATACAACCGGTCAGCAACTAGCAACGAATCTTTTAACTTTATGTATATTTTTTAATTTATGTACCTATTATCTGATCGATAAGGACGAGTCGCAAAATGAATTATACATATTTAGCATTCACTTTGTGCCAAAGTAATTTGTAAAATATTTTCGTCTAATTTTATACAAGGCTGATCCTCAAGGCTGTAGTTCGGTGATTTCGACACTAACGAAATTCTCTTCACACGCTTCAAATATGTTCCTCATCCTATTATTTCGTCACTAAAATTTCTACCTTCGAAACATGCAAATCACTGAAGAAACACTTGCCGACATTGACAGCGTATTGAAGCGAAATTTCTATTCTACTCGTAATAAACGAGTAGACGACACGCGTAATCTTATTCTGGAAATATGAAACCGATCAATCCAATGGAATACAGCTTATGGAAGAATAGAGTCTACAAATGAAAAATGAACAAGAATGTGTTATTTATTCAGCGGACACTCTTATTACGAATATTGGGAAATTTTTTACCAACGAAACCAGCAGACATTCTTTCTTTAAGAAAGGGAGCCAAGAAATTATTTATTCAAGTGCATTCGATATTTCGAAGGAGTCGTGATCCGTAATTTTGAACGTTCGATATACATGATTAACAACCAGCATAATTTGACACGTAACAATCACAGACTCTTCCAATCATTCGAACGATTAATCTTTAAGATTGATCTCGAAGGACGAATCATTCTAAATATATCTATACTAAAATTTACAAGCGACGCACTTTCTAGCATAATATTTCCTAAAACCTGTTTCGGTATTAAAAATTAACGTGTTTTTTTTTAACGACTAGCGTTTGTTGGCTACGTATTAACAGCGTTTTCCATATTTTACGATCGATTCCAAAATCATAAAACTTATCTTTTACGAGCCAAAATGCTACCAACGGAATATCTTTGAATAAAACAGCAAAATGTGTACTTTCGTACACTCGTGCAACATGTGGTGTTTATAATTTCCATGCGCAGGTACTTTCCTTTAAAACACGCAGCCAACTGTTAAGCAAATAAATAGATAAGATCTTAAACATGTAGATACTGGCAGATGAATGAACGAATGAATAGATGAAATTGACAATATCGCAGAAGTAGGTAAATGAACAGCTAAATAAACGTGTACACAGGAGGATATGACAAGCAAGGAGAAGATTCTCGAAGTAAGAAAATTGAATATTTAAATAAATGGACGATGGCTTAAAAAGTACAAATTTTTCATGCCGAGACACCATTTCAGCAACCTCTTTTACCAATTAAACACGTTTGTTTCGTTTCTGTGACGTTTTACGCGATATTCGAACAAATAGCATCGTAATTCCACGGTAAAGAATCCTGCAAATACTATCTCATTCGGAAAAGCATAGAATCGTTTCCTACGACCGATAATTCATTCCGTAATTGGTTCGACGCGATGGAATTTCCAAACTCCATTAACATTTTAATTTCAAGCGTAACGTGGCAAGAATAAACGGCGAATGCGCAACGATGCTGAAAATTCCCCTACGCGATTCGACAGACGCGATTTCCAGCGAGTAACTATGCAACGTTTACAATTACCTAGATGGAAAAGTCGGGATTCTCTGCTGACATGGAAAATGTATTCGCAGCGCTCAGTGGACGAGTTTACACGAGCCACGGAAGATTCCCAAGATTCTTGGCGATCGGCCAAAGACAATGAGAGGTAAAAGTCGCTCGTTCCCTCGGCAGCGTCATCGTAGAGACCGAGAATTCGCAAATCGGGAGCCACGATTGCTCGTTTTGTTTTGGCTGCGTTTAGACCTGGCTCCGCTTCGCTCGCGTATAATTCTACGGCCGATCGTTTCAAATAAAATAATTTCCTTACGGACAACAGGCCTCTGCATTTAGACCAGCAGGCCGAGGGTTTTCCTCCTGCGTGTACTGGTGCGCACGCGGGAAAATTGCACGCGCGACTCGCCCCGGTGCTCCCTCATCTTCACCATTTTCCTTTTATTCGGAGCATCCTTAATTCGGACCCGGCTTCGTGTCGTCAATTTGCCTGTACGATTCGAACGTTTCGCATTTCGAAATATTACGTCTAAAATTGCTCCACCGCTACGCTATATACGCTTAACACGTATGTAAAGAAAATTCAAATATTCCAAGAGAATTAGAATTTGCTAATCATACAGGTTTTAGTTGTAATTCGTTTTGTTTTTCTGGCTGGCGTATCCGAAGCGTAAACATCTTGCTTTATCGTCGAGAACATTGATAAAATTTCAAGTTACAATAATATCGTAATAATTACAGGCGATAACTGTTTCAACACTCGGCGCTGCTCGAGTACATTTAATACGTAGAAACGATTATACAAATTGCGTAAACGTATCTTTCGCATTGACGCTTTCCAATTGCTATTCAACGTTTCCAAGGTAGAATTTTAATTTATATCAAAAGCATTATAATTACATCGTCACGGTACAACATTATTACATTGATCGCAACTTGTCGATATCTCGAGTGTATAAGCGATAGAAAAAATTAATTCCCAACGTCGTAGCGATGATTTAAGGTTAAGATACGATCTAACGTGGAAATGTCAATAATTTTTCGATTCCAGATCGACTCCGTAAAAAAAGTACTAATTTACGTCAAAAATTTAACATTGCACCAAGCAATTATATCACGTACGTATTATATTATATTATATACGTATTATATACATTGTACTGCATTATTGTACGAATAGTTATGGCTACTATATATCTAAAAAATGGACAGTACCCAACATTGTCTTTTGATTCGTTTGCACCCAAAGCAGAAAATGCTATGAAACACTTACAGTGACTCGGTGAATTCTGAGGAATTGCGAAGATGGGTAGGAAAATGTATACGAGAATAGGAAAAGATAGAACGAGGTAACTAGAATGATGCAACTTGTAATTTACAGTTTTTATGAAACAGGACGATATTTTTCTATTGAAAAAGTATATTTACGAGACATGCTAAATTCCGAGTCGCTAATCCACTTCGTTATTACAGGTTTTTACGCGTGTGATTTTATCAAGTAGCCGTATGCAGAACAATAAGGGAAAACAAGTTATTGCGTAAGCTAGAGTAGCAGTTTCATTTAAAAATATAATTGTGTCGACAAGCTAGTTCTTATTAAGTCACTCGGTGATTCGCTGTACATTCTTGTTAAACTTTCTCTATCGTGCTTTCGAAAGAAATTTCAGTCTAATTCTACCGTAGAAACGATCCTTTTCCTAGAAAACAACTCAGATCGCTTCCACGCGGACTAAGAAAAATACGAGAGAAAAAAAAAAAAAAAAGAAAAAAGGAAAACGCGCAACAGTGGAAACACCGCAGCAAAAACCACAGGGACAAAGGGTGAATTAAATCCGCTTTACGAGCGGGGTCAGCCAGACCCCGGAAGAGCGTGTAAGCGGTGGGGATTAAGGCGAGGCCATGCCAGGCGACATAGCCAACATAATAAAAGTCAGTCCCCGCGTTCGATCGTTCGACGTGGCCGGGGACGTTTCTTGATCGTTCTCCAAAAGGTATCGGTCGTGAGGCGGCACCACGAGCCCGCGTTCCAACCTCTCCTCTCCCCATTTTGACCTTGGCCAGCTGGTTTCCCTGTTCCGCATTCTAAAAATATTTACCGCGCGTAGATAGCTAATCGCGATAAACAGCGATCCTCTTTTGTCCTTTTCCGCCACTCGTGCATATTAGAACCGTCCAGCTGTTCGATCGTCTTCGAACGATCGGAACGATTCTTCCTCCGTTTGGCGATACTTGAAATTTCCTCTTCATAACATTCTATGTAAATCGCATACTCGAAATTTCCGAAATTTCCACTCGTCTCGAAGCTCGTCGATTTACGTACACGATTTCGTTTGCGAGAAAGAGAAAATTTGTTTAGTTTTGAGAAACTAGGCAGTCGCGTTAAGAAACCAAGATAATCTATACGTTCTAAAAAAAATTACGATCGTTCGTTTTCTCGATTAGAAACGCAAGATATAATAACTGTTTCGCCGGACACGCCACACACTCTTTTCTCCATGTTTCCGCGTCGTCCTTTCGATTTCTCGATTATCGAGCTCGAATCTGCGAATCGGTGCACGATTATTTACACATGCGAGAATTATAAATAAATAGAACGATGAAAGTGTTACGATTCTGACGAAACGAAGCGACTTCTTAAAATTCACTGACTCGTATCATTCGGCGGCCCTGCACTCACGCGGTAATACGATTGCAATATCGTGCGCTCGCACGGCAATCGCAATAATTAGTCTGCGGATGTTTACGCAGATACGATATATCGAAATACGCAAAATATATGCGAGATAACATATAAACATACGTATGCGGAAAATACGCAATACGATACGTAAAATTCCAATATTCCAGTGCTTACACGAAAAAGAGGAAGGGATTCGTTCGATTCTCCGGTAACGAACGATTCCTAAATCCCCTTTATTCGTGTACCTTGCATAAAAACATGCATTTGCATAGACGCGTGAGTGGTCTATATGGTAATTATAACGTAAGTTACGATGTTTACCCTGATTTCGAACCACAATAACACGTAGTAGCCATTTTTGACTCAATCGGTCGACGATAATTTGTAAATTTTCATTTCGGGTAGCTTTCTTTGCATCGGAGGAAATGGATAATGGCGACATTTAAATTTCCTCGCTAGAGAAGAGGCGAGTGTCGCTTAATTGTAAGAGCAAAGGACGCAGATGCGTCATTCGCGAAACAATCTAATAATCGATCAGATATCGTTTTATCAGATAGAGTAACGAAAAAGATGCGTAGCAAACGATCAACCGATACAAATCTATTTTCTTGCAAACTTCTATCTCGTTTCAGTCTATGGAAATCAAAGAGAATTCCTTTTGCAACCACGGCCTGCCACCCAGTTTCTGCTTTCAGTGGAACACAACCAGTTACGACGTCTCGTTTCGTGGCTGTAACCACGTAAACACGAGTAGCAATCCCGTCTCGTCGACATAAACGTCGCTCGACTTTCGCGAACTGCAAACGTGTCTTCTGCTGCACCGACGAGATTACATTGAAAGTCGCTCCGTAAGCGGTAAGTGGCCACTTTCAATTGTAACGGCAGAAATCTCGCGCAACTTTCCATTTTAATCTGGCATATTGTTCGGAAGGAGCTTCTTGCCTTCTCGCGTCTTCCACTGCGCTTCGAACAACCTACGATAATCCAGTGGTTGCCAAATTTATCGGGCTCCGCGTTCACCGCTCCGCTGCACCCTCCACCGCACCCTCCACCATCCGATAGTAATAAATCCGATACTTTCGAAACATCGATGATAGATTTTTATTTTTCAACGACGTGTGTTCCACCTCGTATTTCTCTCTTATAAATTTGGGAAAACAAATTATTTCCGGAAATAACTCCGGAAATTATTTCCACTGAATATACATAATTTCCACGTATAATCGAGAAATGAAGGAGAAGAAATTCGAAGAAAGTACGCGTGGCTATAATTTTATTTGAGAAAACGACGTTTCATTTCTACCTCGACCCAATAGTATCGGCTTTCAAGACAAACCGTATCGAGGTTGTCTTGAAATTCGATATCGCTTGTTATACTTGATAGATCACGTGTGTCAACACGGTATAGAGCAAAACACCGGTAAACACGGCATGCCAAATACAATTTTCTCGATATTACGAAATGCGAAATAACGATTCATTTCGTTTCAGCGATAGTAGAATTTGTCAAGCAGAGAGTAGAATGGCGGTTAATTCGTAAATCTCGTAAATCTCGTAATTCCATTACACCAAATCGATCGACGAATACGTGCTGTGGTAGCCGGTATTAGAATAAAGCACTCGAGCTATCATGCGATACAATAGACGTTCGTGTGCCTCTATAGGAAAATAGGTCGGCGTAATAACGATTAGCAAAACTTGTTACCTCGTTATCTTGTAATACCATCAACGCCGCAACTCCACCAATTCGTTGTTATTAAATATATTCGCTTTGCTGTATTTTACTCTCCTTTGAATCACCAAGTAAAGACAAATTACTCGACTCGCGTATACTGTGTATATTACAAAACGATATAGAATTCAACGGTAAATTTGCATCGAAAGAACTAGATTATCGAATCAAACTATTTCGTCGATTTTGCAAAAAGATCTCGATCTCGTTGCAAAAAGATCGTATACATAAATGAAATTATATAACCAAAACGAATCGGTTCGGGCAAGCCGTACGATATCGGCCGATTTTCCGACGGGTGCGATAATGGAAGTAGCATCGGCTGTGACGATAATTGCTTAATTAGCAGCTCGTTGCCGCGCTTCTGTCTCTCCCGGTCGTCCAATTAAACTCTATCCCGAACTTTAATCGGTCGGATGCTCGGCTCTTTGTACAAAAGCCCATTCTAAAAACGCTCATTCTAAAAACTGGTAACCGTCCAGTTAAGCTTGTAAACGTCACCCCGACGATAGTTGAACCGAACAACGGAGGGAACACCAGTTTCCGCTTCGATGTACGACCTTAATTGTTCCTTATAATCGCGCGGTGAATTTAATTGTTTAATTAATTCGTTGTTCCGATGTCAGCCGCGTGTTCATATGCTTGCACAGCGTTTCTTTTGATCCCTCTTGACCTCGCACGTCAACCCTCGATACGATCGTTTCGATTCTTGTATTTTTCGACCTCGATAACGTCCTACTCTCGTACTAGCCGCGATTGGCCGATTACCAACCATTATCGATCGATAATCAATTCGGAATGTCTCGTTTCGTCAACGGACGAACCAGGTTAAGCGCAGGAAAATATATGCGATTATCGATCAAAGTCACATATCGCGATGCTTTTTAACGTACAATAGCAATTACATGGTAAGGTTAACGCGTCGTTTGCACGACTCGTTGAAGGAGAAAGAAACGCGAGCTACGGTAATACCGATAGTAAGTTTATTCGCGGTAATAATTCGACGTAGAATCGTAAAATTGGTCCTCTTTTCCCATGGAAAATCCGTAACATCGAGAAATTCGTTCGGTAGAGAGCGGAGAGTTCGCGCGAGGCTCCGGCAATGGGCACACTTGAAAATAGAACCGAGTACGAGTGCTTGAAACTCTTCAAGGCCTCGGGCAGGAGGCCGAGAAGAGGCCGCCCGATTTTCGTGGCCAGGGCTACGGCATCCGGCATCCGGTTGCTCAATGTTTTTATCGCGCTTGAACGCGTACTTACATACACGACTGTATGAAAGAGCTACGAGCAACGAGGACTTTCGCTTTCGAAAGCTGCGCCACTTATATCGATTGACTTTCTTCTCTTCCGCCGCCGCTGATCGTTCCATCGATCGCTCGTTCTACTCCGATTTTACACGGCCCCCTAACCACGAATACAGCATGACACGTATCTTACGTAACGGTGTCGCTAAGCGACATTTTCGAAAGTATTTTCATGGTTTTATCGCCGCGTCCTTAGTCTCGTCGGACCGCTCGATCGCAAAGATTCCACCGCTTTATCTCGTGACGGAGATCCTCGCGACGAAGGCTCGTAGCGCCGTTTGATCTTTCTTTTCTGAAGAAAACGTATGCCTCGAGATAAATCACGGACAGCGTGGCCGGCCCGTAATAATGAAACGTTATAGAGAGCCGGCTGGAAATGGCAGTGAAGCTGAAGAAGCAACAAGAGAGGATAAAATACGGCCGAACGTCTGCCATTCAGGCTTCAAACCGGCGACTTCGGCTACCAGCCGAGCGAACGTACAATGTTCGCTTGTATTTTCGAGACCTTACCTTGCATACAGACGGATAGAGAACGTACGGACTGTAATTTCCGTTTATTTTCAATGACTTTTCGCGTCCGCGCTGAGTTACTACCGGAAATTACCGTATTCCCGACTTCGGCGCGATTTCCCGCCATGATTTACCGATATTGTTTTAAACCGATATTTTTAACTTTCGCGTTATAAATCTTCCGATGGCAGACGAATTTTTCCTCCATTCTGTATTATCCAGAGCGTTAATCGGTTAATTCGAACGTTAATCGGAAAAGTATGTTCGAAGAGCGAATTTTTCCAGCAGTGTCTAAACCAACGAAACTCGTCACTCGGTAGAGGTTTTAGGCTGGATATAAAACGTCGTTTCCTGGTCTCGTGGAAAATTCAGCAACGACTCGTACGTGTAACGATTTTACGGCACAGACCGAGAGCACAGAGATCGTCCGGCGAGACAAATAGAAATCTCGGTGCGTGCAATTACGATGCACGCTGACAGGCTACTCGATCACGTCCGCCGATACATCTTTCGTACTTTGCGCGTGCGTATTTCACGCGCGCCGCGTAATCTCGATAAGGCAATATTTTCAAACGTTCAAAATTATCCGTAAACAATTTGTTCCTTGGAAACTGACAATGACGAATTGTACGGCAAATGGCCAATCCACGTGTAGTGGAAGATAATTCTCAAGGAGGACGCCGGCTTTAATACCTTTTGATCAAACAAATAACGTAAAGTATACTTCTCGAGAAATACTTTGTCGCGCAAAGAATACGTTCGTCGATATAAATCGACGGCACGGTGAAAAATACATCGAAAATTCCTATCTGTACTTGACACGCGCATGTTTTCTCCGTATGTATCACGCTATATGAAACCACGTGGCACTTTACTAGGAAACGACGCTATCAACGTCTCTGCATTTTCTAGCCTGTATCTTCCACGATAGACTATGTAGTTCTTTGATTACCATATATATTTTATTATTATACGTTTCGTTAATTACACGTAGCATATATATATTTAACGTGTTTATTTAACGTCAATCGTCTTAGAATTTAATCGTGCGAGAGTGAGAAGTGGGGAAAACAGTGTAACGATTAGGAAACGCGTTCGTTTACATATGAAAAGAATCGAGATCTTCGGATGTGGAAAGAAGGATTATTTATGGAAAATGAAAGGAATAAATTACCATAGTAAAGAGGAATGTCATCTCCGGTTATGGTAGCTTTTAACTGTTGCCCGTGCTCGGTCTGCCCACCGTCGTTTGCAACAACTTTCACTCGTTTTACGTTACTGCCCATATGTGAAATGAAACGTTGTTAAATGAAAAATCGACTATAGTACAGTATTTACCTTGGTTATTTGGAGGATTAAGTTCGACTAACGTAAGTTATCTCGGCAATTAATTTCGACGGTTAAAACGTTGGCAATTTTGTGATTAAAATCGTAACGTTATGCATCAAAGCATTAATCGAACATGACGTTTCAAACGATTAACGATGTTTCACCAACAATGTAGAATAATTTATACGTATCATATACGCCACGCACGCGCGTATTTATTATAACTCAACTAGTTGGATGGGAAAATATAATTCAAAGGAAATGGCCCAACGATCGTTTAGATTAGATATTCGGGAAAAAATTGCAAAGCGAAAAAATATTAGCATTAACGCGCAAATCGTATCTAACGCATCTCGTTACTTTAAACAAGCAAATCTTTCGCAACGTGCCGTTTCTCTAAAATCAGACGTTCGATCGATCGCTCATCGCGTAGCTAGCAAAAAGAGGCTGCTTTAAAAATTACCACGAACACGCGGCTGAACGTTGCTGACATTTACAGCATCGACCAAGGAATCAGGTAAAAGTCATCTCAGCGGCAAACGTTGCCCAATATATTTATCTCAATTACTCAATTAACTCGTGCGCGACTGGTACGTTTCTGCGCTCCTGTAATCTCTTCGTCTGCTTTTTATTTTTATTTTTACGAGAAGTTGCCAATTCGAAGGGTCGTTGGACGATCGCAGAGCGGCGACATCGGCGAGACGATCGAAAGGTTAATTTTCTAGTAAAGAAGCAGAAGATGGTGCGAGCGAGGCTCGCCCTGAACCGCGGATTGCCGCAGATACGTATCGCATCCGCGTGTCCTACCTACGCGTAGCTGCGCGGTCGCCACTACGACGTAGACTATATCTCGCCGAAGGTTCTTTTAACTGCTGCTTTTAAAGCTCCGTTACGACGAGCATTTCTATCCGTCGGAAAGCGTCGTTGCAGCCGTTACGCGGCATCGAATCATTCGTAAAAAGACCAACACGCGTCGCGTCGTGTTGCCTTGCCTTGCCTCGCCTTGTCGCGCCTTGCTTCGCTTTGGCGCGGGCCGTGGCCTGGAGCCGGTCGGTAATTTTTAAACCATCGCCACCAGCCGCCAGCTGTGCAGCTTGAAACTTCGTTTAGTTAATTGTAAATAGCTTAGTATATGCGTAGCTTCGGTTCGAACGGTCGCTATGGTCGCTGGATCCACACACGTACGGCTGTAAGTACTTTGTTAGACGCGTTCGATGTCGGTAATACGATACGTCTTTGGTCCTTGCTTGATTTTTGGGACGCAGGATCGGAACGATTGGACACGCGAATAATTCTCCTTTGCAATAGCTGCTAACGGCCCTTTCGATCGGATGAAATTCTCGAATAAATAACACAGAACGTATAAAAACAAGAAGCAGACCATAATACTTGTTGATAGGCACGGAAATACGTGCACGCGATTAAGTAACATGGTAACTTTAAACGTCTTAAATAATCTTAATAATCGTGTACAAAAAAAAAAAAAAAAAAAATTAATTATGCCGAAAGGAAGGAGAAAGTGCAATAAATACGAGGCTAAATTGCAATTTGCTGTACGAAATTCAGGTGCGCGAAAATGCAAGTTTTAACCGAGCCACGAATATACGCGAACACCTTTTCTTTTTTCCCCACCTGTTATTTACAACATGGAAAGTTAATTTAAGGTTCCAGAGAATCGAAATTACAAAGTCGCGTTCGATATTTCATTACTACGCTTTTACGAGCTTTTGCGGGTATTAACAGGAAAACGGCAAAAGAATACACGAGTATATCCAAATTGGATTGTATCGCTGTTTACGTGTTTTCGATCGATCTTTAAATTTCTATTTGCTGGATCCACAGCAAAAGGGCGGATGTATTATCAGAAACGAAGGAACGGTGAAACCATGAAATTCTACACCTACAAAAGCGGACAAGGCGAATAAAAGTATTTGTACATGACGTAGACGAATGATATAGTAGCGACGAAGTTAATTGATCAACTGGTTTGGTCATTAACCGCAATTTCGATTAGTTGCTTTCACAACGTTGACGCTCGTTACCGTTGCAAGTCGTAATTACGATGCCACCGGCACAGCATATAATTTTGAAACATGGTCGAGGTCGTGTCTACGTATCCCTACTTGAGAAACGCAAAGTTGAAGTTCCTTCGACCATAAAATCGAAACGTGAAACCGAAAAATGCAATATAAAAATGATACATTATTAAATATGCAATATATATATATATATATATATATATATATATATATATATATACGTATGTATATGCGAGTGTGATTTTACATTACATATACATGTATATATGTATAAATACTCTATATCCATAGGTACGTGTAAACTACTTAAGTTTAGCTGTGTTTCAGAACGGACAATTGCCGATTACCTTTCAAATATATAGTCATCCACACCTGCGACACGTCCAACATATTTCCAGGCTTTTATATCGTTCGCGGCGCAGGTGAAAGAACTAATTAAATCGCACGGGTGTAGGTGTGTACAGGTGTAACCATTCATTTGGCTGATACACGAGAAGAATAAAGCGCGAACATAAAATATGGTGAAAGCAGGAATTGGACGACTGGAAGAATTTGTACGATCGAGTTTGTTGCTGTTACTGAGTTGGCACGAGCGGACAAGAAGCGGCGGGCACAGCGCCGAGAAAGACGCGTGCGTCGTCTTTGCGTCTCCTTTCGTATTCTCGCGTCTCTCGGCTGTTAATTTACATACAACAAAAGCAAGGTACCGAACGAGTCCTTGGCGGGTCAATGAAAGCTACGGAGAAGAGCGAAGAAGGGTGTCGTATTTTCAGCACGCAGTGCCATGCCGTCGTCTTTCTGATTCAACCGTGTTTTCCGCTAACACATCGGGTCTCCGTTCGCTCTACAGGGTGTTTCCGTTTTCCCGGTCGTGTTCGCCAAATGATCGATAATCGTTATTCGTCTTTTTACACGAAACGATTAAACGAAACTATTTCGTATCGTGATTCTAAAAGGCAAACGGTGAACGAATAAAACGAAATAAGGTAAGTTCCGTTTCGACGCTTTGGTCGATAAATGCGAAATTAAATTCTCGCGAGAAATACGAAATGACGCAGGTTTACAGCGATCCTTTAACGATGCATCATCTATGGAAATCTTTAGACAACACGATAACAGGAGGCGTTCAATAAGAAAATTCTACCGCGTGAATCCTCGAATAAAATGTAATAACATGTATGGCCCGAAGAGATTTAACAAATATCCGAATAAAATAATATACGACACGCCTGGAATGTATTTTTAAAATCGTCGAACCGAGGATAAAACGAGAAATCTCGTTCCTGCATAAATGTAAATAATTACTTTGACAAGTTTCCCTGTTATAATTCCTTATCAGCGGTTTGTCGGCGATAAATTAATGCTTTATCTTGGAAATGTTAACTATTATTTCAATATGATCGTTCAAATTACAATAGTAAAGTATAATTCCCAAAACGAATAAATATATTAGAGCGATCTTAGGATAAAAAGAAAGACAGCGTGTAAATTCATTTACATCATATTTTACTTGATGCATTTCAGAGAAAGAAGTAACGTTAACATAGGCAAAGAACTCAACGTCCGACGAATCGTTAGAGATTTACTTTCATCGGCGCTACTTTTATTTTTAGCTGTAGCACGTGATATTTGTATCCGTAAATACGAGCACACGTTTGTAAAGATTCCGATCCTGCAGAGAACACGATAAAACCCGATACATCGTCGTCCGAAATAAAAATTTCTTTTTCTCACCGTTGAAACTAATTTACAACTGCTAATTTATAACTGCTCTCCGAGAGATTCTGTTATCGATATACCGTTATCGTCTATCTGTCTTATCGCGCGTTGTTTAATACGTTAAGCTTCATTATCTGCTTATTATGTCGCGAACAGAACGAACGAATAAAACTCGACGCCACTCACCTTTTTACCGCCACATTTATTCTATTCCTGTTAGCGCTCCTCTCATTGTCATTGTAACGAAGGGGAACACGAACTCAGACGCGGATGATAAGAAGCTTTTATCGTGGACAAAAGCGTATCTGTTGACTTAACTCCTATCGTACGACGGTTGTCGTAGCGTTCGTTCGGTAAGAACCTCAAATTATATCGCGGCTGAGGCAGAATTTAATAAGAAAAAAAAAAAAAAAAAAAAAAAATCGATCGAAAGGAGGATAATCTTTGCCGAAAGAACGCCGTATACGTCGCGATCGAAGTACTCCGTGGAAAAGTAAATTTTAACCGCATCGCTGTGTCCTTTCGTTTTACTTTCTTCGCAACATCGTTATTTTTCGGTCTGATTAACGGCACTTTCGATGTTTTCACTAAACGACAAGGTCTATACGCAGGCGAATTCAGCGAATCGAATTAGAATTCTTCGGATATTCGCTAATAAATACCGAGACGATTTAGTCAGGCTATTGTTAGCTTTCTCAAGCCACATTGAATTGGAAATAGTAGAGTGTGGAGCGTAGAAGGGAGGGAAAAAACGTCGACGAGGAGGGGGAGCATTTTACGCGCATGTGTTTCATTAACGGAGTTTATGAAAACACGAGTTGTCCTTGTCGAGTGCATCGCACCCGCGTTCTGGCTTCGTCCTCGTTGTACTCGCGTACTACGTAAGCTTTGTTTTTTCCGAAAGAGCGCGCACACGCTCCAATGTTGCACAAAGAGGTGAATTATGGTAAGCCATAAAAAGACTCTGCTCGTCCCACAACTAATTCTGATAAATTGCCACGAATTTTTTTACTCGCTCTTCCCCGAAACGAACAGCGAATACAACGCTGCTCGCTTTTCTAATTGTAAGTTTGCGTCTAATCGTAATCTCGGTGCAAATCCGTACCGTCGTATCGGGCATATTCAAGTATATTTCGTAAAACGTAAACGTATACGTAAGTAGCGTTATTTACGCGTAGAACGCTTTTTCTTTTTATTTCTTTTTATTTCTTTTTCTTTTGTCGCCACGATCTTCGGTGTTACGTCTATCGATTTCGTTGAAACGAAAAATCCAAGATTAGCGAGTGAAAAGCATTACGCGCAGATCGGAATAATAATTAAATAAAAGAGTTAGATTGGCAAAAACGGCGCAATTCACCGAAATCCATGGTTTATTTTTTCACCGAGGTATTTATCGTACGAATTGCACGATATAACGCGAGTCGTGACCGTTCGATCGATACTCCTCGACAAAGCTCATTATCAACGGCGGGCCTGGGTTATCAGAGTCGCATGGTAAACGTTGGAGTCCGCTGCTCGAGCCTCATACATACGCATAAACCAGTCGCTTAGCAATCGCCGTTACCGCGGCATTCGCTTCTCTTGATTTTTTCTAACCGCTGCCGTGTCTCCGAACTTGGTTTCTATTGGAATCTTAATGACTTTTAGCTGGATTTATCGTCTAGTCTGTCCGTACGCCGTTACGTTGATTGTTTTTATCGCGTATTCAGCGAAGGCGTGTAATCGCGTCTCTCGAATAACTTGCGCGTCGATCGATCGTATAAAAGCCTGGAACAGGCGTGTCCTCGCATCGCTTAATATCGATCCGAGTATCCAAAATCCATCGTACGTCCACGTTCGATCAAAAGATTCGAGCACGGTTTTCAGCGGAGTAGACGATCCGAAAATTTCCAGCGATACGAAAGAATTAGCGTTGCCGAAGCAGCCGAAAATTAAATAGGTGGCCGCTGAGATCGTTAAAGTCGGTTAAAGGGGATTAAACTCTCGATGGCGTCGACACCAAAGCGCGACATTGTTTTCTGAGACGCGCAAAAACCTAGCTGTCCCAGTGTCAGAAGCGAAAACGTTTTTCTTGTCGCGCTTTACAAGCACTGCTGATAAATCCACATTTTTCACCGACAAGTGTCTCCCGTATGTTTAACTTGCACGTATGCTGCGCAGAAGCTTCTCTTCCTCTCGCTGCTTTCCTTTTTCCCCTCTTGTTTCCTACGCTTCTCTCCACTTTACCTTCTGCTTTCTCATGTTGTCAATTTTTTTCCTTTTATTTTCCGCCTCGCGCGTCCTTTATTTTATTTCGTATCGTTCGCCCGTATAGCTCGACGACGCTTTAACTCGGCTCTTCATCGCCGTTTCTTTCTCCGATTACGATAATTCCGAATTTACGTCGTACGCGTCAACGAATATGCGTAACGAGATAAAACGGCCCAGAAGAGATACGAAATAAGCGTTAGAACGCGTTAAAATCCACAAACTTTGCGTTGCGTACGACGAGAATCGAAGCGTTAAATAGCGAGTATTTGTATTTCTACAGGAGCAGACGCACACGCAGAGCCAACACGCATTCCGCTACCTTCCCCATTTCCATTCCCCCATGGCTTCCTTATTTACTCCCTTTCCTACTCACCCTTTCCCTTTCTATTCTCCGTTGCTCCTTTCCACGATCCCTTCCTCCTTCTTCAGCCTCTCGGCTCATTTACCCTTTGACTTTTTCCTTTTACTCTTCTCCTTTTTTACCATTATCCCTCTTTTTCTTCCCTCTCGCTCGTCCCACGGCTCCCTACAACCGACTCTCCTTATTTACTCCCCCTCCTTCTCTTTCCCACAACTTATCAACCCATCCTCCTCGTCAGCCGTCTCTCATCCTCGCCCACCTATTCGCCTTTCCGTCCTCTTCTCTCTTTCGTCTTTCACCCGTTCCCCCGGCGAAACTCCGACTCGATGTTCCTTTCACAACACGCTTTCATCCTCCTCGACCGGTCTCCTCTTCTCTGTCCGACCCGTTCGCACCCTGTCCTCCTCTTTCACGCGTTGCACCCGGTTCGCGTGCTTCTTTGTGCGCTGGAATCGTGCTCGCGCGCGCGCGCGCGCGCGCGCGCGCGCCTGTGTGCGAGCGCGTAAAATACACGTGGGTGTAACTCCAAATGCCCGGTGTACACATGTACGGCCAGAGTTTATGGGTATATTTTCTGTACGATGAGAGATGAGAGAAAAAGAGAGGAGGAGCAGGAGGAGGAGGAGGAGGAGGAGGAGACAGAGTCCGCCTACCGTAACCTTGCACCGTGGAGTCAAGTGTTGCCAACCACGGTAACTTACCCCGTAACCTAGAGCGATGAAAAATATCTCGCGGACGGATCAGCCCCCTGCGTCGCAGGTAGATCTCTGGCGAGGAGGCGAGGATCCGGAGTAGAACGGTCAGAAACCAGAAACGAGTCTCGGGCCCCCTTTAACTTAAACTTAAGTGCCGAGCGACCCACACCGCTGATCGCGGGTCCACGGAAACGTTGGATCGACGGATTTCTTGCGTTACGACCTGACCCGCTGTCATACAGGGTGTTGCGAGCGAAGCGGATGAATTTCAGGCCCTGTGTCTCGTACCTTGCATCCGATGATACGCGTACAAAGGTATATTAGAAATCGATGGATCGTACGAACGAAGAAACGGCAAAGCAAGGGCAGAACTATCGGACTTTTATCATCCGATGCGTCTTGTCGCCCGATCGTGTCGGATAAATGGAGTTTTACTGCATCCCGATGCTTTTGTTTCCGCGGAAAACGACAAAACCTATAGCTTCGTTAAAAAAGATAGAGACGATCTCGAAATCTTTGAAACGTCTCCAATTTCAGAAGAGACACGCGCACCACGTAACGCGTTTCATCTATTATTATGCGCATATTTGTTTGATTTCTCTAACGAAACCTTACTCTGTCCATCGTTTCAAACGTCGCGGCTTGTCCCGGTTGCGTGAAACGTCCTGTATACCGTATACTATACGACACATACACGTAGGATTGTCTCGATGGTCGGAAGTACGTTGGACGAGTCGACGAATTTAGGCGAGATAGAACTCGATCGACAATTTCAACGTACAACTTGCCAGTCTCCAACGATAAATTCTCGAAACCGTATTCACAGGTTGTATAACAGTAAATATTTGTAATTTGGCGCGAACGTAACGAACGAATCGGAATACGATGCGCGTCTTGGAAAATATCTATCCGTCGTGCGAGCGCGATCGAACGATGCAATCGTCAAGACACGTTTTATCGTATCACGCGTTCGTTCACCCTTCCTCGATCTCCTTATCTTGCTTATCCTAACTTCGTCGTCGTTGTCGTCGTCGTCGTCGTCGTCGTCGTCGTTGTCGTCGTCGTCGCCACTCTTGCCAGTGATCTTCACGCCGATTCAAAGTATCGCGATTACGTTGAATTTTATTCTTCGTGGTCACGTTTTGTCCTATCTATGACGAAATAATTAATTCTTATACTCGCGGCAAAATCGACGACGGATCCCTGCGCACGCGAAACGATAGGATCGATTAAACGAACAGACGCTTAAAAACCATCGTTGAAGGTTGAAACTACGATCGAACGAATAATTTGATCCATCCAATCGTTGGTCGAATCGTTCCTAAAACGTAGATATATCATCGACTGGTATATACGTAATTCGTGGTGCAGCGAGCTGCGATCGCGTGTCTCCGCAGTGCAACGGCTGGAAAAACGAAGAAACGAAGGATCGTAGTCGGACCGGTAAAAGGTAAAAAGAAAAACGAAAAAAGGGGAACGGTGGATGGGACAAGTATATTTGAAAATGTAACCGAGTTGAGATCCGGTGGCTCGGAGGCGAGAGAGAAAGGGGAGGAACGGGATGAAAGAGAGGAGCGGAGAAGGCTACGAGGAGCAAAGAGGTGGAAGAGGTGGAAGAGGTCGAAGATAAAGGAACAGAGAAAATCGTCGGTGGAAAGAGAAGGTGGGAGTGCATTGTGATAGAAAAAGAGACGAAAATAACGAACGGAATAAGAGTATAAGAAGAGAGGGAAGTTGTGCATTGTATATGCTTTCAGGCAAATCGGCAAAGAAAAATAGAAACGTTGTGAAAGAAGGAGAGATCGCTTGTATCTACCGGCGAGAAGAACCGAGAGGAGAAAAAACCAAAGAGGCAGAGAGAGAGAGAGGGAGATGCAGAAACTCTTTCTATGAAATATCTATTAATAAGGAAGATTCGAGTAGACTCGGTTCGTTAATCTATTACTTCGCCTGGGATCGTTCGAGCCTTGGGAACGGAGAAAATCGCTCGATACATGCTCGGACGATAGGTCGGCGGAAGGAAAGGAACGGGAAAAATGGAGTCATCAGCCGTCCGATCTGAGATCAACGGTTGCGAGAGGCATTTAAAAAACAGCTAATTATCGTATAAATCTTTTACGCGAGACACGTACATTCTATTCCGTGTACGATTAAATAAAAGGTTGGATCGAACGAAATAATATCGAAATACAGAAGAAAGGACTCTTTGTTCGTTGAACAGCTAATCTGGATATCGAGCAGTCTTGTGTCGCATAGGACGAAGAGATCCTTAGCGGTAGAAAAGAAATTGAAATTAACGTATGTAGGATGAAAAAGCGGATGAAACAAAGGATGAAACAAAGCGGAGAAAGAAATCACGTACGTATACATGGTATATCGTGTGCTGTTCGATCGAGAGAAGCGTCGAGAAGAAGGGCATGGAAGCGAGAAGAAAGGAGGAAACGCGAAAGAGGGAAGAGTAGAAGATAGGAGAGAGAGAGTGAGAGAGAGTGTGTGTGTGTGTGAGAGAGAGAGAGAGAGAAGAGAGGAGAAAGAAGAGAAAGACGAAGGCAAGAGGGAAAAACGATCGACTATAGACGCACGGTTGCGCGAGAGACGGAGAGGGAAGGAAAAGAAAGAGAAAGCGGGGGAAAGCGAGACGGACGAGAAGGACGCGAGAGGAACGAAAAGAGAGAAAGAGGAAGGTGGAGGGAGGTAGAGGCGAAGGTAAGTCAAATGTTAGCGAGTGCACGGCGATGGAACGTCTTTAAGACCAAGGAGGGACTTATATAAGAAAGCAAGATGGCAACCGGTTGTCCCTGAGCCACGACCGGCGTTTATTTGCACATTTTTATCTATTTTTCGAGCCGACCAAAAAACTTCGCGCAACCAGTTCGCCCGATGGCGCACATGGGCGCTCCGAGATGCCGAGATTTTTCTTTCCCATGGATGGACGCGTTTTTATTGTCACCGAAGGTGTCGCGCCATTCTCCTTACGCACTCACTTTTATACCAGCTTGTACCATTGGAGCCGAACGCGCTCGATTTTCCGTTAACACCGGAAACGGTTATTCCAATTTTTACCCATCTACTATCACGCGACTTTATAGATATTTCGCGAAATTTCTGCGACTCGTGGTACGCCTCCGAATAACGCGGCGATACGAGCCAGACTACGTTCGATAAAATATTGCAGAACGACAGCTATGGATATCAACGATAATAGATGTTAGATATAGTAAAGAAACAAAAAAAACAAAAAAAAAAAAAAAACGGAAACCCATGATTCTAGAATCGAGCCGAGTTTACGAATATCTCGCGATACTACAGAAAACGTCACATCGAATCTGATACGAGATTCTTGGTTACTCGGTGCAAATCTTGTACAGTCCTTGAACGGACAGTATTATTCATTCCATTTTTACAGTGATGAAATGGCCATTTAAATGTCTCGCGTTATCTTGTTTCTTGCTTAAGTAATAGCAATACTATTCGTATTTAACGAGGTTGCGTGTTTTCGCATTAAATCCACTGTTTAATGGCTCTTCTACTTAACGTAAACTCTATATCGCGTCGGCCTGATATCTTCTGTATCTGTATATCTTCTGTATTCTTGATTACAGACTAAAAACTAAAAACTATCGCGTCCGTTTCCTTCCCTGTACTTGCAATTGCTTCCATTTCTAGTAACAGGTTGTGGCAATTTCCTCCATTTCCGAAAGCTTGTGAAATTTCCTTTCTATTCTTTCGAAAATTTCGATGGAATTTTTCTTTCAACGCGATAAACGGTCCAACGAATTCTGTCTCAAAGTACGATACGTGTTTTCGCTTGTCGATCTTTTAGAAACGTTTCTTTTACGAACGTTTTTCTATTCCCGTAACGATGATATGTCGCCTCGCTGCACCGATGTTTGCGGTATATCGGCGCAATCGGCTTATCGTCCATTAAAATCTCTCTATCACAGGCCGAACCGCGGTTCGCTCGAGAAAATAAAATTCAATTAGGAGAGTGGTCAGCGAGAATCGGTGTATAGCCCCGATCCTTCGCTAATTGTAACTATGTAGATGCGTAGTGCAATGAAACGAGACAAAACGTAACTTATACTATAATCGTTATTATTTCCAAACATTATCGCGACGAAACATAGTCCTGTTGATGCGATCTTTCGCACGGCCGAGCTCTTCGAAGGAAAGGACAAAGTTTCCCGTGGAAAATTAGCGAAGAGAACGGAAGGATGGTAGTACGGTCATGGTACTCTGTGACTGATGCCAGCAGATGTCCATCCGGTATCATTTGCATGGGCATCTGTGGAGCTATCGAATGTCCCGTCGTAATTTTCATTCAAACACAAATCACTCGTTGGTCGCATGGCGTATTATTGAAACAAGCAATTCGCCCCCTTCCGACGTCGCTCTTTTTCACCGTTTATGTCCGAAGGACCGTACGCCCGATCGTTTGCTCCTCGTGTTTGCTCACATGTGACTGCAACGTCGTGAAACGACGTATTTGCCTGGCCGACGCGCGCCCCGTATACCAGCTACTAATAAAAAATGATCGACTATAGAGGATATCGGTCGGTTCGATAAGAACGCGTCTTGTTCCTCGTTATTTTCATCGATCGAAATTTCAATGAATTTTCACGAATAAAAAGTTCACGTTAAAGTATACGTAAAGATGTTCGTTTTCCCAATAAAAAAAAAAACAAATAATCGACTTTGAAAATAAACGATCCGTTTATCAACTGGTTAAGAGAGAAGCCTATCTGATGTACGTGTAAATATACGATCGCTGTCGTGATCACAGTCGATTATTATTTACACTATGTCGAAAAACACGAAAAACACGCTCCTTACCGATAATTTTAATTAAGGCGTTCGTAGGTTGTACCTTTTTTATAATTTCTTCGAAATTCCGACAGGATACGTTAGGTATTTCGATTTTTAGAGAGGCCAACCTTACCGAAATAGAAATATTCATCTTTAAAGTTGAAAGTTTCGACGCGTAATCCTTACAATAAGCAGAAAGTATGAATAGGTAAGAAATGTCTTCTTAGAGATTGTATGTCAGACACGCGTAAACGGTATGTATGAGTTTCGAGCCTCGGCGTGTTTACTTTCGAAGGACGTTGTCGCGCTAGAAGTACCTTAGTCTGCCAGTATCGGACGTTGCATACATTCGTATACTTTGGGAGATAACGAAGAAATAAAAAAATATTTTACGTTACTTCTTTACGTAGTTATTTCGCGTTGCAGCTTGTTAATTATTTCCACTTCGATCTCGCGAGCTAAAACAAGACAAGCGTTTGTACATCTATTTGGTCGACTAGAAGATCTTGAACGAAGATACAGTCTCGTTCGCTTACTCTTAAAGTTACTCGAGCTGGCAAAGAATCCAACAAGATCTTGCAACTCGATGCCGATTCGCGACGATATACCCGTTTCTCGATAACTTTTCCTCTTTGGATCGCATAAATCAGAGTATTTCTCAAACTTCTTTTTTGCAAAGTTAGATTCAAATAATTAACTACGCAAGGAGCAATACCAAACTGCTAATTAAGCTCGTTACGTTCTCTTGACGCGATTGACATCTCTGGTGGATGTCCTTTGATGCTTTACGTGGGAAACCGAAACACGTGCTACGATCGCGTTCGCTCGACGCAATTTCACTCGAATCTTCCAAAGCGAAACGATTTCGAGTAAGAAGAACGTTTAATCGGTTCATCGGTGGAAACGGAAGACGGAGACGCTTGCCAATTACGTCTTTGTAAATTTCTCCCGATCTTTCTTTTCTTCGTAGCTCCAGTTTCGTCCGCGATCATCGAACTATCGTCACATCGTTGTTCGAGAGACAACGACTTCGTACCGATTTATCCATTTTAACGCGATCAGTGCGTCGGCATTTCGCTTGCTTTCTTCCTCTAGGATTGACTGGAGCACAGCTCGACGATGTTCGAGAACAGATATAGCAAGAGATAAGCGAGATACACGCGATACGTAAAAAAATATAATTTTAGTATAAAGAACGTTTTCCGTGTAACGGGCAAATATATGCTATCGCTTAAAGTCTATCGCTCCAAATAAACAAATAAATAATAATATTTTGGTGCTTAATAATACCGTGCTACTTCATTTTTACCATACATTAATTACAGGCTTTTTCAATGAAGCGACGAACGCAGATAGTCCGTTTACGTCGATATAAAATATCACGCAAAAAGTATTTCGTTTCGCGTAATTCGCGCATCATATTTCGACCTCGAAGGTATCGCCATTTTACGCTCTTACTCACACTTGTCGCACTTTTACGTCGTTTATTTTCCATGCTTATCCAAATAAACGTATTACAACACGAGATAAATGGCACGTATAAATAACTCGTCAACATTATCAGTTTTCTCGTAAAATGAAATATTTTCACGGCAGACCGGGTAGATATCTCTCTCTCTCTCTCTCTCCCTCCCTCTCTCTTTCCTCTCTCTCGTACACGCGTCGCAAGTACTAGAGAGCATCGAATCGAAACTGGCAAGAAATTACTATATTACCAGCTACGCTCCTCCGATATCATTCGCATTTCCTATCCCATAGCGACGAATTTATTAGCGTTTATGAATTTATTTACATACGGATATTACAGATATTTGCCTTTTCCTTTCTGTTTGTAAGAAACACGTTTCTTACAAACCTTTTTACAAACGCATAACCGAAAGTTTGTCTCGGGCATTTTATCTATTGAAACTAGACGCAAAATTACGGAACAGGTGTACATTATAACACGAAACGAAGGCGCAATTTTTAACTGGAGAGAGATCCACGCGACAATTCGAGTCGTCGGCTTTATGTGACGTTCGCCATCGACGAGTTCCGTAAGCTGCCAGTGGTTGGCTCTTTCGATCCATTTTGCATCGAATTGTTACGCATGAAACTATCGTTCCTGCCAAATAATTTGGTATCCAAGTCGTTACGCGCGGCCCGATCCTACGAAGCGCAGTTCGTTCGCGTAACTGCGTGGACGATTCTCGTTAATTCCTTGGAAGCCAGTGATCCGCCGCGGAGCGACGAAAACCACCACGTAAGACTTCAACGCCCTTTTTCGCGTGACAGGCAAATCGCCGATCGATTTGGAAAGTTATAGCGAACCGTGATGCATATAGCTCGTCGTTGCGATATTTCTACCGCAAAGAACACGTTGTCAGAAATAATGAAACGCTCGGAGGCCTTAAAAACACGTTCCGATATTTTTTTCATGTAACGCGTCGATGTCGCGTGTATCTACTCTCGAGCAATTAGGTTCGAACGTGTTGGAACTCGGAACAGTGGAGAGGCTATTTTCGTCGAGAGCAACAGTTTGCTCGATTTGCAGAACCGAACGCGGAGTATTTATTGCGTTAAATTTTAATAGTTTCGAATTTGTATCAGTTTCAAGAATTTTAACGACGCGTTGGTAAACTGCAATCCCTTTGTTTTAAATTCGAATTCAATTTCTTGCAAATTCCTTTTCGGCTGTGTTTTTCGCCGTTCGACTTAACGAACGGTTCTACGATATCGCTTCAAAAATAGGACGACAAGCGCGATATCTCGCAGTCGTTTCGAACGTTTCCAGAGACCTGGGACGGTAGAAAGGAAAGAAAAAGTTGCATCTAGGCGCGAAGGAATCGGTTAGTCAACCGATAGTAGGTATAGAGAAATATTTCCTTCGAGTGACGTTTGCGCACAGAATTAACGCGTCGACGGTAGAGGCATCGAGATTGTAATACGAACCGAAGACGACGAAGGGTTAACGAGCGTTTCTTTGATCGTAGCTGAACGAAACAGAGGGGATACGACAAAAGAGAACGGGACAAGAAAGAGGGAAAGATGGAAAGAGAGAAAGAGACACGGAGCCGAGAGTTTAGCTTCGCAGAAATCGACGGAGGAACCGGGGTTCTTTTTCCTCGGCACCTTGGTAACCGAGTAACCAAGTAACCAAGCGACCAAGTAACCACGCTGCAAAGCAGCATTCGCGAGATGCACGAGGGGAGAAACGGCAGATAAGCGCCATAGTAGCGATCTGTCGGCGAGGAAAGAAAGAAGAGGCAAGTTTGGTGGAACGAGGAGAGTCGTTCGGTTGATGGAGGGGGGGGCTGGAGGCGGTGGAGGCAGAAACGCCAGAAGAAGAAGAAGAAGAAGAAGAAGAAGAAGAAGAAGAAGAAGAAACCGAGTGGAAGAGGTTAATGGCCTCTGACACAGTGGTGATAAAGGGGCAACGCAGCGGAGGCGAAACCGCAGAGAATTCGAACCGACTCTGTAGAACACGAGATGAGTAGAACGTGGAACCTCTCTTGGCAAGAGGAACACGGAGCTCTCTAGAGATGACGCCGATAAATATTTTCTAAAGCATCGTCGAACAACGACGACGCGATCTTCCTTCGAGATCGTAGCGATCACGGTGGCAGATATTTGTTCGAAGCTGGCTTAAATATTTCCAGTTTCCATAGATGCTAAAAGCACGGTTTATCGCTAGAACCACCAAGCATGTCCAAAATAACGGAACGATATCGAATTCTCTGTTCTTATGATAATAAAATTAATAATAATAATAATAATAATAATAATAATAATAATAATAATAATAATGACGACGATGACGACGATGACGATGATAGTAATAATAATAATAATAATAATACACATTGCAGGGTATAGATAAATGAGACAGAAGAGGAGAAAAAGGTAATAAGATGAAATACAGAATCGACGATCGACGATTACGGACCGCGTTGCAAGCCGATAGCTCGAAAGAACCTAAGGATTTAGAAGAAAAGTCGACGGTATTAGAAAACTGGTTACGATTAAGAAAATTGTATTTGCCGTAATTGGTTGGACGAGCCTTAGGTTTCGAGACTTCCAAAGAGAAGAGCAGGAATAGAGACTTGTATTTATACAAATAATAGATCTGTTATGGCGCGGCGTGGTTCGGAGGTCGATAACCTCGGACGCGATCGAGTAACCAAGACACAGAGATCTTTTTGGTAAAATTAACTTATGGAAACACCGCTTCGCAATCTCGAGCAAACTACTTACCGTGGATTATCGGATGGCGCGGCGCATGCTACGCAATAAGCGGCAGAAATTCAGACGCGAAGAATGCAGGAAGCAATCGATATCGGAAGACGTAACGAGCGAACGGAGCGGTATTTTCCAGTAGCCACGCGGTTACTCTAAACATGGCTTACTTTACGAGGCTTCGCTATTCAGGACCGTGCAAAATTCTACAGCTACTCTAACTAGTACCGCGTTCTATAATCGTCGTTCTAGCCTATCCGCTTCGTTTCACTTGCCTCGACGAGTCGTCGAAAGCCGTAGAAATCTGGAAAATCAAAGCGAGCTGGTCGATTCTTCCAGAACGATACTCGCTTGCTTACGATACGCATTTCTTTCGACGTCCGAGCATCTCGAGCCGTAGTCATCCGCCAATTAACGAGAAAACGACCAACATCCGACGAAACGATTCTCGCGATAGCAACGTCCGATTCCAAAGTCTCGCGTTCGATCACCGTTGCCAAATTTCCTTACGCCATATACTCCCTCGCTAATTTTAGGTGGCTCTCTGAATGATGCTCCAAGGTACATACTACGTATACGTAGCCAACACGTGGCGAGATGGGAGAGGGCGAGCGACCAGAGTACGACCAGAGTGCGACCAGGACAGAGCCGAGGAGAGCCGAGAAAGAGCGGAGAGCGTGAGTGCTCTTTCTCTTGATCTCTGTTCGCTGTTGGCTCTCGCCCTCGCCAATCTCGCCTGCCTTTTCGGATGTCCACGATCGGCCTCTGCCGGCAGGCAGGTCGACGACCTCGAGGCGATGCACTCGAGGGAAGGACACATGGAAAATGGCGGGAAAACTGGCATCGCTCGACGCTACTCGAACTTTCGATCTCTCGCGACTCGATAAGCTCGATCACCGACAGGTTAGACACCGAGCCGCGTCTTCTGCTCGCGTTCGCTCCGCTGCTCGCTGGTCGGCGGACGCGTTCGTCGCGGCAGATCCGATGAAATATCAGCGACGCGACAAGCTGCTTTCCTCGTACATTTTCCACGCTTACGCGTTGCTACCTTGCTCGTTCGGTGATAGTTTGTACCCCGGTCGAGTACGATACTCGAGTACGTCGGCCCATTTTCAGAAACGCGTAATACGTCGCGCGTTAAGCATTTGACGGAGATTGGCAGAAAAACGGCAACTTTCTTTCGACGACTCGAAATATACATGTTCTCGGCGTTTCTCGTTTAAAAAATCTCTTTATCTCTGGCCTACTTTCCTCTGCACGCTTTTTCTGCCGGAAGTCGCGTGCACCGGTTGCGGGAGCATCGATAAAGATTCGCTCGATTTATTACACACACGCAAGACGAACGAACGCTTTTACCGGTATCCCTATAAAAACATCGAAACACATCACGCGCGGAGACACCGTAAATACGTTGATTAATTACATTGTAACAAAGTGCGACGATATTTCAAGACGCGTCGCGTCATTAAACGCGCTACGCAGATACGACGGCGGCCATTTTTCAGATTCCGTGGATAGAAGGCGTAGCAAAGAGATTCGATTCGATTTTTTCAAAGATACGTAACTGTAGAGATATCGATTCGTTATACCCTATATTCTCTAACAGCGTGCGAATCTTTCCAAATTTCCACTGCCCCCGTTTAGACAGTTAGTAACTCGAAGTAATCGCGATAGGATGGCATTTTTATCGTTGGCCTTGCTTCTCCAAGAATTATTATTCTCGTTACTTCTTCGAGATATTCTCTTAATTTCCACGTTTTAAAATACAACTCGCATAACGTGCTTTACGAAGCCGAATTTCTTGCTTCGCGAGCAGCAGCGTCTATACGACGCAAATCTTACGTGAATGAAATTGTAGCTACCGTAACCGTTACGTTCGCTCTACATTGCCAGGTTTATGCATTTTATCGCCACATAAAAGACGCTTACTGCGAACAATCTTAAAACCGTCGAACAAAGCCAACAGAAGATACGAAAAGTCAGTCTTTAACCGACCATATACTCGACTATAAAAACTCCGTTGCTTGTTAGAACGAACACGAACACTGTCAAACACGAACCACCTTTTTATTCCACTGCACGTTCGTCCGAGTAAACAGACACGAATACAGCGCGACGATCGTTTATCTTTGGTTTTGGAATTTCAACTAAATTTCAAATAAATAGACGAAATAAATCGTTCGATTCGGATTCCGCGACACCTTTGCCAAACCGGACGGATCGAAAGCAAGAGGAGAAGAGAGAATGGCGTTTGCCGGTCGAAGAGGCGAGGAGAAGCGGGAAAATGTCGGAACGAGAACGATGACATAATAACCAAGCGGATCGAAGGGATTCGGTCGATTCGAAGTTCGTTAAGGCGACGCGATCGATTCTCGAGCCGGTCGATCGCTAATGAGACGGCGTTCGGAGGCGGCCCGTTAAATAGAAATCAAGCACGGATCTACCACACTCTAATTCGTTCTACGCTCTCTACACCGATGCACGGCCCGTTCTGTTGGCTACTGCGCCCACGTTCGCTGCAACCGGATGTGTAAAGCGCACCAGGCAGCCGCGGAACGTGACTCGTTCGCGACATGTCAGAAGCTCGGTGAGCGCCGCTCTAAACTACCTTTTCCTTTACGTTCACGACATCGTCGTCGCGCGTATAAGTCGACGAAGGAAACCGGCCGCGCGTAATTACGGATTCGTCTTGCAGTCGTGATTTTTTGTGCTCGCGCGAACAGAGCCACGGGAAACCGGTCAAAGATCACAGTCATCCTCCTTGTCGATTCCTGCGTATTTCCGCTCCAACGTATTACGTTTCCCCCTCCCCCCTTTTTTTCTTTATTATATCGCGCATGGCTAATTTATATTTTTCGCGTAAGCGGCTATCCATCCACATGTACATATACATTACCTTCCATTCGAACTTTCCTCCATCGTGTTCCGCTTCATCTTCCGCTTTCATTTTCTCGTTGCTCCGAAACTGTTAGCTTCGAAATTTACATTTACAACTTTGCTTCTTACGTGGAATTTACAATATTTTCGTATTTAGTATCGAAATATCTGTTCCTCGTTAGAACGTTTATAATACGAAAATACATAGGAGCAACCAGTTGGGTATTTACGGTTGTTAGTTCGCGGATCGAGACGTTGCACGATGAGAGTCACCGTAGTTTATCCGTACGATATTTCGTACGATCAACGCTACCACCTACTATACGTTTTACGTTAAATCGATCCGATGATAAAAGCTTACGTGTTTCTTTGTATTTTTCACTATGAAATTGTACTCGGTCGACGATGTAACGATGCACGCTTTACAACTTGCGCATAGAAATGTCGCGTAACCGCCACGGCACACGGCGCTTCGATATCTTATCGTCGAGTTTCACGCTTCGAAAATGCAATCAACGTTTGTGCTTCGACCCTTCGAGTCTTACGCCACAGTCTATTTTCTACCTTTATACCGGTGCTCACGTTCGACACGTCTCTGTAAACAAACCGTGTCTCTTTTGCAAACTGTACGTCCGAGCAAAAGAATCGCGTTTTTGTCGCTAACGCGAAACACACTTTGACGAGAAAATGTAATTTTTGACGTTGTGTATACGGGATTCTAATTGCAGCGGAACATAACAGAGATACGTTCGTTTTCTTTTTTTTCCTTCTTTCCACCTTGATATCATCCGCCGTGTTTCCTGAATACTTATTTATAACGCGCGGATTATCGACAGCGTGGAAGAAAAAGCTACACGATCGCGCGATAAGAACGCAAATTAGATCGTTCCCTGCGTAATCGTCGCCAAGAGGAACAACGAGACCGGAACGGTCAGGGACGGTGAACAAGGACTCGATACGATCGAGGATAACCCGTTGCTGCTCCGAATCGTTGACATAATAACTCGTTAAGAATGTATCAAAGTACGTGCAGCTAGGCGATAATTATCGTTAGAACATTTATTCGTAACATCGTAAAACTAATAGTATCGTTAACGTCTGTCCAAAATGTCATCGGGGATCGTACGAACGCGGGGAATGCTCTTTTTAAGGCTAAATCTCATTGCGCAACGTCCGAAACGACTCGATGTACGCGCGTTGCTCGTAATTTCTGTCGCGGTCAACGTTGCTCGATTCGAGGAAACGTAATCTACTTACGCTTGTTTGCAAAAGTGCATCGAGCGATACAGAGACGCTTTAACACGCGACTGCTGCTTCCCTTCTGGCCGAAAATCTTTCCGAAGGCTTTCGGAAACGAAGTTCGTCAAACTTCGAAACGATCCGATTAAATTCTACGCGATATCGGTCGTTCTACACCAGCTTTTACTAGTTTTTCACCTCTGCACCGCTCGTACTCGTAACTCATTCATGCTAAGATATCTGCTATGCGAAACAACGGCTTGCTTCGATAATCCCCTGCTGTCTACCGAAGGCTTATCGCGTTTCGCAACTTGCCGTCACGGTAAAATTGCCACGACATCGTCGTCATCGCGCTGAACGAAAACGAAAGGGAAGGAAGGGTGGCGGGGGCGGGGGAAGGAACGACGGGAGGAATGCAGTTCCCGACAGAGTTTATTACAAAGGTATACGATATATCGGCGAAACGAAGCCGTTGCTCTCGTTCGAGTTCCGTTTCGCTGGCAATGTTATCGGTTGGCGGGCGCGCGCGCTAGGCTGGTTCCGATCGTTCGATCGACGCTCGCCACGTCGTTAATCGTTAATTGCCGTTCGCGTTTTTTCTCCCTAGTCGTTTCTTCTTATTTCTCCGAAACGGCCGTTTAGACCGATTAACCGCGTTTTTGCGACGTCGATACACGACCATAACTTTCGGCCCACGTGAGAAGGACAAGTGGAAAACACGGGATAAAAATGTTTCAAAGCCGATTTTCTCGGAATCAGCCTGTATCCAATCGTACTATCGATCGCATACGAATTCTCGCTCTTCTTTGGCCATTCGCAAAAGAATCGTACGATTCTCGATCGATTCTCGATCGATAGAAAACGTCTGTTCTACCGAGTTCCGTTAAACCGACCGCCGGTCAAATCGAATACATACTCTGTTCGATCGTATTACGCAGAGGCGAGGCGTCCGATAAGAAGACGATGAACTATCGTGACGAACGTATGACATCGTGTCGTAAACCGGGATGCGTAATTTTCAACTACGGACGACAGGATGTCATTACGCCGGAAAATTTCCAAACGAAGGAAGCGTAAATTTCCTACGTCTCTTAAATCGACCGAGACGATACAATGGTCTTCGGTGGAAATGGCGATTGCACGTAATCCTATGAAATTCTATTGGATATCGTGATAAAGCGTTGTATTTTGTAGAAAATTAAATCGCATTTGGCGGACAAGAATTATTTGTACGTAAACTTAGGAATAACTATACATGTGCGTATAGTATATCGATGAACGAATAAAAATCTAGTTACATACGGATATTACCGTCAGCGATTATTAGCAACTAGATTTAGGAGATGAAAACAAGGGGAAGGACAAGATGGAGAATCACAAGGTGGCGAAAAAATCAATCGTACAAACTCCATTATTTTGTAATAATAAAATGTATTAAATAGATAGTGTATTGTTGGCAATACTTATGAAACTACAATTTTCTTCAATCGTGGTACATGAGACTCGCGTATATGTGTGTTCTTTCGGTACATGAAACGAAGAAGGAACGTCGGTGCGCGGGGCGAGATTCGTTCGACGTCGGGTGAAAGCGGTAAAAAAAAAAATGTCAAAGACACAAACAAAAATCACTCGTGCATTCGCCAAACGACGCACAGTCCTTACGTACTACGTGGCTAACAGAAATATTCTGATAGAAAATTTCGCGTTCACCGTTGATCGAACAAACGTCGCCTCTCGCAAACGGCGTTCGTATTTTTCTTTTATTTCTTAAGGCACTCTCTCTCTCTCTCTCTCTCTCTCTCTCTCTCTATCTATCTTCCTCGCCAATCCTCTAATTAACAAAACTCTATACGCATTTATCACCTTTATGGTCCCATTGTGGATTAGACTGAAGTCGTTCGAGACTGCACCACACGCACTATCGTAACCTACATCGTCCCAAAATAAAAAGAAAAAAAAAGATACAGAAACAGAAATCAACCTTGGATCGTTCGTGCGAAATCTCGTTAAACGACGATAAACCTTCCGGCGAACGACCCAACGGGAGACTGATGAAAAATCTCAATCCACCGTTGAACCGCTAATCGTTAGCTGGAAGATGGATCTTTGAAGATGATCGGAAGAAAAGAAGAAAATCAGCACGAAGAAACCGAGATTTCGCGATGACCTTACGCGCCAGCTCTTCGACAGTTGGACATGTCCAGTTCGAACGACTTCCGCCAGCCTATCAATTGGCTCCCAAAATCGCATTTTGATCTCTCTTAGTACATATCGCTAAATGTCTCTCTCACACGCATTCTCTCGCTCGCTCGCTCGCTTTCGTCGAACATGATATATATCTGTCGCGTAAATCGTTTTCTCGAACGGCTGCCGGTCGACATCGCACGGCGGTCGCGTATCACAAGGAGAAATTAAGTATACACACTTTCATCGTTTTTTTTTCTTTTTTTTCAATTGATGGGAACACACCGTGGTTAGTCGGCCCTGACAGGAACCGGTTCTCCACGGGGCAAGAAAAGAAGGGGGGAGAGAAATACATTCTGGTAGATTGGTCTCGAAGAAACGGAAGAAAATACATAATAAAAAAAAAAAAAAAAGAAAAGAAATAGTAAGAATAATATTATAATATAATAATAATAATAATAATAATAATAATAATAATAATAATAATTATAAAAGATAAAGAATCTTGAGGGTTTGTTAGTGATCATCGGTTTCCTCTGAGAGCCAAGAGATCGACCTGTCACATTACATTGTCGTAACACATGTACTACGCATTCACTTATTGACTTATTTATTTATTTATATATATATATATGTGTATATATATATAGTGTATTTTGCGAAGAACGTTGTATAAAATATTGTATAAATATATAAATACTTGATTGAAAAAATAAATATATTAAATTAAAAAAGAGACGTAACGTAAAGTATATATTTTATTATTAATATTATATTTAATATGTATAAGTTGTCAAGTCTATAACAGGAGGGTACGAAATTTGCGTCGTTCGCTGCTGCGACCGAGTCTCATCCAGTCGCTTATGCCTATATATATATGTATGCATATATGATGTATGTACGTGTGTTTCGATCGGCAAAGGTTTTATTTGTACAATTCGGCACATAGCGTTTGCTCGCCAATAGGATTCGAGGAACCGAGAAAGACGAAGATACTTTTGCCAGGAATAGTTTAAAGTTCAAGAAGCCTGTGCACGGCATTTTGAGGAACAGGAAAACTAAGAGACGTACACGCGCCTTCGTGCGTTTAAAGTTCAAGAAGCCTATGCACGCCATTTTGTGAAACAAGAAAACTAAGAAACGTACACGTGTTCCTTCGTGTGTGTTATAAAATAAACTATCCATGTAAAATAGTTCGAATAAATACATACAGTTATATTAATTGCACTAGTCAACTGAAATTTACGTTCTCCTTTCCTCTTGCCAACTGCTCTGTCGTTCTCGCAAGTATAAATAAAAAAGGGAAACGTGTGAAAACTAGAAAGAAATCGAAGAAGCATGCACCGTGCTCGAATAAAGATGCAAGAAACACAAACGACACTGTATATTCGAAATTGACGCATATTGTTCTCTTATGAATTAACAGAAAACTCGCTTCGTTCCACGAACTATGGGATTGAGAAACGAAAGAAAAGGGGAGAAGAAACAGAGAAAAAAAAACGACCATAGTACATCCACTTTGCATCTATGCCGCTACGGTAAACTATTTTTCATTTGCAAATAAATTAAATACGCCCTAGTAGGATTCTCTCTCGTCGGAGATTGCTTTCGATCTCTCGAGAGATATCCGATACTACCGTATTTAGTTTACCTTGCATTCTTCTGCCACGATTTCAAAGAACGCAGAGGTTCAAAGTTATGAGAAATAAACGTGGTTCAACAGAAAGTTGCAAGTGTGTGAGATTGTTTCGCGAAATTGCCACGCACGAAGTAATCATCTAACGATAGCGACATTAAAAATGGGAAAACAAGAACGAGAGGGAAAAGAAGAAGAAAATTTGTCCTTGTATCGGCGATACACAAGTCGTTTCTGTTTCGAAGTAAAAATATCCGGCCAATCGCGTTTTCCGAGCCAGGAAGAAAGAGCGGAAACACCGATCAACTTGGACAAGCGAAACGATGTAAATGTACCAATCGGATACAGACATATCCATGTATATATATTATATCCAGGGTTTCTTAAAATTATACCAAAGCTTGAATGGCGATCTGAAATCTTGTTGCATTACGTGTGCAGCGCACATCGATAAAACGAACGAGTTGCGGCTCCACATAAACATCGTTGCCTACATGGTAAACAGTGACACAAATTGAAAATACCCTGTATATTATACGCTAATACATACATATATAGATGGACGATATAACACGATACGTTGGTAGATAGCGAGAGCGACGAAACGCAACGAAGGAGATGCCGTCGCAGCATCGCGAGACGCTTTTTCTCGAAAGGCGTGCGCCGTCGTTGCTAGTCGTTACTTGTCTCATCGTGGTGCGTGAAATCGCGCGGGCTGCCGCGAGGTCTTGAGAACTCGTCGAGAGAGTCCGGCGTGCCTCCTCCCGTTTCGCCAGGGCCGTGACAGTGTATACGTATACGCGTATACGTATTCGTATTAAACGTTTCACGGTATACACCGTAGCTTCGTTTTGGAGAACGCGCGCGGAACCTAACCCGCCGCAGCCCGCCGCAGCCCGCCCCCCCCCTCCCGTATGTGCCTACGCATCTTTTTATTTTCTTGTCTCGATCGACCGACGAACAAACTCTCTGGGACTTTCACTCTCCGTGCCCGGCAAACGAGCTCTTTCCGCCGTTTCTCCTTCCCTCTTCGTTCGCGTACTTCTCCTCCGCGATTTTATTCCTTTCTCGGCGCGAACCGGGGCGGCGCGCCGCGACGTGCGACAGCGCCGTGCCAGCGGATTTTTTAATCACCGTCTTCGCTAATCGACTTTATCGCGCGCGAACAGAAAGGTTGCGTTTCCGCGCAAAAGCAAATACGTGATACGCATCAGCCTATGGCGCGAGCAACGTCGAGAGCCCGGTGAACCTGGAATCGGCGAATTAGAAACACGGGGATTTTCGTTCGCCATTCTAGATTTCGGAATCTCTAGCTTTCTGCTTTCTGCTGTTCTGGCTCGTGGAAGGAGAGTCGCGTAAATCGAGGAATCGAGCGTATCGTTACGTTCGGGCACGAGAGAAAGGGACGAGTATGTAATGTTATGGCAAGGAATTAAATAATATTCGTTAAATAATAAATGTACAAAAGATGGACCAAGCACAAATGGGTTAAGGAAGGGCTTCGCGTTTTTGAACGCGAAATATCGGCAATAACGAAGATATGATCGATAACGTTGGTGAGATGCGACGATCTGTGAAAATGCTAGGATATCGCTAGTACGTCAGAAGACAGTGCTGGCAGCAGTGATGATGGTAGTAAAGTGACAGTAACGTAACAAGTAATAGCGACAGTAGCAGAAGTAGTAGTAGCAATAGCAGCAGTAATAATAGAAGTAATAGCGATACGAGTATCGATGATGACGATGATTATAATAGTGATGACGATGATGATGACGATGATGATGATAATGATAATAATAATAATGATGATGATGATGATGATAATAATAATAATAGTAATTGCAATAATAATAATAGCAATAATAATAATAATAGCAATAATAATAATAATAATAATAATAATAATAATAAAAAGAAGAAGAAGAAGAAGAAGAAGAATAATACCATAATATAACGGATATAGAGCCGCGAAAGTTTCGGCGATATATATATATATATGTATATATACATATATATATATATGTATAAATATATATTTTGGATGAGACACGATACTAATTGACCTTAGTTCGGGTGTTGAGCGATTATCGTCGAAGCAATCGATTGCATGATGGGAACTTGCAATTGACTGCATCGTTTTACATGAAAGTGAAAAAAACAAAAATAATAAAAATAATGATATTAACATTAATAATAATAATAATATAAAGAGAAAAAGAAATGATCAGTCAGATAAATAATATGACGATATTAAATGAATATGTTATGCTGTTTTTTTGTAGAAGAGATGAGTTTACTTCGTATGCTATCGAGGCGTATAGTGTTGCGAATTCGATAATAATGATAATAATAATAATATAAAATAATAGTTAATAATTAATAATAAAAATAATATTAGTATAATGATGCTTATGATGATGATGTTGGTGATGATGATAATAATAATAATAACAACGATAATAATTAAATCTATAACAGTTTAAACTGAAACGATTTCGATTAATTTATACTTGAAGCAAACGTGATTATAGACTTAATTATCAGCGTAAGTATGTGGTGTGCATATATACAAAATGTATTTCGTTTTTCAGAAACTACGTTATTTAACACTTTCCTTTTTTTTTTTTTTTCGTATTGCTCAACGTTGTTCTCTCGACATTCTCGTAGGGGCAACGCGCTTTTTTCGCCACGAAATCCATTGGCGATATTTGAAAAAGAAACGAAAATAAAAAATAAGACAAACGAAAATATACACCGACGAGTTAGTCGGTTCGTCGTTCCACTTTCTCGAAACGACGCTTTGAACGATCTTAACACGAAAAGTGATTATTTGCTGGCAGACGGAAGCACTCTCGAAATTACGCCGCCTCATTGCCCTAAGCTCACTGTCGCTTTCGCTCGATCTACCTATATGTCTTCTCCGTTCGCTCTCTTCGTGATACAATTGCTTTTCCTTTTCTCCATAATGTTATTAATGCTTTTATCGCGGTTGGGGCCCAGATGTTAAAAGGAGAGGGCGAAAGACGGGAAGCGGAAGGAGTAATCGGGTCCACTTCGCGGTATATATATACACATTGTCCTTTCCCATAAAAAAAGAAAAGTGATATGTAGCTATCGCAATGCAAATATCAGCAATTATCGTATAGAGTTTGAACGAGAGGGAGGAACAGAGAGAGCATATTGTCATATCGAGCTAAAGCTAGAGCGAATTCGTTTCATGGTACGTTAGAGAAAGAAATAGGTTTACCAATATTTGCTTTTGGTACGAGTTGGTCGTGGAAAGAATTGGCTCTCTTTTGCTATTAAAATTTCTTACAATTACTCGATTGTCTTAACTTTGGAAAGTCGGTAAAAATAGACTTTTATTTGTTCTTTTCGAACTTTTGATCGATCGATTAACCGAGAACGTAAAAGAAAACAAACAAGAACATGGAAAAAACCAAAATTTTTAACCAAGCTATGACGTACGTCCGATAATGCTTCTTCGGTCCAATAAACTAGAAAATGAAAAAGAATCAAGAACGTCTTTAGATGGATAAAATGTCTAAAAATCGATTAAAAAGAAAATTATAAAAGTAACTCTGATGCTGGTAAGAAATTCCATTAGAGGATATTTTCGTCTCAGGATAGAACATTATTCCAAAGACAGAAATCTTTTTTCTTGGGGAACGTATAAATCAGTTGTCAACCTCTCGTTGGCATACAGCGTCTCTCGTACAAAGTTCGCCTTGAACGCGTAAAACGATTGAAAGCCCTGACGAATTTTCGTCTATAAAAATATCTATTTTCGTATAACTTATTGTTAAATGAGCACGTTCTTTCCTTCACACGTACACACGTACACACGTACACACGTACACACGCACACACGCGCACACACACACACACACGCGCGATCACTAACGCATCACTTTCTCTCATTATCTTCCTTTTGCTCGCTTCTTGCTCTCACCATTCGATCTCTCTCTCTCTCTCTCTCTCTCTCTCCCTCTCTCTTCCACTCTGTTTAGGTTACTTCGTAATATCACGAGATTGTACACGCACACTGACACACAAACACACTCTTACTTGCTCTAACGTTGGAAGACAATCGGAGTTTCTAAGCCACTTAATTTGCATAGCATGATCTTTGATTGTGATCTCGTGCGCTTCGTCACCTAAACCCAACACCAACGCGACACGTTTTACTCGTGTTTATGCGTGTGTATGTGTGTGTGTATATATACACACATACATACATACACACACACACACATAAATATATATGTGTATATATGTATATATATATATATCTTCCTCTCCATCCGTTTTGCTTTCAGTTATTTCTCTCGTGCGACTCGATCTCGCCTTCCTTTCACTCTCAAAAGTCTACTTTCCCCTGCCGCTTTTTCGCAAGAAGAAATCCAGGAATTATTTAAAAAACGAACGAGTTGGTTTGAAATATTGCAACATTTCACCTGCCCCGGATGGAAAAACGCCTCGTTGTTGCGAGAATCCTCGCGTGAACCAAGCAACGAAACGGAGGAGCAAGGACAAAGCCGAGGATCGGACATTGAAAGCGGAGATGCCGAGAGATGGGGCTGCGCGAGTCCAAAGGAGATCAAAGAACAACTTGCTCGAGCCAAGTCAGAATTCGGTAGAAACTTGGACTCGTTCTTCCCGTACCTTTTCGCTCCCATCGCCGCCTTTTCGTTTCTGCATATTCTTACGTTCGCGCTATCCTTGCTCCCGGATCTTTGCGCTTCTCTTTTTCTTTTCTCTATCTTTCTCCTTTTCCACGGTTGAATCATCCAAGGATTCTCACGAGCAGGTCGAGACATCCGGGCTGATACCATCTCGACCTTTCCACTAAACGAGCGTAAACCTAAAGTAAAGAAGAGAAAAAAAGATGGAAACGGACCTGTGTAGTCGGAGTCACAAAGTGACTGACGCTACTAATGCGGTTAGAATCAACGGCGATATTCAGAGTCGCTAGTGACAATGCCGATAACGTTATTAATATTAATTGTAGCGATTATAATATAATATACTGACATAATATTATATATATATATATAATTATATATATATAATATAATTATATAATAACAATAATAATAATAATAATAATAATAATAATAATAATAATAATAGTGTGATCATAATTATTATAAACATTAAGAAATGACAGTTTAAAGAACGAGTAAGATACCTAACGTATTCTACGAATAAAAAAGAAACGCTTAAATAAGAAGCCGAGTACGACGGAGAGGAAGAAGGCCCGTCTGACGCGAGAAATATAGTTCAAATGTTAAAAACGAGAAAAGAGAAAAGGAAAAACCTCTTTGAGTCGGTGGAAGAGTCCGTCCCCTCTCCCTAAATATTCGCCTGTCTTTTCGGTCGATATATATATGTATAAATTAACGCGTGTGCTTTGGGTCCAACGCTCTTTATCGTCTCTCTCTTTCTTTCTTTCTTTCTCTCTCTCTCTCTCTCTCTCTCTCTCTCTCTCTGTCCTTGCTCTGCTTTTTAAAACGTTGACGTACATATCTATCAGAAAGAACGTTAGGAAAATAGAATATACCAAAGGAAGTCGAAGGACCCAGAGGAGAATTCCCTTAGATCTTAAGATTCTCAAAGTCGGCGAGGGTGTTGCTGATCCTGTTGAAAACTGGCAGTCTGGACTCGGCGTTCGGTGAGAGCGGGGACGGTGATCTCGGCGTGGGCTCCTCGGAGCTCAAAGGACTGCATACGTTGTTGGTTCGAGGGCTGGGACTTCGTCTCGTGGCAAGGAGCCCGAAATCCTGGCCGAAGCTGAACGGCGAGGTAACGGACGGTTGCTGATTGCAGTCGTCGCCGAAGAAACTCGCCATAGAGTTGGTCGGCGACTGACTTAGGCTGGACGATGGGGAAACCGAGTCTCCAGTACTGCCGAGAGAAAAGGTCGGCTTCGGCCTGGTGGCGCCGATCACCGACGAGCTAACGGTCGTCGAGCTAGTCTGGTGATGATGATGGTGGTGGTGGTGGTGGTGGTGGTGTTGGCTAGTCGTTAGACTCAACGAGTTGGTTCTGAGCAATGGCGGTGGATTGTAGGCATTGGTGGTACTACACAGGCTCAAGGAATTGGCTCTCATGAGGTTGGGGGTCGCCGCGGCCGCGACTGCCGCTACCTGAGGCGAGGCCGCGATCTGTTCGAGCAGAGCGACGCTGCTGATCGTCGTCGGATTGACGTTCGAGGCATTGCAGGTATTTCCACCGGCGGCTGCGGCTGCCGCTGCCGCTGCTGCCGCGCTTAGAATAGGATTCAAGCCCATTATGTTCGGTTGCGTGGATCCTAGTTGCGCGCTCACTTTTTGATTGTGAATTCGAGCCTCCTCGAAGTTGTGAATGAAATGGCAACGGGGTCCGTACGGACAGAAACCAATCGTGTGAAACGTGCGGCACAGCTCGGTCTTATATTTTGGATGTCTGGCGAGATTCCGTAGCTCGCTGTAACCGTGAGCGAACTGACACTTGTCGCCATATTTGCAGGTGCCGCTCTCCTCGAATGGCCTGCACAGCTCCGTTTTATAACGAGATGTTGGCTCGCTCGCGCTGCGATCTAGTTTACGATGCTGTTCGATCAGGGTTGTTACCAGGGAGGTGTAGCTACGGCGAAGAGGCGCGTGTCCGCCATTATTCCCGGCTGAACCGTTGCCCGAGGTGTTCGTCGTCGATGTCGAAGTTGGCTCCTTCGCTTTTGCGGGGCTGTTCTGTAACACACACGCGAAAACGAGAATCGAAATTAGTTATGCCGCTTTCAATTTCCTTTCTGAAATAAAAGTTGGGAACAAACAAACAAACAAACAAACAAACAAATAAAAAAGGAAAAAAACGAAAGGGACGAATGAAACTTTACGATTCGTTACACAGCCAAAGATTCGGGGATAAAAATTCCCGACTTTGACTTTTCTTTACTTCTTTAGTTTCCAATTTTGACGCCGCCCCGATACACTTCATTTGCGACAGTTCGTTAACAGTACCAATTACATAACACGCATACGATTGTACGCATGTATGTTGAACGTTTGACGAACAGCGATATTCACTCACGCGCTATAAAACACAAAATTTATCGTTTTATCATAGCCGAAAAGGCTATTGATTCAATCGTATGAAAATATCGCTGCAATTGTAATACATCTACTGCTACGAAACAAACTATACAATACACACACACATACACACACACGAATTTCGCTCCAACATGCTTCGGAATTTGTACGAAAAACAGCAAAGTCCGTTCCAACTTCGGCTCCGACTCCAACGATCAGAAATTCCTTCCGAACTTCGTTGATCTTCGACCAAGTTTAAAAAAGTTATTGGCAGAACAAAACGATCTTGGCAATTTTCCAATCGTGTCATTTTCGCGCAACTCGCAACGGGACGAAAGACGTTAAAACACTGAAAGGCTGTTTCGTTAATACGTTAATAGGGATGTGTAAACATGCTCGAAGCAAGATTAATATTATTAGTAACGAATTACGACGTCGTCGTCGTCGTCGTCGTCGTCGTCGTCGTCGTCGTCGTCGTCGTAATAACCGCGCTCATACGCGAGTCACCGCGCGTTTCCTTCGAGAAACAGCTACTCCAATTTGTGGAAGCGTCGTCGGCCAAGCATTACCGCCAACGTTCAATCGCAAACAAACTACCGTTTCGAAGAATCAAGTACCGAGCGACGAACATTGCCGTGATAAATACCTAGCGAACGAAAGAATAGGCACGATCGTGGTAATTCCGATGGATACACGCTACACGTACGATATACAACAACGTTGCCCGAAAACGCCAGTCTTCGTTGCAAATATTTTACGTCGTTAGAGACGCGTTACGCAATGGAATAATACTTGGATGAGAACCCTTGACCAATAACGACCATTTATTTCTAATAGACTCTAATCAAAAACACAGGAAGCTCGTGCACAATTGCTTTATTCGAATAGTGGTTCGACGATGCTCGTCGACTACTTTTTGTATTTTTACGAGAAACCGTTAACATCGACTTGGTATGTAAGAGTAGGAATCGCGATTGAGAAACGCGTTACGAAACGTGATAAAAGTAACGCCTGGTCTGCTGATATTTTGACCTCTTGTTTATCCAACGATAAATACGTGTGTAAATGTGAGTGTAAACGATGTATGTAAATAAAGAGACAAGAGAAACACGCGTATCGTTTACAATTTTCTATCTCAAGACCATATGGATAACGCTATGGTTGATCGGCTTGGGATCGAGGAATCGACGATCGAGGATCTAAAATTATGGGCCCAGGTATACGAGAGAAGACAAAGGTTCGACGTCTCGGCGAAAATTCGTGGAACGAGAAACTACTTGAAAGTCTGCAACTATACGTCGACCGAAAGAACCAGCTTTTGAAACGATCCGACGTTACGGGATTTCCAGCAACCCGAGAAATCTGCTTGGACCAACCTTTCGAGAGATCGAATCTTCCGCAGAACGAAGCCATAAAACGGACGACGTTTCACTTTCCATCCTCGCCTCCTTCGTCGAGCGATACTTCTCCAGCTCGGCCAAACATCATATCGTTGGTTTTTAATTTAGCCCTCGATCTACCAACGAGATTCGTTGCTAAGAACTTTTATCAAATGAAAAATCTTGGAACGGAGTCGATTTAAACGTTAATCCGGAATAACTTGCAGAACAGTTAAATCAACAAAATAATCGATTAAACGATCAAATAAATCAAGTTGGAGATATCATCGCGCGGAGGATGCGAATCGATCGAAATGTTCTCGGTTTCCATCCAAGAATAATAACCATAAATAGCCAGGTACAACTAAATGGCTTATTATGGTAATTTATGGTCTTTAGACGCGTGTACGTTCGGCTTTCGCGATAAACGTTGCTACGGTTGCACGCAAACGATAACCCTGAAATCTATTTCAATCGTCTATCTTTCTTCAAATCCTCGTTGCTTTCCTGTAAACGCGTTATTCGTACCATCGAATCTCCGAACAAATAAAAAAAACAGCGATGCGTCGAATCGTCGAACCTAACGATCTTGGAAAACTCTTTTCCAATAGACGAAACAACGTAAACTGGAGTACTCGCGCGCAGCTGTACATTTTCCGAACGGTTATGACCAACACACAGCTATGTAACAGAGCCATCTATCCGTAGGACCAAAATCAATCGATACTATCTCCGTAAATCTTTACCTATGTCAAAAAACCCGAAGGTTAATCGATCCTCCTCCGTTCCAGCTTCCATAGATCACGTCGCGTTATATCGCATCGCCTGGAAATTTCCACGAGCACGTCCGTGTTGTTCACGGCGCACACGGACACGGGCCGCGCGATACACGTTCCTAGCACACGCGTAATTAGTCCGTCGACTGCAGGTATTAATGCAAAGAAACGTAGACGAAGGCAGGAATGTCAGAGTGTCGGTTATCCTGCGATCATCAACGTGCAACGGCTGTTTATCGCGCAGTCGTGAACGCGAACGCAAACGCGCACGCGTATTCTTTCGCTGCTACTATTCGCTGCTTGTCAACCGAACCTGGTTCGGCTAGATACAGTCACGTGCGAACGGTCACCGAGACGTTTTTACGCTTCCTTTTTCCGTGTCGCGGTTTATTTCATCGTAGTACTGGTCGCACAGATTATAGAGAGACGCGTTGTTGACTTGCCGGCGATAAAGCAACGTCGATATTTTCGACAAATCTTTCCTCTCGTCGTATCTTTCGACGCAAATATTTCTTCTTTCTCGTTAACAAAGAAGAACGCGTTTGTCTGGTCTTGTCCAGAACGAAAGCTAGAGTACCTTGAGAAGCCAGAGAAAGTTAAGATCGAAAAATAGACGAATAAACGACTGCTCGACAACGTCAACCATACTCCAAAAAATTCCATGGGAAAAAACGTGTACGATCGCGAAACGGCTCGTCGATAGACGAAAATAGTTCGAGACGCGCTTCGTTCGTCATCCGTTATATCTGTTCGTCGTCTGCATATTGCTCGAAAACATGTTTACCGACGACGCGAACTAGGAACAATTGGTACCGGACGCTGCTGATTTTACGGCGAGTTTGAAACGAAACTTGTGCGAAACAATCGACGCAGTGAGACGCGTTCACCGACGTAAATTAATCGCTCTGTTTCACGGACGCTCAACGTCGCAAAGATCTTCGAAAAATAGAACGACAGTTCGTTCCGATAGAACGTAGATGTCGAAGTGCTATTGGAACGCAATAGATCGGGCGATCACGAAACACGGGGAGGAAAAAAGATACGTGACTAGAGTTTTTACTCGAAACAGTCTTTCAGAGTGGAGTTTTCCTAACGCTAAGAATTCTCGAGCAGTCCTCCAACTTTCCGATCCACGAGATCGATTATCCTCCTCAAATTATCGATCGAACGAGAAAAGAAAAACGATATCTTGCATCAGCAAAGGGTCGCTATGAAACAATCGAAGAATAATTAATTATTCGTTACCACTTTCGACCAAAGTTCCATGTTCCACGCATGTTCCGTGTTCGAGTGCACTCGAACGAGAATGCATGCCGTACAGAGGCCCCAGCGTCCGTTTTGTAAACGCGACTGCGCGTAACAAACGTGTTAAGAGTCGATTCCACGGATCGACTCGAGAGAGTTTCCACGAAACCGGCTGAAAATAGTCGTAGCTCCTTTCATTCACTGGATTCGACGACAGAGACACGGCCGAGAATGGGCGGCAGTTAGTAGCCTGTGGCTGTTCCGCCGCCTGTACCGCGTTTCGTGCATTCATCTGGCTCACACGTTTTCCTCCACAGAAGCCTATGTTTCACGTTAAACGAGCTTTGTAGTTCAGCGCATGGCGATCTCCCATGATAATCGTGTTTTCAGGCTAATGGTACCGAAGATAGAGAAGGGAAAGTTACGAGAATAATCTCGCTTGTCCTTTGTAGGAAACGTAAAACGCACGACGTACGCGTTCGACATAACGTTGAACGGTGACGATACTTGTTAAGAAACACGCCTACGATCGAGGAAAGGTTCCGCGTTTCGCAAAATATAGGTCAGTTGTCATAGAAATACAAATGTTTAACTTCGGTACGATTTTATCGGATGTATATAGGACACCTTTGGTCGCGATGAATCACATTTTCATTTGAGTCACGGCGATCCTTCGATAATTTCTAAGCGTATCGTCGTCTTTGCTTGGACACCAAAGAGAATAAAATGTAAAAAACAATGAGAATGACCAATTCGATATCGTATCGAAGATACGTATAACGTCGTATCGACGGACGACGAAACAATCCTTGACAAAAATTGTTTCCACGAACGATACAAAGTATGTAATTTGTCTTTAATTGGCACGTATCGCGATTTCTTGAGTAAAACACGTGATAAGAATTATGTCTTCTAGCGCGGAACCGAGCTGTTTCGTCGTGTTCTCGAATGGCTGACAAATTTTCGAGAAACGTTATGGCAAACGTCAATTTAAATACACGATCATTGTCCGTATGTGTGCAAAAGTATTTTCCGTTTCAAGCACATGGAAATGTTTTATCAGATACGGTCGGATAAGTTAATTATAATTTAAATATGATTAGATAAAACAATGCCAAACACTTCGCCTTTTCTTCTTTGTTTTTCCTGTAAGTCGTAGATTCGCGAGACAAATAAAAATAGAAAAAAAGTTGTACTATTTTTCGTACGTAATAGGACAGTCTAAATAGAAAATCAAAATTGTTCACGGGGGAACGATGAAAGTTACTTTCGAGTTGAATCTATGTACACATTGATAAATATTGGTTCGATGTAGAGAGGCGCAAACATCGTTACGTAGAATGGCAGGGCACCACAGGATTATGCAACGCGCAACATCGTAAACATCGCACATATTACCAGCGATAAATCGCTTACAACGTGTATTTCAATATTTCACGTTCCCATGACATCGGAAAAGTACATTACATCGGGAAAGAACAATGCGGTCGATCAATGCGTTTTAATTTTAACAGTGCCTCCACTTTTCCCAATCGAAAGAAGAAATATGCTGCAACGAATAACGATTCACCCAGTTGTGTCTAACAGCTTTGCGCGAAAAGAAGCCTTTCCTTCTGCCAAACAAAATACGTATCTGATTTTTCGCTTCTCGTGGTAAAACTCGACCGTGCCTTCGATCAATTTTATACGTATTTCCTATTATCGAATATACAATACGAAACGTTAACTCGTCGTAATCGATTTGCTCAATCGTATCGAATCGTGAAAAAGAGGAAAGAGGAAAAAATAGATCGATCGCTCGGTCGTCCATCGATGCAGGTTTCACGGCTTTGCCGTTCTGTTATACGTATGTCGAAACGCGTAGACCATGGATTCGTTTCGAAGGTCAAAGATGAAAGTAAGCAAAGCGAGAGGAGGAAGAAGGCTGCGCCGCGGCAGGCAAGTCGAGAGCGAAGAAGCAACGCCGTGCGACGCGACTCAATGGAAATCGGCGTTTCATGCACCGATTCTTACGTAACCGAGACGCATCGCCGGGACTCGCTCGACTATCCTAATTACCAGGTTTCGACCGATTCAACGACAGTCGGGAGCTTCGCTCGTTCGTCCGCTGCATTTTTCTCGCCGATTTCCCAGTCGATGAGAAACAGAAGCGACCCCGTTCTTACACGAGAAACGAATCGCGAAGTCGAAGCTAAGTCGTAGGCAAAAATAAATAGCGCGCGATCTCTCGTTAACCTCGTTGTTTGAATTTGCAGTACGCTATATATTTCCTAACGATAAATTGACCTCTGCGGCAAACTGTTTAACACGTAACGTCCAATGTCCTACAATTGCTCGTATACATGGGCATGCTGTGATATCGTGACATCGCGAATGTCACGTAAACGCAATAAAAAAAGAAAAAAAGAAAAAAGAAAAAAAGAAAAAAGAAAAAAAGAAAAAGAAAATAAGACAGCATTGCGAACACCAAGTAACGAAATATTCGGCGAATTGCAAGCGGCTGTCGTATGTATGCGTCGTGTATGAAATGTTTTTTCAGCAAGGTAACGTTATTGTTGTATTTAACGCGCGATATAATACCGATATTGGTGATACCACTCCGAATCGCGAAGAGGGAGAATCTTTAAAACAGAATACGTACGTACTCGCTATAAGGCAGGAAATAAAGAAAGAACCCAACTAACCTGGTTTTTTCGTATAAAACGCGCGTAAGTGGAAAAATCAGGAAGAATCTGGCCACTTTTCTGAAAATGATAATTTAGTTATAAAACGTCGGCTTGCTTGAAAGGATCGGGTAGAGGAGAGATTCGATGGGTTACTACGCGATGCGATACGGTAGAAGCATCGGATCGAGAGATTTTCGCTCGCATACGTTGAAGTTGAAGACCGTTTTCAAGGCACGACTCGGCTGGACGGACAAAAGAGGCAGGCGAGCACAAGGAGAGCCAACGAACGTTTCGCTTTCCGGCGCAGAAGAGCGTGTCGCCCCTTTCGAGACCTGGCGCGCTGGTTTTTCCCTTTGTCGACGTGACCACCGTGCGTGTGCACGGGACGCGAGTGATTGTAAAACGCGATGACTAACGTATGATTCAGGTCTGATAGCGAGTGGAAAAGATGGCGACGTCGACCATGTAAAAACCGGATTCCAACTTTTCAGAGTCGATTCGCCTGCACTTGTTCCTCTCCTCTCTGCTTCCTCGACCGACCGTTCAATGACACTTTTTATTACATCGTACGCTGTTATACGAGTGGTTCGGAATAATAATAGCGTAAAAACAAGCTTCTGTGTAACGTTGAATATCGAGGAATATTCGCTATAAAAGTACATCGCGTTTTATAAAACTATATACAAATTTCAATAAGATCGGAGATTTTGTTAAATCGTTGTTATTCCGAATGACGCGTATCAGCTGGTTGAACATTGTTCTCTGACTCGAAGATCCACGTCAGTTTTAACTGCACCTTTTAGGAATGCGCAACTTTTTCTCCAGTTGCTTACGGAACAATCACAATCGAACTCTCTCTATATATAGAAAGAGAGAGAGAGAGAGAGAGAATTTTTTTATTTTCATGCAAATCCCAGTTCGCACTCGAGAATCCAAGGTGAGCGTTAAAAGCTAGCGAAACCAACATTAATAACTGAATAAACACAGTGTTTCCGCCAGTTAAATATTCAGTCTGTTTCCACAGCTGATTTGCTCGTTGCGAATATTTACTTCGCTTCAGCGTTACCGGTTGGTCAGCAGATTCTTCACAAATTTTATTTCAAACAATCGTAATAAAATATACATATGTATATCGGATAAAACCCAGTAGACTGTCAAAGGGACCGTGAAACGAAATATTGAAAAAATACGTTGTATATATTTCGCTTGTATCGCGCGGTCGGTATATCTACGTGTACCACCGATCAGATTTCTACAGCGATGGCACGCGATTTATTACTGATGTGATCTGATAAAAATTCAATACTACCATATGTACCGAGTGTACGGATTATCTTCGCGACTAGTATTTGTTTCGTGGCTGCGTACGAATACCATTGTGTTTGCTTTATCAGAATCAACCTTCTGTAACGTTTCACCGCCGGTAGAAAGTTAGACAGTTTTCACAACGCAAGCACGTGGTAGCTTCTACCTACTACTCATGCTTCCACCAACCTATTGTTCCAAGCTTTTCCTTCCCGTTTCCCCTACTTTTCCACGCTAATGGGATCCTAATAGGAAACGATCGGCCAGACAATGCGGTGTATCAAGCGGAGAAACACCGAACAAAGCGGAACGAGCTTTACCAATATTGAAATACGAAAATGAAAATTAATTGAAACGGAAACAAAGTAGACGTAAAGTGGATAAATCGTATCTTTCCTCTGTCACAGTTTACCTTTATCGCTGAGCTACGACAACGACGAAACGTTGCTCGAAACAGAAGCATCTAGCTACACGCTAAAGACGCAACGAGGTATTATTCGCGTACACCAGCGTCGAGCAGGATTTCGCCAATACCTCGTGTAGTCGAAGAAAACAACGGAGGCGAAGAAAAGACGTGCGTTAGAACGTTTGCAGTCGTCTGAAAAATGATATTATTCCGATCGCTGAGAAAACTGTTCTACGCGTTATTCATCGTGTATCGAGGGCAAGTCACGGTTCAGTCGTTTGTTCGTTGCGTACGAGACACGATTTACGTAGCTACATCAGAGTCAGGCTTAAACCACTCGGGAAACGCGTTAGCTCACAATCAATGTACCATTCAAACACGTAACGATAATTCATCACGAGACAATGTAAAAAATGTCTGGCCAATTGCAACCACGATGTATACACGTACAACGCTAGTTCGTTAGTTCGAGCGAAAACAGAACCGGAATAAACGAAAAATAACGAATTAATTAAGAGTACAATGTAAACGGTAAACTGAGAGAGGCCGTGGTGAACCAGCACCAACATTCGCATAAAACGTGAAACGTTTCGTTATATCAACGGTGTTTTCAAAAGCACGTATTTCGAAAGTGTCTTATAAGCGTTACGCGTTTAACGTTAGCAAGTGAATCGGGACTTGGGACGAGAACGTTTGAAACATTACCCGCAGCTACCGATTTTCCTAATCAAAAAGCAAATCGCACGATTCCCGCGGACAAACGATTTACGATAAAGTCACTCGACTCGTGTACCTTGATAACGCGGCTCGAAACTTCGTCTTGTACTTAAAGGCCATGAAAACCGTCAACGATCGTGTTCGCGATTAACTAGCGGTTAAAATAATTGAAGGATCGGAGGCCAATTACACGCGCGACTTTTTCTAGCTGGCCACGTTGCATTTCGCTCTGCGTAATTGCAGGACTTGCGTATAGAACGGGGAACATGATCGATGAGATAAGTATAACGAAAGACCATGAGAAGTTGAAAAGTGTATTCGTTTAAAATTATTCCTCTGCCTCTCTTCTATATACCAGGCAAACAGGCAAACGACAATTAATTTTCTATTAAACGTAGAATCAAATTATTGAAACCTCGTTATCCTGTGATATCCCCCGTTGACGTTATTGGTGGTCGCTGGTCGCAGGATTATTTCAAGTGAATTAATTTCTTCGAATGGCTCGAATATCGAAGCGTTAAATTAACTTTCGCTCGCCAAATCTACTAGAAATCTTCCAAGTACGGACAAAGCTTGTGCGTCACAAACTTCCATTGGTAAGTAAAACTAACGCAAGGCGATTACAACGAACGCGCTTGCTGGTTGTACGAGAAACGCATAGTCCACTAGAGTACATAAAATGTCTATCCTCGTCATGGTTCGTACACATCGTATAAACAAGCTTGAGAAACAGAGGTCTTACGTTCCCATGACGTTCGCGCTATACCGCCAGCTCCTACGGCAAAGATTCTATTTGTACAGAAGATGGACGAAAAAAAGTCTGAAAAGCGATCGCACGCGATCCAGACAGAGGTAACTGTAAAACAAGGTAAAGCGCGAACAAACGCGAGATATAGATAGAGAAAGAGGTTGCACGTTGAATCACGATGAAATCGTCGTGTCCACGTACACAAGAACAAAGAGCCACCGAATACATCCCGTGACACACGAAAATACAGAGAGTTATGCAGAAGCCGCAAAGTTGACTGGTCGTAAAACACAGACACAGGCGCGCGCACGATGCTGAGTGCAACGCCGCGTGATTCAGGCGTTGCTGCACGACCACCATGACTTTCCTTCGCATAAAGAAACTGGATGCACGTGTGCATCGAAAGAGCAAGTGTGCGACACGAAGCCACCACAGCGAACCAACACGCAGCCAACATATTCGCCAGCGAGCATAGGGTGCCCATCGAGCTGTTTTCATGCTTCCTTTTGGTTTTTACTTCTCTGCCGTTCCGTTTCGGCCGCCTCGTCGCCACCGTATCCTTTAAATTTACTGGCAAACGAGAATCAAAGGTAAAACTGTCCGCGCATCGTCAGGAAAATCTCCCGTTTCATCAGCTATTTTCACCAGATACGCCATAATTGCATGCTTCTACAGACTACGTTTCGTTAGGTGCAAGGTGATGAATCCTCGCGAAAAGCATGTTACAGATGTTACAGTATCGTTAGAGTATCGTTAGAGCATCGATAAAGCATCGATAGAGTATCGATAGAGTAGCGTAAGTGGCACTTGTGGTTTTGTACGGAAACCGCTGCAGATTTGAAAAATATCCTCGTTCGACGAATTTGCGATTTGGTGAAAATCCGATTTCGATGATTTTAAAGTATGTTGTAAACATTTAGAACGACTCTTTTGCTATAGGTAATCGGTCTTCGACCTTGATTGTAGAGTTATGCGGGAAAATGTCGTTCCTAGGAAATACGGTGTCTAGGAACATCGGTTTTTTCTTTTATTCCAACATAATACGCCCTTGTTCGCAAAGCAAAGCTTTTCCTTTCTATTTTATTCGTATTTTCATAGATTATAGAACGCTGCTGGTACGTTGTTCAGAAACGACTCGACTCTAATTTTCACTTCGTGGAACGACGAGTAAGCACTTGAAACGCTTTGAAAAGATAACCATACACGAGTCCAAGAAAATCCATCCAGGCTAAGAAAGCACATGTGCGCCTGTTTGTAAAAACGACGCGTTCCGTACACATGGCCGAACAAAAAGGGTACACCATGTTTCCAGCGCTACCTTCGGGCTTTCTTCCTCCTCGTTTCGATTTTTCACGAGAGAAAGACCAGCTATAACCAGTGTTCGTGTGAAAGGACGAGAGACCAAGAATCAACCATACGTTCCATTTTTGTTTTCAGTTTCACGTTTTTCGCGAGTATCCTGACTTTGTACGAACGAAAAGGAAACGCAACGAGTCGTCAAAATTTTCCTACAAACGTTCACAGCGATAGTCTTGTACCGCGAGCGAGTTCGATTCTTTCCCAAGGCTCTCCTTGAAGCGACGTACGCGGTGTCGTTATTCAAGCAACCGCGCATTATGCTTGTAAAAAAATTTAATGCCAATTAACCTCAACTGAGTAGGTGAACGAATGAATGGGAGAGAGAGAGAGAGAGAGAGAGAATGTACGCGCGTGTGTAATAAATGAATATCGTCGTTTTTATAGAAGATATAAAATAGTAAGCAAAATTTACTTGGCAAAAAGCTAAACCAGCCGAAGGAAACAACAATTTCGCAACAGCGACTAAAACCGCTAAGATAAAATAGCAAAAGTGGCAACTTTCGCGACAATGGCAACGAAAAAGGAATTTATAGCGATTTATATGCGCAGCGACGTGTCGAAAAGCAATGATCAACGAAAAGGAGGAATTGTGGCCTAAGCAGGCAGAGAACGCGGTTCGCGTGCGGAATATCTTATAGATTGCTGGTTAACAACGTTGCACGTCCTCATAGTCCATTTTCGTTCGACACTCTGCGCTTAATGAATTCCACAATGGGGATACGTACGTATCTCTCTATTGTATCATAAAAGCCATAATTGCAGATTTACGGCAACGCCGAGAAAGCGATACTTTACCCCAATTGAACCGATGCGCCTATGCAAATTTTATTTCCTGTACACGATCGCTACGTTGCGTTAAAGTCGGCCAACGATTAAAGGAACGACGGTGGTTTAAAAACAATTATATATCGTAAATTACATACGGTAAACGCATACAAACATTTTTATACAACATTTGTACAGTAATTATTTCTTAATCGATAATTTCTTTTCTCTCTTAATTACAAAAACAGTTATAGTTAATGTCAATGTTATACAACTATTATCCTCGTTGAACTATCATCGCAGTAGTGCAAACGCGTATAATTAAAACATAAGTAAAAATGAAGTTGTCCATGATGCGACAAGCGATTGTAGCAACAACATCGACTGCTTTCCGTGTCATTTGGTTAACGATACGCGATGGCGATAGACTTTGACTGATTTATCAGGAAAGTAAAAACTTGGAATATAGTTAGCGACCTAAATAATAAGGTGAAGTCACTATATCGAGATAAATTACACCGGAAGCCTATAACACTGTCGAAAAGATCGAGAAAGAACAAGTTTAGCCGAGCGGAAAATACTGCTGCAAGCCGATCTATACGTACAGAGAAGCATACGGCTTTCAAACCAGCGACTATCGTGCATACTTCGAAACCATACCGACGAGAAATTCGTATGCAAATTACCGAAAATAAACTCATATATAAATAAGTTCATATCGGCTATATCGATTAACCACTAAAAATCTCCGCAGACAAGTTTCAATGTGCTGCTAATAATCCACCGTATTCTTCGAACTTGAAATTCATACGACACTTTTGGCAAATTAAATCGCGAAAGAGCTTGCGCGTTTGTGAAATCGCGCGTTTCGCGTACAACGACCAAATAATTTCAATCGGGGCGAAGCAATACGATCGTGATCTTTCCTCTCGATCGGCTATTTTGCACGTCACAGTAACCAGTTAGACTCGAGCAACTTTCACGTTTGTTTTCGTTTTTTAAATCACGGTCGTTTCAGCGTGCCAGTTTTCCTTTCGTCGTTAACGATTAATCGATCGTTCAGTGGAGAGGAAAAAGAAATAAAAAAGAGGAGAAGAAGAAGAAGAAGAAGAAGAAGAAGAAGAAGAAGAGGCAGAAAATAACAAGTCATTAACGATGAATTCATTATTCCGGTCACGCAGCGGAACACAACACAATATCTCATTCGAAATAGCTGTCCGATGCACGCAGAATACTTATGCACTCCGCACTAATCACTATTCCTACCTTTCTCAACAAGGTTCGTGTTCCGAGTATAATGTTTTAGCAATGCAACGCCTGCACGCTCCACCGACACGCCTTTCTTCGAGAGTCTCGCTTCGATCGCCCCTACAAAACAACATATTTTCCTCGTCGTCTCTCTCTCTCTCTCTCTCCCCCCCTCTCTCTCTCTCGTTCTGTATTCCCGCCAATGCTCTATTATTAAAGATACGCTGCAAAACACTGTTTTCGCGCTGATCGTAATAGCACTAACCTTCCGCGCTCGATATGTTTTATTCAACAAGTAGCTACTTATTAAACAGCTCCCACGAACTCGCTTCTCACTTCACTTGACTTTGTACAGGCTGTAAAAAATGCCTATAGAAAAATAATTGTTTCGAATTAAGTTTTCGATCAATTAGAAGAGAATTTTCATCACATCGGACCTCCATGTCTCGTCACATCGATAACCGTCGGAAAAACAAGTACTTTAGATATACAATGTAATAACATATATGCGTAGTAACATATATGTAACAGTAATAAAAATAATATATGTAGTAATATATTCATGGTTATCTATGATTCTGATTTCGCAAATAAATACATCGTAAGCATAAATGAATACTTATCAGAGCAGTTAAACTTTTTTTTCTTTTTTCTTTTTTTTTTTAATAGATTGATGTAATCCTGTATATCTGAAGTCGTAATCAATAATTACGAGTGGGATAAAAACAAGTAGAAAATAACAAAGTCGTACATTTGATTTTCTTCGTTTAATTCTGACCCATACTGCGGGAGGAGAAGGAAAAACATTCAAAGTAACCACAAAAATGCCGACGGTCGATGATCGGGAATTATTTCTGCGATCGAGCTCAACTCCGTTTGGAATGAAAATTCGAAACTGGTTCGCAATCACGATTATTACAGTCGTTATAAGAATGATCGAAGAAACGTGCTTGTTCTCATCGAGAGCCGCGCTACTTTCTAAAACAATAATATTTTCAACCATTGATCCGCTTCTCTAAGTTCGACGCGCGATTAAACGATGCCAGAACTCTAAATTCTCTCATCCTCGGAATACGAGCTCATAAAACATCGAATTTCTCGTCAACAGATTGGTTCCCAATCGAACGAACGGAAACTTGGCCTAAATCTTTTCGGTGGATCGGCAACACGGCGTGGAAAGTCGAATGTTTTTAATTGGAAAGGTGGATCTCGTCGGGTAAATCAAGCGTGAAAGTGAAATCGAGAGGCGCTAAAATATCGAGAGAAGGATCGAGAGATACGAGGCCGGGAAAATATTGCGTGGCACTCTCGCTTTCTCACGTGTGAGACAACCTTTAGGCTTCCTTGGGAGCAGAAACGCGCGTTGTGAACGCAGGAACGCAGGAAAGCAAGGTGCACCCTTCTCGTTCTTCGGCTTCCTTCTACGCTTTTGTGTATCCAGTTTCTTTTCAGAAATACGGGAACAGTTTTTGAGCGTCTCGTCGAACATACTTTTTGCAAGGAGAACCGCAAAAGGGAGACACGCTCGAATCTCAGTCTCATAAAAGAATAAAAAGGAGATTTCCATCTGGTGGAGAAATCCTTCGTGGACCTACTACTATTCTCTCTGTCTCCGGAATATAATTCCAATTCTTTTAGGCCACAATGTACCGATCCTTTTTTTCTTTCATTTTTTAACATCCACACAATGCCTCGTACACGTTCTAGAAATATTCTAATTTGAAATTTCATTAAAAAAATTTCTTGAATTTTACTTCGGTTTGCGTTTCATTGCAAAAGATACCGGGCATTTCTCTTAATGCATAACAATGTATCTCGTTTATTCGTTTAAGGTGTGTATATAGTTGTGGCGATAGTGCTACTTTTTCTTCTCATTTAGATGTCGTGGAAGAAAAATCGGACTACGGGCGTCGGGATTTGAAGAACCCGGGGTCCCGAACGTTCGTAACCAAAAGCGCTAACCACTGCGCTGCCGTCGTCCAGTCATAGTTGCTGTCGAGTGCCGTCACTAGTTTATAGTTGCGTCAACGTCAGAGGTTATTAGCGGCTGTTGACTGAAGTTTACCGTGTCCGTGTCGGAATATCAACGACGTAAGAAAATCTAGGACATCGATAAATAAAAGAGGAATACGAAAGATACCGAAAGCGATAAGATTTCCACCGAGTTTAGAATCTTTGGGCTGTTATAAGCTGAATTTGTGGGAAAATAAAACACCGTTTTCTTTTTCTTTTTTTTTTAGAAATACGGCTACGTAACACGAACAAGGAAGAACGCCCGAAGACCTCGAAGTGTAATCGGTGAATCCGCTCCGATAAACCAGCAAAAAAGATACGCGCGCCTGATAAATAGATGGCTAAGAAGCCAATCGGTGTAAGTCAGTTACGCGTAAAAAAACGCCGGTGTGAAATTTCAACCGTTCGTGTGAATGAATCGCTGCTGTTGGCGTTTCAAAAACCAGCTATTACATCCTCCCGCGGATAAACGGACTATAGCCGTTAAGCTACTTGTAAGTTAAAGTCGAAAAATCTTATATCAAAGCTCGTCGAGAAAAGATAAAGGTATCTTTGACCGATATCGAGGCTCGGAGATACATTTTTCATTTTTCACTGCAAATTTCCTGGTTTCTTTTCGATCAGAAAGATCGTAATACCAAACGATGCAGTTGGGTGAAAAGAAAGAATGGAAAAGATGCACGTATGCAGCGAGATCATAAATTGAAGCGTTAAACACGTAAACGCGTCGATCGATCTAGCCACAGTTAGGGTCGTAGTAGTACGCCTGACGAGGCCCTGTCACTTTCTACTCTACGGTAATTATCTTATTGAGAAAAATTAATCCGCAGTTATACCTTCAAGCCTGACTAGTTTTATAACCTCGCTAAATCTCTTCCATCAAGAGTAAGTAATATGCGAGTAAGAAAAAAGAAAGCGAATTTATAATTCGAAAGAAACGTCCTTTTGTATATAGAAGAAGAAATAAAATTCTTCACCCTTCTACTAGTATCTTCTGTTGTATTTTCGACAGTTGCAACGCTGTAGTTCCAAACCGTAATTTCGATCATCTTTCAGTCCTCCTTTCGAATCCTACGAGACGTTAAAGCATTTGAATCTTACTATTACCACACAGTCTATTAAACACAGTTCTAAAAGAAAATAAAGATATCGTGATAAAAGAACAGGTAAGGGAAAATCTAAACAATACCTTGCAGATTCTAAGTTTGTATACAACGAGTCGTATTACTTGAATGTATTTGCATAGATAACTCACAGGGATTCGAGCAAACGGTAAATCAGTGGGATAACCTTTTAATAAAATATATTTTCACGCTGAAGGCAGGGGATTTCCCCGGGGAAAACATTCGAAGCAACATGTTGCAAATCTATATCTACGTACAAAAATATATGCATATTCCAGGCGACTGCAGTCGGTTTCCTTCGGTGCACAGAAAAGAGAGAGAGAGAACAAGATGCAGAAACAGCCAAAAGATCCTTCCTGTTCATTTCCCGGTATTTTCGTTCTACCAGTTTCTTCTTAGCAATATGAGAGATTCTTTCAACGTTGTTTCATCACGTAAAAAGTAGTCGACCGACGTCGCCTGATTTTTTACGGTTAGTATGGCAGCAGAAATTCGTACATTTCGTTTCGACGCAACCGGTTCCACTTAGCTCACGTAATTAACGTAATTCTGCCGTTAGAAAACTTACGTACACCCTCCTCCTTTTTATATTCTACGTACATTAGTTGCACTCTCTGCTATTTTTCATTTCTTTTTCCTGATCAACGAGTGTATTTATAACAAGACGATTTCAACGGCTCCGATACCATCTTAGAAAGAACTACTGGTTTTTGCTTGCCCTACTTTAATCCAAGATTACACGCACTTTAAACCGGACAACAAGTGCCACGAAGACACTATAAAAATGAACCGGTAAATGACAACAATTGATCGTTATAAGCGATATGTAGGATCACGAAAGCAGACGAAAAGGAATATTCTACGAGCAAAGCCTAGAAAATTGGCCGAACAAAGTGCACGAAAAAACCCATTCTTTTTCATCAGCGTTTTAGAGACAGCAAAACCCGTTTCTTTTCAAAAACATAGAAAATTCGTAACAACGTAAAGGAAACGACGGACAAATACCATTACGGTGACCATATTATGGCATTGGACAGAGCATCCACGAACCTGCATAGAAACCAGGTACAAAGCATGGTTTCTCTCTTTTTTTCAACGAACCGTACATACTCCGTCTCCCTTTCGCTTCATCCTTCTCGCTTACCCACTTCCATTTCTATCCGCACCAGACCAGCACACGCACGCACGCACACGCACGCACGCACGCACACACACACACACACACTCTCTCTCTCTCGCCCTCCCGCAGTTTTCCACTTTTCAGCTCCCCTACATTTCTCCACTTTTTCCCCATTTGTTTCCAGCATCGCTGCGCCCCATTGGTTTTGCCTCGATCACCTATCCTCGTCTTGCTTTTTCATGTCTCGGTCGTTCGTACGGTTTCTGGCTTCGTCTAGCCAGAGTTCCCTTCGTTCTCCCCCACCCAGGTCTTGTCTCCGATTCTCTCGCTCGAACTCGGTCTTTTCCTCGGTCGGCTCTCCTTCCGTCATAAATCCGAAGCAACAGGTTCCTACGCTGCTTACGGCTTGCATTTGCCGAGCCGCTTTTTGTTGATGTTGCCGGCGTGGTGCAGCGTCGGGCACGCTGCTCGCTCAGGGCGAGGTTTCCACTTTCAGAAAAATCCAGACCCCGATAATTCCACGGAAAGGGTAAGACTCGGCGCTTCCATGGACGTGGCCCGATCACCGACTTCTATCAGTCGATCTTCCCTTCTCTCTTTCATCCTTTCGCGATAAATAATTTAACATCTCTCGTTACGAGATGGTTCCCATCTTTACAACCTATTTTTCCTAACGCGTCTCTATCTTACACGCAAGATTCATCCAACGGGATTAGTTAAAAGTTGCTCAGATAAAAAGGTATAAGGCGTAACGAGATCGTAAAGTTGTATCTCGATAACAGTAGGTCTTAATACGCGTATTTATATCGTGACACCTGCTTATATTCTTGTTTTAATACACAAAAGACTCGCTCTTTGTGTATCGAATCTTTGCTCGATCATTCTGATGCGTCATGCCGTACGCTTTATACATACTTCCTTCCATCTAGCGTCTCGACGCTCGGAACTTAACTCGACGATATTTGAATAAATTTCGTCCTAACGGCCGGGAGGAAAGAAGGAACGAAGTACGCTACCGTGTACACGTTCGGAATAAGATGAGAGCATTGTAGTTCTTGGTATTCCACGGCGAACAATTTCTTTGAAATTTCTAACGTTACACGCATGTTTATTAGATTTACTCGGTTGTATGTATATGGGGTTGCCTGAGATTTATGGATGAATATCATATCGTACTCGTGTTTATACGCGTGAATTACAAGCAACACGATTTATTCTCTCACGGCTGAAGCTTCCTGATTTTGTATTAGAAAGTTTTATCTACTTTCTGATTTCGGCGAAGCGTGCGTCACGTAGCGTAACAATACGCGCAACTTGTACATTTTTACCGAATTTGCCTTCAACGATACCTAAAAGTAATCCAAATCTGGTACCATTAAAGTAATCGGACGTTATTTCCTAGAATAGAAAATAACGAGAAGAGAAAATGTCAGGGCGGAACGGAACGATTATCTAAACTGTAGGTAGCGAAGTTCAAATTTCGAGAAGAGCTTCGGATGGGCATCGAGCACGAAAGTCGAAAGGCTCTTTGCCGGATCGAACGAGTTTCGAAATCGCTGAGGAGAAATTGCCGAGGAAAGTTACGAGTTGTGCGTAGATGAAAAGGAAAGAGGGAAAAGAAGGAAGTTCGCGATAAAACTCGAACGCTGCCGCGTCGTTTGTCCGACCATTTCGTCGGTCGCGAAACGAAAACAATAACAATTACGATTTGTTCGACGAAGCTCTTTTCCGTCAGACAGAAACAGGAGGAAAGATTTTATACAACACCACGAAAAGATTGCTTCGACGCTGTAGCGGATCGTGTACAAAAATCTCCATTACCTACAGTCTACAAATTTATATTAAATCGATTTATATTAAAAAAAAAAGAAAAAAAAATGAAAAAACCGTCGTAGCATTTAGTGGAAAAAACTGGAACACTCCCTGTATATCCGAATTGATAATTCAATGTAACGAGACCCCCGCGGTCTCTAAACTCGCTTATCCGTGCCAATCGTGACCGAAGTAAGCTAGTTAAGTGGAGACTTGGCTATGAATAAATGAATGGAGGTGTAATTCACCAAAGAAACAATTTATAGAACGAACGCGTGGTATTTTTACTCGCGAATACGACCGCCCACGTGTTCCTTTGCTTTTCGTTTGAACAATTGCCCAGGGTTTAAGTTCGTTCTATCGCTCGAATACCTAAATGAATCCCCGATGCTTGGTAGTAGGTAACATATACCTAGCGTGTATTTGAACTCTGATCAAAGGGAACAGATTACGCTGCCACTACGATTATTGAAAATTTCAAGGTATTGGTTGGAAGAATAGCAATAAAGAGAGATGAAACGATAAACGGTTTCACCACTTTTACAAATTACGTCGAAATAAAATTACAAGAAATACGTATTTATTTAATTATATATCTCGTAAAATGTGGAAGCTGTACAGTGGAAAATAAAATCTTGGAAAATCGCATTACGCGTAGATACAAATGTCTATGAAAAAAAAAAATTGCTATTCGAGAAAGAAAGCCGTAACATACTTTGGTTAAACAGACATATTCTTATCGTCGAACCAGATTTCGGATTGGCGGTAATGCGGACAAAAGGAAGTTGGTAAACATAAATGAAATTATTTGCCTGTTTTCTCGTAACAGTGAACAAAGGCATTTGTATTCAAATTAGAGAATATCGCCAGATATGATACCGCGTTGTTCCAATATTGCCGCAAAGAAAAACTAACAAACTGACGAAACGAGGGAAGAACAGTTCCGCCACGTGTTTATAAAACAAGTTCCTGTCGCATGACGGAATTCGTACGTACATTAACGAATTTATACGAAACATGATTTACGAAACCTAGACCAAGCGAACATTATTGCAGGAAATTTATCAAAATTCCCAGATCTAAGTCGGCAACTTGATTCAAATTTAGATATTTCAACGTAATTGTTTCAAATTATAATTTTATCTTCGGCGTAAGCAAAATACAATGTCAAAAGAAGATGAATTCAAAAAGTATTATCTTCGTAGGATCCTATATGTTTCTTTTTCTTCTCTCATAAACGCAATAAATGCATTATTATATATATATATATATATATATATATATATATATATATATATATATAAATACATATTTTTTGCATAGATCAAACCTAAATAAATATCTTTTTCCAAGTAAAAAGCTAAAATGAAGTTACCTCTGAAGTTAGTTCTGTGACGCGAGTGGACGAATCATTGACTGCGGACAGCTGTGTCATCCGTGGAAAGTTTGACAATCGAAAACTATATGCAAAATCAGGAACACAAGTAAGCAGAGTCGTGTGTAACGACACAGAGCTTATACAAACACGCTTCGAGCTGCAAAACCTGAACACAAAGGCTCGTCATCGGCAATCGAGTTTATCAAACGAAGGATATTTACAACGACGCAACATTGAGAACGACCTCTAATTTCTATAGAAAATAATAAAAGTTCCGGCTTGTTTTCGTACGAATTTGACGCCTAGTCGTACGCTAAAATCGAAGAGCATGCTTGCGAAAATATGTATTTCAAAATAGTATAGTATTTTAAAATAAATGTGGTTCGCGAAATGGAAGAATTCACTCTTGTCCAAAGACGAGGCCAAACGTCTTGGGAGTTTGCTCTGTTTACGACGAAGCGAAAAATAATTCCGAAAATCGAGTTAAGCTAAACAGATGCAGGAACTAACGCGATTTAAAGTAAAAATTGTAGTGAAAACAAATAAACGTCGAAGAAAGCAGCGACCATACGACCGAAAATAACTCTTACATCACGACCTCTCGTTCTTTTGCGCGGTAAAATAAATACCATTGCCATAGCAATGGTAATACATAGTATGTAGCTATAGCCGTCTACCTAACTACATTTCATTTTGATATACATAATTTATTTGGGAAGACGCGAGATTTCCTAACGCGCGGCCCTGTTTCTGCTACGTATCTCCTAACCGCGCGCAGATTCTTCGTACACCATTTCTATCCGTTCCATTCCATATTTGTCCCGCAGTGCAATAGACCGTGGCAGTCGGAACAGAATACGTACCAACACCGTTGCACAAATGTTTGCGCCACGGTACCACCGAGTACCAGCGAGTACTACAACGGCCACGAGAGAATCCAACACGAACTTATTCACCATCACACTATAGTCGGAATTTCCAAGTATTCGCGATGCCACGTGCTGAACCAGCCATCTTTGCATCTAGAACCTGCTGCTTTTGTTGCTTATCAGTCGGATTCTCGATTCTTCGAAACGATAGGGAACACGTTCGTGATAGTGCAATCTTAATAGAAAGTGATCGTCCAAGATAACGACACGAAATAACCACTGATCAAACAAACACGTCGAGCATCACCTGATTCATAACAAAGTTCACGAGTCTAAATATAGAAAGAATAATAGTATAGAAATAATCGTATCGTTTAAAGTATTCGTTCAACGGTATTCGACACTTTTATACTCGGTCGCCTGTGTTTGCCCTACCTACGACTTGACAACATGGAACGTTTGAAAAAAGAAGGGGCTAAAGGACGAAACGATCGTGTGACAAATGATGTAAAAGTATCTTACCTTAAATAAGTGCTCGCTACACTCGACGAACATAGGGGTGCTCATGACGGCAGTCGACATTTTCCCTCGTTTTCGCACAAAAACACACTGAAGATAGGTTATAACGTAGTCGCGATCCGGCCGTGACTAGCCTTCTTCTCCTTTCAGAGCGGAACAGCGTACGTGTTGTAACACGGTAGCCGGCGAATAGTTAAGAAGAAACCGCGGTTGTACGTATCAACTTTGAGAACACAAAAACTGCCACTCCGACGATACGTTCTTGTGGATTTACATTGGAAGCACACCCGTTTCGATTCTCTCAGCGTACAAGCAGGCTGACAAAGAAATTCGAACGATCGACGAATATCTCCTCTCGCTTCGAACAGCAAGCAGCACGCCGCTCTCTCGCCTTGGAGCCTCTTCGATGCTCAGTTTGTCACGTGTAGAGATCACCGTGAAAACGAAAGACGATTACGTATATATGGGTTGTGTGACCCTGTACGTGTACGTGTGCGTGTGCGTGTGCGTGTGTGTACGTGTCGTAGTGTACCAGCGACGGAGAAAGAGTACTTGCGGGAGAAACTTGGCACTTTTTCGAATCGTAGATTCTTTATCGCGATTCCCGTGGAGGGGGAAATTTGATCAATCCCGTCCAATCTTTCTTTTTCTTCTCGAAAAGATGTAGCTCGCAAGACCTCCGAATGCGAACTGCGGATCCGTGCGACCGCGCGACGCTCCGTGAGACTCGAAAGGCGGCACCGCGAGCTCCACCAATCAGACCACGCGTCATTGCTACCCGTCCCCACCATCTTTGCGCCACTGTCGCCGGAGATTTGGCAACCGCGCCGACTCCTCAGGCCAATCATGCAAACATCTCTCCCTCTTTCTCTCGGTATCAACAACCCCTTGATCCGCGATTTTCAAATCCCTCCGAGTTCTTCTCCCTCTTTATCATGTTCTTTCTCATTGGTGGAAATTTAGGGTAGTTTCGGGATACCTAGTAGCATGGCTGTTTTTAGAACGATCGTTCCCCACAGTGTTTACTGCTTCCCTCCCTTCAACCCCCCACCCCATCCCCCGCCTCTTCGCCGCCACCACCACCACCACCACCACCACCACCACCACCACCAGCACTCCAAATATGTTTCTGCCAATGAATCTCGATTAAAACGATGCTCCAATCGAATACATCGGATATAGAATGCTGTAATAATAACGATGATTGGAGTGATAACGATCTTCGATTCTAGAGGATAAATTTGAAACGGCGATTTCAATGTCTCTCTTCTATCAACTGATTTATCATAAATGTAAGTACAAGATTTATTATTCTTAAAAACATATTTTTATGTATATGTATCGGAGCGTATTATTATCAGCCTGATACCCCATATTTAAAAAGAATAGAAAATATCGCCGCGTGATTCGATACGCATTTCGAAATTCAATGGAAAGTGATTACTGGTAAAAAGTAATCACATGTGAAAATCTTGCTTCAACGTAAAATCCAGTTATGTAATATATCATAATGATAATCGAAATTATATGGACTGCTCTTAACACAGTGCAAATAATAAATTGAATAAAAACCGATGTAAGAAGCTTTACGACGATATTTATTTATTTGAGAAAGCCAGCACTTGATGAACGAACTTCGTTTCACAGGATAAAGATATTTCTCATAAATCTCGTATCCTTCGGCCACGCTTGAACTTTCAAACATATAGATACTGTCAAACATTCGTAATGCGTATTTGGCAATAGAAATTACTAATTAAAAAATTGAAATGCTTTGACTAATGTATACAAATCGAAAGAGATCAAAGTTTACGAGCATAGATATGTAATTGATGATTAATGCACGATGGTTATTAAACATAGGTTTTCGTTATACATTATATACGGCGAAAAGATAACGAAACGTTACGTTGACATGCGAAAGGCCGCGTAATTATTGCACTCGCGGTATTCAATGCAGTGTGATAGGATAGCTCGAATGTAGCCGCGCGATAGAATACCGAGAAGAGTCGCATGAATGAAATTGAGCTTCTATTCATGCACGATGTAAGTCGCAGATTGTAAGTAACCACTGTCCTCGCATTGTTAGCATTCGATTATACGTAGGGCAATTTGAGTGTGTCGTAAATGGTGTAACAACGCGATACGCCGATTTACGTTAATACAAAAAAAAGTGCTTTCGTGAAATTTCAAACATTGAAAATTTCAAGCTCGTTCGAACCAGTAACGTATAGGTTTTACAAATATCGGGAAAGATAACGAATGCTGAATTGGAACAAGAAGACACGATATACAAATGGTTTTTCACTCGATCCTTTGTGAACGGTTGCAGTATTCGCGACATAAAGTTAGAGGTACTGACGTTAAAGTTCGAGATACATCGTAATAAAAAGTAACGGAGTAATAAAAGAAAATTGTGTATTAAAAATATGTTTACGTAGGCGACGTTTAAAGGCTTACGTGTACACCTTACGGTACCTACTGTTATTTTTTGCTCCATGCTGAATTTATTTCCACTATTCATCGTTAGCTACACAGCAGAAAATGAAACGTTAAATGTTATTGTATGTGCCTAACGAGTAAACGAGTTCTAAAAGTTTTCGGTAAAAAAGCTAGAAACGATATAAAATGATGCATAGACTGGAAGAAAACTCGGAAGAAACGTGGTCGATGAAAAATAAACACGATAAGATTTCGAATTTCATTCGCAAGTGGACGTAGCGCGCGGTGTCGTTCATAGTGGAAATGGAGATTTCAATTCGTTCATATAGAACACGTATGGCCTACAAAGAGCCCGCATGTTCCAAACTGATATATCTATACCTACGTACAGCTAGGCCACCATAACGAAAACTGACTCCCATTAGTCGTTATATATAACTCCATGAGAATCTGTTTGGGGTTGAAAGCATTAACCCTCCTTCTCCCTATTAGGGTTCTATCGCGAAGAGACCCTCATGGGCCCGTATGTCATGGGAAAAACCGTGACATCCTCTAATTGGACAGAGCCTGACTTCCAAGCTACTATCAAACGATGTTGATTATAACACGATGACCGTAATCAGATAAAAGATACAAGGATTTTTATTACACTGGTTAACTAGCGACACCGATCGTATCGATCGATCATGCTGAATTCTTAAATAAATTAAGCGAATGCCATGGTTTTATTTTGCTAAATGATACAGATTATAAATAAATATGACAATTTCAGCGTTCTGTTGCTGGAAAAATATTTTGAATCGAAAATGCTAGAAAGGACTATTAAGAAGATAAGTGAAAGATAAAATCCACCGAGAGAATTTAGGTATTCGACCGTTAATTATTTCCCTTTATCCTTTACCATGTTTGGAGTTTTAATTTAGCACAAACATTAGTATCCCGTTATTGTTTCATTAAGATTCTAATCAATAGCAACGTGAGTTATAAAAGTTTAATACAATAATATTTTGTTCGGTTTCCCTTTTCGATAAGTGTTTATGATTAACGCTTCAACGATAAAACGCATGAATCTTTGTAGAAACTATATGCACTTTAATCTACAATTACAAAGCGTAAGAAAAAATGATGTACGTCGTAAAGACATAAAATGTTTGCAATTACGTTATTCAGATATAAGTGGAGAGTCATTGTGCAAATATAAGGTAGAGATATAGAAAAGTCTATTTTCACTGGACAAACTTTTTAATCGGAAAGAGTCGAGATCTACTGGACGTTTTCCACAAATATTCATAAGCCATGCTCGATCTTTTTTGTAGAGTACTTGACTTGACATTGAGTGTCTATAAAATTGGCGATAACCTCGCTTCCTACTCGAACGACCTCGTGTCGCAACTTCCGGCTTTCCTTTCGCAAAATGTCACTTCCTCCTTCGACCTGACACGTCGGCGTTACAGCTGCGAGCAGTTCCGTAAAAATCGGTTCGTAAAAATCCGTAAAAATCCTGAAAGTCGATCGGCAGAGGAGACAGCGTATTATTATAATCATCGAACCAGCGATAACTAAGATTTCTCCAAGGCTAGGCTTTAGAATCTTTACATAAGAGATTTTTCAACAGTGAGTGATTTATCATAAAATTTGAATCCTCGAATAACCTTGATATACCGATTTTCCTTTAATTTGAATTTTTACAGAAGCGTTTTACAGAATATACTCGAGCTCGTTTAAAGTAACGGTGCTCTCGTTTAGTCGTAGAATTGAAAAGTTAGGAACACCGATAATTATGGCACAGATACACGTTCAGTAATCTGTAACGGCTTAGGGGATAAAGGTAACGGGGTTGCAATGACGACACAAAGACACGAAAATTACATTAGCCACAACGGTAAAACTATGAACTTTGGAAAGATTATCCGAAACTGCATTGTGTTTTCTATTATCTTTTCACTCTCATCGTATCTGATTGTACCGTGATTTCGTTCTAATTGATACTTTCACGACACTCGTCAAGTTCTAACACAACGAAAAGACGCGCGATTGATACAGCGCAAGTATAGTTTAATACAAGCTACTAAGTAAATTGTTTTGATTTTAAGACATACGGTAAAAGCGATCTCTCCGAGCGATTTTTATGGAAATACGTACATTGCCAGGCATTTACATGCTCGACCGCTAAACAGTTCTGGATTCGTTTTCATTTGGAACTCTCGCTTCGAAGATTATGTTTCGACGACACAACAGAAGCGTAAAAACAAGCAGAAACGAGTTGTAGCGTGACGTCACGCTGCTCAGCGTGTGACATTTTCAGCATGGCATTTTCTTATTAGCCGGCACATTCTCGTCTCAAGAATCCTCCACCTCCTGCTCTTCCTCTTCTTTCGATCGTTCTCCTGCGAAAGGGGCGCAGTTATCGCGGTTATAACACGTTGAACAATGGTGCTCGAATCGATAATTATCTTCGAATCTGCCGAATACTTATTCTTTCTTATTATCAGATGTAAGATATTTCCAGATTTCACGATATAATCGCGTAATTAAAACCGTTTATGTATCGTAACGTTTAATGAAACGAATAAAGATTATACGTATATATGGAAAGTTTAGTCGATTAGGAAATTCCATTGATCGCGCGGCGTTTCACCAGAGCGCATTAACCTTGGTCGTGATCCTCTCGAGTTTCTCGTTCAAGTTCTCAGAACCGAAGAGGGCGATGTTTCGTTTTCACCCTGCGGTAGTTGCAGCGGAAACGAAAGTCACAGGACGTCGCATCGTATCTCTTCGCCAGGGAAAAACGCATATTTCTTAATTGTTAACGGTACTCGAACCGATGTACACGATTTGACCACTGGTCAAATAGGAAGGAAAATAGGAAGGACGCAGGCCTGCGAAAGAAAGTCCAACCGATCGACTATGCATAGGGTTCTGTTTAACACATGTACATCCCTGCCTTTCCTCGTGCACTCCAATAATAACACGCATACGTACGCTACGTATGTACATCTGCTGGACACTTGGCTGACTTTTCCTTTTCTTTCTGCCTCGCTTTTGTTACCCTATTCTGTCTTTAATCGCGGTAACGAGGCGTCTCTCTTCCTCTTTGTCTCTCCTCTAGCTGTTTCTTTCGTTCGCCCATCGACCGCGACGTCTTCACGGACACTTTCGAAACTTTCGACGATGGATTTTGTTCCAGTTGCTCGTTTCTTGTTCCGCACGGTCCCCAGATCGAATCGCTTTTATTCACAACGGCTAATGGAGGAAAGTGGCTGAAACTCTTACCATGCAAATTTCACACCTATTCGGTATAAGTTCGCTCGTCTCTTCTCCGTTCGAGAAACGCATCGATCTGGATATGGCGGATGATGAATTCGCTTTCTTAATCTAAAAATTATATTTACGTAGTTGCTTCTAAAAGATAGCATCTTGATCGGCTCACTGTTCCATGAAATTTAATCGTATTCCTCTTGCTTGCTCCTATATTTTCTCTTTTCTTCTCTTTTTTTCTTTCTCTTCTTTCTTTCCTTTCCTTCTTTTCCTTTTACCGGCAACGAGAAGTTTCTTTCTTTCGAGTTCCTTTCTCTCGTTATGGAAGTTGTTCTTCTGTGACACAGAGCAAGCAAATAAAGACAATTCAATCCGTTTCTCGATAAATTAACTTTCCTCGCTATTAGCGATATTTTCAATTTTTCGCATAATTTTCTCTTTCCGACTTTCTAACATCTATTAACTCGTTTAGATAATTGCACGTAATCGTTGCAAATACGTAATAAAACGATATTACGCGTTTACGTACGTAATTACGTACTACGAAAAAGATGAAAGTTTTAAAAGTGCGTTTTCATTGTGTTTAAGCGAATTACGAATCGTTACATTGTCATTGCATTGCACGCATTCGATCGTTTTATTCGGAGAAAGGTATTTTCGAAACTTCCATTCTACGGCATATAAGTAGCAGAAAAAAAAAGGACAAAGTGACGAACTACCAATCGGATACTAACAAGAGTGCACGCGATTCTATTCTCGTTTGTCTCGTTTAAGATCGAACGCAACCGTCTCAAAGAAAACGATGTTTTACTTGCGGCTAAGATTGCGTAAATCGTCAGGCATCTAAAGTGAAAGTATTATTAGTTATTTTCTCTCCTATGTCGTACCTGTACGGTCTAATTAATCGTAGCGCCGTACAATTGCAAGAGACTATCGTTCGGCCGAATCCACGATAACGGATGCCGCACAGGCATATCTCTATCGTGTCGACGTGTTGTACGCACTCCCATTTTCACCGCCGCCACGATGTAACGTAAATTCCATCTGGTCGAAGATCCACCGAGATTTCGTTTACCATCGGTCAAGTCCGATCACCCGGCTCGGCACTGTTTACAAACGACAGAAACGAGTTGTCGAAAGGTGAAGGCGGGATGGGTCGAGACCGTTGAAATTCGCGATAGAGAAGAAAGAAAAAGGAGGAGAGAGAAAGGCAGGCCGGTAGATAGTCGCGCGCGCGTGTCGCGGAGATCGGCATCGAATCGATGGAAATCGGAGCTGCGAGATCGTTCCAAGAATCGTTAAAGGCCAAGGCAGCGACATGCCGCCAGCCAGGTAAGTAGTCGCGCAACGATACGGGCAAATGCGCGCCGCGCTCGGCAAGCTGGACGGAGAGAAGAGTTAGCTCGCGTAACGCAGCCCCACGGTAGTGCCCCGTGCGAAAAACTTGTTATCCGCTTGCCTTCTTTACCGCCGATGCGAAAACTGACCCCTCGAAATCGCGCACGTCGGCCATTCCGCCGAGCTTATCTCGCTAGCGATCCCACTTTTTCCACAACGAGGTATCCACCACCACGTCGTAACGCGAAACACCGCGATTATTTCCATGCGATCTCGCTTCTCTGCAACTGCGATCTCGCGTCTCTGCAACTGCGATTAGCGTTTCTTCTACGGTTTCCCTTTTCCATGTCTTATTTACACGATTTACACGATTTACACAAATAAGAGGGCATTTAAGAAATTGAACGGTCTTTTAATAGACCAGCTACTACTACACGTTGGTAGGATATTTGAAACTTTCTGTTGCAGGCGAGGTTTCTTTCATCGCTGAACGCGTAAAGTTACGATAGACCGCGGGTATACGAGAAAAAATTGCACAACGAGATGAGCTTCAGGGTACAGCATGATGCACGATTTCCTTGAAACGTTCCAACGTGAAGCAAGGATGCGGTTCTTAGCGCGTTATGTACATGGATACGTGTCGATGTAGACGTACCGATTGCCTCCGATTCTTATCGGTAGCGTGTGGTTTGAACGATGGAAGGAGAGCTGGCTTTATGACGCTGCTCTCGTGTTAAAGTTGCATGCATTGAAATTGAAATCTACAGATCAAAACCTCGATAGACGAATTCTTCGACTAATCGCATCTTGTTTCTCTTATCGTTACCTCGTTGCTAGCGACAAAGGCAGGGGATAGGATGACGAAATTATGGCTCTATGGTTCTATTTAATGGAATATTTACTTTTAATGAAATATTAACTTTTTTTGATTCGCCTTCTTTCTATCTTACGTTAGTTTTATAAAACAATCGAAATCTCTTCCCTGGCTCTGTATAAATTACGCTTTCACTGGACGATATTTTTATATATTGTCATATATATTGTATATGGCCGATTAACGGCCGCGACAAACGCACACTTATTACGAAGAATCACTTTCTCATTCTGTCACATTTTTAACGACTGGCGCCACGTCGATCACGACTTTCACGTGTCATACACGTTAATTTCAAACAAGCGATAAATTTCTATTGCGTAAGACCGTGAAACATTTTTCTACCCGTCAAATCTTGTATACCATTAGTTCATACTGCGGTAAAAGAAATGTATAAATTTAGCAAAATCATTACCACCAAATCAGTGTTACGAATTTCTCTTTTATAGACGTTTCTTTCGATTAACATAACTCACGTCGCTTCGGCTAATTACCGTCTCGTTCGATCATCGCTTGCCGGTCCTACTCAGGTATAAATTTAAATTCACAACTCTACAGTCAAAATGTAATAAATTACCTTTGTCTGATCTTTCCGTAGGATTATCTCCAAGCATATTGATCGTTCGAATAAATATTTAAGAGCCAAGTTGATATACTTTAAGGCAACATTTTCTCATAGTACTGGATAGTTAAAAATATTTAGTTTCCAAATACCTACGATCGCGATAAATAATTTCGTGATTCATAATTCGATGGGGTACTCCAAGTTCGAAACGTTCGGATGAGTCAATTTTGTTAGTTATAGGCACAATTTGCTTTAACATATTGCCTGAAACGACATGGAAAAGCAAAGTAATACCAATTCGAGCCGTTATCTCTTTTATCGTTATTATTGTAGGTTGGAATGAGATTTTATCGAATGCTGAGTCGAATAGGTCATCGTGGGTTCGGTCAACTCGATTCTGTTTAAACGAGCAAAGATCGTACCGATAACCACGCAGCAATAATTAAACGTAACGTTGTTACATTTATCGTAAAGTGCAAATTTATAAAAAAAGAAAAACTTCGTTATCAAGGAGGAATCTTACGTCGGACATTGGCCACAGAAGCAGAGTGACGGAATGCTTGGTTAGTCAGAGACAAGGGTACGAGAGAAATGAAATGGAAAAAGAGCAAAGGCAGCGTAATAGAGGGCGAAAGATCGTGGTCTCGTCGCGTAGGATCGCGTACACGTTGGATAAACGGAGGTAAAACTATCCGGACGAGCGACTTTCACCCGATTGACTTTCCCTTTCTCTACACACCATACTGGCCTCTGTAACACAACGTATCGGTCTGCCGCCTCCGAGATCGCAATCGTTTAGTGCTTGTCCTCTACTTCTATGTTCGTCCGTTCTTCCATTCTTTCTTTCATTTCGCTCTATAACGTATAAGATAACGCGACGCGCGAAACATTCAGATGCCGCGTATTTAGGAAATTACCAGATACGCTAATTCGTATTGCTCGATAAACGGACGCTTGAAACAGAACGAAGGCGACTTTTCAGGTTTTTATCTCGCGAAAGAAACGATAGCCAAAGCGAGAAAGTTTGTCCGATACTAAGATTCAAAACTATTACTTACGAATCGTAGCAGTAGAAAACTAAGCAGACTCGTTGTCGAGAAATAATAAAGCGAAACACATTTCTCGAACATCCTTGAAATCCTTGTTAAATCGTCCAACGATCGATATCACGTTTTACGTCAAGTACATCGATAGTGGTAGAATTTCGTCCTTGGTAGCGAAATCGATTTCACCTAGATCAAATCGACGACCACTGACGTCAGCGCACGTTCGGTCTCAAGATGCGCGCATTGCACATGCATTATGTTTCTGCATCATCCGGATACGTGATCGTCAGCTCGTATAAGTTCTTATCTAAGTCAATGCTTTGTACGTCGGTACAAGTCGGTATTTTTTCTTTTCAATTTTCGTCGCTACCGTTGATTAAATTAACCGAAAAGTATAAAATATGAATAATAGACAAGCGTGTAATAGAATTATGCGGCCCGACGATTAAATTAAAAAACCCGACGGCGTTTATGTAAATGCATATCTTTACGTGACATCGATAATAAAGCAGCATCTGCATAGAAATTCCTTTTGCCTTTAGCCCATTCTAATCGCCTACTATTTTTACTTTACGCGTATACATACCATGTGTTTTCAGTTTTTTATTAACGATAATCGTACTAGTGAAAAGGACAGTCAACGACGATACAGAAATATCAAACGTCAAAGACGTAACAACGTTTCAATTGAAAATCGATCTAGGATTCCAAACTTTCTTACAAAAGTAATCTTTAACACAAATATCGATACTACGAAACTTATTATCAAATATTGCCTTTCAGTCGTTTTTATTATTAGCCATTATTAGGGGAAATGTCCTTTTAAGTAGGTTAGAGATAAATTTGCACAAACAGCAAGGAGGGGGCGGGGGGCGTGGAGGGAGGTGGAAAGAAACGAGTTGACTAAATATTTATGTTTGCAGCTTGTCGATAAAGTGGTTACGATTTACTAAATATACAGAAATAAGAAATACGCGAATAGAAAATAACCAATAGGCGGAAACGATCGTGTCTATCTATCCGATCTTCGAGTACGAAAATTATCGGATTATTCGAACGAACTCGACGATAGCCGGATAACAGTCATACTAGAATCGAAAAATGCATTAACGCGTGTAATACAACAGCGATTCTTACGATTAATTTGTTAATCATACGTTATATCGTATACATCGTGCTACATGCATTTGTTTTTGTTCGCTTTTGTTTCTTGCAGGAAACGCTGTACGTCGGAACGGAAAGAGAGATTAATCGATTACCATTTTATCAATCTGCGTGACTGTATGAGAAACGTTTGGTAACTTGACGTAGAATTTTATTAAACTACAGCGGTAATTATCGGAGTGTCTTTCATTTTTTACAATCGTCACGAAGCTCCGCGGTCTTTCGTGGAATTTTCCAGAGATAACGTTCACACTGACGACACTTATCACTGCAGGTCTATCTCTACGATGTTAAGCTCCGTTTACAATGCCACATGTATATCACACTACGCGATAAATAGCTCTATAGGATTAACTGTAACGTCTATTATATCTTCAAACAACAGTTTCACTACGACAAATCGATCGTTTGTTCGACCAGTCGCGGAGAGACGCGATCGCGAGGAAGCGCGCGTCAACGGGAGTCGTAAATTCTCGTTGCGATTATTAGACGATCGACGCCACGAACCTATCGATCCCCTATTTCTTTATTTATTAATTAATGCTGATTATTTATTTATTAATGCTTGATTAACGGTTTAAAGAACGGAAAGACGGTATATATTTCCAAGAACTTTGTAGAAAAGATAGTTAAGCCGGTGCAAGGTACAAGTTATAAGGTATAAGTTAAATAGATGAATGACAGAAGGGTGAAAACCCGGTGAGGAGACGTTGAGTGTTCCAAAGATGATGAACCAGTGAAGTTCGGTGACGATGCCGTCGCAGAGGAGAACTCTTGCTAGGTGTTCGTCGCCCCACCACCGGTCGCTTTACCACTCACGCACAGTTGAAAATCCCGGGAAATGGAAAAATCCCTCTGGGAAAATGGGAAAAATTCCCCTACTTTCTACTTGATGGAGCAATAACCATAAGGAACATTTTGCCCCGAAGGTGTTTTATATCACTGTAACGGCCTTAACGATTAAATCGGAATGCTTGGTTTTACAACGGTTCCTTATGATTATTACGGTCCATCTAATTACGTGACGTAGCAAGTGGTAGGTAGGCACGACCGAGGGATAGATTCCGGCCTACCCTAAAAGTCCCCGGACGAAACGTCGATGTTAACGGTTTAATAATCCTACCGATTCGATCAATCCACGCATATACGGAAACTAGTAAAGAGTTTGAATAACAATTGCTTCGGTCGAGCAAAAGCGACAGAACGTTACTTACACGAACATACTTTTCGGTATTTAATTTTATCGTATACCTATTTCTCCTCTGATTGCCATTGCCTGCCTGCTAGATCTTTGCCAATATCTTTAATTGTTACCATTCGTTTAATTACGACAATAACGACGAAACGATAACGATCGTTAACGTTAAGACGATGATGTTCGATCAACATAGGATATGGGAAAGAAATAATTTACTTATCGCATAAAATTACAAGGAAGTAGTAATTTCCTTGGTGATTTGAAACAAAGATCTGTCGCTCTTTAAATTCGTACCGAGATATACCTAGAATACGTAATTCTTTAAATACATATTTGAACAAATTAATCGTTGCAACTGATACAATGCAAACGCATCTAGACAAATTACCAAAAGTAACGACTTTCAGTTTCGTAGGAAACAGGATCGTAAAGTTATCGCAAGTCGTTCGAAACTATCGAAACAAAGTAGGTACGTAATATGCTTTGTAGATTCGATAAATAATTTCAAGACACGACCAACTTGGAAACGTTCTCTTTTGCCTGTTCGTTAACTTTTTTTTTTTTTTTGTACCACTGATACACGCAATCTGATTGTTCATTATCCGATGATAATAAGGCATTATTGCTCGGTGCTCGCAGGTAAAATACATAAGGGAGAAGATCGCACGGTTGCACTATTTAATCGTTGGAGAGTCGAATAACTGCCACTTTGTACTTCGTATACAGCGCCAAGCCTTAACGTTGCACTTATCTTCACCCTGTATACTTTTCTTAATAACAAGGAAAACACGTACTTGGTTATATTCGAAGATTATACGATTTAAACGATACAACGAATACGAGAAGTTGTTACGAAATTGAAATTACTTGATATAAGAAATTGAACGGCACGTGGTGTTAGATACGAAAGAAACTTGTGTCTTCGGTTTTACGCGACACACCATTTTTTCATATTTCATTTTTCGAGCGACACACCGTTCAGCAGTTTGATCGCGATGAAAAAATATCGTAGATTAAATGGCAACCGATAAATTACACGTTACTCTGTACGCATCTGTATGCATTTTTTTACTACGTTTTACCGTTCGTTGTCTTTCGTGCATTCTGCTATTTACAAACAAAATATATTTACGATTCTCGCGGCTCTTACGATGTAATTTATTTTGTTTCCGAACGGTATCATCCGATCTAAATTTATTCGTTAGAGATAACAATGCCTGAACGATAAGTCGCGAGTATCGCGCGATGCATAATGCATAAACGATCGTCCTTTAAATGGTTTATCCAAATAATATCCGATCCTAGTTTATAGCATTCCTGTTTTCGTAGAGAAAAAGTCTAAAATTTAGCTATCGCGAGTTCATATTCCAAATTCTAGATCTACGGAGCAAAGGAAAACGTCGAATTTTCCAATTTTACACAAAAGCATGTTCAAATTTGTACTTGTGTTATCTTCTATGACGACGACAGAAGTACGCACTATCTCACGAAGTAAGCAACGTCGAAGCAATAAATCGCAGAAACTTTCCGAAACTTTCCGCTCTTTCGAGAAGATGTATAAACGCTTAGGAAACAGGAAAAACGAGAATTACTCGCTTCTATCGTCTTTCTATCGAAAACAAGATGAGAGAAAACAAGATGATACGGAACATTTGTTCCTAAAAAGCAGTTGGCGGAGCTACTCGATAAATGACGAGACGTCATCGAAAGAAAACTGTACAAATTTTTCTAGTCGATTCAATTTTTGTCCAATCTTCCAAAGCACTCGTGCGATCAACGACAATCGAATTCGGAATACGGTTCGGAATTTCCATGAGATAAGAAGAAGTTGGAAGGCAGAGAAACGAGCCGATTAAAAAGGGATGGTGGTTGGCGCAGCTTGTCCGCGGAACGTGTTAATTATTAATACGAAACGTTTAAGCCGAGCAGTTATGGTTACCTATTTTAATCCGGGAGGTCTGTTTTCACCGTTGCTTTTCGGCCACTTCCGCTCCTGAATTAGAAGCGCCAATAAACGAAGGGCCTCCATAGAGACCTCGTTGTTTGACCAAGTGCACGCCAGGCACCCTGCGCGGCCTGTTCGCTCCTTCCAATAAAATACCAGGAACCGACGCCATCGTGGAAAATAACCAATAATTCTCGACGATACTATACCCACGACTGTCAAATAGCGGAAGAGAACGCGATCAAACCGTTTCGTCAGCTTCGGCCACGGCAATCACGCGTTAATGTTAACGCATGTTTTTCCTTAATGCAGCTTTCGTTGGCTCGTACGATCGAAGGCAACAATACCGCGATAAACGCGTAATACAAATTTTAATAGCAAAAACCGTTGTTAAATCTCGTTAATAGCTGGGACAAGAATTCACGGAGATAAAATTTCTCTTCGCCGTAAAGCTGAAAACCTAAGTTTACTACTTACCTAAGTACTCGGTAGAAAGGAAATTTTAGTTTAAAAATAATCGATTTATCATTCGTTTTGCATAGTTATACGATCGTAATTGCCGTTCAAAAAGCATTCGTTATTGAAACCAGACGCTCTGCCAGTAAGTTGGAATAAATCTGATCTTTTTTGTAACCGCAACGTACGTACCTACTATAAATTAAACCAAGCCCTATCTATCGTTCTCCGGATAAAGAAAGAAGCGTTATGTTCTCGAGGGAAACAGTTCAACGCTATCTTAATTTTTTTACAACGGGTTAAGGCACTTTACGTCTTCGTATGCCTCTTTTCGTTATCAGATTTGTGCAACGTGGAACACTTTGAGTTTCCTAAACTCTTCCTACGTTACAGAACCTAAACGACGATAAACAGAACTTTCTTACTATTAGACGCGTGTCAGAACGAGTAAAATATGCAAATAAAATGTTTACGACTTCTCCGTTGCAGCATCCAAGTTAATCGCTTTATTATTATTAAAGACGGCATTTGATAACGAGTATTCTGAAATAATTTTTCGAAAGTTCCATCTTCTAAAGTACATCTTCTAAATATTCGTAACGAGTAGTACTCTATACACGACGTTACAACGTCTTAGAAAAATCGACGATGTCTCGCTTGATTGCTTATTTTATTATTACGACGTGGTAATTGGTCCCGGTATAATCGTCGAATCGTCCAGCATATCGATCTATAATTCGAAGACAGGGAACGTTCGAATCGCGGTGCGTGTGTTCAAAAGGAACGAAGAACAATGCATAGAAAGTTTGAACAGAAGGCAACATTGACCTAAACTCTTAACGTAAATCGTTTTCCTCGGGCCTTACGCACGCTCGCTTCTTCCAGCGTTTGCGCCTTCGTCGTGACACTGTTACAGTACATATTACATGTATTAGTTTCTGTCACGTGCCGCAGAAGCGGATTAAAGGTCTTACGAATAACATGCAGCAACAGGCATTTACGCTACGATGAAGTCGTATCCTTTTGTGTAATTAGAGGCTCGTGCGAAACGTGTTTGTCATCTGTTCGTAAAAACGTACGGAAAGTTGGTCGATATTCGCAGAGGACGATAAGAAGGAAAAAGATTTAGCGCTCTAGGAGTTTATAGCGTTCGCCCAGTCAAGTTTCCGCTTGAACCAAGAAAGAAAACATTATCGTTAACTCGTGGATCTTTTGTGGTAAATTTTTTTTAGCGGTAAAATTTACGTGCAGCCTTGCAAGCAGCAAAAATCTATCAGAGTATTCTTATACTTACGAACGGTAATTGCTGTACGTAAGTACACGAGTACATAGCTTACGTATCCTCAGACTTTGTACCATGTTGCAAGCGAAAGCGTCGCATGGGATCCTTGAGGAAGATTAGAAGACCTTTATGGTGAGCGTCGTGGTCGACGATGCATGTCGGGACCGACGCGACGGTCTCCTACGTGTCCACTCGCACGTTTCTCGTCACAGACGACGAAGAAAGCCGTTCGAACGAGACTAAGACGGAGATTTGCTCTTATAAGAGGGAAATCCTAAGCCTAAAAATCCTACAGGACGACCGATCCTTTTCGTCCTGAGTCCCTCTTCTCTCGGATAGTTTCCAGTAGCTGTTCAACCTATTTTCCAGCATACTTATTTTATAGCTCCGTTGACAAACGACGCTTTTAGCGAGGTTCCTGTACTCTCGTCCGTCCGCAGGCCCTTCCTCCCGATACTTGACCGATCATATATATATATCTATATATGTATGCGTACTTCCCGTCGAGGTAATCTGTTTACTCCAATGCGATAGGGCACATGGGCCACCAACGAACGCTTCTCGAAGGTTCTCACATATCTTTTGTCTCACTTTCGCCTTAATATCGATGATCTTTTAAAACGAAACCAACTTTTCCTCCATTTTACAAAGCATATTTATTTTTTATCCGTTCGCATTCGGACCTAAGGTTGGTAAAAATAATTAGTTAAATAGCAGGGCAACGAGTATAGGATTTTGTTCGGTCGAAAGGCAACGAAACAGAGACGGATAGAAAGAGTCAAGATAAAAGAGAATTAGAATTTTCCGTGACTTTCGCTCTTCGTATACCAAGAGAGTTCAGTTAAAAACGAGATATCTCGTGATATAACGATTCTCTCAGTAGACTAGTGGTATACGAATATTATAAGATTTAGCGTGTTCACGTTCCAAATGTACGCGAGGATGTACCTAAGAAAAGCGAGACTCGTCGTTAATTTCAAACTCCGAATTTTAAGCAACTGTAAAAATCGTTTAAAACGAGTTTCCGTCAAAGCTATTTGCTGATCGTCACGTTTCGAAAACGCTCGCCACCGTGAAATTGTACGATTTTAAAGGCGGCGACGAAAGCGTACATCGCGTTACGCCTTACGCCACTGGCCACCAGGCATCGGATTACAATAAAATTATTCCTGGCGACCGTATCGGCGTGGCGTAGAATGGCGTAGCGTGGCATGGCGTGGCGTGGCGTGGCGCAGTGCGGCGTGGTGCGGCGTGGTGTGGCGTGGCGTGGCGTGGTGGCACTCTTTAAAAGCAGTTTCTTGATGAGGGGTCAGAGAATCATCGGTCAGACTTTCGCTGCTTAAAAAGTCAAATACGCACGTCGAATTTCGAGTAGAAAAACAAAACATCGACGATTTTATACGATACTACTTATGCGCTTCGTATTTAGGTTAAACGAGGAAATGTGGAATAATGTGAAACAAGGTGACGACGTATTGCTGGCACGAAAACACGTTCTGCATTCACGTTGCTGTTATTCGGTCGATTTTTCTTTCTCCGCGATCGAATTTTAGTTGCGTAAAACAATTATTAAAAGCGGTAGAACTTGTTTCATTTTTTATCAAGTAAACAAGAGTTGATTGCGATAAAAAAGAATCTAACGTCATTACGTATCTATTTTGAATGATACATAATATACGTATATGTGAATATATGGAAGCGTAAGTAGTGAGTAGGGAGAGTAGCCTCTATACGAAAACTTTTACGCACGGCCGAGCGTTAAACGAAATAACCATCTTCCATTCTTCTGCGTAATTCTTCGGTCTACTGGAAGAACCGCGACATATTTTCAGCCGAAATAAATGGCAATAAATGAACGAAGAAGATCGGCGGAACTTTGGCAACACGCATGGCGCTAAGGATAGAAAGAATCGGAGAAACGATAAACTGGTGGGGCTGGAGGGAAATATAGGAGCCGCCTGATGAAAATTGCTACTGGCGATGATAGAAAATCACACCGGTAATTAATACCCTGAGCTGCTAGATTATTCGTTATGTAAGTCTGGTTTCATTAGTCGCGAGCATGGCCGTGCGACGCGCGATTTGCCGGTGTCAGGAAATTGCGGAAGAAATGTTTGGCGCTTGTCACGCCTCCCGATACGATTTGCGGGAGGAAGAACTACGCTCCTGGGAGGAACGGATTATCCATCGACGATTTACGCCAGAATCGTGTATGAATAATGCATTCTATGCCAATAGTTTCTGTCGCTTCGAAATATTAGCTTCCTCTTTCTTTCGCTTCTTTCTTTTCATCGCTCTGTTCTATAATCCGTTCTATTATCTAAAAGCATGGGAAATTAACGCTTGTAAAAATATCGCGATAACCCTATATAATTTAAACGGAAATTGAGTTCTCCAGGCGAAAACGGGTTGGGCATAAGCCTGTTTTACGTGTCCAATCGTTCGAGCCACGTTTTCTCGTTGTCGCGCTATTTGATCAAGAAATTGAAACACTTATAAAGACAATGATTAAACACACGAACCACGAATGCGCGTAATTTTTGACCGACCTTCCCGATCCCGAAAATACACTTTAAAACACGAGAACAAAAGAAGCGAATCACCGATGTTAATCTGCCAGCTTGGCCCGATCGTGTAATTCAATTTCGGTAAGAACCGATACGAGCCATCGTCGTCTCGTCGTATCGGCCACGAATCACTTTCTCGTATTGATAAAGCGTCCGCACGTTCCCCTAACAAGGAAACAGCGATCAGGTTAAAATCCTGCGGCTCGATTATGATTATACAGGTCTAGACATCTGCCAACGACACGGCCACGACGATCTCGCTTGTTTCACCGCTAATTTCACGCTCCTTTAACGAGATCTTTATCGAATACCATCGTGAACGTGGCATTATCTGTTGCCGGATCGATCGCTCGATCGCAATTACCATCACCGCGTTTCGCCCGTGAATCGTAACAGCCGTTACGCTGTGCCACTTCTGTTTCATCGAACCAACATGAAAGGAAAGACCGGTAATTTTATAATCGATTGCTTTTTCAATGCGCGACGCCGAAGCAACGTGCTGCGTCTAATACACGCTAACTGGGATTTAACTGGCAATCACCTTTCAACCGCTCTTTCACAAATCGTAGTTTGTACGTTTGACGGTCGTGCGTTTAACGTCGAAACCGTTCTTTCCTATCGAGCTAATATTCGAAAGAAATTTCACTTTCGTAATCGATATCTCTCAGGACAAAAGCTCCGTTCTTTTTCTCCTTTTTTCCGCTTGGATCCAATGGATCTCATTAGCTGGAGCTCGTTTGCACTGGAAACGGAGTCCTTTTCCATGGAATCCGTTTTCAAAAATCGTAAGAAAAACCGACCGGTTTAGAGGACGCGTATACCGCGTCCAACTGGAGAGACAAAGACCATGCATACGCGAGAGTACCATAAGTCAGGCAGCGCCATAAGTCGACCCGTGACCCCATAACGGCCTTCCGACGGCCTTTTTTTCGCGAGCCACATGTGAAAACAGACTTGCCCACCCCCGTAGACGTTGCAGCTCCTTCAACGGTCGCTCGGGGTTCGTTGTGGTCGTGGGAAAGACGCCCCAGCCTTGGAATCTTTTGAAAGCCACCGCATCGATCCACGTCCGCGCCAAATCCCTCCTCTTTTCTTTATATCGATCTTTGTTTCTTCGATCATTCCGGTATACGGACGTCGGTGAATCGATCTTTACGGAGGGTTCTACGTTCTTACGAATATCCCGTAGGCCTTATTCGTGAGATCTGAATTTCAAAAATCGGACAGAGATGGAAAGCCGAGCTACGACGACGAGATTTGGTCAATACTTTTCCAAACGTGTGGCGTACCGCTATACATGTGCGTCGCATCCCTAAGACTACGAGTTCGACTACGAGACGTGGCATGGGCGTGGATCGTGATCGACACGCACCGTGCTAATGTTCCTCTCCTCGTCAAGGTTCTGGGCGCGGTATGTAAATTCGAGGATCACGTTCGGCGAATAGACCTGCCCGTAGAACACGAATACGTCGAACGCTACGGAACACGGATCGGAACGCTCGATAGCACGGTTCAAGAAAATCACCGTTTAAGAAGCACTGACGTATTAACTAGAAAATATCGTTGTTACTCCGCGACTCTACGTCGTCCTTGATCCTAGTCTTCCACGAAGGAAACTAGTTCCGCTCGACTAATATAATACCCACGCCACTGTACGCCGACCTTAGCAGGATTTTATAGGAGGCAGCACCTGCGTCATTTCGGGCCCGGTGGATGGGGGTGCGGCTGTGTAGAAGGAATTGAAAACGAGAAAGCAAAAGAAAAAGAAACGGTACAGAAGGGGAAACTTGGACGAGAAATGAGATAGGACGATACACGCGCATACATACGTCCAGCCTCTGTTCACGTTTGTCGGATCCCTTAAAAAAGGAGAGTCGTGTAGGGGGTCGGACACCAGAAGTCCCATTTTCAAGGCGTACACGCATCAACGATGACGCACGTAACATCCATCCGTGGCCTTTCTGGCCCCTTGCAGACACCTGTGTGCTCGACCTGTTCCTCCATTATACATCCGTGCGTGTGTGTTTATTTATCCCGGGGGTAAAAGCGACCTGCGTTATAAAATATATGAATGTCCTCGTCACGGGGTTGGCAGGGGGAGACAGGCCAAGGGTCGGAATACCGTAAGGGTGAAGCGTCTTTCGATCGCGGAAATCGTGAAACTCGAGAATCTTTCTTTCTCTGCTTCTATCCGTCTATCCATCGTCGATTTCGCCCACCGTTTTCACTTTTTTTTTTTTAAATAATATCGCAACAGTTTCTTAGTATCGCTACTAACGTCGCGAATGTAAACAGGTTAGTCTCGCTTTAAAATAACCTCGGACCTCTACGTACGCCGATCGGTATTCCTTTATAATCGTGACGTTCCTGTTTACCTTTCGTAGCACTCGTTATTACGAACTATTCATTTTCCACGCGCATTTTTAAACCGCAGTCCCTGAGAAAACACACGAATTATAAACTAAACGAAGAATATGTACGCAATACGTACGTGACCATGCAAGGCAAACAACAACACCTTTCCATGATGAACGATTTGGATGAATGATTCATGAACCGAAAATAAGGTCATTTTCATGCGATCATTCGTTGTCAACGTATCCTATTCTTAGCGACTATGTTCCAACGTTTTCTCGATTATGTTAAATGTTTTTAGTTAAATACCTCGCACAAACGTAGAAACGTAACGATGCAAAATAAAAATAGTACAGAAGATAGTATGTGTACTGTCGAGTACTGTCTGAAAAGGTTAAACTATAAGCAACGATAATATAAACGATACAACGAGGAAAAGGCAACGAGATGTTTTTATTAATATCTTGAAAGCTGCAAAAAAAAAAAAAGAAAAAAAAGAAAAATATTGTTTCAAATGAAAATCACGTCACAGGAAATCGTGCGACTTCACCTGTACAATTTGCACGTAATCCTCGAAATAGTCATCTACCGGTTTCATGCGACACCTGTGTACCTGAACAACCTGCACCCCTGTGAATATACGATGTACGATATACACGCGTACCCCAACGTAGTTATTTATACGCATGGTGGAAATCGTGGTCGACGGACACTACGAAACATTTGTCGTTGAATGTTACCGGTAGGGGAAATAAATGGAGAGTCGGTTACGAATCGAAAGATCTGGAACCGCAGGGGTGTAAAGATCCGTTTTGATCGCTCGTACCTGCGTATGGCTCTATCCTCTCGAATTTCTTCCAGACGGTTTATCGTCTGCCGAGTCTTCGTCGTACTCGGTGCGCTAGGTTTTTTTACCATATATACGATACCATAAGAAAACGATGCTGTAGAAATTTTCTCTGTTCTGTTTCTGTATCGTTATACGACAAAAAAACTAGATCGTAAGTCGTATTTGCGACGTAAGAAGCCGTTGTCTTCGAAATCGTCGAACGAAACAGGATCGTTGGATGGTCATCGATTAAACATCGAACTTACAAGGAAGCGATTTAGGTATGCGATCCATCGTCAGACGGCGGATTTTTCCGCGGATCCATATTCTTCAGAATATAATCTTTTAATTATGTAAAATCTCGTCAGGAAAATGTTTTATCTACCAAGCGTGATAGAAAGCATCGTTCTTTGGATATCTTATATATTTCACATATTCTACGAATTCTGTGCAACTTTGCACAGACTTTTTCGGATTTCCTATAAATTCATAAAAATCCGCATAAAAAAACTGGTCGTTCAACGAGCAGAGAAGGACAATGGAACGATCCGACGAATGCCCCAAACGATAAGGGAGCGTCGATGCGCGATTTCTCGTTCATACGAACGATAATAAGAAAAACTGAAACAGAAAATCTTCCATGCCTTCCCGTTCGCGTCTTTTTTATCTTGTTTAGCGAGCCGATTGTATCGAACACGGGAATATTTATAGATCGTTGGCCAGCGCTCGCGGACCTCGTCGCATCTTCGCTTCGCCTTCGGTTCACCACGAACCACACCGCTCTTGGACGCTCGATCGTTGCGTCGCGCGCATCGGCCAGCTTACCAGCGTAACAGCTCCCGTCTTTATCAATCATCCTCAAACACAACCAGGAGGAATATTAGTTGGGATAAGATAAAAAAAAAAAAGCGTAAAAATAAAGTGCAGATAAGCGGCGGCCATTCGTGTTGATTTCAGCTGGAAGCGCTCTCGATACCGACGTGGCGTTGCGCGCAACGATGGAATGGCATTTTCATCGGGTCGATTACGCCGCTCGCAAACAACGACAAAATCGATCTTCTCCTCGCGTTGCGTTGCGTTACGTTTGCCGCGATCAGATTAGGTCGATCGATTACCTTCTCGCGGGTAAATATTTTTCACGTTGCTATCCGAAGATTAGCGACGATAAAACGTAGTTAGGAACGTGAAAGCTGACCGAGCCAAGAATTCGAAAACGTTGCGTTTCAGAATAAAATTGAGCAGCGCCGTACAATATAAGAAGAGTAGAAGGACTTTAAAACCGACTAAGCGAGTTTTCGGAGTTTTCGTCTTCGTGGCAGCGAGAGCTTGTTCGAGAGCTGATTCGAGCTTGGGCCGTGCGATGGAGAATCTGTTAGGCGAGCGAAGGGTTATCGTTATCCGTGATCGAAATTTCGGCTCGAAATAGGTAAAAACGAATAATTGAAATACAGTTGTACATAGAGTTGGGAGCAGCTGTGCTTAGCTTTTTATATTACGTAAAGTTAAACGTATTAACCGTCGTTAGATATCGCGTGGTTTATTTAACTGTTGATATCACGAGGCCAATGTAGTTGCATTTAAGGGCAATTAATCGAAACGAAAAGATACACCGGGAGACGTTAGACCGTTAACGTAACGTTACGAATAGCTTGTTTCGTTGGATAGTAGAATTTCCTTATCCCGAGAAATCTACGTTCGATCGACGTTCAACTCGATTCCCAAATATTAAAAGATCTTTGACGAGATAAGATAAGTTTACGTGATACGTTCGGCCGTAAATAACCGCGTATAAAAATGGAAACTATCGAAATACCAACGTTTCGATGGTGGGCAGACTCGGCAGCCCGATAATCACCTCAGGTAATAATTTAATAACGAGACGAGATATTATTTAGAGACGGAACGAAAAAAAGACCGACCGATCGACTAAAAACTCCGAATTTACGTTTCCCCTTGCGACGGATCATAGCCGAGGATCAGGTAAGAAGACCCGTTAGGAGATAGTTTTTTTTTTTTTTTTTTACAAAATTCGAAATTACCACCCTCGGACAGTGGATTACGGTCGAAGAACAGGCAAGGAACCGGTCTCCTTTTTCGGCCGTCGATGTCTCCCGCTTGTACGGGAGCTCCGCGATGCGGCATCGTTCGCGCACCAAACTATCTACCGCCCTCTCTATCCCTCCTCTAACCGCGTCCTATACTCCTCCGTTGGCACCCCTTCACCCGAGTTCCTTACGATCGAACCAACAAATTCATCTTTCCTTCACCTCCGACACCGCATCTCCCTTCTCCCATCAACATTGCTCCCTTTCTTCTCGTTTCGTTCCGTTCTCTGCTCCTTTCTCCGTCGACCAAACACTTTCTCCGCCACCAATTCCACCGGTCGACGATCACGACAACGAACGAAAGTCGGAAACGATCGTAGGAGTTTCTAATTTCGACTTTGACCTTCGTACAAGTGGGTTAAATCATAAAACGCTACCCGGATCGACCGTTTCGCTTCCGCCACTTGTTACGCCAACGCGTAGATAGTGGTTCGAAGTCAGCCGCTCTGACCAAACTGCCGGTCCTATGGCAGCTGAATTCTTGTTTGCATTCTTCGATAACGAATCTCCTCTTATACTCGCATCGTGTTCCTGTACGCGACCCCGGTTTTTGTCATTTGGTCGTCGTGACTCCTTGGTAGACGGACCCCTCGGCGAATAAGCATCTACGTATAGGTATGAAATACGACGTTGCGACGTACTCATCGACTCATAACCGCTGTCATTCTTGGAAAGCGAATTATAATGGTTAATTTTGAATTTTTAAGAGACGCGAATTACCATACGCGAGATAACGCGATCCGATACGTAATACGTAGTTATTGACTGAAATTATTTTCACCTCGACTCCTATGAAACTCAAGGTCCTCGTTTCTTTATTTTTAATGGGAAACGTGGGGTACGTGTACGATACCCATACACCGTCGAACCCGTGAACTATACCTAATAGCCTATCGCCTAATAACGATGACGCGTGTACTACGTTAAAAACGGCAAGGGAAAATGTCGACGCTCGTTTTATGAATTTAATTTGAAAATACTTTTGGCCGTCGAAGTTTTAATTTCCGAAGGCGGGACACGCTATCGTTGGATCGATATCGAGGGACGAGAGAACGAGACCGAGAGAATGGTAAATATCCGTTCCATTTCGATAAAGTTTCACGCGCGAAGGTGGTCCTCTGTGTTTGTTGGGATTCAGGTAGCAGCATAAACTACCGTTAATTCGCGAACCGTGTACGAACAATACTCGAAAGACTGGCGAATATTTTTTTAAGGGGGCGTCTGCACGCTGGCGAATCGAACCGTGCGACAGCGTAATGCGATCGCAACGGTATACACGCGTGACCCTGCCTTTAACGTGGCTGCTTGTACTTGTGCCTTGTGCCGGAAGAGAAATTTTATCAAGTACCTATCGTCGTCGTTTCTTTTACAGCGTGTATAGCCGCCCAGCAGGGAAAGGGGGAATCGGCGCGCGTGCACGCGCATCGTGCCAAGAAATACGACCAGGATCGGGAAACACGAACACCGGAGAAAACGAGACGGCGATGCGACGACCACGACGAATCGCCGTCTCGTCGCTTCCATACTTCATTCGATATTCATAGTCGATATTCGTGGGTCGCGTTCATGCTAAACTAACGGTCGACGCTTCCTCTCGCGGATTTACCGATCCGCCTGACAGACCATCGCCGTGCCGTTTCGTCTTCCGCGTCGATTTTATTTCATCTTCTTTTATTTCGTTGTTACGCAACGTCCGGTGCGTAGACGCGGACGCGCAGAAATTTACGAGTTCATGGCGAGTCGAAAACGAAACCGATAACTACATGATAATTATAAATAAAATGGCCAGGACGTTACCCCGTTGGATGTTCGATACTGTTAACTCTAACGAGAGTTACTTCGACAAGGCGAGAGCCGTGGTCCAGCGGCGGCCATACCGAAGGTCTGACCTTGAAGGGATAAAAAATCTTCCCCAAGATGTCTCGGGGCTCGAAGCCACTTTCCCTCTTCGTCTTGCATCGTCGAACGTTCCCCCGGACCCGCCGCTCCCTCTCGCACCACCGCCGGCTTTCCTCCACTCCGTCAATTAGTCACTTCCTCCTCCTTCGTTTTCGACGTTGCCCTCTCTCATTTTCCTTCTCGTTCTCTTACGCGCTCCTTTCCGTTCCACCTCCCGCGTCCTTTTATTTTCTCCCTTATTCGCTCGCGCCACCGTTCCTTCTCTCCCTCTCTCCCTTCCGCCATTACATTTCCCCCTACGCGCCCATCCTTTTCCACCTTGGCGTCTCTCTTCTCTCTCTCTCTCTCTCTCTCTCTCTCTCGCCTCATCGCACGACTCCCCTCGACTCTCTTATCTCCTTTTCACTCTATTCCCATAATCCATTCGTTCTCGTTCTCTTTCTTTCCCGCACATTCGCCCAATCGGCGTCTCCTTATCACGCCCTTGAACGCTTCTCCGTTCTCTGTCCTTTCGATGAGACCCAACGTGACTATCGTATCTCTTCTTCGTTCCTCTCCCGTTCTAACTGCCATGCCGGAGTCGCTCACCGCAGCCTTCGGAAGTCCTTTCTCTCTCCTTCTACACTGAACGCGTTTCCTTCTCTTTCGTCTCATGATTTATAGCGTTCTCTCCCTCTCTCTTTCTCTCTCTCTCTCTTTCTCGTTTCATCGAACCCAGTCTCCGTCCATTCTCTCTTTCGATCCGTCTCTTTCGATCCGTCTCTTTCTCTCTCTTCCTCGCTCCTCGACGCGTGTTTTTATTCTACTCTCGCTCTTTTAGACCCGACCCGATCGCGCATCTCTTTCTATCCACGGTAGCTCGACAAGCTCTCTGTCTCGAGTCTCGCTCTGTGACTCCTCTTCCAGTTTGTTTTCTTTCTTCCACTTTGCTCGAACGCATCCGTCGTCTTTCCAACCACGATCTTCGAACGTTTCTCCTTTTCCCTTCCACAGTGCTCGACCGATTTCCCTCTTACTCGGATCGTCGACTGAGTCGAGTCGAGTCAGACACACGAGGAACGAGCTTCGTGTGACGTACGTATATACGTTACGGAGATTGTGTGCGTAAAGTTATATCAATTTCTCTGCAACAGCAGTACGATAGAAGCGGTACAGCTACCTCCAAAATTACGTTTGCAAGGCACTCGAAGCAGAAGGATACGAGCGTCGATACGTACGCATGACATACATATGAATAATTATCCTACCAACCGTGAAACAATGGCCATTCTATATGGCTGAACTTCGTCTCGGAGAACAAAACATGTTCCAATCGTTTGATAATGCTCTACAAGCAGAGTTAAAAAAATACCCTTCTTGAACTTAAGCAATTCCTAGTTTGAAGGTCACTTTTTTCTTAATCGATTTGGACAGCGCTTGGCGTAGTGCGATACATCCGCGAAACCGTAAATCACAACGAGGTTTAAGCTTGAAATCAGATTAGATTTATGACGGTCCAAGGCGAAGTTTAGTCCCGGATACCGTCGCTCGGTGACGAACGCATGCTCTCTGTGCGTTAGGATCGCGCTATCAAGCGGGAATAGAACCGGTACGTATCCTCGCTGGATCATAGGCCATACATATATTATACACCTATAATTTACTCGTATTCGAACCAACATCGAAACTACGTCCGGTGTTCCTTATCTCTAAATAAGAAGTATTCTAAGGAAGAAAGATCCATTGGTGAATCGCCTGCGCCGGGAATTTCCTCAAACAGTTGGCTCACGCTTGGAAACGATTTCCAAAATATCTAACTAACATACCATGGCGGCAATTCATCCCCCAAATATCTGTCATCGTTTCGTCCGAGTAGAGACTCGGTTACGCTACACGCTTACTCGTTCGACCGTCGAATTCTCGTCCAGAAACGACGTTATCGCGGGAACGCGTTCGCGTGTACCAAGTGGCAAAAGTTGGCACCGCGCATTCACGATAACGAGCCGCGATTGCACGGTAAACGTTAGCGGTGTCATTAGTTAAGCAAATTCACGCAATCGTATCACCGAGACGGCTGTTTCTCGCCCTCGCCTCCCTCTGGTTTCGTTGGCCTAGGTCAGTAATCGTAGGTTTAAAAACCAGTTGCAGCACACGTAACCGCACCGAAATGTTTCGTTAGCTCGCGAAAACGTAGCCGAACGGGCAAACGTATCTGCTTACTTGGTAATAATAATCACAGGTTCGTTCGAACTAACCGCGCGGTTTCTCTTACCTCCCTATCGGCCCGTCTCAAATTTCATCGAATCTGTCTTCCGAACTTCCACTAGATTTGCTGCCGAAAATATCAACGGACGTTAATACCGTTAAATGGCGAATAAAGGGAACCGAGCGCCGGTAGCGCGACTTTTTGCGTACATTTTACGCGTCGTTGAGCCAACTACGTAGTATCCTTTCCTCTTTCATTGACCCAGGTTAGTAATTGTCGCTCTAGCCACACAGTGGCTCCATACACCATACACAGAGACCGAGTACGAATGAGTTGCGTTCTTGGAGGCTTCGAACTTGGATGGACGAGGGGAGTGGGACGAACGTAGCCACGTTTACCTCGCTTGTTTTATCGCATACAATATCGCCAGTAAGGGGGAGAGAGAGAGAGAGAGAGATCCGTCAAGTGTCGTGCGCGATAATGGATTTTCCTGATTGAGTCGACGCGACGCGTTTAATTGCTGGCAACGTTTCGTAAGAATCGAGCAGCGTGAACGGACCAGCCAATTATCGCGAATATTTTTCCACGCTGCTTAACAATTTGTTCGTTTTTGGTTGAGTTGCGGTTTGTCGCGCCGGAAATGGCTGAACTTCCTTTCCTCTTCGCGATTCGTCGATATTTTAAACGTGCTGCGTTGGTCGCGTTGAAATTCCTAACACTTCCATGGCTAGTAATTTCTCAGCTTTCCCAAAACCGAAAAGACTGAAAACACTACATTTAAACCCTGTTATCGTAATAATACGTTTCTGTCAGCAACGAATATTTTTCTTACTCCGATATCAGGTAGGTACCGTTTACTAATTTTTACGCCGAATCTATTAAATCGTCTTACGATATACTTTCGTATTTTCATTTCGCACTTTCGTACCGCTAAAAAATCCAAGCTATCGTCTCGTCGAATAAACGATCTGAAACTTTCGAGCAGTACTACAGCTACGTATGTATATTATTTGCACAATGTGCGACTTATCATCGGTCCGATATAAAATTCACGTTTTTCATTCTCCTCCTCTTTATTTTCTCTTCTCCTGTGATCGGAGGCGTACGAATTATTTGAAAAAAACGCGTGCCGTAGAATTCCAAAACTGGCTGGTATATTTACGGAATTGCTTCATCGTTGCAATTACGTTACATCACTCATGGGTATGTGTGTCACGAAAAACTCGTTTCTTCGCTCGTAAGTCTGCATCTACGAAACTTTGATAACATTATGAACGTTCGATTTGCACACTCGTGTCGCCAAGTTTAATTATAACACGCTGAGTTAGCGGCTTGACGAAACTGTATAAATTTTCCGTTTCATATTTCAATTACTTCGTATCGGTATTACGTATTTCCTCTCGAACGAGTCGATTAGCCTGCGTAGAAAATATTTCTTGTAAGAAGAAATTATGTATTTTAAGATTCATCATGGAAAATTTACTTTGTCTCTATCGTATGAAAGAAAAAAAAAAAAAAAAAAATAAGATTTGACAAGACAAGATCGAAATAATCGTTTCGATAAAAATTCAAATACCGGAACTTTTCTGGTGTAATTGTAAACATGCAAATTGCATCGTACATAACACCGAAAGCTTCGAAAAAATATCGAATTTTCTGGAAACTAGAACCTTGGAAAATTATATTATTACCACTGATGAATAAGTTAAAAGCTAAACCTTACGTTTTAGATAGGTATCGTTTTTAGAAATTATATCTTTTTCGTTGTATCGTATTTCGATTTGCAATTTGGTTCACAACTACGGCATACGAAATAGTAGAACGGAGATATAGCTTTACAACGCGTCTAGTAAATGTTTCATCGGAGCTGTGCATCGTGGTGAAAAAATTGCGTATGCCGTTTGAACTATGTACTTACTTATCGATACAACGTATGCTTTTATCTGCGCACCGAAATATGTACATACTTGGATAGGAAAATCGCCTCAACGACGATGACGTGGACGAAATGTTCGTTTCAAAGGATCGGTTTTCATTGTCGAGAGTGCAACCTTAAAAGCTATATGTCATATTTAGTAGATCCGTATCGGTCAAAGTATCCATTTACAAAAGTAAAATTTGCTCCCTTGAAGTTTTGACGCAGGTTAGGGATCGTTTTTGGTGGACGGTCGGGTCGGGGATAACCCTGAATCTGTGGGAGATTCATTTTTCAAGGGATCTAAGGACCTGTTCGTCCACTCTCTGTCTTCCTTTCTCCCTCGCCCCTGGACCCCAGCTACGAAGCAGCTCCACCAACGATCTCGTCCCGTCTTTCTTTGTTTTCCTTTCCTTTCCTTTCCTTTCCTTTCCTTTCCTCTCCTTTCCTTTCCTCTCCTTTCCTTCTCTTCGTCGGCTGTTCCTCGCTCTTCTCTCCAAGGCTGCCCAAAAAACCCCTTATTATTGTGTTGCTTTCTCTCTCTGGCACGCGGCAATTCCCGAGATAAACATACGAGTTTGCCGTACAAAACCATGGCGACCCTCGTGACGGAAATTTTCAACGCGTATCGTCGGGTCACGTCGGGTTGCTTCGACGCCGAATCCACAGCCACCTCCTTTTTATTTTCAATTACGAAATTTTTCGGACGAAACGATTACTCGCGAGAGTAAGATTTTCTCAAGGCTGATAACTAAGGTATTTATCGTGGATCTCGAAACGTTAGTGTTCAAGTTTCGTCCATCTTCGTTCGTTCGTTGCACGTTTGTGATCGTAATTGCAAAGAAACGAAACGATCGTCGAAAAAATTGCTTTTAACGTTAAAATTGCAAGTTTAACACGACAGTTCTTCGCGTAACGTTTGTCAATGACGAATAGAAAGATAATCGAGTAGAAAATCTCAAGGACCGTCTCGTTTACTAGTGAAAAATAATAGAGATCGAATCGAAGGTTCGAGCTCGAACGCAAGGCCGAAGGTTTTATATCCGAGTATATCTTCTGGCAACCTTTAAAATTTTCTCGCGGGCTGTACTACGCCGAGTTGTTTACATTTTAACGGTAGCGACGTTGCCAACTCTACAGACCTGTTGCCCTCATCGCGCCGACCATCTTCCCATTAATTAACCACCTTAATCACTTGTACGTCGAATTAATTCGTATCTCCAGAATTCACGTGGAATCTGACGCCGATCTCGAAAAACTCGAAATTGTACGAATTATGGCTAGTAGATGGGTTGTATATATCGGGTGCTCCGAAACAAACTTATACTCTATATACGTGATTTTTCTGAGTTGTCGACGATAACTAGCTAACATTTTCTTAAGTTATTGCCACGCATTCTGCATATTCGTTTCACTATTACGAATCGTAAAGAAGTTCGCGCTGGATGGGGGGGGGGCGGGGAAAGAAAAAAATAAACGGTGCGAACAAACACCAGTAGGTACTCGAGTACCTAAGTACTACGTATCGGCGGTAGCATAGCACTAGCGGGAGGAATTTTTAAAGTAGACGCGTTCCAATCCGCTTGAAAACTTGTGTATCGTCTACGACAAACATTTAGGTCGCGATAATGCCGCTTCTCCGATAAGGACGATCGCCCTTTGAAATGTTGCGTATACCAGAGATGCATTATCTCTCGATGGATTAGAAAAAATCATCTCGAAAACACGTAGCACGTATTTACAGAGAGAATCGTTTCACGGAACATCTGTTTAAATTTACCAAGAACGACGATCGTTTTCTTCAGCCATCCGTTTTTCCTTAATATTATTTACCGAATTATGTTATCGCGCTAAACGGTATAACAATATACACGGTGACGATATATATGTTCAAATTACGACGACGTCGTATATTTTGCACGAAACTGAATTCAACTGTTTGGAAATTTTATTTCGCACAGAGGGTAATCTACGATGCTTAACGGTATAATGTTTATAACGTGCGTTAGACAGACGGAAAGCGAATGAAAATGACGAAAAGTTGCGAGTATATATATATATATATATAGTATATGTATACGTACTGGAACGAAAAAATAATTCCAATCTACCGCATTAATTACCCATTAGAAAAAACGGAAAACAGATATCGTTCGTACTTTGGTAAAACGTAGAAAAATACTTAATCCCTGGCTGGCTCATTTCGAATTGGTCGTAGTTAGAAGCGATTGTTTCCATCGGATATAAAATTAGCCGCAAGTTGACGCGACTTAAAACTTTGAAAAAGAAAAAGTTAATCGTACTCCGTCTTCTTACAACATCGTTCCCATACTACGCGCACAGCGTATAACGAGTGATTATTTACAAAGCGTTCGGCGGAAACCTGAACGCGCGAAAACTTTTCGAACGCGCCATTACGATTGTTCGTTTTATAGGATTCGCGTCTGAATATCGAGTATGAGTCACGCTTTATTTTTCCACGTGCATTTCAGTTTGCGATCGCACATCTGTGCCGGTCGGCTTGTTTTCGTGTCGGATCATTTCGAAGGCTTAGTCGAGGACAGCTGTATACGATTTTCACGTTCGAAGGTAAAAGAATCAACGTGTTTTTCCTATCTCTTCGCGTGTACTGTTTGTACTTGGCTCAGGCTCGACGAGAACGAGAAAGAAAATCATATTCAAAATTGAATGGCAATCTATTCGATTTATCAATCTGTCTCAGAGAGCATAGCGTAAAGCGTTTAAACGATTTGCCCTCGCAACGTGTACTAGCGCTATAGTTGTCTTTTAATCTTTCGAGTTTGTTTTATCAAGCGCGTAAAAATTGCACTTTCCAGTCGATCGAATTAATCGAGTTTCTTTTCGACGTAGTTAATTTTCATCGAAATGCGATGAAACGTATCTTTTTACGTACATTATGGTACTTACAAGTTACATCGTCAGCTGTAATCGATCGATATAACAATTGTTCTACCACTTTGTCATATACACGCGTATAAAACTATCTCTTTCCAGAGGAAATATAGATTTAAACAAGGACGCATAACCTGATCGTTCTGCCGAATTTCCAGTCAGCTATTTATCATGGTATCAGAAATTCCCCCACTTAAAACGCATTACGAGCTTTTTATCACTCGTAGATCCCTCCTTTATGGTACGACCTGGTTGACCTCACCTCACCTCACCATGGAAACGTTTCCATGTCCTAAAATATCTTCCGACCGCAAACACTTTCTAACGTGCAAAGATATTTTAACACGCGGACCAACAAAGCAGATCCGCAGAACGAAAATACCTTTCCCGCGCAAAAACGATGCCCACGGTGGCTACCACGTCGATCTATAACTTGCAGATATCTGCCCCCTTGAGCACTCTGCTTTTTATCTCTCTCTCTGTATATCTTTTCCGATCCGAAATCCAACTTCTATCCAAATATTTTTCTATAAATTTGCTTTCAAGAATCTGTTCGAAATAGTATTTGAATTATAACACGATTTCTCGCCATTTATTCGTATTATGTTATAAAACGTTCAAGCATGTTTAAGAATGTTTAAGAATTGAAATTGACGTACATTAACGAGTTTTGCTGCGACATTTTTCAAATTGTATAAACGCTTGCGCATAGTTGCGCTCTATTGTGAGCTGTTTTGAATAAAATTTATAAACCGGTTTACTGTATAGCCCGGCTCACTCGGCTGTACCGGTTCGCTATAAAACATAAAGGTACTAAAATTTAAACCGCGGCCAGACCTTTGATTCGATCGAAAATTTCAATCTGACAAGATAATACCAACCTTTTATAAATGAATTCTACAGTTCTATTCAAGGCAGTTTGTTTATTCGAAATATAATAGATAGAGACGAGTCGATACAAATAAAAAACGAGTACGCGCTACTCTGATGTATGGTCCGGAGAATGTGTTTCTTAATTATCCGTTACAACTATAACGATAGTTGCGTGGTCGCGTATCGTTATTTTATTTTTTATTCCCCCTTTTCAAACTTTCTCATATTCTCTAGCGAATATCGCTATTCGTCACATCTATCGAGCTAAGGGCTGATAAAGAAGACCGAACGGGTGTTTGGGCTCGCCGTTTGTCACCCCGAATGATAATTCTTTATCGTATCCGGCTCCTCTTACATACATACATACACGCACGATGTACATACGTTTATACATACATACATACATACATAGGTATGTACGTACATACGTTCTATCCTTCGCGCATATACAGCGTATTCGTCTACTTCCTATAGTCCGCAACTCTACTACGTTCTACACGTATTCCCATGGCGTCTGTCGTAGCATATCCAACATCTAACGTATGTTTATAGGTTTGCCGATGTTTCGCAACGATACTCTGAAAATTGAAAATTGTTCGTTTCCGATAAATTAATAGAAAATTGTTGCTGCCACTCTCAATTGTAATTTCCGATACTTTTTACCAGATTGGTAACTCGTTATGTTCCAGATGATCGATAGTTTTGGTCAGTTAATGCGTCCTATATAGAAATCATGATCTGGCTGACCTCGCTTCGACATTCAAACGACCTTGACTGCTAACAATACGATCTCCATGATTTTTATGACTTTCAGATGACCTTGACTCTTAACGTTACTGCGCCGATCGTTCACGACCTTCGGTCGAGCTTCGATAATAACAACACGGTTTCGATGACTTTCGGGCAAACAAAAGTTTATAAAACGTATGCAATAAATAGAGAGAAAACCAACATCGAAAGCCTCAACGGCCCGTCTCTGGGCCATTTTATTTTCAAAGAGTAGCTTCAAAGCCGCATTCGTGTTCTCTTCTGTCCGCTTCTCTTTTTTTTTTTTGTTACTTTGGAATTTCAAACATTTTTCCGCGGGGAGAGATAGAAGAAAGATTAGACGAACGTCCAATTTAATTTCAGTTGCCGACAGATTAAACTTCCAGATAAAAGAAATTTCGTCTGCGGTGTTCGACGGTTGATTGGAACGACCAACGCGTGGAAACTTTTTACATTATAAAGTGTATAATATATAAAGATACTTACGCTTAATATATTACACTTGGTAGACAGTATCGATAGTACGCTTGATAGTACAGTATACGTAATAGAGAAAAGTCATTTATTTACCCGAGGGACAACATTTTTTTCTTTAATATCTATATTACATTTACTGGTTCTATCGAGGCCTAACCTAACCAGCAAACCTAATAGCGTAGATATCGTGTACGTGTGGACAACACTCGATAGTGTTTCCACTCCAGTTCCTTATTTTTCATGCCAGCGACTCGTATGGCTTCGTTCTCCTCAGTCTTCCGACGCTTCAAGTTCGTGTCAGGTTTTTAACCAATTTTGTTGCAAATTTTTCAATCCGTTCTTTTACGTATTTTATTCTTAGATGTCTGATACGCGCTGTTATCGTTCCTCTCTCTCTCTCTCTCTCTCTTTCTCTTTATTATATCAGGGTGAATCTTTCACAGATCGAGAAAGTAAAAATTGTTAAATTCGCCAATTCGATCGTTAGATAACCTGATTGTAAATTACCGTTTTACCATAATTCGTGCGAAACGACTGAATTCGATGCAAGCCATACGTATTAAGCAACTTGTAACTCACATGGGTCGCGTAACAATACAATTATGCATGTATTTAGTGCAGTCATCTCGATGTACGCGTCAACACTACTCAAGGATTTCCGGTGTTCGGTGTTCAACACCCGTAAATCCGTGCATTTAAGTGTACAATCGACTACGTATATGCAAGTATGTACTATCTACGTATCACCGATCAACTGTTGTTCGTCTTTGCAACACTTTTCCACTTAAAATCGCTTAATCGTTTAGTTGATCCTAGTCGTCTTAGAAAATATTATTTTCGTTGTGGGGATAAATATGGGCAAAGTTGGGCTAGAAGCTATTTCTTACTCTGAAAGTGAGTTTAAAATTATTCTACTAAAAATAATCGCAGCAGTTCCGTTTCATCTCTGATACAGCGAGTAGCGAAATAATACGTCAGAGTGTAAAATTTGAGTATAATAAAATTATATACGGACAGGACGAAGAGGAGACTTGGAAAGTTTCGAGAAGGAAACATGGATTTTCGACGTCGATCGCAGGTCTGTAATATTAAAGATAACTAGCGTGCAAGTTACTTCATGGTTGGTTAAGGTCCTTCGAAAATGGGTGAACAGGACACGACTCGTAGCATCTTAAAGTCACGTGGGAAAAATACAGAAGGATAGATCGCGTAAGATTCTTCACGCCTCCTATTTCCTCCCGATCTTATCTCTCGATAGAAGCAAATAATTCCACGGAAACGAACAAAAGCAAAATTATTTCCGTCGATGTATATTAAACGATCGACTCGTTGAATGTTTCTGGCTACGTGAATCGCCGTACAGCGAACTTTCGACTTTAGTTTATCCGATTCCTACGATTTTTCTTCCCGGTAAAAGGAAGGCGCTTTTTCTTTTTTCGTACGTTTACATTGTTTATCATTTCGACTCGTCGCTTGTCCCGAGCTATTCCATTATACAAGCTTTCTTACAATAGACGCATTAGCATTCGAAAGGGAACGTAGGTAGCACTAAAACGCCACGTATTTCTGTAGTTGACCCGCAGAAAGTGGCAGAAAGTGGCAGAAAGTTGCATTTTTCGCGTTAGCCGGGATACGCAAAGCGACGCCGAAGTTACTCTCGTAAATACATGTACGAACATTGTTCTCGTTCGTTGTTACATACCTGCGTAAACATGGTCCGGTATATACGTTGGAACTTTAACGAGTTTCGAGCAGGAGGAGACGGACACGAACAAGGAGGTGGAAGATTACCAGGATACGTTGGCCTTCTTTATTCTACGTATAATTTCACGTTTATCGACTCTTTCACGGTTTAGCACGTGCCAAACGCCAACACGTAGTTTCACAGCGTTTTCCAGTTGCAGAAAATTGATTTACGAAAGTGTTTCGATTATACGTTCGAATGTTTTAGATATTTCATCGTTGAAAGGCAACGTACGAGAGGAAAAGGGTCGAGCTCGTTTCGCAAGAACGTAATAGCTAAACCTTATTCTTGGTAAATTTCTTAGGAAATCCTTATTCTTAGGAAAACGATTCGAGATTATATATATATATATATATATCTTTTTAGACACGGCGACGATTTTAATTCATTTAGAAACGTTCGATCGTTTCATAGCCATATTCTTTCATCTTTCTCGAATCGATGGAAAGTCGCGATATTTAACGCGAGTGTTTGCCGCTTCGTTCGAAAAAGCTAGTTTCCAGAGAACCGATTACGCCGATATTTCTTTCTCTTCTCTCCGTACAGCTGATTTATTCAAATACGAATGCTCATAGCTTTCTCCTTCGAACAACCGCTATCTTTTTTTTACCGGCGATCGTTGATCTCTGCGATCTTACGACTGCGGTTATCGTCGATCTGTACACAAGCGTGCATCTCTTCTGCGTTATCGGAGAAACCGAGTTTTACATTTGACGCGTTAAAAAGTAAAAACTACGGTTTAATAAGATTCGACGATAATTCGAGAATCTATCTTATTAAAATTATCTTTATTTTATGGAAAAATAAAAGTTACAGGTGTATCGTTAAAGAATATTCACCTGTGTTCAACTTCTCGTGAAATTATCCGTCAGGGAGTAGAGTAGTAGTAACTGAGAAAGAAAGATTCTCGAGTCAGTCGTCGCTCCTCGAAAAGACGGGAAACGCGAAATCAGTGTTGGCTCATCGGATTATCTTTTTACCCCGGTGCCGATTGTCCTTATGGAAAATTTACGGGACCTTTTAGACGACATTCCCTATTGAGGTATTGTGCAGTCTGTTTGGAAAGTCGTTATTTCGACTCATTGTCGTTGAAATTTTGACCTCACCTGCGGCCAAGGGGGAAAAGACCGCCGCCAGTGAGCAAGGTGCCTCATTCATGCCGAACAATCGGCTAGAATTTCTTCGGTCTTTCTTTTATTTTTCATCCTTCTCGCACTCTTTCGCTACCCCTCATGTACGCTGCTAATCACCGGATCTCCGCAACAATAGGAGATCAGGAAACTCGATTTTCTTAACCTACGAACATCAAATACCTAGTTCGTAATGCGGAAAATAGTTATGTATATTTTTTCTTTTTCAACATTTCTTACGTCAAATAATATATCATTTTCGGACGAAATTTCGTAATTTCGTAAAAGCGTCGAACGAGAAATAGATTTACTTTTACATAATTCTATCTTCTCTCGATTATGTGCGCACGAATAAGGAAAATTCACCTCATTTTCTAAATCGATTTACGGTATTCCAGATCGCTAAATCGTTTCAATCAACGCAACAAAAAAATATTCCTCCGATTTCGTCTTTTTCCCCTTCTTGCTCTCGTTAGAATAATTTAACATTTCACACCGTTCGTGCTGTCGTTCTTTATAATCCTATATATTTATATATCATATCGACGCTCACACTTCGTAGTTGCCATACTTTTGCCGTAATTGTTCAGCTAGTTTAAATGGTATTCAGAATTGCTTGAAAAACAATAATACCGCTTGCTTTGTCGATTTTGATACAATAAAATAGGAAAAAGAAAACGAGCAGCTTCACCTGTGTCCTTGACACACTGCCGGCCTATGCGAACATCGCACTCTTTTGTCAATTTACGATACAAGGGAAGCTCTTGCTTTTTCTTTTTCCATCTGTCTCATCGAACGAGTCTGCTTTCGAAAAAGTACTCTGAAACAACCTTATTCTTATTATATATTTCTATATTCTTATATATTCTTATGTAATTAGATATTTTGAGGGGCACGGATTGAAATATAATCATTCAAATACTTCGTTTAAAATGACGTCGAAGCTGGATAGAGGGATCGCGTCGCAACATCGGTACTTGAACGCGTTGTACCGAAAGACGATCTGCGAGACAGAAGAAGACGATACCTCGTAGAGGTTCTTACATTTTTACCGACCCCATGCTGAGAAGCAAGTGCGGAGCACGCTGCACGTAGTCAAAAAAGCGAAGCAGGAGAACGAAAGATGAAGGGTAGAGGGAAAGAAGGAACGAAAGAAAGAAAGAAAGAAAGAAAAAGAAGGGAAGGAGAAAAGAAAAGCTTGAAATTATTGGGGGAACGTTTTCTCGGTTCAGGGCGTGCCTCCTGCACGAGGGGCCGCTCGCTTATCGCGTGGCTACGGCAAACGTATACTTTAAAGTTTAAAGAATACGAGGTGCAGGGCAATAAGATGAGATTTTGCACTTTTACGGCTGTCATAACGTTCCGACTGAGACGAAGTAGCGCGATGCTCCTCTCCGTCGTTCGATCGCTTCAGCTGGCTCACGCGTTGCGTAACGTAATTTTCTGCTCAACGACGATGCGTTCGGGTTTCTTCCACGGGATCATTCGCCATCTTCGAATCGAATCTGTCGCGAGCTCGTTTCCCTTTGGTTTTCACGCGCGATTTTGTTTCCCCCTTTTCACTCTTACTTTTAAAATTTTTGCTTTCGTTATTTCGCAATCTTTTTCCAACTAACGAATATTCGTGTTTCGTTAGTAACAGCGATACGATAGTGGTCTTCGCATTTAATATTTTCTTTGGTCTACCAAAAGATCGTGTATTTTCTGCGTATCGTAGTGGGAAAAATCGCGTATCGTTCTTTTATTACGTTCTGCACGATCGTTGATACGTCTGGCTGACGTCGCTCGTTTTAGGCTGCTTTCACACGGAGATACGAGTGTCACGATCCGCGCTATATCGCTAATTGCGTACCGTGTGAATGCTGCTATTTGTTTTAACGTTTGGTCCGTGGTTTTCGTACGAAACGTATGGTTTCCGAGCTACGCGAAACGAATGTCGCGGTACCGCGTTTCGCGAGGATCTTCGTGCGATCGTTTCCATCGGTGTACGCGTATCTCCGTGTGAAACCGGTCTTACTGCTCACGAATTAGTTAGCCCGATATTGACGCGAAAGCAAGTTAGATTTTGCTTTACGTTTTCGTTTTGAAAGATATCGTGTTCGCTAATAAAAGATATAAAGTATGTAGATATAGTTATCTCTATACTTTTGTTTTATTATCAGCCTCTTTTCTTTTAGCAAAGTCACTCGTGTTTATACTGTATATTGCAATGTTACTGGAAACTTGTCCGACCACTTTATTATCTTTCAATTTTTAATTTCATTCATTATCATCCTGCTAGTATTATCGTACTTGTTGTACTTTATGACTCGCATCGAACCATCGACCATTAATCGACCATTAACACTTTTTTCCCCGTAATAGTAATATTCGAGTCCGCCTTCGGATCTTATACCGTCCCGTGTCGATAATATTCGATTCGCATAATAGAATACGAATATTCGTGTACTTCCACGCTGTTTAGGACGACACGATCGAAAGCGAATAGACAGAAATCATCGAGGGGTATTGCAGGGGTATTTGCATGTTCGTACGGCGTAGCCTGTGTATTTACGCGATTACTCGCTGAATAATATTTATGCATAAGCTGGCTCGTACGTGACAGAAATGACGAAACGGCGCTTGCTTCGACGATTGTTTCACGATAATCGGTTCGATCGAATCTAGACGAGTATCGATGGAACGGAAGAAATTTTAGGCGATCGTATCTGCGTAATCACCGTAGTGGGTTAACGAAGCCTTACATCGGTATAAAACCAATCGTTTTTTACTTCCGATCATTTTCGACGATCGCATCGGCTAAAACAGATACGATTGAGATAAGGCGAGAGATTAGCGCGTAATCAGGGATAGTCGGATCGTGCTCGAATCTTTGCTCGATATGCCGCGAATATCGTGGAAACATGGAAAATATATCTTAGCAAAAACCGAATTTTATTTGAAAAAAATTTAGCAAGATTGAAATTTCTATTTCCATGCTTTTCCTTTTTCTCGAATTCTCTTCTTTATCCTCGGTTTCAACACCGACGCGACACGCTACACGTACATATATATTTTCGAATGTAAAACAGTGTTCGTAGTCCGCTCGAATGGCTGGCTTAGCGAGGGACTAACACAACATCATGCGGTATTTTTCGGCTCCTCGACGTAGATAGGTCTCCGCTTGGATAAGAAGCGACCCCAGATAGGTCGGGCATTTGTTTTAGCAGGTCAGAAAGCATCTAGACCTGTCCGACAGGCTAGAAAAAAAGATAGAGCAGCGAAAATAACCATCCACCGCGCTGTTACCTTTGTTGCACGAGCTCGGCCGCTTTCTCTCGATAGATCCGCGACAGATCCCCGAGACGTCGTTCAATCATTAGCGGTTCTGATTTTCGCGGGCCAGCATCGTCGTAGCCGATGACGAATACGCGTCGAGATGCGCTTTGCGCCACTGCCTCGTGACTGCTCACGGATGATTCGTCGAGCTGCGTTTAATGTAATTTGGAATAGACGTGGAAAGGTTTGTCGCGCGTTACGCGGCTTTTGCAAACCATTGCGAATGAACCGACGACGATCGAGATTCGTCGAGGAAGCACTCGACGGAAGCTATAACAATAATAGATTTTGCGCAACACACGACATAGCGCGATACGATCCCGTTGATCTCAATATCGTATTTAATACGTTCCTGCTTTTGCTTCTTGTTTCGCTATATACTAGATACGTATTTCCGTGATCCGTATGGAAAAATGATCTTTCTTCCCGTAGATTAGAAAGGATCGGAGGTGTGATCCGGAAAAAGAGAAGAACAACGGTACGTTGATTCGACACAATTCGTTCAATGAACGTTGTACAGGAGGATATCGTGGAATTAATTTCCACGGCGTTCATCGCGATAACAGCCTACCGTACGTATAGCGATGCGCGAATGGAGAGCCGAGAGAAAAGAAGGAGAAACAATCGACGAGGATGATAAACGCGATAAAGCGTATAGATGCAGATAAAGCGTAGCTAGTACGGAGATGGAATATCGCATGGCGACGCGAAGCTATTAGAACGCGCGCTACCATGGTCGTGGTCATCGAGAGGGGGAGATCGCTTTTCAGAAATGCTCGTCTGGTAATTGCTGCACAAACTCATGGTCGAAAATTCAACAAAGAATCGAGTATGCGAGGGTCTACGTGGCTTCCGAAGCCGTTTCCTTTTTTTCCTCTTCTACCCAAACAAAACTCTTTTACCTTACGTCGCGTCGCCTTCCTTTTGCGTTCGTGACTTCTCCCTCACCGAACAGTGTTCTCAACCGTTAACGTTCGTGGTGCTCCCTCCAGGCTACCTTCCACACTACCTTCCTCTCTTATACACCACCGTCTTCTACGTTCTAAACGATGCCTATCAAACTGTACGTTAAACGATCTGATTGTTCAAAAAACGGCCCAAGATATTCGATATCGTAGTGTACAACTACCTATTAGTAGATTTATTCGGTATAGTATATATATTTACTTGTCGCATCGCTACACAACTAAAATTTCGAAATAGGCACATGTTTAATTACCAGTGACTTGCAATTACGCGACTCGTGCTCGAGTTGAATGAGTCCCGAATTATGTAGTAAATAATTCAGAGCTACTGAATATTTATCGGAGTTCGGTTAACTCGGCTGATATGAAATGGCACGCGTTCTCCACGGATAATTTAAGAAAGGGAGCAGAAAATTTGGAAGCGTGCGCGTCTATTTACCGCTATAGTACATAGTGGTTCATAGTATCGCTTGCGAGTATAGTACATAGACGAAAACATAAGTATATTTTAGCCGTGTAACGTGTAAAAAGAAACGAGTATTCTTTCGGTACCTATTTTAGCCAGTAAATTTTGGCTTCCATTCAAGTTTCTAAGTCGTTTTCGAAATACTGGTGTCGAGTGGGTTTCTGTTAGGCAAGTTATCCGAAATGAAACGTTCAACGCGAAACAAGTTTTACGATCGCATCGTACATCTATTTGTTCGATCATCCACTCTAATCGATCTGTATTATTCGTTCACGTACAAAAAAATGCATTTCAATCAAATAATTACACGACGTAAACAATAAATAAGCATTTGTGATAGATATTGAAAAGATACGATTCGTGTGATCGTGTATCGTCAAACGACAATTGATACAACTGTACAACAGAGATTATAAATTTGATGATCTATACATATATATATATATATTTACTCATAGAGTAAATTTCCCAGTAAATGAAAAATGTCATGCAAACTCGTTTATGAGAAGATTTAATCCGAAACACCAAACAACGAATATGTATGTACATAGATCGTTCAAAGAATAACATCTGTTTGACGGGCTGATGTATAACAAATACAAAATATAAATAGCCTTCCTAAATATACGTTCTACCGACAGTCGACAGAAACGGCTGTCAGGAGAAAAAATTTGAGCTCGGTGAAAAACGCCGGCGGTTTCCCAAAATACACGGTCTAAAGTCTAGATACTTACTCCAATTAAGAGTCGAGAAGCCTATGTAAAAAGTAAAACGGGGAATTTTCACAGTTTCTTAAATATTCTTCCGTTTGAAAACTTACGAAACGACTTGACGCGGAATATACGAAAACGACGAAAAGCGAAAGCGATATAACGTTGGACGCCGTACGATCGATCGATCGATCGATCAACGAAGTGAACCGATCGAGAAGAGAATTGGCGGGTAAAGCTGGTACGTTGTTATCTCGAGAAGGACGAATCGGGCACGATGGGAACAACGAGTAAGCGGTGTCATCGACGAGATTTTCGTTGCAATCTGCTAATTCGCCAGACTATACGCGTACCATAGGTAAGCGGCATTAACCATGCATGGCACGCAATTACGACAACTTACGTTATCACGCTACAAGGCAGCCGGGCGTGGCTGAATTACAAAATGTATCCGAAATGTTCACGAACGACGTTCGTTACGTTCTCTTTGTACTCTTTCTAACCCTTTTAGCGTGCTTTAGATCAACGATCGAGTACGCGGGATTCTTTCGATCGAAAGGAACGTCCGCCCTTCGAACGAATAAAGTAATCGAGCACGCAGTCATCGACGTAAGTTGTACGTTGTAATCCTTCTACGGCTAGGCCTTTCTTCTAGAAGTCTTTTCGATCGTCGCACGCGTTATTAAACTCGAATTAGAAATGGCCACAGGTTTGCTCGTATCGTCGTTAACTTTGCTATCTTTAATCGCGCCTAGTTCCATATTTACGATATTTATTCCGAGAAGAGTGACGTTATATAGTCGATAATGGGGAAAAAAGATTGAGAAAAATGAGAAGCAGTAATTATTTTCGACGAAGGATACACCTACTACTACGAAACCAAAGTGCATGTAAATATTCGGTTCGTATATGTATTTTTTCATGCTATAACGTGATTAATTCTTCTCTTGCACGCCATTATGTGAGATTGCACATCTTGCGAACGTTTACATAAGCCGTAAAATCGTCAAATCGTTAAGTCACAAGCATCGTTAAGTGATATCGGTAAATGATTTCGATTTAACACGCAACTGTAAAAAATAATCGTATAAATTCTCGAAAATCGGTCGATCAACCGTACGCAGTGCTCCAGTTTTCATTATATTTCATTTACGGTAAATCCATTCACTAGCTCCGAGTCGTGACTACGGTCGATCAGTCACGATTAATCACTTTCACTTACTTGCCCATTATTATCCACTTGGGCATCGCTTCGAACGATTCTCATTGACAACGTCCGAATACTACCAAAATACTTGACAGCTAACGTTCGCGGTTACGTTTTAATTTACCGTGTAAGATATCGATCGATAATTTAAAGCGCTTTGCGTATACGACGAAGTTCGGTTAAGGTATTCGTAGCGTCGATCGACTTTCCCTTGAAATTTTGACGATACGTTATTTAGCATATTATCTGTACATCGTATCTCAAAGGTGAATGTTTTCACACGTAATCTCTATATAGTAATCTACAGCTAAAACGACTTTCTGATTAGTCGCAGAAAAATCCTTCTTACAGAGTCGTTGAAGCGACCAATATGTCGTTGAAAAATGTAGCTCTCGCCTTACCGTTTACGAATAAAACAACGAATAAAAGTAACGCGAAATATATCGGTAATTTCGGCGTCTAAAACGCTGAATATCACAACGAATGCGACCGTAAGAAGCTGCCGTCCTGCTCGTTTCTCAACTGTTTACTAGTGCGCGGGGGTAGAGTACAGCCAGTGAAGAAATTCCTCCCCGGGGAGAGAATGTCAGACATGCGTGAACAATATATGGCCGTGTTTTATTTCTCGGTTGTATTTCTTCAGGGATTTCTCGTGCTCGATCTAAATACCGTTGTCTATTAAATCGCGACAAGTGGAGATTCCATTGCATTTCAGCAGGCTGGTTCTCTCATTTCTATGGAGCAGATGTTCCCGCTATTTTGGTTAGCGTTTCGCTCCGAGGGTGACGATTACGTTTCAATCGGACGCGAAGACCCGTGAGACGTCCACGTTGCTTCGTTACAACGACGTTATTTACGGCGAATCGTAACGAGTTACATCCAGAATCGATCCGTTGGCCAGCAGTTCCTGCAACACGAACCTAAACTCATGTTGCGTTTACACCCTGCCGTGCTGCGAGTAATTTTAGCAGACGTAACGATTTCGGTGGACTCTCAACGGGTAAAATACGCCTGAGAAAGGGGAAAACGAGGCGACGCGACCGATTCACCGAATGGAATTGCTTTCTTCGATCCTTTTCCAACGCTTCGCGAAACACGCAACGCATAAAAATATTTCTGTCGGTGGAAGAAACCGCTTGAAAGATTTCTCGCGCACGTAGTTCGCAGTTCGCATCCCCGTTGAAATCGTAATTCATCGAACGAACGTTTCGCTATACGCTACGTCTTATTAATAAATCAAAGTGAATAAAAAATTTTGATAAACGTCGGTTAACGGAAAAGACTGAACGACAATGTCGAAAGTGGCTCCTACCGTACATAGATACGCATATCGGTGCACGAAGAGATCTGCTCTGAAAGTTTATTACCGAAACTCTTAGCGACGTTCGTACCGATCTATGGATTAAAATTAAAAGTACAAGTTAGCAGAAAGTTGATTCAAGTGCCAAATTGTCAAATTATTCAAGTCAAATTGAGCAAATTATTCTCTTTGATCGGAGAAAAGATGGAAAAGATGCGAAGAAGAAAGCAATTGCCAGTGGCAAGGTTAAGGACCTGCCCGACCGCAATTAAGACGAAGTAGACCAGAGGGCAGACCGACCCTGTACTCACGTTCATTGGCGAACAAAAGAGAATCCGTTTTGCTCGTCGAGCATTAGCGAGCAATATATGTACCTGTGCGAGCATACGTACGTGTGGGAAGCGCATCAAGTGCGTGGTGTGCGTACGTACGAGTATCTTACTTGCTTACTTACGTTGGCTGCGCATACACGCACGTGATCCGCCACCACGTGGCTTCAGCACCGTCATCGACGAACGACGGAGGGACAGAGCAATCCGTTTGGCGATGATCGTTCCGAAACGGAATCGTTATATATCCGTATTCTACGCTTCACGGTAAACCTTCTGCGGATGCTGAAAACTTCATAGTACAACGAACAATTCAACGTAGTTTTTCTCTCCTTGTATTTTACCTTTTCTCTCTCTCTCTCTCTCTTCCACAAATTATCTCTTCTTTCATCCAGATTTGTACTTATATTTATTTGCGCTTGTGTATATATATTTTATCGTTAAGGTGTAATGAATTTCCTCTAATTCTTACATATTCTATCGATTATACGCTGTACGCTTATAATATGTATACACGTAGACGAATGAATGCGATCGCACGACGAATCTGCCGATACGCAACATCGCGATACTCGTTTCGTCTATTCTGGTAACGATTTTTATTTGTACGAAAGCGATAAACGAAACGTTAAAACGAACGGCGACATTCGCACGGTGCGCAGCTCGCGATACGAGTATCTCCGTGTGAAACCGGCTTTAGTTTACCACGTCGTACGCATATACGTTAAACGATTTCTATTTTCGTAACGCTTGCGTAATTTGCGAATACTATTGTAAAAATGAAACATTCTTCGAGTTCGATTCTTTGTTATCTACGTACGTAGATATATGCCGTAAGATCGTACACCGTACACGTATACAAGGGTGGCACACGTATACGAGGCTTATTTCTACGATCGAACGTAGCAAATCGATAGATCGCTAGTCGAATTCTATTCTTCTGTGGTAAAGTAAAGACACGCATAAAATAAAAATACTCGCATTTCGAAAGGATACGAAACGTACGAGATTTATCGATCGTCAGCTTCGTTTCTGCTAACTGTTGGTTTCCGCTTGCGTAAACCGAATCCTGTTTACGCGAACACAATCGCGAAGATGTCAGCGAAAGCTACATGACGCGAAAGTGCGAACGTGTGACACGCAAATTCGACGCCGCGCCGAACAAATTCAACGATATCGTATATCCATTGTTCGCTGACTAAGCCAAGATAATTTTTGTTATGCAAAAAACGTAATGGTCGCCGCCGTCGTCGTCGTTGTCGTCGTGCGACAAAATTAGTTACTTTTCCTATTGCTCTCGAGTTCTCTTCTCTTATACGTCGGAAACAATCTGCCAACGATTCGTTGATTCGTCGACAAAACGGGCCGAAGCTTTGATATTTTTGATATTTTTTTTTTTTTTATCTTCGATTCGTAAGTAACGCGAATGAATGGAAAATGTCCGGAGATGTCGCTAGACGTCAGTCGAATGCATTGTTAACGAAATAGTATAGGTCGTAAACACCGTGATAAGGATTTTTCATTTGTTAAATATAGAAACGCCTGATAAGTAGGTTGCAACGCGATTTTACATTAAAAAATACAACGATGATTACTTATCGAGAGGCGAGTTGTTAAAAACTGCTCTTCGCATCTTACGTTTATGTTGTGTCTCCGACGTATAGCTAAACAAGATAATTTAAAGGACACGTGATACGTGCCCCAATATTTTTATTAAACGAAGGTTAGGTACGATAAAAAGAATTGACAAATTACGTCAAATAATTTTTCTCTTCGCTGCACCATATTCGATAAAGCGCGTCTCTAATTTTCTACAATTTTCTATTAGTTATTTGTTATTTCGGCGATACTTTGAACGATAACTGGCTGATTTCGCAACTCAAACTTTCGTTACAAGAAGAGAACCTTTTTCCTTTTTATAACGACAAAAGACTTTCGCGTGTACCAGACGTACGTATATAAATAGGAAAATGTAGCGTTCTTTCAGATTCGTAAAACGGAACTAAAGGCGTGCCAAAATTTCATACCTATCGTACGGTACATTCATTTTCCCATTCTATGTGCGATCTTAAACGATCTTTGTACAAAATCTTCGTAAAAACAGTCGATGTAACCGAAGGTCGAGAAAAAAAGCAAGAGGAAATAGTAAATGAAAGCGAACTGGAAACGCGCGTCTCTCTAAATCTCGACAGATAGGACGCAACTTCGCGAGAGCTGAAACGACCGTTCACGAGTCTCACGGAAGAGGATATCGCCGTCAACCTTCGTGTTTTCTCGACTCGAACTCGGCGAGAAATCGCGCTTGACTATTTACTCGGTGAAAATTTGCCATGTCGTGTTCCGGGATGAACGAAGATCGGGCTTGTTCGAAGGCTTCGACTTTATCAAAGGGCAAATAGGGCCCATCGAGCATCGAGCTCGACCGGTTGGAGAACGTCACCAGAAATGCACAAACGGCCCGTTGTTTCTCCTCTCCTCTCGCCATCCCTTTACGGCCGGCCTGGATCGCGTAAAAAACGCTCATGAATATCCTTCTTTCATGCTAACGGATACGGAAATAAAGTAAAAAGCGGGAGAACCGTTCAAACGGTCGAGTCGCGGCGAATCGATCTTTCGGGGAAGAAGAATCGACGTGCTTAAAAATCGTACGCGTCCGATGAGGTTTACTGCCAAAAAACGCGTTCCCGGCTCCGTTCTTCCAACTGTGAACGTTATCGGAAATTACATGGCCGAATCTGCCTATAGATTTATCGGTTTGTCGGTTTATCGGTTTATCGGTTTATCGGTTTATCGGTTTATCGGAATTCCCGCGTGGTTCTATCGTTTATGGGGAACGGTCACGTCATCGGTGGTTGTTACGTAAAGTGGGATACAAGAGTGTACGCGGCGTACCTAATACTTACATACGATACAGCTTGTTTGCACAAGTAATTGCAGTATGAATGACAAGCGTCCTTGTCATAGATAAATTTTTACGTATTGTTTCGTTGTGGAGGACGCGCGCGATGCTCCGATGTACGCGGATTATACCGCGTATTTGAATTAGCTACGTCGTTATTCTTTTATACGTATTCGATACACGCGTATAATTTGACAATTATCAACCATTATTATACAATTTGACGAGTACGCTTGGAGAGTTTTAGCCGTATAGATGGATAATTTCTTACAAATGGTAACAAACAGACTTAAAAAGCTTCGATATCTGGATACGGAAAGATAGGACGTCTATCGTACGTCTATCGTTCGTTTTCGAATACTGTGGGAAAATGAACGTAGGCAAATGTAGCGTGAGCAGCGACGATGGCCGAACTTTGGTACGCAACCTCGGGGACCTCCTGGGTTCCGTTTGGTCGTTTGCTTGCAACGACGTCGATGTCAAGGAACTTTCATGAATACGCTCGACCGGCGTAATGCGCACATTTCCATCGGCTTCTCTTCCTCGCCCTCCGCCCCCGCGATTTACGGCCCAACGTAGTCCGTCGAAGAACCCGTCGCTTTTTCCAACGACTGTACGCTTCTTGGAATTACACGGATCTCGTACGAACGCTGACTGTATGCTGGAGCGCGCGTGTGTGCGCGCATATGCTTGCCCCTGTACGAGCACGCGTGTGTGCCTGGACCATTGGTTATCTTCGACAGTGGTTCCCAATTTAACGATAGGCAGCTTCCTCTCTGTCCATTCGTCGGACGCCCATTTTTCTTTCTCCTCCGTTCGTTCTCAGATCCTCGATGGCCCGTTCGCCGTTTTCTTTTGCTCCTATTCGCTCGGTCCAACTCGCTTCTTACCCTAACGTCGATCGAACGGCTCGCTCGCTTTTTGCCCGATTTACAGTTCCTGCTGAGTATTTTCGACCGAGATTTTCATTCCTTCGTGCTCCATTTGCTTTCCGACCGCCGGTCGTCTTCGGATCGTACGTTCGGTTTACGCATTTTTCGAATTTTCTTCCTCGCTTTTCGCTTCGGCTGCGGTTTCGCATTTATCGAGTCGTTCGAGTTTCTATGGTGGACAGCGTCGCGCAGAGAGGCGAAATTTTTCTAACAGGTTTGTAGCGTGATCGTTAATTACACAACGAAGAACGACTTTTTACGCGCACCTTACGAAATATGGAACGAATATCGTATTACCAATAGAATTACCAGAGTGGACATTTTCCATGCGCTTTTTAACAACTTTATTATCGTACAACGAACGTCTTCCATCTATATCGAACCTAATCAAAGCGCACTCGATCATACTAAAATGTACAACAGCTATGTCGCATCTAAAAAAATATAAATTATTGCAGCGTTGTACGTTACCATTGTTCGTAACAAATTTGAAACAAAATTTGAAAGAAATTTCACGCAATTCGAACGCTGTAACGACTTTATGCGCGCAATCATTATTAAAACGCTTGGATCTGATTAAACGTTCAAACGTTTCTAAAATTACCTAGAAATTAAGTAAAATTCGCAGCAGCGGTTAAATCTCGACTGAAAACCACTTTACTATCGTCTGCGTTCGTGTATTTCCTTTGTTCTACTCGTACTATCAGAGGAAAGGGGTAGAGGCGTTCTCTCGGTCTCCCAATATGGCGCCTTGTTCTGCCGCTTTAGTTATACGGTATCGACGATAAGAAGGCACGTCTCGAGCAACGTCGAGAACCTTTACGTAGACGAAATCGACCCACTGATCGTGTTCCAAGCCTGTTCCAACCATTCATCGTCTAACTGCGCTCTCATTTTTTCCACGATGGCCGATCCACTGCGCGTTCGCTGCAAATTCGCTACCTTTATTTTCAACGAAAGGATCGCCTAAGTTTATTATTGGTCGGCTAATTGTCGTGTAAGACAATTGCGCTATTTAAAAGCATGTTTGTACGCTTTCGAAATTCGAACGCACTTTCCACACCCATCCTACAGCTGGACGATCCGCTTACTTACGGTTAGATCAGGTTTAGATACACCGCTCGTAAGTACACGCGTACAACTTTCGTTGGTTTGTTAATCGAAATCGGCGAGAAAATCCGCTAGCTTATAAAGCTCGGTTATATTTAATCGCAGCACGCTTTACGAACGAAACGAAATACGTTCAACTTGGGGCAAAGGTTCCGGCGTTTCCTGTCGGCAAAGATAATCTCATCTCCACTCTGACTGGCATCGCGTCACGAGCTAGAGTCTCCGGGAGTCGATGATAAGTATCCTACATTTGAATTTCTAACCCAAGATTATAAATACTTTCGTCCCTTTCTCGGCCTCCTGTTAGAAAGTGCGTTACGCGTTCGATTTACGCGTCGGTAGTTATTTACGCGCGGCAAAGAGCAGGGAACCAGCGCTATATTACCCTATGTTCCGACAAAACGAAATTGTCTTTAACCCGACGATGGTTTATGCTTTGAAATTCCTTAACGTACCACGTATGCTTATTACGAGATTCGATTATCCAAAGTTACGTATTTCGTTATTCTTCGCTCGTTTTATTCTTTCTTCCGTTATTCGTAAGACCATAGAGACCGTGGATATGTGTTACACGCGTATTAGCAAATCGAAGAAGAAGCAAGAGGACGAAAAAGGCGAAGTGAAATTCTTGTAAGGACAAGTTACGAAAGCGTGTCGCTGATTAAATACTCCTAGTTAATATTCGTGTACTTAAAAATTATTCAAACTTACTTACTTACTTACTTACTTACTTATCTTCTTCCAGTATCGTGTAAACTCTCAAATACATGGAAAAAAAGTATCAGTCGTTGCGGTATTTTGCGCTGTTGTGAAAAATACTTTTCCTAGGCTCTACCTTTCTCGAGGGACACTGCGATTAAATAAACGTTCTTCTACACGAGTTTGGCCACATCTCGATCGAAAGATCGAGAGACTCGTTTCGTTAGCTACTGGCTATCGTGAGATTCAAGTGGCAAGTTAATGAATTTTTGCAAGGAAGAAGAAGATGACCCCGTGTTCTCGTTCGCTGTCGACCCTTTTCCCACGATTCTTACCATTTCTACGGATGTTGCGGTTCTATTCGCGACCAAAGAAATTGGCCGGTAAATATTCGGTAACCACGGTGCGCTACCACATCGACACGAAACAATTTCTTTTTTCCTATCATAATCAGCGTGTACAGATAATTACAGCGACCGTAAATTTCTTACAAGTCGGAATATCAATTTACTTATGTCGATCGTTCCATTTGCGTACGTATCTATTAATACTATTATCGTTTGATTTGTCCAATTTAAAATCAATTGGCACGATATCTAAGCCCAGCGATGATAATTCACTTGGCAAAACACGCTCGACGATTAACATCGTTCGAATATCCCGTACCGTGGTCGGTCGTTGGAAAGGGGCAAGAAAGCGATTGAAATTGGCGATATCGAGATTATCGTTTGAGTGGACAGCGGAGAAAGCGGGTGAGATTAATCGGGTTCGATTTGGCTAAACGTTGGTAAAAGGGGAAGATTTAACGGCGCTGTGTCAAATCGTTTTCGTTTCGCTGTGTCAAATCGTTGAGCGAGCGCATTTGAAATTCAAACTTCCGGCGCGGCGGAGATCGGCGATCGGCGATCGCCGATGCCAATTAAATCGAGGCGGCAAGAGGACGTTGAACCCCTTACGAAAGAAATTGTAGGAACGTGTATGCGGAATAGCTTTGCATTTCGAGCGGGTCGCATACGGTTGACTCAATTTTCCTCGGCTTTAGCTGAATTTCGTACGTCGTCGTTATATCTATCCAGGTGAATCCATTGGTCCCTGATAGCATCGTTGCCCTCTGCGACACCGTCCAGCCGCCTCTGGCCGATAAAACGGTCTCTTTATTCTTTATTCGATCGATGATATTCGGTCGGTTAATTCCACACACGTATTAGGATTTCGTCACCGTCTTCTTCCGTACGCAGGCAAATTTCTCCGTTTCTAACGCGTTCCGAGAATGGAAAAGTTGCCTTTCGTTATCACGCGACCGCTCTCCGCGCCTCTATACAGATAAAAATAGGTCGCTCGAAACGTTAGTTATTGACATAACGCTGGAGGCTCGTTGTTACATTCCTCGCTCATCTAATTGTTACGCGTTCAATAACCGAACAATAAAATCACTGTTCGATAACACGCTAACGCTAGCTTTCTTTTACCAATTATCCAGTATCATGCATTCGAGGGAGCTGTCTGTACTTTCCTACATTCACAAAAGCGTTCAATGTGCGCTCGATGCGCGTAAAAGATGCCATTGTCATTCTTCCTTTTCCAAGTTGGCTTGGCAATCTCGTCTTCCAGGGGGTTATCTCTGTTTTTTCGAGGTTATCGTGAAATTAATTTAAATATAATACGAACGTAAGCACGTCGATAATGCGATAAATAATACCGGCTATGCTGTGTCCATCGGCGTAGGTTATAATTATATGCACTCGATAAAACGATGCCCTCTCATCGTCGGATGAATCGGCCGAGCCAATTTTGTCTCCGTTCGAGTCAAGTGTTTGCGTTATCGTTCGTGACTCGGCAAAGGGAAGATAAGGATGATAATGTGTGGAGTTGTGTTTTGAAAAAAAAAAAGAAAAAGAAAAAAAGAAATAAAATAAAGAAATAAAATCGTATTCGTTAGTTTAATCCGTACGACGATCGTGCAATCGAAATCGCGTACGTATTAGACGCTTCAACAATCGGTACACGACAAGAAAAATTTCGTTCGAAGAGCAAAGTATTTTACTGGATCGTTAGTGCTGGTTAATATCAATTACGAAACGTTCGAGTAAGTAAGTAGAGAATCACTGAATGACAGAGAAAAAGTGGGAAAAGTGCAACGTTACTCTCTAGTATATAGATAAGCTCGGCAACGATCCATAAACGAAAACAGACTTTCGTGATAAGCGTCGAACGAAATAAAAGGAAAGGGTTACGTACGTTGGTCTTACCGATAACTTTTAACCGAATCGGAGAAAAAATTAGTCGTTGTTATCGAGCCTCGCTCGCGTCAATCCCTCTTATCTTCGTCGAACAACGTTGTACGCGCGATGTTTTACATGGATCTAGGAATCGCGAGCGTCGATGCTATTATATTCGAGCGTTTATATTCGTACGAGTAAGTCGATTCAAGGGTTCATCGTTATCAGGCTCCGTAAGCTCGTCGATGCGCGTTTCGTTGGTCGTTGGTCCATCGGTGCTACGGCTGCGTGCACGATCGGTCTTTTTCTCCTGAATCTTTCGCTCTTTAGGCTACGTTTATCTCGTTATCGGAAACAGCTAGAAACTTTGTCCGCTTCCCTCGCTGTTCCGACGCGTAACGGTCATTTTCGGATTTTTCCCTTCTCATAGAGTCGCCTATTTAAGCCGATCGAAACCTTTGGTCGGTAGTGTACGCGTTTGCGAACTAAAATATTTTCGTAATACGCAAATACAACAAAGATCCGCTTATTTGTTAATAGTAGAATAGAATAGAATAGAATAGAATAGAAGCGTTGTTCTTTATCCACCATGATTACGTGGAATTTATTGGTATAAATAGGATTGATCGATGTTGTTTTCGTTTTTGTAAACTGATTAATTCGCGTGAATCGGGTGACTTGGTCGGACGCATTAATCACTGTTATTACGTTTCATTTCCATCTCTTCGATCTCTATCGACCTGATACAAAGTCATTATGAAACGTAATTCGTTTCATGACACGCGGTAGTTCGACTAACAAATTTTTAACACGGTACGTTGTTTTTTTTTTTTATTACAAAGACGATAGTTATTCGCAAACGAATATTTTCAGACGACCTGACGCGCGAAGAATCTGCAGCGTTCAAACGATACTTCATACACATATTGCAACCTAATACCTAATACCTAATACCTAATACGTATTAGTGTACGGACAAACGTAAACGTTTACGTTAAACGTAGTTTATAGTATATTAAATTGATATACTGTATCTTCTATATATCTTTATATCGTCGTGGCTGTCCTTACGATATCATTCTTTCCTTGAACGCATGCTCGATGCGTTATACACTGTATAACTCGTATCGAGAAGAATCGTCGGTGGAAAATTCTAGTGACCCTATCAACGAACGAATAAAAGTGGAGAACAACTCGTGTACAGCGTATATACGAGCGGCACAATGATTTTCTCTTGATTCAATCGAGAGAAACGACGATTGGGCAGGCGCGGCTCGAAAAGCAAATGGACGACTGATAATTTCGGTCGTGCGAGTGACGTCATAACAGACGGCAACGAGGGTTGGTACATTATGACAAGAAGGGACCATTTGACCCCACTCATTGTTTCTAATCCCACAATAAATTGAAGCAGCTGTACCGGCAATTGATACAAATTTACGTACAGTCCGAGGCATAAGGCGTCGATCTTACCGCTTGGACTCCTCTTTGCTCCGCAAGGCGCCGGATCGCTTTGTCGGGCGATCATTTTTCGAACGTACGCGTCTTTCGTAGAAGAACGCTCGTCTATAAATCTTTATCGTACCGGGAGTCGCGACCTCATCTCCAACGTGAAAAAAAGGATTTCTCGTTTTACGTTGCAGCGACGCGCGTGACCATCAGGGTCTTGGTTCCACCACGTTGATCAGAAACTTCTTCGCTCGCTAGACAGTCGAAATTCTAGACATTTTTTAACGGTTCACCATCCCTCCTGCGTACCTATTCAAGAGAGAGGGGAGAGAGAAATCCTGAGGAGTAAAGCACGTCACGCCACGCCACGCCACGCCACGCCACGCCACGCCACGCCACGCCACGCTACGCCACGTCACCAACACACGCGTAACGACAATGGACATTATATATGCAGGAGACGGAATGTCGCGCTGCATTCACGGCATTGCATTTTCTTCTCCCTTTTTCGCTTCCCTTTTCGACTATACGAAACAACCTATACACGACTTTTTACACGTTCTTCGCGTTTGATTTATATTCCGCGCGTGGGAACATTGTTCGCGCGTCTCCATGTATCAGTAGCCGTAACAGGCATATTTGTCCCTTCTGTCTGGCAATATTTTATAATTACCATTAAGGAATTTAAGTACATCGTTTATTACGATGCCGTGCTGCTTTCGACGATTTTATGCTCGTTTCGCGTTCCATACGTACGCCAAACCCGTTACATACGGAAAACGTGCGAAATGAATTAGCCAGAGGTCTCGCGTGCTTTCGAATCAACGGTTTGTTTTACGCTCGTATCATCGCGTCCTTATGCGCTGCTTTATGTACATTGCTCGACCTTCGACGAGCCTTTGAACCCTTCGTTAGAGACGAAATATCGAGTTTACGTATTTTCCTAACTTCGTTATATATGTTCTCGACGAGATAAGCGCGGATATCCGAGATTAAGCCGAAGGGATGTACAAAAGGGATGTTACGTATTCAGAAAGGCAGTCGGGCTCGTAGGACGTAGGACGTAGGACGTAGGAAGTCTGCTACGTGACGACAGTGTCAACTCGCGGTAAAGAAACGGTAGATAATAATAAAAAGGTAGAGAAGAAGCGGCTAGAGCGAAATGGAAGGCGAGAAAGAGGGCGCATAAACGATCGTTTCGGATCTCTGCCTCTCGCGTATACGATCTCTATTGTTGCCAGCTATATACCTAAGTACATAGAACGTTGCTCGCATGCCCGAACAGAGCAACACTTTCTCGTCGTGTTAAACTTCTACAAACGTTTTTCAATTCCTCTTTCCATTTACTTCAGCTACCAAATGTTTTACTTGCCTCGTACCGTTTACTCTCTCACTTTGTTTCCCTAATTTTATTAATTGTCAAGTAAGTAATAATAACACCGGTTTGTTAATCGATAATTTTATCCGTACGAGTCGATGGAAATTCTAGGCGACGATGGTTCGTGCGTCTGCGGACGTGAATTTCGCAAAACGAAAGCGTCAGCGCTGCCACGTTTTCCATTTAACGGCACAATCGCGTTATCGGAGCGTTCCTAGTATACTTTCGTAGTAAATAACATCTCGGTGAGGAAAAACTCGTATTCTTGAAAATTGTGAGCCGAGTCACGCTCCCGACTAGCACGCACAGCCTCTTTTATCACTGCGCACAGCCTGTCATCGTCTAAAACGGCTCCGATCCACCTTCTCTTCTTACGACGCGAGCACGAACCCACGACATAATACGAATATTCTAATATTCGGTTAAAAGCATCGTCCACGTTGCATCTCTTCTACGTTTGCGCAATTAACGATCATTAAACGTTATTAAAATCATCGAAGCGTGCATTTTGCAAGAATACGAGTTTCAATTGCGTGTTTGCGTTTCGCCTAGATAAGCGTATATACATAAATAAGCATTAATAATTGGCTGCTATATGCATTCACAGATATGGCACGGATACATAGGCGACCTCGCGTACACCGATGCGTACCCATTATTCGCGGTCGTCACGCTGTTGTCCTTTATTACAAAACGTAGCGACCGAGTGGGGAAATTTGTATCGCCGTGTAAATGTTTAATCAGGATCGTCGACCACCCGGACACCATAAATCGAACACGTTCTCGTCTTACGTAATAGGTTTTCAGACAGGATCTGCCGTTTATGTAAATAAAATAATCGCAATACGATCGTTTCGTATTTACCTCGCAGCGATTTTTAAATAAACGCGTTACTTTATTTATCGACTAGGAGCCAGATAAAACGATGTATACGGAAACTGAAGAAACAGCGCGTTTTCATCGAGTTAGAACGTAGGCAAGGAACCGGCGGATCGCGAGCAAGCGCCTGGATTCGTTCGTCGACTTACGCTGACGCTATTTACTCGGTACATGCGAATGGATACGTACGTACGTACATAGGTATATCCGTTACATATTAAGTACATCGTACATAAGACGTTCTTTCGACGCTTACTCCTTTTCAAGGTGACGCTTTGCCCATTCACACGTATAGCCTCTCTTATCTCTCTGTCTGTACACACGTTCACGTATACTTATGGTAGATAGAGACGCCGTCGAACCACAAATTAAGTCTGGTGTGTGAGTACGTTACCGACACGTCACCGTGCGTGTTCGGTCTTTGAGACGAGTCTGTAGGTACAGTCAACGATAAAACTTTATATTTCTCCGCAGTCGAAGCAAGATGATGTGACTTTTTTTCACGCGAACCGGAGATAGAACCTGACCTATCCGAATGCCGTTCGGCGGGGAAAGACGCGAGGTGTCCGTCGCTGCGATCCTGTGGCCAGCTAATACGTACTTACTTACGGTTTGATTTATGGCAAGTAACCACGATACAACGATAAAAAAACGAACGTCTATTCGTACCATTTGGTTACTCGCAACGAGCATTCTTTCTGTTTAATTATAACACCACGGCTACACCAAACCGTTTGGAACGGCGAGTATCGGGTTTCTTAGTTATCGCTAGTTGAAAAATTATCGTCTACAAAAAGGAACGCGACGAGGCGCAGCCCGTGCTACACGATCCAAAATAGCAAGCAGTTTTTTTTCGCGCAAGGTAGTTTTCGCGAAACTCGCATTTATATTCTTAAACGAGACATCCTGCGTGTTCAGTGGCGGATACGGACGGTTGTCGTGGAAGCCGTGTGGCAAAGGCGAAAGACGAGATGGAAAGGAACCCATTCGGTATAGTTCACTCGGAGAATGCGACTCGTAGAGACTACAAACTACGATGGGTACGCACTGACAGCGAAAGTTTCGCTTCTTTCTCTTCTCCTTTTTCGACTCGTACGGGGACACGTCATAAATGGTAATTGATATTTTTCCTGGTGACTGCAGGCTATGGAAAGGTTCGAGATCGTTGAAAAGAAAACACGATGTGACTCCGTCTCGTATTCGATTTATCAGCTCTTTCATTGAAATTTTTCAATGTATCGATATCAAATATCACGTTCAGGATTTTAATTCTTCCGCATTGTTTACGAAGATAATCATTCGTTGAACTAATAATATTTTCTCAATCGATGGAATTTTTTACAAAAGTAAATAAGAGAATCGATCGGTTCTAATCAGTCATTGATACATATTTACAAATAATCGGTCGTTTTATAGTACGAGGACCGAATGGGACAGTAAACACTTGCGATAACAGTTTATCAAGGAAAATCGTCATACCGCAAACAGTAGCGTATCTTGATCGATATTATTTCATCGCTTGCTGGTATTAATGGAGCGGTAACGTAACTCGATACCTATAGATAACCAACTACTATACGCGAGTACTCGCTTCTGCGAATAGTTTATCGAATAGGAGAAAGCTTGTTCGTTGTAGTCGTACAACGATTCTTGTTCCTATTTTTTCGCAAATTTTTGAACGATCGCCGCTCGTTGTTAACACGCGCGAGCTACGAATTCGACGTTATTTCGCGATAAAATTATTTTCAAATTATTTTCAAGTTTCCGCGTAAATCGTGTCGCGTTGCAGGTTCCAAAAGGCGACGAACCAAGCATATTTCATTCCAGCATTCGAGCATTCTGTCGTACGTAATTAATAGCGACAATTTCGCTGTTAATAGCGAATAAAAATAAAATGAATAGCGAAAATATGATTATTTGCACAGGGTGTTATTTGTTTTCGTACCTACGTGTGTCTCTTATCGCTGACTACGCTGGTACACACGTTTATACGTTATATACATTTGTACGTACAATATATCGTACCGTATTTGTGTACGTTGTCTTTATAGACTGGCTGTGTCCATAAAACTACGTCCAATTTGTAATTTACAAGAGCGATCGCACGAAATATTCTCCAAACCTATATTTAGTTGCATTACGAAGCTCGTTGCTCTATGGTTCCGCGCCGTGCTTCTACGAACTGAAGTTATTTCGAAATATCATTCTGCCAAAGTTTTAAGTAAAGAATTAAGAAACGATGATTCGGAGACTTCGTATCAACGTCGTATCAACGTGGAAAGTCGTAATCGTTCGTTCTCACCAGTTGCATGAAAGTAAGTAGGTACGTATAAACGACGAAAGCGAAGAAGAAGCTTAATCACGCTCGCGTATACGATTTGAAGACGAACGTTAATAGACGGAGTAAATTTTCATCGATAATTCAGTGAAAGCGAAGAAACGGGTATGTAACGATATACGTATTCAAACAGTAGTTTCACGTAATACAAGTTTTTGCACTTTTCCTTCTTTCACAGCGTAAACCTTGTCGGCAGAATGAATATAAGCTTTATGTAAAAATCGTTTGGACGACCGAGGGCTTAAATTACATTTACGTACATTTAACGAAATAGCTAAAGTACTTTCTATTTCCTCTTGCACGATGCTTCTTACGCGATGAGTAATCGTATAATTGCGCTTTCCTTTCGGCGGAGAAATTCTTAACGATTCCATATTTATGCAGGCATTATTATCATGTAGCGATATATCACGGTTATCGTGCGTCACCGTTTCCAACGTATTTCATTCATAGACAACGTTTTAATCGCTGTATCTTTCGCATCGGACAGTTAACGAGTTTCAAAAGGAAAAACCAGATACGTAGTATATCGCAACCGTGATATTCGAGTACGTTTCTCTCGGCAACAACTATTTTACAAATAATCCTAATTCGGTCGAGTAACCTTCTCGTGAAAACCAGTATTATATACACACACACATATATATATATATATATATAGAAATGTTACGCTCTCTGATATCTTAGGATGCATATTTAAGAAACGCTCCATTCGGTTTTAAAAGAAACGGTGGTTCGACTCGAATCTTAGCACTTGGCAGTACCAAGCACTACATTATATCTGTAAAACATATAGGAATATGATATGGAGAGCGAACCGTTCCTTCGATGTAGAAAATTTGTCATTTCGTCATCTAATGGATCGAAGATAGAAGACGATCGAATATTTCTTCAAGGGCCATAGAACTTTTGTGCATGCTACACGTTGACTTGTATCTGCTTACTGGGATGGCAGTATTTACGGGCTGCTATGGTCGATTCATTTTAAGTACGATGATGGTCTCAAGTGGCCAAGAGTGACGCTGACGTTTAACGACAAGCGCCTGCTGTTGAAAATTGCCGGGTAACAACTGGCTACTTACAAAGTCCACCACGGGTCACTATCGCGTTAAACAAACCTATGAAACTGTCCGTCGATGGGCAAGTAACAACGCGTACTCTGTTAAGATTTATTTTCGCGCAGTTTCGAAAGGGATAGGCGTACTCTAATTTTTATTATTGCTTTCTCCTCGTTAGAAGCACTCTGTGAATAATAGTTTACCGAAAACCTTCGATGCTAATTGCACGTTACACGAGTGCTGGCCATAACTTGCGATGAATATTGTATATACGTAATACATCTGAAAATCATATTCTGTAAGAAAAATTGGAGAAAAACAAGAGGACGATGGTAAATATCAAATGGCGATGTAGAAGAAAGATTTCTACGCGGTTTGTGCCATAACTGTATGGTTCACGAGGAGAGTAACGATCTTTCTAACAATTACAGCGTTTCCCCCTCTTAATTAAAAATTACTGCTCGTTATTACAGCGTTTTTCAACCTTCAATTAAGAAATATGACGCGGCCTTTCCAATTAAAATTATTCCAATTAAACGATATTCGTTATGCCATATTTACAATCGATCGGACGATTATAAATATGGTTCGGAAGAATCGAACAAAGTAGCAGACTCGTTCCAGTATACGGTATTTTGACGAGTGTCTGTAAAAATCGTTGCAACTAGAGATCGCTTTGGAAAATTTAATAAGCATAATTAGAACTTTCGACTCGGATGCAGGGAATAATTCTCTGCTTCAACGAGTGTAACGTTCTATCATAAATAATTCATTTTGTTGAAGATTTCAAAATATATACGCAAGTTAGTTAGGAGAGGGTGCGTCACGGCTAATTTACACGAAAAAGATGATCATTTGTTATTTTTATTATTTTCTATCATCTTTTGGATAAATTTTACAGCAAGCTGTACGATTCTCTTAGTTGCTATTTTACCGGATCGAACGATTTTCTAAATGGTGACCGGCCAAAGTCAGTTTCAATATCTTCTTAAACTTGAAGAAATGGAAAATATTTTTGAAGCGTTACATCGAATTTTCCAAAAGAGAATCCACGCACACGCGTGAACTTGTCAAGCAGAGAGTAAAGAGATACTTAAGAAACTATGTGAATCTATTATACTAGATACGTAAAACGGATAAATAAATACTATGGAATCGTAAGCTGCGATCTATCGTAGTGACAAATGCGCTACGACGAAAATAAACTATAAATAGCGGCTTGTTCGAGCAAGGCAAATATATTCATAGATGTTGGAGGAAGCAGCGATTCTTTGATCTGGCGAGTACAACGAAACGTCGATATCGCGGAAGAGCGAGGGGAATAATGAAAGTCGTTGCATTCGCGATTGCAGCGGTCATGATGCACAGGCGACACGATTGAAATACCACGGCGTATGCTTTCCGCCATCGTGCATTACAAAGAGGTCTTCCATGGAAAAGAAGGGGGCGCCATGACGGATTTTCCATGACGAGCTCGCCGGGGTCAAAGGCCGAGAACCTTATGCCGCATACCTCGTCCGGCTAAATACCAATAGAACCCGTTTTTCCCGCCCTTTTTTTCTTCCACGAGTGTCATAACTTTTATACTATCGTACTTTGCAGTTGGTTTCATCGAAACGGACAAATGATGTGCGACGAAATGAAATTTACAAGAGACAATTCTTAAGACGTCTACGAGATCGTGGATAAAACGATAGTTACTTTTAGCAAAGAAGTAAAGAAATTTATAAAAGACGCGTCGAAACGGAAACGAAATTACTTGGGACCTTCGTCCAGACTAAAGTATACCGATGCACGAGCGAACGAACAACGTTAAAACTTGCGGATAATGAAATATGGCAATAAAGGAAAACCAGCGTACACGGAAAATCAAAGTCGATCGTGCCGGTGGAACGGTAAAGGCCGATCAGAATCGACGATACCGAACAACGTGGTACAGTTTGCATGTAAATGAAATTTACACAAGTTTTCAGAATACACGATAGATCATCGATAAGGGACGAATAACGAACGATGATTAACGAGATGCGATTAAACGAACCAGTTTTACGAAGGATGGCTGTACGTCGGCGATTTCGTTGCGCGCGACGGATGCCAGCGAAGACGGAAAAGAAAAAAGTTTCAGAAGAAGCCAACCACCGATCAATGAGTTATTTGGTTAAAAATATTCTTATCGTATTTCTAATATCTTATCTCGCGTTGTTTCTCATTCGTTAATATCGATTTTAACGATTATCATTGCGTTTATCAGGTTACTTCGTACGCGTGAACAAAGTGGTTCTTGTTATTTCGCCGATTGTCTATTTACTGTCCGAATTCGATCGGAGTTAGGTTAGTATCGGGTTAGGTGCTAGATCGTTAAAGTCAAATATAGTCCGACATCGTTGCACCGCACAATGGCAATTCTCCTTTTCTTCTCCGAAAAACAAACATACTTCTTCGATCGTTGTCTGTAGCCGTGCCGAGCTGCTCGCAATATCGTTCCGAATGAATTATTACTCTCTCGATCTGTAACAGTTCTGTTATGCAATTTCCTCTCTCGTCGTACGTATCGCGATCTCTTTCGCTGAAATAAGTTTCCTTATACTATCGTATTAATGGATAACGTTGTTTAACGCGAACGATAACTTCTTCTTCTGTCTAGGTTTTTCCAAGTTATCCCTCGCCAGGTGGACGCAAGTTTCTTCGCAACGTTGAACAACGTTCAAACACCGAACGACGATAATTAACGAGGGCCCGTTAAAAGGTCCGAAACCGGTCCCCGGCAAAAAAGGGAAAAGCAAGCTGTGCCAGCAGGACGTAATAAGAGAAAAATCACGGCCGTACTCTATTTATCGTTGGAACGGTGTTAGACTGTCTTCATACGCGGAACGATCGCGGTCACGTAACCACGGGCACGCGATTAGACCCGATAAATCGATCGGAAGCGTTCGACCGCAAACGGAATGACGCCGTGTAGCGTCGATCGATCGTTGCCGATCGAAATCGAAATACGTATCACCGATCGTCGCGCTGTCATCTCGGCGAAACATACTCGAGCTGTTTTTTTCGCGATCGATCGCACAACGATAACATGGATTATCGTAGCGCGATGACAAACGATCGACAGATCGATCGCCCGATCTAAACATTCAAATCGATGATCGTACCGTTCGAGGTAAGAAACGTCTCGCGACACGCAGCTCCTTCCTTAGAACGCATAGACGAACATTGAAAATCCTCCATTCAGCAAAATTAACGATACGTAATAAGCAGCGATCTAACGAGAAACCTGAGCAGGTTGCCCGCGTGCCTCTTCGCGGAACTTTCAATAAAGTAATCACGTTAGCTTTTATCGGTAGGTTGAAATGCACGTCGGTCGATAGGCTTACGGATAAGATAGTCGACGACACTCGCATCTGGTAACGCGAAACCGGAAACTATCGCAGGTTTTTCAGCGGCAAATTTGCCGTTGTCGCTCGTTAAAAGTTAAAACATCGTGACGTTTAATGCGAAAGATCGAAGGTTCGGTTAAAAAGAGAAAGAAAAACACAGCCAAGGGGGTCCAGGAGAACCCGTTTTACGACTCTTACTTCATTCTTCGTGGCTCTCGGCATCGTCGACCACCTTCTCTCTCTTCTTCTTTCTTCCTCTTTCTTCCTCTTTCTTCCTCTTTCTTCCTCTTTCTTCCTCTTTCTTTATTTCGTTTCGCCGGACATTTTCAACGAAGAACCAGCCAAGAATTCGCTACCGCCGAATTTCACCGACCAACCTCTCGTCGCTCCTTTCTCCTTCTCCTCTTTTCATCTTTTTTTCCGCAAAGAAGATTCTACTTCGTGTTTTGGATTATCTCCTCGCGTTTCTCATTTTCTTCCTCGTTAAAATCAACGTTGCGATCCAATTAAAAGTTTCTTCTTACTTACTTCGAATCCCTCGAACGCAAAAGAGAGCGACGAAAAAGGCTCGAAGTTGATCGGTTCGCTAGTTTCTGAAAAAACTACCTAGAGACAACGTCGTGCTCCACGTTATCGTATTTCCTACTCAAACTGCAATTGTTCGGCAATCTTTCCAACAGGTACCTATCCATTTTCAACGATATCTTCGAAACATTAAAAACCTGTACCGAAACACGGAAAAAGGATATTCTTAGGTGCGTACTATTATTCTGTGTGCATTATGCACAAGCTGGACGGTAGAAAATCGCAAGAGTCAATCCTTCTGCTCGATAGACTTGCACGCTTCGACGATATATCTCGATTTAATGTCAGCAGCGAGAACGTGGACACATTTCCATTACCTTGGATTAAACTCTGACTAATTGAACGTATTTTACGAATGCGTCAGACTCCTCGATACGCGTGAAACGCGCAGCAAGCATTCCCGTGGGAAAGAAGAAATCGAGAAGCTACTTAATCGCCTTGCCGTTGGATGTCGGATGTGGGACACGCGACCGGACAATCGGTCGGAACGTTTCGGGATCCAGGTTTTTCGATTTCCCTGGTTGCGTACCCGTATGTCGTCCAGCCACTTCAACCGATTTGTAAATTGCTCGTTCAGCCGCTTCGCCACCCGCTCTGCCGTCCAGAAGGCCAGGGGGGGGGTGTTACGTCAGAGCAGACAGCTCGTGTGCTCTTCGAAAATACGGGCTTTTAAATTGCCGTAAATCTCCCCTCGAGCGCGCTCCACAGTCCCAGCGACAACCACGGTGCAGCGGTCAGGTCGCTTGTCCATGTGCTTTCGCGTTTAATAGATCAATGGAACCTCGCGTGACGCTACAATTTCACGCGTAAAGGGAATATTTATCGCGGGTGCAAAATATCGTGAAGGAACTACGAGTCGATCGAATGACGCGTGAATGCGTTCCAAGGATGAAGCCAGGTAAGATAGCCGAAGACCCCGTTCGTCGAAATCGAATTTCCGATCGATCCGAAGACAAACTTTCTTAAGATCGGGTCAAACGACAGTTTCTATTCTTTTTTTTTTTTTTTATAGAAGATGGAAGGATTAGATTGCAATTAATCGGAATATATATATATGCTGAGAATTTTATCGACATCGGTCGACGCAAGCGACAGACATCGAAACTGTGATTTTCGCTACTTTTAACCGTTTATAAATATACCGTTTAAATTTCCGCTACAAGCCTGGATGAAAAGGTTGAAAAATGATTCCGACCAATTGCAATTTCCTCAAACTTTTTTTGTGCATCTCATCCGGTTCATTAATCCCCCTAACTTCTCGAAAATAGCCAATTTCAAGAAAGCCATTCAGTTTGAAAGGGTGTTGCGACAGTTCCGCATATTATTTAGAAGCTATAATCCGAAGTAAAAAGAAGAAACCTGTTAGGTTTCGCATCGACAAAGTTAGAAATTAAGAGAATTTCCCATGTCTGGATACGAGCTGTGGAAATCAAAGTGTTGGACCGCAGCTGGCCTAATGTATTCTATACGTGTCCGAATGTTGCAACGAACTCTTGTAATAAACTTATCGATCCGCAAATTCGTAATTTATTTTTGCCTCTGGAATGGTTCTTGATATTAGAAGAGGTAGTCCTGGTTCGCGTGGCTCGGAGCAATCGATCGCTCCAAGCGATTTTCACTCGTGTCGAACGAAATTATTCATTGGTCGGTCGCATGCAAATTATCTCGCAGAGAAAGGCGCGAGATGTTCCTCTCGTTACGCTTTTGCCCTGTAATTCATTCGCGTTCGAAACGGGCATGCCGTTCGTGATCTTCGAATTTATGGCGGTGTTACTTTATGATATATCTCTGCTGCAGGATATTCGAGAAATTTTCATCTAATTCGTTGTGGCAATTCGCGCTATATTAATTATCGGATCGATAGGCTTGATCGAAACCTGCGCGAATTTTATTTCGGATAAAAGGCGAAAGAAAGAAAACATTGTCGATACACTGGAATTAAAAATTGATTTGAGAAATTATATCGGCCATCGTTTATCGAGGTAAAGGATAGAAACGATTGGGATTCGCGAGTATACGTATAGAGGAACGATTACTTAGACTTAACTCGATAAATTCTCGACCTCGATTTTCTCGCAAACTAATCCGATAACCAGCAAATTTTGTTCTATATGTTTTTCTTATTTTTCTCCACGAGAAATCACGTCGCGGCCGCTTTTATACGTTATACGTTACTCGATCGGACCCTGTACGTATCGAAGCTGATTCCACCGCCGTCGATATCCACCGCTGGTCGAGCGTAGTCTAGGTAGAACGAAATATCTTCGATTGTAACTTAATATCTGGCGATCACGACGACTTAACGTCAAATCTTAGTTGGAAGCGGTCGACGAAGAAGAAACGAAGAAGAAACGAAGAAGAAACGAAGAAGAAACGAAGAAACGGAGAAATCGCGGAAGATCGTGTCACGTTTAAGGAACGGTGACAAAATCGAAAACCTCCGTAGAGAGAAAATGTTAAGGTTAAGAGCCATTCGATGCGCCTTTTACGATCCGGCTTTGCATTCGAATCGAGGAACCGTGCAGCAATGCACCTCTTTAAGTATTCTCGTCGTATCGCCGGTACAACCGTGTGATTTCCTCCTACCGAACGTTTTCTAAACGAATCCTGAACGTCTCGAAGGGTCGCCGATCCTGAATAACGTTGGATCACCTTGAACTCTCTTCTCGCTCGCTCGCTTACAAGGCGGCAAGGCCCGCCGTTTCGTCGTTATTCCGTAGGCAGGATCGCCCGATTCTTCGAAAAGTATCGCCTCATACTCCTTTTAAACGTCGTTCTCGTCATATCACACGTTAATATCACACGTTAAATATCACACGTTATACTTGCTATTACTCGAGTTACAAACCTATCGCATTTTCTTCTCTCTAATATGTTTGATCGACTTGGTTGCGTAACTGCAGATACCTACTACGATCTACAACGACGATAATTAATTATCGTAAAACGTATCCATCGATGTTAAAGGCTCGATGAAACCTCAACCACGACAACGCTGTCGTGTTAATCCAAATAGGTCGTACCTGGTGGAAAATTTCTCGGCTGGTTTTAAGAAAAATGACTTTTCGTTCAGCTTTAGCAGCCGATTATGTCTTCGGTTTAAGCGAAAGTCGCGAAGACGCCCTTTTTTGCGGCGGAGCAACCTTTAGCTACAGTTTACTCGATAATGGCTAACACGGTTGAAATATCGTAGACATCCTCGTATGGCACGTTCAGAACTGCCAAATCACTTGCCTCGATTGCCAATTAAACACCATTAAAATCTTTTCGCTCCTTCTTTTTCCTTCTGAAAATAGTCGAATAAATTAAATTCGCTTAAATTCATCGAATAAATTTATCTTATCTTTTCTTCGATCGAATAATATTATGCTTGGGAAAGTATCCCGTGTTTCCAATCAATTTTTAACGAGTATTCTCGATCGTGTTTATCACGGGTAATTATGATATCTAATCTATCGTTAAATAGATGGCAGATTTTGTGTAAACACCTACCGATAGTCGATAGTCATTTTGGAATTCACGACTCTGATTCCCTTTCCTTCGCTATGTTCGAGAAAATAAGACGAGAAAGCAAGAGAAAAGAAAAGAAAAAGTAAAACGATAGCAAAATACACTTTCTGTAGCAGTTGTCGCGATTCCTTTGCTCGACGACAACGGCGCTTATACGCGGAATTATTCCTTCCAGTTAACACCTCCTTTGCCATAGTAGAGGATCGAGAGGATCGCGTGATAGTTGGCGAGAGATGTACCACCGCGGTATCAACGCGACGTTCGACAGCGACAAGGCAGTCGGAAATCGGGACTCCCGGCCAAGATTTTTGGTCAGTCCCCAACCGGACACCTGCAGGCATCTCCGTGGGATGAAAAGAGGGGACGAAAGGTAGATCTTGACGGCGAAGAGAGGGAGGACGCGTGAAAGGAAAGGCTCTGGGCAAACGTAGGGACGAGCGAAAAAAACGAGAGAGACGGAAAGAAAGCAAAAAGGGAAAAAAAAGGAAGGAAAAGAAGGGGAGGGAAAAAAGGAAGGAGAACGGGGAAAAAAATTAGACGCATCTCGCGGAGAGGTAGACCGGTTCGTCTGGTCTCTTGATTTGAAGCCAACACACTGTGTCCCTGGTTCTTTTTCCTCGATTTTGATTCCCCTCGGTCCTCCCTCGGTCCTCCCTCGGTCCTCCCTCGGTTCGACCGTGTCCGCCATCCCTGAGTGCCTGTCGTTCGATCCTTGCCGCGAACCCTCCTTTCCGATCCTTTTTTCCGAGGGCGTTGCCTGCTACCGTTCCTGATATGGCGGTTCCTCGTCCTTCCGAGATTTATATTTGACCGCGCAATAAGACCGCGGTATCCTCTAATTGGTCCCCCGATGATCCTTCTTTCCTTCGACGAAAACGAATCGAACAGGATCTGGCGCGTCAGCGCCGCGTACACTCTTGAAACTCGTCGTTTTTCTAATATTTTACCACTCGATTGTTTTACATTTTTGTATATACTTTGAAGGATCTCGAACGAAAATCTGTATCGTCGAAATTCACAGTTACAGGTTTTGAAAGGACAAAACATCGAATAATTTTCCACTTATCGTTTCCTTGCCCGCGATATTCAGAGGAAAAGCCGATATTAACTTTTCTAAGAAACGATGCACAAGTGCTTAAAGGCCACGTTCACGGTAACAGAATAACAAAATTCAGGTACTATGCTAAAAATTCGTTTCACGAATTTGATGTATCGCGATACGACGATATTTTGTAAAGAAACAGCTACTGTTAATAATAACAATACAGATAATAATTGCTCTCGTTTCTACTATTTCTATCGTGTTACGCACAATATGGCATTTATTGGCATTTGCTTAAAATCGATTTAACGATTATATTTTAAAATGCTTCCTAAACAATTTCTGTAAATTTATATACCTGGAAAATACGAATGTTTCGTTACGACAAATATGGTTATCGCTTTGAAATAATACCGTCGTGAAGACATCGATTAATCGTTAGTCAGAGACCGTTCGGCCAAAATTACACGTTAAATTCTACGATAGCCGAACATACGTACGGTATGACTAATATCGCAGAATCTCTTAACGAACGCTGATAAACGTTGACACGATTATCGCCGTCATAAATCGTGAAATATTTCGCGTTCTGACCACCGACGAGTATATCTCGTCTATGCTGCGAAGTAGCATAGCGCTGAAGTCAGCCTGCAAAACACGAAATGCGTCTTAGTTTTTGACAAAAGCCACTAAAAAGAAATCGGAGCGCATATATCCGCGATATTCGCGATATTCGCATTCTCTCGAGCATTTTCATTCTATATTTCTTTCGAGAAACTCGCCCCACGATTCACGTCCACCATGGAATCTTACTCTCTATAAATTTTTATCTGCGCTTTTTACCTACGATAAAAGTATCGACCTTTACTTACGAGGTAACGTTTAAAACTTTTGCGTTTCACGCATTCGCTTTCAAGTTATCGCGGTTCGAAGCGATTCCTTTTTCAAGCGAACGCTTTTAACGTTCTTAAGCTTATTTACGATTCTCTAGCGAAAAAAATGTGATTTATCGCTAAAGAATAAATTTTATTTATTTGCATAATTCGAGCTGGATGCTGTTAACGCTCTTTAACGAGGAAAGTTTTTAGTTGGAATGATAATCGGAGAAAAATCGCGTGTGGGAAATGTCTTGTTCCTTCATGGTCTAGTTGCTTTACTACCTAAACACGTTTCAACTGAAAGTAGGTTCCTTTTTATAACAGTTGCTTGCGTCAGATTTAACAGCGCGGGAATAAACAACTCGATTTTCGTTATCTTTTATAGTTTTTCCTTTTTTTCCCAAGCATTTGAAAGTCAATTCGAAGTTCTAGTTATTGATACGACGAAACGATATTTACGTTCGAGTTTGCCATTTCGTTGATTTAAGCATTGCCTGATATGCGCAATTTAGAAGACAGGTACGCAATTATTTCCAACTATAATAACTACCAGAGCCAAACGAAACGATGTTCGATGTTCGTTTTACAAATAACAAAACCAACGAAATTAACGTAATAAAGATCAGAGTGTGGCAAAGATCGACAAAGGTATCGTTGTAAGCAGGTATCGTATGTTCCTGTCTAATTGTTCAAAACGTATTTGTACTTTTTAGATAAAACCGCTACTTCTGAGATACAGGAAAAATCGATTAACGAAAAATTGCAGTAGCGTTGCTGCGAGTCGATACTTTGTGCAAATTATCGAGCATAAAGAATTTCTGTTTGAACGGTCAACCGTGGATGGCACGTAACGTCAGGTACAGTGCGATTAAGGGAACTTTTCATTTACTCTGCACGGTCGGCGATTCCGAAACAGCGAACGAGAACAATCGCTCGATTATAGAGTTTGTCTCAACGGTGTGTCAACGGTTATAAACGGACGTGAGAAAGTGCAACTAAATTTCGCTGCAAAGTTTACGCTCCTTCGTCGTTGACCGACCATTTCTTATCACGCGATTCCTCGCGAATGGATGAACGCATATCCGAATTACAAAAGTTTAACGCCGAATTGCAGATGGAAGAGTAATTCGAAATCGACTTTTTACGTTTTTAGGTTCAACTGTTCGAGGATAAGATCCAAGTGCCAATAAAAAGCCACGGTAAAACGGGATTCATCGATTATCGTACTTCTAATCATAGGCGATTATGAGTCATGTAGCCTCGCATCGACTGGCTGCATAATATTTTACGAATTAATGCACGAGCAGGTTCTCGAGACTCGTTCTGCGTTTAAACTGAATTTTAAGCCGTGGAAACTTGCGAAACCGAGGCGACACGGTTGCCAGCGTATGACGTCCGCAAACTTTTACGCCTTAATCCTAGAGAATATGACCAAAGAACCGGGCCAAACGTAAGTTGAAAGGACACTAATCGCGCAAACCTTACATTTCAATAATCATACACAACTATTTTCCTATGTCATACGATTACGATGTGATCCGTTGTTCGATAATTGCGCCGATCAACGTGGCTATCCGTAGTCTATTATTATACGCGAATACGTCACTTTAATTTCTCTAACTTTAACATTAGTTTAATATCAATAAGCTCGACGCACAACGTGATACTTTAAACGACGCTGTATCATTTAATTCTGTTTATTAATTGAAAGCTATAACGCATTACACATAGTATAAATAATAACTTTATTTAAGCGTCGAATATTAAGAACAGAGTGTAATGTAGATTTGATAGATTTGGTCGTGGAATAGGTGATAGATAATACAGACTTAATTAATCTGCAAATCAATAATTATCTCTTATTTATCGAATGGTAACACGAAAGCACGATAATTATTAATTACAGTAGTCATTATTGCTCATTTGGTTTTCAAATATAATATCTATTTATAATATTATATCGTTGCATTATAAATTTGTTATTCTCGATAGTTTTACTTGGTCATCTGATTCGAAGCATCCTTCGTAATACGACTGGAATTATATGAATTACACATAGCAGACCGATCGATGTAACAATTCGACAAATGTAACGTTGAACGCGATATTTTCAATTTCTTTCCATTAGAATGTTCGTTAGGGTGCATCGATAGAGAACGATAGATACGGAACGAATCAAGCTATCGATCTAAAACCAACAACCAGTGGCCAAACTTCGAACAACGTGTATACACACACATATATAGGAATGCGGTAAAAGCTTCGACATAACATGAAATGAGAAAGTGTATGCCTGTTGATGACCGTAACAGATTTATACCTACGGTGCGTGACAAGAAAGTAATTAGGTGAAATATAATCCAGTTATTCGATAATATTCAAGACGTTCTTCGTCCACGTTTTTATTCATATTTTCAGAAGCATTACAAAAAAGCCTGCATTACAGAAATATCGTATTTCTGAAAAAGAAGAAAAAAAGAAAAAATTAGTAGCAGACCAAACATAAATACACCACGTGTGTACCACGATTTTCCGACGAAATAGAACAATTTCGATAATTTTAACGATTTAACCAATTAATCGTTTATCCTATTATCTCGCAATTTCTTTCGCTCTCCCCAATTGCATACTCTTCGCTCGATCTATCTCGGCTCTCGCTATTTAAAATTGCTTTGAGGGCTCGTACCGCCACAAAATAAGCTTACAGTAACTAAGATCGATGACGACCTATTCGCGAAAAATTTTTTAAACACATTGTTGGATGGTGGCTGGTAGCGTGATAGCCAACGTTCTGAAGAAATAGAATTTACGTGGCTGCACAGGCTAGAGGATAACGATGATCCTAGCTTTTTACGGGCACGAGCAATTGGAATGTCGACGTTTCCCATCGAATCGGTTGAAAGTCACTCAACTTCATTTTATCGCTACTAATTATACGAAAGTACGTATCTACTTATGTACGAACTGTGCAATTTGTGTGTTTACGTGGAAAAGATCACGGTGCGTTTCGTCAGCGATTACTAGACGAACAACACTCGCGTAAATTTGTAAACTCGGCGGCGCTTCGGCGTTCGAAAAATAGTCGTAAATACATGAAATATGAAAAAGACACTTTGTTACGTTACATTACATACTAATTGACCAAGTATAGTCTGTTATATCGTTCGCCACATTGGCTGACAAGATTTCACTAATATTTTCACGTCGTCTTGTTTTCGCAGCGCAAAATTACGGATCAAGATCGTTCGTGACTAACAATAATAAGAAATTAGCGTCATGACTTTCAGTCATTGATTCGTGAAGGACACTTAAAGAGTAAAATTATTTAACTGTACGCAGCATTTTTTCCGTTCCCCTCTCCTTAAACCAGCAGTTTTCCTTTCCGCGGTCGCAACCGACGCCGCTTGTTTCTTTCGACTCCTCCTTCGGCCAGCAACGAGAACAGTGGTCACTGAGTTCGTGGATTAAATTCGGCAGGTTATGCCGAATGCTATTTTGTGGTGCTTCGTACTTTCACTGTTTGTCCGTTTTCCACTCGACTCGATCGGTAGTTAACAGAGTTAGTAATTTACGATCCATTGAAGAACGCTCGTGTCACTTCCGCCAGTGGAAATTAGTCGCGTATCGTCTTGAAGGAACGATACGTTCGTAACGTGACTCGAATGACCACCGTACGCATGACACAGCGACTGAAACAGGCAAATTTATTCTCCTTTATAGCTATCGAGTATTTATCGCTTTCTCTTCTTTATAGGCATGCCCGAGCTCCGATTTCTTATATCGTAGCTCGGACAAACTTAAAACGTACGATTTACTTAGCTAAATAATACTATATCGAAGGTTACCTTCGGTTGACAAGCGGGATAAGAGAACAACTTGACTTTTCCGAAGTCGTCGCCGGTTGCGAGCAACTTGGAATCACCGCTACGGGTACAATTATTCACGTCTGTACCATCGGCTCCTTCCGGCCATATCCCAATCGTTTCGAAGGATATTACACAGGTGTGACTCGCCCAGTCCATGTCCCTCATCATCGATGGTTGCGGGATCTGACGACAAACTCCGGGATTCCCTGCGGTTTCATACGTATCGTTGATTATTAAATGTAATATAATGAATCATTATTAAAGCGTAGATAAGCCCTTCAACTGGCAAACGTTCTACTTATAAAATGCAAAAGCGTTGCACAAGCATATAGAAATTATAATTACAGGTAGGACGCGAGTTAATTTACTTACAATATAGCAGTTCATAATCTCCGCTGTTGCTACGTAAATATTGTCCGTCCATTGACCAATCCAAATGAGTTATGAAACTGGAATGTCCCTGAAACAAAATTTTGCCGTCTAAGTAATGAAAAAATATTCCTCGTCTCTCTCTCTCTCTCTCTCTCTCTCTCTCTCTCTCTCTTTCTCTCTATAAGCTGCGAATAAAAAAATGATATGACATTATAATAAAATGATTAGCTTGGCGATGTGTCCGAGTTTACAGCCATTACTATGAAAGGAGCGCCAATAATTTGTGCAGCAGACAATGACTACCGTGCGTGCTTGACGTAAGCAATTTTTAAAAAGAAATATCTGCTCATATGCGGCTATAAATAGCTGTGGCAATATTGTATCATTTTTAGAGACATTATATCGTCTACGAAATAGCACATTTGCATGATTGTTCGCGACAATCGCGTCTTATTACATAAATAAATCGGTAGAACTAAATTGCTTTTACGAAATTGTAGAATAAATGCTTTTGTAACATAATGTCTCTTTTTAGTTCTTTGATCAACTAAAAACGTGTCTTACACCACGCCTGCGTATCCTCTTTGGCTAGAAACGAAGAAAGAACGTGTGTATTATGATATTTTTGATTTTACGACGTTACTCTAACCCTAAGTAAATCTATATCGAACGTGTGGTTGCGAGTTGTTACCAGCTTTCTTCGTAAATTAAATATTACGTACGATGGGACTACGATATCGCTATGATGTACGATGGATGTGTATGTCCTAATTACGTGTACTTCGCTTAAATACATGTATCGATCCTTGCGTCGATTCTCTTTAGCGATCGCTTTAATATCGTAGAACGAGTAACGAACAACGAAATATTTACAATGCGTGTAGTTTTACATTCAGCCGATACATTTAATTCCATTCATATTCCATGAGAAACTACGTATACATTTTTCAAACATGGCGTGTATTTGTCTGAAACGAATCGTCTCTGTATGCATATATATATACATATATATATATATATATTACAACACGCTCGTAAATGAAAGTAGCTCGCTTTACTACGTAGAAACAATGGTCGAACGAACATCTAAAAGTACGAGTATCGTCGAGTGCCTTTTATACAAATGGTATGGTATAACTTTAATACGTAAAAGCAGTTTGTACAGCAAATCTTAAACCCATCGATTCGATATCAAATATACGAGTATGTTTTCTCATTTGTTTATACATGTATATATGTAGGACATTTACAGTATACGAAGAATATGAAAAATTAGAATTATTACGCAGTTTGAAATTGCACCAGTTACTACAATGCGTATAATAAAATAATATATCGAAAAGTTAGTCGACTGAAGAATTTCAATGCCAATAAGAATCGTATTATATGTACGTGGTAACAAATCTGTGTTTTATAGATGCGTTAATTTTTTGTATTAGGTAAGGAAATTTGTAACAAAGAAAACAATCTTACCATACATCGTCCAACTCGACTATATTTGACCGCGTCTTCGTTTACCTGATAAACGTAAATATAGTTGTCTCTGGAACCCAGAGCTAATAGCGTTCCATCCGGTGAAAATCTAACGACCTGAAAGGAAAACACAGGATCGTTAGAGAGTCGTTAGCGAAGTAAAGTTTATCGCGATGGGAAATAAGACAATTATAAGGAGTTTTACCTGAATAGGTTCAGACCCATCGCTGTGATGAGTGTATAATTCTCGAGTTTCACTGTCGATCGCTAACCATTTTCCGGAAGTGCATCCGACCACCATAACATTACCGTCTGGTGTGAACCCGATGCTCTGTGCTTGCTCCTAAATGAATGAAAATTCTGTTCAATCGCTGTACAATTATATTTACGGTACGCTCGTTCTTTCTCACAATCTGCGCGCGAAGTATTCAACGTTTATCTTTATTTGTGTATAACGATTGAGATACGGTGGACGCGCCGTTACGAATTATCGTTTATTTCGAAACCTTCGGCAATCCATATACAAGGTGAGTCGAAACGAAAAACAGCACACGAAAATGTCATCGCTATTTTATAACAAAGTTTAAGTTACACGTTCGCGTAGAACGTCGTATCCCAATACGGTTATACCAACAACGAATTCATAGGTTTGGAATGTTACGACGTTAAAGCGAGCTTGGGGCCTTTAAAATTCCGATCTAAGTTGTAATTTACCCCGATATCTTTGCTCCAGACCACAGTGTGACTGAGACTATCCCACATTTGCAACAATCTATCGTGGCCTGCTGTTGCAAACTGCGGTAAAGTCGGATGAGCTGCGAGTCCCCAAACTTCTTCCGCGTGTCCCAACATCGCCGGACTAAATCCCATTCCCACATCGCCGACTAAAATGCAATTCCTGGTTGTTCCGATCAGCAACTGTGAACCTCTGCCTTCCGCGAGTGTTCGAATCCCGCCAAAGTGATCCTCGATCTAATAAATCGGATATATTGTATTAACGTTAACGCGATAATACTGCCACTGCGTGTACTCCAAGTACTTCGAGGAAATTCAACGAAAAAAATTACGCTTTTAACGATCTAGTTTACCTATGCAGGCTTGCGTATCTTATCGATCGCATCTCTGTTACCATTAACGCTAGGAAGTATGATATATAAGGAAAGATCGATGGGCAAAGCGTTAACTCGAAACGATAAACGTCGTAGATAAGAATAAGTTTAGGTAAATTATTGCGTTTTAATTTCTAAGGGTCGCGATTAACCTTAGAGAACAGCAGTAGTAGCATTGGTATTATTTTCTTAAGCTTACTTGTGCTTCATCCCCCGTCAGGTTTAACGATTCGTCAAAATACAATATTTTGCCATCTTTGCCACCTCCGGTGACGATAAAACCATCTTTCAAAACGCAAATCGAAAATATAGATCCTTCGTGAATGTTCCTCGCTATCTTCGAAATCGTGTTTGTTCCTATAAAAAAGATGTTACGATTGTTACTATTACAAATATAGGATGTTATATTATCTTTACACATATAATATCGTGATTATGACGGCAAGTATCAAACGCGCGACCAAAACTGTTCATTTTTTACGTTCAACGATCTATGAGCGATCTAAGTGGCGTAAGTCGAATCACTTAGTAGTAATATAGCAGCGATATCTTGAAATAACCCGAAATACTTTTAGGCTTGAAACTTGAAAGAAAAATGCATTTGTATCTTATTGTCCTTTCGTCAACCTGAGTTGGCTGCCCGTCTCGCGGCATACTATCCTGTATACGGAAACATGTACGCGTTATATACGCGTCGGTCGGTGCGATCAGTAACACGAAATTCCTCTTACCTCTGCCCCAAACGATGATGTTACCGTTGCTATCGCCAGTAAGAACATCACCGCTCTGATTAAAAGCCACGCAGGTAACGTATCTTGGTTTTTCTCTGCTCTCGAAAATGCCCATCCGTTTGTACAGCATGCCACCGTTATCGAGGGACCAGAAGGACACGTGTCCCTTTCCGCAGGACACGATCTGGTTCCGTTCCAGCGGATGCCATTCGGCGCATACCACCGTGTCCACCGAGCACTGCAATTGACAATCGTCGTTCATAAAATGGGCCGGTTCCGGTTTCGAATCGCTGTGAAGCATCGAAGTGGGTATCTTTGTCAACCAAACTCTTTTTCTTCCTTCGATCCGTTCAGACGGCATCCAGTCGAATATACGCGCGTACATACACGGTGTCTAACAAATAGCGCTAAAATATCAAGTATCGTAACAGGAATTTCAAACGTTTTTTAATCGAAGGAAAAGTCGCAACGAAAGTACATTCGTACGAGATTAATCTTGACGAGTCTGCGTTACTTAAATCCGTAACCGCGCATAGAGCGAAACCAACGTTGATTGGAACGTACCTTTGTTTCCGTCACTTTGGTACCCCGTTCTCCTTTCTGCCAATCCCAGATCGAAATGTTGTGATCGGAAGTCTCGTCGATAGCGCACAGGTAATTTCCACCGTCCGCTTTCGAGAACGAGAGACAACAAATCGAGCCATCGAACTCGCCGTTACCAATCACACAAAGAGTGGTCAAACTGACCGAGTTCCATATCCTTATGTGAGGCTGAGAAAAATTCGCAATATATTTCTTGCACGTACGTGGTATGTGCGAGGGTCGAACCAGGAGCAATACACCTTCGATGTTACAACCTCCTAACGGAGGTAGTAGGTAAATTTTGAACCGAATCATATCGAACAGTCATTACGCGATCGTATTCACTTCAACTACAATTGCACGATAAATTGCCGCGATTTCATCACGCGTTCCAAACATATCGTTGGCACGTCAAGCGTCTCGGTATCGTCGATCATCGTTTTTAAAGTATTACTCTTCGTCCAACCCTGGTAAAATCTAATATAATACGTTCTTACCATAGCATCTCGTCTGTCGGTTCCACACACTTGACCAGTGGCGACCACGAGTTTGTTTGGGTGGATCGCTATGCTAAAATATTTCTCTATTAATACAAAATCACACGACAAGTCGAAAGGAGAAAGAGAGGGGCGGAGAGAGAGAGAGAGAGAGAGAGAGAGAGAGAGAGAGAGAGAGAGAGAGAGAGAGAAACAGATTTACTAGTTCAAATAAGTAATTGTTTTGACGGCAGACATTGAATCGAATCTTCGGTAGTAAATTGCAAGTTACTTTTCATTTCGTTCACCTTTAGAGACCGCGAGAAGAATGTATCGAAACTATCGAAAGAGATTCGGAGATTTTCTTAATTTTTGTTAATCTATTCGTTGCACGAGCGTGGCATCTTGGATTTTACAACCGCGAGTGGACGATCTCGTTTCCGAAGACGGAATCCAATTAATTAACATCCTTTCGGTTCGGTAGAACGATGGAGAAGAAAGCCGTTTGAAGACGCGATACCGCCGCCATTAGTTCCGCACGATCATTAAGATCGACGGAGCAGATCCACGCATGAATTCAATTAACCCACCACTTGATATCGTCCGTATGACCCAAGTAGTGCCTCTGGCTATGCTCTTCCATGTTGTACAAGACCACCACGGCCGCGACGAAATAAACGATTTCCCCGGTTGGCAGCAGATGCAGATTACTTCGACAGTCTCTGCCTCGGTAACCGTACACCCAGTCGAGTTTTAGTTTACTCTGGGGCGGTGTGCTGACTTTGTGAAGGTCGTACAACTCCATCAAAGGCGTCGGGACGTAAAGGACGACGGGCCGACCCCGTAGGTACATGCGGACGGTGCTTTCCTCCTCGTTGTACTGCATGTCTCTGGTACTGCGAATTCACAGATACGTTCCTTTTAATCTGTTCGCGCGAACCAACTTCTTCTTTCGGTACGAAAGTGGATTCGATCGAAGCGAGAATTTATATAGACGCGGATAAGGATGAGAAACGGTGGATACCAAGGTAGGTAAGTTTCGATCGTTCGAGGCGAACAGCTACGAACACGCACTCGTAATATCTCGAAATAACTTTCTTTCGTTCGCTATCGCGTACGTTCAAATTTCCATTATTACTTTCCACGATACTTTCCACGATCAACTCGGAACGATCGGTCTTTCTTGCAAAAACGAGAAACGTTCGCATTTCACGTTCCCTCGGTCAACGCGTTACCGCGTGGCAGTACTACTTTCCACTTTTATCCGTCATTTATCAACTTTCGCGTCGATAGCCGTACCGCGACAATCGCTTTATTTACTTTCATTTCAGTTTTTATCAGAGGAACGAACAGGTCTCGATATAGTCGATCGGGGACCGCTCTAAAAGAACGAAAGAAGAATCACCGTGTCTTATCGATTCGTTTTAGTTTCACGGATAGCGTTACACCTATCGGGCTTCAACGATATACCGATATACCGATCGAAATCACGAAAACGCGCAATTTACCGTGGCGACGTGTTCGAGAAATCAGGCAACAGTGACTCACGCGTGGTGCGCGAGACTGCTTTTATTACTCAAGCCGGGCATAGTTCTGCGCGTTACCGCGTTACGTCACTTTGGCCTTCCTTTTTGCTCGGTCGTCTGTTCTCCTTCGCGACTGGATTACGATCAACGACTGTTTACCATTCGAGAGGCGATTTACGACTCGTTCGAAATGTCCGAAACCGGTGATTTGGCGAGGCGCGGAGGTCGTTCGTTCTTTTCTCGATCGAAACCACGTTTTTCCGTTAACGGCGACCGTGAACCATTCCGGTGAATGCCAATCAGAGTGAACTGAATATTATCCAGTTGCTGCCGCGTCAGATATCTCGTCGAATCAAATATTCCACAAGATATACGACGCAGATTATTCCATCGACACAAATGAGAAGAACACGTCGCAGAGTGTGGCTCGCGGAGCATGCTACGATATCGTTCTACTTGGCTATGCGTCGAATAACCCCTAGTTTGAAAACACATTAGGTGAAATCTATCTACTTGTAAGGTTGAAACAATTTCTGTGTCGTGAAATTGTTAACTGTTACATAGCATGCTGACAAAAATTACGCAAGCTCGACCGTATGCAGTAGAATTTTTGCATGCAAGTAAACTTTCTGACCGGATGGTCAAAGTAGAGAGACGCGTTCGAATACCGAGCCAGAACGGTTAAACAGATAGCCGGTAAATGAATCGGTAAAGCGTGAAAAGCAACTTTCGTTACCTGACAAATTTTTTGCCAAGCGTCTAAGGTACGCTGAAAACGCATCGGCGTGTACCAGGAAACGGGGGATTCACGGTTGTATAACGACAAGAATCGCGATTCACTTTCTTCGGGAATGCAATGGCGGTGCTTGCTATGCGCTAAACGGCCCGTTATCCACGTGACTTTCGTTCGTACCTGTTGCCTCGTAGTCGTGCTTTCAGCCAAGTATTCCTTGGATTATCGTGTCCGAATCTATACGGGGCAACAACGTCTCGCAGTCCTCTTTACGTGTATCGCGGATAGCCTTTAACGCGCGAATTCGCGTGATTCCATGCCGTTTGCATATCGGTATACGCTGCGGTCTTTCTTCGTCTCGAATCGTTCAACGGAATTTGCGATTGCGTTTTTCGAGTCGGTCTTTAACCCGGCGACGCTTTAACCGTATCCTGAGAAAATATAACGATATGGCGCGGATACAGCGTGCTTCGATCAATTTTTTCAAACGTTTAAAGAATTACGCACATTTTTCACGATTAATCGTCGTACTTCTTTCTTTTTCTTTTTTTTTTTTGTCAGATATCTACACACACACATATATATAAATATATATATATAGATATAGATATATAAAGTAAAGTAACATCGCTGCGAGGAAAACATGTCGAACCATCTGGTATTCGATAACTCACCCGTTCGAATAGACGTGTCTCGCTATTAGGCCGAGTCTTGGAATTTTTATCACGATCACAAATCCAGAGACCGAGAAATGCGTCTCTGAAACGTTCCACGAATGTGCAGTGGATTACGGAGGGCTGATCGAGGAGAAATAAGAAGGCGAACCGCGTTCCAAACAAGATATTCCTTTCACGAGCGAAAAGAAAGTCATGCTCGAGTTACTACATTCCAAATAAGCGTTTCCCATTTAAAATTAAAACAAAAATTAAAAAGGTTCTTCGTGGTTCTGGCGAAAAAACGTAACGCATGCACGGACCTTTTCTTCGTTCTACGCTGCGAAGGTACGTGCCCATCATCGCCAGCGGCAATCTCGTGCAACCTCGTGTTATCCGCGTGCGAGGTCGAACGTCGAAGGCAACTTTTATTATGGTAATTAACGGCATGCCACGTTATCGTAGTACGATATCGCCATGTTCGCAAAATTCAGTAATCTTACTGAAATTCAGTTCCGTTACAGATATAACATTAACTGGTACATCTGTTGCAACCATACGGGATGGTCCGATGATTTTCATCGTCTTAACAATTATTTTCGTCGTTTTCCGCATTACAAGGATACAATATTTACATCGTACGGATACGTAACGCGACATTGACGACGTGTTTCTCGCTTTATTGGGCGTCGATTCATCGATTAGTACTACTGAAAGAAATTAATCGTAAAAGATCGCGAGAAGTAACGCGCGAACGAAAAATTATCCATGCCTTTCACCACTCACCTGAAAGAGGTGAAAAAATGTACGTCTTAAAATCGGCTGTACATGTGTACAACGTACAATGTGCACCATGCAACGTGTAACGTGCAACGTGCAACGTGCAACGTGCAACGCGCACATGGCGCGTTCATCCGCTTAACCCTTTCGTGACTAGTGAAACGCATATGTCTCACTTGAGTATTTAAACTGTAGAAGATACAGGGTGTTTCCAAAGTCGTGGTAAAACCGGAAAGCAAGCGATGCAAAAGTAAGTCGAAAATATAGAATAAAAGTTGGTCGAGCGATCTTCTTAGTTCATCCGGTCTGGCTAGCCAAAGCTTTACTTACGATTATGAACGATATCAGCAAGCATGGAGTTAAATAATGCAGATAGCTTTAATGGCACGTTTACTTTAATCGTTTACAACTTAGCGAAGACGCCGCGTTCGACGTGGCAGACAGATTCTTGCTCGACGAATTAAAGAAGCGTGAACTAACGATAATGATTTCCACGTCTCAAATTTCATACTCCTTACTTCAGTTTCCAGGCCTTAAATTCTCTACTCCGTATTCAACGTGTACACGAGATCCTAATTACTCCTTAATTATTTCCATACAAATTCCCCTCCTCCCGATATTTCCCATACCGTTACTAGTCTGGTCAAATACGCAAACACATATACGCCGACGTAAACGTAGGCCATAGAGACGTTACGATAACGGCCTCTTCGTTAACGTCACTGGAATCGCTCCCTTTCCGTTCGTACGATATTACGATTTCGGAAACATCCTATATATATATATATATATATCGAATCGTGCTTTTACTACATGTCAAATTGCATTTATCCACGCAAAGTCGTATCGAATTCCTTGAGGTTTCTCGCCTGATGTAGAAAGGACGTCTTATAGGATATCGATACTCTTTGTCATTCGTATAGATAGATTTTATCCGGTATCGGAGCAAATATCTTATATTTATTTGCATTAAATTAAAATTGTCTTATAGTCATGAAATGAAAAAGAGAGAGAGAGAGAGAGAATACACTGTTGCTTTTTATCGTATAAGTTAATAGGTTGACAACTAAAGTTGTTATTTGTTATTCAACGAGCTTTTGATTATTAATTTACCGACTTGCGTCTAAACAATGGCTTTATGGCCACGAAAAGGTGAAGCTTCCAAAGGTTGCACTACGAAAATCGGAAAGTGCGAAAAAATATCTTTATTTACCCGTGTTTCACGTTGTTCAGCGCCGGTGGCTTGAAGAGGTTGAACAGAGACTTGGTGGAGGCTGAGAATCTATAATGAACGAAAATGCAAACGAAAACCATGCGGTGCAAAACAAAGAGAATTATAGTAATACAAAGAAAAAAGAAGAGAGAGAAAGAAACAGGAATTTCGCGACGGAACGTACGTGCTTTTCTTTTCTTTTCTATGGACGATTTGCGCGCTCTCCCCCGCGATGAGCAGAATTATACGCTTCCGGCAGCGCTCTCTCGATTCAGTTGCCACCAAAGGGAAGCTCGAGCGAATGAAAAGCAACCGGGAGATAGTTACACGCTTTTGACGATTAATGAGCTGCGAAGTGAATTCACATCGCGAGACACAATCGATAGTCCGTTGCCCTGTTCGCCGCTTTGTCGATCGACGGCTGATATTTACTCTTCAGATTCGACTTGTAAAGTGCCAAGGGTAGAAATACGTAAATACGTATTTTACAAGGAAAACCACGACGACTCGACATCCAGAAACGAATTGCATCGTTTTGACGTTAAAACAAGCGACGAATGGTTTCTTTGAGACTTTAACGATGGTTATAGATGATCGTTCACCGTGACGACTGTTGGAATTTTTTCGAGAGGAAATTGCACTTTAATGGTTCGACAAACCGAACGAGGTGTTTCAAAGGCGTTCGTACTTGTGTAGGCGCGCGCTCGGTTTACTTTCATTCATTCAAGAAGAAAAAGCATGTTCGACCGTCGCGTAACGTAAAACGTTCATAGAAGCGAAAATGTGCACCGAGAGAGGGTTCGACCAGAATCGGTGTGTGAAAAAGGGGGAAATCACGAAAGCAGGCAAATGTGCACTCGCTCGTTAATAATATCGATCCCCTGCTTACCTGTTACTGACAAGTTGCGAATTGCTTCCCTGATTTTGCGGGGAATGCGTAAAGTCCCCTGTCGACGACCACCGTTTCGCCCTTCTTAAGCTGCTTTGCGGTGGTCCGTTCGATCTCGCTGTCGGCGATCTATCGAATAACAGGATTACTCTGTGACGAAAAAATCTCGTTACCTGTATGACGAAACTGTCACTCTGTAGCCAGGATTCGATTTATCTCGAGTTCAATGAAATTCGCCCCTCTCGTTCTCCGTTATTGTACGATAATCTCACCGACGATTCGTTCCAACGATATCGACGTTTAAATATCAAACGATTTGACAGGCGCAGGCGACGACTCGATTCATCGCCCTTTTACCGATTACCACTCGCATTGTTAATTGCTTAACCCCAATACGCAGTTTTTCTCCTCTTTTTTTTCTTTATTCTCGCCCGATTCAAGGCGGACGTTCCTGTGCGTGTGCGTACGTGTACAACGTTTGTTCACGATTTTTAATCGGGTCACGTCCTATTCGATGTAAAAAGAAATCCTGCGAATCCAGCGTTTGGTACGTGGCAGAATTCTACATCTTTTGTCTACTATAACGCGTTTCCTCTAGATACGATCCGAAACCTGAAAGATACGTATACGATTCGGCCGAATATCGTTCGAAAGGATTAGATTTCTCTATATCTGGCGTTTCGTCTCTAACATCTGCAATAAATTCGAAAGCAGAAGACCATACTACTAAGAACTTTCATGCTCTATAAAATTAACAAAACAACGACAGAGTAATAATTTATAGCAATAACATCGATAAATATATGGTTTGCATTTCACTACGAACAAGTACCAAAGAGAATGATTTCTCAAAGGGTATTTATCCAAAGAATAGAAACTTGTTTCCAATTTATACCGCTAAATCGTAATTCGAACAATTGTAATTGTATTCGACGACATGCACATCGAGAAGAATATCTACTTAAATCCTTAATCTAATGGGAGCAGTAAGTTTTGCATACAAGGGTAACGAGTTGGTAAGCAAGGCGACCACGTTCGTTTCGATTTGTTCCGTTTCGAATGATCGTCGTTTTCTGCTATACTGTCTACTAATCTACTAATCGTTTTCTTCATCGAAGATAACGAAATTGCTGGCATTCTTATTTAAGTAAGGAAACTACGAACGAAATAGAAAACGAATGAATTTCGTTGAAAAACGTGTACCTGGCTACTGGCAGTGGCGTGGCTCTAGGACTCGGCGATGGCACCGGGGAAACGCTACTACTACTGGGACTGTCCGAGTGTAACGAACCCGTTGATTGGTAATGAACTGACCTTCTGAAAATTCAGTTTAATTTGCTCCGTCTATTCCAGCCCATAACTGGAATTCTTGCCAAACGATATTCGTATATAAGATACTTTGCACAGTGAGTAAAGAAGGTAAGCGCAACGAGGATCGTAGCGTGATTCTAAATCTTGCAATCGACGGAGATTTCTAAACAAAATTTCGCCTTTGAAACGCATTTAAATGTCGCAATATTGGCTGTCGTGATCACGAAATTGTTAAATTAATCGTTGAAAATCATATTGTCGCGCGTAAAATTCTTCCATTATTTCTGTGTTCCGATATATCTGTAATTATTGATATATTCTTGCTGTTTCATTGGCAGCACGTTATTTCTTTTACTAAAGGTAGATGTACGTATAAACGTATAAATATAAATATATGGCGAATAAAGCTGCTTCAAGAATTATTAAAACTTTAACATTTTTTCCGTGAGAAGCGATCATTTGCGTCCCATTATTTTCTCCAAACTTTCGTTCCTGCTGATCGGTAGATCGCAATACGTATGACGAGTAGGTTGCGATAAAAACATTTGATCTTGAATTTCAAAATCTTTCTACTTACTTACTTACGTTCTTTACACCCTGTACATATCGTGGCACATAGGTAAATACACGTGCATTCAAGAAAAAGAGATATCGTATATTCCGATGATTCGATTGGAAAAGTTTCAAATGATATAAATACCGTTGAGGAAGTTGCGACGAGTGCGTGTAACTGACCGGTCTCCGTGGACTGGAGATCGAGTCTCGAATATCCTGGGAAGATCCTGACGAAGACGAATTCCTCAGACAAGAGCTGCCAGTTTGTCGTAAACGTATGTCTTTCTGGGGTGTTGAATTTTGATTACCTGAGACACACGAAATATCAACAAGGTAACATTATCGATCACTTTTTACAGGAGCAGACGAAGAGACGTTTAGATTCGTTTAGAACCAGTAGCAGCCCGGAATTCACCTCGAAGCGCACCGATTGCTCGATGAAACGCGAAGGTAACGAAACATGACCCTAACCAGTCGCGTGCTAACAGCTACACCCGATGAACTTTGTTTTAAATGGGCTGAAACTCGCGAGGCTTCCCCGTATCTGCGATTTGCGACCTGCCTCTACGGCTTCCGTAACAATTAGCTTCGAAGCTTTGGAATTCCTAGCCGCGATACGGGCTTTCGTGTCTCGAAAATTTATATCCTTCCGTTTTCTAATCAGCGGTCCATTTTCGCAAGTTAATCGAACCACCGATTTTCTCCATATCCACGTGAATCTTTTCTTCGTCGGTTCTTCCTTTTTCCGCTACTCGCTAATAACTGCGCAACGAATGTACATATACACAGACTCTTTTATTTCTAATAATTCTTGAAAATTAAAAAATACGTATCTAAAATGTTTTCTTCGCGAATACATCTAGACAATGAGCGAAGAACGTGCAAGTATCGAATTAATTCGCGCAAGGATCGCGACTGTAACGTATAACGCGTACTTACTTCTAAGCGATACATGACCGTTCCTTAAGGGCGAGGACACTATTCTTTCGTTTCTCCTCTCGTTTCTCTCATCCTCTCTTTTCTCGCGTCCTTCCAGCTGGGCAATTCGCCTCAGCGCATCCGCCAGAGTAGCTCGAAGACAAACTATCTCGTCCCTCTGCGCCAAGGATTGCCTCTCGAGGTCCGCGACTCGGCCTAACAGCGATCCGGTCTCGCACTCCAGCATCTCGTCTGTAAAAGGGAATTCGCGTTCAATGGAATAAAAATATGGCAATGAAACGTGGCAATTCTTTCGTCTTGTAAACGTTCAAACGCTATTTCACGGCTACGCGTTTATCAGATCTCTCAGATTTGTCAGATTTCTCTAGTTTGTTCGCGTATTACAGCGTCCACTTGGCTGTAAAAAACGATCTAACATACATTTCCTAGAATCGACCATCGTCAGCGTTAATTATTTAATTATGGATTTAAAAAAGGGAAAAGGGAAAGATGTGTTCGGAATTCTAGCGATACTCACGCCACGCCTGCTCCGCTTCGTCGATGGTGTCCATCGCGTCCGGCGTGGACATTGCGATTAACGATGACTTTACGATGACTCCGACGTATTAATACGTTATACGATCGAATTGATCAACGAACGCAAACAGAGCCAACGTGCTCCGTTTCGCAGCATGTCTCTTCGACCGACTGTCACTTTTCTTCTACGAAACGCGAGTAAATTTGCTTTAATGTAAATTCATTTTCCCTCCTCAGCCGGGTTATCACTTTTCTCCAAACGTTTATTACGTTCTATGGGTCGATGCGTCTCGTTCGATCCATCGTTTATTTCCTAATCGAAAGATTCGAAATTTCTTCGAATATATTGTATTAGAACTATACGGGCACATCGCTAAGAACGGTCGAACGGGTTTTGCGCGTGTTTTCTTCGACTTTCGTGCTCGTAGAAATTGGGCTACGAAACTTTTATCAATCGAACGGGGAGAGAACTACTGAAATATTTTCGTTAAATAGAAATATGGACGATTACGCGTAAAAGGGGATGGCGAGTCCAATGACGTTGACCTTGACCTTGAGATACGTTGTAGAGGAGAAGGTCTCGAGTAACACGTACTTTGTAGGGACGGTGTCGCGATCGTGGTTTAAAAGTTGGCTCAGATTAGGTTAGATGCTTCGAGGAATCTAGGGGGTTCGGCACCCCAGCCACTCAATAAAATCTAAACTTACGTAACTTGACTGTATCTTACCGCTGTTAAGATCGCAATCCTATGCAAATGCGTATGCAATTTCACTTTTAACCAGTTATATCGGTGTAAATGTAATCTAGCAAGTAGCATTTTCTTTTCGTCGTAACTTTTCAACCGCGATCGCGCCACGCTTCGTACAAAGCGCCTGTTACTCAGGTCCCTCGGGATAACGTATCCGAAATTGAACAAAATTGGAGTCGAGAGTCGAGATCGTGTTTATATAAAAAATGGTATGCGGTGAAAATTTCTATAAAATAGAAATATCGTGATTTCTCGGTATCGAGAGTGGCTTGGAGCTTCGAAGGAAATGCTTCTAATAATATACATACTAAAAAGCTATGATCGCTATAACATTGTATTCCCGTAAAGAATACGAGAAAGAAGCGAAAGAAACTTTTCACAAGGTTTATAACATACACGTTTACTCCGATTATATGCAAATCATTCTGTAACGTAGAATTATTTAATGACCCATTTCCCACAATTGTAACGCTAGATAGTAACAGCAAACTGTTCCATTTACCTTAATAAAGTATTAAAGTATTAATTACAATGCACTCGCACCAACCGGCTAGATCAGAGAGATCGATATAAAAAATAATTTCTCTCCACATAAATCTGGTACTGTACAAAACGAAATCAACGAAACATGTGCTATCGGAATGTCGTTATACGTGCAATGTGCTGATACGAGTTTCGCATCGATGTAACGTGAAACTCGTGACACTGGAAATTTTTTTAGAATTTCCATCAACAGCCAAGTTACACGTTCGTCGCGTTAATTCTCCTTACGTGAAAAGAACGCGGTAACCGTTAAAACTTTTATCGAACGAAAGATAAATCCGCCGTTATTTTTCGCATTCTTCTTACAACTTTTCACCACATTTTTATACAACGCAACACACTCTCTTCCTATGTTTATTCTTAGAATATATTAGTACCGTTTGGCGGAAAGGACCCAGGAAACTCTGTATACATAATCGATTGGAGTTGCGAAACATCATGAAAGTCGGTATCGTTAAAACGTTATTCGCAATTTATGACTAAGCACATATTCTTTCGGAAAAAAATCTTCGATAGCAACAGCACATGGGAAGACGCGGAAAAATAAATTTCGTATTGTTACGAATTAAATCTCTGTTTGTTGAAAACAGAACGAACAGCGAAAAACGAGAGATCCAATTAACGCTTTCTTTTGCGAGCGAGCAAATGAGTGAGAGGATTCTAATGTCAATAAAGACAAATTGTAACCAATAAAGGAGATGAGTGAAAAGAAGACACGAAAGTAATAATATATTTATTATACGCAGCATGAAATTGTAGAGATAGCGTGATACGTTCAAATTTGCGGCGTAGTCGTTCGAAAACACAGCGACGTAAATTTAATATCGCGTAAATCGGTATTTCTAGAAAAGAGACAAATTATTCCGGAGTTGCGTATATTACGAATTCTTAATTGTCGAACACCCAAATTCACTGGAAAAATGTCGTTTTATATTCAAAATATAAATAAATCCATCGACCAACGAGAAAAATAATTTTACGATCGGACAACATATGTTTTGCTTCTCACGAAAGATTGGTATTTCTTAATACGACAGACGTCTACTTACTTGCTATTCTATCATCAGACTCGAGAATATAATATCAGCGTTATATAAAACTATATCTTCCACGGATAGACGAAGAAGCGTTTGGTATTTCCCCTTCCATTTTCAAAAGATAAGCGTCGAATAAATTACGTTTACTTCTAAGGCTAAACATTTCGATCGACTATTCCACGTTATATCAAACTTTCAAACAGTTATTTATATTTATAGTTGTCATTCCACGATTCGAGAGAGATATACATGTATTGTACGAATACGTGTGTTACGTACTACTGTTATTCGGATCTGGGAAAGTTTTGCTTGACATCTTTATTACACCAGATAACAGCATTCGTTTGGAACGATGGTCGTTTCAATTATTTTTATTCTACTCTCTAAATCGTTTTCTTCGTTTTGTATAATAATTACACCGATATAAATATATCTTTTGCGATCTGCATTTTCGCCGCAAATAAAGTCATTTGCCTTTCCGCGAAGCAGATTCTTATTAAAACGTTCGCAAAATTTGTACAAGTACCGAGACGAAAACGGACATTGAAAATTCAACGGACCGTCGTTCTAAAATCGCCATGTACCTACGTGTATATAAATTATAAATATAAACTACATTTTCGTTAAAAACTATTACGAAAAAGGGGCGGAACCTTGAAAACACCGAAACATAAAAATTCCAAAGATTCACTGTCACTGATCCGCATCTTCGCAGAATCTTTCCCGGTAACACCGTACAAAACACGACTTCGCGTGGAACCACGATCCAACCTTTCGAATATTAAACCATCTGTTTACCCGAGAAGCATAGGAAGGAAAAATCGCGTTTCAACGAACCAGCGACTCGACCTGTTCCGTTCCGCTTTTTTTCATTTTTATCGACCGCAACGGTACTTGGAAATCGCTTGGATCGATCCGAGACAAAGGGCTTTGCACTTTCCCTCGAGTTTCCCCGTAGCTAGCAGAATGACGATAACACCGACGACAAGGACGTTTCCGTCGCGAGAACGCGTACACGTGTGTTTTCCGTACGGTCGCCCCAACGTTACTGTCAGCCCGAGAGTACAGCTGCTTAGCCGCGATCAATACGTTCTAGATACTCCAGATGATCCAGATGACTCGGCTACGTTACGCGAGCCATTCACCGGGGTCACGATACCACTGACAACTACACAAACACACACACACAAACAAACACAAACACGCGCGAGCGCACCGGCCACCCGTATTTTACGTGTTTTTTCTTTTTTTTTTTTTTCTCTGTTTGTTTCCTTCCTACTGTTTCTTTGAATTCTAGCGGTGTCGGTGTAGAGGGTGAAAAGTGGATACGTAGAATTCAAATCGTACGTAGTTCGAGGAGCGACGAAAGAACGTTCCCCTCCTAGGATTTGACAAAACGTACGAGTTAGTAAATTTAACGAAACCCGGTTAAAAACGTATCTTTTACAACGCTGAACGGGCATCTTTCTTAATTATATTGTAATTAATCGATGATCATACGAATTTTTATTAAATAGCAAGTTTCAATCTCCGTTATCGATTTGAAGATAGTACGATATTGTACAACGGCAATGACTTAAAATTGAATCAGTCTAAGATTAGAGATGACGAAGCGCGAATGAATTATTCGCATAAAGCACCCTGAAGTAAGCGACACACTTTTGCCAAATGGCAATTTTGTACGAAAACTCGAGTGACCGACTTACGACGCTCGACGATTTACGTACGACGATTTTACTTAGCCAGAGTTTGTTAAATTTTTGTATTCTTTCGTCTTAATCAGCGTTAATGCCACTAGCACTAATTGCGCTAATAACGTCTATTCCAACTCAAGATTTTAACTTAACCAAGCTTTCCTTTTAATCATACACCCTTTTCTAAGTATTAAAGTCTAAGTATTAAGTCTTTAAAACATTTTGCATTGAGAACAGAGACAAGCAGAGAACTTGTACGGATATTCGATATTTTATTTGTCAATTAATATAGATAGATATCGACATTTATATTATATTCGTTACGAAGTTTGTTCGCTTGATCGCGAGAAACCTATCCCATAAACGTAAACCAAACGACTCTACTCATTTCCGGAGATGAGATTAGACGCGTTCGATTTATCATTCGGGGTCGTCTCTAATGAACGAGTCGCATCCTGGTTATCGGACACACCCTAGCTATTCTTTGAAATCATCTTGTCCTATATCGACGGAGTCGTTCTATTAAAAATTACTTCGGTTATGTCATCCTCCGGCACGATTCCACCGGATCACGCAGTCTGCAAAACGAGTCAAGCTCTATCGAAATCGTAAACCGATTACCAAAACTTTCCATGCGACAGACAAGTTTTATTTTAAGCGGCTAAGAGTATAATAAACTATCTAACGGGAGACGATTACCGGCGAAAATTTTCTGATTGTAAGAAGGGAGAATTTTTCCGAAAGTCGATACTTATCGTAAACATCTGGTAGCCGATATTTGTTACACGTTCTTTACCAACTTCTTCGCAACAACTGCATTGTCCGTTTTTTAAAGAACGTGCGTTGCTTCCATTACGCCATTTATTGATCCACGAGTATCGAACACAACTAATACGACCCTTTTAACGCAGACATCTAGTTATGCAAGTTATCTATTATCGCTTAGTACAACGTTGTTGTAACGTAGTTGAAATTGATTTTCAAACTGATACACTAATTATAATACAATATATATATATATATATATACAAGTATATAATATATAAATTACGATATAATAATAAAGTCAGTGTAAAAACAAAGTTCAGTTTTTATCGATACATTTTGTCGTTACGTTGGCAACCGAACGGCAAAATAGCGAATTGTTGTTGGTTGCCGATGATATTTTTAGTCTAGACAAACGTTTCGTTACGTAGGTGTAGAATATTCAGTGGCCATGCTAGCTAATTTCGATGTATGTAGGTATATTAATAGCCAAAAAGAAGGTTACGCAAATATACAGCTATATATATACTACTTATCTCGTCTACTGTCTCCGGATATCGACAATTTCTAATTATGTCGCTATCAGATTACACCAATTTTCGTTCTAATCTAACGCAATTAGTGATTTACGTTATTACTAACACAATAGCATCGCATTATTATTACTTTGGTTATTTATCACGTATCTTAATACGGTGTTGTATCCTAACATAATTGATTAAAATATAAAACGTAAAGTATGAACGTAAATTAATAATATATAGGAAACTATGATTATCGGAAACGATCGGTTGTACGATATTCGTTATTATTTCGTTAAAAACACAGCTACGTTATTCAAAGATGAGATCAATTAATCGATCGAAAATTTCTTCCCCCGAACAAAAGGAATTTAAATTCGAGATTGGCACACTTGGTAACGACAACGGGGCTTCGATTACGCTTCATAGACCAAACGTTCCGGCCACACGATCCGATGCTCGACAAACTCGACGAAGCATCGAAACGTCGAACGTTTCCACCGAATTCAGGTGCTTGGTGAACGTTGAAATTTCGCGAAATTCCAGCCAAGCACCGTTACAACGTTACGATACATCGTCGACTAGAGAAGCGAAATGTGGGATCGATATTAACGAAAGAACAGGATGAGCATGGCGCACCTTCGCATAACGTCATCGCGCTACCTTCAATGCCTTATATAACAAGTGACACCGGTCACCATACAATATCTATTTTCCGCATTTACGACGCACGTTCGGCTCACTATTTCTACGGCAACGCGCCGCTCCAATCGTCTCCTCCAATCCATAGTTACATACATGTCTAACAGATATTGATATTTGTTTCCTTATCCTCAAATAAATTCTTTTTATCTTCTTCTTCGATCATCTTACGAAAATTGCTCTTTCCTACCTCCGGTAATTTTCCAATGTATCCGCTCCTGGATTCCTCAATTCTAATTAAATTCACACAGTATCGATTCTATCGTTTAACAGCTTATTAATCTACGACTATATTTATTCGAATTTACCGATTATCATGGAAAGATTTCGTGTTATATATACGCATGGTCTATGTAAGTCAACGCGATAGTACGTTTTCTTCGCAGATGACGCAAGTTTTGCTAATCACAAATAAGTACAAATAGAATCGCAGACATCGACTAGAAGACCCATTTTTACAATAGGGATTTTATCGTAAAATAGATTTTTTAAAAGAAGAATTCCCTTAAACGTGTTTATATAGTTAGAATATGTAATTTACGATCCAAAGAACGTACAACGTATTTGCTTGTGAATACGTATGCAATAAAAAAAACTTACTCATTTCTGGCTTCGCGTCCTGTGTCGTATGCCCGTTCACGTGCATCGTCGCGTCCGAATTTTTCTTTTCATACTGATATTGCTCCTTCGTTGAAGACTCCGTATCTAAAAGAAGAGACATTACAGATCGACTATATCCTTATCGAGTTCGTTGATTCTAATATATTATAATAATAATATACGTAGCAAAATATACGTACATGTACCACGATAATTATATTTTTGTTTTTAGCGACCGTTATATTCCATACAAAAAGACGGCGGGAAAAAGTTCTCTTGACTTTTTCTAAACCCGAGTGTCCATTTGAGAGTAAAATTATCGTGAGCTAGCTCTCGAGAGTATCACTCTCAAGTGAACACAGAGAGTCGAGAGTGACTGCTCGAAAGCCCCGTTGAAACGTCTGAAAGTTAAACCGTTTGCGATTTTCTCTGAAACGAATACGCAGTCTCAGAAATCGATCGCATTCTTACAGATCGTACGTTTGAAAAAGTTTCGCTTCATTTTTTTTTCCACGTTTCTTCGTCTCTACTCGAGAATTGAATTCCTGGCAAGAGGAAGAATAGAAACCCGACGCGACCTTGATCAATGAAAACGAATGGCGCTACGCGATCGCGAACCCAGGTGAAGTTGCTTTAGAAACTAGGACGCGTTACACCTTTCGCGCTTGCGTTCCTTTCTATATATATATATACATACATACACACACACACACACGTGTATAATATATAGAAGAAGAAAGTCTATCGAGTTAATTATCGTGAATTCAGATGCGGCAAACTGGCAATTTTCTCTCTTCGCAACTTATATACGTACGTATATATGAGTGTAATCGTTTTTAAAGCATCTGTTATCTAACGGCGAAACGTGATATTCGATATTTCCTTTTATCGGAAACCGAATGTTTATCTGTAATGTAAATGCAGGATTACGCGATTCGATTTAGAATCTTTTCGCTACATTAACACTTTACTCCACTTTGGACGGTATTATACAACCTTTTCAAAAATAAACGAGATACAATCGGATATATCTGATTTATAATACATATGTTCTTCTAAGCACGACCAAAATCAATTATTAATCACGTTTAAACGTTGCAAGTTTCCATCGCTGCTCGGCTCGTAAAACCTCGATTAACCGGTTCAATCGGGACCGGGGTGTACCGTTTAAATTAAGGCATGCCGGATAGTCGAGACCCGAAATGATAAATGTACAAGAATGTCGAACGTTGTAGACCTGCGGACCAGATATCCGTAGCCCGATTTTTAAAATGTCTAAAATATCGTATTCGTACGTATGTACGTACGTACGTAAGTAGATTATTTACATTCAAGCGTATTTCTTCTTAAATCGCGTTGAATCGCTAAATAATATTTCGCTGGTGATTCGCGCGAATGAAACGCGACTGCTTATCGCTTTCTTGACTACAGTCGCGAAAAATCTGTCGGAGGAAGAAGATAGCATGGGACGAGAAGGGTTATCAAATTGGACGAAACGAAAGGAATTTGGTTCGTAAGGAATAAAATGGTAGCGGGGAATGACTGAAAACGAGTCATATTGTTTGCCGATACGATGAATGGAGGAGAACCGTGGTGAATCAGGACGTATCGAGAAACAGCTGGCTTATCCTTCGAAGAAGGAAGCCTTTTGCTCGGGGGAGTCCTTCTACCAATGTACTTGAGCAGTGTAGGCAAGCATTTCGCTCGAAGCGGAGATCGTCGAAAGACCGAAAGAGCAAGAGACGCGGGAACGAGCTGAAACGCAAAACCAGTAAGCATTGACCTGGCCAGAATGCTGCCTTATTGGTGCATAAGACTGGCCCCCACGAAGCTTATTTTACGATACAGCCTGCGAACAGACACACGCGCGTCTCTCTTCGCGTTCGTTCCTTATATGCGCGCATTTAAACGCGACGCGGATAATTGGTTCGCCGTTCGTAAGCAACCTCGATATCAAGTCAGCGTTAAGATTCGCCGGTGTTCGGTTCCATGTATCCTTTGACAGGAACGTTCGACAAGAGTTTCATTCTGCCTCTAATAAATCTCCGTTATGACATACATCGACAACGAATTCGCGCGTCGATCTTACTGCGGCAATGCGATAATTAAAAAACGAATGAATAGAAATTTCCTTTTTCTTACGTTTTCCTTTCTCTGTCGAGATCGTTATCGCGTTACGCTGATTTCAACCAAGTCAGGTTAAAGTAAAGTTAGATAATTAGCGAGGCACACCTCCGCGATTAATCGCGCGCGCACAAAACACGCGTCAATATATCGTACATACACAGTGTCTACGTTTGTATCTATAATAAGTTACTTGTACTGTTACGCTCTTAACACGTAGTAATTAACCGGCCCAATTTAGCGACCGGCAACCGTAAAGAAATTACTATAAGTAAGCACGTGCTTGTTTCCTTGCTTTCTACTCGTATCGTCATTTTCACCACCGCCATTCGTTCGAAACGATTCCTCCACGCGTCCGATAGGCCGCCGTCTGGAACGGCCCTTCCCTTTTATCGTTTATTCTCGTTTCTCAATCGCCCCGCCGCGCATACTTCTCTCCTTACTTTCTTCCTTACGTAAGTCGAACAACGAATGACAATCTCTCGGCGGACATCGGATTATGTTAATGATAAACTGGATTTGCATTCACGCGAATTGATGTCACCACGCTATGAATGGTGGCCGCTGCGCATTGATATAGCCTGCTCGGCTCGAATAAAACTCGCCAGTCTCGTTAAGCGCGATTCCTGCTAGCTAACAGGCAGACCGACTACGCGCTCAAAGTAGATCACGTTCGTCGACGAGAATGGGAAAAGTCTGTTCCCTGTTTGCTCGTTCCTTTGATCTTCGCTCTCTATATACCGTATCGAGAATAAACGAAAAATAAATGTTTCTAACGAGTAATCCTACGTAATTAGATGGTTTATCTCTCGATCTTGCAACGAAAAGGATGGATTAATAAAATCGAGAAATTTACGAAAAGCCAAGTTGTTCGATGTTGTAAATTTCGCTTATTTTGCAATATGGTTCCGTGATGATAAAATCATACGGAGGAGTTTCTCGTTGCGGCAACACGCAGATGGTATATTCATTAGACTTAATGAAGCATCTTAATTAATCTGGAACACCTTATATAAGCGTAGACGCAGTTGCGTTACGTCTTCCTGGTCTCGCGCTCACTTAGAACGCGACTCCTTTTCCATTATCTACGATAACCGAAAAACTGTGTACGCTTTTCGTTCGAATCTATTCGATTTCAGTTGCGCGTAGCTGATTTGAAAATCGTTTGAAAATTAAAATCGTCCGTAAGTTTGCAAAGAAACGAATACGAGTTAAAAACGAGTTCTCGATTATGTACTCTACGCGATTGTTTAAGACCTTGAAAGCGGTTTAAAATAAAACATAGAAAGCGGCAGACACTGAAAATAAACCGTCACAGAGAAAAATATTCGCGTAGCTGGTTCTATCGAACTTTAAGCAGGTTGGGGTTAGGTATACTATATGAAAATGATATTAAACTGTCCCTCCCAAGTTGCTTATATGTTATAACAAATTTCTACTTTTTCAATTCTTTTCGAGATCGATGCGTCACAAACGTAACATTAAATGTCAAAGTAAATATTAGAATTAGAAAAGACCGGCGAAGCGATGGTTCCAAGGGTCTCGATGTCTAACTTCGAACGATCGTATCCTATCTTCTTATCGTTAGTGATACACACACACACACACACACACACACACACACACACACACACACACACACACACGCGCACACACACACACACACAGAGTTCATTTCCTTAAACATCACTTAGTACGAAGAAGTATCGAATTTTCGCGACAGACTTTTGTAATTGTGCGCAAATACTCCAATAGCATCGGCCTTCCAAACATAACGACCTTGATGCAATTGCAGCTGCTTACAGGCAAGAGAAATTTTCAACCCATTGCCTTGTATAAGAAATTTTTCAACATTTTATATATCGCGATAAATAAAGTATATTTGTACAAATACGTGAAAGTATCGGTTTCAAAGTTACGACTCAGTATCGGAACAAAAGTTCCATGTCTTGGAAAGTGACGAGCTTTCCTCGATCGATCGAAGAAAAGAAATTGTTAAAGTGGCACGTTAACCTAATTAATGTTTCATATAGGCGGTTGTAATTGCTATTTATTATCGAGACATATGGTTACAATACGACGCCGTACTCGTCAAGATACCTTCTTGAAAGCGTTGCGATGTATGCGTCACGGATATCAATCAATTCGAAATAGGTATATAATTATACGAACGTCTTCTGATCACGATACGACTCGACGAGTATAAGAGTTTATATGAAAGATACGTTTTATTACTGAGATTGTGCGCGATTATCTTGAACATTTTTCAAACTGGGTTCGATTACACGACATCTCTCGTAATTCTCTCTCTCTCTCTCTCTGTCTCTCTCTCCCTGATCTCAACGCACAATTTACAACGATTTACAATTATGTTAATTAAAGAGCACAACTCATTGAACGTCGATCGACATTAACGCAAAAATTGGTTTGATATGCGTATAGACCGTTATCGATGTGTCTAGGATTCGACGCACGTAGTGGGAAACGCGTGACGTTGACTCGTGATTAGAAGCTAGAAGTCGATGACGACTATACTTGCATAAATTTGATTCCACGTTGGCTATCTGTCCCTTGCTACCGTGTCATTAACACGGAGGATAGGATAGAGTAGCGAAATTTACATAATGCTATCGTCCCACGTTGCGTTCGACTAGGAGTTGCGCGAATAAGAAACACGTATACGCAATGTAGCGAATAAAAGAGAAAAGTTAGGCAAGTTGTGGCCCTTTCTGCGAACGACACAGATAATAAAATCGCAGCATCAAGTGAGAATAACGTTATACCCGCTAGTACCTACGTATTATGTACGTACCGTGTACCGAAAATGAAGAGAACTTTATTGTCATCCGCGTTGGTATTGTCCTACGATAGAATAGTTGAAATTCCAATGAGGTGAATTTAACCGCCATCGTTACTTCGCTCGGAGGTCGCTCAACTGCGACGCGATGCAAACTATGCACTTGCACGTACAGCACGGAATTAATTTACGACTGCACGTTTTGATTTATAACTATTCGACCGGTTGTTAAGACGATTTTTTCGGTATATTCGAAACGTGTCTCTAACGACTATCTTAAGTTCATCGATTTACCGAGTTGCTTATCGAGAAACGCACGCCTTGGTGCACGTAACGCCAAGGTCAGTAAACTGCAACGCTATGCAAACCGTGCATTCGCGTGTCGACGACGACGGAATTAATGCGCCAACTCTGTCGAAACTTGTCCACTTTCCAGCGATACTAACTAAATACGTAATACTGTATTTTCCCAAATGTATTCTTGCGTTCTATGTGTACGAGCTCTAGTTTGAGTTTGTTCGCGTAACACGCCATCAATTGTCACAACGCACTGCCGCTCAAAAAAGACAGATTATATTTTGAAAAAAAAAAATGAATTCAAAGAAAATGACAAAGTGACGCGAACAAATGCGATTCAAACGGATAATGGTAAAAGGACGAATAGTTAGGTAATGAACGGTCGAACAAAGATCTTAATAAATGCGCTTTCTAAGCCCACCTCGTTTAATTACAGCCTATCTCACGTGTCTCGGGTATTTTACGCACGTACACCCAAATTATATCGTTAAACGTTTATGTTAGATTTAACTGCTGATTGTTCAAGGTGTCTTCACTCGCAAGATAGCTACCGCGGCATTCTGAGATTGCAATTTAAATTTTCGTTCCGGAGAATGGAGAACGAGTTCCAGTGGTCGCCGGTGTTTCACAGAAAATCAGTATTCTACTTTTTCTCAACTCTTCCGTCAAATAGATGGAATTATTGCCACTAGAAATCAACGAAAAGCTCAAGCCGCAGTTCGCGTAAAGTTTATCCTTTGAAAGATAATTGCCAAAGATCGCATCGTTCCAACTACCTATTGCTATTATCTCCAAAATGTGTTTTATTATGAATTTGCGATCGGCACGTTGATCGTGTCGTTTGAACGATTATTCTAAACGACAAATTAATATTTTAGTAATATTTTAGTAAACGACGATGTTAGTCATTTTCCTTTGAAATAGATCGCTAACGAGACTAGAGTAATTGTAGGCGCGGAAGGCGTACGGACGAACGATTCTCGATGAAAGGTGGACGATGGTGTGTGTCGAGCTGTAATTCCGCTTCGGCTGGAAATAAAAAGCGCCAAAGCGTTCGTTGATCTTTATCGCGACTAATCGCAAACCAACCTCAGGCTTTGTTCGTAAACGCTGTTCCAGTATCTACTAGGTTGCCCGTTAATTTGACGAAACTCGCTCTATACAAATTTGCGTACGTATTCAAGTATGTACGTGTCATCGTTAAGTCCAATATCCACGCAGCCTGTTTTTAAAAACTTCATTTGCAATTCCTTCCTATTACGTATCGGCACGATTAGATCGCGAAGGTTCTCAACAATGAACTTCCTGCCGGTACTTCTTCCTTGTATTTCTTTTTGTTTGCATCATCGCAGGATTACAACAATTTTCCACGCAATTTCGACGATCTAAACGCCTTAAACGAGCGCCTTGTGATTCACTATTCCAACAACCTTGACACTTATCGTGAGCAGCCAAACACCGTTCTCCATTACGAAAACGGGGCTTACGTGTCTTACGTATCTTTCGTACTAAAGATAGGAGAACAATATCGATACGACATACAACGATATCGATCGTTTAGTACCGTGGTTTCGTAACGTGTACCCCTCGATAGACAATCAGATTCTCCATACATCAGATTTTCTTTTCTTTGCAGTGTTTCCGAGAATAAAAAAAAAAAGTCTCTTACCGATGTCCGGGTAAAATAAAGTCCTCGATTTAAAGTTAATTCATCGAATATAGGAAACTGTGAAAAAGTGAAAAAGCATTGCCATCTATCGTTTCGTCTCGTTGCTCGATACACGGTCTACGTGGAAATAAAAGCGTTTTGCGAAAAATAAAGCGAACAAGATTCGAAGCGTACCGCTTTGCCATTTACGAGCACTGGTTCTGACAATGAGCCAACAACGTGCTGCCGGATTTCTCACGACATTCGGCGTTGTAATTTCTCTCTCCATTGTCTCTACCTAACTACATCGAGTCGTGACGCGTAAAGAGTGCGACTCTTATCGGTGGTGTTTGGTAGCGCGAAAAAAGAGAAAGAAAAAGAAAGAGAAAAAGTGGAACGTAACGGTGTTGATTAAAAAATTGTTGTATCTTCACCTCGAGACGATATCTTGTTTATGGTCCGTCTGGAAAAGACGTGGACACGCTCAAACTTGCCGAAATCGAATCGGCACGCTTCTAACGGCGGATCCTAGCGATAGTTGGTCGAAAATCGGTGACGACAACGTGCTCTTATTTCAGTTTACACATACCACGCACTCGCACAGTCCGCAGAGTCCATTAGTTACTTATCCATTAGTTAGTTACTCGACGGTGAATTTTTTGCTCGCGCGGCTACGAGTGGTGCGCGAGTTGATCGCAAGTGGCAAACAGTTGTGGTGTATTTCGGTCCGAATATATGGCTGTCGTCATTTCGTTATCACATACGAGTAACCATGAATGTTACACACAGCTGTGACGATCTATAAAACATTCGTGAAAATCGACGCTCCGAACGCAAATACGTGGTAATGAACGGAGCGTGCGGATAATTCTGAACCGATCAAGCATACGTCGAGCGTACAGGCTATCTGGACGACGTTCGTTTACGCATAATGCATAGTCGTTTAGATGCATGTACGTATACAAGTACGCCTATGGCAGACAAAGAGTTGAAATCGTCAAATGTTTGAGAAATACGAAAGAAACTAGAAAAGAACGTAATGAAAATGCACGTATAAATCCTTAACGATCCGTGTCGAGTCGACATTATGACGCGAATGTTGACTCGGCGATCACGGAATGTCGTTTGCTGGAAAATTTGCAACCGCACGGTCCAGGGTTTTTACGCGAACGAGTACACGCTCGTATCGAAGGAATAACGTTCGATCGAAGATTATTTTCACGGCGCGGCGAACGACGTCGATTCGAAATTACTTTTAGGGAAAAGTTGAGAGCGTGGTAGTCCCTTGGCAGCTGTGGGAATTGTACTTTCACCTTTTCAGCCTCGCTGACGAAATGAATTTCACACGGGTAAAGGACTAAAGACGGGTGTGTAAGAAAATCACGCAATACGTTATGCTTTCTGTCAACCGTATCCTATTGCGGCAAGCACTTGTCAAACAACAATCACGCGCGTCACCGTCTTTTTATGCGTATATCGATGTCGAGTTATCGTCTTTCGCGTAATTACAACAGATAACGTTCTGAATCCAACAACGATGCGTATAATCGAGCAACGAAGCGAATAATATCAACGTTATTACATATTCGCTTTCTTATCGTTCGGACGCGCGTTTTTCTGCAAATTATTTTGCTCAACCGAAACGAACGAATGCCATCCGAATCCGAGATTTCTTTCGCTTTCTCTTTCATAAAGATATCATCCGCGAGAAACGAAACTTATTCGATATAGACTAAATTCGTAATTCGTCGGCTTTTCATCGTTCATTATACGCGTTGTACGTTCGTGTGTAAGTACAAATTCTACGCTAAACAGTTCTCGTCCAGTAGTCTTCTCCGAGTCGACAAGGTAACGAATATACGAAACAACTTATATTGATACATACGTACGTTCTTGCTGCTTCGAATTTGTCTCTAAGAATACGCATTGTTACGAGATGTAAACGCTATCGATCTAATACTATCGCAAGGTCAAAGAATAGCGCACTGCCTTTCGTATATCTACACACATACACGATATATACCGAAAATTCAGTTGGATCGGTAATCTGACGAACGTGGTAGCTGATGCATGCGCATCGTGCATCGAACTCGATCGCGAGAAGATGCAAAGAATCCAAATCTCAGATCGATAATAGTTTTGTAATAATCACAGTCGCTAATTGGTCGCCGTTGAATAAATATCCGTGTTTCTTTCGAACGTAACGGCGATTCGGCTGATCTACGGAGAACGCGTGACGAACACGCGGGAAAAGAAAAAGAAGAGAAAGAAGAGAAAGAAGGGAAAGAAGGGAAAGAAGGGAAGAAAGAAAGAAACGTAGAAGGAATAACGAGACAAAAGCGAAGGAAAGAAAAGAAAAGAAAAGAAACGGAAAGGAGCAAAAAGAAAAAGAAAAAAGATGCATTGCATTACCTGTGTGCGAAACGATCGTGCGGTATGCACGATCGGACGGAGTGGACCTCTTCCACGGGAAGACAGGAACGTTAGTCAGCAGCGTAAATAACGACACGATAGCCGGGGCTGAGGCTGGTGGGGTCGGACAGAGGCAGAAACAAGCTTGCGGATATTTCCTTAGGTATTTGCATACAATCCGGCTCGAGGCGAATTCACGGCGTTCAGGAATCCGTGGAAAGCCCTGCCGCCGTTGCTCTTCTCCCCTTTCCCCTTTCTTTTCGTTTTTCTACCACCTACCAAACGATCGACGCGTTCTTCGTTTGTCGTTTTCCGTTTTGAATTTTCTGGGCGTCGTCGATGCTTCCTAGCGATGCCGTCGCCCTTGTCCTTTACACGGATTCGCGAAACGCCAAATCCCAACGGTCCAGCGATTTCTTCGACTCGAAACCGCGATTCGTACGAAACTCTCACGGAAACGCACCACGAAGGGACCACGGAGACGCGATAACGAAGCGATCGCGAAGCAGCGCCGGGCGAAAGGAACCGCACGCTCAACAACCCAGCCAAGCACTGTTGAGGCCAACAGGTGAGCCGTGCCAACAGTTTACGGCCAGTGACGTATCACCCGCGTGTTCTATTCAGGGCAACAGGTGTGAGCCGACGCAGTGACGTACCATTGCGACAGAAAACGATTCACCGGTTTCCAAATATACTTTGCTCTCGATTTACTTTATTTTCTTCCTTTTTTTCTCGCGTAAATTAACGCCGCGTTTAACTCCGTTTTTCCCGATACGTCTATCGCACGCTCCACGCTACGAGTATCTTCCTCTTTCGTTTCCATCTCTTCTCTTTTTTTTTTTTTTTTTTCTTGTCACACGAATACAAGCAAAATTTGTTTAAAGTAATTTTATTTTATGTCAAGATCAAGTAGATCGGTTTCACGTAATACGTCTTTTTCGAATAACGCTCTCAAGTTCAATAAGAGATAATTAAGTAATACGACGTAATAGTATTTTTCTTCTAGAATTTCGTTCTCGTTTCAATTAAATTTTAAATAATAAATGTAGGAGCCGGTGTGCGCGTTCCGATTAATTATAAATTCTCCTCCCGTAACGCTGTCCATGGCTCGTTCGAATTATTAAATTCATTGCATTCTTGTCGTGTGTTACTTCGTATTCGATCAACACCTGCAACGTTCAAACGGCAAACCTATTCTTCTTTCATCGCGTTACCATTGAAACGATGCCTCGTTGGTAACGAACGATCGAAAGATCGGCTTTCGCTTGCAACGTTCGAGAAAAATGAAATCGACAGCGACGAAATAAAGTAAAAACGCGAAGAAACGTTGTTACTTGCCCTTAAGGGTATGACGAACGTTGTGTAATCATCTCTACTTATCGTTTAACGTACATGATAGATTATTCGTTATTTTATTCGAGAGCGAAAAATATCCGAAATATACGTTTCACCACTTCCTAAAGCTGTCCTCCGTCCAATGGCCAGATACGATAACAGAGACAGGCACGTAATTAGTTATGCGTACAGATCGACCGAAATAGATCCGCGGGCGTGGGAGAAATAGAATAGGATCGAGCAGAATCGTCGAAACGAATCGTATCGTATCGAACGTGGGTTACGTATCTACTCGTTAACTTACTTACAGACACCCGAACCGCTTCCTTTCGCGTTTGCAGACTTTCTTTCGTGCGCCGGGTAAAAGTGTATCCTTTGTTGGGCTACTCGATGGATATTGTGCGTGGCCAGTTAGTTTTGCAACTCTTATTCAAATGTTCGACAGACCGCTTTGCATTCCGAAAGTACTTATCTTCCTTTCTCCGTGCGTTTATCCGTTACGAGGATCCACCGAATCCGTCCACTTCCACAACGATTTTATTCCTCTGGATTCGATTCCACTGGATTCGAGTTCCAGCAGCGATTCGTCTACTATTAAAACATAGAACGATCGAATTATAATGCACGATGAATTTTGTCGACGATCACCATCTTTGGTGTGACGCTAATCGGTCCGCAAAGATGACTTCATATTTTGCGTCATTTTTAGACGCTATATAATTTTGTAAAACAAAGAAGGGAAACGATCGGTTCGTAGCAGTGTCGTACGTTTGGCGAATTAAACCAAAAAAGAAAAGAATCGATATGCGTATGAATATAATAAAGTTGTTAACATATATAAATATAATAAATAAAATAAAGTATTTTAACTGAAATTACGCTACCGCGAAATAAACGAGGCATCTATGAGAAATAATTATCCACTTACGTCGCATGTGCCCGCTTCGTATACGTACACGTATACGTATTGATTTTCGTTCGTTTTATCAAGAGAAAATCTCTTCTATAAATATAATAATAGTATCGATGTTTATCGAATCAACGACCATATCGATCGCAAAAGTATAAATTTTGATGTATTTAACAAGCGTATTTGACGACAATCTATTTCACCGTACGTGTATATGAAACATTATTTCTGTTGCCGTAATTTGTCAAGTTTTAATTCCAATCACTGTCAACGTTGCACCACGAACGAATCTCGTTGCACACTCTTATTCTGCACCGAGTCGATAACACGTCGCACATGGTAACACGAATGTGGTAAGCGAGAATATTACCACAGTCGATATAAATGTCTTCTGTAAACGTATGTACGTACTAATACCGATTACCAATGACCAAAACGATTTTGATCATCGATCCTGATAACGATCATTCCGGTTAACTCGTAATCAAAGTTATTTTTAGCCACCGTTCGATTCCGATACGGTACCTTTTTTAAATTTTCGATACTCTTGCAATAATTTCCGTAAAACATCTAAAAATGAAATAGATACGGAATATACTATGCGAGACTGTTCTACTTTTTTATGTAGATTACGATTTCGAAAGAACATTCGCAGGACTTTTAGCTTTATCCGATATTATTTCTCTCGATATTATAATTTGCGAATAAAGTAACGTTACGAATGAGCGTGGCGTAAGCTGCGGTGTCCGAGTGGTTAAGGAGTTGGACTCGAAATCCAATGGGTTTTTCCCGCATAGGTTCGAATCCTATCCGCAGCGGTGTTTTCTTTTTTTCCGTCATTTCTTTTACCTAGCGTAACGCATAATTATTTGTAAAAAAAGCAGCCATTGTTGAAATTTATGTGTACGTAACAGCGTGGAACCGTTTACACGTATACGAGAATATTAATTTCACGACGAAAGCACGTGGTCTTTGTATTTCGTACTTTGTATTTTCTTCCTTTAACTTAACTCTCGTATTTCATAGTCGATAGTTAACGAGCTATTTTAGGCGGTAGTTGTTACCGACTGATCCTAGACATTTTAATAACGTAAGTACGTATGTAACGGGAAAGGATAAACAAACTCTTATCAATACTTGTTCGTTTATTTTATTAAGTTAGCGAATGGTAAATTTTAATCGAGATTAAACGCAATAAGACGGTGAATCACACGTAGTCAATGTCATTTTGTTATCTTAATTTGAAACATAAAACAACATTCTTGCTCTTCTTCGTTCCAGATTTTCCATTTAAGATCGTACGTTCGCTGAAGTAAAAATAAATTCTAATTAACACACAATCGACACGATCGTATAATTTAGTAGCAGTACTGTACGCACGATGAGGCATGCATAATACCTAAACTGAAACTACTTTCATAGATACGTTCGCGCCTTAAGTACAAGAAAATAACACGTTGTCGAAAGTAATAAATACACAGGACGATTCATAGAGAAGTTTGACGATTTTAAAAAGCGTATCTAATTGAAACGTAATCGATAGACAGTACGTTACCAAAGGAGCTACGTATATCGTTTTACAGATACATATGTACACGTAGTTTCGTCTACTTACGACAGGATATTTCTTTAAAATTGGTACTTCCACGTGGTACGTATTCTTTTGTCCCGCTTCGATCGGACAAGAAGTCGATAAACAGGCATCGGGACTCATTCCCAAAAATGGAATATCCATTACCTGACTTGCCCAAAAAATTCGACCTTGTATTTTTTCCGACGAGAAAGCTGGGAAATAGAAAACGAAGAGTCGTTCATTTTCACAAGGTATTTCGAACTAAATTCTTGAAATCCGTTGATTTACAACGTTAAATTCGGTAAAGACGGAACCGTGTTACTGCCATGTCGTATTTCGTTTGTCGCGTTACATTATTTTTGTCCCTGAGTCGTAAACAAGAATAGTAGTACCAATACTTACAAGGTGTATAGTGGAATGTCATATTCCCAACGACTCCTCTTTTTAATTTACATGGTTTTCCTTCTGCACTTTCTTTACAAGGATCTATGTATACTTCGTGAATAGTGCAATTCGACTGAGTATCGGCTATAAAAAGAAAAGCATAAATTCTCGACGTTAATCGACTGACAAACTTTTACTACGTAGAATGTGAGAAATCGAGTCCAAGCTCCAAGTTCTCATCAGTGATGTTTCTGTAACGTTTATAAATATATACTTTGCTGATTATCGCATCTCTTCCTGCTACGAACGCGATATAGCGACAAGCTTATTATTATATATATGCACATATATATTCATATTTGCGATACGGTTGTTTATAAAACTGTGACGAAATAGTCAAACGCGATATGCCGTTGAATCAACTTTTTAATCAACTACATTTATCTCGATGTACTATGTACCATTTGTAAATCTAACATCTTCTATTCGGTGGATAGAGGGCAAAATGCGGCACGTAGAAGTTGCAAAGAATCACTATGAAACTACTCGCGTTTTTACGACCTTTGAGTAAATACAAGAATTTAAAGATTTTTAATACATAAATGATTATTTGCGATTACGATTTCAAACGAATATATCGCATACAAGGAATTACGTAAACGGGCAAAATAAATAGGTAATAAAGGCAAAAGCCGTGTCGTGTTCTCCTTTTTTACCGGGCAACGATTCTTACATGTTTCAAACGTTTGAACGTTTTCTTTTTTTTTTTCTTTCTTTTTCCAACATTTTACGATTATCGACTTCACAGCATTATTTATACTACTTGGTTGTACCTTTAGTTTCTTATAAAACTTAATATCGATTTGTTATTTTTAAAACGCAAACTTTTCTCAACTACGTATACCATATAGCGCGATAGCCGCGCTAAAATAAAAAAGTCAACAATAATTTATAGTTAATTAACAAATGACAAAATTCGCTCGTTAGACTCGCTACACCGTTTCGCGTTTTAAAAACTTGTAGTTTTTCGAATCGAATAAATTGAAATTTCGAAAATTTCGCTATTTCGCAGGAAACGCGATTCGAATGCCGATCCGTAGAATCGAACGAGCCATACTCACGATCAGGATAAGGACACTGCCGCCACGGCACGAGTTCCGCATAGACCATGGACAAGGCCACGAACAAGAAGAGGGAAACGAGTAGCGCACTGTTTCGGTTCATCCTCGATGGACGGTCGTTGCGATGTGAAGCGAACGAAAGACGACGATTCTGCTCTATCAACAGAACGTGTACGACTGTCGAGGGGAGTAGGGAAGGTTCAAGAGTGGGGCCATAGGTCAATTGAAATTGTATCTCAAGTAGCTTACACACGGTGAGACTCGTCTCGCTGCGTCTAGCGAGAAACCATTATACGTACGTATCCCTGATACAAATGCGATCGCGCGCAAGGAAGAAAGAGCGTACCCTTTGATCAGGCGGATAAGCGAGAGAAAAGTATCAGCTGGTAAATTTCTATACAGCAAGTATCGTTCCAGGCGAAGAATCGACTACGTTAACTAGATTTCCGATTGAAATGGTAAGAGTCGAAGCTAGTAACGATACGTAAATGATGGTTAAGTAGCGGACGAGGCAATATCGGGATGGACGAGTAGTAGGCAACACGATACCCGAGATCATTTGGCGTGAGATCTGATCTTGGATCGTGCGGCGAGGCGAGTCTCGCGGTGTGTAAAATGCTTTAGCAACGAGAAAGTAGCGAGTACACGCTTGTATCGTCTGCTGTCCAAGCAACCGCACGTTGTTATCACGCTATACTGTTGTTCCGTTGATTCAGCGACTATCGCGTTTCCGTAATCGTCAAACCCAGTTCTCATAATCGATCGCCGACTAAATATTTATCTTCGCTTTCTCTTCCATTTTCTTCCATTTATTTCCTTTGCTGTAGCATATAAATTTGCGTATTAGTAGATTATTAGATTTAATTTATTTAATTTAAGTAAGTAAATACGCGAATAGTACGAATATCCGTTTGCTTACACGGTAGTGAAAACTTTGTAACAAGACAAACCTTTCTATTTTCGTAGAAATATTAATGCAAGTTTTTCGCCAGCGTTCCTTTCAAAGTTTCTTTAACATACTTTTCCTAATTGGCAACCGCTTCGTATTATTCGCATATAAGAGCAAACTCTCGTTAAGGGCATTTCTATATCGATATCGAAGAGAAGAGAATCGTTATCTTGCTCGACGAAGCGGTTCGAGGTATCTTAGTCGAAATTCCCGACTTTCCATATTCCTGGTGCTTGATCCCTTTCCAACCTCCACTCCATTATGCAGTCGATCGCGCCACTTTTTACATGCTTCGAACATCAGAAAGTAGCATTCTCGACGAGTATAAGTACGCGCCGTATATAATACAATATATATATTATAATACAAGCCTATATAATACAAGACACGTTTGAACCATCAGAGCCGGAAATAAGAGTTCGACGATCGTTCGAGTGGCGTCGCTATGCGGATCGAGCATAAAGGCCGGCAAAGGGCTGCCGCGGACCGAGGCCAACCTCGGATGACCAATCAAACACGAGACCTCTGGAAAAATAATTGGACGCAATTGTTAAATTGTGCATTTCCTGATAAAAGTGGCCCGGCCATGCCGGAATTCAGTCTCGCCGCCGATTCTGCCGAAATCTCAAATATGAGATCCGTCTTACCCTCTCAACGTCCATTTACTTGTCATTTAGGCGTCGCCGCCACCTGCCGTTACGATTCCGACCATTGAAACGGTCAATTTTTCCGCCAATCTTTCCGCACTCTCGTACGTGATTCAACGAAGAAAATCCAAAAGTAAAACGTATTTAACGTAGTTAAATAAGCGTTAAACGAATTTCGGCTGGCTAAACCGATGGTTTACGATTCCCTCTGAATGCTGATCTTTTGCCTTCCAATCCGTTACACTACAGAGATCGTCACTAGCAAATTCTTCGAAAGGTAGAATAATTCACGTAATTAAGAATAGCTACGATAAGAAAATCAAAGACGAGTAATCGTCGCCTTTCTTTCCATGTTTCACGTGGCGGTCCATAGGCATACCACCTAAATGTATACTTTGTGGTCTAACTAGTGTCTAGTTAGGGTGTCAGGCGAGTAAGAGAAACGCGAGATTTGTAAAAGATCGAACTAAAAATGTAATCGGTACGATCCGAAGCGTGTATCTACTGAAGTCTGAAGTCGGTAAAACTATCTAACTCGTAGCATTAACGTTTGGAAAGTTCTACGGGAGAACTGGGATGAAGCTTCGCGTTGTTACTTACCTCGAACATAGTTTCACCTAATTTTTGAATTCTAATTCCCTCGGGCCAAAAATATGACGCAACCTTGTAACAGTTTGTACAGAATCAGGCCACCGTTTCTCAAAGTGCGATCCATGCCCTATTGGCGTTTTGTAACTTTGCTGCACGTCGAACCTATCCAAACGTGATCACATCGTGCTTGAACATAGAACGTAATTATATCGTTATCGTTAGCGAAACCGGTTATAAAGAAAATAAAAAGGAAATTGAAAGTGTGGAAATAATATTTTGATAAAAGAAAAATAAGTTGATAAAAGAAAATTCATTTCTACGTTGCCTCTAGCGCGTACAGCGAGATTCTTCGGTTATTTAATAAAATTAATATCACGGAAGGAAGTATTGATTTAACATTTTGTCGAACGAGAAAAGACGTTCGCGGCCGAAACTGAACAACGACGTTGATATGTCGGAGAAGCAACGACTCGAGCGACCAAGCAACGAAGCGTTTACCGCGGTTGGAACGAGCAATTGGAAGAAGATAGGATCGATGGCGTAAAATGTAAATGGGCAAGATAGACGAAATAATTATTATTCGCAGTGTCGATTAGAGCTAGTCCGATGGCTGAGGCCGTAATAGTGGATCACTTGGTCCATACGCCGCACACCGTACGTTATAACAGCTAATATGCAATTATTCAATTGAAAGAACCGGTTGATTCACAAGGTACTAGTCGGCGGATAGTTTAGAATTTAGAATAGAATATGTTTTCGTGGACAGCACGCTTTGGCTCTTACTTTTCAAACGAAACAGAGATAGAGACGGAGATGCGTACGAATCGCGAACAAGATTGGTCGCAAACAACTCGCAGTTTACAAATAGCAGATAAACAGCCGGCAAAATACGAATTTTTCAGCAGAAAAGCAAATATTCCAAATTTATAGGCTGATCGAATATCTTTAGGAAAGGGTTGGAAAAATACGACGTTTTACAGTTAAATTCAATTTCATTCGGTCACAAAATTTTGTTCGGTAACAATTTCGGTAACGATCGTTTATAATTCGAATCATTTTCAGAGAAAACGTTGGCAATTTTTCTAGCTTTCCATAATTTTCACACAAAGATACTTACAATCTCCTCGATTCGTATTGGAAACGCTTAAATCAAGCGCGTATATGCTTTGAAATATTGGAATGCTGCATATTTCGTTCAGATCCGTTCGTCGAACTAGCGTGTGTAAATAATTTATTAAATAAACGATTTATTGAACCATCGTATGGCTCTCTTCACTTATTTATTACATACAAGATTTAACAAAATAATAATAAACTTATAATAATACAAATATTAATCGTGACGTTAACGAAACGTTCTGAGAAACGATTAACTGTACAGAATTCGGCGTAGACGTATCGACGTTCGTCAGAAACTGTAAAAGTTTCATCGGGCAGTGTCGAATAGCACCAACTAGAAAATCAATTCAATGACATAAAGATATATTACTAGACGTAGAAATAACTGTTAGAAAGGTGCAACATGTAACGATGCTTAGTAACAGATACTTATCGAACCTACGAATATTATTAATCGATTAATGAAATCAATGTGAAATTTACTGTTAACGCTAATTGTAAGTCACGTGTCGCGTGAATTCGATATCAATCGTTGATATCGATTGAGAACCGAAGCGGCGTGTCATCTTTTTACATAATCCGCATGATTCGCAGTGAGATTGTCCTTGTTGGAGCAATCGTCATTACAGAGGAGCAGGTATCGATTCTTTGGTATCACCGTAATGCGCGCGCGCGTGCGCTCCTGTGTGTGTGCGTGGTCGTTTGACCGTAATCGAAACTGCTTGTTTTTCCAGCTTTTTCACACGACGACAAATTCATTTGTTCGAACGATCGATTCTTTCGAGAAGTAAACCTATATCGAAACCCCCGATGCTTTCCAACGCGATTTTATTTTATTTACTTCCAGTTGCAAATTACCGTCCGATCGTTTCATTCTTTAAAACCTTACCGAGAAACTGTAGGAAAACCTGTGGTTCGATCGTTGAAAAGAAATAGGAAATCGCAAATAAATAGCTGAACGAGATCGCAACTAGAAATTTATCGCGTAGACGCAACGATATCGCGTAGAAACGTAGAAACGTAGAAAAATTTGGCAAATTACATCGATCGCAAGAATCTCTTAGAGACGCAACACATAGAAAACGTGAAATCATTTACGACCATGCGATCGAAAACGTTGGATATAACGAGTTTAAAAAACATCGAGATATTTAGCTGGAAAGCTGAAATAATAGTGGTTGAATGGTTACAAGTCAAAACGTTATCACACTTGGGAAGAAAATTTCACTCGCTTCCTCGAATGACAATCTCCACCAACACACCACACACCACTTCATCGGCGACGTTCTCCCGTCTCTTTGGCAAATCTATTTTTGCTTCTCGTTCTCAATGCGTGTTCACGTTAACTGCTCGAGCTTGTTCTCAATCGGGACGATCGAGTCGAACCGTTCCACCGACCCGGACCGATCGATCGCAAGAAAACAAATCCAGCGCACGCACGGTCTGCCTAAGAAAACATGTTTTATCCATACCATCCTAGGTGATCGATTAACCGTAATTGTACGGTGCGGTGTAGAAAATAAAAAGTTACGCTAATGTTATTACAATTGGACGTTCGTTTAATCGACTGTCAACGGTAAAAAAAATTGTTCTTACCGTTAATTAAACGATTACCTCTTTTCTGTATAGAGATAGACGATACTTTTCCTAGAACGCTTCTTTGTATTTGTTGTTGTTTGTGTTCGCTGTTTTATGCATTTGTCGCGTATATCACGGATACGTGAGATATCCGACAACGATTCAGCCAATTATACATGATAATACATAAGAAGTATTGTACGCGTATCGATGTGCTCGCTTTACTAATAATTTATAATAAATTACGGAAGCAAAATTAGAAGCAAAGCAAGTCGACGAATAACGGAATCTCCAGAAACGCAAATAATCCTTGTCGCTTAACTGGAAAACTTAAATCGTCGATACATTTCTGACGCGCGTTCTATCCAGCACGTATTAAACGCGATACATTGCAGATTATACTTATTACGTATTGATACTACAGTCGAAAACAATACACGTTATCTGTAATATACGAATCGAAGTTCGAATACGTTTAGTACTATACGCCTATACGCCTATACGCCTATACGACTGGTAATTAATACGCGCAATGAATATTTCATTTATTTCGTCGTTAGACTTGCATGTTTTTCAAACATTAATTTACTTTTCAAGTGAACGGTCGTTCGCTTTAACGTTTCATCGTTTCATCGTTTCATCGTTTCATCGTTTCATCGTTCCATCAGGGAAATCGGCTCGTCTTTCGAGTGAAATCAGAAACGTCGCGCTTCGCTATTCAAAACCGATCGTTGAAAGCGTTCGAACGGATAACGATGAAACCTGAAAACTCGAAGAAACGCGATCGTATTAAAAAACGAAAGGATAAAAATTCTCCTTCGGCGGCTTCCGGATGTACCTGCTCGGAGTTGGCTGTGTTGGCTTGCAGAGAACAACGCGTTCCGTGGCACTCACACAACGTAAATTGGATCCTTACACACCGATATCCTCGCTTCTTGCAGAATCCTCAGCCTTGGTCCCAAGGGAACACCCATTTTTTGCAACCTCTCTTCGCTTAGGTAGGGAAGCTCTACCATACCGACTTTTTCTTTCTCAAACGCGTTTGCATATTTCTGGGACACGTTCAATTTGGTTAATCGAAAGAAAACGAAAACTGATGTTTTAGTCGTGTCTGATAACGCGGTAAAAAAAGAATCGCAGGTACGGGGCGTCTGCGCCGCCTTTCGCGCCGTTGCATCAATTTGAACGAATAAAAGTATCGGTATACAGAGCGAACCATTCAAATGGAAATATCTGTCGCGCAAATTTCTTCGACGCTATGTCGATCGCCGACGTTAATTGGCATCAGGGAAAGAGAGTATTTTTTGAAAATTTGCTCTGCGATTCATTGCGATTCGTTCATTTGATAACGCTCATTTCGTGGATAAACGCGCGAATCGATAATTCCATCAATCGGATTAGAGACATTGATACGACTAGAAACGAAAGCAGCGGTAATTCCAATTACCTACCTCATACCCAAGTTCCCTGAGGAACAGTCTGATGAGCGGTGGTTCTGTGCCGAAGAACTTGGTGAGCTTTTTCACCCTCGAAGGGTTGGAAAGAGCCGGCAGCTCGGAATCCTTGATCAGCGGTTGAGACTGCGACCTCACCATTGCCATGCTCGTTTGAGTCCTGAGTGCAGCAATCTCGCCCCTTATGTTCTCCATTTCCTGCGAATACCTGGTAGTGGTGAGTTTCGAAAATTCTCACTCGCTTCACCGCCTATACCTACACGCTATACGCTCTTTCCTATTTCCTATGTTCCCTCCTATGTCCGATTGCACTCGACTTTGTTACAACAAGTCGTTAGATAACGGTTTTAGACAAATTCATTTCGATTCAACTATACCGTATATGAGAAACGGTATATTCATTACCTAGGTACGTATGCATACACGTATCTCTAAAGAAACTGACCATGTAGACAACGCCTTTGAATCGTCCTCGTCTTTATTTCATTACCGATCGTTCCATTTCATTTTTATTTCATTTTTGTTGATTCAATGCGAAAGCTTTTTCAATCGCAAACTCGACATGCATCGATAAGAGAACTTTCCGTACGAAACGAGTTTCCTTTATTGCCGAGCATGTTGCTTTTTAAACTCAAAGTATTTAAAAAGTTGCCAATGCTCGCATATGCTTATACGTACGATATATGTACGATGAGAAATAAACTGCGGTACGGTAACAGCGGTACGTTAAAAATAATTGAAAATCTCGTCTTTCTAAAGATCTCTTGCAAGCTAAGCGTTTTTAAATCGTTAACCAGATTCTCTCACCTGTATCATCAAATGTTGCGTCCTCATCTCCGAACTCAAGTGTGCCACCGATCTGGCAAGCGTCACTACGTGAGATTCTAGTCGTTGGAAGCGTTTGTTAATGCTCTGCAAACGCAAGGACAATGCTTAATCGACCGCGTATCCGTGAAAATAGATCATCCAGCTTTAATTTGTGTAAGAACGAGTACTTTATCTACTTATTCTTCGATACAATTGTATCAAAATTTCATTTCTCCATATCGAAATCGAGCGTTTAATTTCGTACAATTCGTACCACGCATTTTCATTTTTCATATAAAAATGAAAATTACGATAGTAAGTGTAATAAAACACCGGCCGCTAAGTAATGGATTGCGACATGTGAGATTGTTCCTCGTTCGATATCATTCCACCTTGATTCGTTTAAACGAAACCTTATGCACGCGTCTTGCAGATACACCAAGTGTGGCGATAAAGTAAGTAACAGTAAAGACCACTATAAAGAGAATTCGCGCGAAAAGCAAAATGCCGTTTCAGTAAGTAAAATTAGCTAACGGAATCTATGGTAAACGGTAACGAATGGCCGATGAAGATTCGCGAAAGATGGACGAAAATGATACTAAGATGGTGAAATCGACGCGACGCGTCTTCGATCGAACCGACCTTTATGTCTTTGGCTTTCTTCATTCTGTCGTCGATCGCGTGGGATCTACGTTTATCATGGTGCCTTGTAACAGGTCTCGATGAAACGGATGACGTCGGCAACGATGAGACGGAACCGTAACTGGCCAGACCTCTGGCCTTCCGTCTTTTTTTCACACTTCCGCCGAGCAATTTCAGTACCTGCGATCGTTGGTAATCCTATTTTACTACAGCTGTTCGTGTCACCATGTTACAGGCGCAAGTTACAAGTACGATTTAACGTTTGTACATCGACTAATTTGTGGTAACTGGTAACTACACCAACGTAAGTTGCTACTTGTCTCACCTCGCTGTACATATTTTCTAGACCTTCCAACTGCTTCCTAATCGTTCTTGCGTCGTTTGTACTTAAATCGGAATCGCTTCTATCCAGCATCGAGTCTAAATCGAGTCCAGTGGTGGTCGAAGTCAAGTCAGCTGCTTCTACGCCGAAAACTAAATAAACGATAGTCGTACAGAGTCGTTAGAGAGGAAAGTAACGATGGTGAAAAATACGCGCAAAGAAGAAAATCGAACGTTACTTACGATGAGAGAATTTCTTCGCAGCATCTTTTTTGGAAGTAGACGCACCACGATGCTTCGAACTACCCGGGAACCCGCCTCTTTTCTCTATAGCCTTGCTGTAATCGCTGTAATTGGGTTTCGATCCGTATGGTAAGCTACAAGGCCCACAAATACGTGACCGTTAACATTGTCAAGAATCGCATGCTAAGAGGACGGTTAAACTGGCAAAGATTAGTTATTTCGATCGGATACTGTGTCATCGTTAACGCGACTGCCCCGTAATCGACCAGCGAAACCAACCGACCTTTACGTACAAAAGCGTTTCTCCTAAATCGAATAATCGTTTGGAACGGGTAACCTTTCCGTTTCTTGCAATATTCTTTATCGCAACTATGGTTGGCGATAAATCTCCCGAATTATCTTCAGGATAAATATCCTGAAGGATATTTTACGCGTCGAAATAGGAAGAGAAACAAAAATTCTGGTAGGTTCCCGATAGGTTGGTCGTGGTCCTAAAAGGAGCACACCCGCCTGCCTACGTTTGCCGACAGTTTGCGATCGGTTGGTTGCGGATCCATTTTAGCAGACCCGTATCGGTGCCTCGATGTACGCGAAGGCCAGAAATAATCGGAAGCAACCCTGGACCAGTGACCGGAAGCGACATCGGTTACGGGACGAAGAGGATCTGTTTGAAGTAGCGTTACCTCGCCGAGTATCGATTTCTCGATGTTCTGGGACTTTCATGGGGTGAAAGCGGCGGTAGAGGTGGCGTTACCGATGATACACTTTCGGACAGGGTGGAATGCGCCATCGCGGGCACGTCTCTTGGTTCTAAAATGCTTCTCAGTTCCGACTCGACTATGTCCACCCATTCGGAATCCTGCACTGTAAGTTCGAGTAAATCTACGTAATTATAAGTACAATTTTACAATCGCGACGAAACGTTTACACGCGTAGATTACGCGCAACTACGCGGTCGATCACCGATTATTCCGATTGTCAGTCATATTCGTAATCATCGAGGAAACATTTGCACGACACAGCTGCAAACGTAGGTATATGCATTCTACAAGCCTGATTAAAACTAGAGGAAGCTAGGATTACCTACCTTCTACCGTTTACGTGTATATATACTTTGATATACTATATACTTTGGGATACGGTGAAATATTTATCGTGGCGAGTAACAAACCTGGCGGGTGAGTTTGGTCTTCGGGTGGTGGCCGTCTTCCGCTGGAATAAACAGCAGATCCTCTTCCCGAATCAACATTGGAGGAACTCTGTCCAGCTTTATCGTAATCCGATCCAGATCCCTGATTCTGGATTTTCAATCGGCTGATACCGTGTTCTAGCTCGTCTTTCCTTGCCTCCGATTTCGCTAAGCAATCCTTTGCGTATTGATTCTCCATCCTCTTCAGAGGCTCGCCGTTTCCAATTTTCGACCCGGACGAACTCCTACCCACGTCCGTTTCGATACTATCCTTCGACATTTTTCCGTTGTAATGATTCTCCTCGGCTCGTTTCTGCAACTCTTCGATTCTTTTTTGCACGCAAGTTCCTTCCGACTCCTGACTTTCCTGACCGGCGGCCACTCCTAGCTGTTCCTGTTCCCTTTTCGAACACCTAACGGCATCGTCTCTGCGAATAGCGAAGCTGGTTTCCGGCCGATACTCGTCTTTCCTTTGAGAATCGCTTCTCCTGAATTCCCCTTGTCCACGATCTTCCACCGTGATCTCGTATCTTTCTTTGTCCAACGGATCCACCGTAAGAGTTTTTAACCCGTCAACCGGATTTCTCGATTGTTCGTTAACGCAGCCAGACCTTTCGTCCTCGTACGAAAGCTGCGGCTGGGACGCCGCCTTCTCGATACCTTTCGTCGAGTTTCGTCGCTGAAACTCTGCTTCCTGGTTACTTTCGGTTTTCATATAGACTTGCGGTACACCGTACCTCGGTCGACCTTGAGCATAATGGTAATACACTTCCTGTCCGGGCAGCCTGAGCTCTTGAGCTTGTCTGGAAGTGCTCGGTAGATCGATCTGAGATCTTGACATGGTTTGTCGAGCTTGTTGGTATTGCTGATAAGACACGTTGTTCGAGAAATAGCTTTGCTGCACGTTCCTGACGCCGGCGCCGCCGCCTCCGCCTCCGCCGCCGCCACCCCCACCGCCGCTGGTTTGGCTATTTTGCTGTCCGACCAGTTGCTGCTGCTGCTGATGCATCTGCTGGATCAGTTGTCGTTGATGCATGTTCTGTGCGTGCTGCTGCGCGAATCTCGGACTCTGATGATGGCTCTGATTCTGATGCAACAATTGTTGCGCACTCTGGAAGTTTTGATTCGACGGTTGCATCGCCGCGTTCCCCACCTGGTGCGGTTGCACGCCTAGACCATGAGGCTTCTGCATCTGCGTGCTCTGGCCCTGTTTTCCAAAATCGTTCCCGTTAATCCCGATAAATTCATCCAACCGTCGACCTCGACCAAACGACTGAATTAACCGACTAAATTAAACGACTAAATTAATATACGATATTATCGTAATGCGTAAATAACGATATACGTCATCGTCCAAGTACCACGAAAGCTACGTCAAAGTGAGAAAAGTAATGACAAAGATTGTAACGGAAAATCACGATATCGAACAATATGAAGGGTCACGGCAGGCGACCATAATCGATAGCCATGTCACAGAAATTTCTTGCGATTGAAATTTTCGTATCCGTTTACGCCCTCGGCATAGATAATTGCTTATTTGCCTCTACCTACTTACATATATTACTATATGTCGAAGGAGAATTCTCGTATTTCTCGTAATAACGGAGATAACAACTCGTTTAGAATATAACACGACCACGTATCGGAAATTTACTACCACCTGCAAAATTCGTAACGTATTCGTCAGTTTACTCCGGTCTCGAGCACGAAAGCAACAGGACGCGAACGTGTCCACACTCTTTTCACTACCTCCTCCCTCTAAGAGCAATTTGCATTCCCATTAATTATTTTACGTATTAATTACGAACGCCACTCGCAGCGTCCTGCTCATTTTTCTCCAATTACTCTAATTCATCGTCTTCAATAACGCATATTATTACAACGCGTACATTAACTCAGGTGTTTCACGCGGACGAGTCACGTGAGCGCGTTTCGAGAAAAATAACGATCTATCGGAGATGCCTGTCTGCAAGTTCGTCGGGAAAACGACGGACTAAAGGACAACGGGAAAGATTCTCACCACTCCTTATAAAAGGAACTTACGAATGGACCAATCGACGCGACGTCTTACATCGGGATATCGATAAATTTGAAGAGTCATACGCACAGTGCATCGTGCTGTGTGTGGTCGGTTTTAGATGGCATAAATATGGAACACGTATCACGTGCACCGGCTATTTGAATAGCACGTATGCGTCGCGTTATTGCCCTTTCTGAATTTATATGAGGAGAAGGTTACCCTTACTTACGTAAAAATAACCTTTCCGCTGGTTACACCGGAAATAACCATCGGCGATTTTACCTGACGCCTGGCGCGTATCCGAAACGTTTCGATCGTTCCTTCCTCGAAACACAATTTTTGCACGGATAAGACCTTGGAAAGAGAAGAGGCTTGGAAGCGGAGAGGCGGAAAAGCGGAGAAACGTCTAAAAATTTCATTGCGAACAAGTCGATGCGAATAAAGGCGTATTACGGGGAAATATGTTCGTTGAATATTTGAAACGTACGATCGATAACGGCTGGGAAACAAGTTGATTGCTTTGGCTGCAGAATGGTCGCGGATCCGAAATACAACTACTAAACTACCATTCCAATTCGTCATTTGCCATCGTTCGCATGTTTTCATCACGAAGAATGTACGAACTTGGCCTCTGGTATATTTTAAATGACAACCTATATAATCGTTATACGTTGTACAAATAAACGAACGATTATGCGCTATGATACAGGTCCTTAAATAACGTGGCGAATCACGCGCTACAAACGTGTCAGTTATAAACTGCAATTTTTATCGTAATGTCGAAGATTTCGAAACAATTTTTCCAACATATCCTCCCCGTATTCCAGCTTTTTAATTAAGAACCGAACCCAACGAAATTTTCTCATATTTTCTTCTTTTTTTCTTTTTTCATAGAGTCGTTATTTCGACGTGCAATAAACTCCCGTTCGCCACTTCGATATAACAGGTGTGCTTTCATATTTAAAAAAAAAAAAAAAAAAAAAGAATATACATCGTACGTATGCAATTTAGGAAGCGAGATAAAACATAGAAACGCGAAAATAAATGAAAATGTGCGAGCGATTGAAAATAGTTCACTCGAAAACGTAACGACTTTTTCATACGTTCGATGAAATGAAATTAAAAGCTGTCAGACGACGGAACGACATCTTTCGCTTTATTCAAAGTCGGTGCTAGCCGTATTTTTTTATACGAAACCGGTTATTTCATTGACAGGACACGTTTGAATCTCAACACGTAAGATACACGTTTACGAATGAATGAATACTCGTTTACTTTAAATATGCAATTTTTGTAATTCCGATGAATCTATAAAACGATGGTTTACGATAATTATCGTAGCCAGTCGCTACTTAGTATCGCGGATAATTGTCGATAGTAGAGCGAAGCGTCGAGATATTTGCATCGGTGTAACATAAGTCCAACGGAATTAAATCTAATCTAAGAATTCGATAGAATCAAATTGCAAAACTAAATACCATATTACATGGAAATCGCTGACTATACGAGTAATTTTCCGCGTAATAAGTTTCACGTTTAGGTACTTCCTACGTGTACATTCGTTGATGGAACTTTCGACTCGAGCGAGTAATTTAAAGTCGTTTGAAACGAAACCAACGCTGTCTACCGGCATTGAGAAGCGATTCACAGAGCGCGGAAGTAAATCAAAGATTACCTGGTTCTGAGGGCTCTGATGAAGTCCTTGATGCAATTGCTGACTCGGCAATCCAGATGGTCCCTGAACAACGTATTCCCTCGCAACATTTTGCACCTGCTGGCCACTTGTCGCTGATTGGCCAAAACCAGGAACTTGAGTTTGATGGACCGTTTGAACTCCTCCAGGTGGAGCGTGATGCGTCACGTGAAGCTGAGCACTTTGGCCTGGTAAATTGGGTTGAATCTGTGACGTAGGCTGAAGTTGTCCAGGAAGCGGTACGTTCTGTTGATTGCTCAGGTAACTATACGAGTGCCCGTACTGACCTGAATCAGGTTCAAGCGTTACATAAATGTCACTGTCCGTTACGTTGCGAGTGGGTGACTTGGACGAGTAAACGCGGCCGATGTTAATTTCAATTTTTACGCAGTTTCGATACCTTTTCGCTCCCGTTACATTTTACGTGTATTTTCGTTGAAAAATCTATGGAAAATAGGATATCGCCACAACTATCGTCTATCGCGTGGAATTCTAAAGGATACCAATCGATCGATTTTCTACTTTCCGATTTTCAACTTGTCTCGTCTGTTTATAATTTATAGCCACCGATCTCTATATGACAAACCTAATTATACCTAATCGTAGGTAAAAATCATTTAGCCGTATCGCGTGGGATGCCATCGAAGATCGATAGCATGTTCTCAAGATTAACCTATTGCCTTACAACCGGTGATCCTCTTGCTAGTTAACTAGCAGGCTGGAAGGCGGTGCCGACAATCATACCGCCGACTACGCTCTCTTATTTCCATTTTACATTTTACATGCACGCACATGCCGTAACGCAGCACACCGAAATTGACTTTCGATGACGGATCATCTTGTATAGAGGCAAAGCGTTAATCATCGCTGCGGCAACATTGTAACGCTATGGCTTCTAGTTAATTAGCAGCGAGAGGATCGTCCTGTTACCATAATATAGAATTACACCGGTGGCGTGGCTCGAGAGGCAAGATACCGAAGATACGCTGTTTAGCATCGAAGCTCCATCTTACCCGCGACTTTAATCGCAAACTACAAAATTACAAATTACCACCGTGAGAATCTCGCAATATCGTAGTACGATACGTATCGTAGTACGATACGTTTCAGAAAGACAGTGTTTTAGTGGAAATTCAGACAGAATCAGCACGATGTTGCTACATGAAATATACCCGATATAAAATACTCACCGCATGCGTTCTTTGGATATTGCTGCATATTAACAGGAGGTTCCTGTGCCCGTGGCTTCCCATAAATCCCTTCCTTCTTCTTCGCCTCCTCCTCGTCGATGCTTCTGCTGGACTTTCTCAGCTCTTCCGTGACATTGTTCAAACTCGCTTCCGGTTCCGGCTCGGCATCCTTGCGACTCTGTCCGAAACGGCTCGATATCATGTCCTTGATCGTGTGATAAGTTCTCGAAATGGACTTGCTCTTGTCTTCGTCGATTTTGGTGGTCCTTGGCGCCGATGCAGCCGACGTCGACCTTTGGAGAAATTGCGATTTTATCGGGAAAAATCAATTCTCGGATTCACCGAGTGCGGCGCGATACAGGTAGATATTTACGCGTAAGATTCCGCTGGCTGATAACTCCTGGCTTGACCCTCCTGTCTCACTTCTTGCATCTGAGTGCCCTGAAAAATCGTTTACATCGTAGTTACCTCTCACAAGCTCTTATCTCTCCGTGTTATCCGCCTAGTCGACTAATATTTCACACTCGTGGAATTTCGTTACGTCTGTCTATCCTGATAGATTCTTTGTTCGTAGAAGTTTCCAAGTTACACGTATTACGAAATGAAATGAAAAATAAAAGTTGATCTAGTATTTTAAAGTATCGCTTTAACCATTCCATACTCTATGTCGTTTCTTCCTTTTGTTACAAGTTCAGGCTGAATTATCATGCCCATGTGGTAAACAAATTAGATATCCCTTACCATCGGCATATGCTCATATGCTCGAACAAACAAGTCTAATCCAATTACGCGATACTCGCCGTACATACTGCAACGATGACAAACACCGGACGCTAGCAACCTAACAAATTCAATTATTCGACAGCAGGCAGTATCAATTTATCGGTAGCCATGTACGGTTGTTAAGCCTCGAGCTTCGTGCAATTAGCATCAGAGAAAAGTCATTGGCAGCGAACGCTCGAGAGCGTCGGCGGATAAAGCGATTGAGAAGCACCTGAAACTTTTGCTACGGGACACGGACAAGCGATTAACCAGCGTGGAGACATTTTACGTAACACGCTGTAAGGGAAAGTGTGGGATACGTTATTAAATCGCTCGGCTCAGTCGCTACAACTTTGGACTTTTGAACTTGGCGACAACCCGTGCAATTACTCGTTTTAACAAGGTTATCGCGACGCTCGAATAAGTTTTTCCGTATTAAAAAGCTTTTCCATTCAAATTTTTGTCCTCTGTCGCCCGTCCCTTCCCTTCTAATACTCTACTTCTAATCTAATTCTTTGCTCGATTACTACAAATAATAATCAACGTAAGCTTGACAAGAGTCAATAAGAGCGGATTATCGGTTACTCGCGAAATTTCCTACAATATACGCATTAAATGTATATTGTACGTTCACTTTTCAATATGTATTATACGCTTGGTCTCGGCGTGAAATTAAGTTATCTTTCAAATAAAAATAAGAAATTATCGATTCGACCGACACCGATAATCGAAAGATATCCGAACTGTTCGCCTTATCGAGTATTTCGAAAGCGGCGAGGCGAAGCACACTTCTCAGCGGAGGAAAGGCGTCGCGTTGGTTAGGGGAAACTCTCGACGCAATCTGCCGGAATCCACCGAAAACAATTCTCCGTCGAAGAGAACAGCGGCCAGCTAATGGCAGCATGTCCGTTTAAACCGCAGAGGGAATTTCAAAGTTGTCGGACTGAATCCTTTGGTTCTTAGGAAGGGATGTGGTTGGAATAACAACTGACACTGTCAATCAGAAGGCATAGAGGAAGAGAGAGGCAGGGAAGAGAGAACAGAGCCAAGTTTCGCCCGTAGGGCTCCATCGCACGCTTCGTGCATACGAAAAAAGATTTTCTGACTTATGGTCCCTGCACAGCTGCCGTGTCGAGGATTACGCTACGCTAAATCTAACGTACGAATATAAAATGTTAGGAGTCGTTCCCAATAAAGATACGTTGGATCAGGTATATTTTCTGTTCGTCGTAAGTCGGACCTGGTTTACGCACTTAAGCACGCAGACAACAATCAGGCTTTGAGTAGGACAAAAACATCTACTTACGTATTTCGGATGCTAACTAACACGCGCTTCGTCTTTCCGGCAAAGATCGTAAGCGCGCTTTCTTATCGTACTGGCCGCATCGCCAACGGTCATCGCGACGATCGCAGCTGCAACAAGATATGCCTATAATCGCCTACGATACGAATTTCCACTCAACTAGGACAGCTAGTTCTTACTAATCGTTTCCTAGCGAACGTTTATGTACGCGCACACGTACGTCATGGAACGAACCAAGGGAAGCAGGTAATAGATTCGCAAGACGCCTACATCGTAAAAACAATAGCTCGGTTTTACGGTGAAAAGTACGCGCACATATTGCTATTTACCATGGTGATTATAGGATAAATACCGTAACAAAGAAACGTTGAATTGCGCGAACATCGTCGTATGACGCGATTATCCGGCACGTTAGAAACAAATTAAAGAATAAGATCAGTGGGTTCGAACCGTGTCAGTGTTTCATCGACGAATCTAAAATAAATTAAACGCGCCGTCTCCGTGCCAGAACGACAAAGAAAGAACGCACTCTGAACGCAGATCCGACGATAATTCTCCATGTTCTTTGCACACGCTATGACTCTCTCACATCCGTTTGTAACCTACGATCGTGGAATAGTACCTCGTAGCACGTGCATTAACGACACCTACTCGCATTTCCAGCGATTCACGTAGGTGCCCGATCGCTGTACGAGTTGCACGCGCGCGAGCCAATCGCCGGTCAATGAAAAGATTTCGTAACGATCGCGATTCGACCATCTCTGCGAATTGGCGTCCATTTGCTCCATACCTGTGCCTTCGTACGATTTAACCGATGCTTTTCGAATCAGGAAAGAAGAGGGTTCAAAACTCAAGAGGTTGTGGAAGCATTTAAAAGATAAAGAGGTATACATTTTCAAATACAACGGCAATATTCTACCTTCTTCTCTCTACCTTATAAAAGATACTGTGGCGCTAGTTATAGTCAAATTTTCTGGCAATTATAAATTGTAATTAAGCGACCAACGAGCATAAAACAGATCCCGCATTTTAAACTCTGCTCGTCTTAAATCACATTGTTTCACGGTGTATACTCTTACATATTAATAAGCTATATCGGAGTAACGTTATCGCATCTAGTGCCAACAGTCGACCACGTTACGTAAGAAATTTGACTGTTTCCAGCCAGTCTTACCAGCACATTACGAACGTTAACAAGAGAATTAGCTTACCTCTTGAACCCAAGCCTGTTGTTTGATCGGAGCATCCGGTGCAATCGCCACTCTACCGGCAGTTCTTTGCTTGTACTCGTGTAGAATAGGAATCTTGGAATTTTTGTCTCCCGACGACAGAACAACCTCGCGTTCGATCTATAAACGAAATATGTAATTCTTATCGTTAACTCTCGATTTTATTTCTGTGTGTTCCGTGTTAATCATTCGCTTTGTCTATTTTGCCAATTTATTAGTAAATATAATCTTAACTTCGCTACTAACGACCACCGTGAATTTAAGACAACGATACGATTAAAGGAAATTTTCTAATATCGTGATACTGATAATTTCCTATCTGCAATATCCAAAGGATCCGATAGCGTCGGTAAATCGCGTACAATTTCATCATCCATCGTCCTATAAATTTGTTCGTTTATATAATTTTCTCACCACCCTGCCAAGTCTGTATAGACGCGGTGTACGTTCGACAGGCGAACGAATTGCAGTTCGAAAAACGTAGGTAGATTCGATGATAAAAAGTCGGAACAGAAGCAAGATCGACCGATGCGCGTTAAGACGATGCAATGTTTTCAACGAGGATTTCTCATCGTAAACGTCGCGTCGCTTCTCGGTCTCGATTTCACGCTACCTATCCGATTTTTCCAAACAACATCGAGAACAGGAGCACCGCTCGCCAATCAGCCGCTCTTTGCGTGCATATAATGCGTCTAAAAAGAGGTGTCACTGAACTAAACTCGCCTTGAAATCGCATCGCATCGCATCGCAGCGTATCGCAGCGCGTCGCAGCGCGTCGCAGCGCAGCGCATCGGTCAGAAGAAAGCAAGCGTGATAAAAACGAGAGAGCTATTGCAACAGACAATGAACACGCCTAATCAACGCCGTTCGATAGCGTGCGCTGTTTACGAACGATTTTCTGTGCATGCTTCCGCGTGATTTTCTATAGTATAATTTGCTACGAAACGAACAAAGAAAAGAAACGAGAAATATAAAGAGAACAGGAAAATTCTCGGTAAGTTCGTTGCCCGTGAAACGAGTTCACCGTTACGTATGTATGTGAAACTGTTCCTCTTGCATCGTCTTACATTCTTGTTAGACAAGTATTTTCTGAAATTTCTCGCCTCTCGTCTCTCTAAAATATGTGTCGTAATAAAGTATGTACGATACTCTGGAATTTCATTGGAATAAAATTAATATTTAAGATTTTGGAATAAAATAAATATTTGATATTTACCAGTTCGTTAAGTTACAGTTAGACGAGTAATCAAAATATTACTGTACAACACGATCACTGCGTTTAATTAGCTGCAGCATGGCGGTTTCACGGAGAGCAGCTACCGAGAGAAACTCGACGGGACGGGACGAGACGAGACGCGACGAGACGAGACGAGACGAGACGAGAATTTCCAAGTCACGAAAGATCGGCTGAATAATTCGCAAACAGTTAAATGCGCGGAATACATAACACGATTGTCGGCGGGTACAACAAAGGTGCCAAAGACAAGTTCGCCATGTGACGAAAATAGCGAACTTGCGTAGAAGTAGGATGTCGTCACCGACAATTGTTCCGATTTGTTCTCGCTTCGCGAGGCCGATCCACGGGGAAAAGTGATGTATCTAAACGGCTATCGCAACCCCCTTCCCAACTTCCGGTAAACGGTACGCAAGTATGATGTCTCGCTTTGTCTGGCTGGAGAATCTCTGAGAATTTTCCCAAGAACGTAACGAACGTACTTACAACGAACTGTTACCGAAGATTTCACCCAACATCTTCTGCGCAATGCGTAAGTAGAATGTAGAACATACGTGTTAGCGACGGTATCTTGTCAAGTCCGAGACGACGGCAATTAATCCGATGCTATTTTGCTTTCTACCGGAAAGGTAGAGATGAATTTCTGGGACGAAACGATGCACTATGGCGTTAAAGATTAGCCATTTGGTTGCTTTTTAATCACCTTCGTCTCACGACCATCTGTATGCTATTTCTTCAAATAGGCTCGTTTTCGCAAGCTTTTAGTAGCTTCGTGGTAGCTTTGCCTTTCGCCGCAATAACTAGATCGTTATTAACTAGTATCGTTTCGCGATATTAATTTTAAATCATTTACCACTCTCCTTCCTCTGTTCCCAATTAACAAGACGACTAAATTGTACTTGAGTGGATGCACTATGACGGATCACCTGAGATGTTATCCAAGATACGGTATAACGTGTTATATCAAACGTATACCGAAAATACGATAGTACAGGAAATATACAAGCAGGCAATAAATTACGCTACAGTGACTTTCACTTTCCTCGAAACACCAGAATAGTTGGAAAATAGATATTTAATCGAAGGAAAATTGATTCGAAATCGTAGCTACGCTACGTTTCAATGGTGATCTTGATTTTCCAACAAACAACGAATAAAACGTACGATCCTGTAAAGACTGCTCGGAAGAAATATATTTAACTCGTTTGTAGCATGAGATTAACGAGGATCGAAAAGAAGAACGATAGAAAACAAAGTGAAGAAACATATATATGGTTTCTCGTGAGTTGACCAACGAAAGTGAAAGGAAGGAAAGAGGGGATGGGATAAAGAAACGACGATGGAATATACGTGGGTAAGAAAATAAGATATCAAGCTAGTAAGATTTAGGTTGTCGACGTTGACATTTTGACATCGTAATACATTTTAACGTCCAATTTAGACTCCTTTCGATTTATTTCGTCCGAAATATTATTTCGATATCGTTTCATGTCGACTTGACACGGATGACAAGCGTGACAACGATATTTATTAACGGCCGCTAAAGTTGTAAAGAAATTTTAGAAAGTGTATCGTAACGTAGAACGCTGTGTCATGAAATTCAGCGAAATTGGTATAAAAAAGGGAGCTCAAAATATCTCTACGCATATTTCTATCGTAAGATAAACACGTTCGTTTTTACGAGATTGTCTTTAACGGTTGTCTTTAATCGATCAAGTAATCGATGAATGTAATTAACGTAATTTATTAACGAATACTACGTATCACGAGAGATACAACAAAAACATTTTATCTTCATATTTTAGACGATCTGGCATAGAATCCAGCAAACAAAAACAATGCTTGATAAGCATTTTTTAAAGTTAATCTTTTACCGTGCCCTTTGCGACTTGTACATTTCTTGAAAATAAAAAATACGAAATAAAAAGTGTGGATAAGAAAATTTAAAAGGATAATCTCGTAATTACTCAAAGTGCAAATTCATCGAAACGGATGAAGCCGCGTTACTGTTCGACTGGCTGTTCTAGTATGGAACTGCTAACGGAATCGTCGAATTAACGAACGTACGATCTGATTTTCATTACCCTTGATGCCAACAGCCAGCAGACACCGTGGACAAGCATTCGGTTCCGAACGAGTCATCGCACATGTTCCCATGTTCCTTCAATTTGCAAAGAAAACTCGTCCATTTTCTCACACGCACGATCCCGTAAGGATCCAGCAGCAGGCAAAGCCGTTGCTTATCCTCAGAGGAAAAAAAGAACCGAGATTGAAGTTGATATCAGAGGAGAAATGGAGCATTGAACAAGGTAGAAGGGGAAGGAAGGCAACGGGCGGAATAAAATGCTTTCATTCCTGCTGAAAGGAGAATGTCAAAGCGCTCTTAAGAGCGTCTCTTTGATATACTTCTACACAATCACCGCGGAACATCAAGGAGGATATTAAATTCACACGTTTTGCTTGTGTTCCTTCCTTATGGAATTTAATACCTGCCCTGTTATTACGGTCCGTTTGATAAAATTTATTTGCAAAGCATCGCGCGCCGCGATAAAGCACGGCCATCCAAAGAATGGCGCTTTCCTTCCCAAAAGAATAGAGCAACTCGAGTTAAGAGGAAAATGATTCCGCGCGGCATTTCCGACAAAACTTCGAAATAAAACCAATCGAAAGCACGACAGTCGGCTTTCCTCATTATTTTCCAAATAATCGATCGTTTCGTCTCGGCATCGAACATCTCCACTATACGATTCTAACATCCAACGTACAACGTATCTCTTTAATCGATAATTTATCACTTTGACAAATGGAATCCGTTGGTCAATGAACAATGTAAATTTCTGCCTGACAAGCCCGCTGTTACCCTTTTTCTGGCAATCGCTAAGTTCTAAGTTCCGATATAGCGTCGTACAGTTCACAACTGTAACAAAGATGAGAGAATAAAAATGGCGTAATTTTGATATTTATTCTACGTTTTAACGTTATGGAATGGTATCCTGGTTATGTAGCACAAGCGGTTCTTTCTCAATAAGATTAAAATCAAGTTTAACAAGTTTAATCTTCGCTCTATATCGATACTATCCTACCGTTAACATTACTTTATGTTTTCCGAATGCGCGTACGTTTGACAAATTAAACGAATCATCGAAATTTCTGTTGCAAAAAAAAAAAAAAGGAGAAGAACAACGATTAATACGAATAGATCTTTTTCGGATAATCTAATAAACGTGAATGATATGTTATAAAAAATACCAGCAGCCGTACGAATTAAACTATTATTTGAGAATCGATGTCGTATTAATAGAAATATTGAAATATTATGTTGTAATCATGAGATATCTTCGTGTAATATATTTCTGCGTGAAACAATAACGAAAGAATTGTTAACAAGAAATTAATTCTTTCAACAATTCCTTTCCTATCGTTATTCTTTTACGAGCTTTCTATTACGTTCTACGCGTAATATAAATTACGTCTTTTGTTTCACTCGTACCTACTGTTATTCAAATGTTCCACCGAAATGCGAAATTAACCATCTCCGTTTTACGAGAGAAAGTTAATAACGGTTAATTACTTATTACCATACAATCAAGAACAGAACGGGAAGATCATTATCGCCAAACAAAGCACGATAATTTAATATACGAATCGAATGTGCAGCATTGTATCGTTTCTAACAAACTGTAAACATTTCTCCGAATTACTCGAATATATCGCGTCAATTACAAATGCTAGATATTTCTCAGCAATTCTTTTCTTTACCCTTTAGATCGCGTTGTTCTTTGTCTATCGATAACGCCGAGAAGAGACCGAGTTACTAATATAATTATATTATCCTTATACCGAATACCGAATATGGGTAAATAGTCGACGACGGTTTAAATCACGTTTAAGAATAAAATAAAATAAAATAATAAAAAAAAGATAGGTTCATTGTCGAAAAAAATAAATTTGTAAATGTATTGATACGCGTGTACCAGACCACGTGTTTCCTAATTAAACACGTTTAAACTTTGTTCTCTTGAAAACGAGAACTTTATACATTTTTCATTTATTTTCACATACATATATAAGAAGCCGCTGTCGATTATTTACTCGTAGCATAGTCGCCACTTGGGCAAGTTAAAGCATACTTTATAGTTAAAGCATACGATTACCATCCTATCCTGTAGTGGTAAACTTGTCGTATACGTATGCGCGCTATATACATATATGTACACATGTCGGATCGACAAGCATCTATTCACCGTGTAAGCAAAGTAGGTACTTACTCGTTTCGTTCCAACAAACGTTCAACCCAAAGGTGACAGGTGTCGAAACTGAGCGTCGTGCGTGAATACGATTCCCACTTGGATTCGTAAAAACGATTCTAAACGAGATGCGGCCTTGGATGTGCCGTCGGAAGAGAAAAACGCAATTAAAGGGACACTCGCACGCTGGCTTACTCGTTGCTGGCAGTAGCAACAGCAGCAACAGCAGCAACAGCAGCAGCAGCAGCAGCATCAACGTCCGAAGAAGAGGTACAAGAGAAGAAGGCTAGAAAGTCGACGGTGGAGACCATACCGAATAAAGCGCTACCGCCTTGACTTCTAACCGTGGCGTTTCCTTTTTTCATCGACTTCCAAGTCAAAGTCCACGACTAGAATCGCCATATTCAGTCTGTTACACCTCGAAACTCGTCGCGTTATCGGTGTTGGTAAAAATTCACCGGCACGCCTATGCGCTGCGTGTCTATAACAAAAGTCTCCAGCCCGCGACCACTTCTATATGCCATGCGTGTATAGAAGCGTAACAGTGCTCTACTATCTACGTATATACGTATATACATAATACATATGTACCATCCACGTTCCAGTGCACAATCGGTGAACACAGGTAGGTTTTTCGCGCACGTGCAATTAATGCACGCATCGTTAATACGCATCGTTAATTAACGCGCGACCACTGTCCGTGACGTGGTTGCATCGCACGGAACCACCCGTATTCTACGTTATTCTTCCTATGATCGTGTTATTTTTACATGGCTCTTGGTCTTGTTCTCTTCGCCGAACGAACCTCTTCGTTGGTTGTTCAAAACGCTGTCGCAAATTAATCACAACTATAATAGAACAGGTACATATCCGAATGGCCTGAAATAAACTTACTGGAAATTTGCTGCTGTGAGTCTGCAAGTTAGCTGCCTGTTGAGTCTGATTCGAGCTCTGTTCCTCCCCGTAGAGCGGTGGCATCCTGTATTCGGGTGCAGGATTCTGCCCGGAACTTCGAACCTGATTGTCGTCTAACGTCACGTTCCTTTCTATAGCGGAAATCGGCCGCGACGATTGCTCCACTACCGTCTGCACTCTGCTGCTCTCCTGCCCATTCTGATTCTTTTGATTGTTCGGCACCGGTTTCGGTGGTGGTACAGGCTTGTAAAGTCCCTCCTCATCTGAAACACGTAAACACGGTACATGTTTCGTTTCTGTTTGTTCTCCGCGATCGATATGTTTGTTTTGCTTGAATCGGATCGAATCTTGTGGATTCAAGGGTTAACGAAAGTAAAGTCAATGGAAGAACTTCAAAGTTAGACAAAATTGTCATGCGTCTGAAAAAAAAAGTCTCCGAAACATTCAACCGCTAAATAGCATTAGTTCCTGATAAAAGAGTAATTACGATTAAACGGATGTTGAGCTGCGCGTAAAGTTCCATTTAGTTGGAGCAAAGTTCGACGTATCCACCATAGAGAAATGAATTCGCGTTCGGTGTCGTCTTCTCTTCTAGCAAATTTATCGGCATTATCGTAACCGAGTTAATCTTTAACCTTTGCTCATTTAAACTTCATTGTGTTTCCGTGCTGCGCTTCGCTGTATCGGAAATCACCATGTACGTACGTTTATCTTTATATATATTTTCGTGAAATGTTCGCGTTAGTTTTCAAATTGTCGTTTAACGTATCGTTACCTCGCTGCGCCAGTAACAAATAAACGATGCTCTGATCAATCTCTCCGACTTGAAACGATATCCTATTTACCTTTTCGCACTTGATTAATCGCAGTATAAATTACATGTACGACTTGCTCACTGAATATAACGTTGTATGCGTTTAATATATTAGTATTTAATATATTTAATATACAAAAAAAAAAAAAGACTTATAGAAGATAGAATTAGAAAGAACTGAAAAAGACTGTTTCACTATTTCCAAATCTTTTCGTCTTTTACTAGGGAATGTTATAGGCGTACGTTCAACTTCATCGTCGCGATAATACTTTTCACGGTATTTGACAAATTATTCAGTAAGAAAGTGGAGCATCGATTATCTCGTAACGTATAACGTTGCAGGTAGCTTCTATCTAGCGCGTTTACACACACGTCGCGCAGATCGAGAATTCCGACTGCCATTCGAGGGACGCTAGACACGCGTGACTCGACCGTGGTTTCTATACCTTGATTTTGGTTTTGTCGCCTCAGACGATTCTCCTGCTTAACTCTGCGAACCGTAGTGGCCATCGCGTGTTGGCTGACCATTTCTGAGGTATGCTGTCGCGAATGCACCAAGAGCCTCTCCTACGCGTTTTACGAACACCTCGCGAATACCTTCTACACCGAAGGAACAACCTGTCATCACTAGCTGGCAAATTCCAAGTCGAACGATGCGTTCGTAGCGTTTTAATCGAGAAACACGCGTAACACGCGAGTGAAAGTGTGCTCGTTGTATCCCGTTTCGCTGGAAACGCTGAAAATGCTGAAAATCAACGGCCAACCATGAAACTGGCCTGTGAAACGGGACTTTATCCGTAGCTCGTTAATTCCTTCGTTCTCGTAATAGAAGGCCGATTTTATCGTCGTTCGAATTAACTAAACCAACGAGTTTCGTGTTGGCAAAAGACGCGTGTCGCAAGCCATCCAAGTTTCCATCATAATTACACTCTCGTCGAATCGTACGTTCCACGATGAAGAAAACGCACACGAGCAACGTCGTGATCGCGTCCGTTTCCTTCGCTGTCGAAAATGTTCCACCGTAGCTCGACAGAGTCTCGTAACGACGGTACATATAGTTTTATTTCACGATATTTCGCTCGAATCTCCACTATTCTCGAATAAAAACTTGCCACTTTTCTACGTAAAACGTTTACGACTCGAATAAACGTTCGCGTTGAATTATGTACCGTTCAGGTAGACGAATTATTAAGATCACGCGTTTCGTTTAAAATCCCGGCAATCGACGCCACCCGGTGCTTCGTTCGACTATAATTATCGTAGTCTTCCATTTCGAAACACACGTCTACACAGTACGCATCGTTTTTCCGCTTCCTCTTAAAAAATCACCATCTTCCAACTCCAACGTATCTTTCAACGTGCTACGACTCGGATCTTCTTCGAAGCCGAACATCGTTTCGCTCGTTCGTTCTTCGCAAGGATACCAAGAACGTTCATCACCGATATTCGTCGACTCGATCTTCTCCTCCTTCGCGTTTCTTCGAAGTAGTCGCATCGATGCCGACCGATTCGTCGCGTGTTTCTACGAAATCGAAAGAAACGCCAGGGCACATCTTTCAGCCCGGTATCACCGTCGCGTCCGACACCGATGTGACCGAAAGGGGATTTCCTCGTCGATCGATACACGACGAGAGGAAGGATGCGATCGTACGTCGAGCGAACGTATTTTCTACGGTAGTTCGAGTTTGTTCCGTGCACGCGCGAGTCGCGAGCGGGAATGCTGCGGGCCCGGCGAAAGAAACGGATTTTCCACGCGAGCGGAACTCCGATCTACGCTCGGCCCTTCTTAGACGCACTGAAACGACTCAAACTTTCCATTGAGTGAACGTCTGGTTCCGCCGTTCTGACTTCACTTCCGGTATCGTCCCACCACTACGAATGAGAAATCGTTATAGACACCGGTGGGAGAACGATCTATAGGGGAAAGAGACGGTCGTTAGAGAAAAAGGTACGGACGATCATAGAGAAAGATGGAGAAAGATGGAGAAAGATGGAGAAAGATAGAGAAAGAGGGAAGGAGAGAGAAGGGTACGATGGTGAAAAGGAGAGAAGAAGGACAGACGTTCGGATAATTTATTCCGCGTCCATACGCAGACGGACTCCGTGGCGTGCGTCCGACGAATATCAAGCTGCTCGTTGGTACTGCCACTGGCTGCTCGATCTCTCCGATCTCCGATAGTCGATGCCGATTGTCGCGACACTCCTCCGTTCCTACACTTTCCTTCGCTTTACATATCGGATTGCTGACGACGCTCTCTTTGTATAGTTCGTATCCGTCGCTCATTCTTTCTTTCTCATTCTTTCTCATTCTTTCCCATTCTTTCTCGTTCTTTCGTTTTCGTTGATCTGCGATCATTCGATACCTACGAAAAGTACGAAAGTGCCACCCTACAATTTCCCGCGCCCTACCATAAATTATCTTCTTTCCATTTGACGCTTTTACGGAATTTTTACAGCTACACTGCAATCGATAAATTTATTTGTACGCTGTAAAACGACGCCACATTCATAATTTTACGAGACTTATTAAGAGCGGATTACATCTGACACCCGGTATATAACAATACCGTGCAAAACGTTTCACCCATCGACACAGCTGCGTATACCAACACCGTGGAAAGCGCTCGAAAACGAGCGAAGAAAAAAAAGTGGGAACGTCGCGAAAGAAAGTGATAAACGAAAGATAATTTAACTTGTCAACGGCAATGTGAATAACTGGCAAGAAACGAACATCTATCGTAGGAACACGATCGCAATATCACGGATCGAGTCTGTGTCTGTTCCGACTACTAGCTTGTTTTTCACGTTTCTTTCAGCTATTCTGCGTTCCTATTAACATAGTTTATGCCTTATTACCATGTTATCTACGCGCTGAACGACCCATGAATTGGATCAAATAGCAACCTCGTGTATTTCTAACGATTCTTTACATCGGATCGTTAGAGATTAAATTTCTTTACTTTTTAGAACGACAGTGTATAGATTGCCTGCGACATAATATTTTTCGAAATAATGCCAAGATATACGGAAGGGCCAACGATTAAGGGTATAAAGAATGAATCCGTTTGATCGCAGACTTATACCTCTTGGTTTCGAATCCTCTCAATTACGTATTGCTTCTTTCGAAGCTGAATAACCATTGAAATTGGTGGAGCTAGCCACGACGGACAGTAGTATGTATCTACATATGGTTACATATGGAGTAGCCTGTTCTCTTGTCTTCGTTTTTCCCTCTTTTTTCCACCACTCGGTTTAAACTTGTTCTCCGCGATGCGCGTACCAACCGACTGTGTGGTCTCCTCGCGAGAAACATCGGCAATATGTGGAATCGTATATAATTGCGCGCACGCCGTGTAACCACGGTTTCCACAGGTAGGCATTCGACCCAAGTTTCCGCAAGCGATCAGCGACTTTCGATCCTCTTTTCGGCGATTTAAGCGCGCGAAAGGCTCCCTTCCATAAATCCGAGTGTTCCATAAACGTGCCTCGTTTCAACGTGCTTCTAAAGATATTGGTTCGTACGCCCACCCAAATAAACAAATATACATACAGTCAGTGTGTTCGTACACCATTTAAAACGGAGTAACTTCTTTCAAATTGGATCAAACTGTTTGAGACTTTTTAACAAGTTAGGAACATTAATCTACCGTCTATCGGATGACGCGTAAACGGTTTTTTGACAAGATTCCACACGACCGAATCGCAAACCAAATGCTAAAGATCCTTACTACTTTTTTATCCGAGCTATAAAATGTACTCCAGTTTGATCTAATTCGTAAAAACGTTATTTTGTTTCGAGGGTGTACGAATGTTTTTTTTTTTTTTTTTTTTTTACACCAAATCCACCTATAACGACCGACAACGCAACAGGTCCTCCAACGATAAGACGTAGCTAAAATGGGACATTTTATTTTTTAAGAAACTATCATGTTGTTATTTTCCGTGTATCGAACATTTACGTATATAGAACATATTTTTCATGCCGATACTTATCAAGATACATCTTATTCGTTAAAGATCGATTATTCAGCAAGGTGGGCATCGCCTACTAAAACTGGTTGTATCATTTTCCTTTCTTTTTGTAATTCAACCTCTGTTGAAACTGGATCTGCAAGTATTTACTATTACTAAGAAGAGCACCATAAAACTAATAGTTTTCTTCTAAACCTCTCTTGCGTCGATTACTCGCGTCGAATTTCCTGTTTTGGTCATCGAACGACGAAAGATGCGATAAACTATTTTGCTACCGATAACGATAAATTACGATACACATACACACACACGTTACAAACTTTCTCCGGATAACATTGCTCTTTCGAGATTCTAAGGCAATATATGCCGAGTCGTTCGACTCATTGTCGATCTTCTTGCCGGGAGGTTCATCACCTCCGCCACTTTGTGACCCGTTTCGTTTGAAATGTCCTTGTCACCCTACACGCCACCGTCACGCCGGGATCATCGGTCGTCGATTTAAGAAGATATCGAATTTGCCGCCAAATCTAAACTCGTGACTATCGGTAGCCTGATGGTTCTTGAGAGTTTGAAAGGTCTCGACACGTGTCGTTACTCGCTACCTCTATAGAATACGGCATGGCATTAAAATGGCGTGTATCCGTTGCTCGTATCGTCCACCGTGTATTCTTACGTATTATCCAACATATTCACCTATCGATCGATTTCATTTTCCAAAGTTGAAATTATTTCCACTTCGTTCTATCGAATACGCGTGTATAAGGCATTCGTCGTATCTTCACGGAATTCTCTTTCGCTGCTAATTCGCATATATACGTTTCCATTAATTATTTCGTTTAGTTTACGCCCTGATCTACGTATTTCGTCTGCGTTATAGGAGCATTATGAAGCATTATGTATCGAACGCCTTCGAGACTTCTCATCTTGAACGTTAGCATATCCGATCCTAACGAAATTTTTATAATAAAAACATTTCGTCTCATTTTGACAATTCTTTTTATCCCTGATCTTTTCCATTATCGCGTCTGCCTATTCTCACACAGAGTCGCGACACATCCATTTCACGTGGGAAAGAATCAACACATCGCATCGCATCGAATCGAAATGCCATTTGACGCTTCTCTAGGAGCGAATAAAGGTCGTCTCACATTACACGTAGCTACATTGTCATGTTGTCTTTGTCACTGTAGCAAGCACCTACATGGACGCAAAGAGAATCGTCGATTAGCCATGTCGATTGTCACGTAAAAAATATATTTCTCGAAAACGCTTGACCTTTCATGACGGTGCGCGTAGTGTGAATCCACCCTAACGTTGAGTGTAACGCGACGTTATCGAGACCCTCATCGGTTTCCAATGCCGCGTTCCTCCGCGTCTGCGACGTCCACCGCCTAAGAAGAATCTTTCTATGAGGCGTGCTCGAGAAACAATCGTTCTTTAACTCACTCTTCATAGACACATTCGATTCGATACCCTTTCTCTCAAACGACGTTATATATTATACATGTTATATTCGAATAATATTACATATACACATATACATTCGTATACTTACGATTCTTTGATTCAAGATTATTTAAAAATATATACGCACAACCCGATACAGATAGATGATTGTGCTATTTCGTTTAAAGTTCATTTCCGTCGAGTCAAATCATTCGTAATTAGATCACATCTTTATATATTCGTTGTATAATTATTCGAAACTACATTCGTTATTCGAAAACTAAGTTCCCGGGGAATCTTCAAATTTCGTACACGCATAATACAAGATTGAAACATGAAAAATCCAGCGACGTGATATCGCGCATTAGATATTCGTAAAAGGTTCGACATACTTGTTTATATGTGTAACTGTTTGATCGACTTACTTAGAAAACTGGTTCAAGTACATTGTTCGAATGTCAGTAGGAACAGACTTACGATCGAGTGAAAAACATAAAGATAACCGTTACGCAACGATGGAACAGTTTTACAGCTATTTCTTTAATACTTGCGTATGATGCAAAAATGGTTTATGTTCGATAAAATGCAAACGGTATGTACCGTACTCGTTGCGAGCCTATCTTTCTATACCTTACTTATATCTTCTATTGCATTTATATTTAGCTACATATGTATGTACAGTGGGTAATGTGCAACTACCGTTCACATATTATATTATAAAATAGGGAATCAAAGAAGGAAATCTTTCCCTATATAAACCTGATACCTGTTTCCTATATAATCGGAAATCTATATAATTTTTTAAATTATAAATAATCGAACAACCATATCGATTTGCTGTCTTTTAAACTCTTCGCTATGCCGAATTCTATATCGGTTCGTTGTCTATAAATAATGGCTAAATCTTCAAAATCCGGTTATATAGCTAATATTAAATCGGCCTCCGTAAATAAAACGAACCACTGGAACGTGTCAAGCAGCGATGCGTATCGCGAAAGAACCAGATGAAAAGGTTCGAGGGCCCACCAAATTTGACGGTATGTTCTTCCTGTTAGGTCGAAGAAAATTAAGTGGTCGAGAAAAGAGAGTGTCGTTGACAGTGGATGACGTACGTAAGTAGTACATACGTACATTTACGTACTACGCGAGGTGCCCGTGAGAAAATACGTTGAGGAAGAGAAGTCTAGGAAGACGGTAGGTGGGTCGAAAACAACCAAAGACTAGAGCCGAGCACGAGGAGAACACTTAAGGAGCTCAACCATGCGTGCTTCCCCGTACTCGCGAGCGTTACAGGTGAGCCGAAGTAACCACGAAACGAATCTTCTTCGAGCGTACAACAACGAGAAAATGGATTAAAAAAAAAAAAAAGAGACGGACAACACCAGAAAGAGTAAACAATAGATCCATGTACCGTTTAAAACCTGCATTTCCATTCGCTGACTTTTTAAACATTCAACATTCACGATTTCAATTCGTTCGATGCGTTATTACAGAACTTTGATATTTCGATTCGTTTTACTAAACTCCATATTTGGTGTACCTTTTGCAGATTTCAATGAACTTATGGAAATCAAATATTCTTAATATTGTATATTACGTTCGATTTGTACCAGTAATATACATACGTATGTATATAATTAAATGAAAATATATGAACAACGCAATTGACTTTAAACCACTAAGTTGTACGCTTGATTTTAATTCAATCCTAACTATTTTTAATATCGTGTGTTCGCATATACGTATACGAAGAAAAGGACACGACCTTCAGAACCAGCAACGTATAACGTTAGGTTAAAAGGGAATTTTTCTGACGGTGACCCGCAAGAAGACACGTCCAGCCGAATCTTTCCGACGTAAGAAGATATTCGTCGACGGAAATTTATCGAATTTATCGAGAAAACTGGCGGAACGTAATATTGCACGAGGTTGTTAATTACCTAACAATAAGACGTTAAATACGAATTCTTAATATTTCTACAGAATGGTTGGTAAACCTTTTACGTGCAAGTTAGTTGCAACTGGCAACGAAGCGGATCTTATGCCCGTCTTCGAAATAGCAAGAAAAACACGTAAAGTGGAAATGTAAGAATTCTTTTGGTGAAATTTTATCGTCTTGCGTAGAATACGTATATCGTCAAATATTTCGATCCTTCCTGTTAACTAATGTTCCAAAAGTCGGTATCTGCGGCAATAAGAAGCGAGTAATTGACGCATACTTTTATCGCGTTTAGAGGTTTACGTAAGAGGATTACTCAGTTAATAACTACTTGGTTAATAATCATAGAATAAAAGTTAGTAACTTTTAATTAGTATAATGTAAAAGGAGGATGTTGTAACGAAGTTTAGTATTTCAGTCGTTCTGTCATCGAAATATTCTGTATATTCCTAGTATTTTTTTTCATATGCTAACTGTGCTAATCGAATCCTAGAGGAATCTGTAAGTGTTAAATTAGCGACAATGTGGTTAAGTATCATGAAATTCTAGTGTCATTAGCAAACACACGTTGCACGTATCTTTGCACATCAGTACGTAAAGCATTATTGCTTTTCCACGTTCATGTATACATACATTACCAAACGAGCTTCGGCAACCACGTATGAAATTCCCGTTCACTTAGCACTTTCATATTTTTACCTTCTACGTTTTGTAAATTTCGCGCAATTCGTTACAACATCTACGAAGAGACGCGCGTACGGGGAATTATTGTCCGGGAAAGCTGTAAATTTTCCAATAAAACATAGCCACGTTAGACTTACTACGCTCATCGTCACTTTATCGTAATAAATGTACAACGTTCGTACGAGTAGAACATTTTCGTCCCGCGATAAACATCCTTTTACCTCGATTTGAAAAAATACCTATTATTAAACAAATTCAATTATGCGATGTAAATTGTTCGCATAGTAGGTATAGTTTACGATTGCAAAGTGGTACAAGTTATTGAAAGTAACAAAACTCAAGGTGTCTGTTATTATCCCCTTGCATTATACTTGCAAGTCATACTTTTGGCATTTTAACTACATAATTATATTCGAGGTCGATCGATCGTTCTCATGCAAGTAGCGATATTTGAAATTATACTCGAGAGCCAGAAGTGGTTCTCTGACACCTTGTATCAAGTACAACCTAATATGCATTTTGGTCGCATCAAAAAGAATATCTCATCATCAGCGACCTTGAGTCGCAATCGATGAACGAACATTATTCCGCGTAAGTTCGATTTCCATTTAACTTCTTCTTCTTCCACTAGCGCGTTATTCGTTAACAAACAAAAATGTTGAAACCATCGAAAAACACAAAAGTTCCTTTTGCTTCGCGTACTTTTTGTATTCCTAATTAGACCGTGTTTTATTTGCAAATTTTTCGTTATTAATATATACATATATATATATATTTCTCCTGATAAAGAGCTGATCTGCACAAAATTGGGAAACTAACTGTTCGATCAATCTTGAACGAAGCTCGCTCCGCTGTACTTTGTTACAAATTTATCCAGTGATCGAAGCTGACATTTTTACTCGATTATTCGTTTATAATATCTCTTTTAATCGGTACAAACTCTTCTTACTTCGTTATACCGTTATATAATTTTTTTCCTAAACGCTAGAATTTTCCGTTTCTTCGCGTTTCTCTTTCAAAAATAGGTTCGATCCCAGCGTGAACCGTCTAACTCGAAGAAAATTTCTCGACAATGGTTACATGACGAAAGACGAGAGCAACACTGGTACAACATACGATAAACGATAAGAGGCAATGAAATAAAAAAATGATATTTGTACTTCGAGTGTACCTATCTATTTACATCCCAAAGAGGTCTAGTCGCGTATAACCGGTAGTTAGTCTAGAGAAAAACTCGTAAAAATCTTGTTTATGTTGTTATTACGCGAGAATCCTTCCTTAAAGCCTATGTTAATACGATGTTTTCCTCTTATTTCGTACAACTCTGTGTTTAAAATGCAGGAAAGACTTGGCCTGGAAAGAATTTCTCGGCGAAGAATGACGAAGAGAAAGACTCTGACTCGGTCCTTGAACCACCTCATTCGCCAAACATTAATATCATATCCACGGCGTGGTAGACATCGCAGCATCGTGTTAAACGTTACAAGATAATATTTTTCAAGTACGCGAACCGCGATAATATTCGAAGGAGAAGCAGGGCCGTAGTAAAAATTCACTCAAGCAGCGATGCATCCCGCTAACGAAATCATCTCGTCTCCGGTTCGTCTCGGTTCATTCTTCTTTTGTAGACCGTCCCTTTCGCAGGAGGCGCTTCCTCGCACTTCCTTCTCGTGTTGCTTCTGTTTCCTCGCCGCGCCGTGCCGCGCCGTGCCGCGCCGTGCCGCGCCGTGCCGCGCTGCATCGTGAAGACCGCCGCGCGCCGGCTCCCGACGCGACGCATCGCCGCGCCGCACCGCGCCGTCCACCTTCCTACAAACGGCCTTTGAATAGCGTCTAGTTTTTGCCAGGCAACTAGTTTTACCGAGGGTTTTCATTCTACTCTATCGAGACCGCGTCCCTCGTTCTCTCTCCCTGCCACAGCGCTCTACCACCGTGAGAATGAAAATTCTCGTCGCGGCATAAAATTACGAGCAAGAGCGAAGGAGAAAGCGGCGCAGAGGAAGAGAAAGAGAGCTCACGCTATGAAATTGCCACGCTAATTTTTATTTCGTTCGATTCTATCGCGTCCCTCTTCCACGTGTCACAATTCCTACCGCGAATCTTCATACTCTTTTTACCATCCCTCCGATGTACGATTATAGATCTTCAAACGAAACCTTAATGCGAATAACTCTCTTCGTGTTTATTTTTCGCGCTTCGCAAAAATCTAGCGGGTTGAAAGTTCAAACTGAAATCGAAAGCGTTCAATGCCTGCCGCGCAACTCGGTTTGTTCGACCGTTTATTAAGTAAAGGTAGTCTTTTTCTAGCGTTGGACGTGTTTTTTTTTTTTTTTTCGATAATATCGAAAATTTGTCAAATTATCAAAAAAGATCCTTCTAAAGCAACCATTTAAATGATAAAAGTTAACGAATTTGTATCAAGATCAGTTTAATGACCTTTGTAGAAAACGAAAAACAAAAAAAAAAAAAAAAGAAAAAATAGAAAGAAATCAAGAATCGATTCCATCTCTGCAAGTCCATATGAAAATTTACGTAAAAATATATTCATAAAGATACACCGAGGAACTGGTTGCGAGAAAGTCTTTTTTAGAAGAAACACGTTAACGCTTAGGACGTGTGTGATAAACATTAAACTTTTTTCTACTTTTTTACTTCTCTAGTTTTGACTTATTTTTGCATAGGGACTCGTTGCTTTATACGATACTTCGGGCTACACCGACGCCTACCGACGATTGGCAGGAATTGTACTTGAATTTTACCCCAGCTGAAAAAAATGTACGAATCTATCGAAAAGGATAGGAACACCTACTCCTAGGATAAAGGGACGGAAGCACTTGGCCGGATCGAACGGAATGGAATCGAATGGAATCGAATGGAAATTGCGCAAAACAACACGGATCCAGGAAATATATCTCGCTACGAGCGCAAATCCGAACAAGCGACCGAAGAAAGAGTCAAGCTACCCGACCGACTTAATATTAGCATCGGACAAAAAGCAAAACGCCTCTGTACCAGTTTTACAAGCTCTCGTTTCTCCAGCCCTTGCTATGCTCGTTTTCTCATTGACGATCCTACATTGCCGCACCGTGTGGATCCATTTTTCCCTTCTAATCGCGAAAATCACTATTTCTCCGCTATAATAAACGATCGAGTTTCCTCGTCCTATCTCCGCATCTCGCTCGATAGTTTGTTCCGTCGAACGAGTATCCCGACCTCCTCTGCCCGAGAGATCGCCCCGAGGAATCTGTCGCGTCAGTTCCAACCATTTTCTCCCTCGAGAATCGAGGACTCGAAACGTGCGCCTGTATTTTCAACGGTACGAACATCTGCTGTTTCGCCATCGTCTTCCCATACGTATCGTGCGTTCGTGGCTAACTGTACAGCGCCTTTGACTATCTATCGGCCTACCGGGATAAAATAAATCCACCTATACACTCGTCGAATGTTGAACCAGCGCACTCGGTGTCCCGCTAGATTTGCCAGGAAAAAAGGTAAATCGTATACCTCTACGTCATCCGACGGTCGTTCCCTTCGTGCTGGATGACCGTCGATGATCGCTCGTCAACTTCGTTCGAATACAAACTACGTATACCGTACAGCTGAGTTTGAACAAGCCTATAAACGAAAGAAACTGTAACAGTAGTCCGTATAATCTATTAAATCGTAACGTATACGGCGATAAAGTAACGGATGACGAACGCCGAGTAAAACTTTTACATTGCCTCTGCCAGTTTCCGACTATTCCCTCCCTACTTTCTTAACTGGGCTGTAGTCAAGCGTATGCTAATTTCATTACGTATTACGCATTTACGCGTGAAGACGGCCGAACCAAAAGAAAAATAAGCTATTAATTGTAATTACATGACGAGTTAGACGAACGATTGATAAAAGCCGTGCGAAATCGGTCAAACTACAGCATATGATTTTAGACTCGACGCGTGAATCGAAACGCTAGACGTTGGCAATTGTGTAAAAGTACAAATATATAATATTCGTTTTATACGTCTTGGTTATAGTTCGGCGATAGAGTTGGCCAGTGTTCTAACTGCTGAATTTCCACCCAACCGGCAATAGTCTGCCGTTTAGTTATTTTCGAGCAACCGAGGATACGTCGTTACCTGCATTAGCTACGAGGGCCGTAATTAATTAGGAGACCGGGCGAAGCGCACAGCCACGAGTAATACTGTTACCGTCGAAACATCGCATAATTACGTACAGTATTTTCTCCGGTGAATTCGCCTGGAATTTTTCTAAACAGTCTTTGTTACGATACCATTGAAAATTCAATCGCAATTCGAGCGTTAAATTACTAAATTACTTTTGTTACGTTTCTATGCGTATGCCGTCTCGACGTTATCGATATCAACGTTTAGATTACGATCCAGGGATTGGTCACTCTTGACAGGGACGTCAGTCAAGGGCTTGAGACGATACGAACGAAAATGGAAAACGACGTTTTATCTCAACAAGAAGTAGGACACTTTTCGTCGATGGCCGCTATCAGAAATTACGAATTATTCGACTCGTAATTAACTAGTGGACAACTATGCGTTACTTATGTTCAGAGAACTTCTACCTATATGTCGAACAATTCCCGGTGTTCCGATTCGACGTAGTTTCTAGGTTACTACGGCTATTCATCGAACTGGGCTATCTACAATTGTATACAGTTTCATCTTCAACGCTCGCAAAGATGGCTGTTTAAGATTTTATTTCCATCCTGCGATTCGATTGTCTGCTTTCTCACGAACCAGTAATTATCGGCTACGACACTCTAAAAACAAATAAATAACAGAGTAGTCGTATAATAAGTAACCGCGTGAAAATACTTTATAGTTGAAAAGCTGGTCCATCTGTTGTTCAATTATCGCGTGATATTACTTATTAACTATTAATTTATAACAATCGCTAACAAGTTAGAAGGCAAAGTTTTATACACGATTCAAGTAGTAAACGGAATTTATTTGAATGTTTAGATCACGAACCTCGGACGCTTAAGAACACCAGTTATACGTACATACGCGTGCTCTGAAAGAAAATGTTACCTTCTTTATAACCGTAATGTTTACTACTTACTGATAAGAAACGAAAAATCTGATAAATATTGTACGTCGGCAGGCCAACAAAAACCGCAAATTTCTCTTTGTAAAAAATATTCTACGTAAGTAGTTACGCGAGTGTGTACGCGAGTGTGTACGCGAGTGTGTACGCGAGTGTGTACGCGAGTACATTCACCGAGCACGTCCGCGATATCGTATTTACAACTTGCCTGAAACCTTCCATCGTAATACGCTGGCACAAATTCCAGACAACGTTGCTTCGATTCAATAATACATTTATAGACCCTCGGCGTACAAGGACAATTTTCTCTCGTTTAACGAACGTTTAGTCAACTTTGCTCTTATATATACAACTGGTACTTCGTTTACATCGGGGCACACCTCAACGTCTTTCATCACCTTGAAATATATCGTCAAGTATTTCGAACAACTTTTTTCTGCACGTACGTGTTACCAATGCTCGACTTTATTTTTCTAGATTCATAGAAAGTATTCTGCCTACAGTTGTACATTTGTGACAGCGTATGTAACGCATTATCAAAATAATAGGCCAACGAATAATTGATATTATATTGCGAAATCGAGTATTCGTTATTTCATGCAAACGTTGCGGGACAGCACACGGTGGCCAAATCGAAAAGTCTAAGCCACAGCCAAACCCGATTTTTAATTCTTCTTTCATCGAAAGGATAAGAGGAATCTCTAATTTATATATACTATAAATACGAACAAAAGATAAGCGCCAGGTTTGGTTTAAGTCATTGTACCGCTAGTTCTTCGCAAATATCCTACATATATTGAAATTGGGCTGAAGGTATACCGAAGCCTTTCATGACTCCAAAATATTCGGTCACTTTATAAATCGATGGTAAAGAATTAAAATGGCAATTTTTTCTTTTTTTTTTAACTTTGATATTCCTTATATTTAATCGGTAAAAGAAAAGTTCGATTCGCGATTCAGACTAAACACCGAAGCCCAATCTCGTTGGACAGAATATTTAATCTTTATTTTTAGTAAAGCAAGTAAAGCTAAAGTCTGGTAATTAAAAAACCAAAATTTAAAGGTAAAGTTTAAAGGTGAACTTTGCGACGACAGTATTAAAAATGTCTTTTATCCATTATCGCAAATGTAATTGGAACACCGCATAATTGGAAAGTAATTTGTACACAGGTATTTGTTAAACGATTAGCTGGAAATTACCGTCGATGTTAATTGGATAATGTTAGAAGCAGCTTGCCGTAGCCGTTTTGTTTTACATCATCGTAGTTAGAGCATTATGATTAAAACAGGTTTTACGCTATAATAAAGACGCGATTCGTATAATTAACCGAGTCGTAAAGCTTCGAAATATCGCGTTAGTTACAGCCCATCGGAGATTATTAGAAAGTTATTAGAAAATAATTGGAAAATTGTCGCGTGAAATTTCGATGTCGCTTCGTAGACAAAGTATTGTGCGATATCGCGTTATAAAGAAAGGACGCGCGTTAATCGGTTAAACTTGCCTCGTTTGAAAAAAGAAAAAAAAAACGTTTTACAGAGAACATGGAGCATGTATTGATTCGCTTAGCGACAATCGAGGATCGTACGACGTTTGATCAACGCGACTATTAATTACGAGAATATCGATTTGCATTTGCGGGTAGTAGAGATACAGTCCGACCCTATTATATACCCATCGGAATTAATTCGACCGAAATCTAGCGAACACATCGATAGGCATCGATCGCGGCAAACACGAGACACTACGTTAATGTCAACTATTTTCAAGAAAGGTATTTTACCTCTCGGAGGTATCCCACGATGGTCGCGCAACAATCGCGTAGCAGAAGATATTTTCAAGCAGCTAGCACGTGTCCCCCTCCTGGTGCCACTGTGGCCGCACTTCACACGCAAAAATCAAGATTGCAAAGGGGAAAATTCCCTTGAAACTGGAAACACGCGCACGCAGCGTCTCAGCGCCCTAACAAGCGCCAGTATATACAATGTACGTTTTATTTACACGGTACCCTCCGCGCCCCACTCAGGTTCGCGCATTCCGGGCGAACGCGCTTCTTTCCATCTTCTCTACATCCGATTTCAGCCTTTCGTCCTAACCAAGTAAACGTGTATGTAAGTACCTTCCTTACAATCTTTCACACGCAAACGTTTACGATATTCTTTTCGCCGGCTTATCTCGCTTTCTCCTTCCCGCGTAGTCCAATTTCTTTCTACGTCTATACGACGCTTCTTTCATTCGGATTTCGCAAGCGTCTCGTTCCTTTTTTTTTTCTTTGCCAGAAATCGATGCAACGTCCAGCTTCGTCGAACGTTGCCAGTTACGTTTTTGCTTAATAGTAATTCCACATTGACGATGCGAGTTTCTTTAATCCAAAGATTCATGATTTATTCGATATAGTTTCCGTTTCCTCCTTATTCCACATCGGACGGCATTTGCTATCTATGTAGTTAGTCGGTAACGTTCTAATAAAATTTCCAATAAGTTATTTCACCATGAGCATCCTGCACGATGTTTCCATTGACAGCTTCTCTGACCTTTCGCGTATCAATTCGTTTCCGTTTGCACGTGTCGTGCAAAGAAACACTCTGCTCCTACTCTTTTAAATCCTTCGATTGCAACGTTGGAAAATTCGTTGGAAAATTCGTTGGAAAATTCGTTGGAGATTTGTTCGAACGCTATTAATTGCAACCGTACCTTGCTGAACGTCGCGCCGCTTAAAAAACGTTTCGAACGTCGTTAAACTGCTGAAAATTCAGCGGTACGTTGCAGCAAAGATATAAGAAGGAAAAAGATAGAAGAAAAAGAGAAAACCGATGCTCTTTTCAAAGGTACATAGTAGACTGAACGTTACCTTTCACTTGTTCTGCGTATCCGAACACGAACGCGCGTGTACTCTGAGGCACCTTTTCAAATCGCACGTTCTCCACGCCCGTGAAATATCCGCACGAAGATGAATTTTATTTAACCTATCCAAGGTACGCGCCTCGTTAATACAATACGAATCGCCTTAATATCGAAGACGAAGCTACCGAACACGATGATCGATTTCCGAGAAATCGATCGTTTCGTTGACGGGTGCGCGTGATCCCACGGCGAGTTAACCAGCGTTTTCCACGTTTAGTTCACCTGTTTTGCTTCACCTGGCAAACTTGGCCGCCGCCGCCTTTCCACTCGACCGTTGCACGCGATTCGATCGTTTCGACGGATTTCGATCGCGTTCAGCGCGCTGCGCCGATTCTTAATGAAAAAAACCTCGTGGTCGACGGTTTTCACAACTTTGTCTGACGCGTGCTATCCCATAGGAGGCAGCTCGTTCGAGCAGCGACGTAGTACTTGGCGTGAAGCCTCGGGTGAGACGCCAGGTGGGTACCGGGAACGATCGTCTCCTCTCTCTTGTCCGCGCCTGGCTCGCCCCACCAGCAACCTACGGCCAAGGTTTACGGCGAACAAGAGGATTCTTAATCCTTTCAGACCCGCAACGAAGGTCGAGGCGCCTCTGCAGGGTTCGACGATCTTTACCAGGTGACTCGCAGCGCTTGGATCTCTGCTTTATCGATCCATCCGTTTATCATCTTTCCGATCGACTAAAGATCACCGCGCCAATAGTAACGACTAGTAAACGATTCGGTGTAACCCGATCCGAGTTCAAACGTCCATCGGACCACGCTAATTCGACTAACGACCCTTTTTACCTTTGCCTTCCTTTCCATCAAACTTTAACCAACGCATGTCCGACATTTCTCTATTTGATAATTTTAATCTCGATATAAGTTCGTACACGACATATTTCGAATCCCACTTATACGCGCAAAAATATATCGAGCGATAGCCGTTTTGCACCGAAAACCATCAATTAATCGAATAAAGAGCAAACGTAATCTACATAACGAACAGTCTATTGCTACGAGTCGAAGGAACGAAATAAACTAATTTTAACGTTCTTAACAACACGTACAAGAGCGCAGTAATTTCAAAAAATTTCCGTTTTATGCATTGTAGTTATGTTCGTAGGAATGTTCGCGGAAAGTTTTTCTTTTCTTCTTTTCTTTTTTTTTTTTTTTTTTTTTATAAACATCGAAACCGAATATTTTCGTCATTTTTGTACAAAGGACCGGTTAGTTTCCAAGATAAAAGCTTGCTTACTTCCAGTCGAGCAGTCGAGCCGGCGTTTCTGTAACACACAAAGAGAACACGCAAGAGTTTAAGTCAAACTTAAAGGGACGCTTATACGTGAAAATGTCTATCGGAAATGTCTGTCAGTGAAAAAATTATTTCTAGAGTATACTTATATCGAGCTTTTTTTAGTGAAAATCGTACGTCAAAATGAGAAAACAACTTCGCCTCGACGTAAAACTGAATTTCACGTTCACTGTTATCTATATTCGTTAAATTCCACGTATTTCGAAATAATCTATGTTACAGGGTATACAGGATTCGCATTTTAGGAACATGTAAACGCACGTAATACTCACGTCGCTTTTGTACGCAGTCTCGTTTACGTTCTTGGTCTGCATCGTCTGAAATATCGAACAAACTCGTTAACATAATTTTACGTATAATACAAGCCTTTTTGAAAAAACAGAGTTAAGTAATGCAGTCCATTAGCGCGTAACGCTGATCGTGAAAGATACCGAACGGTGTTGGCCTGCTATTCTTTTTAATCGTTTAATTCTCGTATGTATATATTGTATGTATGCATTATATATATATATATTTTTTTTTATACTTGATAAATCGCTAATCGTTGTTCGTTTGTTATTGCTACTAAATTTCCTATTCGTTTCTTCGTCGTATTTGTTGCCTTCGGTTTCAGATTTTACAATAGCAATCGAGCAACGAGTTATGTTTTTCTACGGAGCGCGCCTTAAAAAAGCGGTACGACGTAAAAAATACTTCGCGTATTACAGACGCGTGTTAAAACCTCTTTTAAAAAGCAGATTTACGTACACGTCCCAAGATGAACTGACTCGATACTTGTTCGTTTGAAACTACAATATATGTTGGCAACAGTGTCGAGCCGATACGTACTTTCCATGAATGAGCGAGCACGGCGTCCATGAATCACTTGGATGCGACGCGACGCGACCATCGAATACTCTCTCACGAATAAACAAGACTACCGATCTGAAATCGGTACAAGTTCCCTTAGGTTCCGTGACCCGAAGCTATTAAGCGGTCGGGCATTTTCTCACGAGATACCTCGGTCTAATTATATGTCTAGGTTGCTCCTGTAATCTACGGGTTTGTTGCTAAATACGCGCCTGTCCCGATGGGGTCCAAGGAAAAGAGCCTAATCTTTATGTCCTGGTACTCGATACTTGGCTCTCCGAACTGCCGTTTACCGCCGTTTACTGCCGTTTACTGCCGTTTGCCGCTATTTTCTGCCGCTTCCTGCCGTACGGATATCCACGTAACACGTATACGCACACGTCTCTCTCGAGATCTCCTATCCACGAACACGGTTTACATCCGTATCGAATCGAACGAGCCGATCGAGAGAGATTTCTTCGTCTTCCGAGCGACTGCAACATTCTTACTATCAAAGATAGATATTATTTCGAAGCGAACGACAAGCATAACCAGTAAGCATAACCTATTTTAGAATGAATTTCAATTTTCAATGGCGCGGAACCTCCAATTACGGAATATATAGGAATGGAATTTGCAACTTTATCACCGCGATGTCACCGTAAAATTATTTCTTACTTCGTAAAGAAATATTATTATTCCTAAGATTTCAAAGTTCCAATCTCTTCGGAAAGTTGGTTTAAAGAGGCGGATCCAACTACGATTTAAAGGTTCGTTAAAAGTTAAATTAAAGCGAAATGACGTTACAGCGACGTACTTCTCCATCGAGAGAAAAATATTAGTATCGAAGGGTGGGATAAACGTTACGTTAAATATACATTGCACAACGCTTAGAAAACTGACTTTGTAGAACAACAGGTGCGTTCTTTACCTCTGGCAACGTTTTAAATCGACTAACTTTTACGTGAAACATATTATACGATACATCGTACGATAGGATACGCGATGTCGATGAAAAATGTGATATCTGGCTGGAACTCTGCATAGTCTATGAAAAGAAAAGAGGCTCGAACGCATAGGTATGCGGGAACACTAAAGCGGATACATGTTCGATAATCGGTGGAATTGGTTGAACCCGTGTTGCTCTTGACAGGATATTCCCCATCAACCTCCAACTGGACCGATCCAAGTCCTTCCTTTTCGTGGCAAAAAAATTTTAACGATCGCCTCGATAATTTCGATCGAACTCTACCGTTTGGCCGCCGCCAACTTAAATAGCGCGGCAGACGTTCGTTTAAAATCTGGTAATTGACGTTGAGTCGTCCCGGACTGGATAATTAGCATTTCAAATTTTCGACTATTCACGGTGATTCGGAAATCATCGATAATGCCAGACTCGCTCGGTCTTTTTCGCTTGGTTTCTGGCGCGATTTCGTGCCACTGCCGGATGATCGCTCTCCGATGATCGATCCTAGAGATCACATGTACAGATCACAGGCAATCGGATTTCCATCTCGAATCCTTGATCGTGCGATTGCCTTCGGACCAAGGTACGACAAATTAAACGCGTTGCTCGGAATCGAGGAAATCGAATAAACCATCGAAATACCTTTTGTAAAACACGTTTCTCGATACATACTTACGCTATCGATTCTCGTAAGATTAATTTCTTTCGAGAGTAATAAAAGAGTGCGGAGACGTATTTGGCGCGATTTCCTTGTCATCGATAAATAATTACGGACACCACGAATTAGAAAATACTAGATTCAGTGATTCTCGTTTCGGTTAGTGGCAACTCGTCCATCGAGTTTCGACCTCTCGAGGCCGCGTCTGTGCCTGGAATTATAATTTCGCTTGGAATGAAAATTCTCGGAAGAATCCCCGAGGCATTCCACAGTCGTCAATCGAGGATGTGCGATACGATCTACGATAAGGAAGCGCACGGTCCGACTTGTCTGACAATTTTTTCCTTCGATACATGCACGTACTTGCGCGTATTCGAAATTTTTATTTCTTCACAACAAAAATACATCTTCGTCGACTATCCTTTGCACGTAATTTCCGACTATCGTCAAATCCTGCCAAAGTAACCTTTTTATTCGGTTATTCTCGTACTATTCTCGTACTATTGTACGTAATGTAAATGTTGATGTTATCTATAGAAAAGTAGTACCATCGCTGTATAGGTTCGCTTGTAGCGCAGTTGAATTAAAAGTTGAATCGAAACGAAGAAGGAACGGCGGAGAAAGCGTAGTACATAAATACATGGTCGTACAGTGAATTTGGAGTTGGAAATTGGGCAAAAGACAGGAAGTAGGAGGAGTCATACGGTGCACCGTGCAATTATGTACGTAGGTACTTACTCGTGTACGCAAAAAGGTATGATAAATTCAATGGAGTATGTACAGCAGCCGAAAACCGCTTAAATATCGAGAAATAAAAAAACAAGAGAGAGCAAAAGAGATCGTTAACGGCTGCGACTAACGCAGGAAAAAGAGATACAAAGGAAAACAAGCAGGCGATCCACATTCCCCGGTGAAAAACAAAAGGGTGAAACGAAAAGAAGGTAACAAGGAAATAGGGTAACGAGATGGACGAAATTGAAAGCTCGCCGGGACGATAAAAAAAAAAGACGAAAACGAGCTAAATAAGATTTCGTTTAAAATCGTCAAGAACAGGAACATGTAAATATTACGTATGTTTACGCGCGGTGAACGGAAGAAGAGCGATGGTAAGGAAAATTCTCATATTCTAAATGAAGATTCGTTTGTAGAGGAGAATGTACCGATCGGACCAGATCGATCGTCATAATAGACATATTTACCAACGAATCGAATAAACAACGTTAAAGTACCTAATAATCCGTAAGACGATAACTGACGACATTCTGATGCGATATTTGCTTTGCGATATGTATGTACCATGTATCGAGACCTTTAAATCCAATAACGTGACCTTGTATGCGGAAGGATTGATCGCGCGTGGATTATCCGTGTTACGGATTATCCCAAATTCCCTGTGTCGAAGATAAAACGTTGCTCCTTTTCTATCGTAATATAAAGAAAATTCTATTCGGCGAGAAATTTTCTGTTACGACACAACGCTGCATGCGCGTACAGAGCCAATAGTTTATACCACTGCTTGCCAGCATTTTTTCCCTCTCTCTAACTTTTTCTAACTGTATAAATCAAAATGATAAACGTAACGGCGACCGTACTGTAATTACTGAACTACCGATGAAATCATGTTACCGAATATCACTACGTCGTACTTGGGTCGTATCGAACACTCGTTTCGTAGAAAAGATTTTAACTATCGATTTGAAGGACGGTGGTAAATTAAAAAAAAATTTACTCAGACCATTGTACGGCGTCTAAAAGATCGTAAAACTTTGACCTTTGCCGTTTCTCATAAAAATCCAGCGCTTGAGAGGAAAGAAAATAAAAAAGAACGGCGAACAGCATACGTAACATCCTGTACAGATTCGGATCTTTACGTTTAATATTGCTCGCTAATTTTAACATACATAGAAACGAATTACTCGGTAATCGAGTTACGAGAGACGTTCGACGATTTAACATATTATTTTTAATCCACTTTGAATAGGCGAGAGATTTAGAACCACCGTGTGGTCTACTCGTTAACTTGATAATTTTCTGTTTTTCTCCTTATTTCCTGCAATTAAATAATATTGGAAAGACAAGCGTCAAAAGAGAAAGTGCATTTTAATTCGGAACAAGTTCAAGTTTTGCTTCTTTCGTAAAGAGAATATATCTTATACACCCTTGATACATACATCGTGAATTTACGCTAATTGGACGCGTAACAGATTCATAACGGAATTAAGGTGATTACAGGAAGTAATTAAAAGCTATCCTTGAAAGTCATTCTGCTTAATCCATTAATTATGAATACATCGTTAGCGATCGCGTGAAACTATACGCTTATTGACTTAAACGCGTGTATTCCGAAGAAACGAATAATGAAATCGATGACTTTTTTTCCAGCAAGCTCTATACAAAGACACGGTAAAAATAGAAACTATTTTAAAAGTGGAAGAAATAGAAACCGATTTTTTGGAAAAAGTTTCACCGACCAGCTAGTCGGTTACTAGTGGGTAACCGAAAAAGGTGAAAGTATAGCCCGACTTACAAATAAATAAATTCGATACATTTTTCCCCATTTACTTACTCTCCCTCCGTGTCCGTAAAGATAGTAAACGCTCAAACGTTTCACGGTATTTCAGTGATAATTCCCTTCTGGCTTGGTGAGTTCTTTCGAAAGAGTCGAGTATAAAAATATGCAACTTTTATTATTACCGACGTTATATCGGTCAATTTTGACTATAGCTAACGCACCTTAATGTCGTTTAATTAATCTTCTTTGAAAACGACACGATTCCTTGCTTGATAATATCTTGCTCGTTTCGTTTACGCCAAGCAGATGTTCTCTTAACTTTGCAAGATTTTAAACAAGCGCCGAGAGGGAGTAAAATAACTCGACTAGCCGTAACACCCGGCTGCTGATTCGCTCTAAATTAAAAATTTCTCTCCCTCTTCAGAGCCACCCTCCTTCGACCCGGCATACTTGATAACTCGCTGATAAACCATCTACCAGGACGATATAACACAAATCCTGTTGCAATTCTCGAGTTAGTTATCGATATCAAACGTTGGAGGAATATCCTTCGATGAAATTACAGTTGATCGATCGCATCTCGTGCTTTTCGATAGATAAAAGGTACGAAAAAATATACTCTATGTTAATTTTGTTACCTTTTCGTTCGATACTCGGCTTCGTTTCGAATATCCGCAATAAAAATCCGAAGCGGATTCTACTCTTTCTTTAAGCTCAACGACATCTTCTCGACGCTGTCCATGCTAATAATTCTACTCCAAAATCTCGAAACTACCTCCTTGATTACTACAAGCCATTAGACGCGAACAGCAGCATTGTCTTCTTGAAAAATTATCCTCTCGTATTGCTTTCGTTTCAGTTATAACTGGCAATAATTATTCGCCTTGTAACATCGCCGGATATCCTATAGCGATCAATTTACCCTTTGCAGAAACAATTTCACTTTTCACTTTCTTGGGGGATATCGAAGAAATAACGCAGAAAACGTGTTTGAGTTTAGAATTGTACGTACGTGATATAAACTGTACTTATGTACTACCAAACAGTCATCTTTTTCTTCATAAAGATGTATTTATATGATAATACTATAATATAATAATATAATTTACATTAATTTACGACAAACAAGCGACTCAAGTTCGTCAAGCGTTTTCAAGCGTTAACGCATATCTATAATTTATCCTTATAACATAAATGAAAAGTGCTTACAAGTACGCAACAACTAGACGAATTAAATGGAACGAACATTTGAACATGCCACCAACATCGTCTGTATTATTCGTAGCATTCAAAGTTATTCGCGCAACGCATGAATGTTTTTATCTCGGTTCAACTCACACGAACTTTGTATACGATAGATGAACACACAAGCTCCGTATGTAGAACTTCCGAACTACGTTTGAAGCTTGTGTCAACAAATAAAACACGAATAACAATGGCAATCCGTATTAGTCGATTTTAAATTGACTTGGAATTTCACTAAAATTCCTACGATCGAAACTAACAATTATAACATACATACTTATGTCGGTTTTGTACAGCTACGTAAGTAGTTGAATATCGCATACCTTGTCCAATGAAATATAGAATAGTACACGAGAATAGATAGATAGAGAATGTATAACTTGTAGAAACGATAATTTAGTTTCGTACGAATACCTACAAAACGCTTTGCGCAACTTGAAGGAAGCTATAGTCTCAAAGCAAACGGACAAAATTAAATCGTATTATATGCGGTGGCAAAATGTAACTATGACGTTATTCATTGATATACAAAGGTATTTCTTCACCCTCTGTCTCGGTCTCGCTCGAACAAAGGCTCGAACGATTTTCAGTTTTTTCGATTCGGAAAAGATATCCAGATAATTCAAACTTTGTAAAACGCTTTGTAAAACTAACGTTCCGCTTTAACGTGCTTTTAGTAACAGCCAAGTATATCGTAGATTTACGAGTATAAGAGGAGTATGTAACTTCGTAATGAGTAGGATCGTTTAACGGAGCGATAGACCTGTATGATTACAGAACGTGTAAGAATCATCGAGCCAAATACACGAGTACATGCTCCGTAGATCACATGGCGGTAATAACGGGAATACAGCAGGAATTGCATAAATCGCAAGTGGAAGAAGCGAAAAAGATTTCCAAGGTCTTTCGTTACGCTTACCTGGCCAACAAAAGGGTCGCTGTTTTCGTCTAGGTTCGCCTCACCGATATCTTTGGCACTTCTCGTACTTATCAACATTCATCGTTTTTCACTGTACAACGCAAATTTCACACTTAGTTTTTATACAAATATACGAAATAACCACGTAACCATGTCGTTCGTTTATACATGACAAAGTACCGTTATATAAATATGTATATACATAGGAAATACCGTTCTAGGAACAAAAGGATACGTACGCATAGAAGGAAATAATTACGGGCTAATTACGTAATTATCTTTTATCGCGTGCAACAACAATTTTCATCGGATAATTTCGGATATGTTAATACGCGGTAAATTTACATACGTATCGCGCTTGCATAGCAAACTGACGCGACAATATCTATCATCACGACAATATGTTGTTAATTCTTCGATAATCTTCTCTCCTCGTTCGATCGTTGATCGTTTGTCGCACTTTTATACGAACGCGCGTTCCTGCTGCCCTTTTTCAGAACCCGAGCAACTTTAACGCTCCAACTCGACGAATTATCACGAAATCGTTCACCGTTGTCAGACAGTCGGATTTTATCGGTCGGATCGCCGATCGATCGTTGGTCGAGTCCGATCGTTCGACACGAATCGAAAGGAGGGAATTGGATAAAAGCGAACGTCCGTCCGGCAAGTTGACGACGACAACAGGAAAGAAGAGAGCGTGTCGTGGAATGGTCGCGGATCGATCAGGGGAAAATGGATTTATCGAACGAGATCGAGAGGTACGTCGCGTCGAGGGCACGCGTCGTCACGAACTGACTAAGAAACGGCCTCTGCGAGAAAAGAACGGAAACCTCGCCGCGCGGCTTTAGGTTGAATTAACGCAAAGCCAGCTGATTGGTAGGTGCTCGCGAGCCGAGCATCTTCCGGCCTTTTCACGGAACCCTCTCGTCCTGCGTCCTTAACGAACGTAAACACACCTGTCGGATTTGCTGCTGCCGGTAGCCAGGTTAGCGTTCCACCGCTCCACCGTTCCACCTTGTTCGCAGGTGACCATGGTTACGATCGTAAAATATATTTACGTATATAGAGTAGTTTTGTTTTATTTTATTTCGTACGGAAAATTGCGTGGAGGGATATTCGTTACGATATTACGAACATCGTCTATTCTAACGTGTAACGGTTTTTTTCAGAGGCTAAAGGTACGTAAAGGAGCATGGTTCCTCGCCGGCTTACATATATAGCCATGCAACGCAGTCGGACGCGACTTGCGACGTCGAAAACGCTCGAGAGTGGAAGAGGAACTCGTTGCCTCGTGGCCGGTGAAGAAAAGCGCAAAGCGCAAAGCGCTCGATTAATTGGTCGCAGGTTGTATCGAGAAAGATTAACGCCGAGTGGGGAAGGAAATAAGCGGTGGGGGATGGAGGGCGAGGGACGATAGGAGAGGAAAGGGGTTTGTAAGGGAAGATGGAAAAGACAAGGGGGTGGATGTGGCTGCGCGCATGTGCGTGCTCGACCCGAGCACTTGTTACCGGTGGCTCAGTCTCGGCTCGTCCGGGCTGAAGGCAACACGGTTGCGCAAATCATCGTCACGCGAACGATCCGAGCCCCGGGAGACGTTCTAAAGATAGAAAACTGGAACCGTGACCACGAGAACGTGTTGGAAAATCGCGATAGGTCCTTGGTAGCCGCGTTGGAAACGGCGAATGAACGGCTCCGCCGACAGCAGTCGCGCCTACTCGGAACGAGGAACGCACGTACAGGCACACGCGGAACGAAAACTTGCTCCTCTGGGAAAAGGATGCGTCGCTGAAGATACTGGCGCGCGCTAACCATATATTCTCTCGGCTCTCTCTTCCTTCGACCGGAACGAGGAAGAGGGAACAGAATGCAGAAGCAGCGCTCCGCTGACCGACGAGCCAGGACCTACTTAAAACAAGGGAAGGACAATCGTAGCTCGTGGCTTGTAAATCGTGCGAATCGATTCGGTTGACGGTTCGTCGGGGATCAGAGAAACCCTGTTTCATCCATCCACCAGGTGATTCTTCCGCGCTTCTCTGTTTCCTCCGTTTACCCCTACTCTGAGAAGAGAGGAAATTGAACGGTGGACGATGCTTTCCTAAAAAGCACACCGACTACGATCTTTCGTCGCTTTATCGTTTCTTTCCTTTCCCTCCCCTCCCCTCCCTTTCCTTTCCTTTCCTTTCCTTTCCTTTTCTTTCCTTTCCTTTCCTTTTCATTTCTTTCCGTTCTGGCACTGTCCTACGAGAGGAACTGTCTCGAGAATTGATATTCGTGCGAAAACGCTTGACACGGTGTCGGTGTTCAGCGTCACACTGATTTCTCCACTTTCTTCTTTTCCAGTCCTCGAGATACTTTTACACCAAGCTTCTCGCCCCAGACCAAACGGAGATGTACTTATCGTCGGAATCTTAGGAGTGAAACTACATACGCGTAGTATACGCGTTTGTGCACCCGTGATCGTAAAAAATATTTCTAGTTAACGTACACGTCGATTCAACGGTCTTCCAATACCCAGAAAAAAGTTAGTAAAAGTAAGTAAAAACTGTAAAGTAGAAAGTGAAAAAGGGTGAAATTTCCATCGTTTCCATCAAACATGTTTCCACTTCCTTGTTTCTCTACACTGTTCTGTACGCTGTACGCTGCTCGCAAGTATCCGGCCACTTGCTTATTTTTCCACGACACGAGTAATTTAGTCATAAAATAAGAAAATCACGTCACGGATAAAAGAAAATCTCGATCGATTTTATCGATTGCTGTTACCACGGCTATCGTACGAAGATAGTAGGTGGATCTGTAAAAGTAAATATGTATATACGTCACGGTAATAGTTGGCAGGTAGTTGGTCGTAGTTGCGCGACAATCATCCATCGTTTGACGAGCTCGATATCTTCCAGTTGTTTCGCTACGATCGATTCAAGCAGTAATTAAACGGCAATTAAAACCGCCTGTACGATCGAACTATGCATAGCATATGCATAGCGAAGATATAACAAACGCATATTTAGAATAAACTACGTGCCATAACGCAGAACGAATCTCCGCTTATTCGTTTGCTCTGTCCGTTCGTTCCGATAAAAATATGCATTTGTATAAACATCCGCGATCTAGTAAGGCATGGTTGCGCTTTAATACGGAATTTATAGATACGTGCACATGTACGTGTACGTATATACGTGCTGCTTCTACTAATTAATGTCTACACTTTGCTGTGTAAAATAATCGACGAGATCTTTTCCTACAAATTGGTCAAAGCGACGACGAGTACTGCTTCTAAGCACCAACATCGTACTTTGTATTTCTTTCTCGATCGAGCGTGAAACAGAGGGAAACGATTTCATATTTATTTTCCCGTTTCCAAGTTTTTCCACGACGCTCTTGTCGTTCCGTTATACTCGCTCATCGTGTTTCGTAAACGTTAACTCGACGACTCGAGAGACTCGTACTCGATCCGCGGATCGGATCGATTATTCGCTTCTCGATACCAAATTTTACAGCCATTCGACCAACACGGCCATGTAACACGGTCAACCTGCTTTTAAGATTATTCTAATTTTTACGTTCTTTCTCCTCTTTTCGCGTCTTTGTTTACGCGCGAGGCAAAGTATCCTTCGTTACAGACTTTGCCGTCTTCTGATTATCCCTTCAAACATTTTTCCTTTTTCCATCATTTTCACCTTCGTTATCGCTTCCTCCTCGAGTTTTACATTTCTCCATCGAGTAAGAGACTTTCGTTCCCCTTCTTCTCCCAATTATTTCCCGTCGGTTCAACTCCGAATCAAACACGAATCTCTTTAACAATTAAAGCTACAAAGTTAACGGTCGAATGAGAATTTTTGTATCTTCGTTAGTTTCTGCTACGCTAAAGCTTTAAAGCTTAAAGCTAAGTCTTTGGTCGTTCGAGTAATTCGATAATTACACGTTGATCGATACTTTCCACCACATTTACCTATTTATTAGGCTAGTTGTTCTTGTTCCTTTTTTTACATATTTATGAACATCGAACGAGACAGATGATGTTGGCGAAAAGTCAGTTTGCTCGAAGAGTAATATCCACTTGGACTAAAAAGTTTCAGGTAGAAAATTATAGAATTTTCATATACATTCTCGTTAGATGAAAATAGAAAACATTTGTTTTTCCATTCTCTTAATTCTTCCAGTGGACGATTAATTTTTAGATTTTCAAGGACCCTGCATACGTATTCGTCTCGACATCGCGTCGTATCGGTTCTCTCTCTCTCTCTCTCTTTCTCTCTCTCTCTCTCTCTCTCTCTCTTCTACTTACAAATTGACGATCGGCAAACCTCGAAATCCTCGCGCTTAAATCTGCATTCGCGCTTAGCAACGTCCACCGTCTCCCCTTTTCCACCAAGCGAATCGTTACCACTTATCAAGCAAGTTGTTCTAATTACAGTATTCGGCCGCGGTCGTTCTGCTAGAATATTTCGACAAAGCGTCGTTGCATTCGATGCAGCCGGAGAAAAGACTCGAAAGAACCCTGGTACGTTGTTACTTGGTGATTCGTCTTGACATTCGCAGAAGATAAAGCATATTGGAGAGGAGAAGGAGGAACGAGTTTCCCGTTTTTCACGTGTATCTTAAATGAACTTTAAATGAAAAATTATCAACAACGGAGACCAGCAGGAGGACGAATGGATTTGAACTTTTCGCTTAAACGCAACAGTTTCGATTTCGACGACGACGACGACGACGACGACGACGACGACGACGGCTACGTTAACTTGGAATGGGACGCCAGCGATCGAACAACACGTTGCATCGTATCGATTATTCGTAAAGTGGTAACTAAGTGGTGAGGAGCGAGGGATTATAAATGACTAACCTTTTTCTTAATACGTTAAATCCTTCGGGGCAAAAATCCAGTGAAACGCTTGAACGCGAGTGATTCGATGAAACCGTGGGAAACCAGCTGGTTACCCGCCGCTTGATTAAAGTTTGCTCGTCCGTTTTTCGGCCGGATTGATTTCCGCGCGGTGTCCGTAGATTCCATGGTCGAAGCGAGTCGAAGATCAACGAAGCTTCGTACAGGATCGAAGATTTTTCCCGCTCGATCCGGTCAAATCTACTAATTGTTCTCCAAGGTAAAACTCTATTCCCGAAGAAGAAAGGAACAGATCACCGATACTCGACATGGGCTGCGAACTCAGCAAATTGGCCACACCGAATCAACCTACCACGGACCCACGGCTTCCGTTAACAGCGAAACAGAAATTTACGGTTATGGCCAGTTGGAAAGCGGTCTCCAGAAAGCTAGAAACGACCGGTGTCTTTATGCTCATGAGGTTTGTAACGCATTAAACGTAAGAAAAGTTCTATAAAAATTACGTATCACTAGGGTGTGCGTTAAGTACACGATATCACTGGAATCCAGAGATAGAAGGAAGGATACGTGGCTCTGTAATATTATTAATATATAAAATTAATAACGTAACGTGCGATATAATTAATTGCGAGAAATAATAAGAAATAAAAACAAATAAGAAATAGAACCATGCTGTTGAAAGGTAGGCGTTTCTTCGAAAGACTTTGTACGATGACTGAAACGATGAAAACGATGTTATTCGTCAATTTCGTTTCTCCGTTATTACAAACGTCCTATCGTCGTGTTTAATATCGAGTCGAACGTTCGAAATGCATCGTTAAAACACCGAAATCGGTCGGTTCTTAGTTTCGTTGTCACTAAAATTTTCGTCGTTTATCATTAGCGCGCGATAACGATCCAACAGTTGTCAACGTTTCGTCCGTTCGAACTGTTATATCGGTCTAACGGGAGACGAGGATTCACGGACTACCTACAATTTCCTTAAGAGGTGGCCGATAAAGTAGAGATCCGATATCGTACGATTACGATATCCGAGAAACTCGCCACCCCTTTAGAGCTTAGTCTTATCTATATCTCTTTTCCCCATTTGCGATATCCGTACTTGTACGCGATATCGTTAAAGGCGGATAAAGCTAACGGTTACGGACGAATTAACCTTTTCTCCAGAGACCGTATATTACAAAAGACAATGACAATGTACCATCGGCGGTATAATCGTTCCTGTTAATTTTTCCCAACCCAAGGAAATTAATCGTATTAATCTTTCAAACTATAGGGGATTATATGGTTTATAACCATTTATGTGTCGATTCGATTCCACGATTACTCGATGGATCGCGTAATAAAATTTCCGTTCTAAGAAGATTTTATATTTCTATTAAGAGAATTACGCGAGTCGATAATTTATTTCATACTACATCAAACGCACATTTCCAAACAGCGCATGTTCTTCCACATTCGTTACAACCTCTCTTTGTATCTTCCGCGAGATCACAGACACGTATTATTAGTATCACTAGTGTATCGTGTTTTCTACCATCTAAAATGTCCAACTAACGTTCGGATCGATAGGTTTCGAGTAATAAAAACATTTGGATAACAGAATTTACGTGCACCGAAATAACACCCGTTTCAAACGAACTTGCAACTTTGTAAACGTACGAATCATATTCGAAATGTCTCCAATTTCCACGGTAGTAGGATAATACTTGGCTCCGAAATTCACAAACACCTATTACCAACTACCACATGGTACCGGCATGTCGACCGACGTGCTTCTCCTTTTATCGTAGAGGAAACAAATCAAGGACATTCTGCACATACGATATATTCAGATATCGTCTACGTGAAAGTGTAGCATATCCATCGAATTGGAAAAAAGGAATTCGATACATATTTGAAATAAATAAACGGAAATAAAAGAAGAAAATGTGCACCTAGTTAATAAAATAACGGGTCACGAAACGAGGCCTTTGCAGATAATTAAATTGGATAATTAACTATCCCGTCTGCCTCTTTTCTTTTTTCCTTTTTTTTCACCGTTCGTCCACGGATACTAGATTTTATCCCCGGTTTCTTCTCTGTCAAACGCACGTAATTTCCCTTCGTTTGTCTTTGTATGTCGGCTTCTGACCCTTTCCATCGTTCGCGAAACAACGATAGGTTTCTAAATATTGGCGTACAATAATCGAGCGTGATCGGCGTATTTAGGTAAATTCAGCGTAGAATTCAATTTTCGAAAAATGACTCTGAATGACAGTTTTTTTTTTTTTTTTTTTTTTTTTGTTTAAACGCGAAATGTTAACTTCGATGTTTGCATATTAATTACAGGCGAGTCGCAAGTAGTAAATTATCGATACGATCGTTATACGTTGCTTTTCCAGCGTTCGTTTTCCTCGCATCTCTACCTATCTGTACCATGTTCGCGATGTAGATAACGTCTTGCCATTTCCTCCTACAAAGTAGTAAATTCCGCGTATAAAAATATCAACGATCGATCTTGCTGTTCCAAGAGTGTCGTACGCTTTACTTTTCGAATAATAACCTCTCAACTTTTCAAGTAATACGAATATGTCGTTTACCAGACGCTATATAGCGAAGGAAATTATACGGAAATTAATTATAAGGAAAAGAGTAACGAGCTATTCGTTATTTATTCGTATTACGAGGTAGTTACGAGTTAGATGTACTTTGTATCATATGGTCATATAGCTATAATTCGATCGATGAAATTCTCTAAAACATACTAAATACGCGTAAATCTTTCATTCGGATTCATGTGGATCAGAACCGAGTATAAATGGCGAACAGAGTATAAATGAAAACTCGTTTCCTCTTTTGTTCGACTACGTGCTATCCTTTTGTCTGTTTCGCGGCAAATAGAAGAAAAAAATATGGCATCTCGAAAGATGGCAAAATAAATTTCGACGAAAATATACGTACGCGTATAGATTTTAAGAGAAAGTGATGCAAAGTGTAAGAACGCATAGAAATTAGGCTAGGAAGGCCGTTTCACCGAACACGCAAGACTGTTCGTTGGCGATCAACGTGTTAAAGAAACAGACAAAATTGAAATTCTATCGTAAGTTGTTAAATTATTTTGTAGATAACAAGCAGCTTCTCCAATGTTACACGCAGTTCTAAATAATTTCCTATACACGAACGGCGTTATACACCGCTTATAAAAGTAAAATCGATAATCCAGGTAAGGGTTAGACCCGAAATCTCCGCTATAACACGTCATCCAATATTAGATTTTACCTATACTCGGTATTCCACTCTCGGCTCTCCTTTCTTCATCGATTTCGCTCTTACGACGAAATTCGCATGCATCACTGCGACTCTACGTTTCAATCTACAAGCCACTTAATTTCATTTTTCTTAAACTCGTATTTTACGAGTCGCGTACGATTTCCATTTGCCAATTTATTCCTCAGTCGCGTCCTTGAAACGTTAACTAGCCCCGAACGACAAACTTGGGAAAATGATGGAAAATCATCTTTACTCTTAACTCTATTGCGAATACAAATTTTCATTTCATCGGTCGAACGTGAATTACATAGTCTTGCGAAAGGGTCGTATCTCTTGTGTCTTATCGAATTAGCCGTTAATTACCCGTGAAAATACCCGTTAAAAGAGGAAAAAAGAAAATATCAAAGATAGTTGGAAATTATAAATTAAGGAAACCAGAGCGATATTCTCTATTCTACGAATGTTTCAGAGTACGCAACGAAATGTAACGCGAATAACGGCTATCGATTATTTAATAATTCAAGGTAGCGAATAATAATTTTACTTATCGAATAATCGATAATTGCGTTTAATATACATGTACACGTACAAGAGAAACAATCAGAGCGGATATAATCATGGAATGTTACGACCAACATATTCTCGGTTAACTATGAAACGATTATGCCTACAACTATAATTTACTACAGGTATCGTGATCAAATTACAATCTACATACTACATTTACTTTATCGTTTCGTCGTTTTCAGAATTACCAGCAAACAATCTATTTACGATAGTCGCTGGTCTCAGTTCCGTGAAGATAAAAAATCCGAGTAGAAAAAGCAAATACATAAGTTTAGTCGCCATCTAATTACGCTCTGCTCGCCGATGTCCGATATCGTTCGACGACAAATCATTCCAATTATTCGCTGCTCCTCGTTTACTTGCTACCCTTTTAGCGTACACGCGTCCATCTCTTTCACTCCCTTTATTTTCTATCTTTATCTATCCACTTGTTACTGAATTGATGAGATTCCTGATATCGATGCACTCTCGGCGTAATTAGAGCGTACGGGATATGCCTACAAAGGGCTACCCTGAAATAATTTATCGTGGACCGAGGAAAAAACCGCACAGATTCGACCCTCCGTCAACCAATAATCAACCACGGAGCAGAGTATAGAAGCGTAGAAAAATGATAGTTTGTATATTTTTCACTTGCACAGATTTATCCCTCTTCCGATTCCGATTCCGAATCGAAACCGTTGTCTGTACGCACTGACAAATATCACGCGATCGTTAATCGGAAAATAAACTATTATCAGAGTATGTAATTAAATTCATGTGAATTCGTGTGAATTCGTATTAAAAGTATGGTGGTGGAATTTTTCGTCCCTCTATCTCTGGTATCGATGTGTCGATTGTAGCTTCGCGATAATATAGCCTCGACGATAGCCTCGCCAAGGTATTCGTGAAACAGCAAACGTAACGAATAAACAGCGATTAACAACAACTAAACGATACACGCGGCCACGTTTATTTTTTTGCTTTCTGTTTCTCAATGTTAACGAGCGTTCGAGGATTGAAGGTTCCGACGTGAAACGCAGGCGATCGTTGTTTCTCCCTCTCTATCCCAGCTGTTAACGAACAATGGACTTCCTCGTATTGGCATTTTCAGACTATTCGCGTGACCAAGCGCAGAAATAGTGCGTTCGTGTCTGTCATTTCTAGGCGAGTCGACGTGAAAACGAGTCTATCCCGTTTCTTCCTTTTTCCTCCATTCTCCCTGTTATTTTTCGTCCGCTTTCAAACCGATCGTTCGTTCCTCTCGTTCCTCTCGTTCCTCTCGTTCCTTTCATTTCCTTTCCTCCTTATTCTCCGTCTTTCTTCGTCCGTACGCCTTCTTGCTTTCTTTCAAACTTAACCCGTTTCTCCTAACCAACTCCACTCCTCCGACCATCTCTTTACCTCGATCTCTTTATCGCAAAATTTGTCGCCGTTTTCTTTCTTTTCTTACTATTTCCTACCATTTAAATTGTCAAGCATCGCCAATCTTGTAATTTTCAACGATATTCCTCTTGAAACAAGTAGGCGACGTTCGTTCTATCGTACTTGCAGCTAGAAAGAGTGCCTAAATCGAGAAGCAAGGATATCTTTTTTACGATTCGTTACGATAAATAAATAAAACGAGAACTTTTCCCACAAAAGCGGACATTTTGAAATTGCAAAGCTCGATATCGTTTCGAATATAATGAAGCGCGTTATTAAAGAAGCTATCGTTTACGCGCGTCTTTACCGTCAACGTAGTTGACAAGTAACATGTACACGTAGAAACGAAATGTTTGCCCTTTTTCGTGATTGATAGCGCTCCAGTTGCTGGATACGATCCATTCTCTTCAACGACGGTAGATGCTCTGCTTTCTCCGTTGGTGGAAAACCGAAAAAAGAGTGTCGCGTTGCGTATATGCTCACTGGGTTACTCACAGATGCGACAAACGACGCTCGATAGCCGTTGGAAATTGACAATCGTCGGTTACCGGCGTATCGAAACGTTTCTGACGCACACGGAGGCAACCTTTCTATTGTTTATTTTTACCTGCATCCTACGCATCGACATAACTTGTTCGAGTATCGTTCTTCATCGTCGTCTTCCTTCCAATTTAACGATTTACTTTTCAATTTAATCGAACCTCCTTCTTCTTCTTATTACTTACTCCATTCTTCGTCAATGCGTCACGATATTTACACGCGGTATTTACACCGATCTAATTCTTCGAGAATTGTTCGTTTCGTTCGTTAAATTGGCATCTATGTTAGGAAACGTTGCGTCTCGAGCGATTCTCCTACGGTGATCGTACACATCTACTACGAACTACTAGACTACGAATATAACAAATTTGACGGATCGGTTACGAAACATCAAAGTCGATAATTACCTCTGAAAAGCTATTCGCGTCTCAAGGGACTTATCAAAGTTCCTTACTATCGATTCCATTCGTTCCAGACACCGTCACACATGAAACACGTACACGTACACGTACCATGTGTCTTTACGTTGCATCGCATCTACAAAGTTACGTATTATGTACAAAGTTGCATATTGCTATATAACGTTGCCACATAACGCAAAAAGCGACACTTGTAAAGTAGGTTATACGTATAATAATGATAAACGCGCGATGCGTTAATCATTTTTTTTATTTACATATCGAAAGCAAATCTCTAAGCTCGTTGCTCAACATCTTACGAGCCTCCTACAAAGTGGAAACTAAAAATTTAGAGAACATACTAACCGAAAAATAAGAACCGAAGAAAACGAAGCGCAACGCGTCGTTGGAGAGATAGATAGGTTTGTGATCGCGGTCGTCGCAGTCGTCGCGGTACGGCTAATTAAACGTAGAAACAGAAGAAACGCGATTCGAACAAGACTCGAGACAGTTTTAACAGTTTTAACGTTCTACGTATCGTACATATGCATGTGCGCGTATACGAAATAAAATAGCCGTAGAAGAAGCGATCGAACGAGAAAGTTTAACGCGATGGATAGCCGGAAGTCGTGCTAAGCCGAGAAACGCGAATAAAACACGAATAAACGAATGATAATGAAAATTAAAAACGATATCTGACGCGAAAACGAGGAAACGAGGAAACGAGGAAACGGTCGCTATAAAGCCAAGCGAGTAAAGGAAGGAAACAAAGATAAAGTCTTATGGAACAACAGCGTTGCCTCGGCCGTGTCACGGGCCAAGTTTCGCGAGTTTTACTTTCGGAGAAAGTACACAGGATATATCGTGAAAGCTTCTATCCCCTAAAGGTCAAGTACAAGATTTATGACGCCTACAGAATTCAAGAAAAACAAAGTGCTTTTCCTTGTCGTAGGTAAAAACGTTGAAACACGATTTTATTCGAATATAGAATAATGTCGTAGACAAAATGACGGTATAATTTTCATTTAATAAAATTTACTCTCAACTTTGCACACTTCGCTCTTCTCTTCGCGTCTTTAGAAATATATTATTTATCACTAAAGAATAGGAAACGATATAAAAATTGCGGTAAAGTATCGCATAGATTCGCGCGTGTATTCCGCCAATGTCAATTACAAAACAACTACGCGAACTGACGACAGAGAAAGTAGGATACCGAGCTTCGACTTTTTATAAGTTTACTCTCTCGTTTATTCGCAGGTTGTTCGAAGAAAACGAGGAATTGGTGCAAATGTTTTCGCGTTTTCTCGACTTGAAATCGAAAGAGGAGCGCTTCGATATGGTAGAATTGGGCAAACACGCGGAAAAAGTAATGGCTGCTCTGGACGAAGGTATCAGAGGACTCGACAATATGGATGATTTCCTCACCTGTCTTCATCAAGTCGGAGCCACGCATACAAAGATTCCTGACTTTAATCCACAGTACTTTTGGGTAAGCTCGTAAAAAGTAACTTGTTATATGCTTAATATTATCGGTACCAAGAAATCCTATCGTCGTTCGTTATCGCGTTACTATTTCACAAACGTATGAACATTTTTCCAAAATCGTAGTGCTAGAACGTGATAAAGCGACGCGATCAAACCGAAACAAAGTTGGACAGTAATACGTATACCGTGTGTGATACACCGTAGCGACGTTACGCGTACCATACAACAGACGGGATACTACTTTTTTCTTCTTCTCCTGAAAATTCTTCTCCCGACTCTGTTAGCAGCGATTCCAAGGCGACCGTTCGCTTCCTCGTTAGGCTGCTTCGATCGAACACCGATCGAATCGCGAGCCTTCCACCTACTACAGCCGTAATGTAATCTTTATCGTGCGATATTACTTAAATAAGTAAACATATCGCAAAATCAAACATGGATCGAATAGTTTTCGAGTCTGATCGTGTCTGATCGAAAGGCTACGTTGAAACTTGTATGTAATACTTTGCACGATGCTTTTGGTAATGTTATTATGGTTTGCAAAACTTTTGCAGTTATCGACTCGATCGAACAATTATAGGAACGTATATACGAAATTAAACGGGAGACAAACGATTAATTAGCTAAAAATATTCGTAAATGTTAAGAATTTTATTTCAACTTTGACCCATTTCACGTTTCTCTCTCTCTCTCTCTCTCTCTCTCTCTCTCTCTCTCTCTCCCCCGCCCCCTCCTATTCCTCTCTCAATGAATTTTATTTTCAGAAAATCGAGCAACCATTCTTAGAAGCCGTGAAGCGAACTTTAGAAGATCGATACTCGGAGAACGTGGAGAGCACCTACAAAGTGACGATCAAATTCATCATCGAAACGTTAATCGACGGTTTCGACAAAGCTCAGAACGACAAAGCGCAAAGCGGCACTGCTAAATCCTAGTCGTCTTAGCCTTTTCGTTCGTAAGGAACAAAAATGATTTGCCGATTCGCTGATCGCTTTTTCTATCGGCAGTCGTAGTTTTCGAGAAGAAACCGATGCAATCGAAAGCAATGAGATCGATACCATGAATGAGAACGAGTAAATCAGCCGATGGCGCGATCGTTCGTTTGTTCCAAAGTATGTATAAAAAAAAGTATGTATGTTTCTCCGGATTCTCTGATCCGCGATGTGCGATCGGTACGATCGAACGTATTCGATGGAAGCGAGACAGAGATAAATCTTTGTGTAACTTTTTCTTTACAGAGGCACAAACGGATGGATGCCCTATGGCTCGTAGTTAGGTTTGAAATCTTTTTCCTTCGAGCAGGTCTCGGACATGGAAAATGCATAATTCGTAAGAAATGGCTATGATTATCGTATCTCGTTCACTCTCTTGACGGCCAAAGAAAACAGATAACGCGTTCTCGTTTAACGTTTCTGCAAACTCGCAACTTGGCGGAAGAAAACATTTCTCTGCTTAACTATTTGTATCGGTCGAACACGATCCCACAGTCTCCGCTCGCGATGATTCATATACACGTACGTATACTTGCATTATTATATACGTATTCACAAGACAACGCGTACATGTTGTTCGAACATGATACGAAAGTTTCGCGATGAAATGGTTCGGGAGGTTGCCAAAGGGAGCAAAGATTCTACAAAAATAGCGTTACCGTATTATTCGATGGCCCCTCGCTTCGCCGCGCTATCGATTATGGAATTTCAGCCATGTATATATGGTACACACGTATCAAGGATCGTATCAAACCGAATCGACTGCCAGCGATTACGATTAGCAGAGTTATTCACGATCAAAAGTTTCTGCGAAATATTTATTCGCGAAAACACCCGAGTACAGAAATCTGAAACTTAGCTCTGTCCAACTTGTACAAGTTAAAAGAGAAAAAAGTAACGCAACCAGAAATGGACGATCGTCGATTTAGTTTGATCCGTTCAGTTTCCGTTCAGTTTCCGTTCAGTTTCCGTTCAGTTTTTGCGAACAATCTGAATAATCGATGAATCACTCGATAATATAAATACACAAGACAATATCCTTATGCGAGAGTTTTATTATCACCTGACTTTACATTTTAAATCAATTGAAATATCTCTCTACTATCATATATCTATATTTTATATTTTACATCGTACATTATATACATATTTTATATCTTGTGAGTAGAAAACATACCTTTTGCTTTCGTATTAGATACAGAGTAACGCAATTATAATTTCTAGAAAAACGAGAAAAACGAGAAACCCTCGAACAAAGTTCTTTGCTCGTTAATGCACGTATTAGTCAGGGAGAAGGCAAAGATACTTTTTGCTATCGAATTACAGGATGAAGTTACGCGCTTTAAGAAACTCTAAGAAACAGGTGAAAAGATAATTAGCAGAAAATTGAAACATAAAAAATTCAGCAGAATGAGAGTATACGTAATACGTAAATAAGTTAACGATGTTAAAAGCGAAGAATTCAATTTCCGCAAGAAATAAGATTTTAAGAAACGACCAAGTGACGTGATATTAACAAAAACATGATTATCTGAATGACGAACGGTCAAGGTATTACGATAAGAGTTGGTTTTAACATTTTTATTTACAGCTGTACATTTATTTTTATTTACAGTTGGTTTTAACATTTTACAGCTGTATCGTACTTTGTTTGGCTTAACAATTCATCGAAAAGGTTTACAACGGTTAAATTATATTAAATTAATTTTCATTTTTAATCGATTATATTAAAAACGGTTATAATCGAAGCTATAGGCCAAACGCATCTGAAACGATTTCACATACACATCTGGTTCTCGATAGACGCTCGATGACTGATACCAGAATAGTGGTTACCTTGAACCACCATCCAAGTCGATCGTTGCTTTTATTTACGAGAATCTTGGATTACATAAATCACGTAGGACACGTTGCTATCGCTCGTGATACGAAATAGTCGCGACGTGAGACCATATAACGAGAGAAATCGTACGACACGAGACATAGGAAATTCCTTTCGGTCCAACGGAAAAATATATCTTTCTATTAATTTATTTCGATCCATGATTCGATCGACTATATGTGTAGACATAAAAAGAGAAAAGTAAAGGTAAAGGTAATTCGAAGTGGTAAGGTAATCACGGGTAAGAATATCAAGTTCAACCGGTTTCGATTACTTTCTGCCAATCTTTCGTTGCCCTTATATACGCGTATATGCGAGAGTAAAGAAATTAACGGTACAGAGCGTATCATCTCGAGACTTGGAAATACGAATTATCGTAAAATGGAAAAAGCTTTGGTATTCGCGTAGCACGTACCATATATTTCACGTACGAGATATATATACACGTACACACATGTTCGATGGGCAATTGCGAATCGTGTTTCGTTATATCTGCCACAACCATACACAGCTGTCGTTGATTCGTGTGTCGCAGAGCGTTTCAAAGTCGCCTCGTTACAAGCGGCAGCAATATTGGAAAGTGCTACAACGGATAACAAAGAAATCGATAACCTGTATTCTATGAACAGCACAGAATCCCATTAGGCCGCTCATAAGCATAACAAGATGCAATGGCACACGTGTGCGTGCAAGATTATCGATAAGTGGTGCGATTGCAACTCGAGGTTAGCTTTCCCAAAATCCGATCTATCGGACCATATTCGGCTGGTTTCGGGTAAACCGACCAGCAGAAGATCGATCGAATCGATGCGTATGGAAATGCCGATAAGTCGCTGTTAGAATGGACCAACCTTTTCAGATTAGATATATCGTCGAAAATAATAATTACAATTATCGGGAAAACTATCGCCATGCTCGCGATCCAAAGTGTTGGCAAATAAATGACGCACTTTTACATTTTTAGTCACTGCAGTTTTCAAAGTAACGTTCCAACCGTTGCTCCGATTATTCCACGCGGTTCTACCATACGTCTCTTCCTTTTCTTTTTTTTTCTTTTTTTCTTTTTTTTCTTTTTTTTCAAAATGTGTTCCGAACCACGATCCTAAGAAAATTTGCAGATCTATCTATTTAATTAGATCAACGCCTTATCGTTAATTTCACGATGTCGCTATTTCTATCGATGTGTACACGTATATACTTTTACGTATATCTTTTACGTACGAGTTTTACTCGTGTTGATCGATTCGCGCCTTGTCGCAGTTATCTCGAAAGTTCTAGTTCAAAGTTAAAATATTTTGTTTATTAACAGTTTGAATTACAAATGTTCCATTACTTTCGCGAACGACCGTAGAACATGCGTTGATCGTCTTAAAACTTGTATTGTTCGCAACTCGGTATACAAAGAGTAAGTAAATCGAGGCACACGATACAATGCATGCGGTATGTATAGTTACGATTGTTTGGAGCATCTATTTTCGAAATTAATCGAAATACAGGTTACTGTACGTCGAAAACTCGTATATGCTATTACATGGTAGGATAATATTGTACTATTATACGATCCCGCAATAACGTTGCACTTATCCCCCTATCGTGCATTACCATTTCACAAAATTACGAATTCTTAGTAGCTTTTGTGTAAAAAAAAAAAATTGTATTCATTAATGTACAATGTTAAGAGTTTAAAAATGCAATGTAACATTTAATCATACTGAAACAATGCAAAATATCTATTTAAAATACACACACACACACACACACACACACACACATAAAAGCGTACCGTACGTACCGTACCGCTTATTCTACATTTGCCTCTATAAATATTACACTATTTTTTCTAATAACAAAATACGAAAAAGATTAATTATTTCTATTCCTGAAGCAATAGTTCATTTTCTACGATTCACGTGCAACGTGTAGAAACGCAAATTTGATAACTCTCAAGAGCGAACCATGCGAATTTAAAGAAAGCCGTTACGTCGATCGAAGGAACAAGTTAAAACGAGAGAATTGTAATACAAGTAAGTAGCAATGAATAAAAACTTGCAAATAAAACTCGACATCCAGAGATCGCAGATTTATATACCTATATAATATAATATGTGTATACGAATAATTATTTTCTACGAATTCTTGATTACTTCGTTGTGCAAATTGTATTTATCTCGTTGGAAGTAATTCAACGGCCAAGCGTCATTGGTAGCGAATTAACGATACCTTGAAAATTCTATAATCGATTGAGAAGCAAAATAAACATCAGTGTCTCCCCTACCCAACTCTCGCCTGTGTAAATCCTCCATCATGATATTGCTATCCATATACGGATCAGCTCCGTTATTTGCAGATAATACAGCAACATGTTTCCATCGTAGTGACATCATTTTTGTAATTAAAAAACATACTATATATGTATATGGATGCGTCATTGTAACCTTTGACCGTCAAAAGACAACTATGTAGATTTTTATCCGCGATTAAGAACGAAAAGTATGCGAACATTGGGACGTATGCTTTCGCGCAATGTCAATTTCCCAGGTGGTTCCTAAATCATGGAACCGCTTTATTTCTATATCTTCCATGCCGTATATACTTACCTATCTCTAATTTCTCTCTGAGGTCAATTTATTTCTGTCATTCGTTGTCGAGGATATCGAATCGTCGTCAGTTTTTCTAACAATTACGAGCCAATCGTCTATCAGTCACTACGGAACGTGTTACGTACACAGAACAGAAATCTGTCCGCAAAATGACGTCTGAGATATACCCGTTTCCAAAATCACGTGTATTCCGTTACAATCGCATCTACTAACACCAACTATTTATTATTACCGCCACGCGTGTAAATAACAAATAAAGCTGTCGCGTTTCATTTCGAATTACAGCCGATAGATTGCCGGCTACTAATAAACATCGTTTAAAAAAAAAGAAAAAAAAAACCTATCCATGTACGTACGTAATAATTCGTTTCGTTCGCACTAAAATGCTGGGTCACCGTTTATCGACATGTAAATAATATTTCTATTTTTTCCTCCGTTCTCTCTTCTTCGAGTGAATATTCGCCATGTCTTCCGAAACATTCTAACGCAGTATACGTAACATTAATGTAACTTCGACAAAACTCAGAACATATTAGGTAATAGTACGTACAAAATAAGTCAGACGAGGCCTACTTTATCTATTAAAAATGCGACCACGACTCGCCCCAACGTATCCTAAAATTGTTCCTTGACGAGCGAGAAACAGAAATGACGAGTACTTTGCCTCAGAGAGAAAATACGTGTTCGATAATAAGGGGGGAGGGGGGGAAAGAAAACGAAGATGTAACGCAGTTTTCGCATGATACACGATCTTCCGACTTGACAACTTGGAATAATTCGTTCGCACTTGCGCGCAACAACGCAACTACGCAACTATGTCGATATGTAATTAGCATTTCGGTATTACAGTAAAGCGAAAACTTCTCTTAGTTTCGTATCTTATCAGTGGCGAATGCCGATTTTCAAACTGTCCGACTTGAGAAAGTTGCTAACGGTGAATTCATTCACGATCGTGTACGATGTAAGCACAATCGCGTATATAACGAAAAGAAAGATCGATCGACAAAGTAAGAAAACAGCCCTTCGCGGTTCGATAATTCAACTTCTTTTGTTATAGGTTGAAAGAAATTCGACTAACGAAACGTTAACCGTTTTGTTTTCAGTCACACGATTCTCTCGTTAATTTTCGGTAAATGTAACTCGATCGCTGTTGATTACGTTGCTGATACGACGTACGTATTTAATTGAAAGCCGTCTTAGAACAAGTATCGTTTGAAAGAAGCACCGTGTCGTTATGGCAAATGTCGCATGAAATGATTATTTAGAAAATCCACGTAAAATTATCGGTACACGAAACAGATGAGCAAAAAGATCCGCTGCAACACCAAACTACGTACGACACACTAGATGCGTATGGTAAGGAACTATTTGCTCGACTTATGATAATTGAACATTTCCTCCAGGGACTCCAAGACACGCATCTCCTTCCGGAAGGAGCAAGTACCACCACCATCCACCCTCCCTCTTCCTCACCCCCAACAACAAAAGTAGAACTTTTATACGTTGAATACAATTTCGTATCATGAAAGAAAGTGAAAATTATATGTAAAAAATCAAGTGCCTACATCTCTCTTGATTTATATTTATTTTTTAAGACTTGCGATTCTTGCGAAATTATATTCTCGAAACAGAGATTTCTCCCCCGCCCCTGTATGTGTTATTGATCGTTTGATTTCACGTAGGAATGTACGGAGTAAAAGAATTCTTACCGTAACCGTCTCGTGTGTGACAAATTTTAAATTTAATCGAACAGAGCGAATAGAAACGAAAGAACTTGATACGACAGAAGAAAATCCGATACGGACTGTATGTATGTATCTTCGTTTCGCGCAGAAACAGTCCTACGTAATCGAAAGTTTTCACGAAACATGAAAAACACACGAGAAATATGTGTGTATATCGTATACATTAATTCCTAGTATACTTTACACTTTGCGAATATTGCATTGTATGTCTGTTTGTTCTATCCAGGTTTAAATGTCTTATCTTATACGAATGGAATATCATGCACGAAAAGATTTAGAAGAAACAAACAGAAACATATATATATATATATATATATATATATATATATATATATATATATATATATATATATATATATATATATCATATACTTTTTTTTCTAACTGCTTTCGTTATATATGTATATATTATGTATGTACACGTAAGTTATAAATATTTTCTTCATTCCCTTTCATTTCGTAGTTCTCTCGCATCAATTTCACGACGTACATACATATGTCGGATATACGCATCTTATTGCACATATATACATACATACATACATACATACATACATACATACATACATACATACATACATACATACGTCTTTGATTGTGAATCAAGTACACATGACACTAATGACAAAGTAAGATCTCCAAAACGTTTCTGTTACTATTAAGCATATTTAAACATACTGGCGTTAAACATATTAATATCGATGATCAGGAGCAAAATGTTGTTTCGATAAATGTTATTTTAATAAACCACTGTATAGACGTATTAAACAATTCGTACCTTTCTTTACAATTGCCATCGTCGCTTCTTCGTTCTTCCTTTTCTTATTTCATTTTTTCTCTTCTTTAACACTTTTTATCACTCTCGTTACTGCGAGAATAATCAAAGGCATTCTCTAGTATCTTATATAACAAAATAATTGACAATAAAAAGAACGATAAAAGGGAAAATAATAAAAATTCTACTTTTTCTCGATTACTAATACTACTACCACTATGACCGTAACAACTTGATTACCAATTATCTTCGGTGTGATGTTGATAGAACTTTCAGGACGAGAATTTACGCAAACATTTACTAATTTTGTATTAGAAAATTTGAAAAAGTTCTCCTTTTGATGCGCGTTTGTAAAACGTTCAGCCCTTTGATCGTTGCCCACAAGAAATATCAGAAGGAACACTGAGCAAAGCGGCGCGAAAAACTAAACCCGGAAGCAAAAGTTTGGTTATAATCATATTATAACTCTTCGCGAGATAGCATTTCGTATGTGTATCGGTATTTTACACCTTCACTGTTATAAAAATATAAAATATTTGGCACTTAAGAATATTTTTAAACAGTGAAATACACCTAATAAAGAATATACTACTTATCCACTTTACCTACTTAAATACCACCCTGAATTGTAAATCCACTTAATTGACACTACTGATATTTTATTTAAATATTTAAGTACTTATTTAGGCACAGATTAAAGGCAGATTTTCATGAACCATACTCCTATCTACCTAGATATATGAACATGATAAAATGGTTATTTGCTATCCTGTGTATGTATTTCGATATATACAACCCAAATATGCACGTATGAAATTACGGAATACGCAAGCCTAAAAATTATAACTATGTAAAACTGAGCACTTGTAGGGTGTTTTATGCGTTTTTTCGACGCCATATTACCTGCTATCCATGCCTCGACACTCGTGTACCGAGGCCTGGGCAAATCCGTTCGAAAATTGGCTCGTATCAAGTCGTGAAAAATCCACATGGAAGGTGCCTGTATTAAAAAGCATTCAATATCAGATCTATCCTTAAAGTAGAATTTTTCACACTGTGTCAAATCAACTATTCGTATCTGACCATTGGCTAGATAAAGGATACTACATTGTCTTCAAAATATTCACTATTTAGTGACATCGTTTTAAAAAGAAAAGTACATAATTATTTAACAGTGAGTATGTATTTATATTAATATAATATAATATAAATAAGTATACGTATAGTTACCGAAAATCATAATGACGAAAGAAAAATTTATATAACATTTTACACGTATACAATACATTTTTATGGTTATGTTGCTATAATATTTAATGGTTATGTTGCTATAATATAATATAACATTTTAAAGTTAAATATTTTCAAAACAATTTTCATCCAAATTAAATATAACTCGGATATTTTAATATACATCTGATATATTACCAATCTGTTGCAACTTAATCTTGTAAGTGATCGCAACATTTTAACAGATGCCAAGCGTTAAGGATGAATCTGAGGCAGAAGGAGAAGAAATGTCTCACGACAGCAATGAAAGTAATCAAAGCTCTGCGTCGTGTGACAGTAGCGCAGAACATAGCGACAGTGATGATTCTTCGGAGATGGATGAGGATGAATGTGAAAGGCGACGTAACGAATGCATGGAAAACTTGGTAGATTTAGAAAGACAATTCACGCTTCTCAAAGAACAGTAAGCGGATCTTTTCGTACTATGAAACTTTCTCTTACGTACGAGTCCTTATAGAAGGAATTTTGTTATTCTGAATTGAACGTTTTAATTTTTATAACTTCAGACTTTACCGTGAAAGAATTACCCAAGTAGATACAAAATTGGGGGAAGTTCGAGTTGGAAAATCTGAAGAATATTTAGTACCACTGGAACGTCTAAAAGAAAATATGAAAACAAAAACAGAAGTAGCTGGAATATTAAAACAATATAGACTACAAAATATCCAAAATAAGTTCTTAGCGGAGGAACAAGCCGCATTACAGAATTTTGAAAGTGAAAAAGAATTAATTTGGGATTGCATCCATAATGATTTACAAGAAAAAATACGTAGACTAGAAGAAGATAGGAATAATGTTGATATTCATGCAGATCTGTGGTTAAATTCTAATGGTAGAAGGCGCAGAAACCACACTGAAAGAAGAAGAGCTGTTTCAGTTGCTGGACCTTATATTGTTTACATGCTTAATGATGCGGACATCCTTGAAGATTGGGCATTGATAAAGAAAAGTCTAAGTAGTCGAAAAACTGAGATAATATAATGCTACATATACATCTAAATAGACGGAATTTTTTAAAATGTAACGATCTTGATGATGTTAATGTGTCGCCCTTTTAGAGGTATAGGGTGTATAAAACATTTTAAAACATTCATTCTAGAATACTGGCACTTCCTTTACATTTGTAACATATATAGAGTGCCTTCTGTAAAACACTTTGATCTCGGTAGAACTATTTTAGTTGATAGAGTAATGGTGTAAATGGACCGACGGAAGAATTTGATAACAAAAATATCTATGCCTTTGAAAACGTAATTCAGAAACTAATAAAATATTAATTTCTTGTGAATATAATTATTATTATTTTGTTTATGAATGGAATAGTACTTAGCTGTAAAGATAATTTAATACCAAATGTAAAAATCTGTTTAAGTAATTTCACTCAGCCTGTGCTTATTCTGTAAAATATGTTTCTCAAACGTTATAAGCATATTCATTAGCATTCGATAGCGTAAAATTTTTCAATTTAGAATTTATTATTTAAATTATAATTGCAAATTTATCTTTTAAGGATATATTATTATACATGTACAAACTGTATCATAATAATTGAATATACATATTTCATATTTTTGAATAAACTTTCAACAAAAGTAATGTTTGTAAAAAAATCTGGCACCTTTTATATTTACCTCTACAAACACTCTAAGTAATTTAAAAACTAATATATCTTAATGTCTAAACGTGATTAACTTAATATATATGTCTTAAACAGTAAGCTAAATTTCCTAGGTACAGATTATGTACAAAGAAATATGAGCAAATTCTTGTTAACGTGTGATTCAAAGTGTATTTAGTGATTACACTAAATTTCGAATGGTAAAAGTAGCATGAAAGTATCATATACCGTCACATATAATATGATTAAAGTATATTAAAGCATCACAGCAAGAAAGCATGATTGTATTAAAAGTATTTCAAAAACTTACGACAAGTTACAAATATTAAAAAAATAATAAATATAATATATATATATTTATATAATATATATATTTATATAATATATTTTTCTTTTATAGACATTCATTCAGCTTGAAATGAATTTGTTTATCTATAAATTTGTATTCTTGTACAAATCCTATTTATTTTAAAAGTATAATAAATAATATTTCTACGTAACACTTTTGGTTTTTTCATACAATGGTGAATTTATTTCCAATATCATATAGCATATTATATAATAATAATAATAATATTTAAAACTAAATAGTTTCAACATTACAAAGATTCTGTGCGTTATAAATAAAAATATGCGCATATAAAGCTTGCAATTTTTAAGAGTTATTTTAGCAGTTTTACAAATTCGCGCGCTTATGAACAATGCAATACAAAGATAGTAGATCATTAATAAAACGATAAAACCATACATTTAGATTACGCAATTTTCGTTATTTTATCATGACAAATTATATTCAATTAAAACTTTAAGATTCTGCTTCTATATCTTATACCTGCTTATATAAATATCTACGTAGATTTTATCATATTCTCAGTAGTCTAGGTTGTTGAGAAACTTTTAGTTTCAACGCTTCCGTAACTCATACGTGACGGGATCAGAATCGATAGGAGAGTTACCTTCGTGATTTGAGGTCAACTGTAGGACAGTATCATTCTACTTCGAACACTTCAAGAGGATTGTCATACGTTGCAGTAGGTGAGCCATATTTTCTTCAGTTTTACAGCATGAGTAAAAAATCGTATCTTCAAGAATTTCTAGACACTGTATGAAGTATCAAGATTTCATTTGTATAGTGTTTTGTTTCTTAAATTCATAAAACAACAGAAAAAAAGAAATAAAAAAGAAATGGTTTTGATACGTGCCGCGTGCATTAAGTGCCGAAGTTTTATCGTAAGGTCATTATATGCGATAGTTCGAGTACATTATACTTAATTTTGAAAAATGTAGCACTTTTGAAATCAAACAACTATCAACTTGATTGTTCAGATTTTTAAACTTCTTCCAGTGACCTTGTCAAGGTCAAACAGTATATTATTTCCAAGGCAAGCTTTCCTACCGGTATTTCAATTTCATTCATATTTTGTCGAAAAATATTTAAAATGCTTATATTTAAAGACAATTTGATGTTAATATTAAGGAAAGATTATTTATCCTTGAAACTATTAGTAACTGACATGTAATATGAAAGTTAGATTGTACCACCTTCTCGTACTAAATGGTCTGTATTTAATAATTTTTCAACATTTAGAATCAGTATTTTGTTATTGTTAAATATATTTGTTTCAGGCTTCTAATCAGTAAATACAGTACTAATTACAGTAGGAAAATGCCAATCAAAAGCATCAAGGCACGTCAAATTTTTGACTCTCGTGGTAATCCTACTGTAGAGGTAAGATTACAAGAAAATGTTAACTCTTAAACAGATTAAATTTTATTTTAAATGTAATATTGCTGCATATAGAACAGAGATTTATTTTGTTATATAATGATTTTTGTTCTGAAAGTATGATAAATTATAAATCGTAGATTGACAAGCGTACATTATGCAACCTTATATTGAATATTGGTATAATTTTAATATATATTCCTAATTTCCAATTATATGCAACATTTTATATTATAATATATTACGTAATAATTAAGATTACACATAAATTGTTCTTATTATTTTTTATATGTTTTATTTATAGGTTGACCTTGTATCAGACAATGGGCTGTTTAGGGCTGAAGTACCATCAGGTGCTTCCACCGGTGTTCATGAAGCTTTAGAACTTCGAGATAATGATAAATCTAAGTATCATGGGAAATCTGTTTTTAAAGCTGTAGAGAATATTAATAATATCATCACACCTGAATTGTTGAAGGTATTGAGTGTTTTCAGCGTTTATGCATAATATGTAGCATATATAACTTCTTTCAATTTTACATAGATTTATCAAAATTTGTCAATTTTTTAAACACATTTAGAAGGTGTATATATTGTTCATATGATCGAACAATAAAAACATTTGAATTTATTAACTAATCAATATGAAAATATTCGTTACCTAGTCAAATTTGGAAGTGACGCAACAAACTGATATCGATAACCTTCTATTGAAACTCGATGGTACACCGAATAAGTCAAAACTTGGCGCCAATGCACTTTTGGGTGTTTCTTTGGCAGTTTGTAAAGCAGGAGCTGCTAAAAAAGGGATTCCTTTATATAAGTAAGTGTGATTTTTAACTTAAATTTAATGTCATAATTTATAATTAAATATAATTTTTAAACATAATTTATAAACAAATCTTTCTTTATTAGCCTACAATGAAATTACGAAATATATGTGAAGTGCAAATAAAATGTACAAACAAATTTTAAATTTGATTCTACTTTTTCAAATAATAAAAGATTAACGAAATTTTATATTACGTATCTGATACAAATATCACAGCTTTTACCTTCGACATATAATAGGTAATTTTGTAAATTGTTCTGTAATTGCAGATATATCGCGGAATTGGCAGGAAATGCCAATATTATTTTGCCGGTACCAGCTTTTAATGTTATCAATGGAGGCTCACATGCTGGAAACAAATTGGCAATGCAGGAATTTATGATTCTACCTACTGGTGCTGCTAATTTCACCGAAGCCATGAAAATGGGTACTGAAGTTTACCACCATTTGAAGGCTGGTATTAAAAAGAAGTTTGGCCTTGATGCTACTGCTGTTGGCGATGAAGGTGGCTTTGCTCCAAATATTTTAGAGAACAAAGAAGCTTTAAATCTGATCATAGATGCCATTAAAGTAAGTATTTTTCTCTCTCTAAAAGGAAAATATTTTCTTACGCAAGGAATGTTCCTGCGAGGTATAGTTTACGTTTGATTTTGTTATGGTATTAAGTTAAATGTTATTGAAATGATTATTCATAATTATCGTACAATGTAGGTCGCTGGATACGCAGGCAAAATCAAGATTGGTATGGATGTCGCTGCATCTGAATTTCATAAAAATGGGAAATATGATTTAGATTTTAAGAATGAAAAGTCTGATCCAAACACATATTTGGAACCACAAGCTTTGAAGAACTTATATTTAGAATTTGTTAAGGAATTCCCGATTGTATCGATCGAAGATCCATTTGACCAAGACGACTGGAACTCGTGGACTTCTATGACATCCTCCACTCCTATTCAAATTGTAGGTGATGACCTTACCGTCACAAATCCTGAAAGGTAAAATCTTTAAATGAAATTATTTCCGATTTCTTATGAAATTACAAGTTCATCAAATTTCGATATAACTCAACATATCGAATTAATTATTTATCCTACAAAGTTATTTGTAGCATTAAATTGACAACTTGTAAATTTTAAAAAGTAATCACATTCGTTGAAAGCTATTTTCATGTTCATAGACAATAATTTCATTGTAAACCTATTACACGTTACAGAATTAAAACGGCTATTGAGAAGAAGGCTTGCAACTGTTTGTTACTAAAAGTCAATCAAATAGGCACTGTCACAGAATCAATTAATGCCCATAAACTTGCTAAAAGCGCTGGATGGGGTACAATGGTGTCTCATCGTTCTGGAGAAACAGAAGATACGTTCATAGCTGACTTAGTCGTTGGTCTATCGACTGGTCAGATCAAAACGGGTGCACCTTGTCGTTCAGAACGTTTGGCAAAGTACAATCAGATTCTTCGTATCGAAGAAGAATTGGGTGCGGCTGCCAAATATGCAGGGGAGAAATTCCGTAATCCTCATGCTTAAAAAACAATATATTTTATTAACACGAGAAACTAGTTGTTATATTTTCTGCAAAATAAATCGAATATATACTTTCGTAACCTTTACAATTGTGTTAATAAAATAATATTCAATGCTATCAATGTTACTATAGCATATAAAACTGAGAAAATTTTTAGTTTCCATTAAAAAAAGTACATGGAGAAGTAAAAACGTACAGATATTTATTATTTAATTATCGTTTTAAGAATTGTTTATAGATGTACTCTAGTTAAGTGAAATAATATTACCGATGATACGATACGATACCAGTAATAATAATAACAATACTACGAAATTAATTTGTTAATTTGTTTGGGGAGCTTTTATTTGATTAAAGGATATATGAATCGTATCTTAATATTTTAAATATGATATTTAGATCTTGTTTCATAGAGATGGTTAAATTAGATCAGATTTCACAGCGAGAAGTAAAAAAGAAAAAGCGATGAAATCTGTTATCCGTGAAGTTAAAAGCGCAAATTGAATGAATATCATACATGACAATGATATCGACGAAGCTTAATTTTGTTTTCTCGTTAACCACGAGCTCTAAATCTATTTGAATAAAGTTATCAGAGACACTGTAAAACAATAGTGAAATAAATGTGAATAAATATTATAAGATATAATCAACATTATAATATTTCAAATAAATTAATACTCCACTCTACAAAATGTTATTAACTTCATTATCATTACTTTGTTTTCTTTTTCATCTGCTAGAAAGTTATTTATATGATATTGAATTAATTAAGTAAATCAAATATATTAACGTATCACCTCTCATTTTTCCTCAAATGCAATATACATATGTATAATTACGAAATAAAACCATATTTATATACGGATGATTTTGCCGAATTTTAATCGCGTTATTTTCGCTTCAGGAATCACGCTTTAAATTTCCTGTAGCACAGCTGTAGCCGAACACGCTATGTATGCCTTCTTTTAATTTCACCGTAATTAATTTCACTACTCTAACGATCCCTTCCGACCTCCACGTAACAAACGTACTGCGAGTTCTGATTCATCATACCGAGATCATACCAGATCCTTCTTTCTTCAAATTTCCGCACCCCCCTTTAGCTACTAATCTTTGGCTTCCCTTACTTCCCTTATTAAACGAATACCTTAGTAACGCCTCTGATCTTAAATCTGTATACCTAAAATTCGCCATTCTATCGAATTGTTCTTGTCGCTGCTTGTTTGTAGCTGCTCTTCCTCGTCCCTTACCCTAAGCACACATTCTCGCCGAATATCGTATTCCTTCCTTGCTATATCCACACCTTTCTACACATTTCTCCCTATTTTTCTCGCTATCTGTCTTCCTCAATTCCTTTCTTCCTTCTTTCATGGTCTCCTTGGCTAGAGTTCTTCCTCTCGCCTCTTCGGATCTTACTTCGAATTTAATGGCTCTTGCATAGCTCAGCATATTCTCAATCTCTATCTTTTGATTTCTTGTATGTAATAGCAGGTGGTCCGACGTGTATCAATCCAATACTAACGTCGCACTTTAGATACTTTCATAGAATCCTCCCTAGGTGCTTCCTCCATAAGATCTTTAAGATATCGCACATTTTACTAAACTATCAAATAAACTTATTCTTCTTATATAATCATCCCAGAACAGTCTCTGCCCAATTCACCAAATCTGGCTTACAGCTAAGTTCCCTTTCCTTATCAACTGTTTCGGACGCCTCGTATTTCTGCCGCTCCTACTGAAAATGTAGTCCATATATTTGAATTTTCCTGCTTCCTCCAATTCTCTCACTTATGGACGTTTAACGTCAATCTTCGCGAATATCTTGAAAACCGAGCCAGTTCACATTTTATGTTCATAGGGAAAAATTACTCAAAATATCGACTTCTACAATATATCGAATAAAATCATCGAAATTAGAGGGCAGTTAACGTTTCTACAATTTCACTCAACTGTCTAAAATATCGAACTTTGCAGCATATTCAAAAATTATCGAATCAATCGATATTATCATCTTTTAATTTCATCATTGAAAATTCCCTTTCCGCTTTGAATCGTTTTTCACGTAAGAGTAGAAGAGTTTTTGCCATTAGAAGCCACTATTAACTTATTAAAAGAAGCTCTAAATTCAAGAGTAATCGTACATCGTTATAAATTTTCTGGATTATATGTGCGTAGAAACATTTTCAGTGTAATATAGTAAATCAGGGTGAATAAAATCAAAAATTCTGAAAATTAATCGCAAAGGGCACGATTTTCACCTTCTAGAGCCTAATATTTTCTATACTTGTGTGTTTCATATTATACAAATTGAGAGTGTTAGATCAAATCTTGAGCCATAAATACATACATAAGGTGTACACGTGTTATCGTGTACAAAACGTGTACGAAAGACAGATTATAACGAGATTTTTATCAAATTGATGAATTACGATGACTTTTACGGTATAAAAAGCGACCAATATTATTGAATTATTAAACAATATTCAATAACAGTATACAGTATCTATCGGATGGTTTCTAGAGAAGAAACATATCTACGTAAATAAAAGTTCTTACCGCTATCGATACATAGAACCCTACGATTCTGCTGAATCAAATCAGAACATTTTAAATTATACCTTACCCTGAATAGATAGAAATATAAATGACGTATTGTTGAAAATTAAATTACTTGAGTTTTACAGAGCTTTTTACAGAGCAAAGAAAAAGAAAAACAAAGTTCAAATTCGAAATCTTATAGGATTCTTAGTAGAATCTACGAGATAATTATTAATCGTACAAACGATTTTCGTTTTTATTTAATGTTATATATAATTATGTCTCGAACGAATATGCAAGAAAATTGATTGTATCTCGGTGTACTTTCACTACCTGTATTACGAAGTAGTTGACGTTCTAGGTCATTTTCTGTAAAAAAAAAAAAAAGAAGATCGTTTATACGGTTGACCGCGAGCACGAAGTAGCCTTAATGTAATCGGTCAAGTTGAGTCGTTAGCCTTGCTAGTCAGTTATTCGAATATCGGGTCAAGGTTATTGAACATCAGACGAATAAACTCGGCATCTGATGGTTCATTTTTGATGGCCGCATAAAATCATACTTTATTTCAATGACGGACCGTTTCTGTCGTGATCGATCAGGTTTGCGTAGGTTCCTATTCGAAAGCATCTAAAATACGATAAAACAACTGCTGGCTGGCTATCAACACGCTGGCTATCACATACAGAAAAGAGAGATCCGTACGAAAGTCTGAATGGAAAAAGGTTATTTTATTTTTTCCACTCGTCGTTTCATATAGAATCACTGCCATTCCGTTGATCTTAGTTGAAACTGATCTTCTCTGACCGGATATTTCCTGCTGAAGGTAAGCCACTTAGAGATAATGGTCGCTCTGCCGTCTAGTGTGCCCACGATGAACGCCGAGAAAGGGATTTAATCGAAGTAAGTGGCTTATAAGAGCGCGTATGGTGGAATGTTTCATTCAGTTGAGCCAACGTGATCCAAGGCAAACGAGACCCGGTGCGTGTCTAACGAATCTCGTTTACTTATCGTTCGTCGCATTTCCGTTCCGTATCGGTTTTCTACTTCGTATGCACGCACAGTGGAACTATCGAATTTGTTAATTATTTCTTGAAACCATTTCGTTCCATTTCTCGTCTGATAGTAATTGGAAAATTTCTACGATTACGATAAACGTTGCCCGGGATACTACAATAATACGATACTACTATGAAGATGAGAAAGTAAAAGTACCAAAAGTTGCAGCGATGGGTGTGTGAGAATGAAAAAGAAAACTTTGCCTCTAACAATAAGTGATAATAATTGTTATTTTGAAAACATAAACGTTTAAAATACAAATCTATTTTCTATCAAATCACAAGCTAAATATATCATTCTTTCGTAACATTTCTTCATAAGTATATATCGGTATAGCATGTTCAAGGAATGTATAGAGCGGTCCCTATTATATACGCTTACGTTCGTAAAGTGGTAATAAGCAACGGTTAAAAGAGACAGAGATCCTTTCTATGACGGAAATATTTGATTTCTTAACAGTAGAACGTATTTTTGCAATTTGATTGCTTTATCGTGTTTCTATCTTTCCTTGAGAAAGAATTCAGCTAGACATATCAATTATACATAGATATTTTTTTAAGATTACGCGATCTTAAGCAGCGTCGATTTCGATGATTTTTTAATATCTCGCCTAGTATTTGCATTGTATCGCAAATGCGTGAATATACATTTACATGTATGCAGTGTATTTCTGCCTATAGTTTCGCGTATGTGACAGCGTATGCGTTTTCTGTCTGCCGCTCCGCTTCTTCGGTTTGCAAGCGAGGATCGGCCGAGCATAAAACCGCCGTGCACAACGATATAATGCATATGCGAGATTGCGAGGAATGTCCGTTGCAACTTGTAATTCAACCAAAAACGAATATCAATGTATCGGGTTTGGCTTTTGGTTAAACTATGCAATGCGTTGGTCGCGAGGCGGCTGGTAACGCTTGCGCCAAATAACGACCGATTATATGAATAGTAGGCGAATAAATAATTGATAGATATTGTAATAAATAATAACTAAATGATATTACTTTGCGAAAAGAATAATTGTTCTCATTTTACGGATCGGGCGTGTTTCGGGCGTGTTTCGGGCGTCGTGAGGGTGCCAAATCGAAAACCACTTATAACAGATATTTCTTACATTTTCGCATACGCGCTTTCTGCTCGAAGTCTTTAAGCTCTCTCGACTTCCGTTTATGAAAGGAAGATAAGCGGCCGGCAACCAATAGCGACGCATACGCAGCCATAGATGCGCGCAACTATAGGTAGAAATACACTGTAGCGATATGTGCAGTTTTTAGAGAACATCTCGCAAATCAAGCCCGATTAAGAGATCGACGCTTGTATATGTATAGGAAAAAGTTGTTTGAAATATTAAACTTTACAACGCACTTACAAGTCATCGAAATCGGACACAATTGAAACAATTCTACGAGCTTATCAGCAGCATCTGAATCGATTATGAAAGGAAAGTGGTAGAATTATTTAAGTAGCAGAGTCAAGATGGGTTTCACATTCCACAGCCACGGTGATTAAAAGACTTGCAACTTATTGCACCAACGAAACAGATATATTTTAATCCACGGCAAAGTCTTACGAAACTGTGGAAACTCTAAGTTAGGTAACTACCAAGTAAATTAGCTTAAAAGTCTCGTTAAAATGCAAAAATTTGAAGTAAACGTTCAAATATATATATATACATGTATATGTATATGTATATGAGGAACGTCATCGGTCAAAGATCATCCGGCGCGAGTTCAATGAGTGCAGAATCTAGAATCGAGAATCTAAAATCGAGTATCTAGAAGCTGAACGAAGTGGCCCGTTGAAACTCCATCTGACTTTTATCCAAATATTTAATTACAATTAGCTCGGAAACTAACACCTACGACATGCACAAAATACATAGAACGCGCAGAAGCAAAAACACGACGATTACGTCGACAACGTTACTTTCAATGCGTTACATTACAATGCGTTACATAGAAAATCACTGTTTTCGTCATTTATATCAAAGATTTCCATTAACGAAATATTATTTCATGCCAAGTCAAACATATCAGAGTCTAAGGAAAATTAAAACGCAAATAAGAAGCAACAAAGCGCAACAAAGCAACAAAGTGATCAAAATCACGTGATCGAATAATTAATTAGCGAAGTGACTGATCGTGAGAATCGTCAAAGATCGATACTAAACAGTTTGAATTTGTTTAAACCTGCTTCGGTATGGCGCCGCCAGAAGGGTATGTTAAATCGCTGTATTATGCATTTCCAGCAACACTCATCGTAGAAACATAGTTTACGTTACAACGAATATGTAATCAATTTTCATTGCATTCGTTGACCTTGTCGCTTATGCCCATACCGTTCATACAGGTATATGGTATAATAAGCTATACACGTATATCTCTATGTGTCTGTCTTTCTTTCTTTTATATATCTATGCTTGTGTTTATAGAATAATAAGTTTCTTACGCTTATACGGACATTCAAGCGTACCATTGTACAAATCATAACCGTGCGTAAAAGCTAATTCGATATTTCAACAGACCGAGTGTACAGAGTAATGTATCAAATATTGGAAAGTACGTGTATATTTCTATATTTTATCGCATCTAACTGTAATTCAATATTGCAAGTTTCGCAACCAGGTACATACGTGTGTACGCTTGTGCTTTTTTATCTATTCATCTTTTTTCATCGTAACCTACTCGTCTATCGTATATTATATCTCGATATCTTCTAAACCAAGACATCCTCTTTCTACATCCAGGATGCCGATGCTATTAGTTTTCAGCGTTTTTCTTCTAAATAGTAAATTGTTAGGACAAACGGTAGAATAGAAAATTCGCTATTTTCAATGAATGTCGACAATAAGTAGGATAACTTGAACATGTAGATATGATATGTCTAACTTTGTTATCGTCTATATCTATAGAAAAGTGAAGCGTGTACGGGCTTCTTGGTCACGCGTGTAGCTGATAGCTGCATTACGTAGTCTAACTATAAGTATACGTACATGTAACATGTATATGTTATGCTATAACTCGTGTAATTTTCTAAATGTAAAATTGTGCTACTTAGAGAAAAAGGCTGAAAGACGATATCATCGATATAATAAAAATTATGGTATATTTAAAAAGATTCCTTCCTTTCTTTGTCAAATGCTGCTATTTTAGGGAAGAACACCGTTCAATGTTAGGATACCATGCAGCCAATTACGATGCAAAGATAATACAGATTGGCAATGTTTGCGAAGACATTGAAAATAATAATACTCGCGATAAAGATAGCACTTTGGACGAAAAATGTGACATAATATATTACTCGTCAAATTCCAAAGGTATATTCGCACAGGTGAGGTGCATTAATAAACACATATTATTAATAAAATGTACGACGTACAAAAGGAATTACTTGTAATAGTTTGAAAAGTCAACGAAACGATAAGAATAATATAAATATACTGTTCTCTCTTGTTGGTGAATTAATTGCAATTAAATCAAATTGCTGTATGCTCTATTAGACGTACGAAGTGACACTGTCTTTAAAGAAAGAAGATAAAAAGCATTTCCTTTCAAGTTCCAAGCCAAAGTCATTTTCTCTTCTCCATAACATACATACATATATATATATATATAGTAATATAATAGAGATAGTAATGTAAATAAATAATAATAGTGATAATTTATTAAGTATATTAAGTATATAGTATAGCATATTATAGTATATTAAGAAACAGTATCGACAAATATTATCGATGGATATTATTATGCCATTGACGATAATACGATAACAATAAAACGATGAAACCCTCCATGATACCTTTGAGTCCGTTTGAAAGTAAATAAACAAGTAACAAATATCACTTTTGATTATTTGAAAAATGTTTCGTTTAGGTAAATATGTATTCACAGAAAAGAAGCCACCTCGGATTTCGATAATTTTCAAATATGTTATAAAGTTCAACATTGTGAACAACTTTTCCCTATGCATATGTATGTATCGCGAGGCGAGTATTCTATAGATTAATACGCACCGATAAGGGGATTACTGCCGGTTATACATGCACGTGTATAGGAACAAGTTGTTCAAATGTGTTAGTATCTAGGTAACGCGTATCTTTTCTCCTTTTCCAATTCTTCGATTTTTCCAACTTTAGAATATTCGGAAAAATTAGAAATCGGAGAATTTGGCAACTATCGAACGAAATAGATCCAAAGGTATTATGACAAAACATATTGAAAGTATACTTTTGTATTTTCCTGAATGTTTTTGATTTTCTTCTTTCATTTTTTAACATCTTTTTTGTGTTTTAGTGCTTGGTATCTGGTGCGGTATTATTGCTACTAACCGGTGGAGGAATGCCAATTGGTTACAGTGCAATTCTGTTACCGCAATTGGCTGAAGAAAATGGTACGATGTACGCTGATCGGCAACTTGGATCCTGGATAGGTACCTACCTGTTTCGAAATAAATTTCTCAATTACGTTCGATAATACTCGATAACGCTAGATCTCGTAAGCAAAACGGTGAATCGCGATCTCCAATAATACGAACCGTTGCCACACGTCTCCCGCAGTCCTGCAGCTTTCTTTCCCTCCAATCTCCTAGTAGTTTGCATTCCCTTACCTTGTCTTTTCCACAGACTTTGACTTTTCAGAAAATTACCATCACCACTATTTCGGTTATTCCGTTCGATTGGCGGAACTCGCCACTTGCGCCGTCCATAGTGGAAGACGAAGCGCGTCAAAATCTTTGAAATGTTTGCCCCTCGAGTTCTCCGTATGACCGCGATGCGTGTTCTTTGGGATCGTTGACATTTTGCGTACAGAACTTTAGTATACAGGTATATCGTTCCCACTGTATTCGTGGATGAGTCATTTCGCTACACAGGAATTTCTCCTATTGCCCGCTACTTCTTTCCTCGTCGAGCTCGCTTCAGTAACTTCATTTAAACAGTAACTTGATCAGTTACTGAAATCAATACACCGTTGGACATTATTTCACATTACGAGAGAACGATTAAATCGCTTGTTTCGCGGCTTAAACTCCACTACATCGAAGAATAATCGGCAAAACTGTAATTTTTCTTTTGCGTTCAAGCATATATTTGTTATTTATGTTTCAGCTTCGGTTCATAGTCTAGCAACACCTGTCGGATCTTTGGTGTCCGGCCCATTGTTGGATGAGATTGGCAGGCGTGGATCTTTACAATTTGCAGCAGTACCGCTGTTCGTTGGATGGTTCGTCATAGGTTTTGCTAAAAACATTTCCTGCCTTTTGATAGGAAGAGTCGTACTAGGTTTTGGTGTCGGCCTAATGGGAGTACCAGCTCAGGTAGGAAGTATTAATCATTTCTCTTTTCAATTGCGTAACAAACTTTTCATTCTTCAGCCGAATTCGTCGATGGACAAATTGTACAGATCTATCTATACTTTTTTTCCTCTTTTTCGTTCTTTGGTATTTTGTTAATTTAAGAATTCTAAGATTAGCATCTTACCTATCTATCTTGAATGTTTGAGACATTGATCACGGACAGACCTGTCGTGTCTGACAGGTGTTACTGGGTGAAACGGCTGATTCGACGCTTCGTGGATTTCTGACAGGAAGTACGCTCACCTTTTATTGCCTCGGTATCGTCATCATTTACGCGTTAGGAGCTTGTTTTACGTGGAACATCGTGGCTCTTTGCGGGGCCGTTCTCCCCATAACAGCACTGATCGCGTTAATCCTGATTCCGGAAAGTCCTGCTTGGCTCGTAAGACGCAAGAAACCTGACAAGGCGAGAAAAGCCTTGCTGTGGTTGAGAGGAGGTAACGTGCAACAGGTAAGTACAATACGTATACGCAGGCATAGATATCTTTGTAAAATAGTCACGGAATCGAAAGTCTATCGAAAGTCGAAGAAATTCGTTTTATCGCGATAATCGGTCTATTTACAAAGTGTATCGTCGGTTTGCCATTCGGGAAAATGACATTTAAAAAACCCTCTATCGTTATATATATGTAGAGCAATTGAGCCTATTAGCGAAACGGTTTCTACAACGAGAGCCTCGTCGTTTTGTCTAATAACTATTCGTTCCTACAGTCGATCAATAAAGCCTGAATAATAAATTTTATTACTTTTAAAATTGAATAATTAGTCATATTTTGTCATTTGCAATTACTTATTTCTTGGCAAACTTTATTTTACTTTTCGAAACACGTCACGCCGCGTGACGTGTCGCGTCCCTTGCGGTAAGCCGATGATGAATTTACGATGAAAAGTTGACTTTTACAAATTACGTTTATATTTGCGAAAGGTTGATGCCGAAATGAGAATATTGGAAGCTCGAATGAAAACGGATTTAGCACGGACGGCTACGACCACGACGTCACGGCTCGGACAAATTTCTTCTGTCGTTTCTACGCTGCTCGATCCTAGTGTTTTGAAACCACTAACGATCATCAATATATTTAATATTCTTCAGTTAATAAGTGGGACATTTGTCATCGTTTTCTATGCAGTAAATCTCGTCGAAGATATCGGTAAACGGAATCGTTATGCATTTAATATACAGCCACATGATTTATAGAAAATACCAAACGCTAACAACTTCTTAATCTGTAAAGCAAATTGTTAAATGCTTTCGTAACGCTATCTATTCGAATTTTCCTCTAGAATATTCGTCTACGAAATCCGCCATTACGTAGCAAATTTGTGCAGCAATTCTAAATAAAAAACTTACCTTTAAACATTTGACGGCTATTTAAAGTTATTTAAAATCACAAATACCGATGACCGTCTTTAGAGAATAATTGCAAGTATGCACAATTGTGCGTGATCTTTCGACTGTTGGCATAAATTTTCCTCGTGTTTGTCGTTTATCTAGCGGATATCGTCGACCAGAAAACAAATTTTATTCGTTGGACAGTGTAATCGATAGGAAATAAGAAGACGTTACTATTATATTAATTACACAATTCTGATTATGTATAGCTATTTTGTTATACGCAGGTGGTGACAGAATAAATAACTATTTGGCAGCGGTAATTACGGCCATTACCAGAGTCTTGTTTAGTTCAATAGCGAGCGTTTTATTGTTGAAAATAAATAGGAGATATCTAGGAATGTTTTCTGCCGTGGGGACGGCTTTCGCTTCCTTAGTCCTCGCAGGATATTTATTGATTCAGGAACGATCTTCCATCGATGTGAGTGTACATTTTCATTTATTTATCATAAATGTTATAGATTTATGTAGTAATGTGATCTGTTATATCAGATTCGTATATTTTAGGTTTACGTTGTTGGTATTCTTCTGTTGGCCTACGTGGCAGTCAGCTCCATGGGACTGATGACATTTCCAGGGTTAATGGTTGCCGAGTTACTTCCTCAAAGGGCTCGAGGAATCGGCGGTGGTTGCAATTTCTTCTTTTTCAACTTATTCATCTTTATAGTTACAAAATCTTTCCCCACGGTACGTCCACGATTATATAAGATTTAACGCTTAATAATTTATTTATATAGCGAACAAGGATACTTGAAGGTAAATGACGCTTCTGAAATGTTTGAAAAGGACATTTGATTTTTCTAAATTTATCGGAGAACGACAGTCGGCTGGTGTCGTACTCAGCCACGATTTTCGAGCGTTCACAAATTAATAAAGCGAAATTTAAAGAAAGACGATATTTAAATATATTTTTCTTGAAATTTTCACAAAATCCTAGACATCGAGTAGAAAAATGATTGACACGACACGGAGTGGCCCCTGTGCAACATAATATTTCTATTTGTATACGCGTAATATTCAGTAACGAGAAGTAACAAACTCTTAATAACAGCAACAAAATATCGCAAGAAAGTGTCGCCAATAACGTTTGCATCGTTAAAACAGGTAAGCGACGCAGTAGGCATTACTGGAATTTTTGCAATTTTTGGCATTTCCGCCCTTTTGGAGGCAATATTCGTTTACGTTGCTTTACCGGAAACGAAAAATCGCACGCTTCAAGAAATCGAGGATTACTTTCAGGTATGCGTCCCACGTTTCTACTTTGATCCAACGTACAGTAAAAACGATTAACATCTATTTCCCATTGCAGCAAGATAACTTACTTTGGATTACTCGTTCGAGATAAAGGACAAGCGACGAGTCATTCGTCATCCTACATAAAGATTCGTACTTTAAAATGTACAAGCGTAAGATTTATATACGATATAGGTAATTATAATGGAATAGTACGTCGAAGAGAACGCAAAAACTGAATCGTTTCTCGCGATTTCTGCGTAGAGCGGCAATTATTTGTTTGTTCAAACCGATTCTCAAACATTTATCGATAGACGGACCCTTGAAAGTTTAATTTTCAAAAGTTTAATCTTAAAATAATTACAAAATAGTTTTTCGAAAGTTCGACACCGTCGCGTCCGTCGACAAATTACAAGAACAGAACAAAAAACTTTACGCTTTAACTAACCGAATAACTCGGCTATACAACTTGCACCAAAGTTCCGGTCCAAAGTTCCGCAAGCGAATCCTCGTTCTCGGATATTTAATATGGAATATCGCCGAGAACCGATCGTCTTCTTCCTATCTCGCCGCGGTTCCACTTGTGACTATGGCGTTCGACCAGTTGTGATTGTCAAATACTCGTGTCTTTCCATATCGTGACTGCCACATGGCCGCAATAACGTACATCAAAAATCTCCTCGAGCAACGAACATGCTCGATAGTTGATCAACGAGTATACACGATCTCTTATATTTCCTAACAGCATCCTACAAAGGATTCAAAAAATTTGTGACAATTGGAACGTATGTACCAGGAAAGTTATTTCCTCCTGAAACGTATATTTATCGTGTTATGATATTTATGTATATACGTGTAAATAAATATTCGCTTTCATCACGGTGTTGCACTCTTTATCGTTACGCGGTACATTACATAGCTAAACGTGGCTATAACTATCCCATCTATATATATATATATATCATCTTCCGTATATAAGGATAGAGCTCATGAGTGAAGAGAGATATATATAAATAGATATATTCGATGAAGAGAGATATATATAAATAGATATATTCGATATAATGGTAGTTCGAACGTTGGAACTTCGAGTACCGTTTCAATAGCGAAAATGAGAAAGGGTATGGCGCGGGTATGGCGCATCTCGCCGAGTCCCACATAACTCAGTGGCACGGGCCATTGGGTATGCGTAATTATAAAATATGCATTTTCCCCTCCTCGCGTAAAAAAGGGAAAAAGAAAAAAACCATATATTCGATTCGAAGATCATAAATCGATCAAGATTGCTTGCTACTAGAAGATGTTGATAGGGAAACGAATGAAAATGAACAATGTATCATATACCGGTAAAGTAACAGACGAATTTAACGATTTTGCGACGAATGCGGCGACATCTGCGGGAAAATAGCAATATTTGAAAAGCTTCTTTTAAAAACATACGCACGCTCTTTTAGACGAACACGCTTTTTCCTTCCAATCGAACGTTTTATTTTCCTTTGATATAAAATCGTAGAAAAAAAACTCGTTAAACGACGGGTAAAACGCTAGAAGAAGATGTTCTCGTACACGAGTACTTGTATTACTTGATTAAAAATTAGATAATAGTTTTGGCATTGAGAATTCTATCCTCTGGTCAGAGAAACGATTTATGCGTATTTTCGCTGCATTTTCGACTAAATACAAATTTTGTATTTGGCTGGTCAAATATTTCAGCGAATCGTCAGATTGAAAGTTGTATATAATACGTAGATAATAATAGAAAATACAGGTAATACAGGTAAGCAAAAGTGCAATTATCAAGCAATCAATCTTATCGCAGTAACGTTTCACGTTGTTTTATCTTTTAGACTTTTTCTACCTATCACAGATTACGGATCGATGTACTTTTTCGTTTATTGGCTCCAACGAATTCGTTTCGAAATGACTTGTTTCGCGATACAACTATCTAGAGAAAGGAAGGGATTAAAAGACCCAACATATGCGTTCGAGGGGCTTCCCAGTCGCCTACAATTTTTCGTTTAAGAACCGACGCTCTTTCGCCATTCCCATTCAGTTACACTTTTAACTACGAGCTAACGCGGTATCGAGTATTATGGGGTCGCCTATTTCTTTAGCATTTGCGGTGTACGTTTCCATGTTGCTCGCTTCGATCGAAAATGCCCTCGCATTGCCATTTTGCCAAACTAATGTCGAAAGCAAAACCGGTAAGCAGCCGTTCTCGATTTGTTTATTCCAAGTTATTTTTCGAGAAAGAATCGAACAAAGTTTCGAGAGGAAAGATTTCGTCGATGCGATAAATCATCGACTCAAACGTGCAAGTGCCTAACAAAATAAACGATTCTTAATAGGTCAAATTACTTTTTTATCGCAATGTTCTGTTTTTTGTCGTTTTTCGTCGTGTTTTCCGTAATACGAAGCATTTTACTTCGTGCGAAATCGCGCGCCAACCTAAACGAAAGAAATCTCGAAATCGATCGTCACCGCAAAACGTAATATACCCATATGGACATGGAACTAGCTGGCACGAGAGAGAATAGCAATGACTTTGCATCGTCCAGTCGTTTTACCGATAATCTCGCGCCGTGCTGATGTTTCTATCGCCGATGTTTCGATCGAGCTTCGGTACAGAAATGTAAATACTGAAAAACACGTTGATTGCGTAGCGGTGCCAAACATCGTGAGCAGGCTGGAGTGGCAAGCCAGGCCACCGGTTGACCGAGTGCCGTTGGAAGTGACGCCGACACCTTACGTGGTCATTCATCACGGAGGCATAGCTAAACGCTGTTACGATCAGAAAGCGTGCTCCGAGATCGTAAGGAGTTACCAAAATTATCATATGGACGATAGACAGTGGTTCGATATCGGTTACAACTTCGTTATCGGCGAGGATGGCAACGTTTACGAGGGTCGAGGCTGGGATTACGTCGGGGCGCATGCACCTGGTTACAACACTCAGAGCATCGGAATATGTGTTATCGGTGATTTTAGCGGTGAGTGTGGATTTTTATGCATCTATGCGAAACTTAAAAGTGGAAAATGCGTACGGCACGTAGAGTATAGTACTCGTCGCTACATTTCATGGTTAAAGCGAATCCCTGCTTAGATTTCACTTGTTCCATTGGATTCGTTAAAATATCAATTAAAATATAAAATATAAAATATAAATTTCGTACCATATTTTACCATCTAACGTTGAACAGAATTTCGAAATTGTACAACAGAAGCGGATAAATAATCGAACGTGATTCTTATACTTGCAATCGTTATATCGAGATCCATGTTAATTAGGTATATTTTCAATGCTAAGGTGTGCGAATAGTGTCGAGTGTCATGGGAATTCGGAAATATGGAAATTCGAAAGATCGAGTCAATAGTAGAGGTAGCAAAGAGTAGAAATCATAGACTTACTTGGATAAAACCAAGTTCGTAGATCTAAGTGCACGCAACGATGATAATTTTTGCAGATATTCTTCCCAATGAAGTAGCTTTGAAGGCGGTGGACGCCTTGATCGGTTACGGAGTATCCCTTGGCAAAATCAACGAAGATTATCAGGTATTGGGACATCGACAAGCCAGGAATACTCTCTGTCCAGGCAATGAATTTTACAAGTACGTTCAGAAATTTCCACGCTGGACTGACCATCCTATACCGAAACATTGAACAACATTGTCGTTGATTACCGTTGAACGAATGAAAATATTTTTCGTATATATATATATATCCGAGTTTACGTTTGACGTGTATGATAAAAGCTTGTTTCATCGCGTGTTTCATTACGTTAAACAAGTTTACACTATTTATATGATTCTATGGAAGAAAGATGTAATTAACGATAATGCGATATAAATGTTTTCGATACACGGCTGACTTATATACCGTCAACTAAATTTTATCTCTGTTCTCCCGCATATTGCTGAAAAGTACAACAAATAATAACAACGATATGTTAAACGCGCCACTCGCTAATAATAGATAATAATAAATATTATCATTTATCAGGGACAAGTTCATCCCTAATCTTCTTTCTCGCTTCTTCACTCTTTCACTCTAGTACAAAATAATTGCAAAAACATACGTTCTATAGATCGATTCGTCGAATTGACCGGTATTTTATAATATAGTACTACTCTGCGGACCATATGACCTGTAATTTTTCACATTGGCATAAGAAATAAAGCATATCGATCTTCGATCAAATTTACTGTTTTTCATATTTACCAGAAAGCAATACGCTTTCACGTTTCCTGGAAATCTCCCACGACATAACTCGTGAAACACGCATAAACAGGAAAATGATATAAGAAGATCATTCCGCCGAGAAAGTGAGTTTTTTGAGGAACTCGTTTACATTCTAGTTACGTGTTAGGAACGTGTAGGAACTAATTATCCGTGCTTTTAACTAAGTTCAATTCAAACGAGATCGAGATATCGAGCCTGAACGTTATATCGAGACGTCGCCAAACATTTTCGTTCGTTACGAAATTTCCACGGGAATTTCCAAAAGCTAATAACAGACGAAACGAAACTCTCGCAGCAACGATACTCCTTCCGAGATAAAGAGTTCCGCGTGAATGTAAAACACGCGTGTCCACGTAAAGGACGGAGCTTTGCCCATTCTCAACTTAAGCGTCGAACGAACCTGTCGGTTATCTCGCTTGTTATTTGAATTTCGTCGAATAGCTATACATTCTTTCGCTTTATAACGTATGGCCTAGGATCCAGAAAAATTAACTTCTTTGTTGCATAGTATGCTAATCACGAGAATAAAAAGCATCGAAGAAATTGACCGTATCTTTATCGCGATCCAATTGTTCTTTCAAGGTACAGTACAAAGGTTTCGTCATCGAATTGATTTTATTCTTGGAATAGTCGTATATCGATGACATACTCATATTCGACCAGCTGTAATTGCGATCAATCTGCATTTACGATATGTCGATAGTCTGTTGGAGAGTGTAAACGATTCTTTTACCGCTCTCTACGGAAAACCCTCTTGACTGAATCGACAAATTATGACTTGAATTTTAAATCAACGAATCAGCACCTATAAGAGCCGTATATACGCAACACATCTTTACATTCTCTGAGAACTTAATCCAAATTCCATACCACCGTACTATTTATTTTATTTTAATTTATTTCGTTTTTTTTTTTTTTTTTTTATTTTATCGTATTTTATTTCGAAACTGATAAGGCAAGCCTTAAATCGATCTCTATGGATAAACGTACGTTGAAGACGTTTAAGTACGTAATGGGAAATATCCTCGCACCCCCCCCCCTCACTGACACGGTCAAAGATCAAATTAAACCAACCATCTGCATCGTATATATTTGCGGCATTTATCACAATGTTAGCAGATCTCTGTGAACGAAGATGACAAAGTTAATAGCGGTGATCCTCCTACTCGCCAACTGTCAAGTGTTGTTTTGTGCTGTGCATAAGACGCCTGGTAATAAATTGTTCCTTGAAAATCGTTGAAAATTATACTATCGAAGCAACGTGTCGTCGCTTAGTGCCGATTAATAGTGCAAGTATCTCGACGTGTTCTTCGAATCGTTTCAGCGTCTTCCACTTGAGGAAATTTTATATTCGCAACTGTGTAGCATCCTCGTGCTTCTTTTCTCTATTACGATCGATTTTCTCGAGTGAAAAGAAGTAGCAATTGCAAAATATGGATTGTAAATATAAGTTTCGGTTAGACCTGCATGAAGTCGATATATAGCGTAGCAAATTATATAACGCTCTTTCGATCGCAAGTCCTATTCGAAGATTTGGCTATTTCGCTGAATTTCGATTCCAATCGAAATCTACGATCAATTTTCTTAGTTGGTTTGGTTTCACGAATGTTTATTTCAGTTCAACGAACCAGCGATATCGTTTTCTAACGCCATAAATCTATCCGGCTATCTAAATCCAACGAACGTGATTACTAACGAAATTCCGCTTAATTACCTTAGGCCTGCTTGAGAAAAGTAGAGTACGATATTTATTCTACATAAAGCAATAATGGTGTAAGTCACCAATCATTTTTATCCGTGTTTCTATAAAAAAGATTTGTAAGCGATATGAAACAAGATTGCGCTTATTGCTTGTAACGTGTCGACCCGTAATGTCAAGAACTTTCGTTTATCGTCGCCTTATCGTTATCATTATTTAATCGGTAGCTGACGATTCGAGGACATGTTAATTAATTATTTTTAAGCCGATACGATGACACTGTTGGTGAACAAGCCACTAACAATAAGGTAATATCCGGCGGTCGTAAAATTTAGTTAGATCCGATCCTTCAACAGAAATCGTTGATTGTTATTTCGATTGTTATTTCAATCGTTATCGCACGACGCATCTGTCACCGAACGTGTCTATCGTATCTATGAAACTAACTAAAAAGAAGACAAAAAAAGACGAACCTAAAATAGATTATTTCCATTTGAATAGAACATTGTCGGAGAAATGGTCGGTATTACCTACCGTTTTACTACTTCGCTTTCCGATATCCATTGAATTGTTCAATTTTCCTCGACATTTAGTACGTCCGAGTATAATATCAAGATCAGAATGGGGAGCCAACGCACCAAAGTCAACCCTTAGGAATCTCGCAGAGGAGCCTGCCCCGTTCGTTATAATTCATCATTCAGCGACTGATAGTTGCACGACTCGAGCGATTTGTCAAGCCAGAGTGAGAAGTTTTCAGGTGATTGAACCAGTCTTTTCCGCTCGACAAACGGAGAGTTTAAACGAACCTCTTAGCGTCGACAACACTGAACATATAATTAACAAATTTCCATTCTCAAAATTTCGTTTCTCGGGTTCAGGGCCGTATTAAAATTTCCGAAGCCTCGGACCGTTGATCCAGCGGAGGCTTCCTTTCCAATCGATATAACGGTTTTCTTTGCTTTATCGATGCATTTAGAACCATCACATGAACCAGAAAGGCTGGAAGGACATAGGTTACAATTTTTTGGTTGGCGAAGATGGAAACATTTACGAAGGAAGAGGATGGGGCAAACACGGTGCGCATTCCACACCTTACAATTCGAAGAGCATCGGAATTTGCATGATTGGCAATTTTGTTGGTAAGTTTGTTTGTCGTTGTGTTAGTAAGTAACACGACGTTTATCGTTTATCGTTTATCATTTATCGCGTAACGCGTATCGCAACTTCTACCGTAGAAAATCCAACGAATCCTCTAAAGTCTTTTTCGGTAGAATCGATCCAAAATGGTAGAATTACAGTTTTTATGGGATTTATTATCATTGAAATATTCACAGGTCATAATCCAAGCGCGGCTGCGATAAAGGCAGTCAAGGATTTGATCGAGTACGGTGTAACGCTTGGCAAAATACAAGAGAACTATACGTTGCTTGGCCATCGACAAACGACGTCAACTTCCTGTCCAGGCGACAGTCTCTATCAACTGATTCAAACGTGGCCTCACTGGTCGTCCATCTGATAATTCTTCAACGGAAAACATCGTTGCATAATCGATTTATTTTAAACGCTGTATCGTACATGTTTTCGAAAAGAAGTAAACGTTGTTCGCATCGCAGTTCTCAGACGTTGCGTCTCGTCGATTCTTCGCAATTTTCATGAAATCATTTTTCTACCAATTTCACGTAAAGCGTTACGATGCCATTCACTGAATTATCGTAAGTATCTTGCTCCGTTCTAACGCAAATGTCCACGTGAGAGAAATCGGGCGAATTCCTGCTAACGTCGTTGTAGCGGCTTTTGTCTCTAGCCTGAAAAATACGACGCGACCGTGTCGTAACGAGGACAGGCTGCCGAGTCTTTAAATCTACTATACCTGAAGCGGAATCGGCCGTAAGAATTTTTCGTTTAATTCGGGAATGCAGAATTTCGTGCCGTACGGTATCCCGGAATCCAGGTCCATGGAGACTGTCACAAATTCTGCACGACCATCCAGATAATCCTATAACGAAACGAGTAACGATATCATTGTTTCCCTTAATCACGGGATAGTTACCAGTCAGTACGCGATAACGAACAAACAGTAACAAACAAATAGTAACAAAGAACGAAAGAACAAAGATCATGCTGGATGCTGGTTGGAAAAATAAGGAGGACAGATCGGCGACAGATCGATCGGCGACGCTCTGATCGAGAACGAACCTGTAGATTCCTCAGTTTCCTCGTTCTAGCATCCAAATAGTCAAACTCGTTGTCACTATCAAAAACGGGATAATAAGCGGTCAGAGTCACGTTGTAATAAGCACGACCGCTGCAACTGAGCTCCGTTGTACGCGTATCTATTTTCGGCGCAAAATTAACTATTTGAGAAGAAAAATATATAAAGCAGGAATAAAAATGTAGATATAAAGGTTTATTGCTCTATAGTAATTACCGCTGGCAGAGGTGGCTGAAGCGAAGAAGAGAAAAAAGGAAAATATCAACGCCGATTTGTCCATCGTGTCAGTAATGATTTTACGCGACGTGATCGATCGCGCAACACGTCGATATACCGACTAACTTTGTCCCTGCGATTCACAAAATACATTGTGTCAGCAGCTGTGCCAATCGCGCTGGTATTCGTCCATGAATTGTCCACGAATCAAAGACGGAAGAAAGGCCGATCGACGTTTCCACTATAATGCGTTCAGCCGTAAATAATATTAGCCAATTATTAGGATTATATAACTTAACTTAATATATTACGTTTAAGAACGTTTAGAATTGCAGGCAAACAATGTCCAACGTCTAACTAAGCCACTCGTTTGCCTGCGCTACATTGGTAATTCGATATCGAATTCCAGGCTCGTTCGTATAACAAAAGATTCAACGACTGTCCCGAGTCAGCGCAATAAAGCACAGATACCGAATATAAAGAGAGAAATTTTGTTTTAATCGAGACACGACAGATTTTCAAATCTCGCCGTTTCTCTTATCGTAACACGTTTAAATTCCATTCTTTTCTCTTTTTTTCTTTTTCTTTTTTCTTCCGAAACTCGAGGCTTAAACTCGAGGCTTGAGGAAAAATTGTGTTCTACGTTTTTCATTTTTTCTCGCGTGAGCGCATATGTGAAATAATCCACTGCTGACTGTTTACTCGCAGTCAGTTCCTAATTAGTCGAATTCGCATATGCCGAACAAATTTTCAAATCCGATTTTCCCATCTTTGTTCAAATTATTTCTCCTTTAAAGGAATAATTCGGGCTCGATCGGTCGGTCGCACTGACCAGAAAATTTCATTACTTTCTTCCTTGAAATGCCACCACATACTGCGTATACATATACGTGTATAAGTGCTATACTGTTCTTGAATAATGAAAAGCATGCCTGACTGGGACACGTGGAAGACACTGCGCGTTTCCAGTCGACCAACAGACACCTTGGCATTCGTATGTGCCTTATCGTGAAAATTTATTTTATTACGAATACGGATTATTACAGCAACGAAATGTTAATGGGAAACAATCGCTAAAAAAGACCACAGATCGCAAAGTTCTATCACGAAAATGGCGTGACTTGCAACACATAAGGATGGTTTGTTATCGTATTGGAATATTTGCACACACCTGTTTCACAATTTTATTTCGTTGTTAAATCACCCTCAATTAATCGTTGTTGTACAAGTTGGAAACGTCCAAGCATTTTTTAAGCATTAGCATTTTTTTCGCCTGACGCGTTTCGTTTTCGAGAAGATCCAGTTTTTGATTATCGATTAACGAGCTTATGCTTGAACACGACTGATTCCGACCCAGACAGAATAAATGATTAGCAGCAAGTCGTTCTACGTATAAAAATAGGTCGAACGTGTGGAATAGAATTTTTCCACAAGACGTTTTCTTTCTAACGTCTTTAACGTTCAAACTTGAAAAGTTTTGGAAAACTTATATCTTTGGACAATTGACATATTGAATAATAATAATAATTAACCTATGTAATAATAATAAGCGTGTCGTGCTTTTCTCCGTGGTTCGATTAGTTCTCGCTTAAAACGCTTAAAACGCTTATGACTCGAGAATGACTCGATATATAGTTATCTTCTTCGATGGTTGTATGCATTTTGTTTTCGTTTTCGTTTCCGTACTTCAGAACCTCGATATTAAACAATTGACGCGAATATTCCCCGACGATTGCACTACTTAACGACCGCATGTCTCCTCCATGCTTACGTGATCGATGTGTCGTTGCTCCAGAGTATCGATCCCGGTGGTCGAGGCGCAAACTAAATAAGTAAACGAGGTAAACGACTAGCGAATGAACGAAACAATCAACGGTCAAACTATCTTGAACGTAAAACGTAAAAGTCGATAATCGTTGAGTTCGAGTCCGTTCCACGATTGAACGTTAGCGATGAATAAGGAATACTTGTGTCGTTCAAAGGATTTTTCTTACCGAAACGATTCGATAAACCTGTACGATAAATATTTACGAAGGAAATGCAAAGAAGGTTATTGTATATGAAACAACTGGTTTACCTGGCAATACCTCTCTTCGTTTCATATTGCGAATTTCGCGTTCGAATTTATCGAAACTGAAAGCAAATACGAAAGAGAATATCGTTAATATCGAAATAAGAATCGGCCAAAAAGTATAGAAAAGAGAAGGAATACAAGCTCTTTTTAAGTCAATGGATCGTCGGTTAAGATTCTGGCGGAATCGTACGTTTTCGCCGAGGGTACGGAACGGTATGAACGCTGCTTTTGCTTGTTACCAATTCGGCTTGTTACCGATTCGGTGAAAAACGAGCCGTTGTCGCAAGAAGGCCGGAAAGAACGATAACATCGGTGACGGTTGATGTGACGGTGATTGGAACGGATAGACCGGTAGAATTAAGAACCAATTACCGCAAAAACGAAGAATTAATTACGATACGTAATATCTATCACTTGCGTTCGTGCCGTGAAAACGTCATTTCCACGAAAAGACTTGTCCTCCTCCGTATTGGCCCGTATCAATATCCTACGTTCCGCCCAACGACAAAATATTTTCGCTGGTGAATTCCACGTTGCGCGATAGTTCTTGCGATTTAGACGATTAACAACGGTATCTTCTAATTTTCGAGTCTTTGATGACTCAAAGCGGTTCGTTTCGAAGGGAATCACCGAACAATTTCATGTTGACCTTGAGCAACTTTTTTTTTTTTTGTCGGAGCGACGGTGACGGGCGCTCAAGGTTCCCTAATGCTTTCCAAGCTACTGTGATTCGTATCTCTCGTACCGTATCTCATTAATCATCAGCTACGTCATACTTGATTATTTGCTAATCTATGAGCAAAGAGAAATGTGCCAGAGAATATCTAACGTCGATAGGTGAAATAAGGTCAAGTATGACAAAAAAAAAAAAAGAAAAAAAGAAGGAAAAAAAAAGGAAAAAAGAACGGAATAGGCAAAGCAAGAATTCCAAAATTACTTTCTTACATTTCGAGCGACAAAAATCTCTCTTCTACAATGCCTAAAAACTCGAAGCAACTCCATTTAAAGTTTCCCCAAGTTGCGCCTCTAATAATAAATTAAGTAATTCCCCTAGGCTTGAATAATTTAACGATTATCTTGCTGCGCGTATATTGTGGAAATTGATCGTGCAGCGACTTCCAAAAGATTGGCATGAATTTTTAATTAAGAAATTAAACGTACGAAAATACGCGTTTTTCCTTCGTTTCTCTAAAATCGAAATCCTATCTGTATCCGTGTTTATATCCGAGCACTATACGTAAAAGCGCTAGAATTTTACAAAACGCTGTTATATTCGTCATTGTGTTTCATTTCCTGGTTATTCTTTTCCGTATACTTGGAATGTCCGGTCTCCGGGAATGACCCGGCGAATCCTATGGTAACGTGTTCATAGGTGGCGCGCGTCGCGACGCCCTGCATCGACTTCATTCGCTGCGAGACTCTTCCTCGTATCGTACACGTTCTCTTCTCCATCTCATCTCCCGCCGTTCATTTCCATTGGTTCGTGCCGCGAACTATGACTTGGATATGACGAGAATCTCGTGACGCCAAGTCAATCAGGTAATTCATCGAGGACGATTAAACGATGAACGATGAACGATCGGCGAGAACGTTATATAAAATCGCTTATATATGCACGATACACATGCTTGTTCACTTACGTTTGCGTTTTTATTGCAATCTATGCACCATGTATTTATTTATTTATTTAATGCCATGTATTTATATTTCTTCTTGTCTCCTTTATTTTTCTTTAAACAAACGATCTTTTGCGTTAGAAAGCACGATTTACGCGTAACGGTACGTATAATTGGTTTAAAAGGTTTGATGTAAAATAACGTAAGTATTTTTGGCAAAATTAACGTTCACTTTCATTCTATCTGTATAGGTATAGGCATAGGCATAGGCATAGGCATAGACATAGGTATACGTATATGTCACGTATATAAGTTTTATTCTGATCTTTAGATCGCTAGAATACATTTCTCGGCCGCAAATTAATAAATTACCTTATCATCGCATACAACAACAAAACGCATACAAATATTCCTACAGGAGTAATCGGATGACCAAGCAATACTTGTACATACACCAATAATATAAAAAATTGTAATTGAATTTGCCGTGCATCTTATCTTCACTTTTTTTTTATCGACTCTGTGTCTTATCGTCGTAAACATTGTCAACCGTTTCGCAAATTGGCTTCTGTGTATTTCAAATTAAGATAGGATACCTGCTAGGAGTAGACGAAATCGTTGAAACAAACCAGTCGTTCAACCAAATAGCAGAGAATAAGAGAATTCGTCCATCTTTTTCTTCCCATGCGAATATCTTCTTCGCAAAGCAACTGAAATTGAAAACACGCAATTCACAGCGATATCGTCAAAATTATTTCACACTCTGTATTTGCGTTTGGCTTCACACGCGACCAACGAACCAGGGGATTCACCGCTGATTATCCTACCAGGAAAAACTAAATTGCGATGTCTCGATAAAGGCTCTTCTCAACTAATTTTATTAATTATAGTAAAACACAGTTTCGTCCACTTTTCTATTTTTATTTTTATTCTTATTTTTATTCTTATTTTTATCCATTATCTTCTTATTTCATTTTTCATCTTTCCTCCAAGTTGATTCTCTTTTCAGATTTCACGTCCTAGGTATCACGGCTGTTATACTCAAAGTTACAGAATACGATCTTCAAATTCTTCGACTGCCAATTTACGGTGCCCATTATTTATTTGCGTTACTTTTGCAAATAAGATAATTTGGAGAAGAGTTTGGAATTTACAGAGAAAATAATTTGTCGTTCCTTTTCGCGCAACTGCTTCGTCTATTTTAACGTTGCAAGCAACGTCGTGAAACAAATTTATTTTATTCGAATAATCTGCGATTCGATACACAGTTTGGACGGTGCAGGATGCAGACCGTTTCGATTGGATAAGCTTGATGGAGAATCAATAGCGAGTGTTTCAAGGATTTATTCGTGGCCGCGTATTGCCGTCAATTAACTTACAACTTTCCGCGAAAAATATTTTTTCCAACGCTTTTCTCCATAACTTAAAATAATATGGCAACTTTCGTGAAATCGAATTTTGGCTGCAATCCTTAGAATCATAATCGATCGTGTTTAATTATCGTGATGTAGATGAACTCGACAACGTTGAAATCTTGGCTACTACGAGGAGAACTTGAGAAACTAGAACATGTCGTTCTAGAAGGACGCGGGGCACGTCTGTTGGGTGAATATTCTCCAGACCTGAGAACCAGAGTCTTCCTAAAAGGACTCCCAAATTATTTGGTAAGCTATTATAGTATTTATTCGTAACGAGCTTTGCACGAAGAAAAAATGATAAATATCTGTATCTTTCAGACAAAAATCTCTTTCGTGCACGACGCGGTTTCGCGCGGTTCTCTGGCGGAAACGCGAAAGCTCGTATCGGAAGAACCTAAAAAAAAGCTGGCGATTGCGAAAGATCCAGCTGGCACTCCTTTGCTTCACAAGGCAGTCTACCACGATCATCGAGATATCGTCGAGTGGCTTGCGCACAATTTTCCCATCGCTGTTCAGCAGAAAGATAAAGTAATCTTTATCATACGATCTTTTTATTCTCAACTATCTTCTTCTTTGTTATCTTTTTTTTCTTTTTTTTTCCTTTTTTTTTTAGAATTACCTTGTACGAAGTTTTCAAGTATCGTTCTTTTTATATTTGTTCTCTCCCGTCTTCCCGTCGATTTAAAGTGAATTTACCGCATCTCTATCTCGTACAGAACATCTGTGGTCGTAATCCAACTTGTAATAGTCTGCCACTTAAACTTACTTGAAAGTACCTTTTATCTTTTCTCAACCCATTTAGATCAGGTCTAGATCAGGAGAAAAACTAATTTTGACGCGAAAGTGAAATAGGTGCTGCTTACGAATACACGTGTGTATAAAAAGGTCATAGACGAACAGTAATGAATAAATCAAAGATGATATAACGTAGTAGTAGTTTGTTTCGCTTCGTTTTTGTTCTCGATAAAAGACGAAAGAAGAATTGTGTAAAGGTAAAGTAAGATTGGCTCCTAAGTGACAATCTGAAATCCACGTAAAACTTTGATCTAAAGTTGGATCGGACTAGGTTGTCGATGTCCAAACCTAGCGTAATTTTACTTTCACTTTCCCAGATTTCCAACATTTCTAAGTGTCTTTATCGCATCGTGCAACCGTCCGTATAAGGAATAGAATTTTCGAGGCTGAAGTTTCGCTCAGGTTCTCGAAATTAAATTCGAATGACCTACTGAGAATTACAGTTTTTTTTAACACGTAAACCAGCACGCGAATTCTATATAGATATTTCGCCGTGGGTATTGCGATACGATTCAAATAAACTACTATGCCATATTTGTGCACCTTTTAAACGTTTTTTAATCCGCAGAGCTTGCGTTATTTTAATAATTTTAAAAAATTTAGTAGGAATGTATATATAGATTTAGTAAACTTTTGGGCCACCGATGACCACCGTAGCAATCAACGAATTGAAAATTCTTAGAAATATTCACAACTTTTTCACTTTGTTATCGGTGACCAATGGTAAAGCGAAAAATTTAGTCAGTCGTGCTTATGCTTGTTCCAAGATACCCAACCGGCGAATAATAATGGAAAGGTCGTTTTTCCGCATCGCGTGACGCGGCTAATAACAAAGCGTAAACCACCTGTTCTTCCCCGCAGTCATCATGGACTCGGTGTCCAGGCGCACGCAGCGCCTACAACATGGCAAATGTCAGCTTCTCAAACTTTTCCTGCCCTTAATCTCCATTCCATCTTTATATTCGCCGTTTACACGTGTATGCGCTGTTTAAGCGCCTGAAATATTCATCCTGTAACGGCCATCGCGCTTTTTATTCCCGAAACCTATTGCTTGCTCGAGTTATTTTGAGAACGGCGAATTATGAAACGGTTTATGAGAACCGTTCAATAGGTCCGATCTCAATAGGTCTGAATTTGCAAAATCGTGAGAAGCTTCTATCGAACGATACGAGACTTAATATACTCGGACTTGAGAGTATTTTCAATTTACGGTAAATGCGTCGATGATTTTTGCACTTTGTAAATAATTCAGACTGCGATTAAAACGTCGTATTTCTTACTCTTAGGAAGGAAGAACCGCGTTGCATTACTGTGCTGCTTGCAAAGATCCCGAGGCAATTTGGGATGTTCTCATAGAAAACGACTGTGACGCGAGCATTATCGACAAAAAGGGTAATCCCGCTTCGTACTATTTGGAACATAGTTCGGAGGTCGAGCTACCGGAAGCGGAGAACATGTCTCGTCGCAAGACCAACTCTGGCAAGGAACGTGAGTCATTTCCAATCGCCTATTTAGTTGTTTTAGATTTTACATCTTTCACGATGATCGGACGACATATCTCGGATTCCTCGGGTTTCAATCGGGTTTCAATCGGGTTTCAATCGGGTTTCAATCGGGTTTCAATCGTGTTTCTATCGGTACGCGCAGAAGCCTGCAATCATTTAATTGACAAAATATATTACACGGAAATTTTTCAGGTCCTGAAGAGATAAAAGTAGTCGCGAACTTTTATATTAATTGGAACAACTCAATTTTCTCAAACGTATGATTAATGGCTCGTTATAATTAACATTATGATTAAGAACAACTGGAAGAATAGACGTGGGGATGCATCGTGCACTTGGCTCGTTCCCCACTTTGGCGCAGTTACACATTCGCTTATACGCTATAGTCTATGGAATCTTCTCGATAATGACCCGGAACAATCGATAGAACTTAAGTCTGTACGACAAGGAAAACCGCTTCGATCGATAGGATGACACGCTCTGGTCGATTGACCAACGAATTATTTAAGAATCCTCGAAAACTACGACTGGCGGAAATCCTATTGACGTTATAACGATGTAAAGATAGCTTGTTGTAGCCCTTCTCGATCGCGCGACGAGATTATTCGGTAATGGAAAGAATAAGTCGGCTATAGTATATTCCGACCAATGTCTACGAATAGGATCAAAATTCTAGGTATAGTAAGATGAAAATGACATATTTCTTTTGAGAATCGGCGAACGAGTCTGTTTCCTGAAAAACTCGTATAACGTTCTTCCACTAGCCGTGTACCTATATACGAAGCCGCGTACTAAACTGTTCGAAGAAAATGTGAATAACATTGTCTAGTTGAACAAAGTCGAGGGTGAATAGGCGCGGTGGATCAATCACGACAACGATTACATCACACGTCTAAGTACGAAAGTATCGTAAACACTGGATTTTCAAAATCAACCGATACTCTAATAATACTGGACATCGGCGAATCATCGAAACCGAACGTCAGACCAAATATAATCGAAATTGTTGTATTTGCCTGCTATTTACCTATTTCACGCGATAACTTATCGTTAGTGTTAGCATGCAATACGTACAACGGCATCTCTGTCAACATCGATCGATCTATTTACCAAGAAAGCAAAGGATACGTAAAACGTATGTATAGGTAGATGCAAACGCGCGAGTGAGTGACAGGGTCCGTGCACTCGGTTGGCTTTTCAAAAATTTATCAATCCGCTGGAACATGCGATCTACGTCAAAGTAAAACGCTATTCTCGAAAGAAGGAGACATTCGACGGATATATTATTCTAATTTTATTGAAATCCAAATACACCTGTATCTCACATTTTCCATTCAACAGTTTTATATACGTGTATGTGTTTAGTCATTTACTTCAAACTTGCAAATCGATCCATATTCTATTATTTGTATATATTTCGTCTTATTATACGCGTATATTCTGGCTTACAAAAAGAATCGCCGATTTCACCCAACAAAGATCACGATTATCAATTTATTGCGTCAGCTGATCAAGTGTTTACGGCACAAGAGACAGACAAACACGATTATCGAATGTACGACGTAATTCTTCGTCGAAAGCATGCGCAAGATATCTCGTTTAATTTCCTCTGCGCCACTGTCTCGTTAAAGTTATGTAAAAATCGATGATTCATTGATAATACTGAACGTGTGTCGTAACAATACATGTTTAATTGGAACGTTGTAGGGACTCGTCTAAACGATATTTATTAAAAACCGTAAAGACCTGCTGTTAACTCGCTATATTTTCAAAATAACGCGAAGAGAAATTTCATCCTCTCAAGTTTTTACAGGGGAAAAGTAGCGAACATTGTTGACAGAAAATCGATATCTGCCGGTAAGAGGATTCCCCCGAGTATCTAAAACATTTATCACGTTTCCTCGACACGCGATGTATAGTTAGAAATCTTGTCGCTTGTAAATCCTTAATGAAGCAGTTATATATATATCTTGGAGAGAAAAGGTCGCGTCATTATAATTTTTATCCTGTACGTTTTTCGTAAGCTTCTTGCCATGTATACAGGCACACGCGCCTATAGTATTTAATACATACGATTGCTTCAAGGAATATTTCAAACTTGCGAGACATACCGAAATTAAAAAAAAATAAGATGATACGATACAGTTACGCCATTTTTCCATTGAACTTGTCGAACAATTTCCGTAGCTGACACGTAATTTTTTTGTCTCTAGTTCTGGACTTCAAACCTTCCAATATAAGAATATGGATCCACAATCGAGATATAGGGAAACTACAACAGGTCCTGTGGGAAGGCCATGGGAACAAATTACGCATGGAGACGAGCAACAATCTGCGAGTGAAAAGATTCTTAGAAGCCGTACCATTCATAATGGTTCGTATTAACGTTCAAATTCTTCAACATGTATAATAAGATCGTTACGTACGCAATATCTGTAATGCGATGTAACATAACTTTAACATAATTGTGAAAAATTGTTTTACAGAGTACAACGAAAGATATTCACGCAGCTACGGTGAATAACGATTTAGAGGGGCTCAGGGGCACAGTCGAGGCCTCGTCACCCATCGTTCTTTGCGCCAAAGACGGCAACGGCTTGAACGCCTTGCACAAGGTATACACTTTCTAATCGTACTACTCTTTTTCTTCTTTCTTTATCGCAAAGTTTGGTAATCGACAGGCTGCTGGTTTGGGTCACACGGAAATCGCGAGGGAAATTCTTGGAAAATGCCCTTTCGTTGTGGAGGCGCAGGATAACGATGGCAAGACGCCGTTACATTATGCGGCGGCAGCAAAAGACGATGGAACGTTGTATGATTTGATAACGGAATATGGAGCCGATGAAAGCAAATTAGATCACGTGAGTGCCTGTCGTCAACATTGGAATAATTGATAAATAAACGATTGTTGCAGATGGTGTAGAAAATGAAACTCAGAGATTAGAGAAATTAGCGAAAATGATATTTCTTTCGCTATTCCGCCGAGATAAAACAAAGTTAAATTTACTCTTGAAATTTGTTAATCAGAAACAAAAGGCGCCGGCGTTTTACAAAAATCGGCCATCGGATATTGACCAATCGCTGTTAACTGTGATACCGGAAGCACCTCGAGTTGCCGGATCTTCGTATCCCAAACACTGGGACTGGAGGATTCTAGAAGCGGAGCAAGCTATATCCAAAGGAATGAAAAAAGCCAGCAGTGCGAATATCGATAGCGCATTTGGTAGCGCGGAGTCGACAACGAAAAACTTGAGTAGATCTATGGAACAAGTAATCGCTCACGACGATATTTTTATTATAACTAGACTGCAAATTTTTATGCATTTATGGGAAATTTCATTTTTATGCATATGTGGCAAAATATATATCCAAAGTATGATACTTGTTGCGATATAGCGATATAGCGATATAGCATTTGCATGATCTTCCATTTGTTTAATCGTATTTACGAAATTTTACGTATTTGCGTGAATGTCTGCAGTCTGATTATAATAAATTGTAAAATTCTAAAGCACTTTAGAATTTTAATTTAAAAACCGAAATTCTACGATTCTCCGTAACACGATTCTTTTTATTAGCGACAAAAATCGAAAAATAATCTTCTAGAGATTTTATTTCGAGATTTGAAGAATCAGATAAATTAATCATTTTATGAAACAGATAAAAAATGTCGAGGAGGATCACGAGAAGGAGCAACAGGGAAAAGCAGAAGACACAGAAAATCATGAAGGTGCAGAGGATACAGAGAACATTAAAACTGCAGAAGATGCAGAAGATGCAGAAGATGCGGCCAATAGAGAAAGCGCAGAACCTGCTGAAAATACGGCAGATACGGAAAATACGGAAAATACGGAAAATACGGAAAATACAGAGGAAGGGGAGGCAGAACGTGAGAACGTGGAACATGCGGAAGAATCCAAAGAACCAGAAACCACAGAAAATAAGGAAGAACACGAGGGAGTAAATGTCGAAGACGCTGAAGAGAGGTCCTCGGACGATGACGTGGTAACAGGTACAGCGGCCCCGGAAACTGAGGAAAATTCCAATGCGGAAAACGAAGCTGCGGAAGAGCTGCAGCCAAAGGGAATAGATGGCGAGGAAGAGAGGAAAGAAGAAGAAGAAGAGAAGGAGGAAGAGGAAGAGGAAGAGAAAGAGGAAGGAGAGCCTGCAGACACGGAGGGAGCCCCGAAAATGGAAGAGGCCACCGAGCAACAAAAGGGAAACAAAGCGGAGGAAGAAGAAAGAAACGAGCCGAGTACAGGCGACTCTGGTGTTGATGATCCAGGGAACGACGAAGACCAGGTACAGTCATCCTAACTCTTAAACGAATCGAATTTTCAGGAATTTCCTAGCACAAAAGTATAAACTTATGGTTTATGATAAGACTTGTATCGTTGAGCGAGATACATAGAAAAGTATAAAATAAGTAGTGATGTTATAACGTGATGTTAGTATCGGTAGAAATAGAGAAATATAAATATACGGTCGAAAGGCGGAACACGTTGGTAGATCCTATGATAGGTTTCGATTATTCTTTCGTGTATAGTTAGATATAGTTAGATAGCTTACAGGTATAACGAGCGATTTGCGATTTACGATTGCTGTTGCAAGTGACAGGATGTAATTAGGCTATCATGTATATCGAAAGTAAAGAATAATCGATATTATAACAGTATATTTTCTCTTTGTCACGCACAAATATATGCCAATAAATAAATAACTAAGCAAGGAACTTCTGTTATGACTTTTGCGCACTACAGACCCAGACAAACGCATGGAAATGTATATTTTGTTTTTCGTTAATTTTAGTCGAGATGCTAAAGATACTGCAACTACCGCATTGCACGCCCCACCTTCTTTTCAATAATTTTGATGTTTCATAGTTGCGTTTCTCGAAATCGTATTAAAGTATGACGACATGGCAAATATGGAAGAATCAAGTCATCACTTTATAGAAACAACGAGTAATAACAAATACAAATTCTCAGTATGAAAATCCTCTTGATTTCTTTTCTTTTCTTTTCTTTTCTTTTCTTTTCTTTTCTTCTTTCTTTTCTTCTTTCTTTTCTTCTTTCTTTCTTTAAACTATTTGAATTCGTCGAAAACTATCCTTAAAATGTAATTCTCGTTGGCAGTTAATCAGTGAAAAAGCCAGCCAGAACAGATACGGTTCCATTCGTCCTACTCTACCAAATTACCAAAATCCAATTACCAAAATGAGCCAACACTAAACACACCTGTGAATAGACAAAGAAACGACTTATTCGATAGTCGATGGTGTTTCGCGCAAACAGCGTACGAGCAAAGCTCGTAATGGAGAACGATCGATTTACCGCATCTAGATTGCGAGCTACGATTAATATTGTCGCGTATCGATCGGCACGAGTCGTTGGTGCGCATGGTTTTGCACCTAGAAATGATTAGCAGGTAATCGTCGGCGAACACGAGGAGCTTCCGGAAGCAGAAGTAAACGAGGGCAGCATGACGGCGGACCCGGAAATCGAGAAGCTGCTGGAGACCGGCAACATGGAGCAATTGGCCGCGTTAGTGTTAAGTGGCGAAGGCAGAAGACTGGTCGGCCGACATTCGGGCAATCCTGAGCTGCAGGCATTCATCGATCGTGTCCCTTCTTACATGGTATTGCGTACAAAAGCACTTTTCCCTTTGTCTTTTCCCTCGTGTCGCGTCTCTCAATGCAAACAGAGGTTTGCGAAACAGAGTTTCGTCGAAAACGTAAATGACGACAAATTGGTCTTGATTGGTTTGCCTGTCGACTCGTTAATCGGTAACGCGTCGTCGACGCGTCGTAGCGAGTCTGTTTAATTTAGAGCTTTTCACGGCCACGCGGCCGAACGATAGTTATAACGGTGGCACAAGCCACGCTAAGGCAATTAAAAGGCGCGAAAGCAATTTGAAAATAAAACAGATGTTGGCGGAACATTGAAAAAATATAGCGATCAACCAAAATGTTAACATACAAGTACAAAGTATAAAGGAAGAACGCAGTCGTTTCTCGGGCTATTAACTATCTTTCGTTACTGGCGAATTTTTGTCCATTCGTTGTTTCACCTAAGATAATCGAGTTGTATCGATCCGCGCGATTCCATCGATTGATTCACACCTTTCATATATAGATACCTTTCGTATACCTATGATGCTCTATCTATATGGTAACGTGGAAATAATGTGGAAATCTACGTAGTAGATGATACTCGATGCTTGCAGAACCCTACGATCGATATTAAACGTTTCGAATTCTTTCGCGTCTTCCTTCCACCTTCTCGTTACCACCGCTCAAAAGCCGCTCGAAAGCCGCTCGGCTCGGACTTTCTACCAATCTATCCTTATCCTTCTAGTATTATACATACGTATATGTGAAAGCGTATATCGTATTACCTAACGCGTTGAAAATTTTACGGCTTCTTTTTTTATTATTATTTTAACACAATGCTCGATGTTTCGCGAATGTTGCGCCAACCCCTGTGCACCTTGCGCGCCGTTATATTATAGTTACTCGTATCGAATAGTCGTTAACTTATCCAGATCAATTAGGTAACCAGATGTTTTCAACGACTAATTCGTAGCTCTCGAAAGAGATTACTGATTTTTAACGATCGTTCGTTTCAGGGGAAAATTCATGCCGTACACATGGCAGCGCAAGAAGGAAACCTGAGAGATCTGCAGAGCGCCTTAGATCGGCGCAAATTTGCGGTTGCGAGAGACGGATCATCGCCGCACGGCGCAACGCCTCTTCACGTTGCTGTTGTATTTGGAAACACCACCGTTATCAGGTAGACTAACATGGAAATTTAATGGACAATTAACGACAATTAACGACAATTAACGTCAAAAGCATGCAAGTGAAACGATCATTTTTCGTCTTTCCTTTAGATATCTGGCAGGCAGGTTCCCAGAAACCGCGCATGCGATCGATCTCGATGGCCGAACTCCTTTGCACTATGCAGCCACCATAGCGGACAACGGCCATTACTACAACCTTCTACTTCATTTGGGTGCCAATCCTTTAGTTCAAGACAATGTGAGTACATTGTATCGATAAGCCAGCGTCTTTCATAGGTTTAATTAAAGGAAAGCAGATCAATAGCGGACACGAGTGTGGAGTCGGATAAATTGATTAAAAAACTGCATCGATGTATGTATCGCTAATTTTATGATTGGTGCAGTTGGGTCAAAAGGCGGACTATTACAAACAGAACCAATCGGAATTTTCCCATAAATCGCTTCTCCGCGATTTCGGAGTTAACGAGAAGCTCGCCGACGAGATGTTGGTGGACAAAGGTATTTTATCCAAACAACGCACTTACGAGCACCATCGTTCACTAACAAACTGTACTCCGTGCCTACTACGATCGTTTACAGCGATTTGCGTTTTTACTCTCGAAACATAGAAATACCATCTAAACTATTTTAGTTGCCGAACATGGACCAACTTGTAGTTATCGATCGTCATCGTCACGTTGTTTTCTCGCACGCGTTAGTTTTCCCATCGTCTATCAAGATCGTCGTCGCAATTTACATAATCTTTCTTATACAGTAATCGAAAGGTATTTGCCCCGTAACCAGAGAATGGTCGATTAATTTAGCGACAAAGATGTTCGAATTAAAATCGATTAACGTGGTAGAATTTGCTGACACGTTCGACAACCAAGACAACGCAAACAATCATTCTTGACTGATGATAATTGATTGATCGATAATCTATCCACGGTTGTTCACGTTTTCGCTTCTTCCACTTCTTCCACCGTCGGACGTCCTCGCGCTGATCTGCACGTTCGAGGAAAACAGTTCCCGGAGGCGACACGTATTCCGCGCGTCGAGACATAACCGAACCAGAGACCCTGGCTACCTTGGAGAGATGTTTCCGTCTTCTGATCGGCGTAAGACACGGTACGACGCCAAAATCTGCTGGGAACTCCGGCACACTGATCGGCCGTTGCCTGAAACGGCCCGTATTCGATCGTATCAAGCACCGTGTGACACGCATGGACCACAATCTCTTTGATGTGATCTGGCCCGCTTTAAAAAAATACGGTAACTCGGCTTGCAACAGCAAGGCGGGCAGCGCTTATTCGGTGGTCAGCAACGTGGACGAGCACGAGTCTGTGTCGGTGGTAGCGCCGGACTACGAAAGTTACATCGTGTTCGCAGACTTTTTCGACCCTTTGATCAGGGACATACATTGCGTGACTGCCAGCGGTGATCTTCCCGACCACCCTCCGCCGAGATTCTTTTACAACGAGAACGATGACAGCGAAGAGAATGCCGACACGTTGGACGAAGTGACAGTGTCGGCGATCGAGGCCTACGATCTCGATCCTCCGGCCAAATACGTTCAAGCTGCTGTAATAGAGTGTTGCAGAAATCTGGAAAATTACACGCTTCCCTTGACGCTTACGGTGAACCAGCTGGAACAGGTGGAACGAGAGATCACCAGTGAATTGATGAGCCAAGAGATCTCGGCAATGATAGCGGAGGGTAGCAGCGAGGACGAGGCCGGAACTTACTTTACCCTCAGCGAAATTCTGGATCAACCGAGTCCGATCAGGGCCCAACTGGCAGCAGCCGGTTTGCTATTGCCTATTACGGATCTTGAAGTTCACGATGACAAACGTCTTCATGGGAAGCACTGGCCTTACGGCCGAGGAGTTTACGTCGCCTCTGCCGGTGACCTAGCTGCTTGGGTGAACGTTCAGGATCACCTGAGGGTTATTTGTCGCACCAGCGAGAACAGACCGGGTTTGATCGGTCGTGGCTACGTAAGGCTGGCGAAGGTGATGACGATACTCGACGAAAGAATGAAATTCAAGAGAGACAAGAAGCTGGGCTTCCTCGGCGCACGACCGTACGCCATTGGCAATACTCTTAGGTTTAACGCGATAATCAGGTTCCCGGAATTGTCGAAGGAATTTGATCATTTGAAGCATCTGTGCGTAGTTCGTGGATTAAGTATACAAGAAACAGCGAAACGGGATATGGTTCGAATCGGTAACCAGCAATCGTTGAGTATTACCGAGCTGCAGACCCTTCAAGATTTCTCCAGAGCTGTTCTGAATATTCTGGCGTTGGAGAAGGAACTGTCGATAAACAATTCGTTGAAGATCGCAACTTTGATCGCGGGAATTTTCCGCAAACGGAACAGTGCTAAACGTTTCCAGAATTAATCGTCGTGGAGAGGGGGAGACGCTAAAACGATCAACGAAAGACTCTGTCTTTCCTCGTCCATGTTATTCGACGCTCCTATACTATCAATTTCATTCCCCCTTTTTTCTTGTTCTTCTTTTTTCTTTTTTCTTTTTTCTTTTTTCTTTTTTCCCGATAACCGAATAATACGCTTATACGTGGAATCTTATTCTATGATAATTCCGTATATCGAGCCAATACGTCGATTGACCGTCCATAAGCAAACTAAAGTCGAAAGTGGAAAGTGGAAAGTGGAAAGTGGAAAGTGGAAAGTCGAAAGTGAGAGGAGAAAAAAGGAAAGAGACGGGTCGGGACGTTGGAAAGACGTGTGCGAACGTTATTCTATTTCTCGTGCACCGAATTAATTAAACGAAAATGAAAGATTAGCTGCTCGCAGGGACGCTGGATTTTGTTCGTTAGGTTAGTAAAATGAACGTTATTGGTACATGGGCAATTATTAAGACGCTTTGACATGTTGTCGCACGACACCATGCTTGTGTACCTACACGTAAAGTGTGTATACGTGCCTAAAAACGGGCTAAAATCGGTTACACAGAGATTCTATATAAATTGAATAATATCGCAAGATGATTTATGTGTCATGCACGAGCTGTTCGATGTTCACACGAAACAGAAATGACGTAGCACGTGTCTTTCCAACTTGAACCGACGAACCGTATGTTCTTACGAGTGGCTACTGTACGCGAACGATTATACGAAACTCCTCTATCGCTTCTATCGCATCCATCGCTTCTATAGCTTCTATCGCTTCTATAGCTTCTATCGCTTCTATAGCTTCTATCGCTTCTATCGATGTAACTCCTATCGTAAAATTCTCTTACTAGTGTGTAAACCTGCTTCCGCATACCGAGATCGTTGTATCGTGCTGGATTTGTTTGTGCGCAACGCGTTTTCCAAAGTGCAACCAACAACTGTGCACTCAATGTTCACAATGCAGCTATCTTTTGTGAAAAATTTGCTTCTTTTTTATTTTCAAGCAAGATAGAGATAAGACAAATAAGAAAAAACGTGTAAAGCATTAGAAACGTATTGCGCCTCGATCGATGTAAATTAATTAAATCGATGTAAAAGGAAAGCCAGAGATTCCATTCGAATAATAATTTATTACGCTTTATAAAGCGGAGAAATAGGTGCAATATGTTTTTGCCTTTTGTATCTTCTAGTCGATGAAAATAAAAGTGTTATTCGCTTTTCAGACGACAAGCCGGTTGATATAGCGATATTTCGAGAAGAAGAGGGTCGCTACTTAGCATCGTGTAAGTTGACGTTAAACGAACGAACACGCGAAAATTTCTATGATCCAATCGAAATATAACATAATCTCCAAGCTAATATCTTTATAGCACTCGGCGATCCATTGATCAGAGGTTTGACAGAAGTTGCCAATACCCGTCCAAACGATCCAGTTGCATATCTGGCTACGTATTTATATAACTTTGCCAATAAGAGGAAAAACAGCGCGCAACAACAGGTAAATAATAACTCTAGATACATACATGCGCGTACATAATAATTTTCATACACCAAGTATAGATAGCTGTGTACGATATGTTAGGAGCCGAACGTATTGATCATCCCTGATCGTGCCGAAGAAAACATAGAGAATATCGAAAATGAAAATGGGGACGAGGATGCTGGTTATCCGCAAAGTCCAGATTCCGACGTGCCAGAGTCAGCCTTTAGCAATCCAAACAGAGTAAGTCGATCGTTATCAAACTATAGAATTTCAGAAGGGATTCAAACTAACAAAATGATTTTTATGGAAAATCGTGCTCCTTCAGGATGAACATGGCCAAAGCGTTATTCACTTCGCTGCGATTCGATCTTACCCAAAGGATGGCTTGTTCCATTTGCTTCAAGAGAGCCAAGTTAACGTTGGTTTCAGAGACGAATTGTATAGAACAGCCAGGGACGTGGCTGAATTGGCAAATATTCGAGAAAATATGGACGAGATCGATCGATACGTAGCTTATTTGACAGCAAGAGGTAATACGTGCTTCCAATTGCGGACAAATTTCGAATAGGAATCGTTCGGCGCAACACTTTTATCAAGCTCGTTGTAACGTTTGTTCAGGTGAAACTGAAAAATTAGTAGAACTACTGTTAGAAGGGTACGACCATATTTTAGACGTGGAAGACGAAGGAATAAACATCGTAGAGATCGCTGCGCAACGAGGAAGAGAGGCAACCGTACAATTTTTACAATCCATTCCAAATTACGTGGTAAAACTAAACGAATAATCTTATTAATCTTATTATATATAGTGCTTTTTCCAAGGATGTAACGATCGAGAGTAACGCACACTAAGAGGACACTTTTATAGACACAACGTGAACAGGTGCACCACGAAATCAGAACAGGCAACGTAGCGAGGGTAAAAGAACTGTTAGGTAAGAACAACGGAGGAGGAAAGTTATTGGCAATGGGAAAGAATTCGATGGGCAGATGCGCTCTCCACATCGCAGTGCTTCGTGAAAACGAAGAAACGGTTCGCTACATTGCTAAAATGTATCCAGAAACTCTACGTATAGGTGACAATGTAAGAGTTAATTTCGAAACAGAAGGACAGGATTAATTTTATTCTTAAAGTAAAAATACCAAATCAGATTCATTGTCCGATACGTTTATACGTTTATACGTTTAACGCCCTATTTTTAGTTGGAGAGAACTGCCTTACATTATGCAATGGGTTTACCATCTGTCGAAGAGCTAAGCAACGTTCTTATAAAAGCGGGTGCAAAACGCATAGTCAAAGATTTAGTAAGAAATCTCTATCCTTCTATGGTTATGATATTCTAACGAACGATCGACGATTCAATGGAAATGATTGTTGCCTCGAATTTCCAGAAATCACGGCAACCCTCCTACTATTTCATGAACAAATCGGATATAGAGAGACTTCGAGAAGAAGAGGAAAGTTTCGTCAAGTAGGTCGATCGGACGATGCTGACCGATGCTGCGTACTGTGTTAAATACTTGGCTAAAATGCACGACATCTGCCATACATACATCGACGTCCTCTTCTGTATGTATTCGAATTGTCGTTTTTCACTGGTCTCTGAAATTCTTTTTCTCGAAATACGCCTGGCGTAACGAACAAGTAGAAAGCACTCACCTGATCCCGTGTAAAAGTTACGATTATGTAACGAATCTACGTCATGTAATATACAGTACGCTATTATTTAGTATTAATAATACAAATAACAAGAGTATTCAATTCTCTCCCTATAAGTTTCTTTCAATTACCTTCGCGCAACTTCTCCTTCTTCTCTCTCTCTCTCTCTCTCTCTCTCTCTCTCTCTCTTCCTTACTATCTACGAACTGTCAATTACATCGACTTAACGCATCTAAATATTCACCGATAAACGCTGTTCGCGATTAACTTGAGATACAGGTTAATATCCATTGATCATAGGCGGACGAACGTTGTCGGATCGAAGGTTGTAAAAAAAGCGAAAAATATCTGCTAGGAAATGAAGTTATCTATCGGGATATCTACTATACGTCGGTGCGTGTAGAATCGTTGTAATCGTACGATATGTCATTTCTAAAACAACTGCTGTCTCTGTACCACACACGCGACAGTCTGCGATCCAAAATTAATTCATATTCAATGATATTCGGTTCCGTCCGTCGCTTCTTTCTAATTCTATCTCGCTTCGAGTCGTAATAATGAAACTATGCGCGATCGTTCTTCAAACTTCAAACTGAAAACCACGAGTTAGCTTCCCCGAGTTCCAACGAGTTCCAATCGATCGACGATTTAATCACTGACGAGACACAGCGCTTCTCTTACTGCTCATCCTCGGCTGACTTTGCGTTTTTCTGCCGACATTCGATGCATCCTGCTCGACGTCCTCGCTATCGTCGACGATTCGCTGCCATGGCGTAGGATTCACGTACGCTGGCTTGGCTTTTTGATGAGCTGACAATAGGTGAAAACGTCGTATTATTACATTTCTACCATTTCAAAGCATTTCTCTCTACATATATAAGACAAAATGAAGCAACTGACGCAGAAGCCCTTGCGTGGCAGGTTTCGGTTTGTTCTTCGCCATCTTTCGCCAGTTTTCGTAGGCTTTCGTGCTCTCCTCTAATCTCTTTTTCCTTTCTTCCTCGTGCTTTTTTCGCTTCATTTCCTCTTTCTTCTGGCATGCTACACAAACATCGTAAATGCACAAATCATCAACGAGACGAAGGAAAACCCCGATGCTTTCTTTACCTCTCTCCTCTTCTTTCTTTTTACGAGCCCATTGACGGAGATACAAAGTCTTCGCTACAGCCGCTTTATCCTCCATTTCTTTCAATTGCTTCTGAAATTCTAGTTCCTTCTCTACTACAGCTTTCTTCCTCTCATCTTCCTTCTTTTTCATCTCGGACCATTTGACGAAATTCTCCCTATCGCGGCATTCTCTTTCTTCCTTTTCACGAGCTAGCCTATCCTCCTCCATTTGCCTCTGCCGTTCAGCCTCGTCTTTCTCTTCCTTCTTCCGTCGCGCTATTTCTTGCTTCCTTCGCATCCACTCGCTGTAAGTGATCTTCTTGCCAACATCCGATTCATTCCGCCTGTTCCCCGTTATTCTCACACCGGATATCGATGAGGTAGAGACCTGCACGACTCGCTGTCCATTAAACGTATACCTACTCGATGAGAAATGGTATTTCGTCGGTCTTCAACTTAATCATTTTTCTACCGCGATTAAATATACAGTATAGATTTATATCCGTAAGTAATACAACATTTCGTACAAGATAACTACGTTTACAACACTACACGAGATACCTCTGCATTTTCCACTCGATATCCCTAGTAGAACAAAGATCGTAGCTATTGTCCGCTCTATCGGCAATTTTACAACGTCTCTCGATTCGATTCGAATGCTTACACGAGGTGACGGATTTGGAACGAACAATACCGGATCGTAAGGATGCGCATGTAGTCGGTGAATTTAAGGAATAACAACGATACGTTTCTTCGGCTGAACCTTGGTCACCAGCGTGATCCATAAACGAAGCAGCCAGGTCATTGTTGATGGACAGTGTGGACATCATATCGCTGATTCCGGCGGAATCGCCGCAATTTCTCGCGAAACGTTCATCGTCTCTAGAACCGACCTTCGCTTGAATTTCCACCTCGTGCTCTACATCCTCGCCGTTCAATGTCTCCGCGTAAATTGCCGGATTAATGAATCGAACTTCCGTACCGGATCTAGAACTTGTAGGAATCGTACCACAGCGAATCGTTCCATTGCCTCGAGAGGTTCCAGTTCTTCTCTGACTATCATCGGACGCAACATTTTTCCAACGACTAGAACTGATCAGACATACACCGTTTCTGGCCTCAGCGTCGTTTACGCTATGCATCTCGTTAATATCATCTCTCTTACAATCATACCAGCTGTCAACGTCGTTGTCGAACATCGTCGAGCGTCCTTAATTCTGGTCAGGCAATACGCGATCAAGATTATTATATAACAGACAAGAGTATATCGAAATTTAACGACTCGTCACATATCGTTCGCTTCCGGTCGTGTCTTTCGACTAATCCTTCGCTGTCCCGATACAACTCGTGTACGCATATTCGTCCATCTTTCACGCGATGTTGCACTTTTCGTTTATACAAACAACAACGAATCCCTGTTAGCGACGTATTACCGGCACTACGCTTCAACTTGAAATTTACCGAGAAATTTGTACACGAGTACGTTCGCGCGTGATACCGCGGTCCGATTTCCAACTTTATGGAGGTGCGCGCCACCTTCGATCGGGAACACCCTCCGTTAAGCGACACGCGATCCCACTTTACATTCACATTCGATAACTCACCTGACTGCTGATGTAGGCTATTCTGCTGCTGATCGACCAACAAGAAAAACAGATCACATTCGATATCGCTTCGCGATATATTACGATATGCACGACCGATCTTAACCATATCCTATACATATTTCATTTCGTTCCCTCCTGATTAAGACAACGGTATGAATATTTCAAACAAATATTAGAGAAACAAACATTTTTTCATATTAGTTAATGTTCATTTACAATGTTCACATACTTTCAAAAATAATTCACAGATAATTACAAACAAAGTGCACAGACCGAATTATTTTTTTTTTAAGGTAATCACTACAAACATATACAGTACTGTTTGTTCGCTAAAGTTCTTTATTTATCCTTTAACTTATCTATGTATCCTTATTATTAACTTGTGCTTAATCGATCTATCGCTTGACTCATGTTTTAATATGAATCGTGATATCAGGGAAATTAGCGTTCAATTGATATGATATTCCGCAAGTTCGACTCAGTCGCGTTATTCTGTCGTGTGATCGTAACATACTCTTCCGTAATCTCCTCTGGTTGTACCCTATTAAAGTATGTTTCTCGCCCTTGATGCACATAATACGTATCATCGAAATTAAAGTGCAGTCCGAGTACGATATTCAGTGCAGAAGCGTCATACGCGTGACAACCGGAATACCGATACTGTGGTTTCTTATTAAATCGGCAACCTGCTGATTGAGCTCCTACAATGATAAGTTCGAATTACTTACGGTACTACAATCACCGCCGTCTCTTAACGCAACATTTTAATACGTAGAAAAAATATTGCTCTCAGCATATATACCGATAGGACAAATACAATCTCTTGTCAGTGCACACTGAACCCATGGCAACATTACTTTCTCTCTAATTTCTTTAACATTTCTAATTACCAAGTGCGATGCTCTTATTAAAGGAAGAAAGAAGAAACTTTCTGCAGAAACGTGAAAATATTCATACATCTTTGGGTGTGTTAAAGAGCTAATCGCATGCCTTGTAGGCCAACTTAAAATCCCAGATTTTGGTGAAAGATACTTTGAAATGTCTGAAGAATTCAAACGCATATTAGAATCCATATACAGTATATTTCCTAATGTGTTTAAAGCTGTCTGCAACATACGAAAAGAAACCGAGTAGCAAAATTCTTTGCTTCGCCTTACTTTATATACATACTTTATACACACATATATATATATATTTATTTACAAATATCGCAGTTACCTGAATAACTAGAGGTCTATAAACATGTAGCCTATCATCTTCAACATGGGCCGGAAATAGACTTATATCAAAATGAATCACATTACATTTCGTAGAGTTGCAAGCCGTCCTAATACTTTGCAGAGAATCGTCGTTCAATCCGACGCTATATACGACAATACTGTTATTTGGCAAAAAGTGGCTGATATTTCTCACAAAGCCGTAAATGTGTTGTTCGTTTCCAGGCCTAATAAGAGAGACAACAGTCACATTTTGAGATTTTAGACTAAAAGGTGTTGTGCTTGTTTGCCCATCGAGCCCAAGCATCTCAAGATACTTGGAATCTGTCACCAAGCGCTTTTCTTCAACGTCTTTCAAATTTTCCTGGAAAGATTACAAAATATGGAAAAATTAACAGTATATAATCATTATATTATCAATACTCTATAATAACGATCAATCAACAGAGAATATTACAGTAATATTTACTTGGAAGTTTCGTAACTGCTTGTGTGTCTCTGTAACTAGAGTTTGAATGGAAGGTCGTTGATTGCTGAAAGCAATGAAGATAATGCTGCTTCCTGCTATGCAGATAAGCAACAATAGCAGGCCCTTGGTACGCATCTCTCATCATTTAATCAAATATATTTTCAATTTTTAGACGACAATTAGGTACATACTTTACGTTAGAAACATCACACATAGGTTATGCACCGTCAATGACATGACCGATATTTATAAAATGGATATCATTTTAACCGGAGCAGGTTGCTATCGCATAAACATCAAAGGGTAAGCTCAACACGCCCATTTCGTGGAAACAGTAGTTCAAATCTTCTAGCAGATTAGATTAAATTACGTTTTTTCTGTTAACAAAACACTCTTAGCGATCTAGCAGACGCCGCATTTTTAGGAACTTTTCGATTTAATGGCAGCTCTGCGTAATGGCGACGCAACGTTCTCTACACTTTGACGCAACCGCGTAACTGCATTCCCATCGCTTCAATATCTTAGAAAATTTGATTTAAATAAGACAAGATTCCGCTAACTTTTTGCAGGATATAATTTTACTTTAACTTAGATATGATTTTCATTTATTAAACCTGTTTTATATACAATATATGTTATTGGACAAGATTGATCAAATCTATGTTAGGATAATGATACTATATAATAATCTAGAATCTAGAAATTCCTTTTGCAAGGAAATTATTACATAATTTTTCGAGCCTCTAAATTGTTATATCACAGTTGAACTACATATATCACATTTTCATTAAATTATTACTTTGTGTTAGTATGTTAGACTCATTTTCTAGATATTTAAATGACTATGTTACCTGAAATATGGTATACAAATTCATCAGAGGTCTTAAGCACTACCTACACAAGTCTGTGCGACATTGAAATATTTTGATATCAATAATTTGTTAAAGAATTTGTTTCATTTATATATGATTTAAATTCATCTATCTACGGTTAATCTATCCGTAAAGTACAGCGGGTTTGTTCTCCACAATCTTCCTTTCTTCTTCTATTTGTTTCATAAAACTTAATTATTTTTCTCACAAATCTGTTTCTTTGTTGAATGAAACAATACATAATTTTATTCATTTACCATACATGTGATGTCATTCGTTTGTCATCTCACGTTTACATCAACATGTATAACCTAAAGTGTACATATTCGACCGATAAATAAACCAAATTATATCGATCGTATGAGAAATACTAATGGCTAGTGACATTCTTGTATAAAACGAGACGTGTTACCAAGATTCTAAAGAATAAAGCATATTAAAAATATGGTCGTTGAGTTTAATATTAACTCTTAATCCCCTGTGTATAGTGCCAACGTTTATTTATTCTTTGAGATTTAAATGAAGTAAGACAATGTGAATAAACCTCATATGACAGCAGTAGGGGATAAAGCTGGGAGAGAGAAGGATCTTGAAATAACGTAAAGCATAGTAGCTTAGTGAAATATTTATTATAATTAATTTACATTATCTTAATAGCGTGTCATCGATAAAATATATATATATATATAGATATATATATATAGATATTATGTTTCGGATCCAATACTTATTTTAAATATATCGAAGAAATGTTTTATACCGAGTAGAGAATGGATAAGTAAGTTTGTTCGTTTTAATGTATGTAATTTTTTACATTAGATTTATACATATAAAAAAAATATTCTATATAGCGTATTGCATTGTAGGATTCTATTCTATGACATGTTATGATTAGATCTATGATGAAAGTAGTAATGGCTTAAAAATGAAGCTGTATAAGTTGATAGTTCATCAAAAGACCTTTAGTGAAGAAGATTTAATAATCAATCCAAAAGATCACCCTAGTATAAAAACTGGAGATGTTGTTGAAATTTATCACCCTGAGGTTGAATTTAGCCGTCTACTCCTTCAAGTCACATCCTTTAAAGAAGATTTACAAGGAAGGGAGACAATTAGCGTGGAAAACAATGTAGCCACAATGTTTCAATTAAGAACATTTGCAGACGTATATATGAATGTTGTTAATCCAGACGATGTAGCTTTGGATTCCATTGAACTTACCTTCAAAGATCAGTATCTGGGTCGTAGTGAAATGTGGCGTCTGAAAAATAGCTTGGTAGAATAGATATTGTTTATTTTTCAATTTGTATCTAAGTATTTTGCTCTCTTATCTTTTATATAAATTTGTTTATTAGGTCAACACTTGTGTATATATGAACAAGAAGATTGAATTCTGTGGAGGCAGTATCAGATGTCAAGTATATGAAATGTGGTCACAGGGTGACAGAGTCGCTTGTGGTGTTATAACTAATGATACTAAGGTTTGCATTTGAATATAGTGGAAAAAGAAAGTATGTATAAAATTGTCTCTTAAAAATTTATCTTTTAGGTTGTGTTTCGTTCTTCGACCAGTATGGTGTATCTTTTTATTCAAATGAGTTCAGAAATGTGGGATTTTGACATTCACGGTGACTTATATTTTGAAAAAGCTGTTAATGGGTTTTTAGCTGATTTATTTCAAAAGTGGAAAAAGAATGGCAGTAATCATGAAGTAACGATTGTTCTATTCTCAAGAACATTTTATAATGCTAACAGTCTGGAAGAATTTCCAAATCACATGCGTGAATGTTTACAACATGATTATAGGGGAAGATTTTATGAAGATTTCTACAGGGTGGTAGTTCAAAATGAAAGATTTGAAGATTGGAGTAACGTGTTGGTACAATTACGTAAACTGTTCACAGACTATCAAAAAATTGTATTAGAATATCATCAAAAATCAGGTGTCTCTATACCAAAAGCAGTAAATTCAACAGCTGCACAGGGCAACTTTTTAGAAGTACTGAACATGTCTTTAAATGGTAATATTTAAACAGACACACACATATACATATAGTTTAATTTATTACAAAGTATTTCGCTTAATTTAGCTCGCTTACAGTGTTTGAGAAACATTATCTGGATCGTAGTTTTGATAGAACTGGTCAATTATCGGTGGTGATTACACCTGGTGTAGGTGTTTTTGAGGTTGACAGAGAGTTAACGAACGTTACGAAACAAAGAATTATTGATAATGGAGTTGGTAGTGATTTGGTGTGTGTCGGAGAACAACCATTACATGCAGTACCTTTATTAAAGGTATTCACGCTTATGAAAATATTATACAACACTTAGTTGTAATGTTATAAATATTAATATTTGTGATATAATTTTAGTTTCACAATAAGGATACATCTGTTAATGCGCCTGATGACTATAGCATGCCGCACTGGATTAATCTCAGTTTTTATTCAACAAATAAAAAAATTCCTTATTCAACATTTATACCTCGTATAAAACTTCCTCAGAGGGTGTCAAAACAATCAGCAGAAACTGGAAAATTGCAGTGTAAAAGTAAGCTTTTACAAGAAGATGCAAAGGAATGTTTGCACAATACTTTGTTTGACTATGATGCATACGACGCACAAGTCTTTCAATTACCTTCAGTCCATACGTCAAGGTAGATTCAATATTAAGTTAAATGCTGAAACTTTAACGCCAGACGTTCTAGTTTAAAATTTTCTATAAGTAGTTTGCAACGGGTTACGACAAGAACTAAAAAGACAAGCGTTGCCAGCATGGAAACACATAATAACGCGCATATACTGAAACTTCTGAAAAGAAAAATGTCAGATCCTGATATACATCATCCACCACCTGAATCTCACTCACCTCCAGCTGCAACAAGAAGCGCAGCAATCTTGATACCTTCTAGAACAGATGACGTAACTAGTAGTGAATCCAATGGAGAAGTCAATGGTATGTATTGAAATTACTTGTATAAATTATAAGTGTTAATAAGATATCGAAATATATTCGTATTTAACAATTATATGTTACGTAGAATCGAGAATATCAGTAAAAAGCGATTTAACCGATTCAGAAATATCGCCGCCATTTAGGCCGGTTGTTGGTAGTGCTGGAAGCCCCACAAATACAATATCTCAACCTACAACTATTAGGCCTAGTAGGGCACTTATTAATCCTTTTGATCCATCTCACGTTACAATTAAATTAACTAGTAACAGACGAAGATGGACACATATTTTTCCTAAAGGTAATTACTAATAAAGAAAAGAAATTACATAATCGTTTAAATTTAACTAATATCGTAGGGCCAACAGGTGTACTTATACAGCAACATCATTATCAAGCTGTGCCAACACAAATGTGTTCAGAATCACAATCTGATGCTACTTCCACTATAAGTGGCTCCCCTATGGAACATAACGACGTCTCTAACTCAAATCAGTTTCAAGATCGTTAGTATTTCATATAAAATACATAAGTCGTGTATTAATATAATACAGCACCGCAACTATGTTTTTCATAGACACAAAGAATAAACCGCAGAGATTAAATCTTCTACTATCAAGCACTGATAAAAGTGGGAATCCGATATCCTCTACAGGCAATAAGTCTTTGACATTGTTATGGGGTGCTACTGGTGAACAGGAATGGACACCGGCACTTACAACAGGTTTGCATATATTCTAGTAAAGCGATTTACAACATAAATATACTATATAACTACTGGCAAATAATATTTTATAACATATCCAAATAACAACATTAGCCATATTATTATTCGCAAGTTATCCAGAAATTATTATAAAATGAGTTTACAGTTTGAAGAAAGAATTTTGAAAGGATTTTTAATTAAGCAAACGATTAATTTATGTGGTAAAAAATATTAGACAATTAATTACGGATGTATAATGCTTCTTGGCAATTTTAGGAGAACAATAAAGGCATACATAAGTAAAATAATGTAGGTGTAATATTATAAATTATTCAACCGATGCACAAATTCATACAGAAAACTTCATTCTTATCACTCATACTTAATACCAAGAAGGATTAATCAATACAATTTTGAAACATAATTTCTTAAAGAATGAAAATAGTTGATAGAAATTTCAGGAAAAGATATTGCTTTTCAAGCAGAAATGAATGAAAGTTTAATACACAGTCACACAATCATCATGCATAAGAAGTATTTTCATTCTTGGACATATTCATATTTATTTTTGAGGCTCATCGATCATTTATATGAATAATATTATTATTACATTTATTTCCATGCTATGGTACGTCTTATTGGGATGCAACGCTGGACGCATTGACGCGTGTGTGATGTACAACTATGATGTCACATTAAACAGCAATCATAGGTTAGCGCCATACGTTATTGGGGGTTGATTCGGTTATGGTACACATTCTTTCCTTTTATTTTTTTTTTTTTCCAGGGCATTAAATTTGTAGTAACTTTTGTTCTTCATAGCTCTAGTCTTTATGATTCTTCTATGCATGTATGTCCTCTGTTGCAAAAAAGTAATTCTAATTCCAAAATAATTTCTATAAATAATCTATTAAATATTTGTTACTATTACGATTATTTATACACCTACATAGAATTCTTTTGTTATTTCTTATTTCTACTTGTTTCATAAAATATTTGCACTGTTCAAAATTCTAATTTCTTCCGATTCTCTATATATACTATGAATTTCATATCATATATTCTTCAAACATTCTCTCATCTGCTTTATAATCCTTCCACTCTATCATCTCGCTTTAAGATCGCACTTACTTGTATTACTAGTAATAAGTAGTATACGATATTTGATATGATTTACTAATAATGTATAGAAATTTAATTTTATGGGAATAATTGAAGTACCTTCTTCTTTTATGTAATTATCGTTGATGTGGTATATTTGTTTCGATTATGCATACACGTTCGTCTCCTTCAATATTATTTTCACAAACTCAGTTTGTTATGCTTTGTAACAACAAACTATTTCGAGAATTCATTTGAGAATTACATTACAAATAATACTTCTTGCATTGCATGCTTTAGTACTAAATCGTGGTCATCTTGGATTTCATATACTGATAACACATATTGTAATACTAATATAATCACTATCTTTGTTTGGGGTGCATAAATTATTTAATATGTACTTGCACTGTACAATAATGTTGTGAAAATTTCTTCTATGTATTATATCTGTGTATTTTTGCATTAACTGCTGCATAATACCTAGATTTAGTACTTACGTAGTCACGAAAATTAACATTATATATTAAAAATAATTCATTTATTTATTCATTTGAAACAGTCTAAAATGCAAATTACATTTTTCATATATATCCTACATCTTATTTTGTAGGTGTTGATTGGAAATCATTGACAATCCCAGCATGTTTGCCAATTACTACAGATTATTTTCCCGATAAAAGAAGTTTACAAAACGACTACGTTGTGTCAGACTATAATCTTTTGCCTGACGACGTTAATACAGATTTTGCTCAACAACGAGCAATATATAAAAAACCTTTAACAACTGCCGAAGTATTTAAGGAGCTTGTATCGCAACGATTAGCACAGGTATTATGCCAATCATGCCTTCAAACGTGATCTTTTCCCGTATGTGTGCAATTCTGTGTAACTATGTTTATTTTCTTCTTCTTTTGTTTTTTTTTTCTTTTCCTTTATCTTTCTCTTCTTTTCTTCTCTTAATCAAGGGTTTTCAATTAATTATTTTACCGCAAAATAATCAAAATCAGAGCCATACACCTGGTAGTAATGCTGTCCCTGCAATAAGCTCTGTAATGCGGGGACGGCAAACAGAATCAGAACCGAAGGAGGAATATTTGCTAAGCATTGGGAGAATATTTCACAAAATATCTTTATTCGATAATTGTATAACAGTAACAAGATATCGGCCAAGGTGAGAAATCGCGCTACAAATTAATAAGAAGTACAGAGAGAATATTTGAATGTATCCTTTACAGGCATCCTTACCCTCCGTTCAATATTCATTATCTGTATCGATTTCACGCACCTCATCACGACACGTACGAAGTATCATGGGTATCTTTTACAACAGAGAAGCTTGAAAATTACAATTGGAATTATTTGGATCATTACATCTGTACAAGGGGCCATACTGATTTTGCTTTAGTAGAGGTAAGATTTGTATTGTATATTATTTCAATTTTCTCTGAGATCATTAACAATTTCTAGGCGCTTAAATACTGGAGATTTCGCGTGTTTTTACTTCCTTTGCACAATTCGGCTACTCGAAAATTTTTAGAGGGATCATCAAGATGTGATATATATACACCTCTCACCACTTCCGAACAAGTGTCTCTCTTGGACGGATTTTTACGGTTCATCGAGCTGTGGCCGAATAAAATACGCCGCCCGAATCCGAACAAAAATTGGGTAACTTTTGCATAAAATTTTTCTAATATGTAAGATAGCCTGACTTTTCAGTTTATGGGAATTGAAAGATGTAAAACATAAACTTTTTAAATCGATTGAAATTATCAAGAAGGGGAACCTCGAGTAAAATCCAATTGACAGATGTTTCGCTATTATTCCCTGTTTTTTCGTCTAAACTAGAAACATTACGTTTTACTTTGGGTTTAACTAACGATCTATTTTGTACCATATTGCGCTGTACTTTTGCACTCTAGAATTGACTGTCGCATGCCTGATGTACGACGCCTAAGTAACGCAAATTTGGTGCTTTTGTTAGTTTCGAATATTGATTAGTTCGTTTAATATCAAGAGTTGTAATTTTCCTTTATTTTTCTTTATTTCGCAGTTTTTGTTTTGCAAGAGTTTAACGCAAAAGCAGTGCCATTGTAATTTATAGTGTGTTTCTTTCAGTGGTGTACTAAATATGCAGGATGCAACAAACAGTAACACGAGGGTTAATTTAAGTTTAAAAAAGAGAGCACGATTTTTTCACAAGCTTATTTGTCACTCGATAAATCACTTACGGTGGCTATTACCTACTCGAATTTGACGATATTTTATTACGTACAGACTAATTATTTTCAAATAACAATCTCTGAACTAGTATTTATAGCTGGCGGGTGTCAATGTCAAAATTACACAGTTACACGAGAGAGATATATACACGTATAATCGTTGGTAGAAATAGATGAGTGGAATGTTAGGAGAGGGCATTTAGCATGATATGTTTCAGAATCCTTCGACTCTAGGTGGTGTTTCCCAGAGAGATCCTGCCTCTCACTTGACCAGACGCAGGCACAGCACGAGCCTGATTGTCCTCACTAATCAGGTACATCCTCGCATCCTGTAGCCTCAGTACGCTGATCCGGATGTCAATGAAATCATTATCATCTCTATCCATGAATCTCAGAATATACGCCTCCTTTGGCAATAAGGAGGGGACACACCCATGAATTCTTGATGTTCTCTTTTTAATATTTATATATTAGTTACATCAAGTTCTTTAGTAATGTTAGATTCTAACAGCAAGCTTGTCAGAACATTCAGACAGCTTACACAACGTATTACACAATGCAACCATGCTTGATATCTGCCTTGAATGCGCACATGATTTTTTTAGCAAGCTTTTGTGTAATGCAAAACGCCAACATTTTATTTATCTTCTTCTCTCTTCGTCGATCTAATAATGCTCTCTGAATAAAATGTTAACAATGCATTACATAATGAAACAGACCGGTGATATACTACTTCATGATCATGAGCTTGTTCATACATTTACAATTACCCATACTATTCATCATGCTTTTCAGACCAATCTAGTCGGCAGCTCTCCCTTCAGGGAGCGACTCGGAAGCAATCGTCTACCAGAGAAACCGAGACCAAGGTTTGAATAAGCTTAGATTGATGATTTCGGCATTGTTGCTTTGGCAAATGTAATAGTATAGCTTGCAACCTATTGCATCCTGCAACGAAATGTCCATTGAAATTTGATGTTTGATACCTTTTCATTTTGCTTGTTCGCTCCTGTGCTGCATCGGTTTAATTACTAAATATTAACTGCTTTAAATTGTTTATATACGACGCGAATAATTATATTTGCTGTTAATACAATCATACAAAATGATTGAAAATCGAATTGTTTTTGCTGGA